>NC_087451.1:1978458-3178458 GCF_036321535.1 Camelus dromedarius | reverse complement strand
GTTTTACAGTGAAAACTGCAGGAACATGTAACCGGCATTAGGAAAAAGACTGAGAATCCAGAGTAAATGTTTCTCCTGCAAACCGTTCCCTTTGTGCTAGATGAACGAAAGTCTATTCTCATGCTCAGTTCTGAGAGATAAGTGTGGGTGAAAGCAGTCCTTCACCTAGCTTGTTGGGTACACAAAGTTTCTTTTCAGTTGCAAAGTGGAATCCATACATATATATGGGGGGTTAGTCGCTCCAACTCGGTTTTACAGTGAAAAATGCAGGAACATGTAACCAGCATTAGGAAAAAGACTGAGAATCCAGATTAAATGTTTCTCCTGCAAACCGTTCCCTTTGTGCTAGATGAACGAAAGTCTATTCTCATGCTCAGTTCTGAGAGATAAGTGTGGGTGAAAGCAGTCCTTCACCTAGCTTGTTGGGAACACAAAGTTTCTTTTCAGTTGCAAAGTGGAATCCATACATATATATGGGGATTTACTCGCTCCAACTCGGTTTTACAGGGAAAACTGCAGGAACTTCTAAACGGCATTAGGAAACAGACGGAGACACCAGAGTAAAATTTTCTCCTGCAACCCCTTCCCATTGTGCTAGATGAACGAACGTCTCACCACATGCTCAGTTCTTAGAAATAAGTGTGTGTGAAAGCCGTCCTTCAACTTTCTTGATGGGAACACAGAGTTTCTTTTCAGTTGCAAAATGCAATGCATACATATATACGTTAGGTAATCGCTCCAACTCGATTTTACAGTGAAAACTGCAGGAAATTCAAACCGGCACTAGGAAACACACTGAGAAAACAGTAAAAGTTTCTCCTGCAACCCCTTCCCATTGTGCTAGATGAACGAACGTCTCTCTACATGCTTTGTTCTGAGAGATATGTGTGTGTTCAAGCCGACCTTCACCAGGCTTGTTGGGAACACAGAGTTTCTTTTCAGTTGCAAAGTGCACTGCATACATATATAAGGGGAGGTACTGGCTCCAACTCGGTTTTACAGTGAAAACTGCAGGAACTTCATACCGGCATTAGGAAAAATACTGAGAATTTAGAATAAAGTTTCTCCTGCAACCCGTTCCCTATGTGCTAGATGAACGAAAGTCTATCCACATGCTCAGTTCTGAGAGATAAGTGTGTGTGAAAGCCGTTCTTCACCTAGCTTGTTGGGAACACAGAGTTTCTTTTCATTTGCAATCGGCACTCCATAAATAAATATGGGAAGGTACACGCTCCAACTCGGTTTTACAGTGAAAACTGCAGGAATTTCAAACCGGCACTAGGAAACAGCCTGAGAAACCAGAGTAAAAGTTTCTCCTGCAAACCTATCCCTTTGTGCTAGATGAACGAACGTCTCTCCACATGCTCAGATCTCAGATATAAGTGTGTGTGAAAGCCGTACTTCACATAGCTTGTAAGGAACACAAAGATTCTTTTCAGTTGCAAACTGCACTCCATACATATATATGGGTAGGAACACGCTCAAACTCGGTTTTACAGTGAAAACTGCAGGAATATCAAACCGGCACTAGAAAACACAGTGAGAAACCAGAGTAAAAGTTTCTCCTGCAAACCGTTCCTTTTGTGCTAGATGAACGAACGTATCTCCACATGCTCAGTTCTCAGAGATAAGGGTGTGTGAAAGCCGTCCTTCACCTAGCTTGTAGGGAAAATATAGTTTTTTTCAGTTGCAAAGTGGAATACTTAAATATATATGGGAATTTACTCGCTCCAACTCGGTTTTACAGTGAAAAATGCAGGAACATCTAACCGGCATTAGGAAAAACCTGAGAATCCGGAGTAAAAGTTTCTCTTGCAAACCGTTCCCATTGTGCTAGATGAACGAACGTCTATCCACATGCTCAGTTCTGAGAGATTATTTTGTGTAAAACCGTTCTTCACCAAGCTTGTTGGGAACACAAATTTTCTTTCCTGTTGCAAACTGCACTCCATACATATATATGGGGATGTACTCGCTCCAACTCTGTTTTATAGTAAAAATTGCAGGAATTTCAAACCGGCACTAGGAAACACTCTGAGAAACCAGAGTAAATGTTTCTCCTGCAAACCGTTCCTTTGTGCTAGATGAACGAACGTCTCTCCACATGTTCAGTTGTCAGAGATAAGTGTGTGTGAATGCCGTCCTTCAACTAGCTTGTTGGGAACACAAAGTTTCTTTTCAGTTGCAAAGTGGAATCCATACATATATATGGGGGGTTAGTCGCTCCAACTCGGTTTTACAGTGAAAACTGCAGGAACATGTAACCGGCATTAGGAAAAAGACTGAGAATCCAGAGTAAATGTTTCTCCTGCAAACCGTTCCCTTTGTGCTAGATGAACGAAAGTCTATCCTCATGCTCAGTTCTGAGAGATAAGTGTGGGTGAAAGCAGTCCTTCACCTAGCTTGTTGGGAACACCAAGTTCCTTTTCAGTTGCAAAGTGGAATCCATATATATATATGGGGATTTACTCGCTCCAACTCGGTTTTACAGGGAAAACTGCAGGAACTTCTAAACGGCATTAGGAAACAGACGGAGACACCAGAGTAAAATTTTCTCCTGCAACCCCTTCCCATTGTGCTAGATGAACGAACGTCTCTCCACATGCTTTGTTCTGAGAGATATGTGTGTGTTCAAGCCGACCTTCACCAGACTTGTTGGGAACACAGAGTTTCTTTTCAGTTGCAAAGTGCACTGCATACATATATATGGGGAGGTACTGGCTCCAAATCGGTTTTACAGTGAAAACTGCAGGAACTTCATACCGGAATTAGGAAAAATACTGAGAATTTAGAATAAAGTTTCTCCTGCAACCGGTTCCCTATGTGCTAGATGAACGAAAGTCTATCCACATGCTCAGTTCTGAGAGATAAGTGTGTGTGAAAGCCGTTCTTCACCTAGCTTGTTGGGAACACAGAGTTTCTTTTCAGTTGCAATCCGCACTCCATACAATTATATGGGTAGGTACTCGCTCAAACATGTTTTTACAGTGAAATCTAGGAACTTCTAACCGGCATTAGGAAACAGACTTAGAAACCACAGTAAATGTTTCTCCTGCAACCCGTTCCCTTTGTGCTAGAGGAACGAACGTCTCTCCACATGATCATTTCTTAGAGATACGTGTGTGTGAAAGCCGTCCTTCACCTAGCTTGTAGGGAAAACAAAGGTTCTTTTAAGTTGCAAAATGCACTCCATAAATATATATGGGAATGTACTCGCACCAACCCGGTTTTACAGTGAAAACTGCAGGAAATTCAAACAGGCAGTAGGAAACACTCTGAGAAACCAGAGTAAAAGTTTCTCCTGCAAACCTTTCCCTTTGGGCTAGATTAAAGAACGTCCCTCCACATGCTCAGTTCTCAGAGATAAGTGTGTGTGAAAGCCGTCCTTCACATAACTTGTAAGGAACAAAAAGCTTCTTTTCAGTTGCAAACTGCACTCCATACATATATATGTGTAGGAATACGCTCCAACTCGGTTTTACACTGAAAACTGCAGGAACTTCAAACCGGCCCTAGGAAACACACTGAGAAACCAGAGTAAAATTTCTCCTGCAAACCGTTCCATTGTTCTAGATGAACGAACGTCTCTACACATGCTCAGTTCTCAGAGATAAGTGTGTTTGAAAGCCGTCCTTCACCTAGCTTGTAGGGAACATAAAGTTTATTTTTAGATGCAAAGTGGAATACTTACATATATATGGGAATTTATTCGCTCCAACTCGGTTTTACAGGGAAAACTGCAGGAACTTCTAACCGGCATTAGGAAACAGACTTAGAAACCAGAGTAAATGTTCTACCAGCAAACCGTTCCCTTTGTGCTAGATGAACGAACATCTCTCCACATGCTCAGTTCTGAGAGATATGTGTGTGTGAAAGCCGTCCTTCACCTAGCTTGTTTGGAACACAAAGTTTCTTTTCATTTGCAAAGTGGAATTAAGATATATATATATCGGGAGTTACTCGCTCCAACTCGGTTTTACAGTGAAAAATGCAGGAACATCTAACCGGCATTAGGAAAAAGTCTGAGAATCCAGTGTAAAAGTTTATCCTGCAAATCGTTCCCTTTGTGCTAGATGAACAAACGTCTCTCCACATGTTCAGTTCTGAGAGATAATTGTGGGTTAAAGCCGTCCTTCACCTAGATTGTTGGGAAAACAAAGTTGGTTTTCAGTTGCAAATTGGAATCCATACAAATATATGGGGAGTTACACGCTCGAACTCGGTTTTACAGTGAAAACTGCAGGAACTTCTAACCGGCATTAGGAAACAGATTGAGAATCCAGTTTAAAGTTTCACCTGCAAACAGTTCCATTTGTGCTAGATGAACGAACGTCTATCCACATGCTCATTGCTGAGAGATATGTTTCTGTGAAAGCCGTCCTTCACTTTGCATGTTGGGAACACAAAGTTTCTTTTCAGTTGCAAACTGCACTCCATACATATATATCTGGAGGTACTCGCTCCAAATCGATTTTACAGTGAAAACTGCAGGAACTTCAAACCGGCCCTACGAAAAACACTGAGAAATCAGAGTAAAAGTTTCTCCTGTAAACCGTTCCTTTGTGCTATATAAACGAACGTCTCTCCACATGCTCAGTTCTAGAGATAAGTGTGTGTGAAAGCTGTCCTTCACCTAGATTTTTGGGAACACAAAGTTTCTTTTCAGTTGCAAAGTGGAATCCATGCATATACATGGGGTGTTACTCGATCCAACATGGTTTTACAGGGAAAACCGCAGGAACATCTAACCGGCATTAGGAAACAGACTGAGAAAGCACAGTAAAATTTTCTCCTGCAACCCGTTCCCTTTGTGCTAGATGAACGAACGTCTTTCAACATGCTCAGTTCTGAGAGATAAGTGTGTGTGAATGCCGTACTTCCCCTAGCTTGTTGGGAACACAGAGTTTCTTTCAGTTGCAAACTGTACTCCATACAATTATAAGGGGAATTACTAGCTCCAACACGGTTTTACAGTGAAAACTGCAGGAACTTCAAAAATGCACTAGGAAACACACTGAGAAATCAGAGCAAAGTTACTCCTGCAAACCGTTCCCTTTGTGCTAGATGAACGAAGGTCTCTAAACATGCTTAGTTCTCAGAGATAAGTGTGTGTGAAAGCCGTCCTTCACCTAGCATTTGGGAACACAGAGTTTCTTTTCAGTTGAAAAATGCACTGCATACATATATATGGGGAGGTACACGCTCCAACTCGTTTTTACTGTGAAAACTGCAGAAAATTTAAACCGACACTTGTAAAAAATTTGAGAAACCAGAGTAAAAGTTTCTCCTGCAAACATTTCCATTTGTGCTAGATGAACGAACGTCTCTCCACATGCTCAGTTCTGAGAGATAAGTGTCTGTGAAAGCCGTCCTTCAACTAGCTTGTTGGGAACACAAAGTTTCATATCAGTTTCAAACTGCACTCCTTACATATGTATAGGGAGGTACTCGCTCCAACACGGTTTTACAGTGAAAACTGCAGGAACATCTAACCGGCACTAGGAAACACTCTGAGAAACCAGAGTAAAAGTTTCTCCTGCAACCAGTTCCCTTTGTGCTAGATGAACGAACGTCTCTCCACATGCTCAGTTCTCAGAGATAAGTGTGAGTGAAAGCCGTCCTTCACCTAGCTTGTTGGGATCACAGAGTTTCTTTTCAGTTGCAAACTGCACTGCATACCTATATATGGGTAAGTTCTGGCTCCAACTCCCTTTTACAGTGAAAACTGCAGGAACTTCATACCGGCATTAGGAAAAAGACTGAGAATTTAGAATAAATTTGTCCTGAAACCCATTCCCTATGTGCTAGATGAACGAACGTCTCTCCACATGCTCAGTTCTCAGAGATAAGTGTGTGTGAAAGCCGTCCTTCACCTAGCTTGTTGGGAACACAGAGTTTCTTTCCAGTTGTTATCGGCACTCCATACATTTATATGGATAGGTACTCGCTCAAACATGTTTTTACAGTGAAATCTGCAAGAACTTCTAACCGGCATTAGGAAACAGACTTAGAAACCAGAGTAAATATTTCTCCTGCAAACCGTTCATTTTGTGCTAGATAAACGAACGTCTCTCCACATGATCAGTTCTGAGAGATATGTGTGTGTGAAAGCCGTCGTTCACCTAGCTTGTTGGGAACACAAAGTTTCTTATCTGTTGCAAACTGCACTCCATACATATATATGGGATGTACTCGCTCCAACTCGGTTTTACAGTGAAAACTGCAGGAATTTCAAACCGGCACTAGGAAACACACTGAAAATCCAGAGTAAAAGTTCTTCTTGCAACCCGTTCCCTTTGTGCTAGATGAATGAACGTCTCTACACTTGCTCAGTTCTGGGTGATAAGTGTGTGTGAAAGCCGTCCTTCACCTAGCTTGTTGGGTACACAAAGTTTGTTTTCAGTTGCAAAGTGGAATCCATACAAATATATGGGGAGTTACACGCTCGAACTCGGTTTTAAAATGAAAACTGCAGGAACTTCTAACCGGCATTAGGAAAAAGATTGAGAATCCAGTGTAAAAGTTTCTCCTACAAACAGTTCCTTTGTGCTAGATGAACGAACGTCTATCCACATGCTCAGTTCTGAGAGATATGTTTCTGTGAAAGCCGTCTTCACTTTGTTTGTTGGGAACACAAAGTTTCTTTTCAGTTGCAAACAGCACTCTATACATATATATTTGGAGGTAGTCGCTCCAAATCGATTTTACAGTGAAAACTGCAGGAACTTGAAAGCGTCACTAGGAAACAGACTGAGAAACCACAGTAAAATTTTCTCCTGCATCCCGTTCCCTTTGTGCTAGATAAACGAACATCTCTCCACATGCTCAGTTCTGGGTGATAAGTGTGTGTGAAAGCCGTCCTTCAAATAGCTTGTTGGGAAAACATAGTTTCATATCATTTGAAATCTGCACTCCTTACATATGTATTGGGAGGTACTCGCTCCAAATCGGTTTTATAGTGAAAACTGCAGGAACATCCAACCGGCATTAGGAAACAGACTGAGAAACCAGAGTAAAAGTTTCTCCTGCAACCTCTTCCCTTTGTGCTAGATGAACGAACGTCTCTTCACATGCTCAGTTCTGAGAGAAAAGTGTGTGTGAAATCCGTACTTCACCTAGCTTGTTGGGAACACAAAGACTCTTTTCAGTTGCAAACGGCACTATATACATATATATGAGTAGGTACTAGCTCCAACTCGGTTTTACACTGAAAACTGCAGGAACTTATAACCAGCACTAGGAAACACACTGAGAAACCAGAGTAGAAGTTTCCCCTGCAAACCGTTCCCTTTGTGCTAGATGAACGAACGTCTCTCCACATGCTCAGTTCTGAGAGATAAGTGTGTTTGAAAGCCGTCCATCAACTTGCTTGTTGGGAACACAGAGATTCTTTTCAGTTGCAAACTGCACTCTCTATATATATATGGGGAGGTACTAGCTACAACTCGACTTTACAGTGAAAATGCAGTAACTTCAAACCGGCATTAGGAAACACACTGAGAAACCAGAGTAAAATATCTCCAACAACACGTTCCCTTTGTGCTAGATTAACTGTCGTCTCTCCACATGCTCAGTTCTGAGAGATAAGTGTGTGTTAAAGCAGTCCTTCACCTAGCTTGTTAGGAACACAAAGTTCCTTTTCAGTTGCAAAGTGGAATCCATATATATATATGGGGAGTTACTCGCTCCAACTCGGATTTACAAGGAAAACTGCAGGAAATTCTAACCGGCATTAGGAAACAGACTGAGAAACCAGAGTAATAGTTTCTCCTGCAATCCTTTCCCTTTGTGCTAGATGAACGAACGTCTCTCCACATGCTCATTTCTCAGACATAAGTGTGTGTGAAAGCCGTCCTTCACCTAGCTTGTTGGGAACACAGAGTTACTTTTCAATTGCAAACTTCACTCCATACATTTATATGGGGAGGGACTCGCTCCAACTAGATTTTACAGTGAAAACTGCAGGAACTTCAAACCGGCACAAGGAAACACACTGAGAAACCAGAGTAAAAGTTTCTCCTGTAAACCATTCCCTTTGGCTTGATGAACGAACGTCTCTCCACATGCTCAGTTCTCAGAGATAAGTGAGTGTGAAAGCCGTCCTTCACCTAGCTTGTTGGGAACAAAAAGTTTCTTTTCAGCTGCAAACGGCAATCCATACATATATATGGGGATGTACAAGCTCCAACTCGGTTTTACAGTCTAAACTGCAGGAACTTCAAACCGGCACTAGGAAACACACTGAAAATCCAGAGTAAAAGTTCTTCTTGCAACCCGTTCCCTTTGTGCTAGATGAATGAACGTCTCTACACTTGCTCAGTTCTGGGTGATAAGTGTGTGTGAAAGCCGTCCTTCACCTAGCTTGTTGGGTACACAAAGTTTGTTTTCAGTTGCAAAGTGGAATCCATACAAATATATGGGGAGTTACACGCTCGAACTCGGTTTTAAAATGAAAACTGCAGGAACTTCTAACCGGCATTAGGAAAAAGATTGAGAATCCAGTGTAAAAGTTTCTCCTACAAACAGTTCCTTTGTGCTAGATGAACGAACGTCTATCCACATGCTCAGTTCTGAGAGATATGTTTCTGTGAAAGCCGTCTTCACTTTGTTTGTTGGGAACACAAAGTTTCTTTTCAGTTGCAAACAGCACTCTATACATATATATTTGGAGGTAGTCGCTCCAAATCGATTTTACAGTGAAAACTGCAGGAACTTGAAAGCGTCACTAGGAAACAGACTGAGAAACCACAGTAAAATTTTCTCCTGCATCCCGTTCCCTTTGTGCTAGATAAACGAACATCTCTCCACATGCTCAGTTCTGGGTGATAAGTGTGTGTGAAAGCCGTCCTTCAAATAGCTTGTTGGGAAAACATAGTTTCATATCATTTGAAATCTGCACTCCTTACATATGTATTGGGAGGTACTCGCTCCAAATCGGTTTTATAGTGAAAACTGCAGGAACATCCAACCGGCATTAGGAAACAGACTGAGAAACCAGAGTAAAAGTTTCTCCTGCAACCTCTTCCCTTTGTGCTAGATGAACGAACGTCTCTTCACATGCTCAGTTCTGAGAGAAAAGTGTGTGTGAAATCCGTACTTCACCTAGCTTGTTGGGAACACAAAGACTCTTTTCAGTTGCAAACGGCACTATATACATATATATGAGTAGGTACTAGCTCCAACTCGGTTTTACACTGAAAACTGCAGGAACTTATAACCAGCACTAGGAAACACACTGAGAAACCAGAGTAGAAGTTTCCCCTGCAAACCGTTCCCTTTGTGCTAGATGAACGAACGTCTCTCCACATGCTCAGTTCTGAGAGATAAGTGTGTTTGAAAGCCGTCCATCAACTTGCTTGTTGGGAACACAGAGATTCTTTTCAGTTGCAAACTGCACTCTCTATATATATATGGGGAGGTACTAGCTACAACTCGACTTTACAGTGAAAATGCAGTAACTTCAAACCGGCATTAGGAAACACACTGAGAAACCAGAGTAAAATATCTCCAACAACACGTTCCCTTTGTGCTAGATTAACTGTCGTCTCTCCACATGCTCTGTTCTGAGAGATAAGTGTGTGTTAAAGCAGTCCTTCACCTAGCTTGTTAGGAACACAAAGTTCCTTTTCAGTTGCAAAGTGGAATCCATACATATATATGGGGAGTTACTCGCTCCAACTCGGATTTACAAGGAAAACTGCAGGAAATTCTAACCGGCATTAGGAAACAGACTGAGAAACCAGTGTAAATGTTTCTCCTGGAACCCGTTCCATTTCGGCTAGATGAACGAAGTCTCTCCACATGCTCAGTTCTGAGAGATAAGTGTGGGTGAAAGCCGCCCTTCACCTAGCTTGTTGGGAACACAAAGATTCTTTTCAGTTGCAAACGGCACTCCATACATATATATGGGGATGTACTCGCTCCAACACTCTTTTACAGTGAAAACTGCAGGAATTTCAAACCGGTACTAGGAAACACACTGAAAATCCAGAGTAAAAGTTCCTCTTGCAAACAGTTCGTTTTGTGCTAGATGAACCAACGTCTCTCCACATGCTCAGTTCTGAGAGATAAGTAAAGTTGAATGCCGTCCTTCACCTAGCTTGTTGGAAAAACAAAGTTTCTTTTCAGTTGCAAAGTGGAATCCATACATATATATGGGGTGTTACTCGCTCCAACTCGGTTTTACAGGGAAAACTGCAGGAACTTCTAACCGGCATTAGGAAACAGACTGAGAAACCAGAGTAAAGTTTTCTCCTGCAACCCCTTCCCGTTGCGCTAGATGAACGAACGTGTCTCCACATGCTCATTTCTTAGAAATAAGTGTGTGTGAAAGCCGTCCTTCAACTTGCTTGATGGGAACACAGAGTTTCTTTTCAGTTGCAAAATGCAATGCATACATATATATGTTAGGTAATCGCTCCAACTCGATTTTACAGGGAAAACTGCAAGAAATTCAAACTGGCACTAGGAAACACACTGAGAAAACAGAGTAAAAGTTTCTCCTGCAACCCCTTCCCATTGTGCTAGATGAACGAACGTCTCTCCACATGCTTTGTTCTGAGAGATATGTGTGTGTTCAAGCCGACCTTCACCAGGCTTGTTGGGAACACAGAGTTTCTTTTCAGTTGCAAAGTGCACTGCATACATATATAAGGGGAGGTACTGGCTCCAACTCGGTTTTACAGTGAAAACTGCAGGAACTTCATACCGGCATTAGGAAAAATACTGAGAATTTAGAATAAAGTTTCTCCTGCAACCCGTTCCCTATGTGCTAGATGAACGAAAGTCTATCCACATGCTCAGTTCTGAGAGATAAGTGTGTGTGAAAGCCGTTCTTCACCTAGCTTGTTGGGAACACAGAGTTTCTTTTCATTTGCAATCGGCACTCCATACAATTATATGGGTAGGTACTCGCTCAAACATGTTTTTACAGTTAAATCTAGGAACTTGTAACCGGCATTAGGAAACAGACTTAGAAACCACAGTAAATGTTTCTCCTGCAACCCGTTCCCTTTGTGCTAGATGAACGAACGTCTCTCCACATGATCAGTTCTGAGAGAAATGTGTGTGTGAAAGCCGTACATCACCTAGCTTGTTGGGAACACAATGTGTCTTTTCAGTTGCAAAGTGGAATCCATATATATATATGGGGAGTTACTCTCTCCAACTCGGTTTTACAGTGAAAAATGCAGGAATATCTAACCGGCATCAAAAAAAAACTGACAATCCAGAGTAAAAGTTTCTAATGCAACCAGTTCTTTTGTGATAGATGAACGAACTTCTCTGCACATGCTCAGTTCTGAGAGATAATTTTGTGTGAAAACCGTTCTTCACCAAGCTTGTTGGGAACACAAATTTTCTTTCCTGTTGCAAACTGCACTCCATACATATTTATGGGGAGGTACTCGCTCCAACTCGGTTTTATAGTAAAAATTGCAGGAATTTCAAACCGGCACTAGGAAACACTCTGAGAAACCAGAGTAAATGTTTCTCCTGCAAACCGTTCCTTTGTGCTAGATGAACGAACGTCTCTCCACATGCTCTGTTCTGAGAGATATGTGTGTGTTCAAGCCGACCTTCACCAGGCTTGTTGGGAACACAGAGTTTCTTTTCAGTTGCAAAGTGCACTGCATACATATATATGGGGAGGTACTGGCTCCAACTCGGTTTTACAGTGAAAACTGCAGGAACTTCATACCGGCATTAGGAAAAATACTGAGAATTTAGAATAAAGTTTCTACTGCAACCCGTTCCCTATGTGCTAGATGAACGAACGTCTATGCACATGCTCAGTTCTGAGAGATAAGTGTGTGTGAAAGCCGTTCTTCACCTAGCTTGTTGGGAACACAGAGTTTCTTTTCAGTTGCAAAGTGGAATCCATACATATATATGGGGATTTACTCGCTCCAACTCGGTTTTACAGGGAAAACTGCAGGAACTTCTAAACGGCATTAGGAAACAGACGGAGACACCAGAGTAAAATTTTCTCCTGCAACCCCTTCCCATTGTGCTAGATGAACGAACGTCTCTCCACATGCTCAGTTCTTAGAAATAAGTGTGTGTGAAAGCCGTCCTTCAACTTGCTTGATGGGAACACAGAGTTTCTTTTCAGTTGCAAAATGCAATGCATACATATATACGTTAGGTAATCGCTCCAACTCGATTTTATAGTGAAAACTGCAGGAAATTCAAACCGGCACTAGGAAACACACTGAGAAAACAGAGTAAAAGTTTCTCCTGCAACCCCTTCCCATTATGCTAGATGAACGAACGTCTCTCTACATGCTTTGTTCTGAGAGATATGTGTGTGTTCAAGCCGACCTTCACCAGGCTTGTTGGGAACACAGAGTTTCTTTTCAGTTGCAAAGTGCACTGCATACATATATAAGGGGAGGTACTGGCTCCAACTAGGTTTTACAGTGAAAACTGCAGGAACTTCATACCGGCATTAGGAAAAATACTGAGAATTTAGAATAAAGTTTCTCCTGCAACCCGTTCCCTATGTGCTAGATGAACGAAAGTCTATCCACATGCTCAGTTCTGAGAGATAAGTGTGTGTGAAAGCCGTTCTTCACCTAGCTTGTTGGGAACACAGAGTTTCTTTTCATTTGCAATCGGCACTCCATAAATAAATATGGGAAGGTACACGCTCCAACTCGGTTTTACAGTGAAAACTGCAGGAATTTCAAACCGGCACTAGGAAACAGCCTGAGAAACCAGAGTAAAAGTTTCTCCTGCAAAACTATCCCTTTGTGCTAGATGAACGAACGTCTCTCCACATGCTCAGATCTCAGATATAAGTGTGTGTGAAAGCCGTACTTCACATAGCTTGTAAGGAACACAAAGATTCTTTTCAGTTGCAAACTGCACTCCATACATATATATGGGTAGGAACACGCTCAAACTCGGTTTTACAGTGAAAACTGCAGGAATATCAAACCGGCACTAGAAAACACAGTGAGAAACCAGAGTAATAGTTTCTCCTGCAAACCGTTCCTTTTGTGCTAGATGAACGAACGTATCTCCACATGCTCAGTTCTCAGAGATAAGGGTGTGTGAAAGCCGTCCTTCACCTAGCTTGTAGGGAAAATATAGTTTTTTTCAGTTGCAAAGTGGAATACTTAAATATATATGGGAATTTACTCGCTCCAACTCGGTTTTACAGTGAAAAATGCAGGAACATCTAACCGGCATTAGGAAAAACCTGAGAATCCGGAGTAAAAGTTTCTCTTGCAAACCGTTCCCATTGTGCTAGATGAACGAACGTCTATCCACATGCTCAGTTCTGAGAGATTATTTTGTGTAAAACCGTTCTTCACCAAGCTTGTTGGGAACACAAATTTTCTTTCCTGTTGCAAACTGCACTCCATACATATATATGGGGATGTACTCGCTCCAACTCTGTTTTATAGTAAAAATTGCAGGAATTTCAAACCGGCACTAGGAAACACTCTGAGAAACCAGAGTAAATGTTTCTCCTGCAAACCGTTCCTTTGTGCTAGATGAACGAACGTCTCTCCACATGTTCAGTTGTCAGAGATAAGTGTGTGTGAATGCCGTCCTTCAACTAGCTTGTTGGGAACACAAAGTTTCTTTTCAGTTGCAAAGTGGAATCCATACATATATATGGGGGGTTAGTCGCTCCAACTCGGTTTTACAGTGAAAACTGCAGGAACATGTAACCGGCATTAGGAAAAAACTGAGAATCCAGAGTAAATGTTTCTCCTGCAAACCGTTCCCTTTGTGCTAGATGAACGAAAGTCTATCCTCATGCTCAGTTCTGAGAGATAAGTGTGGGTGAAAGCAGTCCTTCACCTAGCTTGTTGGGAACACCAAGTTCCTTTTCAGTTGCAAAGTGGAATCCATATATATATATGGGGATTTACTCGCTCCAACTCGGTTTTACAGGGAAAACTGCAGGAACTTCTAAACGGCATTAGGAAACAGACGGAGACACCAGAGTAAAATTTTCTCCTGCAACCCCTTCCCATTGTGCTAGATGAACGAACGTCTCTCCACATGCTCAGTTCTTAGAAATAAGTGTGTGTGAAAGCCGTCCTTCAACTTGCTTGATGGGAACACAGAGTTTCTTTTCAGTTGCAAAATGCAATGCATACATATATATGTTAGGTAATCGCTCCAACTCGATTTTACAGTGAAAACTGCAGTAAATTCAAACCGGCACTAGGAAACACACTGAGAAAACAGAGTAAAAGTTTCTCCTGCAACCCCTTCCCATTGTGCTAGATGAACGAACGTCTCTCCACATGCTTTGTTCTGAGAGATATGTGTGTGTTCAAGCCGACCTTCACCAGACTTGTTGGGAACACAGAGTTTCTTTTCAGTTGCAAAGTGCACTGCATACATATATATGGGGAGGTACTGGCTCCAAATCGGTTTTACAGTGAAAACTGCAGGAACTTCATACCGGAATTAGGAAAAATACTGAGAATTTAGAATAAAGTTTCTCCTGCAACCGGTTCCCTATGTGCTAGATGAACGAAAGTCTATCCACATGCTCAGTTCTGAGAGATAAGTGTGTGTGAAAGCCGTTCTTCACCTAGCTTGTTGGGAACACAGAGTTTCTTTTCAGTTGCAATCCGCACTCCATACAATTATATGGGTAGGTACTCGCTCAAACATGTTTTTACAGTGAAATCTAGGAACTTCTAACCGGCATTAGGAAACAGACTTAGAAACCACAGTAAATGTTTCTCCTGCAACCCGTTCCCTTTGTGCTAGATGAACGAACGTCTCTCCACATGATCATTTCTTAGAGATACGTGTGTGTGAAAGCCGTCCTTCACCTAGCTTGTAGGGAAAACAAAGGTTCTTTTAAGTTGCAAAATGCACTCCATAAATATATATGGGAATGTACTCGCACCAACTCGGTTTTACAGTGAAAACTGCAGGAAATTCAAACAGGCAGTAGGAAACACTCTGAGAAACCAGAGTAAAAGTTTCTCCTGCAAACCTTTCCCTTTGGGCTAGATTAAAGAACGTCCCTCCACATGCTCAGTTCTCAGAGATAAGTGTGTGTGAAAGCCGTCCTTCACATAACTTGTAAGGAACAAAAAGCTTCTTTTCAGTTGCAAACTGCACTCCATACATATATATGTGTAGGAATACGCTCCAACTCGGTTTTACACTGAAAACTGCAGGAACTTCAAACCGGCCCTAGGAAACACACTGAGAAACCAGAGTAAAATTTCTCCTGCAAACCGTTCCATTGTTCTAGATGAACGAACGTTTCTACACATGCTCAGTTCTCAGAGATAAGTGTGTTTGAAAGCCGTCCTTCACCTAGCTTGTAGGGAACATAAAGTTTATTTTTAGATGCAAAGTGGAATACTTACATATATATGGGAATTTATTCGCTCCAACTCGGTTTTACAGGGAAAACTGCAGGAACTTCTAACCGGCATTAGGAAACAGACTTAGAAACCAGAGTAAAAGTTCTACCAGCAAACCGTTCCCTTTGTGCTAGATGAACGAACGTCTCTCCACATGCTCAGTTCTGAGAGATATGTGTGTGTGAAAGCCGTCCTTCACCTAGCTTGTTTGGAACACAAAGTTTCTTTTCATTTGCAAAGTGGAATTAAGATATATATATATCGGGAGTTACTCGCTCCAACTCGGTTTTACAGTGAAAAATGCAGGAACATCTAACCGGCATTAGGAAAAAGTCTGAGAATCCAGTGTAAAAGTTTATCCTGCAAATCGTTCCCTTTGTGCTAGATGAACAAACGTCTCTCCACATGTTCAGTTCTGAGAGATAATTGTGGGTTAAAGCCGTCCTTCACCTAGCTTGTTGGGAAAACAAAGTTGGTTTTCAGTTGCAAATTGGAATCCATACAAATATATGGGGAGTTACACGCTCGAACTCGGTTTTACAGTGAAAACTGCAGGAACTTCTAACCGGCATTAGGAAACAGATTGAGAATCCAGTTTAAAGTTTCACCTGCAAACAGTTCCATTTGTGCTAGATGAACGAACGTCTATCCACATGCTCATTGCTGAGAGATATGTTTCTGTGAAAGCCGTCCTTCACTTTGCTTGTTGGGAACACAAAGTTTCTTTTCAGTTGCAAACTGCACTCCATACATATATATCTGGAGGTACTCGCTCCAAATCGATTTTACAGTGAAAACTGCAGGAACTTCAAACCGGCCCTACGAAAAACACTGAGAAATCAGAGTAAAAGTTTCTCCTGTAAACCGTTCCTTTGTGCTATATAAACGAACGTCTCTCCACATGCTCAGTTCTAGAGATAAGTGTGTGTGAAAGCTGTCCTTCACCTAGATTTTTGGGAACACAAAGTTTCTTTTCAGTTGCAAAGTGGAATCCATACATATACATGGGGTGTTACTCGATCCAACATGGTTTTACAGGGAAAACCGCAGGAACATCTAACCGGCATTAGGAAACAGACTGAGAAAGCACAGTAAAATTTTCTCCTGCAACCCGTTCCCTTTGTGCTAGATGAACGAACGTCTTTCAACATGCTCAGTTCTGAGAGATAAGTGTGTGTGAATGCCGTACTTCCCCTAGCTTGTTGGGAACACAGAGTTTCTTTCAGTTGCAAACTGTACTCCATACAATTATAAGGGGAATTACTAGCTCCAACACGGTTTTACAGTGAAAACTGCAGGAACTTCAAAAATGCACTAGGAAACACACTGAGAAATCAGAGCAAAGTTACTCCTGCAAACCGTTCCCTTTGTGCTAGATGAACGAAGGTCTCTAAACATGCTTAGTTCTCAGAGATAAGTGTGTGTGAAAGCCGTCCTTCACCTAGCATTTGGGAACACAGAGTTTCTTTTCAGTTGAAAAATGCACTGCATACATATATATGGGGAGGTACACGCTCCAACTCGTTTTTACTGTGAAAACTGCAGAAAATTTAAACCGACACTTGTAAAAAATTTGAGAAACCAGAGTAAAAGTTTCTCCTGCAAACATTTCCATTTGTGCTAGATGAACGGACGTCTCTCCACATGCTCAGTTCTGAGAGATAAGTGTCTGTGAAAGCCATCCTTCAACTAGCTTGTTGGGAACACAAAGTTTCATATCAGTTTCAAACTGCACTCCTTACATATGTATAGGGAGGTACTCGCTCCAACACGGTTTTACAGTGAAAACTGCAGGAACATCTAACCGGCACTAGGAAACACTCTGAGAAACCAGAGTAAAAGTTTCTCCTGCAACCAGTTCCCTTTGTGCTAGATGAACGAACGTCTCTCCACATGCTCAGTTCTCAGAGATAAGTGTGAGTGAAAGCCGTCCTTCACCTAGCTTGTTGGGATCACAGAGTTTCTTTTCAGTTGCAAACTGCACTGCATACCTATATATGGGTAAGTTCTGGCTCCAACTCCCTTTTACAGTGAAAACTGCAGGAACTTCATACCGGCATTAGGAAAAAGACTGAGAATTTAGAATAAATTTGTCCTGAAACCCATTCCCTTTGTGCTAGATGAACGAACGTCTCTCCACATGCTCAGTTCTCAGAGATAAGTGTGTGTGAAAGCCGTCCTTCACCTAGCTTGTTGGGAACACAGAGTTTCTTTCCAGTTGTTATCGGCACTCCATACATTTATATGGATAGGTACTCGCTCAAACATGTTTTTACAGTGAAATCTGCAAGAACTTCTAACCGGCATTAGGAAACAGACTTAGAAACCAGAGTAAATATTTCTCCTGCAAACCGTTCATTTTGTGCTAGATAAACGAACGTCTCTCCACATGATCAGTTCTGAGAGATATGTGTGTGTGAAAGCCGTCGTTCACCTAGCTTGTTGGGAACACAAAGTTTCTTATCTGTTGCAAACTGCACTCCATACATATATATGGGATGTACTCGCTCCAACTCGGTTTTACAGTGAAAACTGCAGGAATTTCAAACCGGCACTAGGAAACACTCTGAGAAACCAGAGTAAAAGTTTCTCCTGCAAACAGTTCCTTGTGCTAGATGAACGAACGTCTCTCCACATGCTCAGTTCTCAGAGATAAGTGTGTGTGAAAGCCGTTCTTCAACTAGCTCGTTTGGAACACAATGTTTCTCTTCAGTTGTAAAGTGCAATCCATACATATATATGGGGATTTACTTGCTCCAAGTCGGTGTTACAGGGAAAACGGCAGGAACTTCTAACCGGCATTAGGAAACAGACTGAGAAACCAGAGTAATAGTTTCTCCTGCAATCCTTTCCCTTTGTGCTAGATGAACAAACGTCTCTCCACATGCTCATTTCTCAGACATAAGTGTGTGTGAAAGCCGTCCTTCACCTAGCTTGTTGGGAACACAGAGTTACTTTTCAATTGCAAACTTCACTCCATACATTTATATGGGGAGGGACTCGCTCCAACTAGATTTTACAGTGAAAACTGCAGGAACTTCAAACCGGCACAAGGAAACACACTGAGAAACCAGAGTAAAATTTTCTCCTGTAAACCGTTCCCTTTGGCTTGATGAACGAAAGTCTCTCCACATGCTCAGTTCTCAGAGATAAGTGAGTGTGAAAGCCGTCCTTCACCTAGCTTGTTGGGAACAAAAAGTTTCTTTTCAGCTGCAAACGGCAATCCATACATATATATGGGGATGTACAAGCTCCAACTCGGTTTTACAGTCTAAACTGCAGGAACTTCAAACCGGCACTAGGAAACACACTGAAAATCCAGAGTAAAAGTTCTTCTTGCAACCCGTTCCCTTTGTGCTAGATGAATGAACGTCTCTACACTTGCTCAGTTCTGGGTGATAAGTGTGTGTGAAAGCCGTCCTTCACCTAGCTTGTTGGGTACACAAAGTTTGTTTTCAGTTGCAAAGTGGAATCCATACAAATATATGGGGAGTTACACGCTCGAACTCGGTTTTAAAATGAAAACTGCAGGAACTTCTAACCGGCATTAGGAAAAAGATTGAGAATCCAGTGTAAAAGTTTCTCCTACAAACAGTTCCTTTGTGCTAGATGAACGAACGTCTATCCACATGCTCAGTTCTGAGAGATATGTTTCTGTGAAAGCCGTCTTCACTTTGTTTGTTGGGAACACAAAGTTTCTTTTCAGTTGCAAACAGCACTCTATACATATATATTTGGAGGTAGTCGCTCCAAATCGATTTTACAGTGAAAACTGCAGGAACTTGAAAGCGTCACTAGGAAACAGACTGAGAAACCACAGTAAAATTTTCTCCTGCATCCCGTTCCCTTTGTGCTAGATAAACGAACATCTCTCCACATGCTCAGTTCTGGGTGATAAGTGTGTGTGAAAGCCGTCCTTCAAATAGCTTGTTGGGAAAACATAGTTTCATATCATTTGAAATCTGCACTCCTTACATATGTATTGGGAGGTACTCGCTCCAAATCGGTTTTATAGTGAAAACTGCAGGAACATCCAACCGGCATTAGGAAACAGACTGAGAAACCAGAGTAAAAGTTTCTCCTGCAACCTCTTCCCTTTGTGCTAGATGAACGAACGTCTCTTCACATGCTCAGTTCTGAGAGAAAAGTGTGTGTGAAATCCGTACTTCACCTAGCTTGTTGGGAACACAAAGACTCTTTTCAGTTGCAAACGGCACTATATACATATATATGAGTAGGTACTAGCTCCAACTCGGTTTTACACTGAAAACTGCAGGAACTTATAACCAGCACTAGGAAACACACTGAGAAACCAGAGTAGAAGTTTCCCCTGCAAACCGTTCCCTTTGTGCTAGATGAACGAACGTCTCTCCACATGCTCAGTTCTGAGAGATAAGTGTGTTTGAAAGCCGTCCATCAACTTGCTTGTTGGGAACACAGAGATTCTTTTCAGTTGCAAACTGCACTCTCTATATATATATGGGGAGGTACTAGCTACAACTCGACTTTACAGTGAAAATGCAGTAACTTCAAACCGGCATTAGGAAACACACTGAGAAACCAGAGTAAAATATCTCCAACAACACGTTCCCTTTGTGCTAGATTAACTGTCGTCTCTCCACATGCTCAGTTCTGAGAGATAAGTGTGTGTTAAAGCAGTCCTTCACCTAGCTTGTTAGGAACACAAAGTTCCTTTTCAGTTGCAAAGTGGAATCCATACATATATATGGGGAGTTACTCGCTCCAACTCGGATTTACAAGGAAAACTGCAGGAAATTCTAACCGGCATTAGGAAACAGACTGAGAAACCAGTGTAAATGTTTCTCCTGGAACCCGTTCCCTTTCGGCTAGATGAACGAAGTCTCTCCACATGCTCAGTTCTGAGAGATAAGTGTGGGTGAAAGCCGCCCTTCACCTAGCTTGTTGGGAACACAAAGATTCTTTTCAGTTGCAAACGGCACTCCATACATATATATGGGGATGTACTCGCTCCAACACCCTTTTACAGTGAAAACTGCAGGAATTTCAAACCGGTACTAGGAAACACACTGAAAATCCAGAGTAAAAGTTCCTCCTGCAAACCGTTCCTTTTGTGCTAGATGAACCAACGTCTCTCCACATGCTCAGTTCTGAGAGATAAGTAAAGTTGAATGCCGTCCTTCACCTAGCTTGTTGGAAAAACAAAGTTTCTTTTCAGTTGCAAAGTGGAATCCATACATATATATGGGGTGTTACTCGCTCCAACTCGGTTTTACAGGGAAAACTGCAGGAACTTCTAACCGGCATTAGGAAACAGACTGAGAAACCAGAGTAAAATTTTCTCCTGCAACCCCTTCCCGTTGCGCTAGATGAACGAACGTGTCTCCACATGCTCATTTCTTAGAAATAAGTGTGTGTGAAAGCCGTCCTTCAACTTGCTTGATGGGAACACAGAGTTTCTTTTCAGTTGCAAAATGCACTGCAAACATATATACGTTAGGTACTCGCTCCAACACGGTTTTACAGAGAAAACTGCAGGAAATTCAAACCGGCATTAGGAAACACACTGAGAAAACAGAGTAAAAGTTTCTTCTGCAACCCGTTCCCTTTGGCTTGATGAACGAACGTCTCTCCACATGCTCAGTTCTCAGAGATAAGTGTGTGTGAAAGCCGTACTTCACCTAGCTTGTAGGGAACAAAAAGTTTCTTTTCAGTTGCAAAGTGTAATCCTTACATATATATGGGGATTTACTCGCTCCAAATCTGTTTTACAGGAAAACTGCAGGAACTTCAAACCGGCACTAGGAAACACACTGAAAATCCTGAGTAAATGTTTTTCCTGCAACCCATTCCCTTTGTGGTAGATGAACTAACGTCTCTCCACATGCTCAGTTCTGAGATATAAGTGTGGGTGAATGCCGTTCTTCAAATTGCTTGTTGGAAACACAAAGTTTCTTTTCAGTTGCATATTGCACTCCATACATTTATATCGGAAGGGACTCGCTCCAACTAGATTTTACAGTGAAAACTGCAGGAACTTCAAACCGGCACAAGGAATCACACTGAGAAACCAGAGTAAAAGTTTCTCCTGTAAACCGTTCCCTTTGGCTTGATGAACGAACGTCTCTCCACATGCTCAGTTCTCAGAGATAAGTGAGTGTGAAAGCCGTCCTTCACCTAGCTTGTTGGGAACAAAAAGTTTCTTTTCAGCTGCAAACGGCAATCCATACATACATATGGGGATGTACAAGCTCCAACTCGGTTTTACAGTCTAAACTGCAGGAACTTCAAACCGGCACTAGGAAACACACTGAAAATCCAGAGTAAAAGTTCTTCTTGCAACCCGTTCCCTTTGTGCTAGATGAATGAACGTCTCTACACTTGCTCAGTTCTGGGTGATAAGTGTGTGTGAAAGCCGTCCTTCACCTAGCTTGTTGGGTACACAAAGTTTGTTTTCAGTTGCAAAGTGGAATCCATACAAATATATGGGGAGTTACACGCTCGAACTCGGTTTTAAAATGAAAACTGCAGGAACTTCTAACCGGCATTAGGAAAAAGATTGAGAATCCAGTGTAAAAGTTTCTCCTACAAACAGTTCCTTTGTGCTAGATGAACGAACGTCTATCCACATGCTCAGTTCTGAGAGATATGTTTCTGTGAAAGCCGTCTTCACTTTGTTTGTTGGGAACACAAAGTTTCTTTTCAGTTGCAAACAGCACTCTATACATAT
This sequence comes from Camelus dromedarius, assembly GCF_036321535.1. NCBI lineage: Eukaryota > Metazoa > Chordata > Mammalia > Artiodactyla > Camelidae > Camelus > Camelus dromedarius. The sequence goes on along the minus strand of NC_087451.1, from coordinate 3,156,396 downwards.
ATATTTGGAGGTAGTCGCTCCAAATCGATTTTACAGTGAAAACTGCAGGAACTTGAAAGCGTCACTAGGAAACAGACTGAGAAACCACAGTAAAATTTTCTCCTGCATCCCGTTCCCTTTGTGCTAGATAAACGAACATCTCTCCACATGCTCAGTTCTGGGTGATAAGTGTGTGTGAAAGCCGTCCTTCAAATAGCTTGTTGGGAAAACATAGTTTCATATCATTTGAAATCTGCACTCCTTACATATGTATTGGGAGGTACTCGCTCCAAATCGGTTTTATAGTGAAAACTGCAGGAACATCCAACCGGCATTAGGAAACAGACTGAGAAACCAGAGTAAAAGTTTCTCCTGCAACCTCTTCCCTTTGTGCTAGATGAACGAACGTCTCTTCACATGCTCAGTTCTGAGAGAAAAGTGTGTGTGAAATCCGTACTTCACCTAGCTTGTTGGGAACACAAAGACTCTTTTCAGTTGCAAACGGCACTATATACATATATATGAGTAGGTACTAGCTCCAACTCGGTTTTACACTGAAAACTGCAGGAACTTATAACCAGCACTAGGAAACACACTGAGAAACCAGAGTAGAAGTTTCCCCTGCAAACCGTTCCCTTTGTGCTAGATGAACGAACGTCTCTCCACATGCTCAGTTCTGAGAGATAAGTGTGTTTGAAAGCCGTCCATCAACTTGCTTGTTGGGAACACAGAGATTCTTTTCAGTTGCAAACTGCACTCTCTATATATATATGGGGAGGTACTAGCTACAACTCGACTTTACAGTGAAAATGCAGTAACTTCAAACCGGCATTAGGAAACACACTGAGAAACCAGAGTAAAATATCTCCAACAACACGTTCCCTTTGTGCTAGATTAACTGTCGTCTCTCCACATGCTCAGTTCTGAGAGATAAGTGTGTGTTAAAGCAGTCCTTCACCTAGCTTGTTAGGAACACAAAGTTCCTTTTCAGTTGCAAAGTGGAATCCATACATATATATGGGGAGTTACTCGCTCCAACTCGGATTTACAAGGAAAACTGCAGGAAATTCTAACCGGCATTAGGAAACAGACTGAGAAACCAGTGTAAATGTTTCTCCTGGAACCCGTTCCCTTTCGGCTAGATGAACGAAGTCTCTCCACATGCTCAGTTCTGAGAGATAAGTGTGGGTGAAAGCCGCCCTTCACCTAGCTTGTTGGGAACACAAAGATTCTTTTCAGTTGCAAACGGCACTCCATACATATATATGGGGATGTACTCGCTCCAACACTCTTTTACAGTGAAAACTGCAGGAATTTCAAACCGGTACTAGGAAACACACTGAAAATCCAGAGTAAAAGTTCCTCCTGCAAACCGTTCCTTTTGTGCTAGATGAACCAACGTCTCTCCACATGCTCAGTTCTGAGAGATAAGTAAAGTTGAATGCCGTCCTTCACCTAGCTTGTTGGAAAAACAAAGTTTCTTTTCAGTTGCAAAGTGGAATCCATACATATATATGGGGTGTTACTCGCTCCAACTCGGTTTTACAGGGAAAACTGCAGGAACTTCTAACCGGCATTAGGAAACAGACTGAGAAACCAGAGTAAAATTTTCTCCTGCAACCCCTTCCCGTTGCGCTAGATGAACGAACGTGTCTCCACATGCTCATTTCTTAGAAATAAGTGTGTGTGAAAGCCGTCCTTCAACTTGCTTGATGGGAACACAGAGTTTCTTTTCAGTTGCAAAATGCACTGCAAACATATATACGTTAGGTACTCGCTCCAACACGGTTTTACAGAGAAAACTGCAGGAAATTCAAACCGGCATTAGGAAACACACTGAGAAAACAGAGTAAAAGTTTCTTCTGCAACCCGTTCCCTTTGGCTTGATGAACGAACGTCTCTCCACATGCTCAGTTCTCAGAGATAAGTGTGTGTGAAAGCCGTACTTCACCTAGCTTGTAGGGAACAAAAAGTTTCTTTTCAGTTGCAAAGTGTAATCCTTACATATATATGGGGATTTACTCGCTCCAAATCTGTTTTACAGGAAAACTGCAGGAACTTCAAACCGGCACTAGGAAACACACTGAAAATCCTGAGTAAATGTTTTTCCTGCAACCCATTCCCTTTGTGGTAGATGAACTAACGTCTCTCCACATGCTCAGTTCTGAGATATAAGTGTGGGTGAATGCCGTTCTTCAAATTGCTTGTTGGAAACACAAAGTTTCTTTTCAGTTGCATATTGCACTCCATACATTTATATCGGAAGGGACTCGCTCCAACTAGATTTTACAGTGAAAACTGCAGGAACTTCAAACCGGCACAAGGAATCACACTGAGAAACCAGAGTAAAAGTTTCTCCTGTAAACCGTTCCCTTTGGCTTGATGAACGAACGTCTCTCCACATGCTCAGTTCTCAGAGATAAGTGAGTGTGAAAGCCGTCCTTCACCTAGCTTGTTGGGAACAAAAAGTTTCTTTTCAGCTGCAAACGGCAATCCATACATACATATGGGGATGTACAAGCTCCAACTCGGTTTTACAGTCTAAACTGCAGGAACTTCAAACCGGCACTAGGAAACACACTGAAAATCCAGAGTAAAAGTTCTTCTTGCAACCCGTTCCCTTTGTGCTAGATGAATGAACGTCTCTACACTTGCTCAGTTCTGGGTGATAAGTGTGTGTGAAAGCCGTCCTTCACCTAGCTTGTTGGGTACACAAAGTTTGTTTTCAGTTGCAAAGTGGAATCCATACAAATATATGGGGAGTTACACGCTCGAACTCGGTTTTAAAATGAAAACTGCAGGAACTTCTAACCGGCATTAGGAAAAAGATTGAGAATCCAGTGTAAAAGTTTCTCCTACAAACAGTTCCTTTGTGCTAGATGAACGAACGTCTATCCACATGCTCAGTTCTGAGAGATATGTTTCTGTGAAAGCCGTCTTCACTTTGTTTGTTGGGAACACAAAGTTTCTTTTCAGTTGCAAACAGCACTCTATACATATATATTTGGAGGTAGTCGCTCCAAATCGATTTTACAGTGAAAACTGCAGGAACTTGAAAGCGTCACTAGGAAACAGACTGAGAAACCACAGTAAAATTTTCTCCTGCATCCCGTTCCCTTTGTGCTAGATAAACGAACATCTCTCCACATGCTCAGTTCTGGGTGATAAGTGTGTGTGAAAGCCGTCCTTCAAATAGCTTGTTGGGAAAACATAGTTTCATATCATTTGAAATCTGCACTCCTTACATATGTATTGGGAGGTACTCGCTCCAAATCGGTTTTATAGTGAAAACTGCAGGAACATCCAACCGGCATTAGGAAACAGACTGAGAAACCAGAGTAAAAGTTTCTCCTGCAACCTCTTCCCTTTGTGCTAGATGAACGAACGTCTCTACACATGCTCAGTTCTGAGAGAAAAGTGTGTGTGAAATCCGTACTTCACCTAGCTTGTTGGGAACACAAAGACTCTTTTCAGTTGCAAACGGCACTATATACATATATATGAGTAGGTACTAGCTCCAACTCGGTTTTACACTGAAAACTGCAGGAACTTATAACCAGCACTAGGAAACACACTGAGAAACCAGAGTAGAAGTTTCCCCTGCAAACCGTTCCCTTTGTGCTAGATGAACGAACGTCTCTCCACATGCTCAGTTCTGAGAGATAAGTGTGTTTGAAAGCCGTCCATCAACTTGCTTGTTGGGAACACAGAGATTCTTTTCAGTTGCAAACTGCACTCTCTATATATATATGGGGAGGTACTAGCTACAACTCGACTTTACAGTGAAAATGCAGTAACTTCAAACCGGCATTAGGAAACACACTGAGAAACCAGAGTAAAATATCTCCAACAACACGTTCCCTTTGTGCTAGATTAACTGTCGTCTCTCCACATGCTCAGTTCTGAGAGATAAGTGTGTGTTAAAGCAGTCCTTCACCTAGCTTGTTAGGAACACAAAGTTCCTTTTCAGTTGCAAAGTGGAATCCATACATATATATGGGGAGTTACTCGCTCCAACTCGGATTTACAAGGAAAACTGCAGGAAATTCTAACCGGCATTAGGAAACAGACTGAGAAACCAGTGTAAATGTTTCTCATGGAACCCGTTCCCTTTCGGCTAGATGAACGAAGTCTCTCCACATGCTCAGTTCTGAGAGATAAGTGTGGGTGAAAGCCGCCCTTCACCTAGCTTGTTGGGAACACAAAGATTCTTTTCAGTTGCAAACGGCACTCCATACATATATATGGGGATGTACTCGCTCCAACACTGTTTTACAGTGAAAACTGCAGGAATTTCAAACCGGTACTAGGAAACACACTGAAAATCCAGAGTAAAAGTTCCTCCTGCAAACCGTTCCTTTTGTGCTAGATGAACCAACGTCTCTCCACATGCTCAGTTCTGAGAGATAAGTAAAGTTGAATGCCGTCCTTCACCAAGCTTGTTGGAAAAACAAAGTTTCTTTTCAGTTGCAAAGTGGAATCCATACATATATATGGGGTGTTACTCGCTCCAACTCGGTTTTACAGGGAAAACTGCAGGAACTTCTAACCGGCATTAGGAAACAGACTGAGAAACCAGAGTAAAATTTTCTCCTGCAACCCCTTCCCGTTGCGCTAGATGAACGAACGTGTCTCCACATGCTCATTTCTTAGAAATAAGTGTGTGTGAAAGCCGTCCTTCAACTTGCTTGATGGGAACACAGAGTTTCTTTTCAGTTGCAAAATGCACTGCAAACATATATACGTTAGGTACTCGCTCCAACACGGTTTTACAGAGAAAACTGCAGGAAATTCAAACCGGCATTAGGAAACACACTGAGAAAACAGAGTAAAAGTTTCTTCTGCAACCCGTTCCCTTTGGCTTGATGAACGAACGTCTCTCCACATGCTCAGTTCTCAGAGATAAGTGTGTGTGAAAGCCGTACTTCACCTAGCTTGTAGGGAACAAAAAGTTTCTTTTCAGTTGCAAAGTGTAATCCTTACATATATATGGGGATTTACTCGCTCCAAATCTGTTTTACAGGAAAACTGCAGGAACTTCAAACCGGCACTAGGAAACACACTGAAAATCCTGAGTAAATGTTTTTCCTGCAACCCGTTCCCTTTGTGGTAGATGAACTAACGTCTCTCCACATGCTCAGTTCTGAGATATAAGTGTGGGTGAATGCCGTTCTTCAACTTGCTTGTTGGAAACACAAAGTTTCTTTTCAGTTGCATATTGCACTCCATACATTTATATCGGAAGGGACTCGCTCCAACTAGATTTTACAGTGAAAACTGCAGGAACTTCAAACCGGCACAAGGAAACACACTGAGAAACCAGAGTAAAAGTTTCTCCTGTAAACCGTTCCCTTTGGCTTGATGAACGAACGTCTCTCCACATGCTCAGTTCTCAGAGATAAGTGAGTGTGAAAGCCGTCCTTCACCTAGCTTGTTGGGAACAAAAAGTTTCTTTTCAGCTGCAAACGGCAATCCATACATACATATGGGGATGTACAAGCTCCAACTCGGTTTTACAGTCTAAACTGCAGGAACTTCAAACCGGCACTAGGAAACACACTGAAAATCCAGAGTAAAAGTTCTTCTTGCAACCCGTTCCCTTTGTGCTAGATGAATGAACGTCTCTACACTTGCTCAGTTCTGGGTGATAAGTGTGTGTGAAAGCCGTCCTTCACCTAGCTTGTTGGGTACACAAAGTTTGTTTTCAGTTGCAAAGTGGAATCCATACAAATATATGGGGAGTTACACGCTCGAACTCGGTTTTAAAATGAAAACTGCAGGAACTTCTAACCGGCATTAGGAAAAAGATTGAGAATCCAGTGTAAAAGTTTCTCCTACAAACAGTTCCTTTGTGCTAGATGAACGAACGTCTATCCACATGCTCAGTTCTGAGAGATATGTTTCTGTGAAAGCCGTCTTCACTTTGTTTGTTGGGAACACAAAGTTTCTTTTCAGTTGCAAACAGCACTCTATACATATATATTTGGAGGTAGTCGCTCCAAATCGATTTTACAGTGAAAACTGCAGGAACTTGAAAGCGTCACTAGGAAACAGACTGAGAAACCACAGTAAAATTTTCTCCTGCATCCCGTTCCCTTTGTGCTAGATAAACGAACATCTCTCCACATGCTCAGTTCTGGGTGATAAGTGTGTGTGAAAGCCGTCCTTCAAATAGCTTGTTGGGAAAACATAGTTTCATATCATTTGAAATCTGCACTCCTTACATATGTATTGGGAGGTACTCGCTCCAAATCGGTTTTATAGTGAAAACTGCAGGAACATCCAACCGGCATTAGGAAACAGACTGAGAAACCAGAGTAAAAGTTTCTCCTGCAACCTCTTCCCTTTGTGCTAGATGAACGAACGTCTCTTCACATGCTCAGTTCTGAGAGAAAAGTGTGTGTGAAATCCGTACTTCACCTAGCTTGTTGGGAACACAAAGACTCTTTTCAGTTGCAAACGGCACTATATACATATATATGAGTAGGTACTAGCTCCAACTCGGTTTTACACTGAAAACTGCAGGAACTTATAACCAGCACTAGGAAACACACTGAGAAACCAGAGTAGAAGTTTCCCCTGCAAACCGTTCCCTTTGTGCTAGATGAACGAACGTCTCTCCACATGCTCAGTTCTGAGAGATAAGTGAGTGTGAAAGCCGTCCATCAACTAGCTTGTTGGGAACACAGAGTTTCTTTTCAGTTGCAAACTGCACTCTATATATATATATGGGGAGGTACTAGCTACAACTCGACTTTACAGTGAAAATGCAGTAACTTCAAACCGGCATTAGGAAACACACTGAGAAACCAGAGTAAAATATCTCCAACAACACGTTCCCTTTGTGCTAGATTAACTGTCGTCTCTCCACATGCTCAGTTCTGAGAGATAAGTGTGTGTTAAAGCAGTCCTTCACCTAGCTTGTTAGGAACACAAAGTTCCTTTTCAGTTGCAAGTGGAATCCATACATATATATGGGGAGTTACTCGCTCCAACTCGGATTTACAAGGAAAACTGCAGGAAATTCTAACCGGCATTAGGAAACAGACTGAGAAACCAGTGTAAATGTTTCTCCTGTAACCCGTTCTCTTTCGGCTAGATGAATGAAGTCTCTCCACATGCTCAGTTCTGAGAGATAAGTGTGGGTGAAAGCCGCCCTTCACCTAGCTTGTTGGGAACACAAAGATTCTTTTCAGTTGCAAACGGCACTCCATACATATATATGGGGATGTACTCGCTCCAACACTCTTTTACAGTGAAAACTGCAGTAATTTCATACCGGCACTAGAAAACACACTGAGAAACCAGAGTAAAAGTTTCTCCTGGAAACTGTACCTATTGTGCTACATGAACGAAGGTCTCTGCACATGCTCAATTCTGAGAGATAAGTGTGTGTGAAAGCCGTCCTTCCCCTAGCTTGTTGGGAACACAAAATTTCTTTACAGTTGCAAAATGCACTCCAATATTATATATGGGAAAGTACTCGCTCCAACTCGGTTTTACAGTGAAAACTGCAGCAAGTTCAAACAGGCACTAGGAAACACACTGAGAAACCAGAGTAAAAGTTTCTAATGCAAACACTTCCCTTTGTGTTAGATGAACGAAAGTCTCTCCACATGCTCAGTTCTGAGAAATAAGTGTGTGTGAAAGCCGCCCTTCACCTAGCTTGTAGGTAACGGAAAGTATCATTTCATTTGCAAACTGCACTCCATAGATATATATGGGGAGGCACTCGCTCCAACACGGTTTTACAGTGAAAACTGCAGGAACTTCAAACCGGCCCTAGGAAACACACTGAGAAACCAGAGTAAAATTTTCTCCTGCAAACAGTTCCTTTTGTGCTAAATGAACCAACGTCTCTCCACATGCTCAGTTCTGAGAGATAAGTAAAGTTGAATGCAGTCCTTCAACTAGCTTGTTGGAAAAACAAAGTTTCTTTTCAGTTGCAAAGTGGAATCCATACATATATATGGGGTGTTACTCGCTCCAACTCGGTTTTACAGGGAAAACTGCAGGAACTTCTAACCGGCATTAGGAAACAGACTGAGAAACCAGAGTAAAATTTTCTCCTGCAACCCCTTCCCGTTGCGCTAGATGAACGAACGTGTCTCCACATGCTCATTTCTTAGAAATAAGTGTGTGTGAAAGCCGTCCTTCAACTTGCTTGATGGGAACACAGAGTTTCTTTTCAGTTGCAAAATGCACTGCATACATATATACGTTAGGTACTCGCTCCAACACGGTTTTACAGAGAAAACTGCAGGAAATTCAAACCGGCATTAGGAAACACACTGAGAAAACAGAGTAAAAGTTTCTTCTGCAACCCGTTCCCTTTGGCTTGATGAACGAACGTCTCTCCACATGCTCAGTTCTCAGAGATAAGTGTGTGTGAAAGCCGTACTTCACCTAGCTTGTAGGGAACAAAAAGTTTCTTTTCAGTTGCAAAGTGTAATCCTTACATATATATGGGGATTTATTCGCTCCAAATCTGTTTTACAGGAAAACTGCAGGAACTTCAAACCGGCACTAGGAAACACACTGAAAATCTAGAGTAAATGTTTTTCCTGCAACCCGTTCCATTTGTGGTAGATGAACGAACGTCTCTCCACATGCTCAGTTCTGAGATATAAGTGTGGGTGAATGCCGTTCTTCAACTTGCTTGTTGGAAACACAAAGTTTCTTTTCAGTTGCAAACTGCACTCCATACATTTATATCGGAAGGGACTCGCTCCAACTAGATTTTACAGTGAAAACTGCAGTAATTTCATACCGGCACTAGAAAACACACTGAGAAACCAGAGTAAAAGTTTCTCCTGGAAACTGTACCTATTGTGCTACATGAACGAAGGTCTCTGCACATGCTCAATTCTGAGAGATAAGTGTGTGTGAAAGCCGTCCTTCCCCTAGCTTGTTGGGAACACAAAATTTCTTTTCAGTTGCAAAATGCACTCCATTATTATATATGGGAAAGTACTCGCTCCAACTCGGTTTTACAGTGAAAACTGCAGCAAGTTCAAACAGGCACTAGGAAACACACTGAGAAACCAGAGTAAAAGTTTCTAATGCAAACACTTCCCTTTGTGTTAGATGAACGAACGTCCCTCCACATGCTCAGTTCTGAGAAATAAGTGTGTGTGAAAGCCGCCCTTCACCTAGCTTGTAGGTAACGGAAAGTATCATTTCATTTGCAAACTGCACTCCATAGATATATATGGGGAGGCCCTCGCTCCAACACGGTTTTACAGTGAAAACTGCAGGAACTTCAAACCGGCCCTAGGAAACACACTGAGAAACCAGAGTAAAAGTTTCTCCTGCAAACTTTTCCCTTTGTGCTAGATTAAAGAACGTCTCTCCACATGCTGAGTTCTCAGAGATAAGTGTGTGTGAAAGCCGTCCTTCACATAGCTTGTAAGGAACAAAAAGTTTCTTTTCAGGTGCAAAATGCACTCCATACATATATATGGGTAGGAACACGCTCCAAAACGGTTTTACAGTGAAAACTGCAGGAATATCAAACCGGCACTAGGAAACACACTGAGAAACCAGAGTAAAATTTCTCCTGCAAAACGTTCCATTGTGCTAGATGAGCGAACGTCTCTCCACATGCACAGTTCTCAGAGATAAGTGTGTGTGAAAGCCGTCCTTCACCTAGCTTGTAGGGAACATAAAGTTTATTTTCAGTTGCAAAGTGGTATACTTACATATATATGGGAATTTACTCGCTCCAACTCGGTTTTACAGGGAAAACTGCAGGAACATCTAACCGGCATTAGGAAACATACTGAGAAACCAGAGTAAAAGTTCTTCCTGCAAACCGTTCCCTTTGTGCTAGATGAACGAAAGTCTCTCCACATGCTCAGTTCTCAGAGTTAAGTGTGTGTGAAAGCCGTCCTTCACATAGCTTGTAAGGAACAAAAAGTTTCTTTTCAGTTGCAAACTGCACTCCATACATATATATGGGTAGGAACACGCTCCAACACGGTTTTACAGTGAAAACTGCAGGAATATCAAACCGGCACTAGGAAACACACTGAGAAACCAGAGTAAAATTTCTCCTGCAAACCGTTCCATTGTGCTAGATGAGCGAACGTCTTTCCACATGCTCAGTTCTCAGAGATAAGTGTGTGTGAAAGCCGTCCTTCACCTAGCTTGTAGGGAACATAAAGTTTATTTTCAGTTGCAAAGTGGTATACTTACATATATATGGGAATTTACTCGCTCCAACTCGGTTTTACAAGGAAAACTGCAGGAACATCTAACCGGCATTAGGAAACATACTGAGAAACCAGAGTAAAAGTTCTTCCTGCAAACCGTTCCCTTTGTGCTAGATGAACGAAAGTCTCTCCACATGCTCAGTTCTCAGAGTTAAGTGTGTGTGAAAGCCGTCCTTCAACTAGCTTGATGGGAACACAGAGCTTCTTTTCAGTTGCAAAAGGCAATGCATAAATATATACGTTAGGTACTCGCTCCAACTCGGTTTTACAGTGAAAACTGCAGGAAATTCAAACCGGCACTAGGAAGCACACTGAGAAAACAGAGTAAAAGTTTCTCCTGCAACCCGTTCCCTTTGTGCTAGATGAATGAACGTCTCTCCACATGCTCTGTTCTGTGAGATATGTGTGTGTGCAAGCCGACCTTCACCTAGCTTGTTGGGAACACAGAGTTACTTTTCAGTTGCAAACTGCAGTCCATACATATATATGGGGAGGGACTCGCTCCAACAAGATTTTACAGTGAAAACTGCTGGAACTTCAAACCGGCACTAGGAAACACACTGAGAATACAGAGTATAAGTTTCTCCTGTAAACCGTTCCAATTGTGCTAGTTGAACGAACGTCTATCCACCTGCTCAGTTCTGAGAGATAATTTTGTGTGAAAACCGTTCTTCACCAAGCTTGTTGGGAACAAAAAGTATCTTTTCAGTTGCAACATGCACTCCATACATATATAAGGGGATGTACTCGCTCCAACTCGGGTTTACAGTGAAAACTGCAGGAATTTCAAACCGGCACTAGGAAACACTCTGAGAAACCAGAGTAAAAGTTTCTCCTGGAAACTGTACCTATTGTGCTACATGAACGAAGGTCTCTGCACATGCTCAATTCTGAGAGATAAGTGTGTGTGAAAGCCGTCCTTCCCCTAGCTTGTTGGGAACACAAAATTTCTTTTCAGTTGCAAAATGCACTCCATTATTATATATGGGAAAGTACTCGCTCCAACTCGGTTTTACAGTGAAAACTGCAGCAAGTTCAAACAGGCACTAGGAAACACACTGAGAAACCAGAGTAAAAGTTTCTAATGCAAACACTTCCCTTTGTGTTAGATGAACGAACGTCCCTCCACATGCTCAGTTCTGAGAAATAAGTGTGTGTGAAAGCCGCCCTTCACCTAGCTTGTAGGAAACGGAAAGTATCATTTCATTTGCAAATTGCACTCCATAGATATATATGGGGAGGCACTCGCTCCAACACGGTTTTACAGTGAAAACTGCAGGAACTTCAAACCGGCCCTAGGAAACACACTGAGAAACCAGAGTAAAAGTTTCTCCTGCAAACTTTTCCCTTTGTGCTAGATTAAAGAACGTCTCTCCACATGCTGAGTTCTCAGAGATAAGTGTGTGTGAAAGCCGTCCTTCACATAGCTTGTAAGGAACAAAAAGTTTCTTTTCAGGTGCAAAATGCACTCCATACATATATATGGGTAGGAACACGCTCCAAAACGGTTTTACAGTGAAAACTGCAGGAATATCAAACCGGCACTAGGAAACACACTGAGAAACCAGAGTAAAATTTCTCCTGCAAAACGTTCCATTGTGCTAGATGAGCGAACGTCTCTCCACATGCTCAGTTCTCAGAGATAAGTGTGTGTGAAAGCCGTCCTTCACCTAGCTTGTAGGGAACATAAAGTTTATTTTCAGTTGCAAAGTGGTATACTTACATATATATGGGAATTTACTCGCTCCAACTCGGTTTTACAGGGAAAACTGCAGGAACATCTAACCGGCATTAGGAAACATACTGAGAAACCAGAGTAAAAGTTCTTCCTGCAAACCGTTCCCTTTGTGCTAGATGAACGAAAGTCTCTCCACATGCTCAGTTCTCAGAGATAAGTGTGTGTGAAAGCCGTCCTTCACATAGCTTGTAAGGAACAAAAAGTTTCTTTTCAGTTGCAAACTGCACTCCATACATATATATGGGTAGGAACACGCTCCAACACGGTTTTACAGTGAAAACTGCAGGAATATCAAACCGGCACTAGGAAACACACTGAGAAACCAGAGTAAAATTTCTCCTGCAAACCGTTCCATTGTGCTAGATGAGCGAACGTCTTTCCACATGCTCAGTTCTCAGAGATAAGTGTGTGTGAAAGCCGTCCTTCACCTAGCTTGTAGGGAACATAAAGTTTATTTTCAGTTGCAAAGTGGTATACTTACATATATATGGGAATTTACTCGCTCCAACTCGGTTTTACAAGGAAAACTGCAGGAACATCTAACCGGCATTAGGAAACATACTGAGAAACCAGAGTAAAAGTTCTTCCTGCAAACCGTTCCCTTTGTGCTAGATGAACGAAAGTCTCTCCACATGCTCAGTTCTCAGAGTTAAGTGTGTGTGAAAGCCGTCCTTCAACTAGCTTGATGGGAACACAGAGCTTCTTTTCAGTTGCAAAAGGCAATGCATAAATATATACGTTAGGTACTCGCTCCAACTCGGTTTTACAGTGAAAACTGCAGGAAATTCAAACCGGCACTAGGAAGCACACTGAGAAAACAGAGTAAAAGTTTCTCCTGCAACCCGTTCCCTTTGTGCTAGATGAATGAACGTCTCTCCACATGCTCTGTTCTGTGAGATATGTGTGTGTGCAAGCCGACCTTCACCTAGCTTGTTGGGAACACAGAGTTACTTTTCAGTTGCAAACTGCAGTCCATACATATATATGGGGAGGGACTCGCTCCAACAAGATTTTACAGTGAAAACTGCTGGAACTTCAAACCGGCACTAGGAAACACACTGAGAAACCAGAGTAAAAGTTTCTCCTGTAAACCGTTCCAATTGTGCTAGTTGAACGAACGTCTATCCACCTGCTCAGTTCTGAGAGATAATTTTGTGTGAAAACCGTTCTTCACCAAGCTTGTTGGGAACAAAAAGTATCTTTTCAGTTGCAACATGCACTCCATACATATTTAAGGGGATGTACTCGCTCCAACTCGGGTTTACAGTGAAAACTGCAGGAATTTCAAACCGGCACTAGGAAACACTCTGAGAAACCAGAGTAAAAGTTTCTCCTGCAAACCGATCCCTTTGTTCTAGATGAACGAAAGTCTCTCCACATGCTCAGTTCTCAGAGATAAGTGTGTGTGAAAGCCGTCCTTCACATAGCTTGTAAGGAACAAAAAGTTTCTTTTCAGTTGCAAACTGCACTCCATACATATATATGGGTAGGAACACGCTCCAACACGGTTTTACAGTGAAAACTGCAGGAATATCAAACCGGCACTAGGAAACACACTGAGAAACCAGAGTAAAATTTCTCCTGCAAACCGTTCCATTGTGCTAGATGAGCGAACGTCTCTCCACATGCTCAGTTTTCAGAGATAAGTGTGTGTGAAAGCCGTCCTTCACCTAGCTTGTAGGGAACATAAAGTTTATTTTCAGTTGCAAAGTGGTATACTTACATATATATGGGAATTTACTCGCTCCAACTCTGTTTTACAAGGAAAACTGCAGGAACATCTAACCGGCATTAGGAAACATACTGAGAAACCAGAGTAAAAGTTCTTCCTGCAAACCGTTCCCTTTGTGCTAGATGAACGAAAGTCTCTCCACATGCTCAGTTCTCAGAGTTAAGTGTGTGTGAAAGCCGTCCTTCAACTAGCTTGTTGGGAACAAAAAGTTTCTTTTCAGTTGCAAAGTGGAATCCATACATATATATGGGGGGTTACTCGCTTCAACCCGATTTTACAGTGAAAACTGCAGGAACATGTAACCGGCATTAGGAAAAAGACTGAGAATCCAATGTAAATATTTCTCCTGCAAACCGTTCCCTTTTTGCTAGATGAACGAAAGTCTATCCACATGCTCAGTTCTGAGACATAAGTGTGGATGAAAGCCGTCCTTCACCTAGCTTGTTGGGAACACAAAGTTTCTTTTCAGTTGCAAACGGCACTCCATACATATCTATGGGGATGTACTCGTCCCAACTCGGTTTAACAGTGAAAACTGCAGGAATTTCAAAGTGGTACGAGGAAACACACTGAAAATCCAGAGTAAAAGTTCTTTCTGCAAACCGTTCCCTTTGTGCTAGATGAACAAACGTCTCTCCACATGCTCAGTTCTTAGAAATAAGTGTGTGTGAAAGCCGTCCTTCAACTTGCTTGATGGGAACACAGAGTTTCTTTTCAGTTGCAAAAGGCAATGCATACATATATACGTTAGGTACTCGCTCCAACTCGATTTTACAGTGAAAACTGCAGGAAATTCAAACCGGCACTAGGAAGCACACTGAGAAAACAGAGTAAAAGTTTCTCCTGCAACCCGTTCCCTTTGTGCTAGATGAATGAACGTCTCTCCACATGCTCTGTTCTGAGAGATATGTGTGTGTGCATGCCGAACTTCACCTAGCTTGTTGGGAACACAGAGTTACTTTTCAGTTGCAAACTGCACTCCATACATATATATGGGGAGGGACTCGCTCCAACAAGATTTTACAGTGAAAACTGCTGGAACTTCAAACCGGCACTAGGAAACTCACTGAGATACCAGAGTAAAAGTTTCTCCTGTAAACCGTTCCCATTGTGCTAGTTGAACGAACGTCTATCCACATGCTCAGTTCTGAGAGATAATTTTGTGTGAAAACCGTTCTTCACCAAGCTTGTTGGGAACAAAAAGTATCTTTTCAGTTGCAAAATGCACTCCATACATATATATGGGGTGGTACTCGCTCCAACTCGGTTTTACAGTGAAAACTGCAGGAATTTCAAACCGGCACTAGGAAACACTCTGAGAAACCAGAGTAAAAGTTTCTCCTGCAAACCGATCCCTTTGTTCTAGATGAACGAAAGTCACTCCACATGCTCAGTTCTCAGAGAAAAGTGTGTGTGAAAGCCGTCCTTCAACTAGCATGTTGGGAACACAAAGTTTCTTTTCAGTTGCAAATTAGAATCCATACATATATATGGGGAGTTACTCCATCCAACTCGGTTTTACAGTGAAAACTGCAGGAATTCTAACCGGCGTTAGGAAAAAGACTGAGTATCCAGAGTAAAATTTTCTCCTGCAAACCGTTTCTTTTGTGCTAGATGAACGAATGTCTGTCCAAATGCTCATTTGTCAGACATAGGTGTGTTAATACCGTCCTTCCTCTAGCTTGTTGGGAACACAGAGTTACTTTTCAGTTGCAAACTGCACTCCATACATATATATGGGGAGGGACTCGCTCCAACAAGATTTTACAGTGAAAACTGCTGGAACTTCAAACCGGCACTAGGAAACACACTGAGATACCAGGGTAAAAGTTTCTCCTGTAAACCGTTCCCATTGTGCTAGTTGAACGAACGTCTATCCACATGCTCAGTTCTGAGAGATAATTTTGTGTGAAAACCGTTCTTCACCAAGCTCGTTGGGAACAAAAAGTATCTTTTCAGTTGCAAAATGCACTCCATACATATATATGGGGAGGTACTCGCTCCAACTCGGTTTTACAGTGAAAACTGCAGGAATTTCAAACCGGCACTAGGAAACACTCTTAGAAACCAGAGTAAAAGTTTCTCCTGCAAACCGATCCCTTTGTTCTAGATGAACGAAAGTCACTCCACATGCTCAGTTCTCAGAGAAAAGTGTGTGTGAAAGCCGTCCTTCAACTAGCATGTTGGGAACACAATGTTTCTCTTCAGTTGTAAAGTGTAATCCATACATATATATGGGGAGTTACTTGGTCCAACTCGGTTTTACAGGGAAAACTGCAGGAACTTCTAACCGGCATTAGGAAACAGACTGAGAAACCAGAGTAAAAGTTTCTCCTGTAAACCGTTCCCTTTGTGCTAGATGAACGAACGTCTCTCCACATGCTCAGTTCTGAGAGATATGTTTCTGTGAAAGCCGTCTTCACTTTGCTTGTTGGGAACACAAAGTTTCTTTTCAGTTGCAAACAGCACTCTATACATATATATCTGGAGGTAGTCGCTCCAAATCAATTTTACAGTGAAAACTGCAGGAACTTCAAACCGTCACTAGGAAACAGACTGAGAAACCACAGTCAAATTTTCTCCTGCATCCCGTTCCCTTTGTGCTAAATAAACGAACATCTCTCCACATGCTCAGTTCTGTGTGATAAGTGTGTGTGAAAGCCGTCCTTCAACTAGCTTGTTGGGAAAACAAAGTTTCATATCATTTGAAAACTGCACTCCTTACATATGTATTGGGAGGTACTCGCTCCATATCGGTTTTATAGTGAAAAATGCAGGAACATCCAACCGGCATTAGGAAACAGACTAAGAACCCAGAGTAAAAGTTTCTCCTGCAACCTCTTCCCTTTTTGCTAAATGAACGAACGTCTCTCCACATGCTCAGTTCTCAGAGATAAATGTGTGTGAAAGCCGCCCTTCACCTAGCTTGTTGGGATCAAAAAGGTTCTTTTCAGTTTCAAACTGCACTGCCTACATATATATGGGGAGGTACTCGCTCCAACTGGGTTTTACAGTGAAAATTGCAGGAACCTCAAACCGGCACTAGGAAACACACTGAGAAACCAGAGTAAAAGTTTCTCCTGCAAACCATTCCCTTTGTGCTAGATGAACGAACGTCTCTTCACATGCTCAGTTCTGAGAGAAATGTGTGTGTGAAATCCGTACTTCACTTGGCTTGTAGGGAACACAAAGACTCTTTTCAGTTGCAAACGGCACTATATATATATATATGGGTAGGTACTAGCTCCAACTCGGTTTTACACTGAAAACTGCACGAACTTATAACCAGCACTAGGAAACACACTGAGAAACCATAGTAGAAGTTTCCCGTGCAACCCGTTACATTTGTGCTAGATGAACGAACGTCTCTCCACATGCTCAGTTCTGAGAGATAAGTGTGTTTGAAAGCCGTGCATCAACTAGCTTGTTGGGAACACAGAGTTTCTTTTCAGTTGCAAACTGCACTCTCTCTATATATATGGGGAGGTACTAGCTACAACTCGGTTTTACAGTGAAAATTCAGTAACTTCAAACCGGCACTAGGAAACACACTGAGAAACCAGAGTAAAATATCTCCTACAACACGTTCCCTTTGTGCTAGATTAACTGTCATATCTCCACATGCTCAGTTCTGAGAGATATGTGTGTGTTAAAGCCGTCCTTCACCTAGCTTGTTGGGAACACAAAGTTTCTTTTCAGTTGCAAACGGCACTCCATACATATATATGGGGATGTACAAGCTCCAACTCAGTTTTACAGAGAAAACTGCCGGAAATTCAAACCGGCACTAGGAAACACACTGAGAAAACAGAGTAAAAGTTTCTCCTGCAACCCGTTCCCTTTGTGCTAGATGAACGAAAGTCTCTCTACATGCTCTGTTCTGAGATATATGTGTGTGTGCAAGCCGAACTTCACCTAGCTTGTTGGGAACACAGAGTTTCTTTTCAGTTGCAAACTGCAATGCATACATATATATGGGGTGGTACTGGCTCCAACTCGGTTTTACAGTGAATACTGCAGGAACTTCATACCGGCATTAGGAAAATGACTGAGAATTTAGAGTAAAGTTTCTCCTTCAACCGGTTCCCTATGTGCTAGATGAACGAACTTCTATCCACATGCTCAGTTCAGAGAGAAAAGAGTGTGTGAAAGCCGTTCTTCACCTATCTTGTTGGGAACACAGAGTTTCTTTTCAGTTGCAAAGTGGAATCCTTACATATATATGGGGATTTACTCGCTCCAAATTGATTTTACAGGAAAACTGCAGGAACTTCTAACTGGCATTAGGAAACAGACTGAGAAACCAGAGTAAATGTTTTTCCTGCAACCCGTTCCATTTGTGCTAGATGAACGAACGTCTCTCCACATGCTCAATTCTGAGAGATATGTGTGTGTGAAAGCCGTCCTTCACCTAGCTTGTTGGGAACACAAAGTTCTTTTCAGTTGCAAACGGCACTCCATACTTATATATGGGAAAGTACTCGCTCCAACTAGGTTTTACAGTGAAAACTGCAGGAACTTCAAACAGGCACTAGGAAACACACTGAGAAACCAGAGTAAAAGTTTCTAATGCAAACAGTTCCCTTTGTGTTAGATAAACGAAAGTCTCTCCACATGCTCAGTTCTGAGAAATAAGTGTGTGTGAAAGCCGCCCTTCATTATCTTGTGGGGAACACAAAGTTTCTTTTCAGTTGCAAACTGCACTCCATAAATATATATGGGAAGGTACACGCTCCAACTCATTTTTACAGTGAAAACTGCAGGAACTTCAAACCGGCACTAGGAAACAGACTGAGAAACCAGAGTAAAAGTTCCTCCTGCAAACCGTTCCCTTTGTGCTAGATGAATGAAAGTTTCTCCACATGCTCTGTTCTCAGAGATAATTGAGTGTGAATGCCGTCCTTCACCAAGGTTGTTTGGAACACAAAATTTCTTTTCAGTTGCTAAGTTGAATCCATCTATATATATGGGGAGTTACTCGCTCCAACTCGATTTTACAGGGAAAACTTCAGGATCATCTAACTGGCATTAGGAAAAAAACTGAGAATCCAGAGAAAAGTTTCTCCTGCAAACCGTTCTCTTTGTGCTAGATGAACGAACGTCTATCCACATGCTCACTTTTGAGAGATAAGTTTGTGTGAAAGCCGTCCTTCAACTAGCTTGATGGGAACACAAAGTTTCTTTTTGATGCAAACTGCACTACATACATATATATGTGGAGGTACTCGCTCCAACTCGGTTTTACAGTGAAAACTGCAGGAACTTCAAACCGGCACTAGGAAACACACTGAGAAACCAGAGTAAAAGTTTCTCCTGCAACCCGTTCCATTTGTGCTAGATGAACGAAAGTCTCTCCACATGCTCTGTTCTGAGATATATGTGTGAGTGCAAGCCGAACTTCACCTAGCTTGTTGGGAACACAGAGTTTCTTTTCAGTTGCAAACTGCACTGCATACATATATATGGGGAGGTACTGGCTCCAACTCGGTTTTACAGTGAAAACTGCAGGAACTTCATACCGGCATTAGGAAAAATACTGAGAATTTAGAATAAAGTTTCACCTGCAACCCGTTCCCTATGTGCTAGATGAACGAACGTCTCTCCACATGCTCAGTTCTGAGAGATAATTGTGGGTGAATGCCGTCCTTCACCTAGCTTGTTGGGAACACAAAGTTTCTTTCAAGTTGCAAAGTGGAATCCATACATATATATGGGGAGTTACTCGCTCCAACTCGGTTTTACAGCGAAAACTGCAGGAATTTCATACCGGCACTAGAAAACACTCTGAGAATTCAGAGTAAAAGTTTCTCCTGGGAAGTGTTCCCTTTGTGCTAGATGAACGAACGTCTCTGCACATGCTCAGTTCTGAGAGATAATTTTGTGTGAAAATCGTTCTTCACCAAGCTTGTTGGGAACACAAAGTTTCTTTTCTGTGGCAAACTGCACTCCATACATATATATGGGGAGGTACTGTCTCCAACTCGGTTTTACAGTGAAAAGTGCAGGAAATTCAAGCAGGCACTAGGAAACACACTGAGAAACCAGAGTAAAACTTTCTCTTGCAACCCGTTCCCTTTGTGCTAGATGAACGAACGTCTCTCCACATGCTCATTTCTTAGAGATAAGTGTGTGTGAAAGCCGTCCTTCACCTAGCTTGTAGGGAACACAAAGGTTCTTTTAAGTTGCAAAATGCACTCCACAAATATATATGGGAATGTACTCGCACCAACTCGGTTTTAGAGTGAAAACTGCAGGAAATTCAAAAGGCACTAGGAAACACACTGAGAAACAGAGTAAAAATTTCTAATGCAAACAGTTCCATTTGTGTTAGATGAACGAAGTCTCTCCACATGCTCAGTTCTTAGAAATAAGTGTGTGTGAAAGCCGCCCTTCAACTATCTTGTAGGGAACACAAAGTTTCTTTTCAGTTGCAATCTGCACTCCATAAATAAATATGGGAAGGTACACGCTCCAACTCGGTTTTACAGTGAAACTGCAGGAACTGCAAACCGGCACTAGGAAACAGCCTGAGAAAACAGAGTAAAAGTTTCTCCTGCAAACCTATCCCTTTGTGCTAGA
Source organism: Camelus dromedarius (assembly GCF_036321535.1). NCBI lineage: Eukaryota > Metazoa > Chordata > Mammalia > Artiodactyla > Camelidae > Camelus > Camelus dromedarius. The sequence continues at coordinate 3,136,154 of NC_087451.1, read as the reverse complement.
TGAACGAACGTCTCTCCACATGCTCAGATCTCAGAGATAAGTGTGTGTGAAAGCCGTACTTCACATAGCTTGTAAGGAACACAAAGATTCTTTTCAGTTGCAAACTGCACTCCATAAATATATATGGGTAGGAACACGCTCAAACTCGATTTTACAGTGAAAACTGCAGGAATATCAAACCGGCACTAGGAAACACAGTGAGAAACCAGAGTAAAAGTTTCTCCTGCAAACCGTTCCCTTTGTGCTAGATGAACGAACGTCTCTCCACATGCTAAGTTCTCAGAGATAAGGGTGTGTGAAAGCCGTCCTTCACCTAGCTTGTAGGGAACACAAAGTTTCTTTTCAGTTGCAAAGTGGAATCCATACATATATATGGGAGGTTAGTCGCTCCAACTCGGTTTTACAGTGAAAAATGCAGGAACATGTAACCGGCATTAGGAAAAAGACTGAGAATCCAGAGTAAATGTTTCTCCTGCAAACCGTTCCCATTGTGCTAGATGAACGAAAGTCTATTCTCATGCTCAGTTCTGAGAGATAAGTGTGGGTGAAAGCAGTCCTTCACCTAGCTTGTTGGGAACACAAAGTTTCTTTTCAGTTGCAAAGTGGAATCCATACATATATATGGGGATTTACTCGCTCCAACTCGGTTTTACAGGGAAAACTGCAGGAACTTCTAAACGGCATTAGGAAACAGACGGAGACACCAGAGTAAAATTTTCTCCTGCAACCCCTTCCCATTGTGCTAGATGAACGAACGTCTCTCCACATGCTCAGTTCTTAGAAATAAGTGTGTGTGAAAGCCGTCCTTCAACTTGCTTGATGGGAACACAGAGTTTCTTTTCAGTTGCAAAATGCAATGCATACATATATATGTTAGGTAATCGCTCCAACTCGATTTTACAGTGAAAACTGCAAGAAATTCAAACTGGCACTAGGAAACACACTGAGAAAACAGAGTAAAAGTTTCCCCTGCAAACCCTTCCCATTGTGCTAGATGAACGAACGTCTCTCCACATGCTTTGTTCTGAGAGATATGTGTGTGTTCAAGCCGAACTTCACCAGGCTTGTTGGGAACACAGAGTTTCTTTTCAGTTGCAAAGTGCACTGCATACATATATAAGGGGAGGTACTGGCTCCAACTCGGTTTTACAGTGAAAACTGCAGGAACTTCATACCGGCATTAGGAAAAATACTGAGAATTTAGAATAAAGTTTCTCCTGCAACCAGTTCCCTATGTGCTAGATGAACGAAAGTCTATCCACATGCTCAGTTCTGAGAGATAAGTGTGTGTGAAAGCCGTTCTTCACCTAGCTTGTTGGGAACACAGAGTTTCTTTTCATTTGCAATCGGCACTCCATACAATTATATGGGTAGGTACTCGCTCAAACATGTTTTTACAGTTAAATCTAGGAACTTCTAACCGGCATTAGGAAACAGACTTAGAAACCACAGTAAATGTTTCTCCTGCAACCCGTTCCCTTTGTGCTAGATGAACGAACGTCTCTCCACATGATCAGTTCTGAGAGAAATGTGTTTGTGAAAGTCGTACTTCACCTAGCTTGTTGGGAACACAATGTTTCTTTTCAGTTGCAAAGTGGAATCCATATATATATATGGGGAGTTACTCTCTCCAACTCGGTTTTACAGTGAAAAATGCAGGAATATCTAACCGGCATCAAAAAAAAACTGACAATCCAGAGTAAAAGTTTCTAATGCAACCAGTTCTTTTGTGATAGATGAACGAACTTCTCTGCACATGCTCAGTTCTGAGAGATAATTTTGTGTGAAAACCTTTCTTCACCAAGCTTGTTGGGAACACAAATTTTCTTTCCTGTTGCAAACTGCACTCCATACATATATATGGGGAGGTACTCGCTCCAACTCGGTTTTATAGTAAAAATTGCAGGAATTTCAAACCGGCACTAGGAAACACTCTGAGAAACCAGAGTAAATGTTTCTCCTGCAAACCGTTCCCTTGTGCTAGATGAACGAACGTCTCTCCACATGCTCATTTCTCAGAGATAAGTGTTAGTGAAAGCCGTCCTTCACCTAGCTCGTTGGGAACACAATGTTTCTCTTCAGTTGTAAAGTGTAATCCATACATATATATGGGGAGTTACTTGCTTCAACTCGGTTTTACAGTGAAATCTGCAGGAACTTCTAACCGGCATTAGGAAACAGACTGAGAAACCAGAGTAAAAGTTTCTCCTGTAAACCGTTCCCTTTGTGCTAGATGAACGAACGTCTCTCCACATGCTCAGTTCTGAGAGATATGTTTCTGTGAAAGCCGTCTTCACTTTGCTTGTTGGGAACACAAAGTTTCTTTTCAGTTGCAAACAGCACTCTATACATATATATCTGGAGGTAGTCGCTCCAAATCAATTTTACAGTGAAAACTGCAGGAACTTCAAACCGTCACTAGGAAACAGACTGAGAAACCACAGTAAAATTTTCTCCTGCATCCCGTTCCCTTTGTGCTAAATAAACGAACATCTCTCCACATGCTCAGTTCTGTGTGATAAGTGTGTGTGAAAGCCGTCCTTCATCTAGCTTGTTGGGAAAACAAAGTTTCATATCATTTGAAAACTGCACTCCTTACATATGTATTGGGAGGTACTCGCTCCAAATCGGTTTTATAGTGAAAAATGCAGGAACATCCAACCGGCATTAGGAAACAGACTAAGAACCCAGAGTAAAAGTTTCTCCTGCAACCTCTTCCCTTTTTGCTAAATGAACGAACGTCTCTCCACATGCTCAGTTCTCAGAGATAAATGTGTGTGAAAGCCGCCCTTCACCTAGCTTGTTGGGATCAAAAGTTTCTTTTCAGTTGCAAACTCCACTCCATATATATATATGGGGAGGTACTAGCTCCTACTGGGTTTTACAGTGAAAACTGCAGGAACCTCAAACCGGCACTAGGAAACACACTGAGAAACCAGAGTAAAAGTTTCTCCTGCAAACCATTCCCTTTGTGCTAGATGAACGAACGTCTCTTCACATGCTCAGTTCTGAGAGAAATGTGTGTGTGAAATCCGTACTTCACCTAGCTTGTAGGGAACACAAAGACTCTTTTCAGTTGCAAACGGCACTATATATATATATATATGGGTAGGTACTAGCTCCAACTCGGTTTTACACTGAAAACTGCACGAACTTATAATCAGCACTAGGAAACACACTGAGAAACCAGAGTAGAAGTTTCCCGTGCAACCCGTTACATTTGTGCTAGATGAACGAACGTCTCTCCACATGCTCAGTTCTGAGAGATAAGTGTGTTTGAAAGCCGTGCATCAACTAACTTGTTGGGAACACAGAGTTTCTTTTCAGTTGCAAACTGCACTCTCTCTATATATATGGGGAGGTACTAGCTACAACTCGGTTTTACAGTGAAAATTCAGTAACTTCAAACCGGCACTAGGAAACACACTGAGAAACCAGAGTAAAATATCTCCTACAACACGTTCCCTTTGTGCTAGATTAACTGTCATCTCTCCACATGCTCAGTTCTGAGAGATATGTGTGTGTTAAAGCCGTCCTTCACATAGCTTGTTGGGAACACAGAGTTTCTTTTCAGTTGCAAACGGCACTCCATACATATATATGGGGATGTACAAGCTCCAACTCAGTTTTACAGAGAAAACTGCCGGAAATTCAAACCGGCACTAGGAAACACACTGAGAAAACAGAGTAAAAGTTTCTCCTGCAACCCGTTCCCTTTGTGCTAGATGAACGAAAGTCTCTCCACATGCTCTGTTCTGAGATATATGTGTGTGTGCAAGCCGAACTTCACCTAGCTTGTTGGGAACACAGAGTTTCTTTTCAGTTGCAAACTGCAATGCATACATATATATGGGGTGGTACTGGCTCCAACTCGGTTTTACAGTGAAAACTGCAGGAACTTCAAACAGGCACTAGGAAACACACTGAGAAACCAGAGTAAAAGTTTCTAATGCAAACAGTTCCCTTTGTGTTAGATAAACGAAAGTCTCTCCACATGCTCAGTTCTGAGAAATAAGTGTGTGTGAAAGCCGCCCTTCATTATCTTGTAGGGAACACAAAGTTTCTTTTCAGTTGCAAACTGCACTCCATAAATATATATGGGAAGGTACACGCTCCAACTCATTTTTACAGTGAAAACTGCAGGAACTTCAAACCGGCACTAGGAAACAGACTGAGAAACCAGAGTAAAAGTTCCTCCTGCAAACCGTTCCCTTTGTGCTAGATGAATGAAAGTTTCTCCACATGCTCTGTTCTCAGAGATAATTGAGTGTGAATGCCGTCCTTCACCAAGGTTGTTTGGAACACAAAATTTCTTTTCAGTTGCTAAGTTGAATCCATCTATATATATGGGGAGTTACTCGCTCCAACTCGATTTTACAGGGAAAACTTCAGGATCATCTAACTGGCATTAGGAAAAAAACTGAGAATCCAGAGAAAAGTTTCTCCTGCAAACCGTTCTCTTTGTGCTAGATGAACGAACGTCTATCCACATGCTCACTTTTGAGAGATAAGTTTGTGTGAAAGCCGTCCTTCAACTAGCTTGATGGGAACACAAAGTTTCTTTTTGATGCAAACTGCACTACATACATATATATGTGGAGGTACTCGCTCCAACTCGGTTTTACAGTGAAAACTGCAGGAACTTCAAACCGGCACTAGGAAACACACTGAGAAACCAGAGTAAAAGTTTCTCCTGCAACCCGTTCCATTTGTGCTAGATGAACGAAAGTCTCTCCACATGCTCTGTTCTGAGATATATGTGTGAGTGCAAGCCGAACTTCACCTAGCTTGTTGGGAACACAGAGTTTCTTTTCAGTTGCAAACTGCACTGCATACATATATATGGGGAGGTACTGGCTCCAACTCGGTTTTACAGTGAAAACTGCAGGAACTTCATACCGGCATTAGGAAAAATACTGAGAATTTAGAATAAAGTTTCACCTGCAACCCGTTCCCTATGTGCTAGATGAACGAACGTCTCTCCACATGCTCAGTTCTGAGAGATAATTGTGGGTGAATGCCGTCCTTCACCTAGCTTGTTGGGAACACAAAGTTTCTTTCAAGTTGCAAAGTGGAATCCATACATATATATGGGGAGTTACTCGCTCCAACTCGGTTTTACAGCGAAAACTGCAGGAATTTCATACCGGCACTAGAAAACACTCTGAGAATTCAGAGTAAAAGTTTCTCCTGGGAAGTGTTCCCTTTGTGCTAGATGAACGAACGTCTCTGCACATGCTCAGTTCTGAGAGATAATTTTGTGTGAAAATCGTTCTTCACCAAGCTTGTTGGGAACACAAAGTTTCTTTTCTGTGGCAAACTGCACTCCATACATATATATGGGGAGGTACTGTCTCCAACTCGGTTTTACAGTGAAAAGTGCAGGAAATTCAAGCAGGCACTAGGAAACACACTGAGAAACCAGAGTAAAACTTTCTCTTGCAACCCGTTCCCTTTGTGCTAGATGAACGAACGTCTCTCCACATGCTCATTTCTTAGAGATAAGTGTGTGTGAAAGCCGTCCTTCACCTAGCTTGTAGGGAACACAAAGGTTCTTTTAAGTTGCAAAATGCACTCCACAAATATATATGGGAATGTACTCGCACCAACTCGGTTTTAGAGTGAAAACTGCAGGAAATTCAAAAGGCACTAGGAAACACACTGAGAAACAGAGTAAAAATTTCTAATGCAAACAGTTCCATTTGTGTTAGATGAACGAAGTCTCTCCACATGCTCAGTTCTTAGAAATAAGTGTGTGTGAAAGCCGCCCTTCAACTATCTTGTAGGGAACACAAAGTTTCTTTTCAGTTGCAATCTGCACTCCATAAATAAATATGGGAAGGTACACGCTCCAACTCGGTTTTACAGTGAAACTGCAGGAACTGCAAACCGGCACTAGGAAACAGCCTGAGAAACCAGAGTAAAAGTTTCTCCTGCAAACCTATCCCTTTGTGCTAGATGAACGAACGTCTCTCCACATGCTCAGATCTCAGAGATAAGTGTGTGTGAAAGCCGTACTTCACATAGCTTGTAAGGAACACAAAGATTCTTTTCAGTTGCAAACTGCACTCCATACATATATATAGGTAGGAACACGCTCAAACTCGATTTTACAGTGAAAACTGCAGGAATATCAAACCGGCACTAGGAAACACAGTGAGAAACCAGAGTAAAAGTTTCTCCTGCAAACCGTTCCCTTTGTGCTAGATGAACGAACGTCTCTCCACATGCTAAGTTCTCAGAGATAAGGGTGTGTGAAAGCCGTCCTTCACCTAGCTTGTAGGGAACACAAAGTTTCTTTTCAGTTGCAAAGTGGAATCCATACATATATATGGGAGGTTAGTCGCTCCAACTCGGTTTTACAGTGAAAAATGCAGGAACATGTAACCGGCATTAGGAAAAAGACTGAGAATCCAGAGTAAATGTTTCTCCTGCAAACCGTTCCCTTTGTGCTAGATGAACGAAAGTCTATTCTCATGCTCAGTTCTGAGAGATAAGTGTGGGTGAAAGCAGTCCTTCACCTATCTTGTTGGGAACACAAAGTTTCTTTTCAGTTGCAAAGTGGAATCCATACATATATATGGGGATTTACTCGCTCCAACTCGGTTTTACAGGGAAAACTGCAGGAACTTCTAAACGGCATTAGGAAACAGACGGAGACACCAGAGTAAAATTTTCTCCTGCAACCCCTTCCCATTGTGCTAGATGAACGAACGTCTCTCCACATGCTCAGTTCTTAGAAATAAGTGTGTGTGAAAGCCGTCCTTCAACTTGCTTGATGGGAACACAGAGTTTCTTTTCAGTTGCAAAATGCAATGCATACATATATATGTTAGGTAATCGCTCCAACTCGATTTTACAGTGAAAACTGCAAGAAATTCAAACTGGCACTAGGAAACACACTGAGAAAACAGAGTAAAAGTTTCCCCTGCAAACCCTTCCCATTGTGCTAGATGAACGAACGTCTCTCCACATGCTTTGTTCTGAGAGATATGTGTGTGTTCAAGCCGACCTTCACCAGGCTTGTTGGGAACACAGAGTTTCTTTTCAGTTGCAAAGTGCACTGCATACATATATAAGGGGAGGTACTGGCTCCAACTCGGTTTTACAGTGAAAACTGCAGGAACTTCATACCGGCATTAGGAAAAATACTGAGAATTTAGAATAAAGTTTCTCCTGCAACCCGTTCCCTATGTGCTAGATGAACGAAAGTCTATCCACATGCTCAGTTCTGAGAGATAAGTGTGTGTGAAAGCCGTTCTTCACCTAGCTTGTTGGGAACACAGAGTTTCTTTTCATTTGCAATCGGCACTCCATACAATTATATGGGTAGGTACTCGCTCAAACATGTTTTTACAGTTAAATCTAGGAACTTCTAACCGGCATTAGGAAACAGACTTAGAAACCACAGTAAATGTTTCTCCTGCAACCCGTTCCCTTTGTGCTAGATGAACGAACGTCTCTCCACATGATCAGTTCTGAGAGAAATGTGTGTGTGAAAGCCGTACTTCACCTAGCTTGTTGGGAACACAATGTTTCTTTTCAGTTGCAAAGTGGAATCCATATATATATATGGGGAGTTACTCTCTCCAACTCGGTTTTACAGTGAAAAATGCAGGAATATCTAACCGGCATCAAAAAAAAACTGACAATCCAGAGTAAAAGTTTCTAATGCAACCAGTTCTTTTGTGATAGATGAACGAACTTCTCTGCACATGCTCAGTTCTGAGAGATAATTTTGTGTGAAAACCGTTCTTCACCAAGCTTGTTGGGAACACAAATTTTCTTTCCTGTTGCAAACTGCATTCCATACATATATATGGGGAGGTACTCGCTCCAACTCGGTTTTATAGTAAAAATTGCAGGAATTTCAAACCGCCACTAGGAAACACTCTGAGAAACCAGAGTAAATGTTTCTCCTGCAAACCGTTCCTTTGTGCTAGATGAACGAACGTCTCTCCACATGCTCATTTCTCAGAGATAAGTGTTAGTGAAAGCCGTCCTTCACCTAGCTCGTTGGGAACACAATGTTTCTCTTCAGTTGTAAAGTGTAATCCATACATATATATGGGGAGTTACTTGCTCCAACTCGGTTTTACAGGGAAAACTGCAGGAACTTCTAACCGGCATTAGGAAACAGACTGAGAAACCAGAGTAAAAGTTTCTCCTGTAAACCGTTCCCTTTGTGCTAGATGAACGAACGTCTCTCCACATGCTCAGTTCTGAGAGATATGTTTCTGTGAAAGCCGTCTTCACTTTGCTTGTTGGGAACACAAAGTTTCTTTTCAGTTGCAAACAGCACTCTATACATATATATCTGGATGTAGTCGCTCCAAATCAATTTTACAGTGAAAACTGCAGGAACTTCAAACCGTCACTAGGAAACAGACTGAGAAACCACAGTAAAATTTTCTCCTGCATCCCGTTCCCTTTGTGCTAAATAAACGAACATCTCTCCACATGCTCAGTTCTGTGTGATAAGTGTGTGTGAAAGCCGTCCTTCATCTAGCTTGTTGGGAAAACAAAGTTTCATATCATTTGAAAACTGCACTCCTTACATATGTATTGGGAGGTACTCGCTCCAAATCGGTTTTATAGTGAAAAATGCAGGAACATCCAACCGGCATTAGGAAACAGACTAAGAACCCAGAGTAAAAGTTTCTCCTGCAACCTCTTCCCTTTTTGCTAAATGAACGAACGTCTCTCCACATGCTCAGTTCTCAGAGATAAATGTGTGTGAAAGCCGCCCTTCACCTAGCTTGTTGGGATCAAAAGTTTCTTTTCAGTTGCAAACTCCACTCCATATATATATATGGGGAGGTACTAGCTCCTACTGGGTTTTACAGTGAAAACTGCAGGAACCTCAAACCGGCACTAGGAAACACACTGAGAAACCAGAGTAAAAGTTTCTCCTGCAAACCATTCCCTTTGTGCTAGATGAACGAACGTCTCTTCACATGCTCAGTTCTGAGAGAAATGTGTGTGTGAAATCCGTACTTCACCTAGCTTGTAGGGAACACAAAGACTCTTTTCAGTTGCAAACGGCACTATATATATATATATATGGGTAGGTACTAGCTCCAACTCGGTTTTACACTGAAAACTGCACGAACTTATAACCAGCACTAGGAAACACACTGAGAAACCATAGTAGAAGTTTCCCGTGCAACCCGTTACATTTGTGCTAGATGAACGAACGTCTCTCCACATGCTCAGTTCTGAGAGATAAGTGTGTTTGAAAGCCGTGCATCAACTAGCTTGTTGGGAACACAGAGTTTCTTTTCAGTTGCAAACTGCACTCTCTCTATATATATGGGGAGGTACTAGCTACAACTCGGTTTTACAGTGAAAATTCAGTAACTTCAAACCGGCACTAGGAAACACACTGAGAAACCAGAGTAAAATATCTCCTACAACACGTTCCCTTTGTGCTAGATTAACTGTCATCTCTCCACATGCTCAGTTCTGAGAGATATGTGTGTGTTAAAGCCGTCCTTCACATAGCTTGTTGGGAACACAGAGTTTCTTTTCAGTTGCAAACGGCACTCCATACATATATATGGGGATGTACAAGCTCCAACTCAGTTTTACAGAGAAAACTGCCGGAAATTCAAACCGGCACTAGGAAACACACTGAGAAAACAGAGTAAAAGTTTCTCCTGCAACCCGTTCCCTTTGTGCTAGATGAACGAAAGTCTCTCCACATGCTCTGTTCTGAGATATATGTGTGTGTGCAAGCCGAACTTCACCTAGCTTGTTGGGAACACAGAGTTTCTTTTCAGTTGCAAACTGCAATGCATACATATATATGGGGTGGTACTGGCTCCAACTCGGTTTTACAGTGAAAACTGCAGGAACTTCAAACAGGCACTAGGAAACACACTGAGAAACCAGAGTAAAAGTTTCTAATGCAAACAGTTCCCTTTGTGTTAGATAAACGAAAGTCTCTCCACATGCTCAGTTCTGAGAAATAAGTGTGTGTGAAAGCCGCCCTTCATTATCTTGTAGGGAACACAAAGTTTCTTTTCAGTTGCAAACTGCACTCCATAAATATATATGGGAAGGTACACGCTCCAACTCATTTTTACAGTGAAAACTGCAGGAACTTCAAACCGGCACTAGGAAACAGACTGAGAAACCAGAGTAAAAGTTCCTCCTGCAAACCGTTCCCTTTGTGCTAGATGAATGAAAGTTTCTCCACATGCTCTGTTCTCAGAGATAATTGAGTGTGAATGCCGTCCTTCACCAAGGTTGTTTGGAACACAAAATTTCTTTTCAGTTGCTAAGTTGAATCCATCTATATATATGGGGAGTTACTCGCTCCAACTCGATTTTACAGGGAAAACTTCAGGATCATCTAACTGGCATTAGGAAAAAAACTGAGAATCCAGAGAAAAGTTTCTCCTGCAAACCGTTCTCTTTGTGCTAGATGAACGAACGTCTATCCACATGCTCACTTTTGAGAGATAAGTTTGTGTGAAAGCCGTCCTTCAACTAGCTTGATGGGAACACAAAGTTTCTTTTTGATGCAAACTGCACTACATACATATATATGTGGAGGTACTCGCTCCAACTCGGTTTTACAGTGAAAACTGCAGGAACTTCAAACCGGCACTAGGAAACACACTGAGAAACCAGAGTAAAAGTTTCTCCTGCAACCCGTTCCATTTGTGCTAGATGAACGAAAGTCTCTCCACATGCTCTGTTCTGAGATATATGTGTGAGTGCAAGCCGAACTTCACCTAGCTTGTTGGGAACACAGAGTTTCTTTTCAGTTGCAAACTGCACTGCATACATATATATGGGGAGGTACTGGCTCCAACTCGGTTTTACAGTGAAAACTGCAGGAACTTCATACCGGCATTAGGAAAAATACTGAGAATTTAGAATAAAGTTTCACCTGCAACCCGTTCCCTATGTGCTAGATGAACGAACGTCTCTCCACATGCTCAGTTCTGAGAGATAATTGTGGGTGAATGCCGTCCTTCACCTAGCTTGTTGGGAACACAAAGTTTCTTTCAAGTTGCAAAGTGGAATCCATACATATATATGGGGAGTTACTCGCTCCAACTCGGTTTTACAGCGAAAACTGCAGGAATTTCATACCGGCACTAGAAAACACTCTGAGAATTCAGAGTAAAAGTTTCTCCTGGGAAGTGTTCCCTTTGTGCTAGATGAACGAACGTCTCTGCACATGCTCAGTTCTGAGAGATAATTTTGTGTGAAAATCGTTCTTCACCAAGCTTGTTGGGAACACAAAGTTTCTTTTCTGTGGCAAACTGCACTCCATACATATATATGGGGAGGTACTGTCTCCAACTCGGTTTTACAGTGAAAAGTGCAGGAAATTCAAGCAGGCACTAGGAAACACACTGAGAAACCAGAGTAAAACTTTCTCTTGCAACCCGTTCCCTTTGTGCTAGATGAACGAACGTCTCTCCACATGCTCATTTCTTAGAGATAAGTGTGTGTGAAAGCCGTCCTTCACCTAGCTTGTAGGGAACACAAAGGTTCTTTTAAGTTGCAAAATGCACTCCACAAATATATATGGGAATGTACTCGCACCAACTCGGTTTTAGAGTGAAAACTGCAGGAAATTCAAAAGGCACTAGGAAACACACTGAGAAACAGAGTAAAAATTTCTAATGCAAACAGTTCCATTTGTCTTAGATGAACGAAGTCTCTCCACATGCTCAGTTCTTAGAAATAAGTGTGTGTGAAAGCCGCCCTTCAACTATCTTGTAGGGAACACAAAGTTTCTTTTCAGTTGCAATCTGCACTCCATAAATAAATATGGGAAGGTACACGCTCCAACTCGGTTTTACAGTGAAACTGCAGGAACTGCAAACCGGCACTAGGAAACAGCCTGAGAAACCAGAGTAAAAGTTTCTCCTGCAAACCTATCCCTTTGTGCTAGATGAACGAACGTCTCTCCACATGCTCAGATCTCAGAGATAAGTGTGTGTGAAAGCCGTACTTCACATAGCTTGTAAGGAACACAAAGATTCTTTTCAGTTGCAAACTGCACTCCATACATATATATGGGTAGGAACACGCTCAAACTCGATTTTACAGTGAAAACTGCAGGAATATCAAACCGGCACTAGGAAACACAGTGAGAAACCAGAGTAAAAGTTTCTCCTGCAAACCGTTCCCTTTGTGCTAGATGAACGAACGTCTCTCCACATGCTAAGTTCTCAGAGATAAGGGTGTGTGAAAGCCGTCCTTCACCTAGCTTGTAGGGAACACAAAGTTTCTTTTCAGTTGCAAAGTGGAATCCATACATATATATGGGAGGTTAGTCGCTCCAACTCGGTTTTACAGTGAAAAATGCAGGAACATGTAAACGGCATTAGGAAAAAGACTGAGAATCCAGAGTAAATGTTTCTCCTGCAAACCGTTCCCTTTGTGCTAGATGAACGAAAGTCTATTCTCATGCTCAGTTCTGAGAGATAAGTGTGGGTGAAAGCAGTCCTTCACCTATCTTGTTGGGAACACAAAGTTTCTTTTCAGTTGCAAAGTGGAATCCATACATATATATGGGGATTTACTCGCTCCAACTCGGTTTTACAGGGAAAACTGCAGGAACTTCTAAACGGCATTAGGAAACAGACGGAGACACCAGAGTAAAATTTTCTCCTGCAACCCCTTCCCATTGTGCTAGATGAACGAACGTCTCTCCACATGCTCAGTTCTTAGAAATAAGTGTGTGTGAAAGCCGTCCTTCAACTTGCTTGATGGGAACACAGAGTTTCTTTTCAGTTGCAAAATGCAATGCATACATATATATGTTAGGTAATCGCTCCAACTCGATTTTACAGTGAAAACTGCAAGAAATTCAAACTGGCACTAGGAAACACACTGAGAAAACAGAGTAAAAGTTTCCCCTGCAAACCCTTCCCATTGTGCTAGATGAACGAACGTCTCTCCACATGCTTTGTTCTGAGAGATATGTGTGTGTTCAAGCCGACCTTCACCAGGCTTGTTGGGAACACAGAGTTTCTTTTCAGTTGCAAAGTGCACTGCATACATATATAAGGGGAGGTACTGGCTCCAACTCGGTTTTACAGTGAAAACTGCAGGAACTTCATACCGGCATTAGGAAAAATACTGAGAATTTAGAATAAAGTTTCTCCTGCAACCCGTTCCCTATGTGCTAGATGAACGAAAGTCTATCCACATGCTCAGTTCTGAGAGATAAGTGTGTGTGAAAGCCGTTCTTCACCTAGCTTGTTGGGAACACAGAGTTTCTTTTCATTTGCAATCGGCACTCCATACAATTATATGGGTAGGTACTCGCTCAAACATGTTTTTACAGTTAAATCTAGGAACTTCTAACCGGCATTAGGAAACAGACTTAGAAACCACAGTAAATGTTTCTCCTGCAACCCGTTCCCTTTGTGCTAGATGAACGAACGTCTCTCCACATGATCAGTTCTGAGAGAAATGTGTGTGTGAAAGCCGTACTTCACCTAGCTTGTTGGGAACACAATGTTTCTTTTCAGTTGCAAAGTGGAATCCATATATATATATGGGGAGTTACTCTCTCCAACTCGGTTTTACAGTGAAAAATGCAGGAATATCTAACCGGCATCAAAAAAAAACTGACAATCCAGAGTAAAAGTTTCTAATGCAACCAGTTCTTTTGTGATAGATGAACGAACTTCTCTGCACATGCTCAGTTCTGAGAGATAATTTTGTGTGAAAACCGTTCTTCACCAAGCTTGTTGGGAACACAAATTTTCTTTCCTGTTGCAAACTGCATTCCATACATATATATGGGGAGGTACTCGCTCCAACTCGGTTTTATAGTAAAAATTGCAGGAATTTCAAACCGCCACTAGGAAACACTCTGAGAAACCAGAGTAAATGTTTCTCCTGCAAACCGTTCCTTTGTGCTAGATGAACGAACGTCTCTCCACATGCTCATTTCTCAGAGATAAGTGTTAGTGAAAGCCGTCCTTCACCTAGCTCGTTGGGAACACAATGTTTCTCTTCAGTTGTAAAGTGTAATCCATACATATATATGGGGAGTTACTTGCTCCAACTCGGTTTTACAGGGAAAACTGCAGGAACTTCTAACCGGCATTAGGAAACAGACTGAGAAACCAGAGTAAAAGTTTCTCCTGTAAACCGTTCCCTTTGTGCTAGATGAACGAACGTCTCTCCACATGCTCAGTTCTGAGAGATATGTTTCTGTGAAAGCCGTCTTCACTTTGCTTGTTGGGAACACAAAGTTTCTTTTCAGTTGCAAACAGCACTCTATACATATATATCTGGATGTAGTCGCTCCAAATCAATTTTACAGTGAAAACTGCAGGAACTTCAAACCGTCACTAGGAAACAGACTGAGAAACCACAGTAAAATTTTCTCCTGCATCCCGTTCCCTTTGTGCTAAATAAACGAACATCTCTCCACATGCTCAGTTCTGTGTGATAAGTGTGTGTGAAAGCCGTCCTTCATCTAGCTTGTTGGGAAAACAAAGTTTCATATCATTTGAAAACTGCACTCCTTACATATGTATTGGGAGGTACTCGCTCCAAATCGGTTTTATAGTGAAAAATGCAGGAACATCCAACCGGCATTAGGAAACAGACTAAGAACCCAGAGTAAAAGTTTCTCCTGCAACCTCTTCCCTTTTTGCTAAATGAACGAACGTCTCTCCACATGCTCAGTTCTCAGAGATAAATGTGTGTGAAAGCCGCCCTTCACCTAGCTTGTTGGGATCAAAAGTTTCTTTTCAGTTGCAAACTCCACTCCATATATATATATGGGGAGGTACTAGCTCCTACTGGGTTTTACAGTGAAAACTGCAGGAACCTCAAACCGGCACTAGGAAACACACTGAGAAACCAGAGTAAAAGTTTCTCCTGCAAACCATTCCCTTTGTGCTAGATGAACGAACGTCTCTTCACATGCTCAGTTCTGAGAGAAATGTGTGTGTGAAATCCGTACTTCACCTAGCTTGTAGGGAACACAAAGACTCTTTTCAGTTGCAAACGGCACTATATATATATATATATGGGTAGGTACTAGCTCCAACTCGGTTTTACACTGAAAACTGCATGAACTTATAACCAGCACTAGGAAACACACTGAGAAACCATAGTAGAAGTTTCCCGTGCAACCCGTTACATTTGTGCTAGATGAACGAACGTCTCTCCACATGCTCAGTTCTGAGAGATAAGTGTGTTTGAAAGCCGTGCATCAACTAGCTTGTTGGGAACACAGAGTTTCTTTTCAGTTGCAAACTGCACTCTCTCTATATATATGGGGAGGTACTAGCTACAACTCGGTTTTACAGTGAAAATTCAGTAACTTCAAACCGGCACTAGGAAACACACTGAGAAACCAGAGTAAAATATCTCCTACAACACGTTCCCTTTGTGCTAGATTAACTGTCATCTCTCCACATGCTCAGTTCTGAGAGATATGTGTGTGTTAAAGCCGTCCTTCACATAGCTTGTTGGGAACACAGAGTTTCTTTTCAGTTGCAAACGGCACTCCATACATATATATGGGGATGTACAAGCTCCAACTCAGTTTTACAGAGAAAACTGCCGGAAATTCAAACCGGCACTAGGAAACACACTGAGAAAACAGAGTAAAAGTTTCTCCTGCAACCCGTTCCCTTTGTGCTAGATGAACGAAAGTCTCTCCACATGCTCTGTTCTGAGATATATGTGTGTGTGCAAGCCGAACTTCACCTAGCTTGTTGGGAACACAGAGTTTCTTTTCAGTTGCAAACTGCAATGCATACATATATATGGGGTGGTACTGGCTCCAACTCGGTTTTACAGTGAAAACTGCAGGAACTTCAAACAGGCACTAGGAAACACACTGAGAAACCAGAGTAAAAGTTTCTAATGCAAACAGTTCCCTTTGTGTTAGATAAACGAAAGTCTCTCCACATGCTCAGTTCTGAGAAATAAGTGTGTGTGAAAGCCGCCCTTCATTATCTTGTAGGGAACACAAAGTTTCTTTTCAGTTGCAAACTGCACTCCATAAATATATATGGGAAGGTACACGCTCCAACTCATTTTTACAGTGAAAACTGCAGGAACTTCAAACCGGCACTAGGAAACAGACTGAGAAACCAGAGTAAAAGTTCCTCCTGCAAACCGTTCCCTTTGTGCTAGATGAATGAAAGTTTCTCCACATGCTCTGTTCTCAGAGATAATTGAGTGTGAATGCCGTCCTTCACCAAGGTTGTTTGGAACACAAAATTTCTTTTCAGTTGCTAAGTTGAATCCATCTATATATATGGGGAGTTACTCGCTCCAACTCGATTTTACAGGGAAAACTTCAGGATCATCTAACTGGCATTAGGAAAAAAACTGAGAATCCAGAGAAAAGTTTCTCCTGCAAACCGTTCTCTTTGTGCTAGATGAACGAACGTCTATCCACATGCTCACTTTTGAGAGATAAGTTTGTGTGAAAGCCGTCCTTCAACTAGCTTGATGGGAACACAAAGTTTCTTTTTGATGCAAACTGCACTACATACATATATATGTGGAGGTACTCGCTCCAACTCGGTTTTACAGTGAAAACTGCAGGAACTTCAAACCGGCACTAGGAAACACACTGAGAAACCAGAGTAAAAGTTTCTCCTGCAACCCGTTCCATTTGTGCTAGATGAACGAAAGTCTCTCCACATGCTCTGTTCTGAGATATATGTGTGAGTGCAAGCCGAACTTCACCTAGCTTGTTGGGAACACAGAGTTTCTTTTCAGTTGCAAACTGCACTGCATACATATATATGGGGAGGTACTGGCTCCAACTCGGTTTTACAGTGAAAACTGCAGGAACTTCATACCGGCATTAGGAAAAATACTGAGAATTTAGAATAAAGTTTCACCTGCAACCCGTTCCCTATGTGCTAGATGAACGAACGTCTCTCCACATGCTCAGTTCTGAGAGATAATTGTGGGTGAATGCCGTCCTTCACCTAGCTTGTTGGGAACACAAAGTTTCTTTCAAGTTGCAAAGTGGAATCCATACATATATATGGGGAGTTACTCGCTCCAACTCGGTTTTACAGCGAAAACTGCAGGAATTTCATACCGGCACTAGAAAACACTCTGAGAATTCAGAGTAAAAGTTTCTCCTGGGAAGTGTTCCCTTTGTGCTAGATGAACGAACGTCTCTGCACATGCTCAGTTCTGAGAGATAATTTTGTGTGAAAATCGTTCTTCACCAAGCTTGTTGGGAACACAAAGTTTCTTTTCTGTGGCAAACTACACTCCATACATATATATGGGGAGGTACTGTCTCCAACTCGGTTTTACAGTGAAAAGTGCAGGAAATTCAAGCAGGCACTAGGAAACACACTGAGAAACCAGAGTAAAACTTTCTCTTGCAACCCGTTCCCTTTGTGCTAGATGAACGAACGTCTCTCCACATGCTCATTTCTTAGAGATAAGTGTGTGTGAAAGCCGTCCTTCACCTAGCTTGTAGGGAACACAAAGGTTCTTTTAAGTTGCAAAATGCACTCCACAAATATATATGGGAATGTACTCGCACCAACTCGGTTTTAGAGTGAAAACTGCAGGAAATTCAAAAGGCACTAGGAAACACACTGAGAAACAGAGTAAAAATTTCTAATGCAAACAGTTCCATTTGTGTTAGATGAACGAAGTCTCTCCACATGCTCAGTTCTTAGAAATAAGTGTGTGTGAAAGCCGCCCTTCAACTATCTTGTAGGGAACACAAAGTTTCTTTTCAGTTGCAATCTGCACTCCATAAATAAATATGGGATGGTACACGCTCCAACTCGGTTTTACAGTGAAACTGCAGGAACTGCAAACCGGCACTAGGAAACAGCCTGAGAAACCAGAGTAAAAGTTTCTCCTGCAAACCTATCCCTTTGTGCTAGATGAACGAACGTCTCTCCACATGCTCAGATCTCAGAGATAAGTGTGTGTGAAAGCCGTACTTCACATAGCTTGTAAGGAACACAAAGATTCTTTTCAGTTGCAAACTGCACTCCATACATATATATGGGTAGGAACACGCTCAAACTCGATTTTACAGTGAAAACTGCAGGAATATCAAACCGGCACTAGGAAACACAGTGAGAAACCAGAGTAAAAGTTTCTCCTGCAAACCGTTCCCTTTGTGCTAGATGAACGAACGTCTCTCCACATGCTAAGTTCTCAGAGATAAGGGTGTGTGAAAGCCGTCCTTCACCTAGCTTGTAGGGAAAATATAGTTTTTTTCAGTTGCAAAGTGGAATACTTAAATATATATGGGAATTTACTCGCTCCAACTCGGTTTTACAGTGAAAAATGCAGGAACATCTAACCGGCATTAGGAAAAACCTGAGAATCCGGAGTAAAAGTTTCTCTTGCAAACCGTTCCCATTGTGCTAGATGAACGAACGTCTATCCACACGCTCAGTTCTGAGAGATTATTTTGTGTGAAAACCGTTCTTCACCAAGCTTGTTGGGAACACAAATTTTCTTTCCTGTTGCAAACTGCACTCCATACAAATATATGGGGAGGTACTCGCTCCAACTCGTTTTTATAGTAAAAATTGCAGGAATTTCAAACCGGCACTAGGAAACACTCTGAGAAACCAGAGTAAATGTTTCTCCTGCAAACCGTTCCTTTGTGCTAGATGAACGAACGTCTCTCCACATGCTCTGTTCTGAGAGATATGTGTGTGTTCAAGCCGACCTTCACCAGGCTTGTTGGGAACACAGAGTTTCTTTTCAGTTGAAAAGTGCACTGCATACATATATATGGGGAGGTACTGGCTCCAACTCGGTTTTACAGTGAAAACTGCAGGAACTTCATACCGGCATTAGGAAAAATACTGAGAATTTCGAATAAAGTTTCTCCTGCAACCCGTTCCCTATGTGCTAGATGAACGAACGTCTATCCACATGCTCAGTTCTGAGAGATAAGTGTGTGTGAAAGCCGTTCTTCACCTAGCTTGTTGGGAACACAGAGTTTCTTTTCAGTTGCAATCGGCACTCCATACATTTATATGGGTAGGTACTCGCTCAAACATGATTTTACAGTGAAATCTGCAGGAAATTATAACCGGCATTAGGAAACAGACTTAGAAACCAGAGTAAATGTTTCTCCTGCAACACGTTCACTTTGTGCTAGATGAACGAACGTCTCTCCACATGATCAGTTCTGAGACATATGTGTGTGTGAAAGCCGTCCTTCACCTAGCTTGTTGGGAACACAATGTTTCTTTTCAGTTGCAAAGTGGAATCCATATATATATATGGGGAATTACTCGCTCCAACTCTGTTTTACAGTGAAAACTGCAGGAACATGTATACCGGCATTAGGAAAAAGACTGAGAATCCAGAGTAAATGTTTCTCCTGCAAACCGTTCCTTTTGTGCTAGATGAACGAAAGTCTATCCTCATGCTAAGTTCTGAGAGGTAAGTGTGGGTGAAAGCCGTCCTTCACCTAGCTTGTTGGGAACACAAAGTTTCTTTTCAGTTGCAAAGTGGAATCCATACATATATATGGGGATTTACTCGCTCCAACTCGGCTTTACAGGGAAAACTGCAGGAACTTCTAAACGGAATTAGGAAACAGACGGAGACACCAGAGTAAAATTTTCTCCTGCAACCCCTTCCAATTCTGCTAGATGAACGAACGTCTCTCCACATGCAAAGTTCTAACAAATAAGTGTGTGTGAAAGCCGTCCTTCCAGTTGCTTGATGGGAACACAGAGTTTCTTTTCAGTTGCAAACGGCACTCCATACATATATATGGGGATGTACAAGCTCCAACTCGGTTTTACAGAGAAAACTGCAGGAACTTCAAACCGGCACTAGGAAACACACTGAGAAAAAAGAGTAAAAGTTTCTCCTGCAACCTCTTCCCTTTGTGCTAGATGAACGAACGTCTCTCCACATGCTAAGTTCTCAGAGATAAGGGTGTGTGAAAGCCGTCCTTCACCTAGCTTGTAGGGAACACAAAGTTTCTTTTCAGTTGCAAAGTGGAATCCATACATATATATGGGAGGTTAGTCGCTCCAACTCGGTTTTACAGTGAAAAATGCAGGAACATGTAAACGGCATTAGGAAAAAGACTGAGAATCCAGAGTAAATGTTTCTCCTGCAAACCGTTCCCTTTGTGCTAGATGAACGAAAGTCTATTCTCATGCTCAGTTCTGAGAGATAAGTGTGGGTGAAAGCAGTCCTTCACCTATCTTGTTGGGAACACAAAGTTTCTTTTCAGTTGCAAAGTGGAATCCATACATATATATGGGGATTTACTCGCTCCAACTCGGTTTTACAGGGAAAACTGCAGGAACTTCTAAACGGCATTAGGAAACAGACGGAGACACCAGAGTAAAATTTTCTCCTGCAACCCCTTCCCATTGTGCTAGATGAACGAACGTCTCTCCACATGCTCAGTTCTTAGAAATAAGTGTGTGTGAAAGCCGTCCTTCAACTTGCTTGATGGGAACACAGAGTTTCTTTTCAGTTGCAAAATGCAATGCATACATATATATGTTAGGTAATCGCTCCAACTCGATTTTACAGTGAAAACTGCAAGAAATTCAAACTGGCACTAGGAAACACACTGAGAAAACAGAGTAAAAGTTTCCCCTGCAAACCCTTCCCATTGTGCTAGATGAACGAACGTCTCTCCACATGCTTTGTTCTGAGAGATATGTGTGTGTTCAAGCCGACCTTCACCAGGCTTGTTGGGAACACAGAGTTTCTTTTCAGTTGCAAAGTGCACTGCATACATATATAAGGGGAGGTACTGGCTCCAACTCGGTTTTACAGTGAAAACTGCAGGAACTTCATACCGGCATTAGGAAAAATACTGAGAATTTAGAATAAAGTTTCTCCTGCAACCCGTTCCCTATGTGCTAGATGAACGAAAGTCTATCCACATGCTCAGTTCTGAGAGATAAGTGTGTGTGAAAGCCGTTCTTCACCTAGCTTGTTGGGAACACAGAGTTTCTTTTCATTTGCAATCGGCACTCCATACAATTATATGGGTAGGTACTCGCTCAAACATGTTTTTACAGTTAAATCTAGGAACTTCTAACCGGCATTAGGAAACAGACTTAGAAACCACAGTAAATGTTTCTCCTGCAACCCGTTCCCTTTGTGCTAGATGAACGAACGTCTCTCCACATGATCAGTTCTGAGAGAAATGTGTGTGTGAAAGCCGTACTTCACCTAGCTTGTTGGGAACACAATGTTTCTTTTCAGTTGCAAAGTGGAATCCATATATATATATGGGGAGTTACTCTCTCCAACTCGGTTTTACAGTGAAAAATGCAGGAATATCTAACCGGCATCAAAAAAAAACTGACAATCCAGAGTAAAAGTTTCTAATGCAACCAGTTCTTTTGTGATAGATGAACGAACTTCTCTGCACATGCTCAGTTCTGAGAGATAATTTTGTGTGAAAACCGTTCTTCACCAAGCTTGTTGGGAACACAAATTTTCTTTCCTGTTGCAAACTGCACTCCATACATATATATGGGGAGGTACTCGCTCCAACTCGGTTTTATAGTAAAAATTGCAGGAATTTCAAACCGCCACTAGGAAACACTCTGAGAAACCAGAGTAAATGTTTCTCCTGCAAACCGTTCCTTTGTGCTAGATGAACGAACGTCTCTCCACATGCTCATTTCTCAGAGATAAGTGTTAGTGAAAGCCGTCCTTCACCTAGCTCGTTGGGAACACAATGTTTCTCTTCAGTTGTAAAGTGTAATCCATACATATATATGGGGAGTTACTTGCTCCAACTCGGTTTTACAGGGAAAACTGCAGGAACTTCTAACCGGCATTAGGAAACAGACTGAGAAACCAGAGTAAAAGTTTCTCCTGTAAACCGTTCCCTTTGTGCTAGATGAACGAACGTCTCTCCACATGCTCAGTTCTGAGAGATATGTTTCTGTGAAAGCCGTCTTCACTTTGCTTGTTGGGAACACAAAGTTTCTTTTCAGTTGCAAACAGCACTCTATACATATATATCTGGATGTAGTCGCTCCAAATCAATTTTACAGTGAAAACTGCAGGAACTTCAAACCGTCACTAGGAAACAGACTGAGAAACCACAGTAAAATTTTCTCCTGCATCCCGTTCCCTTTGTGCTAAATAAACGAACATCTCTCCACATGCTCAGTTCTGTGTGATAAGTGTGTGTGAAAGCCGTCCTTCATCTAGCTTGTTGGGAAAACAAAGTTTCATATCATTTGAAAACTGCACTCCTTACATATGTATTGGGAGGTACTCGCTCCAAATCGGTTTTATAGTGAAAAATGCAGGAACATCCAACCGGCATTAGGAAACAGACTAAGAACCCAGAGTAAAAGTTTCTCCTGCAACCTCTTCCCTTTTTGCTAAATGAACGAACGTCTCTCCACATGCTCAGTTCTCAGAGATAAATGTGTGTGAAAGCCGCCCTTCACCTAGCTTGTTGGGATCAAAAGTTTCTTTTCAGTTGCAAACTCCACTCCATATATATATATGGGGAGGTACTAGCTCCTACTGGGTTTTACAGTGAAAACTGCAGGAACCTCAAACCGGCACTAGGAAACACACTGAGAAACCAGAGTAAAAGTTTCTCCTGCAAACCATTCCCTTTGTGCTAGATGAACGAACGTCTCTTCACATGCTCAGTTCTGAGAGAAATGTGTGTGTGAAATCCGTACTTCACCTAGCTTGTAGGGAACACAAAGACTCTTTTCAGTTGCAAACGGCACTATATATATATATATATGGGTAGGTACTAGCTCCAACTCGGTTTTACACTGAAAACTGCACGAACTTATAACCAGCACTAGGAAACACACTGAGAAACCAGAGTAGAAGTTTCCCGTGCAACCCGTTACATTTGTGCTAGATGAACGAACGTCTCTCCACATGCTCAGTTCTGAGAGATAAGTGTGTTTGAAAGCCGTGCATCAACTAGCTTGTTGGGAACACAGAGTTTCTTTTCAGTTGCAAACTGCACTCTCTCTATATATATGGGGAGGTACTAGCTACAACTCGGTTTTACAGTGAAAATTCAGTAACTTCAAACCGGCACTAGGAAACACACTGAGAAACCAGAGTAAAATATCTCCTACAACACGTTCCCTTTGTGCTAGATTAACTGTCATCTCTCCACATGCTCAGTTCTGAGAGATATGTGTGTGTTAAAGCCGTCCTTCACATAGCTTGTTGGGAACACAGAGTTTCTTTTCAGTTGCAAACGGCACTCCATACATATATATGGGGATGTACAAGCTCCAACTCAGTTTTACAGAGAAAACTGCCGGAAATTCAAACCGGCACTAGGAAACACACTGAGAAAACAGAGTAAAAGTTTCTCCTGCAACCCGTTCCCTTTGTGCTAGATGAACGAAAGTCTCTCCACATGCTCTGTTCTGAGATATATGTGTGTGTGCAAGCCGAACTTCACCTAGCTTGTTGGGAACACAGAGTTTCTTTTCAGTTGCAAACTGCAATGCATACATATATATGGGGTGGTACTGGCTCCAACTCGGTTTTACAGTGAAAACTGCAGGAACTTCAAACAGGCACTAGGAAACACACTGAGAAACCAGAGTAAAAGTTTCTAATGCAAACAGTTCCCTTTGTGTTAGATAAACGAAAGTCTCTCCACATGCTCAGTTCTGAGAAATAAGTGTGTGTGAAAGCCGCCCTTCATTATCTTGTAGGGAACACAAAGTTTCTTTTCAGTTGCAAACTGCACTCCATAAATATATATGGGAAGGTACACGCTCCAACTCATTTTTACAGTGAAAACTGCAGGAACTTCAAACCGGCACTAGGAAACAGACTGAGAAACCAGAGTAAAAGTTCCTCCTGCAAACCGTTCCCTTTGTGCTAGATGAATGAAAGTTTCTCCACATGCTCTGTTCTCAGAGATAATTGAGTGTGAATGCCGTCCTTCACCAAGGTTGTTTGGAACACAAAATTTCTTTTCAGTTGCTAAGTTGAATCCATCTATATATATGGGGAGTTACTCGCTCCAACTCGATTTTACAGGGAAAACTTCAGGATCATCTAACTGGCATTAGGAAAAAAACTGAGAATCCAGAGAAAAGTTTCTCCTGCAAACCGTTCTCTTTGTGCTAGATGAACGAACGTCTATCCACATGCTCACTTTTGAGAGATAAGTTTGTGTGAAAGCCGTCCTTCAACTAGCTTGATGGGAACACAAAGTTTCTTTTTGATGCAAACTGCACTACATACATATATATGTGGAGGTACTCGCTCCAACTCGGTTTTACAGTGAAAACTGCAGGAACTTCAAACCGGCACTAGGAAACACACTGAGAAACCAGAGTAAAAGTTTCTCCTGCAACCCGTTCCATTTGTGCTAGATGAACGAAAGTCTCTCCACATGCTCTGTTCTGAGATATATGTGTGAGTGCAAGCCGAACTTCACCTAGCTTGTTGGGAACACAGAGTTTCTTTTCAGTTGCAAACTGCACTGCATACATATATATGGGGAGGTACTGGCTCCAACTCGGTTTTACAGTGAAAACTGCAGGAACTTCATACCGGCATTAGGAAAAATACTGAGAATTTAGAATAAAGTTTCACCTGCAACCCGTTCCCTATGTGCTAGATGAACGAACGTCTCTCCACATGCTCAGTTCTGAGAGATAATTGTGGGTGAATGCCGTCCTTCACCTAGCTTGTTGGGAACACAAAGTTTCTTTCAAGTTGCAAAGTGGAATCCATACATATATATGGGGAGTTACTCGCTCCAACTCGGTTTTACAGCGAAAACTGCAGGAATTTCATACCGGCACTAGAAAACACTCTGAGAATTCAGAGTAAAAGTTTCTCCTGGGAAGTGTTCCCTTTGTGCTAGATGAACGAACGTCTCGGCACATGCTCAGTTCTGAGAGATAATTTTGTGTGAAAATCGTTCTTCACCAAGCTTGTTGGGAACACAAAGTTTCTTTTCTGTGGCAAACTGCACTCCATACATATATATGGGGAGGTACTGTCTCCAACTCGGTTTTACAGTGAAAAGTGCAGGAAATTCAAGCAGGCACTAGGAAACACACTGAGAAACCAGAGTAAAACTTTCTCTTGCAACCCGTTCCCTTTGTGCTAGATGAACGAACGTCTCTCCACATGCTCATTTCTTAGAGATAAGTGTGTGTGAAAGCCGTCCTTCACCTAGCTTGTAGGGAACACAAAGGTTCTTTTAAGTTGCAAAATGCACTCCACAAATATATATGGGAATGTACTCGCACCAACTCGGTTTTAGAGTGAAAACTGCAGGAAATTCAAAAGGCACTAGGAAACACACTGAGAAACAGAGTAAAAATTTCTAATGCAAACAGTTCCATTTGTGTTAGATGAACGAAGTCTCTCCACATGCTCAGTTCTTAGAAATAAGTGTGTGTGAAAGCCGCCCTTCAACTATCTTGTAGGGAACACAAAGTTTCTTTTCAGTTGCAATCTGCACTCCATAAATAAATATGGGATGGTACACGCTCCAACTCGGTTTTACAGTGAAACTGCAGGAACTGCAAACCGGCACTAGGAAACAGCCTGAGAAACCAGAGTAAAAGTTTCTCCTGCAAACCTATCCCTTTGTGCTAGATGAACGAACGTCTCTCCACATGCTCAGATCTCAGAGATAAGTGTGTGTGAAAGCCGTACTTCACATAGCTTGTAAGGAACACAAAGATTCTTTTCAGTTGCAAACTGCACTCCATACATATATATGGGTAGGAACACGCTCAAACTCGATTTTACAGTGAAAACTGCAGGAATATCAAACCGGCACTAGGAAACACAGTGAGAAACCAGAGTAAAAGTTTCTCCTGCAAACCGTTCCCTTTGTGCTAGATGAACGAACGTCTCTCCACATGCTAAGTTCTCAGAGATAAGGGTGTGTGAAAGCCGTCCTTCACCTAGCTTGTAGGGAAAATATAGTTTTTTTCAGTTGCAAAGTGGAATACTTAAATATATATGGGAATTTACTCGCTCCAACTCGGTTTTACAGTGAAAAATGCAGGAACATCTAACCGGCATTAGGAAAAACCTGAGAATCCGGAGTAAAAGTTTCTCTTGCAAACCGTTCCCATTGTGCTAGATGAACGAACGTCTATCCACACGCTCAGTTCTGAGAGATTATTTTGTGTGAAAACCGTTCTTCACCAAGCTTGTTGGGAACACAAATTTTCTTTCCTGTTGCAAACTGCACTCCATACAAATATATGGGGAGGTACTCGCTCCAACTCGTTTTTATAGTAAAAATTGCAGGAATTTCAAACCGGCACTAGGAAACACTCTGAGAAACCAGAGTAAATGTTTCTCCTGCAAACCGTTCCTTTGTGCTAGATGAACGAACGTCTCTCCACATGCTCTGTTCTGAGAGATATGTGTGTGTTCAAGCCGACCTTCACCAGGCTTGTTGGGAACACAGAGTTTCTTTTCAGTTGAAAAGTGCACTGCATACATATATATGGGGAGGTACTGGCTCCAACTCGGTTTTACAGTGAAAACTGCAGGAACTTCATACCGGCATTAGGAAAAATACTGAGAATTTCGAATAAAGTTTCTCCTGCAACCCGTTCCCTATGTGCTAGATGAACGAACGTCTATCCACATGCTCAGTTCTGAGAGATAAGTGTGTGTGAAAGCCGTTCTTCACCTAGCTTGTTGGGAACACAGAGTTTCTTTTCAGTTGCAATCGGCACTCCATACATTTATATGGGTAGGTACTCGCTCAAACATGATTTTACAGTGAAATCTGCAGGAAATTCTAACCGGCATTAGGAAACAGACTTAGAAACCAGAGTAAATGTTTCTCCTGCAACACGTTCCCTTTGTGCTAGATGAACGAACGTCTCTCCACATGATCAGTTCTGAGACATATGTGTGTGTGAAAGCCGTCCTTCACCTAGCTTGTTGGGAACACAATGTTTCTTTTCAGTTGCAAAGTGGAATCCATATATATATATGGGGAATTACTCGCTCCAACTCTGTTTTACAGTGAAAACTGCAGGAACATGTATACCGGCATTAGGAAAAAGACTGAGAATCCAGAGTTTTCTCCTGCAAACCGTTCCTTTTGTGCTAGATGAACGAAAGTCTATCCTCATGCTAAGTTCTGAGAGGTAAGTGTGGGTGAAAGCCGTCCTTCACCTAGCTTGTTGGGAACACAAAGTTTCTTTTCAGTTGCAAAGTGGAATCCATACATATATATGGGGATTTACTCGCTCCAACTCGGCTTTACAGGGAAAACTGCAGGAACTTCTAAACGGAATTAGGAAACAGACGGAGACACCAGAGTAAAATTTTCTCCTGCAACCCCTTCCAATTCTGCTAGATGAACGAACGTCTCTCCACATGCAAAGTTCTAACAAATAAGTGTGTGTGAAAGCCGTCCTTCCAGTTGCTTGATGGGAACACAGAGTTTCTTTTCAGTTGCAAACGGCACTCCATACATATATATGGGGATGTACAAGCTCCAACTCGGTTTTACAGAGAAAACTGCAGGAACTTCAAACCGGCACTAGGAAACACACTGAGAAAAAAGAGTAAAAGTTTCTCCTGCAACCTCTTCCCTTTGTGCTAGATGAACGAACGTCTCTCCACATGCTAAGTTCTCAGAGATAAGGGTGTGTGAAATCCGTCCTTCACCTAGCTTGTAGGGAACACAAAGTTTCTTTTCAGTTGCAAAGTGGAATCCATACATATATATGGGAGGTTAGTCGCTCCAACTCGGTTTTACAGTGAAAAATGCAGGAACATGTAACCGGCATTAGGAAAAAGACTGAGAATCCAGAGTAAATGTTTCTCCTGCAAACCGTTCCCTTTGTGCTAGATGAACGAAAGTCTATTCTCATGCTCAGTTCTGAGAGATAAGTGTGGGTGAAAGCAGTCCTTCACCTAGCTTGTTGGGAACACAAAGTTTCTTTTCAGTTGCAAAGTGGAATCCATACATATATATGGGGATTTACTCGCTCCAACTCGGTTTTACAGGGAAAACTGCAGGAACTTCTAAACGGCATTAGGAAACAGACGGAGACACCAGAGTAAAATTTTCTCCTGCAACCCCTTCCCATTGTGCTAGATGAACGAACGTCTCTCCACATGCTCAGTTCTTAGAAATAAGTGTGTGTGAAAGCCGTCCTTCAACTTGCTTGATGGGAACACAGAGTTTCTTTTCAGTTGCAAAATGCAATGCATACATATATATGTTAGGTAATCGCTCCAACTCGATTTTACAGTGAAAACTGCAAGAAATTCAAACTGGCACTAGGAAACACACTGAGAAAACAGAGTAAAAGTTTCCCCTGCAAACCCTTCCCATTGTGCTAGATGAACGAACGTCTCTCCACATGCTTTGTTCTGAGAGATATGTGTGTGTTCAAGCCGACCTTCACCAGGCTTGTTGGGAACACAGAGTTTCTTTTCAGTTGCAAAGTGCACTGCATACATATATAAGGGGAGGTACTGGCTCCAACTCGGTTTTACAGTGAAAACTGCAGGAACTTCATACCGGCATTAGGAAAAATACTGAGAATTTAGAATAAAGTTTCTCCTGCAACCCGTTCCCTATGTGCTAGATGAACGAAAGTCTATCCACATGCTCAGTTCTGAGAGATAAGTGTGTGTGAAAGCCGTTCTTCACCTAGCTTGTTGGGAACACAGAGTTTCTTTTCATTTGCAATCGGCACTCCATACAATTATATGGGTAGGTACTCGCTCAAACATGTTTTTACAGTTAAATCTAGGAACTTCTAACCGGCATTAGGAAACAGACTTAGAAACCACAGTAAATGTTTCTCCTGCAACCCGTTCCCTTTGTGCTAGATGAACGAACGTCTCTCCACATGATCAGTTCTGAGAGAAATGTGTGTGTGAAAGCCGTACTTCACCTAGCTTGTTGGGAACACAATGTTTCTTTTCAGTTGCAAAGTGGAATCCATATATATATATGGGGAGTTACTCTCTCCAACTCGGTTTTACAGTGAAAAATGCAGGAATATCTAACCGGCATCAAAAAAAAACTGACAATCCAGAGTAAAAGTTTCTAATGCAACCAGTTCTTTTGTGATAGATGAACGAACTTCTCTGCACATGCTCAGTTCTGAGAGATAATTTTGTGTGAAAACCGTTCTTCACCAAGCTTGTTGGGAACACAAATTTTCTTTCCTGTTGCAAACTGCACTCCATACATATATATGGGGAGGTACTCGCTCCAACTCGGTTTTATAGTAAAAATTGCAGGAATTTCAAACCGCCACTAGGAAACACTCTGAGAAACCAGAGTAAATGTTTCTCCTGCAAACCGTTCCTTTGTGCTAGATGAACGAACGTCTCTCCACATGCTCATTTCTCAGAGATAAGTGTTAGTGAAAGCCGTCCTTCACCTAGCTCGTTGGGAACACAATGTTTCTCTTCAGTTGTAAAGTGTAATCCATACATATATATGGGGAGTTACTTGCTCCAACTCGGTTTTACAGGGAAAACTGCAGGAACTTCTAACCGGCATTAGGAAACAGACTGAGAAACCAGAGTAAAAGTTTCTCCTGTAAACCGTTCCCTTTGTGCTAGATGAACGAACGTCTCTCCACATGCTCAGTTCTGAGAGATATGTTTCTGTGAAAGCCGTCTTCACTTTGCTTGTTGGGAACACAAAGTTTCTTTTCAGTTGCAAACAGCACTCTATACATATATATCTGGATGTAGTCGCTCCAAATCAATTTTACAGTGAAAACTGCAGGAACTTCAAACCGTCACTAGGAAACAGACTGAGAAACCACAGTAAAATTTTCTCCTGCATCCCGTTCCCTTTGTGCTAAATAAACGAACATCTCTCCACATGCTCAGTTCTGTGTGATAAGTGTGTGTGAAAGCCGTCCTTCATCTAGCTTGTTGGGAAAACAAAGTTTCATATCATTTGAAAACTGCACTCCTTACATATGTATTGGGAGGTACTCGCTCCAAATCGGTTTTATAGTGAAAAATGCAGGAACATCCAACCGGCATTAGGAAACAGACTAAGAACCCAGAGTAAAAGTTTCTCCTGCAACCTCTTCCCTTTTTGCTAAATGAACGAACGTCTCTCCACATGCTCAGTTCTCAGAGATAAATGTGTGTGAAAGCCGCCCTTCACCTAGCTTGTTGGGATCAAAAGTTTCTTTTCAGTTGCAAACTCCACTCCATATATATATATGGGGAGGTACTAGCTCCTACTGGGTTTTACAGTGAAAACTGCAGGAACCTCAAACCGGCACTAGGAAACACACTGAGAAACCAGAGTAAAAGTTTCTCCTGCAAACCATTCCCTTTGTGCTAGATGAACGAACGTCTCTTCACATGCTCAGTTCTGAGAGAAATGTGTGTGTGAAATCCGTACTTCACCTAGCTTGTAGGGAACACAAAGACTCTTTTCAGTTGCAAACGGCACTATATATATATATATATGGGTAGGTACTAGCTCCAACTCGGTTTTACACTGAAAACTGCACGAACTTATAACCAGCACTAGGAAACACACTGAGAAACCAGAGTAGAAGTTTCCCGTGCAACCCGTTACATTTGTGCTAGATGAACGAACGTCTCTCCACATGCTCAGTTCTGAGAGATAAGTGTGTTTGAAAGCCGTGCATCAACTAGCTTGTTGGGAACACAGAGTTTCTTTTCAGTTGCAAACTGCACTCTCTCTATATATATGGGGAGGTACTAGCTACAACTCGGTTTTACAGTGAAAATTCAGTAACTTCAAACCGGCACTAGGAAACACACTGAGAAACCAGAGTAAAATATCTCCTACAACACGTTCCCTTTGTGCTAGATTAACTGTCATCTCTCCACATGCTCAGTTCTGAGAGATATGTGTGTGTTAAAGCCGTCCTTCACATAGCTTGTTGGGAACACAGAGTTTCTTTTCAGTTGCAAACGGCACTCCATACATATATATGGGGATGTACAAGCTCCAACTCAGTTTTACAGAGAAAACTGCCGGAAATTCAAACCGGCACTAGGAAACACACTGAGAAAACAGAGTAAAAGTTTCTCCTGCAACCCGTTCCCTTTGTGCTAGATGAACGAAAGTCTCTCCACATGCTCTGTTCTGAGATATATGTGTGTGTGCAAGCCGAACTTCACCTAGCTTGTTGGGAACACAGAGTTTCTTTTCAGTTGCAAACTGCAATGCATACATATATATGGGGTGGTACTGGCTCCAACTCGGTTTTACAGTGAAAACTGCAGGAACTTCAAACAGGCACTAGGAAACACACTGAGAAACCAGAGTAAAAGTTTCTAATGCAAACAGTTCCCTTTGTGTTAGATAAACGAAAGTCTCTCCACATGCTCAGTTCTGAGAAATAAGTGTGTGTGAAAGCCGCCCTTCATTATCTTGTAGGGAACACAAAGTTTCTTTTCAGTTGCAAACTGCACTCCATAAATATATATGGGAAGGTACACGCTCCAACTCATTTTTACAGTGAAAACTGCAGGAACTTCAAACCGGCACTAGGAAACAGACTGAGAAACCAGAGTAAAAGTTCCTCCTGCAAACCGTTCCCTTTGTGCTAGATGAATGAAAGTTTCTCCACATGCTCTGTTCTCAGAGATAATTGAGTGTGAATGCCGTCCTTCACCAAGGTTGTTTGGAACACAAAATTTCTTTTCAGTTGCTAAGTTGAATCCATCTATATATATGGGGAGTTACTCGCTCCAACTCGATTTTACAGGGAAAACTTCAGGATCATCTAACTGGCATTAGGAAAAAAACTGAGAATCCAGAGAAAAGTTTCTCCTGCAAACCGTTCTCTTTGTGCTAGATGAACGAACGTCTATCCACATGCTCACTTTTGAGAGATAAGTTTGTGTGAAAGCCGTCCTTCAACTAGCTTGATGGGAACACAAAGTTTCTTTTTGATGCAAACTGCACTACATACATATATATGTGGAGGTACTCGCTCCAACTCGGTTTTACAGTGAAAACTGCAGGAACTTCAAACCGGCACTAGGAAACACACTGAGAAACCAGAGTAAAAGTTTCTCCTGCAACCCGTTCCATTTGTGCTAGATGAACGAAAGTCTCTCCACATGCTCTGTTCTGAGATATATGTGTGAGTGCAAGCCGAACTTCACCTAGCTTGTTGGGAACACAGAGTTTCTTTTCAGTTGCAAACTGCACTGCATACATATATATGGGGAGGTACTGGCTCCAACTCGGTTTTACAGTGAAAACTGCAGGAACTTCATACCGGCATTAGGAAAAATACTGAGAATTTAGAATAAAGTTTCACCTGCAACCCGTTCCCTATGTGCTAGATGAACGAACGTCTCTCCACATGCTCAGTTCTGAGAGATAATTGTGGGTGAATGCCGTCCTTCACCTAGCTTGTTGGGAACACAAAGTTTCTTTCAAGTTGCAAAGTGGAATCCATACATATATATGGGGAGTTACTCGCTCCAACTCGGTTTTACAGCGAAAACTGCAGGAATTTCATACCGGCACTAGAAAACACTCTGAGAATTCAGAGTAAAAGTTTCTCCTGGGAAGTGTTCCCTTTGTGCTAGATGAACGAACGTCTCTGCACATGCTCAGTTCTGAGAGATAATTTTGTGTGAAAATCGTTCTTCACCAAGCTTGTTGGGAACACAAAGTTTCTTTTCTGTGGCAAACTGCACTCCATACATATATATGGGGAGGTACTGTCTCCAACTCGGTTTTACAGTGAAAAGTGCAGGAAATTCAAGCAGGCACTAGGAAACACACTGAGAAACCAGAGTAAAACTTTCTCTTGCAACCCGTTCCCTTTGTGCTAGATGAACGAACGTCTCTCCACATGCTCATTTCTTAGAGATAAGTGTGTGTGAAAGCCGTCCTTCACCTAGCTTGTAGGGAACACAAAGGTTCTTTTAAGTTGCAAAATGCACTCCACAAATATATATGGGAATGTACTCGCACCAACTCGGTTTTAGAGTGAAAACTGCAGGAAATTCAAAAGGCACTAGGAAACACACTGAGAAACAGAGTAAAAATTTCTAATGCAAACAGTTCCATTTGTGTTAGATGAACGAAGTCTCTCCACATGCTCAGTTCTTAGAAATAAGTGTGTGTGAAAGCCGCCCTTCAACTATCTTGTAGGGAACACAAAGTTTCTTTTCAGTTGCAATCTGCACTCCATAAATAAATATGGGATGGTACACGCTCCAACTCGGTTTTACAGTGAAACTGCAGGAACTGCAAACCGGCACTAGGAAACACACTGAGAAACCAGAGTAAAAGTTTCTCCTGCAAACCATTCCCTTTGTGCTAGATGAACGAGCGTCTCTTCACATGCTCAGTTCTGAGAGAAATGTGTGTGTGAAATCCGTACTTCACCTAGCTTGTAGGGAACACAAAGACTCTTTTCAGTTGCAAACGGCACTATATATATATATATATGGGTAGGTACTAGCTCCAACTCGGTTTTACACTGAAAACTGCACGAACTTATAACCAGCACTAGGAAACACACTGAGAAACCAGAGTAGAAGTTTCCCGTGCAACCCGTTACATTTGTGCTAGATGAACGAACGTCTCTCCACATGCTCAGTTCTGAGAGATAAGTGTGTTTGAAAGCCGTGCATCAACTAGCTTGTTGGGAACACAGAGTTTCTTTTCAGTTGCAAACTGCACTCTCTCTATATATATGGGGAGGTACTAGCTACAACTCGGTTTTACAGTGAAAATTCAGTAACTTCAAACCGGCACTAGGAAACACACTGAGAAACCAGAGTAAAATATCTCCTACAACACGTTCCCTTTGTGCTAGATTAACTGTCATCTCTCCACATGCTCAGTTCTGAGAGATATGTGTGTGTTAAAGCCGTCCTTCACATAGCTTGTTGGGAACACAGAGTTTCTTTTCAGTTGCAAACGGCACTCCATACATATATATGGGGATGTACAAGCTCCAACTCAGTTTTACAGAGAAAACTGCCGGAAATTCAAACCGGCACTAGGAAACACACTGAGAAAACAGAGTAAAAGTTTCTCCTGCAACCCGTTCCCTTTGTGCTAGATGAACGAAAGTCTCTCCACATGCTCTGTTCTGAGATATATGTGTGTGTGCAAGCCGAACTTCACCTAGCTTGTTGGGAACACAGAGTTTCTTTTCAGTTGCAAACTGCAATGCATACATATATATGGGGTGGTACTGGCTCCAACTCGGTTTTACAGTGAAAACTGCAGGAACTTCAAACAGGCACTAGGAAACACACTGAGAAACCAGAGTAAAAGTTTCTAATGCAAACAGTTCCCTTTGTGTTAGATAAACGAAAGTCTCTCCACATGCTCAGTTCTGAGAAATAAGTGTGTGTGAAAGCCGCCCTTCATTATCTTGTAGGGAACACAAAGTTTCTTTTCAGTTGCAAACTGCACTCCATAAATATATATGGGAAGGTACACGCTCCAACTCATTTTTACAGTGAAAACTGCAGGAACTTCAAACCGGCACTAGGAAACAGACTGAGAAACCAGAGTAAAAGTTCCTCCTGCAAACCGTTCCCTTTGTGCTAGATGAATGAAAGTTTCTCCACATGCTCTGTTCTCAGAGATAATTGAGTGTGAATGCCGTCCTTCACCAAGGTTGTTTGGAACACAAAATTTCTTTTCAGTTGCTAAGTTGAATCCATCTATATATATGGGGAGTTACTCGCTCCAACTCGATTTTACAGGGAAAACTTCAGGATCATCTAACTGGCATTAGGAAAAAAACTGAGAATCCAGAGAAAAGTTTCTCCTGCAAACCGTTCTCTTTGTGCTAGATGAACGAACGTCTATCCACATGCTCACTTTTGAGAGATAAGTTTGTGTGAAAGCCGTCCTTCAACTAGCTTGATGGGAACACAAAGTTTCTTTTTGATGCAAACTGCACTACATACATATATATGTGGAGGTACTCGCTCCAACTCGGTTTTACAGTGAAAACTGCAGGAACTTCAAACCGGCACTAGGAAACACACTGAGAAACCAGAGTAAAAGTTTCTCCTGCAACCCGTTCCATTTGTGCTAGATGAACGAAAGTCTCTCCACATGCTCTGTTCTGAGATATATGTGTGAGTGCAAGCCGAACTTCACCTAGCTTGTTGGGAACACAGAGTTTCTTTTCAGTTGCAAACTGCACTGCATACATATATATGGGGAGGTACTGGCTCCAACTCGGTTTTACAGTGAAAACTGCAGGAACTTCATACCGGCATTAGGAAAAATACTGAGAATTTAGAATAAAGTTTCACCTGCAACCCGTTCCCTATGTGCTAGATGAACGAACGTCTCTCCACATGCTCAGTTCTGAGAGATAATTGTGGGTGAATGCCGTCCTTCACCTAGCTTGTTGGGAACACAAAGTTTCTTTCAAGTTGCAAAGTGGAATCCATACATATATATGGGGAGTTACTCGCTCCAACTCGGTTTTACAGCGAAAACTGCAGGAATTTCATACCGGCACTAGAAAACACTCTGAGAATTCAGAGTAAAAGTTTCTCCTGGGAAGTGTTCCCTTTGTGCTAGATGAACGAACGTCTCTGCACATGCTCAGTTCTGAGAGATAATTTTGTGTGAAAATCGTTCTTCACCAAGCTTGTTGGGAACACAAAGTTTCTTTTCTGTGGCAAACTGCACTCCATACATATATATGGGGAGGTACTGTCTCCAACTCGGTTTTACAGTGAAAAGTGCAGGAAATTCAAGCAGGCACTAGGAAACACACTGAGAAACCAGAGTAAAACTTTCTCTTGCAACCCGTTCCCTTTGTGCTAGATGAACGAACGTCTCTCCACATGCTCATTTCTTAGAGATAAGTGTGTGTGAAAGCCGTCCTTCACCTAGCTTGTAGGGAACACAAAGGTTCTTTTAAGTTGCAAAATGCACTCCACAAATATATATGGGAATGTACTCGCACCAACTCGGTTTTAGAGTGAAAACTGCAGGAAATTCAAAAGGCACTAGGAAACACACTGAGAAACAGAGTAAAAATTTCTAATGCAAACAGTTCCATTTGTGTTAGATGAACGAAGTCTCTCCACATGCTCAGTTCTTAGAAATAAGTGTGTGTGAAAGCCGCCCTTCAACTATCTTGTAGGGAACACAAAGTTTCTTTTCAGTTGCAATCTGCACTCCATAAATAAATATGGGAAGGTACACGCTCCAACTCGGTTTTACAGTGAAACTGCAGGAACTGCAAACCGGCACTAGGAAACAGCCTGAGAAACCAGAGTAAAAGTTTCTCCTGCAAACCTATCCCTTTGTGCTAGATGAACGAACGTCTCTCCACATGCTCAGATCTCAGAGATAAGTGTGTGTGAAAGCCGTACTTCACATAGCTTGTAAGGAACACAAAGATTCTTTTCAGTTGCAAACTGCACTCCATACATATATATGGGTAGGAACACGCTCAAACTCGATTTTACAGTGAAAACTGCAGGAATATCAAACCGGCACTAGGAAACACAGTGAGAAACCAGAGTAAAAGTTTCTCCTGCAAACCGTTCCCTTTGTGCTAGATGAACGAACGTCTCTCCACATGCTAAGTTCTCAGAGATAAGGGTGTGTGAAAGCCGTCCTTCACCTAGCTTGTAGGGAACACAAAGTTTCTTTTCAGTTGCAAAGTGGAATCCATACATATATATGGGAGGTTAGTCGCTCCAACTCGGTTTTACAGTGAAAAATGCAGGAACATGTAAACGGCATTAGGAAAAAGACTGAGAATCCAGAGTAAATGTTTCTCCTGCAAACCGTTCCCTTTGTGCTAGATGAACGAAAGTCTATTCTCATGCTCAGTTCTGAGAGATAAGTGTGGGTGAAAGCAGTCCTTCACCTATCTTGTTGGGAACACAAAGTTTCTTTTCAGTTGCAAAGTGGAATCCATACATATATATGGGGATTTACTCGCTCCAACTCGGTTTTACAGGGAAAACTGCAGGAACTTCTAAACGGCATTAGGAAACAGACGGAGACACCAGAGTAAAATTTTCTCCTGCAACCCCTTCCCATTGTGCTAGATGAACGAACGTCTCTCCACATGCTCAGTTCTTAGAAATAAGTGTGTGTGAAAGCCGTCCTTCAACTTGCTTGATGGGAACACAGAGTTTCTTTTCAGTTGCAAAATGCAATGCATACATATATATGTTAGGTAATCGCTCCAACTCGATTTTACAGTGAAAACTGCAAGAAATTCAAACTGGCACTAGGAAACACACTGAGAAAACAGAGTAAAAGTTTCCCCTGCAAACCCTTCCCATTGTGCTAGATGAACGAACGTCTCTCCACATGCTTTGTTCTGAGAGATATGTGTGTGTTCAAGCCGACCTTCACCAGGCTTGTTGGGAACACAGAGTTTCTTTTCAGTTGCAAAGTGCACTGCATACATATATAAGGGGAGGTACTGGCTCCAACTCGGTTTTACAGTGAAAACTGCAGGAACTTCATACCGGCATTAGGAAAAATACTGAGAATTTAGAATAAAGTTTCTCCTGCAACCCGTTCCCTATGTGCTAGATGAACGAAAGTCTATCCACATGCTCAGTTCTGAGAGATAAGTGTGTGTGAAAGCCGTTCTTCACCTAGCTTGTTGGGAACACAGAGTTTCTTTTCATTTGCAATCGGCACTCCATACAATTATATGGGTAGGTACTCGCTCAAACATGTTTTTACAGTTAAATCTAGGAACTTCTAACCGGCATTAGGAAACAGACTTAGAAACCACAGTAAATGTTTCTCCTGCAACCCGTTCCCTTTGTGCTAGATGAACGAACGTCTCTCCACATGATCAGTTCTGAGAGAAATGTGTGTGTGAAAGCCGTACTTCACCTAGCTTGTTGGGAACACAATGTTTCTTTTCAGTTGCAAAGTGGAATCCATATATATATATGGGGAGTTACTCTCTCCAACTCGGTTTTACAGTGAAAAATGCAGGAATATCTAACCGGCATCAAAAAAAAACTGACAATCCAGAGTAAAAGTTTCTAATGCAACCAGTTCTTTTGTGATAGATGAACGAACTTCTCTGCACATGCTCAGTTCTGAGAGATAATTTTGTGTGAAAACCGTTCTTCACCAAGCTTGTTGGGAACACAAATTTTCTTTCCTGTTGCAAACTGCATTCCATACATATATATGGGGAGGTACTCGCTCCAACTCGGTTTTATAGTAAAAATTGCAGGAATTTCAAACCGCCACTAGGAAACACTCTGAGAAACCAGAGTAAATGTTTCTCCTGCAAACCGTTCCTTTGTGCTAGATGAACGAACGTCTCTCCACATGCTCATTTCTCAGAGATAAGTGTTAGTGAAAGCCGTCCTTCACCTAGCTCGTTGGGAACACAATGTTTCTCTTCAGTTGTAAAGTGTAATCCATACATATATATGGGGAGTTACTTGCTCCAACTCGGTTTTACAGGGAAAACTGCAGGAACTTCTAACCGGCATTAGGAAACAGACTGAGAAACCAGAGTAAAAGTTTCTCCTGTAAACCGTTCCCTTTGTGCTAGATGAACGAACGTCTCTCCACATGCTCAGTTCTGAGAGATATGTTTCTGTGAAAGCCGTCTTCACTTTGCTTGTTGGGAACACAAAGTTTCTTTTCAGTTGCAAACAGCACTCTATACATATATATCTGGATGTAGTCGCTCCAAATCAATTTTACAGTGAAAACTGCAGGAACTTCAAACCGTCAC
Source organism: Camelus dromedarius (assembly GCF_036321535.1). Classification (NCBI taxonomy): domain Eukaryota; kingdom Metazoa; phylum Chordata; class Mammalia; order Artiodactyla; family Camelidae; genus Camelus; species Camelus dromedarius. Next base: position 3,097,485 of record NC_087451.1, on the reverse strand, counting down.
TAGGAAACAGACTGAGAAACCACAGTAAAATTTTCTCCTGCATCCCGTTCCCTTTGTGCTAAATAAACGAACATCTCTCCACATGCTCAGTTCTGTGTGATAAGTGTGTGTGAAAGCCGTCCTTCATCTAGCTTGTTGGGAAAACAAAGTTTCATATCATTTGAAAACTGCACTCCTTACATATGTATTGGGAGGTACTCGCTCCAAATCGGTTTTATAGTGAAAAATGCAGGAACATCCAACCGGCATTAGGAAACAGACTAAGAACCCAGAGTAAAAGTTTCTCCTGCAACCTCTTCCCTTTTTGCTAAATGAACGAACGTCTCTCCACATGCTCAGTTCTCAGAGATAAATGTGTGTGAAAGCCGCCCTTCACCTAGCTTGTTGGGATCAAAAGTTTCTTTTCAGTTGCAAACTCCACTCCATATATATATATGGGGAGGTACTAGCTCCTACTGGGTTTTACAGTGAAAACTGCAGGAACCTCAAACCGGCACTAGGAAACACACTGAGAAACCAGAGTAAAAGTTTCTCCTGCAAACCATTCCCTTTGTGCTAGATGAACGAACGTCTCTTCACATGCTCAGTTCTGAGAGAAATGTGTGTGTGAAATCCGTACTTCACCTAGCTTGTAGGGAACACAAAGACTCTTTTCAGTTGCAAACGGCACTATATATATATATATATGGGTAGGTACTAGCTCCAACTCGGTTTTACACTGAAAACTGCATGAACTTATAACCAGCACTAGGAAACACACTGAGAAACCATAGTAGAAGTTTCCCGTGCAACCCGTTACATTTGTGCTAGATGAACGAACGTCTCTCCACATGCTCAGTTCTGAGAGATAAGTGTGTTTGAAAGCCGTGCATCAACTAGCTTGTTGGGAACACAGAGTTTCTTTTCAGTTGCAAACTGCACTCTCTCTATATATATGGGGAGGTACTAGCTACAACTCGGTTTTACAGTGAAAATTCAGTAACTTCAAACCGGCACTAGGAAACACACTGAGAAACCAGAGTAAAATATCTCCTACAACACGTTCCCTTTGTGCTAGATTAACTGTCATCTCTCCACATGCTCAGTTCTGAGAGATATGTGTGTGTTAAAGCCGTCCTTCACATAGCTTGTTGGGAACACAGAGTTTCTTTTCAGTTGCAAACGGCACTCCATACATATATATGGGGATGTACAAGCTCCAACTCAGTTTTACAGAGAAAACTGCCGGAAATTCAAACCGGCACTAGGAAACACACTGAGAAAACAGAGTAAAAGTTTCTCCTGCAACCCGTTCCCTTTGTGCTAGATGAACGAAAGTCTCTCCACATGCTCTGTTCTGAGATATATGTGTGTGTGCAAGCCGAACTTCACCTAGCTTGTTGGGAACACAGAGTTTCTTTTCAGTTGCAAACTGCAATGCATACATATATATGGGGTGGTACTGGCTCCAACTCGGTTTTACAGTGAAAACTGCAGGAACTTCAAACAGGCACTAGGAAACACACTGAGAAACCAGAGTAAAAGTTTCTAATGCAAACAGTTCCCTTTGTGTTAGATAAACGAAAGTCTCTCCACATGCTCAGTTCTGAGAAATAAGTGTGTGTGAAAGCCGCCCTTCATTATCTTGTAGGGAACACAAAGTTTCTTTTCAGTTGCAAACTGCACTCCATAAATATATATGGGAAGGTACACGCTCCAACTCATTTTTACAGTGAAAACTGCAGGAACTTCAAACCGGCACTAGGAAACAGACTGAGAAACCAGAGTAAAAGTTCCTCCTGCAAACCGTTCCCTTTGTGCTAGATGAATGAAAGTTTCTCCACATGCTCTGTTCTCAGAGATAATTGAGTGTGAATGCCGTCCTTCACCAAGGTTGTTTGGAACACAAAATTTCTTTTCAGTTGCTAAGTTGAATCCATCTATATATATGGGGAGTTACTCGCTCCAACTCGATTTTACAGGGAAAACTTCAGGATCATCTAACTGGCATTAGGAAAAAAACTGAGAATCCAGAGAAAAGTTTCTCCTGCAAACCGTTCTCTTTGTGCTAGATGAACGAACGTCTATCCACATGCTCACTTTTGAGAGATAAGTTTGTGTGAAAGCCGTCCTTCAACTAGCTTGATGGGAACACAAAGTTTCTTTTTGATGCAAACTGCACTACATACATATATATGTGGAGGTACTCGCTCCAACTCGGTTTTACAGTGAAAACTGCAGGAACTTCAAACCGGCACTAGGAAACACACTGAGAAACCAGAGTAAAAGTTTCTCCTGCAACCCGTTCCATTTGTGCTAGATGAACGAAAGTCTCTCCACATGCTCTGTTCTGAGATATATGTGTGAGTGCAAGCCGAACTTCACCTAGCTTGTTGGGAACACAGAGTTTCTTTTCAGTTGCAAACTGCACTGCATACATATATATGGGGAGGTACTGGCTCCAACTCGGTTTTACAGTGAAAACTGCAGGAACTTCATACCGGCATTAGGAAAAATACTGAGAATTTAGAATAAAGTTTCACCTGCAACCCGTTCCCTATGTGCTAGATGAACGAACGTCTCTCCACATGCTCAGTTCTGAGAGATAATTGTGGGTGAATGCCGTCCTTCACCTAGCTTGTTGGGAACACAAAGTTTCTTTCAAGTTGCAAAGTGGAATCCATACATATATATGGGGAGTTACTCGCTCCAACTCGGTTTTACAGCGAAAACTGCAGGAATTTCATACCGGCACTAGAAAACACTCTGAGAATTCAGAGTAAAAGTTTCTCCTGGGAAGTGTTCCCTTTGTGCTAGATGAACGAACGTCTCTGCACATGCTCAGTTCTGAGAGATAATTTTGTGTGAAAATCGTTCTTCACCAAGCTTGTTGGGAACACAAAGTTTCTTTTCTGTGGCAAACTACACTCCATACATATATATGGGGAGGTACTGTCTCCAACTCGGTTTTACAGTGAAAAGTGCAGGAAATTCAAGCAGGCACTAGGAAACACACTGAGAAACCAGAGTAAAACTTTCTCTTGCAACCCGTTCCCTTTGTGCTAGATGAACGAACGTCTCTCCACATGCTCATTTCTTAGAGATAAGTGTGTGTGAAAGCCGTCCTTCACCTAGCTTGTAGGGAACACAAAGGTTCTTTTAAGTTGCAAAATGCACTCCACAAATATATATGGGAATGTACTCGCACCAACTCGGTTTTAGAGTGAAAACTGCAGGAAATTCAAAAGGCACTAGGAAACACACTGAGAAACAGAGTAAAAATTTCTAATGCAAACAGTTCCATTTGTGTTAGATGAACGAAGTCTCTCCACATGCTCAGTTCTTAGAAATAAGTGTGTGTGAAAGCCGCCCTTCAACTATCTTGTAGGGAACACAAAGTTTCTTTTCAGTTGCAATCTGCACTCCATAAATAAATATGGGATGGTACACGCTCCAACTCGGTTTTACAGTGAAACTGCAGGAACTGCAAACCGGCACTAGGAAACAGCCTGAGAAACCAGAGTAAAAGTTTCTCCTGCAAACCTATCCCTTTGTGCTAGATGAACGAACGTCTCTCCACATGCTCAGATCTCAGAGATAAGTGTGTGTGAAAGCCGTACTTCACATAGCTTGTAAGGAACACAAAGATTCTTTTCAGTTGCAAACTGCACTCCATACATATATATGGGTAGGAACACGCTCAAACTCGATTTTACAGTGAAAACTGCAGGAATATCAAACCGGCACTAGGAAACACAGTGAGAAACCAGAGTAAAAGTTTCTCCTGCAAACCGTTCCCTTTGTGCTAGATGAACGAACGTCTCTCCACATGCTAAGTTCTCAGAGATAAGGGTGTGTGAAAGCCGTCCTTCACCTAGCTTGTAGGGAAAATATAGTTTTTTTCAGTTGCAAAGTGGAATACTTAAATATATATGGGAATTTACTCGCTCCAACTCGGTTTTACAGTGAAAAATGCAGGAACATCTAACCGGCATTAGGAAAAACCTGAGAATCCGGAGTAAAAGTTTCTCTTGCAAACCGTTCCCATTGTGCTAGATGAACGAACGTCTATCCACACGCTCAGTTCTGAGAGATTATTTTGTGTGAAAACCGTTCTTCACCAAGCTTGTTGGGAACACAAATTTTCTTTCCTGTTGCAAACTGCACTCCATACAAATATATGGGGAGGTACTCGCTCCAACTCGTTTTTATAGTAAAAATTGCAGGAATTTCAAACCGGCACTAGGAAACACTCTGAGAAACCAGAGTAAATGTTTCTCCTGCAAACCGTTCCTTTGTGCTAGATGAACGAACGTCTCTCCACATGCTCTGTTCTGAGAGATATGTGTGTGTTCAAGCCGACCTTCACCAGGCTTGTTGGGAACACAGAGTTTCTTTTCAGTTGAAAAGTGCACTGCATACATATATATGGGGAGGTACTGGCTCCAACTCGGTTTTACAGTGAAAACTGCAGGAACTTCATACCGGCATTAGGAAAAATACTGAGAATTTCGAATAAAGTTTCTCCTGCAACCCGTTCCCTATGTGCTAGATGAACGAACGTCTATCCACATGCTCAGTTCTGAGAGATAAGTGTGTGTGAAAGCCGTTCTTCACCTAGCTTGTTGGGAACACAGAGTTTCTTTTCAGTTGCAATCGGCACTCCATACATTTATATGGGTAGGTACTCGCTCAAACATGATTTTACAGTGAAATCTGCAGGAAATTCTAACCGGCATTAGGAAACAGACTTAGAAACCAGAGTAAATGTTTCTCCTGCAACACGTTCCCTTTGTGCTAGATGAACGAACGTCTCTCCACATGATCAGTTCTGAGACATATGTGTGTGTGAAAGCCGTCCTTCACCTAGCTTGTTGGGAACACAATGTTTCTTTTCAGTTGCAAAGTGGAATCCATATATATATATGGGGAATTACTCGCTCCAACTCTGTTTTACAGTGAAAACTGCAGGAACATGTATACCGGCATTAGGAAAAAGACTGAGAATCCAGAGTAAATGTTTCTCCTGCAAACCGTTCCTTTTGTGCTAGATGAACGAAAGTCTATCCTCATGCTAAGTTCTGAGAGGTAAGTGTGGGTGAAAGCCGTCCTTCACCTAGCTTGTTGGGAACACAAAGTTTCTTTTCAGTTGCAAAGTGGAATCCATACATATATATGGGGATTTACTCGCTCCAACTCGGCTTTACAGGGAAAACTGCAGGAACTTCTAAACGGAATTAGGAAACAGACGGAGACACCAGAGTAAAATTTTCTCCTGCAACCCCTTCCAATTCTGCTAGATGAACGAACGTCTCTCCACATGCAAAGTTCTAACAAATAAGTGTGTGTGAAAGCCGTCCTTCCAGTTGCTTGATGGGAACACAGAGTTTCTTTTCAGTTGCAAACGGCACTCCATACATATATATGGGGATGTACAAGCTCCAACTCGGTTTTACAGAGAAAACTGCAGGAACTTCAAACCGGCACTAGGAAACACACTGAGAAAAAAGAGTAAAAGTTTCTCCTGCAACCTCTTCCCTTTGTGCTAGATGAACGAACGTCTCTCCACATGCTAAGTTCTCAGAGATAAGGGTGTGTGAAAGCCGTCCTTCACCTAGCTTGTAGGGAACACAAAGTTTCTTTTCAGTTGCAAAGTGGAATCCATACATATATATGGGAGGTTAGTCGCTCCAACTCGGTTTTACAGTGAAAAATGCAGGAACATGTAACCGGCATTAGGAAAAAGACTGAGAATCCAGAGTAAATGTTTCTCCTGCAAACCGTTCCCTTTGTGCTAGATGAACGAAAGTCTATTCTCATGCTCAGTTCTGAGAGATAAGTGTGGGTGAAAGCAGTCCTTCACCTAGCTTGTTGGGAACACAAAGTTTCTTTTCAGTTGCAAAGTGGAATCCATACATATATATGGGGATTTACTCGCTCCAACTCGGTTTTACAGGGAAAACTGCAGGAACTTCTAAACGGCATTAGGAAACAGACGGAGACACCAGAGTAAAATTTTCTCCTGCAACCCCTTCCCATTGTGCTAGATGAACGAACGTCTCTCCACATGCTCAGTTCTTAGAAATAAGTGTGTGTGAAAGCCGTCCTTCAACTTGCTTGATGGGAACACAGAGTTTCTTTTCAGTTGCAAAATGCAATGCATACATATATATGTTAGGTAATCGCTCCAACTCGATTTTACAGTGAAAACTGCAAGAAATTCAAACTGGCACTAGGAAACACACTGAGAAAACAGAGTAAAAGTTTCCCCTGCAAACCCTTCCCATTGTGCTAGATGAACGAACGTCTCTCCACATGCTTTGTTCTGAGAGATATGTGTGTGTTCAAGCCGACCTTCACCAGGCTTGTTGGGAACACAGAGTTTCTTTTCAGTTGCAAAGTGCACTGCATACATATATAAGGGGAGGTACTGGCTCCAACTCGGTTTTACAGTGAAAACTGCAGGAACTTCATACCGGCATTAGGAAAAATACTGAGAATTTAGAATAAAGTTTCTCCTGCAACCCGTTCCCTATGTGCTAGATGAACGAAAGTCTATCCACATGCTCAGTTCTGAGAGATAAGTGTGTGTGAAAGCCGTTCTTCACCTAGCTTGTTGGGAACACAGAGTTTCTTTTCATTTGCAATCGGCACTCCATACAATTATATGGGTAGGTACTCGCTCAAACATGTTTTTACAGTTAAATCTAGGAACTTCTAACCGGCATTAGGAAACAGACTTAGAAACCACAGTAAATGTTTCTCCTGCAACCCGTTCCCTTTGTGCTAGATGAACGAACGTCTCTCCACATGATCAGTTCTGAGAGAAATGTGTGTGTGAAAGCCGTACTTCACCTAGCTTGTTGGGAACACAATGTTTCTTTTCAGTTGCAAAGTGGAATCCATATATATATATGGGGAGTTACTCTCTCCAACTCGGTTTTACAGTGAAAAATGCAGGAATATCTAACCGGCATCAAAAAAAAACTGACAATCCAGAGTAAAAGTTTCTAATGCAACCAGTTCTTTTGTGATAGATGAACGAACTTCTCTGCACATGCTCAGTTCTGAGAGATAATTTTGTGTGAAAACCGTTCTTCACCAAGCTTGTTGGGAACACAAATTTTCTTTCCTGTTGCAAACTGCACTCCATACATATATATGGGGAGGTACTCGCTCCAACTCGGTTTTATAGTAAAAATTGCAGGAATTTCAAACCGCCACTAGGAAACACTCTGAGAAACCAGAGTAAATGTTTCTCCTGCAAACCGTTCCTTTGTGCTAGATGAACGAACGTCTCTCCACATGCTCATTTCTCAGAGATAAGTGTTAGTGAAAGCCGTCCTTCACCTAGCTCGTTGGGAACACAATGTTTCTCTTCAGTTGTAAAGTGTAATCCATACATATATATGGGGAGTTACTTGCTCCAACTCGGTTTTACAGGGAAAACTGCAGGAACTTCTAACCGGCATTAGGAAACAGACTGAGAAACCAGAGTAAAAGTTTCTCCTGTAAACCGTTCCCTTTGTGCTAGATGAACGAACGTCTCTCCACATGCTCAGTTCTGAGAGATATGTTTCTGTGAAAGCCGTCTTCACTTTGCTTGTTGGGAACACAAAGTTTCTTTTCAGTTGCAAACAGCACTCTATACATATATATCTGGATGTAGTCGCTCCAAATCAATTTTACAGTGAAAACTGCAGGAACTTCAAACCGTCACTAGGAAACAGACTGAGAAACCACAGTAAAATTTTCTCCTGCATCCCGTTCCCTTTGTGCTAAATAAACGAACATCTCTCCACATGCTCAGTTCTGTGTGATAAGTGTGTGTGAAAGCCGTCCTTCATCTAGCTTGTTGGGAAAACAAAGTTTCATATCATTTGAAAACTGCACTCCTTACATATGTATTGGGAGGTACTCGCTCCAAATCGGTTTTATAGTGAAAAATGCAGGAACATCCAACCGGCATTAGGAAACAGACTAAGAACCCAGAGTAAAAGTTTCTCCTGCAACCTCTTCCCTTTTTGCTAAATGAACGAACGTCTCTCCACATGCTCAGTTCTCAGAGATAAATGTGTGTGAAAGCCGCCCTTCACCTAGCTTGTTGGGATCAAAAGTTTCTTTTCAGTTGCAAACTCCACTCCATATATATATATGGGGAGGTACTAGCTCCTACTGGGTTTTACAGTGAAAACTGCAGGAACCTCAAACCGGCACTAGGAAACACACTGAGAAACCAGAGTAAAAGTTTCTCCTGCAAACCATTCCCTTTGTGCTAGATGAACGAACGTCTCTTCACATGCTCAGTTCTGAGAGAAATGTGTGTGTGAAATCCGTACTTCACCTAGCTTGTAGGGAACACAAAGACTCTTTTCAGTTGCAAACGGCACTATATATATATATATATGGGTAGGTACTAGCTCCAACTCGGTTTTACACTGAAAACTGCACGAACTTATAACCAGCACTAGGAAACACACTGAGAAACCATAGTAGAAGTTTCCCGTGCAACCCGTTACATTTGTGCTAGATGAACGAACGTCTCTCCACATGCTCAGTTCTGAGAGATAAGTGTGTTTGAAAGCCGTGCATCAACTAGCTTGTTGGGAACACAGAGTTTCTTTTCAGTTGCAAACTGCACTCTCTCTATATATATGGGGAGGTACTAGCTACAACTCGGTTTTACAGTGAAAATTCAGTAACTTCAAACCGGCACTAGGAAACACACTGAGAAACCAGAGTAAAATATCTCCTACAACACGTTCCCTTTGTGCTAGATTAACTGTCATCTCTCCACATGCTCAGTTCTGAGAGATATGTGTGTGTTAAAGCCGTCCTTCACATAGCTTGTTGGGAACACAGAGTTTCTTTTCAGTTGCAAACGGCACTCCATACATATATATGGGGATGTACAAGCTCCAACTCAGTTTTACAGAGAAAACTGCCGGAAATTCAAACCGGCACTAGGAAACACACTGAGAAAACAGAGTAAAAGTTTCTCCTGCAACCCGTTCCCTTTGTGCTAGATGAACGAAAGTCTCTCCACATGCTCTGTTCTGAGATATATGTGTGTGTGCAAGCCGAACTTCACCTAGCTTGTTGGGAACACAGAGTTTCTTTTCAGTTGCAAACTGCAATGCATACATATATATGGGGTGGTACTGGCTCCAACTCGGTTTTACAGTGAAAACTGCAGGAACTTCAAACAGGCACTAGGAAACACACTGAGAAACCAGAGTAAAAGTTTCTAATGCAAACCGTTCCCTTTGTGCTAGATGAACGAACGTCTCTCCACATGCTAAGTTCTCAGAGATAAGGGTGTGTGAAAGCCGTCCTTCACCTAGCTTGTAGGGAAAATATAGTTTTTTTCAGTTGCAAAGTGGAATACTTAAATATATATGGGAATTTACTCGCTCCAACTCGGTTTTACAGTGAAAAATGCAGGAACATCTAACCGGCATTAGGAAAAACCTGAGAATCCGGAGTAAAAGTTTCTCTTGCAAACCGTTCCCATTGTGCTAGATGAACGAACGTCTATCCACACGCTCAGTTCTGAGAGATTATTTTGTGTGAAAACCGTTCTTCACCAAGCTTGTTGGGAACACAAATTTTCTTTCCTGTTGCAAACTGCACTCCATACAAATATATGGGGAGGTACTCGCTCCAACTCGTTTTTATAGTAAAAATTGCAGGAATTTCAAACCGGCACTAGGAAACACTCTGAGAAACCAGAGTAAATGTTTCTCCTGCAAACCGTTCCTTTGTGCTAGATGAACGAACGTCTCTCCACATGCTCTGTTCTGAGAGATATGTGTGTGTTCAAGCCGACCTTCACCAGGCTTGTTGGGAACACAGAGTTTCTTTTCAGTTGAAAAGTGCACTGCATACATATATATGGGGAGGTACTGGCTCCAACTCGGTTTTACAGTGAAAACTGCAGGAACTTCATACCGGCATTAGGAAAAATACTGAGAATTTCGAATAAAGTTTCTCCTGCAACCCGTTCCCTATGTGCTAGATGAACGAACGTCTATCCACATGCTCAGTTCTGAGAGATAAGTGTGTGTGAAAGCCGTTCTTCACCTAGCTTGTTGGGAACACAGAGTTTCTTTTCAGTTGCAATCGGCACTCCATACATTTATATGGGTAGGTACTCGCTCAAACATGATTTTACAGTGAAATCTGCAGGAAATTCTAACCGGCATTAGGAAACAGACTTAGAAACCAGAGTAAATGTTTCTCCTGCAACACGTTCCCTTTGTGCTAGATGAACGAACGTCTCTCCACATGATCAGTTCTGAGACATATGTGTGTGTGAAAGCCGTCCTTCACCTAGCTTGTTGGGAACACAATGTTTCTTTTCAGTTGCAAAGTGGAATCCATATATATATATGGGGAATTACTCGCTCCAACTCTGTTTTACAGTGAAAACTGCAGGAACATGTATACCGGCATTAGGAAAAAGACTGAGAATCCAGAGTAAATGTTTCTCCTGCAAACCGTTCCTTTTGTGCTAGATGAACGAAAGTCTATCCTCATGCTAAGTTCTGAGAGGTAAGTGTGGGTGAAAGCCGTCCTTCACCTAGCTTGTTGGGAACACAAAGTTTCTTTTCAGTTGCAAAGTGGAATCCATACATATATATGGGGATTTACTCGCTCCAACTCGGCTTTACAGGGAAAACTGCAGGAACTTCTAAACGGAATTAGGAAACAGACGGAGACACCAGAGTAAAATTTTCTCCTGCAACCCCTTCCAATTCTGCTAGATGAACGAACGTCTCTCCACATGCAAAGTTCTAACAAATAAGTGTGTGTGAAAGCCGTCCTTCCAGTTGCTTGATGGGAACACAGAGTTTCTTTTCAGTTGCAAACGGCACTCCATACATATATATGGGGATGTACAAGCTCCAACTCGGTTTTACAGAGAAAACTGCAGGAACTTCAAACCGGCACTAGGAAACACACTGAGAAAAAAGAGTAAAAGTTTCTCCTGCAACCTCTTCCCTTTGTGCTAGATGAACGAACGTCTCTCCACATGCTAAGTTCTCAGAGATAAGGGTGTGTGAAAGCCGTCCTTCACCTAGCTTGTAGGGAACACAAAGTTTCTTTTCAGTTGCAAAGTGGAATCCATACATATATATGGGAGGTTAGTCGCTCCAACTCGGTTTTACAGTGAAAAATGCAGGAACATGTAACCGGCATTAGGAAAAAGACTGAGAATCCAGAGTAAATGTTTCTCCTGCAAACCGTTCCCTTTGTGCTAGATGAACGAAAGTCTATTCTCATGCTCAGTTCTGAGAGATAAGTGTGGGTGAAAGCAGTCCTTCACCTAGCTTGTTGGGAACACAAAGTTTCTTTTCAGTTGCAAAGTGGAATCCATACATATATATGGGGATTTACTCGCTCCAACTCGGTTTTACAGGGAAAACTGCAGGAACTTCTAAACGGCATTAGGAAACAGACGGAGACACCAGAGTAAAATTTTCTCCTGCAACCCCTTCCCATTGTGCTAGATGAACGAACGTCTCTCCACATGCTCAGTTCTTAGAAATAAGTGTGTGTGAAAGCCGTCCTTCAACTTGCTTGATGGGAACACAGAGTTTCTTTTCAGTTGCAAAATGCAATGCATACATATATATGTTAGGTAATCGCTCCAACTCGATTTTACAGTGAAAACTGCAAGAAATTCAAACTGGCACTAGGAAACACACTGAGAAAACAGAGTAAAAGTTTCCCCTGCAAACCCTTCCCATTGTGCTAGATGAACGAACGTCTCTCCACATGCTTTGTTCTGAGAGATATGTGTGTGTTCAAGCCGACCTTCACCAGGCTTGTTGGGAACACAGAGTTTCTTTTCAGTTGCAAAGTGCACTGCATACATATATAAGGGGAGGTACTGGCTCCAACTCGGTTTTACAGTGAAAACTGCAGGAACTTCATACCGGCATTAGGAAAAATACTGAGAATTTAGAATAAAGTTTCTCCTGCAACCCGTTCCCTATGTGCTAGATGAACGAAAGTCTATCCACATGCTCAGTTCTGAGAGATAAGTGTGTGTGAAAGCCGTTCTTCACCTAGCTTGTTGGGAACACAGAGTTTCTTTTCATTTGCAATCGGCACTCCATACAATTATATGGGTAGGTACTCGCTCAAACATGTTTTTACAGTTAAATCTAGGAACTTCTAACCGGCATTAGGAAACAGACTTAGAAACCACAGTAAATGTTTCTCCTGCAACCCGTTCCCTTTGTGCTAGATGAACGAACGTCTCTCCACATGATCAGTTCTGAGAGAAATGTGTGTGTGAAAGCCGTACTTCACCTAGCTTGTTGGGAACACAATGTTTCTTTTCAGTTGCAAAGTGGAATCCATATATATATATGGGGAGTTACTCTCTCCAACTCGGTTTTACAGTGAAAAATGCAGGAATATCTAACCGGCATCAAAAAAAAACTGACAATCCAGAGTAAAAGTTTCTAATGCAACCAGTTCTTTTGTGATAGATGAACGAACTTCTCTGCACATGCTCAGTTCTGAGAGATAATTTTGTGTGAAAACCGTTCTTCACCAAGCTTGTTGGGAACACAAATTTTCTTTCCTGTTGCAAACTGCACTCCATACATATATATGGGGAGGTACTCGCTCCAACTCGGTTTTATAGTAAAAATTGCAGGAATTTCAAACCGCCACTAGGAAACACTCTGAGAAACCAGAGTAAATGTTTCTCCTGCAAACCGTTCCTTTGTGCTAGATGAACGAACGTCTCTCCACATGCTCATTTCTCAGAGATAAGTGTTAGTGAAAGCCGTCCTTCACCTAGCTCGTTGGGAACACAATGTTTCTCTTCAGTTGTAAAGTGTAATCCATACATATATATGGGGAGTTACTTGCTCCAACTCGGTTTTACAGGGAAAACTGCAGGAACTTCTAACCGGCATTAGGAAACAGACTGAGAAACCAGAGTAAAAGTTTCTCCTGTAAACCGTTCCCTTTGTGCTAGATGAACGAACGTCTCTCCACATGCTCAGTTCTGAGAGATATGTTTCTGTGAAAGCCGTCTTCACTTTGCTTGTTGGGAACACAAAGTTTCTTTTCAGTTGCAAACAGCACTCTATACATATATATCTGGATGTAGTCGCTCCAAATCAATTTTACAGTGAAAACTGCAGGAACTTCAAACCGTCACTAGGAAACAGACTGAGAAACCACAGTAAAATTTTCTCCTGCATCCCGTTCCCTTTGTGCTAAATAAACGAACATCTCTCCACATGCTCAGTTCTGTGTGATAAGTGTGTGTGAAAGCCGTCCTTCATCTAGCTTGTTGGGAAAACAAAGTTTCATATCATTTGAAAACTGCACTCCTTACATATGTATTGGGAGGTACTCGCTCCAAATCGGTTTTATAGTGAAAAATGCAGGAACATCCAACCGGCATTAGGAAACAGACTAAGAACCCAGAGTAAAAGTTTCTCCTGCAACCTCTTCCCTTTTTGCTAAATGAACGAACGTCTCTCCACATGCTCAGTTCTCAGAGATAAATGTGTGTGAAAGCCGCCCTTCACCTAGCTTGTTGGGATCAAAAGTTTCTTTTCAGTTGCAAACTCCACTCCATATATATATATGGGGAGGTACTAGCTCCTACTGGGTTTTACAGTGAAAACTGCAGGAACCTCAAACCGGCACTAGGAAACACACTGAGAAACCAGAGTAAAAGTTTCTCCTGCAAACCATTCCCTTTGTGCTAGATGAACGAACGTCTCTTCACATGCTCAGTTCTGAGAGAAATGTGTGTGTGAAATCCGTACTTCACCTAGCTTGTAGGGAACACAAAGACTCTTTTCAGTTGCAAACGGCACTATATATATATATATATGGGTAGGTACTAGCTCCAACTCGGTTTTACACTGAAAACTGCACGAACTTATAACCAGCACTAGGAAACACACTGAGAAACCAGAGTAGAAGTTTCCCGTGCAACCCGTTACATTTGTGCTAGATGAACGAACGTCTCTCCACATGCTCAGTTCTGAGAGATAAGTGTGTTTGAAAGCCGTGCATCAACTAGCTTGTTGGGAACACAGAGTTTCTTTTCAGTTGCAAACTGCACTCTCTCTATATATATGGGGAGGTACTAGCTACAACTCGGTTTTACAGTGAAAATTCAGTAACTTCAAACCGGCACTAGGAAACACACTGAGAAACCAGAGTAAAATATCTCCTACAACACGTTCCCTTTGTGCTAGATTAACTGTCATCTCTCCACATGCTCAGTTCTGAGAGATATGTGTGTGTTAAAGCCGTCCTTCACATAGCTTGTTGGGAACACAGAGTTTCTTTTCAGTTGCAAACGGCACTCCATACATATATATGGGGATGTACAAGCTCCAACTCAGTTTTACAGAGAAAACTGCCGGAAATTCAAACCGGCACTAGGAAACACACTGAGAAAACAGAGTAAAAGTTTCTCCTGCAACCCGTTCCCTTTGTGCTAGATGAACGAAAGTCTCTCCACATGCTCTGTTCTGAGATATATGTGTGTGTGCAAGCCGAACTTCACCTAGCTTGTTGGGAACACAGAGTTTCTTTTCAGTTGCAAACTGCAATGCATACATATATATGGGGTGGTACTGGCTCCAACTCGGTTTTACAGTGAAAACTGCAGGAACTTCAAACAGGCACTAGGAAACACACTGAGAAACCAGAGTAAAAGTTTCTAATGCAAACAGTTCCCTTTGTGTTAGATAAACGAAAGTCTCTCCACATGCTCAGTTCTGAGAAATAAGTGTGTGTGAAAGCCGCCCTTCATTATCTTGTAGGGAACACAAAGTTTCTTTTCAGTTGCAAACTGCACTCCATAAATATATATGGGAAGGTACACGCTCCAACTCATTTTTACAGTGAAAACTGCAGGAACTTCAAACCGGCACTAGGAAACAGACTGAGAAACCAGAGTAAAAGTTCCTCCTGCAAACCGTTCCCTTTGTGCTAGATGAATGAAAGTTTCTCCACATGCTCTGTTCTCAGAGATAATTGAGTGTGAATGCCGTCCTTCACCAAGGTTGTTTGGAACACAAAATTTCTTTTCAGTTGCTAAGTTGAATCCATCTATATATATGGGGAGTTACTCGCTCCAACTCGATTTTACAGGGAAAACTTCAGGATCATCTAACTGGCATTAGGAAAAAAACTGAGAATCCAGAGAAAAGTTTCTCCTGCAAACCGTTCTCTTTGTGCTAGATGAACGAACGTCTATCCACATGCTCACTTTTGAGAGATAAGTTTGTGTGAAAGCCGTCCTTCAACTAGCTTGATGGGAACACAAAGTTTCTTTTTGATGCAAACTGCACTACATACATATATATGTGGAGGTACTCGCTCCAACTCGGTTTTACAGTGAAAACTGCAGGAACTTCAAACCGGCACTAGGAAACACACTGAGAAACCAGAGTAAAAGTTTCTCCTGCAACCCGTTCCATTTGTGCTAGATGAACGAAAGTCTCTCCACATGCTCTGTTCTGAGATATATGTGTGAGTGCAAGCCGAACTTCACCTAGCTTGTTGGGAACACAGAGTTTCTTTTCAGTTGCAAACTGCACTGCATACATATATATGGGGAGGTACTGGCTCCAACTCGGTTTTACAGTGAAAACTGCAGGAACTTCATACCGGCATTAGGAAAAATACTGAGAATTTAGAATAAAGTTTCACCTGCAACCCGTTCCCTATGTGCTAGATGAACGAACGTCTCTCCACATGCTCAGTTCTGAGAGATAATTGTGGGTGAATGCCGTCCTTCACCTAGCTTGTTGGGAACACAAAGTTTCTTTCAAGTTGCAAAGTGGAATCCATACATATATATGGGGAGTTACTCGCTCCAACTCGGTTTTACAGCGAAAACTGCAGGAATTTCATACCGGCACTAGAAAACACTCTGAGAATTCAGAGTAAAAGTTTCTCCTGGGAAGTGTTCCCTTTGTGCTAGATGAACGAACGTCTCGGCACATGCTCAGTTCTGAGAGATAATTTTGTGTGAAAATCGTTCTTCACCAAGCTTGTTGGGAACACAAAGTTTCTTTTCTGTGGCAAACTGCACTCCATACATATATATGGGGAGGTACTGTCTCCAACTCGGTTTTACAGTGAAAAGTGCAGGAAATTCAAGCAGGCACTAGGAAACACACTGAGAAACCAGAGTAAAACTTTCTCTTGCAACCCGTTCCCTTTGTGCTAGATGAACGAACGTCTCTCCACATGCTCATTTCTTAGAGATAAGTGTGTGTGAAAGCCGTCCTTCACCTAGCTTGTAGGGAACACAAAGGTTCTTTTAAGTTGCAAAATGCACTCCACAAATATATATGGGAATGTACTCGCACCAACTCGGTTTTAGAGTGAAAACTGCAGGAAATTCAAAAGGCACTAGGAAACACACTGAGAAACAGAGTAAAAATTTCTAATGCAAACAGTTCCATTTGTGTTAGATGAACGAAGTCTCTCCACATGCTCAGTTCTTAGAAATAAGTGTGTGTGAAAGCCGCCCTTCAACTATCTTGTAGGGAACACAAAGTTTCTTTTCAGTTGCAATCTGCACTCCATAAATAAATATGGGATGGTACACGCTCCAACTCGGTTTTACAGTGAAACTGCAGGAACTGCAAACCGGCACTAGGAAACAGCCTGAGAAACCAGAGTAAAAGTTTCTCCTGCAAACCTATCCCTTTGTGCTAGATGAACGAACGTCTCTCCACATGCTCAGATCTCAGAGATAAGTGTGTGTGAAAGCCGTACTTCACATAGCTTGTAAGGAACACAAAGATTCTTTTCAGTTGCAAACTGCACTCCATACATATATATGGGTAGGAACACGCTCAAACTCGATTTTACAGTGAAAACTGCAGGAATATCAAACCGGCACTAGGAAACACAGTGAGAAACCAGAGTAAAAGTTTCTCCTGCAAACCGTTCCCTTTGTGCTAGATGAACGAACGTCTCTCCACATGCTAAGTTCTCAGAGATAAGGGTGTGTGAAAGCCGTCCTTCACCTAGCTTGTAGGGAAAATATAGTTTTTTTCAGTTGCAAAGTGGAATACTTAAATATATATGGGAATTTACTCGCTCCAACTCGGTTTTACAGTGAAAAATGCAGGAACATCTAACCGGCATTAGGAAAAACCTGAGAATCCGGAGTAAAAGTTTCTCTTGCAAACCGTTCCCATTGTGCTAGATGAACGAACGTCTATCCACACGCTCAGTTCTGAGAGATTATTTTGTGTGAAAACCGTTCTTCACCAAGCTTGTTGGGAACACAAATTTTCTTTCCTGTTGCAAACTGCACTCCATACAAATATATGGGGAGGTACTCGCTCCAACTCGTTTTTATAGTAAAAATTGCAGGAATTTCAAACCGGCACTAGGAAACACTCTGAGAAACCAGAGTAAATGTTTCTCCTGCAAACCGTTCCTTTGTGCTAGATGAACGAACGTCTCTCCACATGCTCTGTTCTGAGAGATATGTGTGTGTTCAAGCCGACCTTCACCAGGCTTGTTGGGAACACAGAGTTTCTTTTCAGTTGAAAAGTGCACTGCATACATATATATGGGGAGGTACTGGCTCCAACTCGGTTTTACAGTGAAAACTGCAGGAACTTCATACCGGCATTAGGAAAAATACTGAGAATTTCGAATAAAGTTTCTCCTGCAACCCGTTCCCTATGTGCTAGATGAACGAACGTCTATCCACATGCTCAGTTCTGAGAGATAAGTGTGTGTGAAAGCCGTTCTTCACCTAGCTTGTTGGGAACACAGAGTTTCTTTTCAGTTGCAATCGGCACTCCATACATTTATATGGGTAGGTACTCGCTCAAACATGATTTTACAGTGAAATCTGCAGGAAATTCTAACCGGCATTAGGAAACAGACTTAGAAACCAGAGTAAATGTTTCTCCTGCAACACGTTCCCTTTGTGCTAGATGAACGAACGTCTCTCCACATGATCAGTTCTGAGACATATGTGTGTGTGAAAGCCGTCCTTCACCTAGCTTGTTGGGAACACAATGTTTCTTTTCAGTTGCAAAGTGGAATCCATATATATATATGGGGAATTACTCGCTCCAACTCTGTTTTACAGTGAAAACTGCAGGAACATGTATACCGGCATTAGGAAAAAGACTGAGAATCCAGAGTAAATGTTTCTCCTGCAAACCGTTCCTTTTGTGCTAGATGAACGAAAGTCTATCCTCATGCTAAGTTCTGAGAGGTAAGTGTGGGTGAAAGCCGTCCTTCACCTAGCTTGTTGGGAACACAAAGTTTCTTTTCAGTTGCAAAGTGGAATCCATACATATATATGGGGATTTACTCGCTCCAACTCGGCTTTACAGGGAAAACTGCAGGAACTTCTAAACGGAATTAGGAAACAGACGGAGACACCAGAGTAAAATTTTCTCCTGCAACCCCTTCCAATTCTGCTAGATGAACGAACGTCTCTCCACATGCAAAGTTCTAACAAATAAGTGTGTGTGAAAGCCGTCCTTCCAGTTGCTTGATGGGAACACAGAGTTTCTTTTCAGTTGCAAACGGCACTCCATACATATATATGGGGATGTACAAGCTCCAACTCGGTTTTACAGAGAAAACTGCAGGAACTTCAAACCGGCACTAGGAAACACACTGAGAAAAAAGAGTAAAAGTTTCTCCTGCAACCTCTTCCCTTTGTGCTAGATGAACGAACGTCTCTCCACATGCTAAGTTCTCAGAGATAAGGGTGTGTGAAATCCGTCCTTCACCTAGCTTGTAGGGAACACAAAGTTTCTTTTCAGTTGCAAAGTGGAATCCATACATATATATGGGAGGTTAGTCGCTCCAACTCGGTTTTACAGTGAAAAATGCAGGAACATGTAACCGGCATTAGGAAAAAGACTGAGAATCCAGAGTAAATGTTTCTCCTGCAAACCGTTCCCTTTGTGCTAGATGAACGAAAGTCTATTCTCATGCTCAGTTCTGAGAGATAAGTGTGGGTGAAAGCAGTCCTTCACCTAGCTTGTTGGGAACACAAAGTTTCTTTTCAGTTGCAAAGTGGAATCCATACATATATATGGGGATTTACTCGCTCCAACTCGGTTTTACAGGGAAAACTGCAGGAACTTCTAAACGGCATTAGGAAACAGACGGAGACACCAGAGTAAAATTTTCTCCTGCAACCCCTTCCCATTGTGCTAGATGAACGAACGTCTCTCCACATGCTCAGTTCTTAGAAATAAGTGTGTGTGAAAGCCGTCCTTCAACTTGCTTGATGGGAACACAGAGTTTCTTTTCAGTTGCAAAATGCAATGCATACATATATATGTTAGGTAATCGCTCCAACTCGATTTTACAGTGAAAACTGCAAGAAATTCAAACTGGCACTAGGAAACACACTGAGAAAACAGAGTAAAAGTTTCCCCTGCAAACCCTTCCCATTGTGCTAGATGAACGAACGTCTCTCCACATGCTTTGTTCTGAGAGATATGTGTGTGTTCAAGCCGACCTTCACCAGGCTTGTTGGGAACACAGAGTTTCTTTTCAGTTGCAAAGTGCACTGCATACATATATAAGGGGAGGTACTGGCTCCAACTCGGTTTTACAGTGAAAACTGCAGGAACTTCATACCGGCATTAGGAAAAATACTGAGAATTTAGAATAAAGTTTCTCCTGCAACCCGTTCCCTATGTGCTAGATGAACGAAAGTCTATCCACATGCTCAGTTCTGAGAGATAAGTGTGTGTGAAAGCCGTTCTTCACCTAGCTTGTTGGGAACACAGAGTTTCTTTTCATTTGCAATCGGCACTCCATACAATTATATGGGTAGGTACTCGCTCAAACATGTTTTTACAGTTAAATCTAGGAACTTCTAACCGGCATTAGGAAACAGACTTAGAAACCACAGTAAATGTTTCTCCTGCAACCCGTTCCCTTTGTGCTAGATGAACGAACGTCTCTCCACATGATCAGTTCTGAGAGAAATGTGTGTGTGAAAGCCGTACTTCACCTAGCTTGTTGGGAACACAATGTTTCTTTTCAGTTGCAAAGTGGAATCCATATATATATATGGGGAGTTACTCTCTCCAACTCGGTTTTACAGTGAAAAATGCAGGAATATCTAACCGGCATCAAAAAAAAACTGACAATCCAGAGTAAAAGTTTCTAATGCAACCAGTTCTTTTGTGATAGATGAACGAACTTCTCTGCACATGCTCAGTTCTGAGAGATAATTTTGTGTGAAAACCGTTCTTCACCAAGCTTGTTGGGAACACAAATTTTCTTTCCTGTTGCAAACTGCACTCCATACATATATATGGGGAGGTACTCGCTCCAACTCGGTTTTATAGTAAAAATTGCAGGAATTTCAAACCGCCACTAGGAAACACTCTGAGAAACCAGAGTAAATGTTTCTCCTGCAAACCGTTCCTTTGTGCTAGATGAACGAACGTCTCTCCACATGCTCATTTCTCAGAGATAAGTGTTAGTGAAAGCCGTCCTTCACCTAGCTCGTTGGGAACACAATGTTTCTCTTCAGTTGTAAAGTGTAATCCATACATATATATGGGGAGTTACTTGCTCCAACTCGGTTTTACAGGGAAAACTGCAGGAACTTCTAACCGGCATTAGGAAACAGACTGAGAAACCAGAGTAAAAGTTTCTCCTGTAAACCGTTCCCTTTGTGCTAGATGAACGAACGTCTCTCCACATGCTCAGTTCTGAGAGATATGTTTCTGTGAAAGCCGTCTTCACTTTGCTTGTTGGGAACACAAAGTTTCTTTTCAGTTGCAAACAGCACTCTATACATATATATCTGGATGTAGTCGCTCCAAATCAATTTTACAGTGAAAACTGCAGGAACTTCAAACCGTCACTAGGAAACAGACTGAGAAACCACAGTAAAATTTTCTCCTGCATCCCGTTCCCTTTGTGCTAAATAAACGAACATCTCTCCACATGCTCAGTTCTGTGTGATAAGTGTGTGTGAAAGCCGTCCTTCATCTAGCTTGTTGGGAAAACAAAGTTTCATATCATTTGAAAACTGCACTCCTTACATATGTATTGGGAGGTACTCGCTCCAAATCGGTTTTATAGTGAAAAATGCAGGAACATCCAACCGGCATTAGGAAACAGACTAAGAACCCAGAGTAAAAGTTTCTCCTGCAACCTCTTCCCTTTTTGCTAAATGAACGAACGTCTCTCCACATGCTCAGTTCTCAGAGATAAATGTGTGTGAAAGCCGCCCTTCACCTAGCTTGTTGGGATCAAAAGTTTCTTTTCAGTTGCAAACTCCACTCCATATATATATATGGGGAGGTACTAGCTCCTACTGGGTTTTACAGTGAAAACTGCAGGAACCTCAAACCGGCACTAGGAAACACACTGAGAAACCAGAGTAAAAGTTTCTCCTGCAAACCATTCCCTTTGTGCTAGATGAACGAACGTCTCTTCACATGCTCAGTTCTGAGAGAAATGTGTGTGTGAAATCCGTACTTCACCTAGCTTGTAGGGAACACAAAGACTCTTTTCAGTTGCAAACGGCACTATATATATATATATATGGGTAGGTACTAGCTCCAACTCGGTTTTACACTGAAAACTGCACGAACTTATAACCAGCACTAGGAAACACACTGAGAAACCATAGTAGAAGTTTCCCGTGCAACCCGTTACATTTGTGCTAGATGAACGAACGTCTCTCCACATGCTCAGTTCTGAGAGATAAGTGTGTTTGAAAGCCGTGCATCAACTAGCTTGTTGGGAACACAGAGTTTCTTTTCAGTTGCAAACTGCACTCTCTCTATATATATGGGGAGGTACTAGCTACAACTCGGTTTTACAGTGAAAATTCAGTAACTTCAAACCGGCACTAGGAAACACACTGAGAAACCAGAGTAAAATATCTCCTACAACACGTTCCCTTTGTGCTAGATTAACTGTCATCTCTCCACATGCTCAGTTCTGAGAGATATGTGTGTGTTAAAGCCGTCCTTCACATAGCTTGTTGGGAACACAGAGTTTCTTTTCAGTTGCAAACGGCACTCCATACATATATATGGGGATGTACAAGCTCCAACTCAGTTTTACAGAGAAAACTGCCGGAAATTCAAACCGGCACTAGGAAACACACTGAGAAAACAGAGTAAAAGTTTCTCCTGCAACCCGTTCCCTTTGTGCTAGATGAACGAAAGTCTCTCCACATGCTCTGTTCTGAGATATATGTGTGTGTGCAAGCCGAACTTCACCTAGCTTGTTGGGAACACAGAGTTTCTTTTCAGTTGCAAACTGCAATGCATACATATATATGGGGTGGTACTGGCTCCAACTCGGTTTTACAGTGAAAACTGCAGGAACTTCAAACAGGCACTAGGAAACACACTGAGAAACCAGAGTAAAAGTTTCTAATGCAAACAGTTCCCTTTGTGTTAGATAAACGAAAGTCTCTCCACATGCTCAGTTCTGAGAAATAAGTGTGTGTGAAAGCCGCCCTTCATTATCTTGTAGGGAACACAAAGTTTCTTTTCAGTTGCAAACTGCACTCCATAAATATATATGGGAAGGTACACGCTCCAACTCATTTTTACAGTGAAAACTGCAGGAACTTCAAACCGGCACTAGGAAACAGACTGAGAAACCAGAGTAAAAGTTCCTCCTGCAAACCGTTCCCTTTGTGCTAGATGAATGAAAGTTTCTCCACATGCTCTGTTCTCAGAGATAATTGAGTGTGAATGCCGTCCTTCACCAAGGTTGTTTGGAACACAAAATTTCTTTTCAGTTGCTAAGTTGAATCCATCTATATATATGGGGAGTTACTCGCTCCAACTCGATTTTACAGGGAAAACTTCAGGATCATCTAACTGGCATTAGGAAAAAAACTGAGAATCCAGAGAAAAGTTTCTCCTGCAAACCGTTCTCTTTGTGCTAGATGAACGAACGTCTATCCACATGCTCACTTTTGAGAGATAAGTTTGTGTGAAAGCCGTCCTTCAACTAGCTTGATGGGAACACAAAGTTTCTTTTTGATGCAAACTGCACTACATACATATATATGTGGAGGTACTCGCTCCAACTCGGTTTTACAGTGAAAACTGCAGGAACTTCAAACCGGCACTAGGAAACACACTGAGAAACCAGAGTAAAAGTTTCTCCTGCAACCCGTTCCATTTGTGCTAGATGAACGAAAGTCTCTCCACATGCTCTGTTCTGAGATATATGTGTGAGTGCAAGCCGAACTTCACCTAGCTTGTTGGGAACACAGAGTTTCTTTTCAGTTGCAAACTGCACTGCATACATATATATGGGGAGGTACTGGCTCCAACTCGGTTTTACAGTGAAAACTGCAGGAACTTCATACCGGCATTAGGAAAAATACTGAGAATTTAGAATAAAGTTTCACCTGCAACCCGTTCCCTATGTGCTAGATGAACGAACGTCTCTCCACATGCTCAGTTCTGAGAGATAATTGTGGGTGAATGCCGTCCTTCACCTAGCTTGTTGGGAACACAAAGTTTCTTTCAAGTTGCAAAGTGGAATCCATACATATATATGGGGAGTTACTCGCTCCAACTCGGTTTTACAGCGAAAACTGCAGGAATTTCATACCGGCACTAGAAAACACTCTGAGAATTCAGAGTAAAAGTTTCTCCTGGGAAGTGTTCCCTTTGTGCTAGATGAACGAACGTCTCGGCACATGCTCAGTTCTGAGAGATAATTTTGTGTGAAAATCGTTCTTCACCAAGCTTGTTGGGAACACAAAGTTTCTTTTCTGTGGCAAACTGCACTCCATACATATATATGGGGAGGTACTGTCTCCAACTCGGTTTTACAGTGAAAAGTGCAGGAAATTCAAGCAGGCACTAGGAAACACACTGAGAAACCAGAGTAAAACTTTCTCTTGCAACCCGTTCCCTTTGTGCTAGATGAACGAACGTCTCTCCACATGCTCATTTCTTAGAGATAAGTGTGTGTGAAAGCCGTCCTTCACCTAGCTTGTAGGGAACACAAAGGTTCTTTTAAGTTGCAAAATGCACTCCACAAATATATATGGGAATGTACTCGCACCAACTCGGTTTTAGAGTGAAAACTGCAGGAAATTCAAAAGGCACTAGGAAACACACTGAGAAACAGAGTAAAAATTTCTAATGCAAACAGTTCCATTTGTGTTAGATGAACGAAGTCTCTCCACATGCTCAGTTCTTAGAAATAAGTGTGTGTGAAAGCCGCCCTTCAACTATCTTGTAGGGAACACAAAGTTTCTTTTCAGTTGCAATCTGCACTCCATAAATAAATATGGGATGGTACACGCTCCAACTCGGTTTTACAGTGAAACTGCAGGAACTGCAAACCGGCACTAGGAAACAGCCTGAGAAACCAGAGTAAAAGTTTCTCCTGCAAACCTATCCCTTTGTGCTAGATGAACGAACGTCTCTCCACATGCTCAGATCTCAGAGATAAGTGTGTGTGAAAGCCGTACTTCACATAGCTTGTAAGGAACACAAAGATTCTTTTCAGTTGCAAACTGCACTCCATACATATATATGGGTAGGAACACGCTCAAACTCGATTTTACAGTGAAAACTGCAGGAATATCAAACCGGCACTAGGAAACACAGTGAGAAACCAGAGTAAAAGTTTCTCCTGCAAACCGTTCCCTTTGTGCTAGATGAACGAACGTCTCTCCACATGCTAAGTTCTCAGAGATAAGGGTGTGTGAAAGCCGTCCTTCACCTAGCTTGTAGGGAAAATATAGTTTTTTTCAGTTGCAAAGTGGAATACTTAAATATATATGGGAATTTACTCGCTCCAACTCGGTTTTACAGTGAAAAATGCAGGAACATCTAACCGGCATTAGGAAAAACCTGAGAATCCGGAGTAAAAGTTTCTCTTGCAAACCGTTCCCATTGTGCTAGATGAACGAACGTCTATCCACACGCTCAGTTCTGAGAGATTATTTTGTGTGAAAACCGTTCTTCACCAAGCTTGTTGGGAACACAAATTTTCTTTCCTGTTGCAAACTGCACTCCATACAAATATATGGGGAGGTACTCGCTCCAACTCGTTTTTATAGTAAAAATTGCAGGAATTTCAAACCGGCACTAGGAAACACTCTGAGAAACCAGAGTAAATGTTTCTCCTGCAAACCGTTCCTTTGTGCTAGATGAACGAACGTCTCTCCACATGCTCTGTTCTGAGAGATATGTGTGTGTTCAAGCCGACCTTCACCAGGCTTGTTGGGAACACAGAGTTTCTTTTCAGTTGAAAAGTGCACTGCATACATATATATGGGGAGGTACTGGCTCCAACTCGGTTTTACAGTGAAAACTGCAGGAACTTCATACCGGCATTAGGAAAAATACTGAGAATTTCGAATAAAGTTTCTCCTGCAACCCGTTCCCTATGTGCTAGATGAACGAACGTCTATCCACATGCTCAGTTCTGAGAGATAAGTGTGTGTGAAAGCCGTTCTTCACCTAGCTTGTTGGGAACACAGAGTTTCTTTTCAGTTGCAATCGGCACTCCATACATTTATATGGGTAGGTACTCGCTCAAACATGATTTTACAGTGAAATCTGCAGGAAATTCTAACCGGCATTAGGAAACAGACTTAGAAACCAGAGTAAATGTTTCTCCTGCAACACGTTCCCTTTGTGCTAGATGAACGAACGTCTCTCCACATGATCAGTTCTGAGACATATGTGTGTGTGAAAGCCGTCCTTCACCTAGCTTGTTGGGAACACAATGTTTCTTTTCAGTTGCAAAGTGGAATCCATATATATATATGGGGAATTACTCGCTCCAACTCTGTTTTACAGTGAAAACTGCAGGAACATGTATACCGGCATTAGGAAAAAGACTGAGAATCCAGAGTAAATGTTTCTCCTGCAAACCGTTCCTTTTGTGCTAGATGAACGAAAGTCTATCCTCATGCTAAGTTCTGAGAGGTAAGTGTGGGTGAAAGCCGTCCTTCACCTAGCTTGTTGGGAACACAAAGTTTCTTTTCAGTTGCAAAGTGGAATCCATACATATATATGGGGATTTACTCGCTCCAACTCGGCTTTACAGGGAAAACTGCAGGAACTTCTAAACGGAATTAGGAAACAGACGGAGACACCAGAGTAAAATTTTCTCCTGCAACCCCTTCCAATTCTGCTAGATGAACGAACGTCTCTCCACATGCAAAGTTCTAACAAATAAGTGTGTGTGAAAGCCGTCCTTCCAGTTGCTTGATGGGAACACAGAGTTTCTTTTCAGTTGCAAACGGCACTCCATACATATATATGGGGATGTACAAGCTCCAACTCGGTTTTACAGAGAAAACTGCAGGAACTTCAAACCGGCACTAGGAAACACACTGAGAAAAAAGAGTAAAAGTTTCTCCTGCAACCTCTTCCCTTTGTGCTAGATGAACGAACGTCTCTCCACATGCTAAGTTCTCAGAGATAAGGGTGTGTGAAAGCCGTCCTTCACCTAGCTTGTAGGGAACACAAAGTTTCTTTTCAGTTGCAAAGTGGAATCCATACATATATATGGGAGGTTAGTCGCTCCAACTCGGTTTTACAGTGAAAAATGCAGGAACATGTAACCGGCATTAGGAAAAAGACTGAGAATCCAGAGTAAATGTTTCTCCTGCAAACCGTTCCCTTTGTGCTAGATGAACGAAAGTCTATTCTCATGCTCAGTTCTGAGAGATAAGTGTGGGTGAAAGCAGTCCTTCACCTAGCTTGTTGGGAACACAAAGTTTCTTTTCAGTTGCAAAGTGGAATCCATACATATATATGGGGATTTACTCGCTCCAACTCGGTTTTACAGGGAAAACTGCAGGAACTTCTAAACGGCATTAGGAAACAGACGGAGACACCAGAGTAAAATTTTCTCCTGCAACCCCTTCCCATTGTGCTAGATGAACGAACGTCTCTCCACATGCTCAGTTCTTAGAAATAAGTGTGTGTGAAAGCCGTCCTTCAACTTGCTTGATGGGAACACAGAGTTTCTTTTCAGTTGCAAAATGCAATGCATACATATATATGTTAGGTAATCGCTCCAACTCGATTTTACAGTGAAAACTGCAAGAAATTCAAACTGGCACTAGGAAACACACTGAGAAAACAGAGTAAAAGTTTCCCCTGCAAACCCTTCCCATTGTGCTAGATGAACGAACGTCTCTCCACATGCTTTGTTCTGAGAGATATGTGTGTGTTCAAGCCGACCTTCACCAGGCTTGTTGGGAACACAGAGTTTCTTTTCAGTTGCAAAGTGCACTGCATACATATATAAGGGGAGGTACTGGCTCCAACTCGGTTTTACAGTGAAAACTGCAGGAACTTCATACCGGCATTAGGAAAAATACTGAGAATTTAGAATAAAGTTTCTCCTGCAACCCGTTCCCTATGTGCTAGATGAACGAAAGTCTATCCACATGCTCAGTTCTGAGAGATAAGTGTGTGTGAAAGCCGTTCTTCACCTAGCTTGTTGGGAACACAGAGTTTCTTTTCATTTGCAATCGGCACTCCATACAATTATATGGGTAGGTACTCGCTCAAACATGTTTTTACAGTTAAATCTAGGAACTTCTAACCGGCATTAGGAAACAGACTTAGAAACCACAGTAAATGTTTCTCCTGCAACCCGTTCCCTTTGTGCTAGATGAACGAACGTCTCTCCACATGATCAGTTCTGAGAGAAATGTGTGTGTGAAAGCCGTACTTCACCTAGCTTGTTGGGAACACAATGTTTCTTTTCAGTTGCAAAGTGGAATCCATATATATATATGGGGAGTTACTCTCTCCAACTCGGTTTTACAGTGAAAAATGCAGGAATATCTAACCGGCATCAAAAAAAAACTGACAATCCAGAGTAAAAGTTTCTAATGCAACCAGTTCTTTTGTGATAGATGAACGAACTTCTCTGCACATGCTCAGTTCTGAGAGATAATTTTGTGTGAAAACCGTTCTTCACCAAGCTTGTTGGGAACACAAATTTTCTTTCCTGTTGCAAACTGCACTCCATACATATATATGGGGAGGTACTCGCTCCAACTCGGTTTTATAGTAAAAATTGCAGGAATTTCAAACCGCCACTAGGAAACACTCTGAGAAACCAGAGTAAATGTTTCTCCTGCAAACCGTTCCTTTGTGCTAGATGAACGAACGTCTCTCCACATGCTCATTTCTCAGAGATAAGTGTTAGTGAAAGCCGTCCTTCACCTAGCTCGTTGGGAACACAATGTTTCTCTTCAGTTGTAAAGTGTAATCCATACATATATATGGGGAGTTACTTGCTCCAACTCGGTTTTACAGGGAAAACTGCAGGAACTTCTAACCGGCATTAGGAAACAGACTGAGAAACCAGAGTAAAAGTTTCTCCTGTAAACCGTTCCCTTTGTGCTAGATGAACGAACGTCTCTCCACATGCTCAGTTCTGAGAGATATGTTTCTGTGAAAGCCGTCTTCACTTTGCTTGTTGGGAACACAAAGTTTCTTTTCAGTTGCAAACAGCACTCTATACATATATATCTGGATGTAGTCGCTCCAAATCAATTTTACAGTGAAAACTGCAGGAACTTCAAACCGTCACTAGGAAACAGACTGAGAAACCACAGTAAAATTTTCTCCTGCATCCCGTTCCCTTTGTGCTAAATAAACGAACATCTCTCCACATGCTCAGTTCTGTGTGATAAGTGTGTGTGAAAGCCGTCCTTCATCTAGCTTGTTGGGAAAACAAAGTTTCATATCATTTGAAAACTGCACTCCTTACATATGTATTGGGAGGTACTCGCTCCAAATCGGTTTTATAGTGAAAAATGCAGGAACATCCAACCGGCATTAGGAAACAGACTAAGAACCCAGAGTAAAAGTTTCTCCTGCAACCTCTTCCCTTTTTGCTAAATGAACGAACGTCTCTCCACATGCTCAGTTCTCAGAGATAAATGTGTGTGAAAGCCGCCCTTCACCTAGCTTGTTGGGATCAAAAGTTTCTTTTCAGTTGCAAACTCCACTCCATATATATATATGGGGAGGTACTAGCTCCTACTGGGTTTTACAGTGAAAACTGCAGGAACCTCAAACCGGCACTAGGAAACACACTGAGAAACCAGAGTAAAAGTTTCTCCTGCAAACCATTCCCTTTGTGCTAGATGAACGAACGTCTCTTCACATGCTCAGTTCTGAGAGAAATGTGTGTGTGAAATCCGTACTTCACCTAGCTTGTAGGGAACACAAAGACTCTTTTCAGTTGCAAACGGCACTATATATATATATATATGGGTAGGTACTAGCTCCAACTCGGTTTTACACTGAAAACTGCACGAACTTATAACCAGCACTAGGAAACACACTGAGAAACCAGAGTAGAAGTTTCCCGTGCAACCCGTTACATTTGTGCTAGATGAACGAACGTCTCTCCACATGCTCAGTTCTGAGAGATAAGTGTGTTTGAAAGCCGTGCATCAACTAGCTTGTTGGGAACACAGAGTTTCTTTTCAGTTGCAAACTGCACTCTCTCTATATATATGGGGAGGTACTAGCTACAACTCGGTTTTACAGTGAAAATTCAGTAACTTCAAACCGGCACTAGGAAACACACTGAGAAACCAGAGTAAAATATCTCCTACAACACGTTCCCTTTGTGCTAGATTAACTGTCATCTCTCCACATGCTCAGTTCTGAGAGATATGTGTGTGTTAAAGCCGTCCTTCACATAGCTTGTTGGGAACACAGAGTTTCTTTTCAGTTGCAAACGGCACTCCATACATATATATGGGGATGTACAAGCTCCAACTCAGTTTTACAGAGAAAACTGCCGGAAATTCAAACCGGCACTAGGAAACACACTGAGAAAACAGAGTAAAAGTTTCTCCTGCAACCCGTTCCCTTTGTGCTAGATGAACGAAAGTCTCTCCACATGCTCTGTTCTGAGATATATGTGTGTGTGCAAGCCGAACTTCACCTAGCTTGTTGGGAACACAGAGTTTCTTTTCAGTTGCAAACTGCAATGCATACATATATATGGGGTGGTACTGGCTCCAACTCGGTTTTACAGTGAAAACTGCAGGAACTTCAAACAGGCACTAGGAAACACACTGAGAAACCAGAGTAAAAGTTTCTAATGCAAACAGTTCCCTTTGTGTTAGATAAACGAAAGTCTCTCCACATGCTCAGTTCTGAGAAATAAGTGTGTGTGAAAGCCGCCCTTCATTATCTTGTAGGGAACACAAAGTTTCTTTTCAGTTGCAAACTGCACTCCATAAATATATATGGGAAGGTACACGCTCCAACTCATTTTTACAGTGAAAACTGCAGGAACTTCAAACCGGCACTAGGAAACAGACTGAGAAACCAGAGTAAAAGTTCCTCCTGCAAACCGTTCCCTTTGTGCTAGATGAATGAAAGTTTCTCCACATGCTCTGTTCTCAGAGATAATTGAGTGTGAATGCCGTCCTTCACCAAGGTTGTTTGGAACACAAAATTTCTTTTCAGTTGCTAAGTTGAATCCATCTATATATATGGGGAGTTACTCGCTCCAACTCGATTTTACAGGGAAAACTTCAGGATCATCTAACTGGCATTAGGAAAAAAACTGAGAATCCAGAGAAAAGTTTCTCCTGCAAACCGTTCTCTTTGTGCTAGATGAACGAACGTCTATCCACATGCTCACTTTTGAGAGATAAGTTTGTGTGAAAGCCGTCCTTCAACTAGCTTGATGGGAACACAAAGTTTCTTTTTGATGCAAACTGCACTACATACATATATATGTGGAGGTACTCGCTCCAACTCGGTTTTACAGTGAAAACTGCAGGAACTTCAAACCGGCACTAGGAAACACACTGAGAAACCAGAGTAAAAGTTTCTCCTGCAACCCGTTCCATTTGTGCTAGATGAACGAAAGTCTCTCCACATGCTCTGTTCTGAGATATATGTGTGAGTGCAAGCCGAACTTCACCTAGCTTGTTGGGAACACAGAGTTTCTTTTCAGTTGCAAACTGCACTGCATACATATATATGGGGAGGTACTGGCTCCAACTCGGTTTTACAGTGAAAACTGCAGGAACTTCATACCGGCATTAGGAAAAATACTGAGAATTTCGAATAAAGTTTCTCCTGCAACCCGTTCCCTATGTGCTAGATGAACGAACGTCTATCCACATGCTCAGTTCTGAGAGATAAGTGTGTGTGAAAGCCGTTCTTCACCTAGCTTGTTGGGAACACAGAGTTTCTTTTCAGTTGCAATCGGCACTCCATACATTTATATGGGTAGGTACTCGCTCAAACATGATTTTACAGTGAAATCTGCAGGAAATTCTAACCGGCATTAGGAAACAGACTTAGAAACCAGAGTAAATGTTTCTCCTGCAACACGTTCCCTTTGTGCTAGATGAACGAACGTCTCTCCACATGATCAGTTCTGAGACATATGTGTGTGTGAAAGCCGTCCTTCACCTAGCTTGTTGGGAACACAATGTTTCTTTTCAGTTGCAAAGTGGAATCCATATATATATATGGGGAATTACTCGCTCCAACTCTGTTTTACAGTGAAAACTGCAGGAACATGTATACCGGCATTAGGAAAAAGACTGAGAATCCAGAGTAAATGTTTCTCCTGCAAACCGTTCCTTTTGTGCTAGATGAACGAAAGTCTATCCTCATGCTAAGTTCTGAGAGGTAAGTGTGGGTGAAAGCCGTCCTTCACCTAGCTTGTTGGGAACACAAAGTTTCTTTTCAGTTGCAAAGTGGAATCCATACATATATATGGGGATTTACTCGCTCCAACTCGGCTTTACAGGGAAAACTGCAGGAACTTCTAAACGGAATTAGGAAACAGACGGAGACACCAGAGTAAAATTTTCTCCTGCAACCCCTTCCAATTCTGCTAGATGAACGAACGTCTCTCCACATGCAAAGTTCTAACAAATAAGTGTGTGTGAAAGCCGTCCTTCCAGTTGCTTGATGGGAACACAGAGTTTCTTTTCAGTTGCAAACGGCACTCCATACATATATATGGGGATGTACAAGCTCCAACTCGGTTTTACAGAGAAAACTGCAGGAACTTCAAACCGGCACTAGGAAACACACTGAGAAAAAAGAGTAAAAGTTTCTCCTGCAACCTCTTCCCTTTGTGCTAGATGAACGAACGTCTTTCCACATGCTCTGTTCTCAGAGATAAGTGTGTGTGAATGCCGTCCTTCAACTAGCTTGTTGGGAACACAAAGTTTCTTTTCAGTTGCAAAGTGGAATCCATACATATATATGGGAGGTTAGTCGCTCCAACTCGGTTTTACAGTGAAAAATGCAGGAACATGTAACCGGCATTAGGAAAAAGACTGAGAATCCAGAGTAAATGTTTCTCCTGCAAACCGTTCCCTTTGTGCTAGATGAACGAAAGTCTATTCTCATGCTCAGTTCTGAGAGATAAGTGTGGGTGAAAGCAGTCCTTCACCTAGCTTGTTGGGAACACAAAGTTTCTTTTCAGTTGCAAAGTGGAATCCATACATATATATGGGGATTTACTCGCTCCAACTCGGTTTTACAGGGAAAACTGCAGGAACTTCTAAACGGCATTAGGAAACAGACGGAGACACCAGAGTAAAATTTTCTCCTGCAACCCCTTCCCATTGTGCTAGATGAACGAACGTCTCTCCACATGCTCAGTTCTTAGAAATAAGTGTGTGTGAAAGCCGTCCTTCAACTTGCTTGATGGGAACACAGAGTTTCTTTTCAGTTGCAAAATGCAATGCATACATATATATGTTAGGTAATCGCTCCAACTCGATTTTACAGTGAAAACTGCAAGAAATTCAAACTGGCACTAGGAAACACACTGAGAAAACAGAGTAAAAGTTTCCCCTGCAAACCCTTCCCATTGTGCTAGATGAACGAACGTCTCTCCACATGCTTTGTTCTGAGAGATATGTGTGTGTTCAAGCCGACCTTCACCAGGCTTGTTGGGAACACAGAGTTTCTTTTCAGTTGCAAAGTGCACTGCATACATATATAAGGGGAGGTACTGGCTCCAACTCGGTTTTACAGTGAAAACTGCAGGAACTTCATACCGGCATTAGGAAAAATACTGAGAATTTAGAATAAAGTTTCTCCTGCAACCCGTTCCCTATGTGCTAGATGAACGAAAGTCTATCCACATGCTCAGTTCTGAGAGATAAGTGTGTGTGAAAGCCGTTCTTCACCTAGCTTGTTGGGAACACAGAGTTTCTTTTCATTTGCAATCGGCACTCCATACAATTATATGGGTAGGTACTCGCTCAAACATGTTTTTACAGTTAAATCTAGGAACTTCTAACCGGCATTAGGAAACAGACTTAGAAACCACAGTAAATGTTTCTCCTGCAACCCGTTCCCTTTGTGCTAGATGAACGAACGTCTCTCCACATGATCAGTTCTGAGAGAAATGTGTGTGTGAAAGCCGTACTTCACCTAGCTTGTTGGGAACACAATGTTTCTTTTCAGTTGCAAAGTGGAATCCATATATATATATGGGGAGTTACTCTCTCCAACTCGGTTTTACAGTGAAAAATGCAGGAATATCTAACCGGCATCAAAAAAAAACTGACAATCCAGAGTAAAAGTTTCTAATGCAACCAGTTCTTTTGTGATAGATGAACGAACTTCTCTGCACATGCTCAGTTCTGAGAGATAATTTTGTGTGAAAACCGTTCTTCACCAAGCTTGTTGGGAACACAAATTTTCTTTCCTGTTGCAAACTGCACTCCATACATATATATGGGGAGGTACTCGCTCCAACTCGGTTTTATAGTAAAAATTGCAGGAATTTCAAACCGCCACTAGGAAACACTCTGAGAAACCAGAGTAAATGTTTCTCCTGCAAACCGTTCCTTTGTGCTAGATGAACGAACGTCTCTCCACATGCTCATTTCTCAGAGATAAGTGTTAGTGAAAGCCGTCCTTCACCTAGCTCGTTGGGAACACAATGTTTCTCTTCAGTTGTAAAGTGTAATCCATACATATATATGGGGAGTTACTTGCTCCAACTCGGTTTTACAGGGAAAACTGCAGGAACTTCTAACCGGCATTAGGAAACAGACTGAGAAACCAGAGTAAAAGTTTCTCCTGTAAACCGTTCCCTTTGTGCTAGATGAACGAACGTCTCTCCACATGCTCAGTTCTGAGAGATATGTTTCTGTGAAAGCCGTCTTCACTTTGCTTGTTGGGAACACAAAGTTTCTTTTCAGTTGCAAACAGCACTCTATACATATATATCTGGATGTAGTCGCTCCAAATCAATTTTACAGTGAAAACTGCAGGAACTTCAAACCGTCACTAGGAAACAGACTGAGAAACCACAGTAAAATTTTCTCCTGCATCCCGTTCCCTTTGTGCTAAATAAACGAACATCTCTCCACATGCTCAGTTCTGTGTGATAAGTGTGTGTGAAAGCCGTCCTTCATCTAGCTTGTTGGGAAAACAAAGTTTCATATCATTTGAAAACTGCACTCCTTACATATGTATTGGGAGGTACTCGCTCCAAATCGGTTTTATAGTGAAAAATGCAGGAACATCCAACCGGCATTAGGAAACAGACTAAGAACCCAGAGTAAAAGTTTCTCCTGCAACCTCTTCCCTTTTTGCTAAATGAACGAACGTCTCTCCACATGCTCAGTTCTCAGAGATAAATGTGTGTGAAAGCCGCCCTTCACCTAGCTTGTTGGGATCAAAAGTTTCTTTTCAGTTGCAAACTCCACTCCATATATATATATGGGGAGGTACTAGCTCCTACTGGGTTTTACAGTGAAAACTGCAGGAACCTCAAACCGGCACTAGGAAACACACTGAGAAACCAGAGTAAAAGTTTCTCCTGCAAACCATTCCCTTTGTGCTAGATGAACGAACGTCTCTTCACATGCTCAGTTCTGAGAGAAATGTGTGTGTGAAATCCGTACTTCACCTAGCTTGTAGGGAACACAAAGACTCTTTTCAGTTGCAAACGGCACTA
Organism: Camelus dromedarius; assembly: GCF_036321535.1. NCBI lineage: Eukaryota > Metazoa > Chordata > Mammalia > Artiodactyla > Camelidae > Camelus > Camelus dromedarius. The sequence goes on along the minus strand of NC_087451.1, from coordinate 3,062,535 downwards.
TATATATATATATATGGGTAGGTACTAGCTCCAACTCGGTTTTACACTGAAAACTGCACGAACTTATAACCAGCACTAGGAAACACACTGAGAAACCAGAGTAGAAGTTTCCCGTGCAACCCGTTACATTTGTGCTAGATGAACGAACGTCTCTCCACATGCTCAGTTCTGAGAGATAAGTGTGTTTGAAAGCCGTGCATCAACTAGCTTGTTGGGAACACAGAGTTTCTTTTCAGTTGCAAACTGCACTCTCTCTATATATATGGGGAGGTACTAGCTACAACTCGGTTTTACAGTGAAAATTCAGTAACTTCAAACCGGCACTAGGAAACACACTGAGAAACCAGAGTAAAATATCTCCTACAACACGTTCCCTTTGTGCTAGATTAACTGTCATCTCTCCACATGCTCAGTTCTGAGAGATATGTGTGTGTTAAAGCCGTCCTTCACATAGCTTGTTGGGAACACAGAGTTTCTTTTCAGTTGCAAACGGCACTCCATACATATATATGGGGATGTACAAGCTCCAACTCAGTTTTACAGAGAAAACTGCCGGAAATTCAAACCGGCACTAGGAAACACACTGAGAAAACAGAGTAAAAGTTTCTCCTGCAACCCGTTCCCTTTGTGCTAGATGAACGAAAGTCTCTCCACATGCTCTGTTCTGAGATATATGTGTGTGTGCAAGCCGAACTTCACCTAGCTTGTTGGGAACACAGAGTTTCTTTTCAGTTGCAAACTGCAATGCATACATATATATGGGGTGGTACTGGCTCCAACTCGGTTTTACAGTGAAAACTGCAGGAACTTCAAACAGGCACTAGGAAACACACTGAGAAACCAGAGTAAAAGTTTCTAATGCAAACAGTTCCCTTTGTGTTAGATAAACGAAAGTCTCTCCACATGCTCAGTTCTGAGAAATAAGTGTGTGTGAAAGCCGCCCTTCATTATCTTGTAGGGAACACAAAGTTTCTTTTCAGTTGCAAACTGCACTCCATAAATATATATGGGAAGGTACACGCTCCAACTCATTTTTACAGTGAAAACTGCAGGAACTTCAAACCGGCACTAGGAAACAGACTGAGAAACCAGAGTAAAAGTTCCTCCTGCAAACCGTTCCCTTTGTGCTAGATGAATGAAAGTTTCTCCACATGCTCTGTTCTCAGAGATAATTGAGTGTGAATGCCGTCCTTCACCAAGGTTGTTTGGAACACAAAATTTCTTTTCAGTTGCTAAGTTGAATCCATCTATATATATGGGGAGTTACTCGCTCCAACTCGATTTTACAGGGAAAACTTCAGGATCATCTAACTGGCATTAGGAAAAAAACTGAGAATCCAGAGAAAAGTTTCTCCTGCAAACCGTTCTCTTTGTGCTAGATGAACGAACGTCTATCCACATGCTCACTTTTGAGAGATAAGTTTGTGTGAAAGCCGTCCTTCAACTAGCTTGATGGGAACACAAAGTTTCTTTTTGATGCAAACTGCACTACATACATATATATGTGGAGGTACTCGCTCCAACTCGGTTTTACAGTGAAAACTGCAGGAACTTCAAACCGGCACTAGGAAACACACTGAGAAACCAGAGTAAAAGTTTCTCCTGCAACCCGTTCCATTTGTGCTAGATGAACGAAAGTCTCTCCACATGCTCTGTTCTGAGATATATGTGTGAGTGCAAGCCGAACTTCACCTAGCTTGTTGGGAACACAGAGTTTCTTTTCAGTTGCAAACTGCACTGCATACATATATATGGGGAGGTACTGGCTCCAACTCGGTTTTACAGTGAAAACTGCAGGAACTTCATACCGGCATTAGGAAAAATACTGAGAATTTAGAATAAAGTTTCACCTGCAACCCGTTCCCTATGTGCTAGATGAACGAACGTCTCTCCACATGCTCAGTTCTGAGAGATAATTGTGGGTGAATGCCGTCCTTCACCTAGCTTGTTGGGAACACAAAGTTTCTTTCAAGTTGCAAAGTGGAATCCATACATATATATGGGGAGTTACTCGCTCCAACTCGGTTTTACAGCGAAAACTGCAGGAATTTCATACCGGCACTAGAAAACACTCTGAGAATTCAGAGTAAAAGTTTCTCCTGGGAAGTGTTCCCTTTGTGCTAGATGAACGAACGTCTCGGCACATGCTCAGTTCTGAGAGATAATTTTGTGTGAAAATCGTTCTTCACCAAGCTTGTTGGGAACACAAAGTTTCTTTTCTGTGGCAAACTGCACTCCATACATATATATGGGGAGGTACTGTCTCCAACTCGGTTTTACAGTGAAAAGTGCAGGAAATTCAAGCAGGCACTAGGAAACACACTGAGAAACCAGAGTAAAACTTTCTCTTGCAACCCGTTCCCTTTGTGCTAGATGAACGAACGTCTCTCCACATGCTCATTTCTTAGAGATAAGTGTGTGTGAAAGCCGTCCTTCACCTAGCTTGTAGGGAACACAAAGGTTCTTTTAAGTTGCAAAATGCACTCCACAAATATATATGGGAATGTACTCGCACCAACTCGGTTTTAGAGTGAAAACTGCAGGAAATTCAAAAGGCACTAGGAAACACACTGAGAAACAGAGTAAAAATTTCTAATGCAAACAGTTCCATTTGTGTTAGATGAACGAAGTCTCTCCACATGCTCAGTTCTTAGAAATAAGTGTGTGTGAAAGCCGCCCTTCAACTATCTTGTAGGGAACACAAAGTTTCTTTTCAGTTGCAATCTGCACTCCATAAATAAATATGGGATGGTACACGCTCCAACTCGGTTTTACAGTGAAACTGCAGGAACTGCAAACCGGCACTAGGAAACAGCCTGAGAAACCAGAGTAAAAGTTTCTCCTGCAAACCTATCCCTTTGTGCTAGATGAACGAACGTCTCTCCACATGCTCAGATCTCAGAGATAAGTGTGTGTGAAAGCCGTACTTCACATAGCTTGTAAGGAACACAAAGATTCTTTTCAGTTGCAAACTGCACTCCATACATATATATGGGTAGGAACACGCTCAAACTCGATTTTACAGTGAAAACTGCAGGAATATCAAACCGGCACTAGGAAACACAGTGAGAAACCAGAGTAAAAGTTTCTCCTGCAAACCGTTCCCTTTGTGCTAGATGAACGAACGTCTCTCCACATGCTAAGTTCTCAGAGATAAGGGTGTGTGAAAGCCGTCCTTCACCTAGCTTGTAGGGAAAATATAGTTTTTTTCAGTTGCAAAGTGGAATACTTAAATATATATGGGAATTTACTCGCTCCAACTCGGTTTTACAGTGAAAAATGCAGGAACATCTAACCGGCATTAGGAAAAACCTGAGAATCCGGAGTAAAAGTTTCTCTTGCAAACCGTTCCCATTGTGCTAGATGAACGAACGTCTATCCACACGCTCAGTTCTGAGAGATTATTTTGTGTGAAAACCGTTCTTCACCAAGCTTGTTGGGAACACAAATTTTCTTTCCTGTTGCAAACTGCACTCCATACAAATATATGGGGAGGTACTCGCTCCAACTCGTTTTTATAGTAAAAATTGCAGGAATTTCAAACCGGCACTAGGAAACACTCTGAGAAACCAGAGTAAATGTTTCTCCTGCAAACCGTTCCTTTGTGCTAGATGAACGAACGTCTCTCCACATGCTCTGTTCTGAGAGATATGTGTGTGTTCAAGCCGACCTTCACCAGGCTTGTTGGGAACACAGAGTTTCTTTTCAGTTGAAAAGTGCACTGCATACATATATATGGGGAGGTACTGGCTCCAACTCGGTTTTACAGTGAAAACTGCAGGAACTTCATACCGGCATTAGGAAAAATACTGAGAATTTCGAATAAAGTTTCTCCTGCAACCCGTTCCCTATGTGCTAGATGAACGAACGTCTATCCACATGCTCAGTTCTGAGAGATAAGTGTGTGTGAAAGCCGTTCTTCACCTAGCTTGTTGGGAACACAGAGTTTCTTTTCAGTTGCAATCGGCACTCCATACATTTATATGGGTAGGTACTCGCTCAAACATGATTTTACAGTGAAATCTGCAGGAAATTCTAACCGGCATTAGGAAACAGACTTAGAAACCAGAGTAAATGTTTCTCCTGCAACACGTTCCCTTTGTGCTAGATGAACGAACGTCTCTCCACATGATCAGTTCTGAGACATATGTGTGTGTGAAAGCCGTCCTTCACCTAGCTTGTTGGGAACACAATGTTTCTTTTCAGTTGCAAAGTGGAATCCATATATATATATGGGGAATTACTCGCTCCAACTCTGTTTTACAGTGAAAACTGCAGGAACATGTATACCGGCATTAGGAAAAAGACTGAGAATCCAGAGTAAATGTTTCTCCTGCAAACCGTTCCTTTTGTGCTAGATGAACGAAAGTCTATCCTCATGCTAAGTTCTGAGAGGTAAGTGTGGGTGAAAGCCGTCCTTCACCTAGCTTGTTGGGAACACAAAGTTTCTTTTCAGTTGCAAAGTGGAATCCATACATATATATGGGGATTTACTCGCTCCAACTCGGCTTTACAGGGAAAACTGCAGGAACTTCTAAACGGAATTAGGAAACAGACGGAGACACCAGAGTAAAATTTTCTCCTGCAACCCCTTCCAATTCTGCTAGATGAACGAACGTCTCTCCACATGCAAAGTTCTAACAAATAAGTGTGTGTGAAAGCCGTCCTTCCAGTTGCTTGATGGGAACACAGAGTTTCTTTTCAGTTGCAAACGGCACTCCATACATATATATGGGGATGTACAAGCTCCAACTCGGTTTTACAGAGAAAACTGCAGGAACTTCAAACCGGCACTAGGAAACACACTGAGAAAAAAGAGTAAAAGTTTCTCCTGCAACCTCTTCCCTTTGTGCTAGATGAACGAACGTCTCTCCACATGCTAAGTTCTCAGAGATAAGGGTGTGTGAAAGCCGTCCTTCACCTAGCTTGTAGGGAACACAAAGTTTCTTTTCAGTTGCAAAGTGGAATCCATACATATATATGGGAGGTTAGTCGCTCCAACTCGGTTTTACAGTGAAAAATGCAGGAACATGTAACCGGCATTAGGAAAAAGACTGAGAATCCAGAGTAAATGTTTCTCCTGCAAACCGTTCCCTTTGTGCTAGATGAACGAAAGTCTATTCTCATGCTCAGTTCTGAGAGATAAGTGTGGGTGAAAGCAGTCCTTCACCTAGCTTGTTGGGAACACAAAGTTTCTTTTCAGTTGCAAAGTGGAATCCATACATATATATGGGGATTTACTCGCTCCAACTCGGTTTTACAGGGAAAACTGCAGGAACTTCTAAACGGCATTAGGAAACAGACGGAGACACCAGAGTAAAATTTTCTCCTGCAACCCCTTCCCATTGTGCTAGATGAACGAACGTCTCTCCACATGCTCAGTTCTTAGAAATAAGTGTGTGTGAAAGCCGTCCTTCAACTTGCTTGATGGGAACACAGAGTTTCTTTTCAGTTGCAAAGTGGAATCCATACATATATATGGGGATTTACTCGCTCCAACTCGGCTTTACAGGGAAAACTGCAGGAACTTCTAAACGGAATTAGGAAACAGACGGAGACACCAGAGTAAAATTTTCTCCTGCAACCCCTTCCAATTCTGCTAGATGAACGAACGTCTCTCCACATGCAAAGTTCTAACAAATAAGTGTGTGTGAAAGCCGTCCTTCCAGTTGCTTGATGGGAACACAGAGTTTCTTTTCAGTTGCAAACGGCACTCCATACATATATATGGGGATGTACAAGCTCCAACTCGGTTTTACAGAGAAAACTGCAGGAACTTCAAACCGGCACTAGGAAACACACTGAGAAAAAAGAGTAAAAGTTTCTCCTGCAACCTCTTCCCTTTGTGCTAGATGAACGAAAGTCTCTCTACATGCTCTGTTCTGAGATATATGTGTGTGTGCAAGCCAAACTTCACCTAGCTTGTTGGGAACACAGAGTTACTTTTCAGTTGCAAACTGCATGGCATACATTTATATGAGGAGGTACTGGCTCCAACTCGGTTTTACAGTGAATACTGTAGGAACTTCATACCGGCATTAGGAAAATGACTGAGAATTTAGAATAAACTTTCTCCTGCAACCGGTTCCCTATGTGCTAAATGAACGAACTTCTATCCACATGCTCAGTTCTGAGAGATAAGTGTGTGTGAAAGCCGTTCTTCACCTAGCTTGTTGGGAATACAGAGTTCCTTTTCAGTTGCAAAGTGGAATCCTTACATATATATGGGGATTTACTCGCTCCAAATTGGTTTTACAGGAAAACTGCAGGAACTTCTAACCGGCATTAGGAAGCAGACGGAGACAACAGAGTAAAAGTTTTTCCTGCAACCCGTTCCATTTGTGCTAGATGAACGAACGTCTCTCCACATGCTCAATTCTGAGAGATATTTGTGTGTGAAAGCCGTCCTTCACCTAGCTTGTTGGGAACACAAAGTTCTTTTCATTTGCAAACGGCACTTCATACATATATATGGGGATGTACAAGCTCCAACTCGGTTTTACAGTGAAAACTGCAGGAAGTTCAAACCGGCACTAGGAAACACTCTGAGAAACCAGAGTAAATGTTTCTCCTGCAAACCGTTCCTTTGTGCTAGATGAACGAACGTCTTTCCACATGCTCAGTTCTCAGAGATAAGTGTGTGTGAATGCCGTCCTTCAACTAGCTTGTTGGGAACACAAAGTTTCTTTTCAGTTGCAAAGTGGAATCCATACAAATATATGGGGGGTTAGTCGCTCCAACTCGGTTTTACCGTGAAAACTGCAGGAACATGTAACAGGCATTAGGAAAAAGACTGAGAATCCAGAGTAAAAGTTTCTCCTGCAACCCCTTCCCATTGTGCTAGATGAACGAACGTCTCTCCACATGCTTTGTTCTGAGAGATATGTGTGTGTTCAAGCCGACCTTCACCAGGCTTGTTGGGAACACAGAGTTTCTTTTCAGTTGCAAAGTGCACTGCATACATATATAAGGGGAGGTACTGGCTCCAACTCGGTTTTACAGTGAAAACTGCAGGAACTTCATACCGGCATTAGGAAAAATACTGAGAATTTAGAATAAAGTTTCTCCTGCAACCCGTTCCCTATGTGCTAGATGAACGAAAGTCTATACACATGCTCAGATCTGAGAGATAAGTGTGTGTGAAAGCCGTTCTTCACCTAACTTGTTGGGAACACAGAGTTTCTTTTCATTTGCAATCGGCACTCCATACAATTATATGGGTAGGTACTCGCTCAAACATGTTTTTACAGTTAAATCTAGGAACTTCTAACCGGCATTAGGAAACAGACTTAGAAACCACAGTAAATGTTTCTCCTGCAACCCGTTCCCTTTGTGCTAGATGAACGAAAGTCTCTCCACATGATCAGTTCTGAGAGAAATGTGTGTGTGAAAGCCGTACTTCACCTAGCTTGTTGGGAACACAATGTGTCTTTTCAGTTGCAAAGTGGAATCCATACATATATATGGGGAGTTACTCTCTCCAACTCGGTTTTACAGTGAAAAATGCAGGAATATCTAACCGGCATCAAAAAAAAACTGACAATCCAGAGTAAAAGTTTCTAATGCAACCAGTGCTTTTGTGATAGATGAACGAACTTCTCTGCACATGCTCAGTTCTGAGAGATAATTTTGTGTGAAAACCGTTCTTCACCAAGCTTGTTGGGAACACAAATTTTCTTTCCTGTTGCAAACTGCACTCCATACATATTTATGGGGAGGTACTCGCTCCAACTCGGTTTTATAGTAAAAATTGCAGGAATTTCAAACCGGCACTAGGAAACACTCTGAGAAACCAGAGTAAATGTTTCTCCTGCAAACCGTTCCTTTGTGCTAGATGAACGAACGTCTCTCCACATGCTCTATTCTGAGAGATATGTGTGTGTTCAAGCCGACCTTCACCAGGCTTGTTGGGAACACAGAGTTTCTTTTCAGTTACAAAGTGCACTGCATACATATATATGGGGAGGTACTGGCTCCAACTCGGTTTTACAGTGAAAACTGCAGGAACTTCATACCGGCATTAGGAAAAATACTGAGAATTTAGAATAAAGTTTCTACTGCAACCCGTTCCCTATGTGCTAGATGAACGAACGTCTATCCACATGCTCAGTTCTGAGAGATAAGTGTGTGTGAAAGCCGTTCTTCACCTAGCTTGTTGGGAACACAGAGTTTCTTTTCAGTTGCAATCGGCACTCCATAAATTTATATGGGTAGGTACTCGCTCAAACATGATTTTACAGTGAAATCTGCAGGAACTTCTAACCGGCATTAGGAAACAGACTTAGAAACCAGAGTAAATGTTTCTCTTGCAACCCGTTCCCTATGTGCTAGATGAACGAACGTCTCTCCACATGATCAGTTCTGAGACATATGTGTGTGTGAAAGCCGTCCTTCACCTAGCTTGTTGGGAACACAGAGTTACTTTTCAATTGCAAACTTCACTCCATACATTTATATGGGGAGGGACTCGCTCCAACTCGGTTTTACAGGGAAAACTGCAGGAACTTCTAAACGGAATTAGGAAACAGACGGAGACACCAGAGAAAATTTTCTCCTGCAACCCCTTCCCATTCTGCTAGATGAACGAACGTCTCTCCACATGATAAGTTCTAAGAAATAAGTGTGTGTGAAAGCCGTCCTTCAAGTTGCTTGATGGGAACACAGAGTTTCTTTTCAGTTGCAAACGGCACTCCATACATATATATGGGAATGTACTAGCTCCAACTCGGTTTTACAGAGAAAACTGCAGGAACTTCAAACCGGCACTAGGAAACACACTGAGAAAAAAGAGTAAAAGTTTCTCCTGCAACCTCTTCCCTTTGTGCTAGATGAACGAAAGTCTCTCTACATGCTCTGTTCTGAGATATATGTGTGTGTGCAAGCCGAACTTCACCTAGCTTGTTGGGAACACAGAGTTACTTTTCAGTTGCAAACTGCATGGCATACATTTATATGAGGAGGTACTGGCTCCAACTCGGTTTTACAGTGAATACTGCAGGAACTTCATACCGGCATTAGGAAAATGACTGAGAATTTAGAATAAACTTTCTCCTGCAACCGGTTCCCTATGTGCTAAATGAACGAACTTCTATCCACATGCTCAGTTCTGAGAGATAAGTGTGTGTGAAAGCCGTTCTTCACCTAGATTGTTGGGAACACAGAGTTCCTTTTTAGTTTCAAAGTGGAATCCTTACATATATATGGAGATTTACTCACTCCAAATTGGTTTTACAGGAAAACTGCAGGAACTTCTAACCGGCATTAGGAAACAGACTGAGAAACCAGAGTAAAAGTTTTTCCTGCAACCCGTTCCATTTGTGCTAGATAAACGAACGTCTCTCCAAATGCTCAATTCTGAGAGATATTTGTGTGTGAAAGCCGTCCTTCACCTAGTTTGTTGGGAATACAAAGTTCTTTTCAGTTGCAAACGGCACTTCATACATATATAAGGGGATGTACAAGCTCCAACTCGGTTTTACAGTGAAAACTGCAGGAAGTTCAAAACGGCACTAAGAAACACTCTGAGAAACCAGAGTAAATGTTTCTCCTGCAAACCGTTCCTTTGTGCTAGATGAACGAACGTCTCTCCACATGCTCAGTTCTCAGAGATAAGTGTGTGTGAATGCCGTCCTTCAACTAGCTTGTTGGGAACACAAAGTTTCTTTTCAGTTGCAAAGTGGAATCCATACATATATATGGGGGGTGAGTCGCTCCAACTCGGTTTTACAGTGAAAACTGCAGGAACATGTAACCGGCATTAGGAAAAAGACTGAGAATCCAGAGTAAATATTTCTCCTGCAAACCGTTCCCTTTTTGCTAGATGAACGAAAGTCTATTCTCATGCTCAGTTCTGAGAGATAAGTGTGGGTGAAAGCAGTCCTTCACCTAGCTTGTTGGGAACACAAAGTTTCTTTTCAGTTGCAAAGTGGAATCCATACATATATTTGGGGTTTAGTCGCTCCAACTCGGTTTTACAGTGAAAAATGCAGGAACATGTAACCAGCATTAGGAAAAAGACTGAGAATCCAGATTAAATGTTTCTCCTGCAAACCGTTCCCTTTGTGCTAGATGAACGAAAGTCTATTCTCATGCTCAGTTCTGAGAGATAAGTGTGGGTGAAAGCAGTCCTTCACCTAGCTTGTTGGTAACACAAAGTTTCTTTTCAATTGCAAAGTGGAATCCATACATATATATGGGGATTTACTCGCTCCAACTCGGCTTTACAGGGAAAACTGCAGGAACTTCTAAACGGCATTTGGAAACAGACGGAGACACCAGAGTAAAATTTTCTCCTGCAACCCCTTCCCATTGTGCTAGATGAACGAACGTCTCTCCACATGCTCAGTTCTTAGAAATAAGTGTGTGTGAAAGCCGTCCTTCAACTTGCTTGATGGGAACACAGAGTTTCTTTTCAGTTGCAAAATGCAATGCATACATATATACGTTAGGTAATCGCTCCAACTCGATTTTACAGTGAAAACTGCAGGAAATTCAAACCGGCACTAGGAAACACACTGAGAAAACAGAGTAAAAGTTTCTCCTGCAACCCCTTCCCATTGTGCTAGATGAACGAACGTCTCTCTACATGCTTTGTTCTGAGAGATATGTGTGTGTTCAAGCCGACCTTCACCAGGCTTGTTGGGAACACAGAGTTTCTTTTCAGTTGCAAAGTGCACTGCATACATATATAAGGGGAGGTACTGGCTCCAACTCGGTTTTACAGTGAAAACTGCAGGACTTCATACCGGCATTAGGAAAAATACTGAGAATTTAGAATAAAGTTTCTCCTGCAACCCGTTCCCTATGTGCTAGATGAACGAAAGTCTATCCACATGCTCAGTTCTGAGAGATAAGTGTGTGTGAAAGCCGTTCTTCACCTAGCTTGTTGGGAAGAGAGTTTCTTTTCATTTGCAATCGGCACTCCATAAAGAAATATGGGAAGGTACACGCTCCAACTCGGTTTTACAGTGAAAACTGCAGGAATTTCAAACCGGCACTAGGAAACAGCCTGAGAAACCAGAGTAAAAGTTTCTCCTGCAAAACTATCCCTTTGTGCTAGATGAACGAACGTCTCTCCACATGCTCAGATCTCAGATATAAGTGTGTGTGAAAGCCGTACTTCACATAGCTTGTAAGGAACACAAAGATTCTTTTCAGTTGCAAACTGCACTCCATACATATATATGGGTAGGAACACGCTCAAACTCGGTTTTACAGTGAAAACTGCAGGAATATCAAACCGGCACTAGAAAACACAGTGAGAAACCAGAGTAAAAGTTTCTCCTGCAAACCGTTCCTTTTGTGCTAGATGAACGAACGTATCTCCACATGCTCAGTTCTCAGAGATAAGGGTGTGTGAAAGCCGTCCTTCACCTAGCTTGTAGGGAAAATATAGTTTTTTTCAGTTGCAAAGTGGAATACTTAAATATATATGGGAATTTACTCGCTCCAACTCGGTTTTACAGTGAAAAATGCAGGAACATCTAACCGGCATTAGGAAAAACCTGAGAATCCGGAGTAAAAGTTTCTCTTGCAAACCGTTCCCATTGTGCTAGATGAACGAACGTCTATCCACATGCTCAGTTCTGAGAGATTATTTTGTGTAAAACCGTTCTTCACCAAGCTTGTTGGGAACACAAATTTTCTTTCCTGTTGCAAACTGCACTCCATACATATATATGGGGATGTACTCGCTCCAACTCTGTTTTATAATAAAAATTGCAGGAATTTCAAACCGGCACTAGGAAACACTCTGAGAAACCAGAGTAAATGTTTCTCCTGCAAACCGTTCCTTTGTGCTAGATGAACGAACGTCTCTCCACATGTTCAGTTGTCAGAGATAAGCGTGTGTGAATGCCGTCCTTCAACTAGCTTGTTGGGAACACAAAGTTTCTTTTCAGTTGCAAAGTGGAATCCATACATATATATGGGGGGTTAGTCGCTCCAACTCGGTTTTACAGTGAAAACTGCAGGAACATGTAACCGGCATTAGGAAAAAGACTGAGAATCCAGAGTAAATGTTTCTCCTGCAAACCGTTCCCTTTGTGCTAGATGAACGAAAGTCTATCTTCATGCTCAGTTCTGAGAGATAAGTGTGGGTGAAAGCAGTCCTTCACCTAGCTTGTTGGGAACACCAAGTTCCTTTTCAGTTGCAAAGTGGAATCCATATATATATATGGGGATTTACTCGCTCCAACTCGGTTTTACAGGGAAAACTGCAGGAACTTCTAAACGGCATTAGGAAACAGACGGAGACACCAGAGTAAAATTTTCTCCTGCAACCCCTTCCAATTGTGCTAGATGAACGAACGTCTCTCCACATGCTCAGTTCTTAGAAATAAGTGTGTGTGAAAGCCGTCCTTCAACTTGCTTGATGGGAACACAGAGTTTCTTTTCAGTTGCAAAATGCAATGCATACATATATATGTTAGGTAATCGCTCCAACTCGATTTTACAGTGAAAACTGCAGTAAATTCAAACCGGCACTAGGAAACACACTGAGAAACAGAGTAAAAGTTTCTCCTGCAACCCCTTCCCATTGTGCTAGATGAACGAACGTCTCTCCACATGCTTTGTTCTGAGAGATATGTGTGTGTTCAAGCCGACCTTCACCAGACTTGTTGGGAACACAGAGTTTCTTTTCAGTTGCAAAGTGCACTGCATACATATATATGGGGAGGTACTGGCTCCAAATCGGTTTTACAGTGAAAACTGCAGGAACTTCATACCGGAATTAGGAAAAATACTGAGAATTTAGAATAAAGTTTCTCCTGCTACCGGTTCCCTATGTGCTAGATGAACGAAAGTCTATCCACATGCTCAGTTCTGAGAGATAAGTGTGTGTGAAAGCCGTTCTTCACCTAGCTTGTTGGGAACACAGAGTTTCTTTTCAGTTGCAATCCGCACTCCATACAATTATATGGGTAGGTACTCGCTCAAACATGTTTTTACAGTGAAATCTAGGAACTTCTAACCGGCATTAGGAAACAGACTTAGAAACCACAGTAAATGTTTCTCCTGCAACCCGTTCCCTTTGTGCTAGATGAACGAACGTCTCTCCACATGATCATTTCTTAGAGATACGTGTGTGTGAAAGCCGTCCTTCACCTAGCTTGTAGGGAAAACTAAGGTTCTTTTAAGTTGCAAAATGCACTCCATAAATATATATGGGAATGTACTCGCACCAACTCGGTTTTACAGTGAAAACTGCAGGAAATTCAAACAGGCAGTAGGAAACACTCTGAGAAACCAGAGTAAAAGTTTCTCCTGCAAACCTTTCCCTTTGGGCTAGATTAAAGAACGTCCCTCCACATGCTCAGTTCTCAGAGATAAGTGTGTGTGAAAGCCGTCCTTCACATAACTTGTAAGGAACAAAAAGCTTCTTTTCAGTTGCAAACTGCACTCCATACATATATATGTGTAGGAATACGCTCCAACTCGGTTTTACACTGAAAACTGCAGGAACTTCAAACCGGCCCTAGGAAACACACTGAGAAACCAGAGTAAAATTTCTCCTGCAAACCGTTCCATTGTTCTAGATGAACGAACGTCTCTACACATGCTCAGTTCTCAGAGATAAGTGTGTTTGAAAGCCGTCCTTCACCTAGCTTGTAGGGAACATAAAGTTTATTTTTAGATGCAAAGTGGAATACTTACATATATATGGGAATTTATTCGCTCCAACTCGGTTTTACAGGGAAAACTGCAGGAACTTCTAACCGGCATTAGGAAACAGACTTAGAAACCAGAGTAAAAGTTCTACCAGCAAACCGTTCCCTTTGTGCTAGATGAACGAACGTCTCTCCACATGCTCAGTTCTGAGAGATATGTGTGTGTGAAAGCCGTCCTTCACCTAGCTTGTTTGGAACACAAAGTTTCTTTTCATTTGCAAAGTGGAATTAAGATATATATATATCGGGAGTTACTCGCTCCAACTCGGTTTTACAGTGAAAAATGCAGGAACATCTAACCGGCATTAGGAAAAAGTCTGAGAATCCAGTGTAAAAGTTTATCCTGCAAACCGTTCCCTTTGTGCTAGATGAACAAACGTCTCTCCACATGTTCAGTTCTGAGAGATAATTGTGGGTTAAAGCCGTCCTTCACCTAGCTTGTTGGGAAAACAAAGTTGGTTTTCAGTTGCAAATTGGAATCCATACAAATATATGGGGAGTTACACGCTCGAACTCGGTTTTACAGTGAAAACTGCAGGAACTTCTAACCGGCATTAGGAAACAGATTGAGAATCCAGTTTAAAGTTTCACCTGCAAACAGTTCCATTTGTGCTAGATGAACGAACGTCTATCCACATGCTCATTGCTGAGAGATATGTTTCTGTGAAAGCCGTCCTTCACTTTGCTTGTTGGGAACACAAAGTTTCTTTTCAGTTGCAAACTGCACTCCATACATTTATATCTGGAGGTACTCGCTCCAAATCGATTTTACAGTGAAAACTGCAGGAACTTCAAACCGGCCCTACGAAAAACACTGAGAAATCAGAGTAAAAGTTTCTCCTGTAAACCGTTCCTTTGTGCTATATAAACGAACGTCTCTCCACATGCTCAGTTCTAGAGTTAAGTGTGTGTGAAAGCTGTCCTTCACCTAGATTTTTGGGAACACAAAGTTTCTTTTCAGTTGCAAAGTGGAATCCATACATATACATGGGGTGTTACTCGATCCAACATGGTTTTACAGGGAAAACCGCAGGAACATCTAACCGGCATTAGGAAACAGACTGAGAAAGCACAGTAAAATTTTCTCCTGCAACCCGTTCCTTTGTGCTAGATGAACGAACGTCTTTCAACATGCTCAGTTCTGAGAGATAAGTGTGTGTGAATGCCGTACTTCCCCTAGCTTGTTGGGAACACAGAGTTTCTTTCAGTTGCAAACTGTACTCCATACAATTATAAGGGGAATTACTAGCTCCAACACGGTTTTACAGTGAAAACTGAAGGAACTTCAAAAATGCACTAGGAAACACACTGAGAAATCAGAGCAAAGTTACTCCTGCAACCCGTTCCCTTTGTGCTAGATGAACGAAGGTCTCTAAACATGCTTAGTTCTCAGAGATAAGTGTGTGTGAAAGCCGTCCTTCACCTAGCATTTGGGAACACAGAGTTTCTTTTCAGTTGAAAAATGCACTGCATACATATATATGGGGAGGTACACGCTCCAACTCGTTTTTACTGTGAAAACTGCAGAAAATTTAAACCGACACTTGTAAAAAATTTGAGAAACCAGAGTAAAAGTTTCTCCTGCAAACATTTCCATTTGTGCTAGATGAACGAACGTCTCTCCACATGCTCAGTTCTGAGAGATAAGTGTCTGTGAAAGCCGTCCTTCAACTAGCTTGTTGGGAACACAAAGTTTCATATAAGTTTCAAACTGCACTCCTTACATATGTATAGGGAGGTACTCGCTCCAACACGGTTTTACAGTGAAAACTGCAGGAACATCTAACCGGCACTAGGAAACACTCTGAGAAACCAGAGTAAAAGATTCTCCTGCAACCAGTTCCCTTTGTGCTAGATGAACGAACGTCTCTCCACATGCTCAGTTCTCAGAGATAAGTGTGAGTGAAAGCCGTCCTTCACCTAGCTTGTTGGGATCACAGAGTTTCTTTTCAGTTGCAAACTGCACTGCATACCTATATATGGGTAAGTTCTGGCTCCAACTCCCTTTTACAGTGAAAACTGCAGGATCTTCATACCGGCATTAGGAAAAAGACTGAGAATTTAGAATAAATTTGTCCTGAAACCCATTCCCTATGTGCTAGATGAACGAACGTCTCTCCACATGCTCAGTTCTCAGAGATAAGTGTGTGTGAAAGCCGTCCTTCACCTAGCTTGTTGGGAACACAGAGTTTCTTTCCAGTTGTTATCGGCACTCCATACATTTATATGGATAGGTACTCGCTCAAACATGTTTTTACAGTGAAATCTTCAAGAACTTTAACCGGCATTAGGAAACAGACTGAGAAACCAGAGTAGTAGTTTCTCCTGCAATCCTTTCCCTTTGTGCTAGATGAACGAACGTCTCTCCACATGCTCATTTCTCAGACATAAGTGTGTGTGAAAGCCGTCCTTCACCTAGCTTGTTGGGAACACAGAGTTACTTTTCAATTGCAAACTTCACTCCATACATTTATATGGGGAGGGACTCGCTCCAACTAGATTTTACAGTGAAAACTGCAGGAACTTCAAACCGGCACAAGGAAACACACTGAGAAACCAGAGTAAAAGTTTCTCCTGTAAACCGTTCCCTTTGGCTTGATGAACGAAAGTCTCTCCACATGCTCAGTTCTCAGAGATAAGTGAGTGTGAAAGCCGTCCTTCACCTAGCTTGTTGGGAACAAAAAGTTTCTTTTCAGCTGCAAACGGCAATCCATACATATATATGGGGATGTACAAGCTCCAACTCGGTTTTACAGTCTAAACTGCAGGAACTTCAAACCGGCACTAGGAAACACACTGAAAATCCAGAGTAAAAGTTCTTCTTGCAACCCGTTCCCTTTGTGCTAGATGAATGAACGTCTCTACACTTGCTCAGTTCTGGGTGATAAGTGTGTGTGAAAGCCGTCCTTCACCTAGCTTGTTGGGTACACAAAGTTTGTTTTCAGTTGCAAAGTGGAATCCATACAAATATATGGGGAGTTACACGCTCGAACTCGGTTTTAAAATGAAAACTGCAGGAACTTCTAACCGGCATTAGGAAAAAGATTGAGAATCCAGTGTAAAAGTTTCTCCTACAAACAGTTCCTTTGTGCTAGATGAACGAACGTCTATCCACATGCTCAGTTCTGAGAGATATGTTTCTGTGAAAGCCGTCTTCACTTTGTTTGTTGGGAACACAAAGTTTCTTTTCAGTTGCAAACAGCACTCTATACATATATATTTGGAGGTAGTCGCTCCAAATCGATTTTACAGTGAAAACTGCAGGAACTTGAAAGCGTCACTAGGAAACAGACTGAGAAACCACAGTAAAATTTTCTCCTGCATCCCGTTCCCTTTGTGCTAGATAAACGAACATCTCTCCACATGCTCAGTTCTGGGTGATAAGTGTGTGTGAAAGCCGTCCTTCAAATAGCTTGTTGGGAAAACATAGTTTCATATCATTTGAAATCTGCACTCCTTACATATGTATTGGGAGGTACTCGCTCCAAATCGGTTTTATAGTGAAAACTGCAGGAACATCCAACCGGCATTAGGAAACAGACTGAGAAACCAGAGTAAAAGTTTCTCCTGCAACCTCTTCCCTTTGTGCTAGATGAACGAACGTCTCTTCACATGCTCAGTTCTGAGAGAAAAGTGTGTGTGAAATCCGTACTTCACCTAGCTTGTTGGGAACACAAAGACTCTTTTCAGTTGCAAACGGCACTATATACATATATATGAGTAGGTACTAGCTCCAACTCGGTTTTACACTGAAAACTGCAGGAACTTATAACCAGCACTAGGAAACACACTGAGAAACCAGAGTAGAAGTTTCCCCTGCAAACCGTTCCCTTTGTGCTAGATGAACGAACGTCTCTCCACATGCTCAGTTCTGAGAGATAAGTGTGTTTGAAAGCCGTCCATCAACTTGCTTGTTGGGAACACAGAGATTCTTTTCAGTTGCAAACTGCACTCTCTATATATATATGGGGAGGTACTAGCTACAACTCGACTTTACAGTGAAAATGCAGTAACTTCAAACCGGCATTAGGAAACACACTGAGAAACCAGAGTAAAATATCTCCAACAACACGTTCCCTTTGTGCTAGATTAACTGTCGTCTCTCCACATGCTCAGTTCTGAGAGATAAGTGTGTGTTAAAGCAGTCCTTCACCTAGCTTGTTAGGAACACAAAGTTCCTTTTCAGTTGCAAAGTGGAATCCATACATATATATGGGGAGTTACTCGCTCCAACTCGGATTTACAAGGAAAACTGCAGGAAATTCTAACTGGCATTAGGAAACAGACTGAGAAACCAGAGTAATAGATTCTCCTGCAATCCTTTCCCTTTGTGCTAGATGAACGAACGTCTCTCCACATGCTCATTTCTCAGACATAAGTGTGTGTGAAAGCCGTCCTTCACCTAGCTTGTTGGGAACACAGAGTTACTTTTCAATTGCAAACTTCACTCCATACATTTATATGGGGAGGGACTCGCTCCAACTAGATTTTACAGTGAAAACTGCATTAACTTCAAACCGGCACAAGGAAACACACTGAGAAACCAGAGTAAAAGTTTCTCCTGTAAACCGTTCCCTTTGGCTTGATGAACGAACGTCTCTCCACATGCTCAGTTCTCAGAGATAAGTGAGTGTGAAAGCCGTCCTTCACCTAGCTTGTTGGGAACAAAAAGTTTCTTTTCAGCTGCAAACGGCAATCCATACATATATATGGGGATGTACAAGCTCCAACTCGGTTTTACAGTCTAAACTGCAGGAACTTCAAACCGGCACTAGGAAACACACTGAAAATCCAGAGTAAAAGTTCTTCTTGCAACCCGTTCCCTTTGTGCTAGATGAATGAACGTCTCTACACTTGCTCAGTTCTGGGTGATAAGTGTGTGTGAAAGCCGTCCTTCACCTAGCTTGTTGGGTACACAAAGTTTGTTTTCAGTTGCAAAGTGGAATCCATACAAATATATGGGGAGTTACACGCTCGAACTCGGTTTTAAAATGAAAACTGCAGGAACTTCTAACCGGCATTAGGAAAAAGATTGAGAATCCAGTGTAAAAGTTTCTCCTACAAACAGTTCCTTTGTGCTAGATGAACGAACGTCTATCCACATGCTCAGTTCTGAGAGATATGTTTCTGTGAAAGCCGTCTTCACTTTGTTTGTTGGGAACACAAAGTTTCTTTTCAGTTGCAAACAGCACTCTATACATATATATTTGGAGGTAGTCGCTCCAAATCGATTTTACAGTGAAAACTGCAGGAACTTGAAAGCGTCACTAGGAAACAGACTGAGAAACCACAGTAAAATTTTCTCCTGCATCCCGTTCCCTTTGTGCTAGATAAACGAACATCTCTCCACATGCTCAGTTCTGGGTGATAAGTGTGTGTGAAAGCCGTCCTTCAAATAGCTTGTTGGGAAAACATAGTTTCATATCATTTGAAATCTGCACTCCTTACATATGTATTGGGAGGTACTCGCTCCAAATCGGTTTTATAGTGAAAACTGCAGGAACATCCAACCGGCATTAGGAAACAGACTGAGAAACCAGAGTAAAAGTTTCTCCTGCAACCTCTTCCCTTTGTGCTAGATGAACGAACGTCTCTTCACATGCTCAGTTCTGAGAGAAAAGTGTGTGTGAAATCCGTACTTCACCTAGCTTGTTGGGAACACAAAGACTCTTTTCAGTTGCAAACGGCACTATATACATATATATGAGTAGGTACTAGCTCCAACTCGGTTTTACACTGAAAACTGCAGGAACTTATAACCAGCACTAGGAAACACACTGAGAAACCAGAGTAGAAGTTTCCCCTGCAAACCGTTCCCTTTGTGCTAGATGAACGAACGTCTCTCCACATGCTCAGTTCTGAGAGATAAGTGTGTTTGAAAGCCGTCCATCAACTTGCTTGTTGGGAACACAGAGATTCTTTTCAGTTGCAAACTGCACTCTCTATATATATATGGGGAGGTACTAGCTACAACTCGACTTTACAGTGAAAATGCAGTAACTTCAAACCGGCATTAGGAAACACACTGAGAAACCAGAGTAAAATATCTCCAACAACACGTTCCCTTTGTGCTAGATTAACTGTCGTCTCTCCACATGCTCAGTTCTGAGAGATAAGTGTGTGTTAAAGCAGTCCTTCACCTAGCTTGTTAGGAACACAAAGTTCCTTTTCAGTTGCAAAGTGGAATCCATACATATATATGGGGAGTTACTCGCTCCAACTCGGATTTACAAGGAAAACTGCAGGAAATTCTAACCGGCATTAGGAAACAGACTGAGAAACCAGTGTAAATGTTTCTCCTGGAACCCGTTCCATTTCGGCTAGATGAACGAAGTCTCTCCACATGCTCAGTTCTGAGAGATAAGTGTGGGTGAAAGCCGCCCTTCACCTAGCTTGTTGGGAACACAAAGATTCTTTTCAGTTGCAAACGGCACTCCATACATATATATGGGGATGTACTCGCTCCAACACTCTTTTACAGTGAAAACTGCAGGAATTTCAAACCGGTACTAGGAAACACACTGAAAATCCAGAGTAAAATTTCCTCCTGCAAACAGTTCGTTTTGTGCTAGATGAACCAACGTCTCTCCACATGCTCAGTTCTGAGAGATAAGTAAAGTTGAATGCCGTCCTTCACCTAGCTTGTTGGAAAAACAAAGTTTCTTTTCAGTTGCAAAGTGGAATCCATACATATATATGGGGTGTTACTCGCTCCAACTCGGTTTTACAGGGAAAACTGCAGGAACTTCTAACCGGCATTAGGAAACAGACTGAGAAACCAGAGTAAAATTTTCTCCTGCAACCCCTTCCCGTTGCGCTAGATGAACGAACGTGTCTCCACATGCTCATTTCTTAGAAATAAGTGTGTGTGAAAGCCGTCCTTCAACTTGCTTGATGGGAACACAGAGTTTCTTTTCAGTTGCAAAATGCAATGCATACATATATATGTTAGGTAATCGCTCCAACTCGATTTTACAGGGAAAACTGCAAGAAATTCAAACTGGCACTAGGAAACACACTGAGAAAACAGAGTAAAAGTTTCTCCTGCAACCCCTTCCCATTGTGCTAGATGAACGAACGTCTCTCCACATGCTTTGTTCTGAGAGATATGTGTGTGTTCAAGCCGACCTTCACCAGGCTTGTTGGGAACACAGAGTTTCTTTTCAGTTGCAAAGTGCACTGCATACATATATAAGGGGAGGTACTGGCTCCAACTCGGTTTTACAGTGAAAACTGCAGGAACTTCATACCGGCATTAGGAAAAATACTGAGAATTTAGAATAAAGTTTCTCCTGCAACCCGTTCCCTATGTGCTAGATGAACGAAAGTCTATCCACATGCTCAGTTCTGAGAGATAAGTGTGTGTGAAAGCCGTTCTTCACCTAGCTTGTTGGGAACACAGAGTTTCTTTTCATTTGCAATCGGCACTCCATACAATTATATGGGTAGGTACTCGCTCAAACATGTTTTTACAGTTAAATCTAGGAACTTGTAACCGGCATTAGGAAACAGACTTAGAAACCACAGTAAATGTTTCTCCTGCAACCCGTTCCCTTTGTGCTAGATGAACGAACGTCTCTCCACATGATCAGTTCTGAGAGAAATGTGTGTGTGAAAGCCGTACATCACCTAGCTTGTTGGGAACACAATGTGTCTTTTCAGTTGCAAAGTGGAATCCATATATATATATGGGGAGTTACTCTCTCCAACTCGGTTTTACAGTGAAAAATGCAGGAATATCTAACCGGCATCAAAAAAAAACTGACAATCCAGAGTAAAAGTTTCTAATGCAACCAGTTCTTTTGTGATAGATGAACGAACTTCTCTGCACATGCTCAGTTCTGAGAGATAATTTTGTGTGAAAACCGTTCTTCACCAAGCTTGTTGGGAACACAAATTTTCTTTCCTGTTGCAAACTGCACTCCATACATATTTATGGGGAGGTACTCGCTCCAACTCGGTTTTATAGTAAAAATTGCAGGAATTTCAAACCGGCACTAGGAAACACTCTGAGAAACCAGAGTAAATGTTTCTCCTGCAAACCGTTCCTTTGTGCTAGATGAACGAACGTCTCTCCACATGCTCTGTTCTGAGAGATATGTGTGTGTTCAAGCCGACCTTCACCAGGCTTGTTGGGAACACAGAGTTTCTTTTCAGATGCAAAGTGCACTGCATACATATATATGGGGAGGTACTGGCTCCAACTCGGTTTTACAGTGAAAACTGCAGGAACTTCATACCGGCATTAGGAAAAATACTGAGAATTTCGAATAAAGTTTCTCCTGCAACCCGTTCCCTTTGTGCTAGATGAACGAACGTCTCTCCACATGATCAGTTCTGAGACATATGTGTGTGTGAAAGCCGTCCTTCACCTAGCTTGTTGGGAACACAATGTTTCTTTTCAGTTGCAAAGTGGAATCCATATATATATATGGGGAATTACTCCCTCCAACTCTGTTTTACAGTGAAAACTGCAGGAACATGTATACCGGCATTAGGAAAAAGACTGAGAATCCAGAGTAAATGTTTCTCCTGCAAAACGTTCCTTTTGTGCTAGATGAACGAAAGTCTATCCTCATGCTTAGTTCTGAGAGGTAAGTGTGGGTGAAAGCCGTCCTTCACCTAGCTTGTTGGGAACACAAAGTTTCTTTTCAGTTGCAAAGTGGAATCCATACATATATATGGGGATTTACTCGCTCCAACTCGGCTTTACAGGGAAAACTGCAGGAACTTCTAAACGGAATTAGGAAACAGACAGAGACACCAGAGAAAATTTTCTCCTGCAACCCCTTCCCATTCTGCTAGATGAACGAACGTCTCTCCACATGCTAAGATCTAAGAAATAAGTGTGTGTGAAAGCCGTCCTTCAAGTTGCTTGATGGGAACACAGAGTTTCTTTTCAGTTGCAAACGGCACTCCATACATATATATGGGAATGTACAAGCTCCAACTCGGTTTTACACAGAAAACTGCAGGAACTTCAAACCGGCACTAGGAAACACACTGAGAAAAAAGAGTAAAAGTTTCTCCTGCAAACTCTTCCCTTTGTGCTAGATGAACGAAAGTCTCTCTACATGCTCTGTTCTGAGATATATGTGTGTGTGCAAGCCGAACTTCACCTAGCTTGTTGGGAACACAGAGTTACTTTTCAGTTGCAAACTGCATGGCATACATTTATATGAGGAGGTACTGGCTCCAACTCGGTTTTACAGTGAATAATGCAGGAACTTCATACCGGCATTAGGAAAATGACTGAGAATTTAGAATAAACTTTCTCCTGCAACCGGTTCCCTATGTGCTAAATGAACGAAGTTCTATCCACATGCTCAGTTCTGAGAGATAAGTGTGTGTGAAAGCTGTTCTTCACCTAGCTTGTTGGGAACACAGAGTTCCTTTTCAGTTGCAAAGTGGAATCCTTACATATATATGGGGATTTACTCACTCCAAAATGGTTTTACAGGAAAACTGCAGGAACTTCTAACCGGCATTAGGAAACAGACTGAGAAACCAGAGTAAAAGTTTTTCCTGCAACCCGTTCCATTTGTGCTAGATAAACGAACGTCTCTCCAAATGCTCAATTCTGAGAGATATTTGTGTGTGAAAGCCGTCCTTCACCTAGTTTGTTGGGAACACAAAGTTCTTTTCAGTTGCAAACGGCACTTCATACATATATAAGGGGATGTACAAGCTCCAACTCGGTTTTACAGTGAAAACTGCAGGAAGTTCAAACCGGCACTAAGAAACACTCTGAGAAACCAGAGTAAATGTTTCTCCTGCAAACCGTTCTTTTGTGCTAGATGAACGAACGTCTCTCCACATGCTCAGTTCTCAGAGATAAGTGTGTGTGAATGCCGTCCTTCTACTAGCTTGTTGGGAACACAAAGTTTCTTTTCAGTTGCAAAGTGGAATCCATACATATATATGGGGGTTAGTCGCTCCAACTCGGTTTTACAGTGAAAAATGCAGGAACATGTAACCAGCATTAGGAAAAAGACTGAGAATCCAGATTAAATGTTTCTCCTGCAAACCGTTCCCTTTGTGCTAGATGAACGAAAGTCTATTCTCATGCTCAGTTCTGAGAGATAAGTGTGGGTGAAAGCAGTCCTTCACCTAGCTTGTTGGGAACACAAAGTTTCTTTTCAGTTGCAAAGTGGAATCCATACATATATATGGGGATTTACTCGCTCCAACTCGGTTTTACAGGGAAAACTGCAGGAACTTCTAAACGGCATTAGGAAACAGACGGAGACACCAGAGTAAAATTTTCTCCTGCAACCCCTTCCCATTGTGCTAGATGAACGAACGTCTCTCCACATGCTCAGTTCTTAGGAATAAGTGTGTGTGAAAGCCGTCCTTCAACTTGCTTGATGGGAACACAGAGTTTCTTTTCAGTTGCAAAATGCAATGCATACATATATACGTTAGGTAATCGCTCCAACTCGATTTTACAGTGAAAACTGCAGGAAATTCAAACCGGCACTAGGAAACACACTGAGAAAACAGTAAAAGTTTCTCCTGCAACCCCTTCCCATTGTGCTAGATGAACGAACGTCTCTCTACATGCTTTGTTCTGAGAGATATGTGTGTGTTCAAGCCGACCTTCACCAGGCTTGTTGGGAACACAGAGTTTCTTTTCAGTTGCAAAGTGCACTGCATACATATATAAGGGGAGGTACTGGCTCCAACTCGGTTTTACAGTGAAAACTGCAGGAACTTCATACCGGCATTAGGAAAAATACTGAGAATTTAGAATAAAGTTTCTCCTGCAACCCGTTCCCTATGTGCTAGATGAACGAAAGTCTATCCACATGCTCAGTTCTGAGAGATAAGTGTGTGTGAAAGCCGTTCTTCACCTAGCTTGTTGGGAACACAGAGTTTCTTTTCATTTGCAATCGGCACTCCATAAATTAATATGGGAAGGTACACGCTCCAACTCGGTTTTACAGTGAAAACTGCAGGAATTTCAAACCGGCACTAGGAAACAGCCTGAGAAACCAGAGTAAAAGTTTCTCCTGCAAAACTATCCCTTTGTGCTAGATGAACGAACGTCTCTCCACATGCTCAGATCTCAGATATAAGTGTGTGTGAAAGCCGTACTTCACATAGCTTGTAAGGAACACAAAGATTCTTTTCAGTTGCAAACTGCACTCCATACATATATATGGGTAGGAACACGCTCAAACTCGGTTTTACAGTGAAAACTGCAGGAATATCAAACCGGCACTAGAAAACACAGTGAGAAACCAGAGTAAAAGTTTCTCCTGCAAACCGTTCCTTTTGTGCTAGATGAACGAACGTATCTCCACATGCTCAGTTCTCAGAGATAAGGGTGTGTGAAAGCCGTCCTTCACCTAGCTTGTAGGGAAAATATAGTTTTTTTCAGTTGCAAAGTGGAATACTTAAATATATATGGGAATTTACTCGCTCCAACTCGGTTTTACAGTGAAAAATGCAGGAACATCTAACCGGCATTAGGAAAAACCTGAGAATCCGGAGTAAAAGTTTCTCTTGCAAACCGTTCCCATTCTGCTAGATGAACGAACGTCTATCCACATGCTCAGTTCTGAGAGATTATTTTGTGTAAAACCGTTCTTCACCAAGCTTGTTGGGAACACAAATTTTCTTTCCTGTTGCAAACTGCACTCCATACATATATATGGGGATGTACTCGCTCCAACTCTGTTTTATAGTTAAAATTGCAGGAATTTCAAACCGGCACTAGGAAACACTCTGAGAAACCAGAGTAAATGTTTCTCCTGCAAACCGTTCCTTTGTGCTAGATGAACGAACGTCTCTCCACATGTTCAGTTGTCAGAGATAAGCGTGTGTGAATGCCGTCCTTCAACTAGCTTGTTGGGAACACAAAGTTTCTTTTCAGTTGCAAAGTGGAATCCATACATATATATGGGGGTTTAGTCGCTCCAACTCGGTTTTACAGTGAAAACTGCAGGAACATGTAACCGGCATTAGGAAAAAGACTGAGAATCCAGAGTAAATGTTTCTCCTGCAAACCGTTCCCTTTGTGCTAGATGAACGAAAGTCTATCCTCATGCTCAGTTCTGAGAGATAAGTGTGGGTGAAAGCAGTCCTTCACCTAGCTTGTTGGGAACACCAAGTTCCTTTTCAGTTGCAAAGTGGAATCCATATATATATATGGGGATTTACTCGCTCCAACTCGGTTTTACAGGGAAAACTGCAGGAACTTCTAAACGGCATTAGGAAACAGACGGAGACACCAGAGTAAAATTTTCTCCTGCAACCCCTTCCCATTGTGCTAGATGAACGAACGTCTCTCCACATGCTCAGTTCTTAGAAATAAGTGTGTGTGAAAGCCGTCCTTCAACTTGCTTGATGGGAACACAGAGTTTCTTTTCAGTTGCAAAATGCAATGCATACATATATATGTTAGGTAATCGCTCCAACTCGATTTTACAGTGAAAACTGCAGTAAATTCAAACCGGCACTAGGAAACACACTGAGAAAACAGAGTAAAAGTTTCTCCTGCAACCCCTTCCCATTGTGCTAGATGAACGAACGTCTCTCCACATGCTTTGTTCTGAGAGATATGTGTGTGTTCAAGCCGACCTTCACCAGACTTGTTGGGAACACAGAGTTTCTTTTCAGTTGCAAAGTGCACTGCATACATATATATGGGGAGGTACTGGCTCCAAATCGGTTTTACAGTGAAAACTGCAGGAACTTCATACCGGAATTAGGAAAAATACTGAGAATTTAGAATATAGTTTCTCCTGCAACCGGTTCCCTATGTGCTAGATGAACGAAAGCCTATCCACATGCTCAGTTCTGAGAGATAAGTGTGTGTGAAAGCCGTTCTTCACCTAGCTTGTTGGGAACACAGAGTTTCTTTTCAGTTGCAATCCGCACTCCATACAATTATATGGGTAGGTACTCGCTCAAACATGTTTTTACAGTGAAATCTAGGAACTTCTAACCGGCATTAGGAAACAGACTTAGAAACCACAGTAAATGTTTCTCCTGCAACCCGTTCCCTTTGTGCTAGAGGAACGAACGTCTCTCCACATGATCATTTCTTAGAGATACGTGTGTGTGAAAGCCGTCCTTCACCTAGCTTGTAGGGAAAACAAAGGTTCTTTTAAGTTGCAAAATGCACTCCATAAATATATATGGGATTGTACTCGCACCAACCCGGTTTTACAGTGAAAACTGCAGGAAATTCAAACAGGCAGTAGGAAACACTCTGAGAAACCAGAGTAAAAGTTTCTCCTGCAAACCTTTCCCTTTGGGCTAGATTAAAGAACGTCCCTCCACATGCTCAGTTCTCAGAGATAAGTGTGTGTGAAAGCCGTCCTTCACATAACTTGTAAGGAACAAAAAGCTTCTTTTCAGTTGCAAACTGCACTCCATACATATATATGTGTAGGAATACGCTCCAACTCGGTTTTACACTGAAAACTGCAGGAACTTCAAACCGGCCCTAGGAAACACACTGAGAAACCAGAGTAAAATTTCTCCTGCAAACCGTTCCATTGTTCTAGATGAACGAACGTCTCTACACATGCTCAGTTCTCAGAGATAAGTGTGTTTGAAAGCCGTCCTTCACCTAGCTTGTAGGGAACATAAAGTTTATTTTTAGATGCAAAGTGGAATACTTACATATATATGGGAATTTATTCGTTCCAACTCGGTTTTACAGGGAAAACTGCAGGAACTTCTAACCGGCATTAGGAAACAGACTTAGAAACCAGAGTAAAAGTTCTACCAGCAAACCGTTCCCTTTGTGCTAGATGAACGAACGTCTCTCCACATGCTCAGTTCTGAGAGATATGTGTGTGTGAAAGCCGTCCTTCACCTAGCTTGTTTGGAACACAAAGTTTCTTTTCATTTGCAAAGTGGAATTAAGATATATATATATCGGGAGTTACTCGCTCCAACTCGGTTTTACAGTGAAAAATGCAGGAACATCTAACCGGCATTAGGAAAAATTCTGAGAATCCAGTGTAAAAGTTTATCCTGCAAATCGTTCCCTTTGTGCTAGATGAACAAACGTCTCTCCACATGTTCAGTTCTGAGAGATAATTGTGGGTTAAAGCCGTCCTTCACCTAGATTGTTGGGAAAACAAAGTTGGTTTTCAGTTGCAAATTGGAATCCATACAAATATATGGGGAGTTACACGCTCGAACTCGGTTTTACAGTGAAAACTGCAGGAACTTCTAACCGGCATTAGGAAACAGATTGAGAATCCAGTTTAAAGTTTCACCTGCAAACAGTTCCATTTGTGCTAGATGAACGAACGTCTATCCACATGCTCATTGCTGAGAGATATGTTTCTGTGAAAGCCGTCCTTCACTTTGCTTGTTGGGAACACAAAGTTTCTTTTCAGTTGCAAACTGCACTCCATACATATATATCTGGAGGTACTCGCTCCAAATCGATTTTACAGTGAAAACTGCAGGAACTTCAAACCGGCCCTACGAAAAACACTGAGAAATCAGAGTAAAAGTTTCTCCTGTTAACCATTCCTTTGTGCTATATAAACGAACGTCTCTCCACATGCTCAGTTCTAGAGATAAGTGTGTGTGAAAGCTGTCCTTCACCTAGATTTTTGGGAACACAAAGTTTCTTTTCAGTTGCAAAGTGGAATCCATACATATACATGGGGTGTTACTCGATCCAACATGGTTTTACAGGGAAAACCGCAGGAACATCTAACCGGCATTAGGAAACAGACTGAGAAAGCACAGTAAAATTTTCTCCTGCAACCCGTTCCCTTTGTGCTAGATGAACGAACGTCTTTCAACATGCTCAGTTCTGAGAGATAAGTGTGTGTGAATGCCGTACTTCCCCTAGCTTGTTGGGAACACAGAGTTTCTTTCAGTTGCAAACTGTACTCCATACAATTATAAGGGGAATTACTAGCTCCAACACGGTTTTACAGTGAAAACTGCAGGAACTTCAAAAATGCACTAGGAAACACACTGAGAAATCAGAGCAAAGTTACTCCTGCAAACCGTTCCCTTTGTGCTAGATGAACGAAGGTCTCTAAACATGCTTAGTTCTCAGAGATAAGTGTGTGTGAAAGCCGTCCTTCACCTAGCATTTGGGAACACAGAGTTTCTTTTCAGTTGAAAAATGCACTGCATACATATATATGGGGAGGTACACGCTCCAACTCGTTTTTACTGTGAAAACTGCAGAAAATTTAAACCGACACTTGTAAAAAATTTGAGAAACCAGAGTAAAAGTTTCTCCTGCAAACATTTCCATTTGTGCTAGATGAACGAACGTCTCTCCACATGCTCAGTTCTGAGAGATAAGTGTCTGTGAAAGCCGTCCTTCAACTAGCTTGTTGGGAACACAAAGTTTCATATCAGTTTCAAACTGCACTCCTTACATATGTATAGGGAGGTACTCGCTCCAACACGGTTTTACAGTGAAAACTGCAGGAACATCTAACCGGCACTAGGAAACACTCTGAGAAACCAGAGTAAAAGTTTCTCCTGCAACCAGTTCCCTTTGTGCTAGATGAACGAACGTCTCTCCACATGCTCAGTTCTCAGAGATAAGTGTGAGTGAAAGCCGTCCTTCACCTAGCTTGTTGGGATCACAGAGTTTCTTTTCAGTTGCAAACTGCACTGCATACCTATATATGGGTAAGTTCTGGCTCCAACTCCCTTTTACAGTGAAAACTGCAGGAACTTCATACCGGCATTAGGAAAAAGACTGAGAATTTAGAATAAATTTGTCCTGAAACCCATTCCCTATGTGCTAGATGAACGAACGTCTCTCCACATGCTCAGTTCTCAGAGATAAGTGTGTGTGAAAGCCGTCCTTCACCTAGCTTGTTGGGAACACAGAGTTTCTTTCCAGTTGTTATCGGCACACCATACATTTATATGGATAGGTACTCGCTCAAACATGTTTTTACAGTGAAATCTGCAAGAACTTCAAACCGGCATTAGGAAACACACTGAGAAACCAGAGTAAAATATCTCCAACAACACGTTCCCTTTGTGCTAGATTAACTGTCGTCTCTCCACATGCTCAGTTCTGAGAGATAAGTGTGTGTTAAAGCAGTCCTTCACCTAGCTTGTTAGGAACACAAAGTTCCTTTCCAGTTGCAAAGTGGAATCCATACATATATATGGGGAGTTACTCGCTCCAACTCGGATTTACAAGGAAAACTGCAGGAAATTCTAACCGGCATTAGGAAACAGACTGAGAAACCAGAGTAATAGTTTCTCCTGCAATCCTTTCCCTTTGTGCTAGATGAACGAACGTCTCTCCACATGCTCATTTCTCAGACATAAGTGTGTGTGAAAGCCGTCCTTCACCTATCTTGTTGGGAACACAGAGTTACTTTTCAATTGCAAACTTCACTCCATACATTTATATGGGGAGGGACTCGCTCCAACTAGATTTTACAATGAAAACTGCAGGAACTTCAAACCGGCACAAGGAAACACACTGAGAAACCAGAGTAAAAGTTTCTCCTGCAAACCGTTCATTTTGTGCTAGATAAACGAACGTCTCTCCACATGATCAGTTCTGAGAGATATGTGTGTGTGAAAGCCGTCGTTCACCTAGCTTGTTGGGAACACAAAGTTTCTTATCTGTTGCAAACTGCACTCCATACATATATATGGGATGTACTCGCTCCAACTCGGTTTTACAGTGAAAACTGCAGGAATTTCAAACCGGCACTAGGAAACACACTGAAAATCCAGAGTAAAAGTTCTTCTTGCAACCCGTTCCCTTTGTGCTAGATGAATGAACGTCTCTACACTTGCTCAGTTCTGGGTGATAAGTGTGTGTGAAAGCCGTCCTTCACCTAGCTTGTTGGGTACACAAAGTTTGTTTTCAGTTGCAAAGTGGAATCCATACAAATATATGGGGAGTTACACGCTCGAACTCGGTTTTAAAATGAAAACTGCAGGAACTTCTAACCGGCATTAGGAAAAAGATTGAGAATCCAGTGTAAAAGTTTCTCCTACAAACAGTTCCTTTGTGCTAGATGAACGAACGTCTATCCACATGCTCAGTTCTGAGAGATATGTTTCTGTGAAAGCCGTCTTCACTTTGTTTGTTGGGAACACAAAGTTTCTTTTCAGTTGCAAACAGCACTCTATACATATATATTTGGAGGTAGTCGCTCCAAATCGATTTTACAGTGAAAACTGCAGGAACTTGAAAGCGTCACTAGGAAACAGACTGAGAAACCACAGTAAAATTTTCTCCTGCATCCCGTTCCCTTTGTGCTAGATAAACGAACATCTCTCCACATGCTCAGTTCTGGGTGATAAGTGTGTGTGAAAGCCGTCCTTCAAATAGCTTGTTGGGAAAACATAGTTTCATATCATTTGAAATCTGCACTCCTTACATATGTATTGGGAGGTACTCGCTCCAAATCGGTTTTATAGTGAAAACTGCAGGAACATCCAACCGGCATTAGGAAACAGACTGAGAAACCAGAGTAAAAGTTTCTCCTGCAACCTCTTCCCTTTGTGCTAGATGAACGAACGTCTCTTCACATGCTCAGTTCTGAGAGAAAAGTGTGTGTGAAATCCGTACTTCACCTAGCTTGTTGGGAACACAAAGACTCTTTTCAGTTGCAAACGGCACTATATACATATATATGAGTAGGTACTAGCTCCAACTCGGTTTTACACTGAAAACTGCAGGAACTTATAACCAGCACTAGGAAACACACTGAGAAACCAGAGTAGAAGTTTCCCCTGCAAACCGTTCCCTTTGTGCTAGATGAACGAACGTCTCTCCACATGCTCAGTTCTGAGAGATAAGTGTGTTTGAAAGCCGTCCATCAACTTGCTTGTTGGGAACACAGAGATTCTTTTCAGTTGCAAACTGCACTCTCTATATATATATGGGGAGGTACTAGCTACAACTCGACTTTACAGTGAAAATGCAGTAACTTCAAACCGGCATTAGGAAACACACTGAGAAACCAGAGTAAAATATCTCCAACAACACGTTCCCTTTGTGCTAGATTAACTGTCGTCTCTCCACATGCTCAGTTCTGAGAGATAAGTGTGTGTTAAAGCAGTCCTTCACCTAGCTTGTTAGGAACACAAAGTTCCTTTTCAGTTGCAAAGTGGAATCCATACATATATATGGGGAGTTACTCGCTCCAACTCGGATTTACAAGGAAAATTGCAGGAAATTCTAACCGGCATTAGGAAACAGACTGAGAAACCAGAGTAATAGTTTCTCCTGCAATCCTTTCCCTTTGTGCTAGATGAACGAACGTCTCTCCACATGCTCATTTCTCAGACATAAGTGTGTGTGAAAGCCGTCCTTCACCTAGCTTGTTGGGAACACAGAGTTACTTTTCAATTGCAAACTTCACTCCATACATTTATATGGGGAGGGACTCGCTCCAACTAGATTTTACAATGAAAACTGCAGGAACTTCAAACCGGCACAAGGAAACACACTGAGAAACCAGAGTAAAAGTTTCTCCTGTAAACCGTTCCCTTTGGCTTGATGAACGAACGTCTCTCCACATGCTCAGTTCTCAGAGATAAGTGAGTGTGAAAGCCGTCCTTCACCTAGCTTGTTGGGAACAAAAAGTTTCTTTTCAGCTGCAAACGGCAATCCATACATATATATGGGGATGTACAAGCTCCAACTCGGTTTTACAGTCTAAACTGCAGGAACTTCAAACCGGCACTAGGAAACACACTGAAAATCCAGAGTAAAAGTTCTTCTTGCAACCCGTTCCCTTTGTGCTAGATGAATGAACGTCTCTACACTTGCTCAGTTCTGGGTGATAAGTGTGTGTGAAAGCCGTCCTTCACCTAGCTTGTTGGGTACACAAAGTTTGTTTTCAGTTGCAAAGTGGAATCCATACAAATATATGGGGAGTTACACGCTCGAACTCGGTTTTAAAATGAAAACTGCAGGAACTTCTAACCGGCATTAGGAAAAAGATTGAGAATCCAGTGTAAAAGTTTCTCCTACAAACAGTTCCTTTGTGCTAGATGAACGAACGTCTATCCACATGCTCAGTTCTGAGAGATATGTTTCTGTGAAAGCCGTCTTCACTTTGTTTGTTGGGAACACAAAGTTTCTTTTCAGTTGCAAACAGCACTCTATACATATATATTTGGAGGTAGTCGCTCCAAATCGATTTTACAGTGAAAACTGCAGGAACTTGAAAGCGTCACTAGGAAACAGACTGAGAAACCACAGTAAAATTTTCTCCTGCATCCCGTTCCCTTTGTGCTAGATAAACGAACATCTCTCCACATGCTCAGTTCTGGGTGATAAGTGTGTGTGAAAGCCGTCCTTCAAATAGCTTGTTGGGAAAACATAGTTTCATATCATTTGAAATCTGCACTCCTTACATATGTATTGGGAGGTACTCGCTCCAAATCGGTTTTATAGTGAAAACTGCAGGAACATCCAACCGGCATTAGGAAACAGACTGAGAAACCAGAGTAAAAGTTTCTCCTGCAACCTCTTCCCTTTGTGCTAGATGAACGAACGTCTCTTCACATGCTCAGTTCTGAGAGAAAAGTGTGTGTGAAATCCGTACTTCACCTAGCTTGTTGGGAACACAAAGACTCTTTTCAGTTGCAAACGGCACTATATACATATATATGAGTAGGTACTAGCTCCAACTCGGTTTTACACTGAAAACTGCAGGAACTTATAACCAGCACTAGGAAACACACTGAGAAACCAGAGTAGAAGTTTCCCCTGCAAACCGTTCCCTTTGTGCTAGATGAACGAACGTCTCTCCACATGCTCAGTTCTGAGAGATAAGTGTGTTTGAAAGCCGTCCATCAACTTGCTTGTTGGGAACACAGAGATTCTTTTCAGTTGCAAACTGCACTCTCTATATATATATGGGGAGGTACTAGCTACAACTCGACTTTACAGTGAAAATGCAGTAACTTCAAACCGGCATTAGGAAACACACTGAGAAACCAGAGTAAAATATCTCCAACAACACGTTCCCTTTGTGCTAGATTAACTGTCGTCTCTCCACATGCTCAGTTCTGAGAGATAAGTGTGTGTTAAAGCAGTCCTTCACCTAGCTTGTTAGGAACACAAAGTTCCTTTCCAGTTGCAAAGTGGAATCCATACATATATATGGGGAGTTACTCGCTCCAACTCGGATTTACAAGGAAAACTGCAGGAAATTCTAACCGGCATTAGGAAACAGACTGAGAAACCAGAGTAATAGTTTCTCCTGCAATCCTTTCCCTTTGTGCTAGATGAACGAACGTCTCTCCACATGCTCATTTCTCAGACATAAGTGTGTGTGAAAGCCGTCCTTCACCTAGCTTGTTGGGAACACAGAGTTACTTTTCAATTGCAAACTTCACTCCATACATTTATATGGGGAGGGACTCGCTCCAACTAGATTTTACAATGAAAACTGCAGGAACTTCAAACCGGCACAAGGAAACACACTGAGAAACCAGAGTAAAAGTTTCTCCTGTAAACCGTTCCCTTTGGCTTGATGAACGAACGTCTCTCCACATGCTCAGTTCTCAGAGATAAGTGAGTGTGAAAGCCGTCCTTCACCTAGCTTGTTGGGAACAAAAAGTTTCTTTTCAGCTGCAAACGGCAATCCATACATACATATGGGGATGTACAAGCTCCAACTCGGTTTTACAGTCTAAACTGCAGGAACTTCAAACCGGCACTAGGAAACACACTGAAAATCCAGAGTAAAAGTTCTTCTTGCAACCCGTTCCCTTTGTGCTAGATGAATGAACGTCTCTACACTTGCTCAGTTCTGGGTGATAAGTGTGTGTGAAAGCCGTCCTTCACCTAGCTTGTTGGGTACACAAAGTTTGTTTTCAGTTGCAAAGTGGAATCCATACAAATATATGGGGAGTTACACGCTCGAACTCGGTTTTAAAATGAAAACTGCAGGAACTTCTAACCGGCATTAGGAAAAAGATTGAGAATCCAGTGTAAAAGTTTCTCCTACAAACAGTTCCTTTGTGCTAGATGAACGAACGTCTATCCACATGCTCAGTTCTGAGAGATATGTTTCTGTGAAAGCCGTCTTCACTTTGTTTGTTGGGAACACAAAGTTTCTTTTCAGTTGCAAACAGCACTCTATACATATATATTTGGAGGTAGTCGCTCCAAATCGATTTTACAGTGAAAACTGCAGGAACTTGAAAGCGTCACTAGGAAACAGACTGAGAAACCACAGTAAAATTTTCTCCTGCATCCCGTTCCCTTTGTGCTAGATAAACGAACATCTCTCCACATGCTCAGTTCTGGGTGATAAGTGTGTGTGAAAGCCGTCCTTCAAATAGCTTGTTGGGAAAACATAGTTTCATATCATTTGAAATCTGCACTCCTTACATATGTATTGGGAGGTACTCGCTCCAAATCGGTTTTATAGTGAAAACTGCAGGAACATCCAACCGGCATTAGGAAACAGACTGAGAAACCAGAGTAAAAGTTTCTCCTGCAACCTCTTCCCTTTGTGCTAGATGAACGAACGTCTCTTCACATGCTCAGTTCTGAGAGAAAAGTGTGTGTGAAATCCGTACTTCACCTAGCTTGTTGGGAACACAAAGACTCTTTTCAGTTGCAAACGGCACTATATACATATATATGAGTAGGTACTAGCTCCAACTCGGTTTTACACTGAAAACTGCAGGAACTTATAACCAGCACTAGGAAACACACTGAGAAACCAGAGTAGAAGTTTCCCCTGCAAACCGTTCCCTTTGTGCTAGATGAACGAACGTCTCTCCACATGCTCAGTTCTGAGAGATAAGTGTGTTTGAAAGCCGTCCATCAACTTGCTTGTTGGGAACACAGAGATTCTTTTCAGTTGCAAACTGCACTCTCTATATATATATGGGGAGGTACTAGCTACAACTCGACTTTACAGTGAAAATGCAGTAACTTCAAACCGGCATTAGGAAACACACTGAGAAACCAGAGTAAAATATCTCCAACAACACGTTCCCTTTGTGCTAGATTAACTGTCGTCTCTCCACATGCTCAGTTCTGAGAGATAAGTGTGTGTTAAAGCAGTCCTTCACCTAGCTTGTTAGGAACACAAAGTTCCTTTCCAGTTGCAAAGTGGAATCCATACATATATATGGGGAGTTACTCGCTCCAACTCGGATTTACAAGGAAAACTGCAGGAAATTCTAACCGGCATTAGGAAACAGACTGAGAAACCAGAGTAATAGTTTCTCCTGCAATCCTTTCCCTTTGTGCTAGATGAACGAACGTCTCTCCACATGCTCATTTCTCAGACATAAGTGTGTGTGAAAGCCGTCCTTCACCTAGCTTGTTGGGAACACAGAGTTACTTTTCAATTGCAAACTTCACTCCATACATTTATATGGGGAGGGACTCGCTCCAACTAGATTTTACAATGAAAACTGCAGGAACTTCAAACCGGCACAAGGAAACACACTGAGAAACCAGAGTAAAAGTTTCTCCTGTAAACCGTTCCCTTTGGCTTGATGAACGAACGTCTCTCCACATGCTCAGTTCTCAGAGATAAGTGAGTGTGAAAGCCGTCCTTCACCTAGCTTGTTGGGAACAAAAAGTTTCTTTTCAGCTGCAAACGGCAATCCATACATACATATGGGGATGTACAAGCTCCAACTCGGTTTTACAGTCTAAACTGCAGGAACTTCAAACCGGCACTAGGAAACACACTGAAAATCCAGAGTAAAAGTTCTTCTTGCAACCCGTTCCCTTTGTGCTAGATGAATGAACGTCTCTACACTTGCTCAGTTCTGGGTGATAAGTGTGTGTGAAAGCCGTCCTTCACCTAGCTTGTTGGGTACACAAAGTTTGTTTTCAGTTGCAAAGTGGAATCCATACAAATATATGGGGAGTTACACGCTCGAACTCGGTTTTAAAATGAAAACTGCAGGAACTTCTAACCGGCATTAGGAAAAAGATTGAGAATCCAGTGTAAAAGTTTCTCCTACAAACAGTTCCTTTGTGCTAGATGAACGAACGTCTATCCACATGCTCAGTTCTGAGAGATATGTTTCTGTGAAAGCCGTCTTCACTTTGTTTGTTGGGAACACAAAGTTTCTTTTCAGTTGCAAACAGCACTCTATACATATATATTTGGAGGTAGTCGCTCCAAATCGATTTTACAGTGAAAACTGCAGGAACTTGAAAGCGTCACTAGGAAACAGACTGAGAAACCACAGTAAAATTTTCTCCTGCATCCCGTTCCCTTTGTGCTAGATAAACGAACATCTCTCCACATGCTCAGTTCTGGGTGATAAGTGTGTGTGAAAGCCGTCCTTCAAATAGCTTGTTGGGAAAACATAGTTTCATATCATTTGAAATCTGCACTCCTTACATATGT
Source organism: Camelus dromedarius (assembly GCF_036321535.1). Classification (NCBI taxonomy): domain Eukaryota; kingdom Metazoa; phylum Chordata; class Mammalia; order Artiodactyla; family Camelidae; genus Camelus; species Camelus dromedarius. Next base: position 3,025,538 of record NC_087451.1, on the reverse strand, counting down.
ATTGGGAGGTACTCGCTCCAAATCGGTTTTATAGTGAAAACTGCAGGAACATCCAACCGGCATTAGGAAACAGACTGAGAAACCAGAGTAAAAGTTTCTCCTGCAACCTCTTCCCTTTGTGCTAGATGAACGAACGTCTCTTCACATGCTCAGTTCTGAGAGAAAAGTGTGTGTGAAATCCGTACTTCACCTAGCTTGTTGGGAACACAAAGACTCTTTTCAGTTGCAAACGGCACTATATACATATATATGAGTAGGTACTAGCTCCAACTCGGTTTTACACTGAAAACTGCAGGAACTTATAACCAGCACTAGGAAACACACTGAGAAACCAGAGTAGAAGTTTCCCCTGCAAACCGTTCCCTTTGTGCTAGATGAACGAACGTCTCTCCACATGCTCAGTTCTGAGAGATAAGTGTGTTTGAAAGCCGTCCATCAACTTGCTTGTTGGGAACACAGAGATTCTTTTCAGTTGCAAACTGCACTCTCTATATATATATGGGGAGGTACTAGCTACAACTCGACTTTACAGTGAAAATGCAGTAACTTCAAACCGGCATTAGGAAACACACTGAGAAACCAGAGTAAAATATCTCCAACAACACGTTCCCTTTGTGCTAGATTAACTGTCGTCTCTCCACATGCTCAGTTCTGAGAGATAAGTGTGTGTTAAAGCAGTCCTTCACCTAGCTTGTTAGGAACACAAAGTTCCTTTCCAGTTGCAAAGTGGAATCCATACATATATATGGGGAGTTACTCGCTCCAACTCGGATTTACAAGGAAAACTGCAGGAAATTCTAACCGGCATTAGGAAACAGACTGAGAAACCAGAGTAATAGTTTCTCCTGCAATCCTTTCCCTTTGTGCTAGATGAACGAACGTCTCTCCACATGCTCATTTCTCAGACATAAGTGTGTGTGAAAGCCGTCCTTCACCTAGCTTGTTGGGAACACAGAGTTACTTTTCAATTGCAAACTTCACTCCATACATTTATATGGGGAGGGACTCGCTCCAACTAGATTTTACAATGAAAACTGCAGGAACTTCAAACCGGCACAAGGAAACACACTGAGAAACCAGAGTAAAAGTTTCTCCTGTAAACCGTTCCCTTTGGCTTGATGAACGAACGTCTCTCCACATGCTCAGTTCTCAGAGATAAGTGAGTGTGAAAGCCGTCCTTCACCTAGCTTGTTGGGAACAAAAAGTTTCTTTTCAGCTGCAAACGGCAATCCATACATACATATGGGGATGTACAAGCTCCAACTCGGTTTTACAGTCTAAACTGCAGGAACTTCAAACCGGCACTAGGAAACACACTGAAAATCCAGAGTAAAAGTTCTTCTTGCAACCCGTTCCCTTTGTGCTAGATGAATGAACGTCTCTACACTTGCTCAGTTCTGGGTGATAAGTGTGTGTGAAAGCCGTCCTTCACCTAGCTTGTTGGGTACACAAAGTTTGTTTTCAGTTGCAAAGTGGAATCCATACAAATATATGGGGAGTTACACGCTCGAACTCGGTTTTAAAATGAAAACTGCAGGAACTTCTAACCGGCATTAGGAAAAAGATTGAGAATCCAGTGTAAAAGTTTCTCCTACAAACAGTTCCTTTGTGCTAGATGAACGAACGTCTATCCACATGCTCAGTTCTGAGAGATATGTTTCTGTGAAAGCCGTCTTCACTTTGTTTGTTGGGAACACAAAGTTTCTTTTCAGTTGCAAACAGCACTCTATACATATATATGGGAGGTACTCGCTCCAAATCGATTTTACAGTGAAAACTGCAGGAATTACAAACCGGCACTAGGAAACACTCTGAGAAACCAGAGTAAAAGTTTCTCCTGGAAACTGTACCCTTTGTGCTACATGAACGAAGGTCTCTGCACATGCTCAATTCTGAGAGATAAGTGTGTGTGAAAGCCGTCCTTCACATAGCTTGTAAGGAACAAAAAGTTTCTTTTCAGTTGCAAACTGCACTCCATACATATATATGGGTAGGAACACGCTCCAACACGCTTTTACAGTGAAAACTGCAGGAATATCAAACCGGCACTAGGAAACACACTGAGAAACCAGAGTAAAATTTCTCCTGCAAACCGTTCCATTGTGCTAGATGAGCGAACGTCTCTCCACATGCTCAGTTCTCAGAGTTATGTGTGTGTGAAAGCCGTCCTTCACCTAGCTTGTAGGGAACATAAAGTTTATTTTCAGTTGCAAAGTTGTATACTTACATATATATGGGAATTTACTCGCTCCAACTCGGTTTTACAGGGAAAACTGCAGGAACTTCTAACTGGCATTAGGAAACAGACTGAGAAACCAGAGTAAAAGTTGTTCCTGCAAACCGTTCCCATTGTGCTAGATGAACGAAACTCTCTCCACATGCTCAGTACTCAGAGTTATGTGTGTGTGAAAGCCGTCCTTCAACTAGCTTGTTGGGAACACAAAGTTTCTTTTCATTTGCAAAGTGGAATCCATACATATTTATGGGGGGTTACTCTCTGCAACCCGCTTTTACAGTGAAAACTGCAGGAACATGTAACCGGCATTAGGAAAAAGGCTGATAATCCAATGTAAATATTTCTCCTGCAACCCGTTCCCTTTGTGCTAGATGAATGAACGTCTCTCCACATGCTCTATTCTGAGAGAAATTTGTGTGTGCAAGCTGAACTTCACCTAGCTTGTTGGGAACACAGAGTTTCTTTTCAGTTGCAAACTGCACTCCATACATATATATGGGGAGGGACTCGCTCCAACAAGATTTTACAGTGAAAACTGCAGGAACTTCAAACCGGCACTAGGAAACACACTGAGATACCAGAGTAAAAGTTTCTCCTGTAAACCGTTCCCTTTGTGCTAGATGAACGAACGTCTCTCCACATGCTCAGTTCTGAGGGATAAGTATGTGTGAAAGCCGAACTTCACCTAGCTTGTTGGGAACACAGAGTTTCTTTTCAGTTGCAAACTGCACTCCATACATATATATGGGGAGGTCCTCGCTCCAACACAATTTCACAGTGAAAATTGCAGGAACTTCAAACCGGCACTAGGAAACACGCTGCGAAACCAGAGTAGAAATTACTTCTGCAACCCTTTCCGTTTGTGCTAGATGAACGAACGTCTGTCCACATGCTCACTTCTCAGAGATAAGTGTGTGTGAAATCCGACCTTCACTTAGATTGTTGGGAACACAGAGCTTCTTTTCAGTAGCATACAGCACTCCATACATATATATGGGGATGTACTCGTCCAACTCGGTTTTACAGTGAAAACTGCAGGAATTTCAAAGCGGTACTAGGAAACAAACTGAAAATCCAGAGTAAAAGTTCTTTCTGCAAACCGTTCCCTTTGTGCTAGATGAACGAACGTCTCTCCACATGCTCAGTTCTTAGAAATAAGTGTGTGTGAAAGCCATCCTTCAACTTGCTTGATGGGAACACAGAGTTTCTTTTCAGTTGCAAAATGCAATGCATACATATATAAGTTAGGTACTCGCTCCAACTCGGTTTTACAGTTAAATCTGCAGGAAATTCAAACCGGCACTAGGAAACACACTGAGAAAACAGAGTAAAAGTTTCTCCTGCAACCCGTTCCCTTTGTGCTAGATGAACGAACGTCACTCCACATGCTCTGTTCTGAGAGATATGTGTGTGTGCAAGCCGATCTTCACCTAGCTTGTTGGGAACACAGAGTTTCTTTTCAGTTGCAAAGTGCACTGCATACATATATATGGGGAGGTACTGGCTCCAACTCGGTTTTACAGTGAAAACTGCAGGAACTTCATACCGGCATTAGGAAAAAGACTGAGAATTTAGAATAACGTTTCTCCTGCAACCCGTTCCCTATATGCTAGATGAACGAAAGTCTATCCACATGCTCTGTTCTGAGAGATAACTGTGTGTGAAAGCCGTTCTTCACCTAGCTTGTTGGGAACACAGAGTTTCTTTTCAGTTGCAATCGGCATTCCATACATTAATATGGGTAGGTACTCGCTCAAACATTTTTTTACAGTGAAATCTGCAGGAACTTCTAACCGGCATTTGGAAACAGATTTAGAAACCAGAGTAAATGTTTCTCCTGCATCCCGTTCCCTTTGTGCTAGATGAACGAACGTCTCTCCACATGATCAGTTCTGAGAGATATGTGTGTGTGAAAGACTTTCTACACCTAGCTTGTTGGGAACACAAAGTTTCTTTTCAGTTGCAATGTGGAATCCATATATATATATGGGGAGTTACTCGCTCCAACTCGATTTTACAGTGAAAAGTGCAGGAATATCTAACCGGCATTAGGAAAATACTGATAATCCAGAATAAAAGTTTCTCCTGCAAACCGTTCCCATTGTGCTAGTTGAACGAACGTCTATCCACATGCTCAGTTCTGAGAGATAATTTTGTGTGAAAACCGTTCTTCACCAAGCTTGTTGGGAACAAAAAGTATCTTTTCTGTTGCAAAATGCACTCCATACATATATATGGGGAGTTACTAGATCCAACTCGGTTTTACAGTGAAAAATGCAGGAACTTCAAACCGGCACAAGGAAACACACTGAGAAACCAGAGTAAAAGTTTCTCCTGCAAAGTTTCCCTTTGTGCTAGATGAACGAACGTCTCTCCACATGCTCAGTTCTCAGACATAAATGTGTGTGAAAGCCGTCCATCACCTAGCTGGTTGGGAACACAGAGTTACTTTTCTGTTGCAAACTGCACTCCATAAATATATATGGGGAGGGACTCGCTCCAACAAGATTTTACAGTGAAAACTGCAGGAACTTCAAACCGGCACTAGGAACCACACTGAGAAACCAGAGTAACAGTTTCTCCTGTAAACCGTTCCCTTTGTGCTAGATGAACGAACGTCTCTCCACATGCTCAGTTCTGAGAGATAAGTATGTGTGCAATCCGTCCTTCAATTAGCTTGTTGGGAACACAGAGTTTCTTTTCATTTGCATACAGCACTCCATACATATATATGGGGAGGTACTCGCTCCAACTCATTTTTACAGTGAAATCTTCAGGAATTTCTAAACGGCATTAGGAAAAAATCTGAGAATCAGAGTAAAACTTTCTCCTGCAAACCGTTCCCTTTGTGCTAGATGAACAAACGTCTCTCCACATGTTCATTTCTGAGAGATAAGTGTGTGTGAAAGCCGTCCTTCACCTAGTTTGTTATGTACACAAAGTTTGTTTTCAGATGCAAAGTGGAATCCATACAAATATATGGGGAGTTACACGCTCGAACTCGGTTTTAATATGAAAACTGCAGGAACTTCTAACCGGCATTAGGAAAAAGATTGAGAATAAAGTGTAAAAGTTTCTCCTAGAAACAGTTCCTTTGTGCTAGATGAACGAACGTCTATCCACATGCTCAGTTCTGAGAGATAAGTGTGTGTGAAAGCCGTCCTTCACCTAGCTTGTTGGGAACAAAAAGTTTCTTTTCAGTTGCAAAGTGGAATCCATACATATATATGGGGTGTTACTCGCTCCAACTCGGTTTTACACTGAAAACTGCAGAAACTTCTAACCGGCATTAGGAAACAGACTGAGAAATCAGAGTAAAAGTTTCTCCTGCAAACCGTTCCCTTTGTGCTAGATGAAAAAACGTCTCTCCACATGCTCAGTTCTCAGAGATAAGGGTGTGTGAAAGCCGTCCTTCACCTAGCTTGTAGGGAAAATATAGTTTTTTTCAGTTGCAAAGTGGAATACTTAAATATATATGGGAATTTACTCGCTCCAACTCGGTTTTACAGTGAAAAATGCAGGAACATCTAACCGGCATTAGGAAAAACCTGAGAATCCGGAGTAAAAGTTTCTCTTGCAAACCGTTCCCATTGTGCTAGATGAACGAACGTCTATCCACATGCTCAGTTCTGAGAGATTATTTTGTGTGAAAACCGTTCTTCACCAAGCTTGTTGGGAACACAAATTTTCTTTCCTGTTGCAAACTGCACTCCATACATATATATGGGGAGGTACTCGCTCCAACTCGGTTTTATAGTAAAAATTGCAGGAATTTCAAACCCGCACGAGGAAACACTCTGAGAAACCAGAGTAAATGTTTCTCCTGCAAACCGTTCCTTTGTGCTAGATGAACGAACGTCCCTCCACATGCTCTGTTCTGAGAGATATGTGTGTGTTCAAGCCGAACTTCACCAGGCTTGTTGGGAACACAGAGTTCCTTTTCAGTTGCAAAGTGCACTGCATACATATATATGGGGAGGTACTGGATCCAACTCGGTTTTACAGTGAAAACTGCAGGAACTTCATACCGGCATTAGGAAAAATACTGAGAATTTAGAATATAGTTTCTCCTGCAACCCGTTCCCTATGTGCTAGATGAACGAACGTCTATCCACATGCTCAGTTCTGAGAGATAAGTGTGTGTGAAAGCCGTTCTTCACCTAGCTTGTTGGGAACACAGAGTTTCTTTTCAGTTGCAATCGGCATTCCATACATTTATAAGGGTAGGTACTCGCTCAAACATGTTTCTACAGTGAAATCTGCAGGAACTTCTAACCGGCATTAGGAAACAGACTTAGAAACCAGAGTAAATGTTTCTCCTGCAACCCGTTCCCATTGTGCTAGATGAACGAACGTCTCTCCACATGATCAGTTCTGAGAGATATGTGTGTGTGAAAGCCTTTCTACACCTAGCTTGTTGGGAACACAATGTTTCTTTTCAGTTGCAAAGTGGAATCCATACATATATATGGGGATTTACTCGCTCCAACTCGGTTTTACAGGGAAAACTGCAGGAACTTCTAAACGGCATTAGGAAACAGACGGAGACACCAGAGTAAAATTTTCTCCTGCAACCCCTTCCCATTCTGCTAGATGAACGAACGTCTCTCCACATGCTAAGTTCTAAGAAATAAGTGTGTGTGAAAGCCGTCCTTCAACTTGCTTGATGGGAACACAGAGATACTTTTCAGTTGCAAAATGCAATTCATACATATATACATTAGGTAATCGCTCCAACTCGGTTTTACAGTGAAAACTGCAGGAAATTCAAACCGGCACTAGGAAACACACTGAGAAAACAGAGTAAAAGTTTCTCCTGCAACCCCTTCCCATTGTGCTAGATGAACGAACGTCTCTCCACATGCTCTGTTCTGAGAGATATGTGTGTGTTCAAGCCGACCTTCACCAGACTTGTTGGGAACACAGAGTTTCTTTTCAGTTGCAAAGTGCACTGCATACATATATATGGGGAGGTACTGGCTCCAACTCGGTTTTACAGTGAAAACTGCAGGAACTTCATACCGGCATTAGGAAAAATACTGAGAATTTAGAATAAAGTTTCTCCTGCAACCCGTTCCCTATGTGCTAGATGAACGAACGTCTATCCACATGCTCAGTTCTGAGAGATAAGTGTGTGTGAAAGCCGTCCTTCACCTAGCTTGTTGGGAACACAGAGTTTCTTTTCAGTTGCAATCGGCACTTCATACATTTATATGGGTATGTACTCGCTCAAACATATTTTTACAGTGAAATCTGCAGGAAATTCTAACCGGCATTAGGAAACAGACTTTGAAACCAGAGTAAATGTTTCTCCTGCAACCCGTTCCCTTTGTGCTAGATGAACGAACGTCTCTCCACATTATCAGTTCTGAGAGATATGTGTGTGTGAAAGCCGCCCTTCACCTAGCTTGTTGGGAACACAATGTTTCTTTTCAGTTGCAAAGTGGAATCCATACGTATATATGGGGAGTTACTCGCTCCAACTCTGTTTTACAGTGAAAACTGCAGGAACATGTAACCGGCATTAGGAAAAAGACTGAGAATCCAGAGTAAATGTTTATCCTGCAAACCGTTCCCTTTGTGCTAGATGAACGAAAGTCTAACCTCATGCTCAGTTCTGAGAGATAAGTGTGGGTGAAAGCCGTCCTTCACCTAGCTTGTTGGGAACAAAAAGTTTCTTTTCAGTTGCAAAGTGGAATCCATACATATATATGGGGATTTACTCGCTCCAACTCGGTTTTACAGGGAAAACTGCAGGAACTTCTAAACGGCATTAGGAAACAGACGGAGACACCAGAGTAAAATTTTCTCCTGCAACCCCTTCCCATTCTGCTAGATGAACGAACGTCTCTCCACATGCTCTGTTCTGAGAGATATGTGTGTGTTCAAGCCGACCTTCACCAGACTTGTTGGGAACACAGAGTTTCTTTTCAGTTGCAAAGTGCACTGCATACATATATATGGGGAGGTACTGGCTCCAACTCGGTTTTACAGTGAAAACTGCAGGAACATCATACCGGCATTAGGAAAAATACTGAGAATTTAGAATAAAGTTTCTCCTGCAACCCGTTCCCTATGTGCTAGATGAACGAACGTCTATCCACATGCTCAGTTCTGAGAGATAAGTGTGTGTGAAAGCCGTCCTTCACCTAGCTTGTTGGGAACACAGAGTTTCTTTTCAGTTGCAATCGGCACTTCATACATTTATATGGGTATGTACTCGCTCAAACATATTTTTACAGTGAAATCTGCAGGAAATTCTAACCGGCATTAGGAAACACACTTTGAAACCAGAGTAAATGTTTCTCCTGCAACCCGTTCCCTTTGTGCTAGATGAACGAACGTCTCTCCACATGATCAGTTCTGAGAGATATGTGTGTGTGAAAGCCGTCCTTCACCTAGCTTGTTGGGAACACAATGTTTCTTTTCAGTTGCAAAGTGGAATCCATATATATATATGGGGAATTACTCGCTCCAACTCGGTTTTACAGTGAAAACTGCAGGAATATCTAACCGGAATCAGGAAAAAACTGACAATCCAGAGTAATAGTTTCTCCTGCAAACCGTTCCCATTGTGCTAGATGAACGAAAGTCTATCCACATGCTCAGTTCTGAGAGATATGTGTGTGTGAAAGCCGTCCTTCACCTAGCTTGTTGGGAACACAAAGTTTCTTTTCAGTTGCAAACGGCACTCCATAAATATATATGGGGATGTACAAGCTCCAACTCGATTTTACAGAGAAAACTGCAGGAAATTCATAGCGGCACTAGGAAACACACTGAGAAAACAGAGTAAAAGTTTGTCCTGCAACCTCTTCCCTTTGTGCTAGATGAACGAAAGTCTCTCTACATGCTCTGTTCTGAAATATATGTGTGTGTGCAAGCCGAAATTCACCTAGTTTGTTGGGAACACAGAGTTACTTTTCAGTTGCAAACTGCATGGCATACATTTATATGAGGAGGAACTGGCTCCAACTCGGTTTTACAGTGAATACTGCAGGAACTTCATACCGGCATTAGGAAAATGACTGAGAATTTAGAATAAACTTTCTCCTGCAACCGGTTCCCTATGTGCTAAATGAACGACCTTCTATTCACATGCTCAGTTCTGAGAGATAAGTGTGTGTGAAAGCCGTTCTTCACCTAGCTTGTTGGGAACACAGAGTTCCTTTTCAGTTGCAAAGTAGAATCCTTACATATATATGGGGATTTACTCGCTCCAAATTGGTTTTACAGGAAAACTGCAGGAACTTCTAACCGGCATTAGGAAACAGACTGAGAAACCAGAGTAAAAGTTTTTCCTGCAAACCGTTCAATTTGTGCTAGATGAACGAACGTCTCTCCACATGCTCAATTCTGAGAGATATGTGTGTGTGAAAGCCGTCCTTCACCTAGCTTGTTGGGAACACAAAGTTCTTTTCAGTTGCAAACGGCACTTCATACATATATATGGGGATGTACAAGCTCCAATTCGGTTTCACAGTGAAAACTGCAGGAAGTTCAAACCGGCACTAGGAAACACTCTGAGAAACCAGAGTAAATGTATCTCCTGCAACCCGTTCCTTTGTGCTAGATGAACGAACGTCTCTCCACATGCTCAGTTCTCAGAGATAAGTGTGTGTGAATGCCGTCCTTCAACTAGCTTGTTGGGAACACAAAGTTTCTTTTCAGTTGCAAAGTGGAATCCATACATATATATGGGGGGTTAGTCGCTCCAACTCGGTTTTACAGTGAAAACTGCAGGAACATGTAACCGGCATTAGGAAAAAGACTGAGAATCCAGAGTAAATGTTTCTCCTGCAAACCGTTCCCTTTGCGCTAGATGAACGAAAGTCTATCCTCATGCTCAGTTCTGAGAGATAAGTGTGGGTTAAAGCAGTCCTTCACCTAGCTTGTTGGGAACACAAAGTTTCTTTTCAGTTGCAAAGTGGAATCCATACATATATATGGGGATTTACCCGCTCCAACACGGTATTACAGGGAAAACTGCAGGAACATGTAACCGGAATTAGGAAAAAGACCGAGAATCCAGAGTAAATGTTTCTCCTGCAAACCGTTCCCTTTGTGCTAGATGAACGAAAGTCTATCCTCATGCTCAGTTCTTAGAAATAAGTGTGTGTGAAAGCCGTCCTTCAACTTGCTTGATGGGAACACAGAGTTTCTTTACAGTTGCAAAATGCAATGCATACATATATACGTTAGGTAATCGCTCCAACTCGATTTTACAGTGAAAACTGCAGGAAATTCAAACCGGCACTAGGAAACACACTGAGAAAACAGAGTAAAAGTTTCTCCTGCAACCCCTTCCCATTGTGCTAGATGAACGAACGTCTCTCCACATGCTTTGGTCTGAGAGATATGTGTGTGTTCAAGCCGACCTTCACCAGGCTTGTTGGGAACACAGAGTTTCTTTTCAGTTGCAAAGTGCACTGCATACATATATATTGGGAGGTACTGGCTCCAACTCGCTTTTACATTGAAAACTGCAGGAACTTCATACCGGCATTAGGAAAAATACTGAGAATTTAGAATAAAGTTTCTCCTGCAACCCGTTCCCTATGTGCTAGATGAACGAAAGTCTATCCACATGCTCAGTTCTGAGAGATAAGTGTGTGTGAAAGCCGTTCTTCACCTAGCTTGTTGGGAACACAGAGTTTCTTTTCAGTTGCAATCGGCAATCCATACAATTATATGGGTATGTACTCGCTCAAACATGTTTTTACAGTGAAATCTAGGAACTTCTAACCAGCATTAGGAAACAGACTTAGAAACCACAGTAAATGTTTCTCCTGCAACCCGTTCCCTTTGTGCTAGATGAACGAACGTCTCTCCACATGATCTGTTCTGAGAGAAATGTGTGTGTGAAAGCCGTCCTTCACCTAGCTTGTTGGGAACACAATGTTTCTTTTCAGTTGCAAAGTGGAATCCATATATATATATGGGGAGTTACTCGCTCCAACTCGGTTTTAAAGTGAAAAATGCAGGAATATCTAACCGGCATCAGGAAAAAACTGACAATCAAGAGTAAAAGTTTCTAATGCAACAAGTTCCCTTGTGTTAGATGAACGAACGTCTCTGCACATGCTCAGTTCTGAGAGATAATTTTGTGTGGATACCGTTCTTCACCAAGCTTTTTGGGAACACAAAGTTTCTTTTCTGTTGCAAACGGCACTCCATACATATATATGGGGAGGTACTGTCTCCAACTCGGTTTTACAGTGAGAAATGCAGGAACTTCAAACCGGCACTAGGAAACACACTGAGAAACCAGAGTAAAAGTTTCTCTTGCAACCCGTTCCCTTTGTGCTAGATGAACGAACGTCTCTCCACATGCTAATTTCTTAGAGATAATTGTGTGTGAAACCCGTCCTTCACCTAGCTTGTAGGGAACACAAAGGTTCTTTTAAGTTGCAAAATGCACTCCATAAATATATATATGGGAATGTACTCGCACCAACTCGGTTTTACAGTGAAAACTGCAGGAAATTCAAACAGGCACTAGGAAACTCTCTGAGAAACCAAAGTAAAAGTTTCTAATGCAAACAGTTCCCTTTGTGTTAGATGAACTAAAGTCTCTCCACATGCTCAGTTCTGAGAAATAAGTGTGTGTGAAAGCCGCACTTCAACTATCGTGTAGGGAACACAAAGATTCTTTTCAGTTGCAATCTGCACTCCATAAATAAATATGGGAAGGTACACGCTCCAACTCGGTTTTACAGTGAAAACTGCAGGAACTTCAAACCGGCACTAGGAAACAGCCTGAGAAACCAGAGTAAAAGTTTCTCATTCAAACCTATCCCTTTGTGGTAGATGAACGAACGTCTCTCCACATGCTCAGATCTCAGAGATAAGTGTGTGTGAAAGCCGTACTTCACATAGCTTGTAAGGAACACAAAGATTCTTTTCAGTTGCAAACTGCACTCCATACATATATATGGGTAGGAACGCGCTCAAACTCGGTTTTACAGTGAAAACTGCAGGAATATCAAACCGGCACTAGGAAACACAGTGAGAAACCAGAGTAACAGTTTCCCTGCAAACCGTTCACTTTGTGCTAGATGAACGAACGTCTCTCCACATGCTCAGTTCTCAGAGATAAGGGTGTGTGAAAGCCATCCTTCACCTAGCCTGTAGGGAAAATATAGTTTTTTTCAGTTGCAAAGAGAATACTTAAATATATATGGGAATTTACTCGCTCCAACTCGGTTTTACAGTGAAAAATGCAGGAACATCTAACCGGCATTAGGAAAAACCTGAGAATCCGGAGTAAAAGTATCTCTTGCAAACCGTTCCCATTGTGCTAGATGAACGAACGTATATCCACATGCTCAGATCTGACAGATTATTTTGTGTGAAAACCGTACTTCACCAAGCTTGTTGGGAACACAAATTTTCTTTCCTGTTGCAAACTGCACTCCATACATATATATGGGGAGGTACTCGCTTCAACTCGGTTTTATAGTAAAAATTGCAGGAATTTCAAACCGGCACTAGGAAACACTCTGAGAAACCAGAGTAAATGTTTCTCCTGCAAACCGTTCCTTTGTGCTAGATGAACGAACGTCTCTCCACATGCTCTGTTCTGAGAGATATGTGTGTGTTCAAGCCGACCTTCACCAGGCTTGTTGGGAACACAGAGTTTCTTTTCAGTTGCAAAGTGCACTGCATACATATATATGGGGAGGTACTGGCTCCAACTCGGTTTTACAGTGAAAACTGCAGGAACTTCATACCGGCATTAGGAAAAATACTGAGAATTTAGAATAAAGTTTCTCCTGCAACCCGTTCCCTATGTGCTAGATGAACGAACGTCTATCCACATGCTCAGTTCTGAGAGATAAGTGTGTGTGAAAGCCGTTCTTCACCTAGCTTGTTGGGAACACAGAGATTCTTTTCAGTTGCAATCGGCACTGCATACATTTATATGGGAGGTACTCGCTCAAACATGTTTATACAGTGAAATTGCAGGAACTTCTAACCGGCATTAGGAAACAGACATAGAAACCAGAGTAAATGTTTCTCCTGCAACCCGTTCCCTTTGTGCTAGATGAACGAACGTCTCTCCACATGATCAGTTCTGAGAGATATGTGTGTGTGAAAGCCGTCCTTCACCTAGCTTGTTGGGAACACAATGTTTCTTTTCAGTTGCAAAGTGGAATCCATATATATATATGGGGAATTACTCGCTCCAACTCGGTTTTACAGTGAAAACTGCAGGAATATCTAACCGGAATCAGGAAAAAACTGACAATCCAGAGTAATAGTTTCTCCTGCAAACCGTTCACATTGTGCTAGATGAACGAAAGTCTATCCACATGCTCAGTTCTGAGAGATATGTGTGTGTGAAAGCCGTCCTTCACCTAGCTTGTTGGGAACACAAAGTTTCTTTTCAGTTGCAAACGGCACTCCATAAATATATATGGGGATGTACAAGCTCCAACTCGATTTTACAGAGAAAACTGCAGGAAATTCATAGCGGCACTAGGAAACACACTGAAAAACAGAGTAAAAGTTACTCCTGCAACCTCTTCCCTTTGTGCTAGATGAACGAAAGTCTCTCTACATGCTCTGTTCTGAAATATATGTGTGTGTGCAAGCCGAAATTCACCTAGCTTGTTGGGAACACAGAGTTACTTTTCAGTTGCAAACTGCATGGCATACATTTATATGAGGAGGAACTGGCTCCAACTCGGTTTTACAGTGAATACTGCAGGAACTTCATACCGGCATTAGGAAAATGAATGAGAATTTAGAATAAACTTTCTCCTGCAACCGGTTCCCTATGTGCTAAATGAACGAACTTCTATCCACATGCTCAGTTCTGAGAGATAAGTGTGTGTGAAAGCCGTTCTTCACCTAGCTTGTTGGGAACACAGAGTTCCTTTTCAGTTGCAAAGTGGAATCCTTACATATATATGGGGATTTACTCGCTCCAAATTGGTTTTACAGGAAAACTGCAGGAAATTCTAACCGGCATTAGGAAACAGACTGAGAAACCAGATTAAAAGTTTTTCCTGCAACCCGTTCCATTTGTGCTAGATGAACGAACGTCTCTCCACATGCTCAATTCTGAGAGATATGTGTGAGTGAAAGCCGTCCTTCACCTAGCTTGTTGGGAACACAAAGTTCTTTTCAGTTGCAAATGACACTTCATACATATATATGGGGATGTACAAGCTCCAATTCGGTTTCACAGTGAAAACTGCAGGAAGTTCAAACCGGCACTAGGAAACACTCTGAGAAACCAGAGTAAATGTATCTCCTGCAAACCGTTCCTTTGTGCTAGATGAACGAACGTCTCTCCACATGCTCAGTTCTCAGAGATAAGTGTGTGTGAATGCCGTCCTTCAACTAGCTTGTTGGGAACACAAAGTTTCTTTTCAGTTGCAAAGTGGAATCCATACATATATATGGGGGGTTAGTCGCTCCAACTCGGTTTTACAGGGAAAACTGCAGGAACTTCTAAACGGCATTAGGAAACAGACGGAGACACCAGAGTAAAATTTTCTCCTGCAACCCCTTCCCATTGTGCTAGATGAACGAACGTCTCTCCACATGCTCAGATCTCAGAGATAAGTGTGTGTGAAAGCCGTACTTCACATAGCTTGTAAGGAACACAAAGATTCTTTTCAGTTGCAAACTGCACTCCATACATATATATGGGTAGGAACACGCTCAAACTCGGTTTTACAGTGAAAACTGCAGGAACTTCTAACCGGAATTAGGAAAAAGCTTGAGAATCCAGTTTAAAGTTTCACCTGCAAACAGTTCCATTTGTGCTAGATGAACGAACGTCTATCCACATGCTCATTTCTGAGAGATATGTTTCTGTGAAAGCCGTCCTTCACTTTGCTTGTTGGGAACACAAAGTTTCTTTTCAGTTGCAAACTGCACTCCATATTTATATATCTGGAGGTACTCGCTTCAAATCCATTTTACAGTGAAAACTGCAGGAACTTCAAACCGGCACTACGAAAAACACTGAGAAATCAGAGTAAAAGTTTCTCCTGTAAACCGTTCCTTTGTGCTAGATAAACAAAAGTCTCTCCACATGCTCAGTTCTAGAGATAAGTGTGTGTGAAAGCTGTCCTTCACCTATATTTTTGGGAACACAAAGTTTCTTTTCAGTTGCAAAGTGGAATCCATACATATACATGGGGTGTTACTCGATCCAACATGGTTTTACAGGGAAAACCGCAGGAACATCTAACCGGCATTAGGAAACAGACTGAGAAAGCAGAGTAAAATTTTCTCCTGCAACCCGTTCCCTTTGTGCTAGATGAACGAACCTCTTTCAACATGCTCAGTTCTGAGAGATAAGTGTGTGTGAATGCCGTCCTTCCCCTAGCTTGTTGGGAACACAGAGTTTCTTTCAGTTGCAAACTGCACTCCATACATTTATATGGGGAAGTACTAGCTCCAACACGGTTTTACAGTGAAAACTGCAGGAACTTCAAAAATGCACTAGGAAACACACTGAGAAATCAGAGCAAATTACTCCTGCAACCCGTTCCCTTTGTGCTAGATGAACGAAGTTCTCTACACATGCTCAGTTCTCAGAGATAAGTGTGTGTGAAAGCCGTCCTTCACCTAGCATTTGGGAACACAGAGTTTCTTTTCAGTTGAAAAATGCACTGCATACATATATATGGGGAGGTACACGCTCCAACTCGTTTTTACTGTGAAAACTGCAGAAAATTTAAACCGACACTTGTAAAAAATTTGAGAAACCAGAGTAAAAGTTTCTCCTGCAAACATTTCCATTTGTGCTAGATGAACGAACGTCTCTCCACATGCTCAGTTCTGAGAGATAAGTGTCTGTGAAAGCCGTCCTTCAACTAGCTTGTTGGGAACACAAAGTTTCATATCAGTTTCAAACTCCACTCCTTACATATGTATAGGGAGGTACTCGCTCCAACTCGGTTTTACAGTGAAAACTGCAGGAACATCTAACCGGCACTAGGAAACACTCTGAGAAACCAGAGTAAAAGTTTCTCCTGCAACCAGTTCCCTTTGTGCTAGATGAACGAACGTCTCTCCACATGCTCAGTTCTCAGAAATAAGTGTGAGTGAAAGCCGTCCTTCACCTAGCTTGTTGGGAACACAAAGTTTCTTTTCATTAGCAAACTGCACTCCATACATATATATGGGGTGGTATTCGCTCCAAAACTGTTTTACAGGGAAAACTGCAGGAACTTCTTACCGGCACTAGGAAACACTCTGAGAAACCAGAGTAAAATTTCTCCTGCAACCAGTTCCCTTTGTGCTAGATGAACGAACGTCTCTCCACATGCTGAGTTCTCAGAGATAAGTGTGAGTGAAAGCCGTCCTTCACCTAGCTTGTTGGGATCACAGAGTTTCTTTTCAGTTGCAAACTGCGCTGCATACCTATATATGGGGAAGTTCTGGCTCCAACTCCCTTTTACAGTGAAAACTGCAGGAACTTCATACCGGCATTAGGAAAAAGACTGAGAATTTAGAATAAATTTGTCCTGAAACCCATTCCCTATGTGCTAGATGAACGAACGTCTCTAAACATGCTAAGTTCTGAGAGATAAGTGTGTGTGAATGCCGTCCTTCACCTAGCTTGTTGGGAACACAGTGTTTCTTTCCAGTTGTTTTCGGCACTCCATACATTTATATGGATAGGTACTCGCTCAAACATGTTTTTACAGTGAAATCTGCAAGAAATTCTAACCGGCATTAGGAAATAGAATTAGAAACCAGAGTAAATATTTCTCCTGCAACCCGTTCCTTTTGTGCTAGATAAACGAACGTCTCTCCACATGATCAGTTCTGAGAGATATGTGTGTTTGAAAGCCGTCGTTCACCTAGCTTGTTGGGAACACAAAGTTTCTTATTTGTTGCAAACTGCACTCCATACATATATATGGGAGGTACTCGCTCCAAGTCGGTTTTACAGTGAAAACTGCAGGAATTTCAAACCGGCACTAGGAAACACTCTGAGAAACCAGAGTAAAAGTTTCTTCTGGAAACTGTACCCTTTGTGCTACATGAACGAAGGTCTCTGCACATGCTCAATTCTGAGAGATAAGTGTGTGTGAAAGCCGTCCTTCACATAGCTTGTAAGGAACAAAAAGTTTCTTTTCAGTTGCAAACTGCACTCCATACATATATATGGGTAGGAACACTCTCCAACACGCTTTTACAGTGAAAACTGCAGGAATATCAAACCGGCACTAGGAAACACACTGAGAAACCAGAGTAAAATTTCTCCTGCAAACCGTTCCATTGTGCTAGATGAGCGAACGTCTCTCAACATGCTCAGTTCTCAGAGATAAGTGTGTGTGAAACCGTCCTTCACCTAGCTTGTAGGGAACATAAAGTTTATTTTCAGTTGCAAAGTGGTATACTTACATATATATGGGAATTTACTCGCTCCAACTCGGTTTTACAGGGAAAACTGCAGGAACTTCTAACTGGCATTAGGAAACAGACTGAGAAACCAGAGTAAAAGTTCTTCCTGCAAACCGTTCCCTTTGTGCTACATGAACGAAACTCTCTCCACATGCTCAGTTCTCAGAGTTAAGTTTGTGTGAAAGCCGTCCTTCAAATAGCTTGTTGGGAACACAAAGTTTCTTTTCATTTGCAAAGTGGAATCCATACATATATATGGGGGGTTACTCTCTCCAACCCGGTTTTACCGTGAAAACTGCAGAAACATGTAACCGGCATTAGGAAAAAGGCTGAGAATCCAATGTAAATATTTCTCCTGCAACCCGTTCCCTTTGTGCTAGATGAATGAACGTCTCTCCACATGCTCTGTTCTGAGAGAAATTTGTGTGTGCAAGCCGAACTTCACCTAGCTTGTTGGGAACACAGAGTTTCTTTTCAGTTGCAAACTGCACTCCATACATATATATGGGGAGGTCCTCGCTCCAACACAATTTCACAGTGAAAATTGCAGGAACTTCAAACCGGCACTAGGAAACACGCTGCGAAACCAGAGAAAAATTACTCCTGCAACCCTTTCCGTTTGTGCTAGATGAACGAACGTCTGTCCACATACTCACTTCTCAGAGATAAGTGTGTGTGAAATCCGTCCTTCACTTAGATTGTTGGGAACACAGAGCTTCTTTTCTGTAGCATACAGCACTCCATACATATATATGGCGAGGTACTCGCTCCAACTCCGTTTTACAGTGAAAACTGCAGGAACTTCATACCGGCATTAGGAAAAAGACTGAGAATATAGAATAATGTTTCTCCTGCAACCCGTTCCCTATGTGCTAGATGAACGAACGTCTATCCAAATGCTCAGTTCTCATAGATAAGTGTGTGTGAATGCCGTCCTTCCACTATCTTGTTGGGAAAACAAAGTTTCTCTTCAGTTGCAAACTGCACTCCATACATAAATACGGGGAGGTACTCGCTCCAACTCGGTTTTACAGTGAAAACTGCAGGAACTTCAAACCGGCACTAGGAAAGACACTGAGAATCCAGAGTAAAATTTCTCCTGCAAACCGTTCCATTTTTGCTAGATGAATGAACGTCTCTCCACGTGCTCGGTTCTCAGAGTTATGTGTGTGTGAAAGCAGTCTTTCAAGTAGCTTGTTGGAAACACAAAGTTTCTTTTCAGTTGCAAAGTGGAATCCATACATATATATGGGGGGTTACTCGCTCCAACCCGATTTTACAGTGAAAACTGCAGGAACATGTAACTGGCATTAGGAAAAACAGTGAGAATCCAATGTAAATATTTCTCCTGCAAACCGTTCCCTTTTTGCTAGATGAAGGAAAGTCTATCCACATGCTCAGTTCTGAGAGATAAGTGTGGATGAAAGCCGTCCTTCACCTAGCTTGTTGGGAACACAAAGTTTCTTTTCAGTTGCAAACGGCACTCCATACATATATATGGGGATGTACTCGTCCAACTCGGTTTTACAGTGAAAACTGCAGGAATTTCAAAGCGGTACTAGGAAACACACTGAAAATCCAGAGTAAAAGTTCTTTCTGCAAACCGTTCCCTTTGTGCTAGATGAACGAACGTCTCTCCACATGCTCAGTTCTTAGAAATAAGTGTGTGTGAAAGCCGTCCTTCAACTTGCTTGATGGGAACACAGAGTTTCTTTTCAGTTGCAAAATGCAATGCATACATATATAAGTTAGGTACTCGCTCCAACTCGGTTTTACAGTTAAATCTGCAGGAAATTCAAACCGGCACTAGGAAACACACTGAGAAAACAGAGTAAAAGTTTCTCCTGCAACCCGTTCCCTTTGTGCTAGATGAACGAACGTCACTCCACATGCTCTGTTCTGAGAGATATATGTGTGTGAAAGCCGAACTTCACCTAGCTTGTTGGGAACACAGAGTTTCTTTTCAGTTGCAAAGTGCACTGCATACATATATATGGGGAGGTACTGGCTCCAACTCGGTTTTACAGTGAAAACTGCAGGAACTTCATACCGGCATTAGGAAAAAGACTGAGAATTTAGAATAACGTTTCTCCTGCAACCCGTTCCCTATGTGCTAGATGAACGAAAGTCTATCCACATGCTCTGTTCTGAGAGATAACTGTGTGTGAAAGCCGTTCTTCACCTAGCTTGTTGGGAACACAGAGTTTCTTTTCAGTTGCAATCGGCACTCCATACATTAATATGGGTAGGTACTCGCTCAAACATTTTTTTACAGTGAAATCTGCAGGAACTTCTAAGCGGCATTTGGAAACAGACTTAGAAACCAGAGTAAATGTTTCTCCTGCAACCCGTTCCCTTTGTGCTAGATGAACGAACGTCTCTCCACATGATCAGTTCTGAGAGATATGTGTGTGTGAAAACCTTTCTTCACCTAGCTTGTTGGGAACACAAAGTTTCTTTTCAGTTGCAATGTCGAATCCATATATATATATGGGGAGTTACACGCTCCAACTCGGTTTTACAGTGAAAAGTGCAGGAATATCTAACCGGCATTAGGAAAATACTGAGAATCCAGAGTAAAAGTTTCTCCTGCAAACCGTTCCCATTGTGCTAGTTGAACGAACGTCTATCCACATGCTCAGTTCTGAGAGATAATTTTGTGTGAAAACCGTTCTTCACCAAGCTTGTTGGGAACAAAAAGTATCTTTTCTGTTGCAAAATGCACTCCATACATATATATGGGGAGTTACTAGATCCAACTCTGTTTTACAGTGAAAAATGCAGGAACTTCAAACCGGCACAAGGAAACACACTGAGAAACCAGAGTAAAAGTTTCTCCTGCAAAGTTTCCCTTTGTGCTAGATGAACGAACGTCTCTCCACATGCTCAGTTCTCAGACATAAATGTTTGTGAAAGCCGTCCATCACCTAGCTGGTTATGAACACAGAGTTACTTTTCTGTTGCAAACTGCACTCCATACATATATGTGGGGAGGGACTCGCTCCAACAAGATTTTACAGTGAAAACTGCAGGAACTTCAAACCGGCACTAGGAAACACACTGAGAAACCAGAGTAACAGTTTCTCCTGTAAACTGTTCCCTTTGTGCTAGATGAACGAACGTCTCTCCACATGCTCAATTCTGAGAGATAAGTATGTGTGCAATCCGTCCTTCAATTAGCTTGTTGGGAACACAGAGTTTCTTTTCATTTGCATACAGCACTCCATACATATATATGGGGAGGTACTAGCTCCAACTCATTTTTACAGTGAAATCTTCAGGAACTTCTAAACGGCATTAGGAAAAAGTCTGTGAATCAGAGTAAAACTTTCTCCTGCAAACCGTTCCCTTTGTGCTAGATGAACAAACATCTCTCCACATGTTCATTTCTGAGAGATAAGTGTGTGTGAAAGCCGTCCTTCACCTAGCTTGTTATGTACACAAAGTTTGTTTTCAGTTGCAAAGTGGAATCCATACAAATATATGGGGAGTTACACGTTCGAACTCGGTTTTAAAATGAAAACTGCAGGAACTTCTAACCGGCATTAGGAAAAAGATTGAGAATAAAGTGTAAAAGTTTCTCCTAGAAACAGTTCCTTTGTGCTAGATGAACGAACGTCTATCCACATGCTCAGTTCTGAGAGATAAGTGTGTGTGAAAGCCGTCCTTCACCTAGCTTGTTGGGAACAAAAAGTTTCTTTTCAGTTGCAAAGTGGAATCCATACATATATATGGGGTGTTACTCGCTCCAACTCTGTTTTACACTGAAAACTGCAGAAAATTCTAACCGGCATTAGGAAAGAGACTGAGAAACCAGAGTAAAAGTTTCTCCTGCAAACCGTTCCCTTTGTGCTAGATGAACGAACGTCTCTCCACATGCTCAGTTCTCAGAGATAAGGGTGTGTGAAAGCCTTCCTTCACCTAGCTTGTAGGGAAAATATAGTTTTTTTCAGTTGCAAAGTGGAATACTTAAATATATATGGGAATTTACTCGCTCCAACTCGGTTTTACAGTGAAAAATGCAGGAACATCTAACCGGCATTAGGAAAAACCTGAGAATCCGGAGTAAAAGTTTCTCTTGCAAACCGTTCCCATTGTGCTAGATGAACGAACGTCTATCCACATGCTCAGTTCTGAGAGATTATTTTGTGTGAAAACCGTTCTTCACCAAGCTTGTTGGGAACACAAATTTTCTTTCCTGTTGCAAACTGCACTCCATACATATATATGGGGATGTACTCGCTCCAACTCGGTTTTATAGTAAAAATTGCGGGAATTTCAAACCGGCACTAGGAAACACTCTGAGAAACCAGAGTAAATGTTTCTCCTGCAAACCGTTCCTTTGTGCTAGATGAACGAACGTCTCTCCACATGCTCTGTTCTGAGAGATATGTGTGTGTTCAAGCCGAACTTCACCAGGCTTGTTGGAAACACAGAGTTCCTTTTCAGTTGCAAAGTGCACTGCATACAAATATATGGGGAGGTACTGGTTCCAACTCGGTTTTACAGTGAAAACTGCAGGAACTTCATACCGGCATTAGGAAAAATACTGAGAATTTAGAATAAAGTTTCTCCTGCAACCCGTTCCCTATGTGCTAGATGAACGAACGTCTATCCACATGCTCAGTTCTGAGAGATAAGTGTGTGTGAAAGCCGTTCTTCACCTAGCTTGTTGGGAACACAGAGTTTCTTTTCAGTTGCAATCGGCATTCCATACATTTATACGGGTAGGTACTCGCTCAAACATGTTTTTACATTGAAATCTGCAGGAACTTCTAACCGGCATTAGGAAACAGACTTAGAAACCAGAGTAAATGTTTCTCCTGCAACCCGTTCCCATTGTGCTAGATGAACGAACGTCTCTCCACATGATCAGTTCTGAGAGATAACTGTGGGTGAAAGCAGTCCTTCACCTAGCTTGTTGGGAACACAATGTTTCTTTTCAGTTGCAAAGTGGAATCCATATATATATATGGGGAGTTACTCGCTTCAACTCTGTTTTACAGTGAAAACTGCAGGAACATGTAACCGGCATTAGGAAAAAGACTGAGAATCCAGAGTAAATGTTTATCCTGCAAACCGTTCCCTTTGTGCTAGATGAACGAAAGTCTAACCTCATGCTCAGTTCTGAGAGATAAGTGTGGGTGAAAGCCGTCCTTCACCTAGCTTGTTGGGAACAAAAAGTTTCTTTTCAGTTGCAAAGTGGAATCCATACATATATATGGGGATTTACTCGCTCCAACTCGGTTTTACAGGGAAAACTGCAGGAACTTCTAAACGGCATTAGGAAACAGACGGAGACACCAGAGTAAAATTTTCTCCTGCAACCCCTTCCCATTCTGCTAGATGAACGAACGTCTCTCCACATGCTAAGTTCTAAGAAATAAGTGTGTGTGAAAGCCGTCCTTCAACTTGCTTGATGGGAACACAGAGATACTTTTCAGTTGCAAAATGCAATTCATACATATATACATTAGGTAATCGCTCCAACTCGGTTTTACAGTGAAAACTGCAGGAAATTCAAACCGGCACTAGGAAACACACTGAGAAAACAGAGTAAAAGTTTCTCCTGCAACCCCTTCCCATTGTGCTAGATGAACGAACGTCTCTCCACATGCTCTGTTCTGAGAGATATGTGTGTGTTCAAGCCGACCTTCACCAGACTTGTTGGGAACACTGAGTTTCTTTTCAGTTGCAAAGTGCACTGCATACATATATATGGGGAGGTACTGGCTCCAACTCGGTTTTACAGTGAAAACTGCAGGAACTTCATACCGGCATTAGGAAAAATACTGAGAATTTAGAATAAAGATTCTCCTGCAACCCGTTCCCTATGTGCTAGATGAACGAACGTCTATCCACATGCTCAGTTCTGAGAGATAAGTGTGTGTGAAAGCCGTCCTTCACCTAGTTTGTTGGGAACACAGAGTTTCTTTTCAGTTGCAATCGGCACTCCATACATTTATATTGGTATGTACTCGTCCAAACATATTTTTACAGTGAAATCTGCAGGAAATTCTAACCGGCATTAGGAAACAGACTTAGAAACCAGAGTAAATATTTCTCCTGCAACCCGTTCCCTTTGTGCTAGATGAACGAACGTCTCTCCACATGATCAGTTCTGAGAGATATGTGTGTGTGAAAGCCGTCCTTCACCTAGCTTGTTGGGAACACAATGTTTCTTTTCAGTTGCAAAGTGGAATCCATATATATATATGGGGAATTACTCGTTCCAACTCGGTTTTACAGTGAAAACTGCAGGAATATCTAACCGGAATCAGGAAAAAACTGACAATCCAGAGTAATAGTTTCTCCTGCAAACCGTTCCCATTGTGCTAGATGAACGAAAGTCTATCCACATGCTCAGTTCTGAGAGATATGTGTGTGTGAAAGCCGTCCTTCACCTAGCTTGTTGGGAACACAAAGTTTCTTTTCAGTTGCAAATGGCACTCCATAAATATATATGGGGATGTACAAGCTCCAACTCGATTTTACAGAGAAAACTGCAGGAAATTCATAGCGGCACTAGGAAACACACTGAGAAAACAGAGTAAAAGTTTGTCCTGCAACCTCTTCCCTTTGTGCTAGATGAACGAAAGTCTCTCTACATGCTCTGTTCTGAAATATATGTGTGTGTGCAAGCCGAAATTCACCTAGCTTGTTGGGAACACAGAGTTACTTTTCAGTTGCAAACTGCATGGCATAAATTTATATGAGGAGGTACTGGCTCCAACTCGGTTTTACAGTGAATACTGCAGGAACTTCATACCGGCATTAGGAAAATGACTGAGAATTTAGAATAAACTTTCTGCTGCAACCGGTTCCCTATGTGCTAAATGAACGACCTTCTATCCACATGCTCAGTTCTGAGAGATAAGTGTGTGTGAAAGCCGTTCTTCAACTAGCTTGTTGGGAACACAAAGTTTCTTTTCAGTTGCAAAGTGGAATCCATACATATATATGGGCGGTTAGTCGCCCCAACTCGGTTTTACAGTGAAAACTGCAGGAACATGTAACCGGCATTAGGAAAAAGACTGAGAATCCAGAGTAAATGTTTCTCCTGCAAACCGTTCCCTTTGCGCTAGATGAATGAAAGTCTATCCTCATGCTCAGTTTTGAGAGATAAGTGTGGGTTAAAGCAGTCCTCCACCTAGCTTGTTGGGAACACAAAGTTTCTTTTCAGTTGCAAAGTGGAATCCATACATATATATGGGGATTTACCCGCTCCAACTCGGTATTACAGGGAAAACTGCAGGAACATGTAACCGGCATTAGGAAAAAGACTGAGAATCCAGAGTAAATGTTTCTCCTGCAAACCGTTCCCTTTGTGCTAGATGAACGAAAGTCTATCCTAATGCTCAGTTCTTAGAAATAAGTGTGTGTGAAAGCCGTCCTTCAACTTGCTTGATGGGAACACAGAGTGTCTTTACAGTTGCAAAATGCAATGCATACATATATACGTTAGGTAATCGCTCCAACTCGATTTTACAGTGAAAACTGCAGGAAATTCAAACCGGCACTAGGAAACACACTGAGAAAACAGAGTAAAAGTTTCTCCTGCAAACCCTTCCCATTGTGCTAGATGAACGAACGTCTCTCCACATGCTTTGTTCTGAGAGATATGTGTGTGTTCAAGCCGACCTTCACCAGGCTTGTTGGGAACACAGAGTTTCTTTTCAGTTGCAATCGGCAATCCATACAATTATATGGGTATGTACTCGCTCAAACATGTTTTTACAGAGAAATCTAGGAACGTCTAACCAGCATTAGGAAACAGACTTAGAAACCACAGTAAATGTTTCTCCTGCAAACCGTTCCCTTTGTGCTAGATGAACGAACGTCTCTCCACATGATCTGTTCTGAGAGAAATGTGTGTGTGAAAGCCGTCCTTCACCTAGCTTGTTGGGAACACAATGTTTCTTTTCAGTTGCAAAGTGGAATCCATATATATATATGGGGAGTTACTCGCTCCAACTCGTTTTTAAAGTGAAAAATGCAGGAATATCTAACCGGCATCAGGAAAAAACTGACAATCAAGAGTAAAAGTTTCTAATGCAACCAGTTCCCTTTGTGTTAGATCAACGAACGTCTCTGCACATGCTCAGTTCTGAGAGATAATTTTGTGTGAATACCGTTCTTCACCAAGCTTTTTGGGAACACAAAGTTTCTTTTCTGTTGCAAACGGCACTCCATACATATATATGGGGAGGTACTGTCTCCAACTCGGTTTTACAGTGAGAAATGCAGGAACTTCAAACCGGCACTAGGAAACACACTGAAAAACCAGAGTAAAAGTTTCTCTTGCAACCCGTTCCCTTTGTGCTAGATGAACGAACGTCTCTCCACATGCTAATTTCTTAGAGATAATTGTGTGTGAAAGCCGTCCTTCACCTAGCTTGTAGGGAACACAAAGGTTCTTTTAAGTTGCAAAATGCACTCCATAAATATATATATGGGAATGTACTCGCACCAACTCGGTTTTACAGTGAAAACTGCAGGAAATTCAAACAGGCACTGGGAAACTCTCTGAGAAACCAGAGTAAAAGTTTCTAATGCAAACAGTTCCCTTTGTGTTAGATGAACTAAAGTCTCTCCACATGCTCAGTTCTGAGAAATAAGTGTGTGTGAAAGCCGTACTTCAACTATCGTGTAGGGAACACAAAGTTTCTTTTCAGTTGCAATCTGCACTCCATAAATAAATATGGGAAGGTACACGCTCCAACTCGGTTTTACAGTGAAAACTGCAGGAACTTCAAACCGGCACTAGGAAACAGCCTGAGAAACCAGAGTAAAAGTTTCTCATTCAAACCTATCCCTTTGTGCTAGATGAACGAACGTCTCTCCACATGCTCAGATCTCAGAGATAAGTGTGAGTGAAAGCCGTACTTCACATAGCTTGTAAGGAACACCAAGATTCTTTTCAGTTGCAAACTGCACTCCATACATATATATGGGTAGGAACGCGCTCAAACTCGGTTTTA
This sequence comes from Camelus dromedarius, assembly GCF_036321535.1. Lineage (NCBI taxonomy): Eukaryota > Metazoa > Chordata > Mammalia > Artiodactyla > Camelidae > Camelus > Camelus dromedarius. Next base: position 2,998,943 of record NC_087451.1, on the reverse strand, counting down.
CAGTGAAAACTGCAGGAATATCAAACCGGCACTAGGAAACACAGTGAGAAACCAGAGTAACAGTTTCCCTGCAAACCGTTCCCTTTGTGCTAGATGAACGAACGTCTCTCCACATGCTCAGTTCTCAGAGATAAGGGTGTGTGAAAGCCATCCTTCACCTAGCTTGTAGGGAAAATATAGTTTTTTTCAGTTGCAAAGAGAATACTTAAATATATATGGGAATTTACTCGCTCCAACTCGGTTTTACAGTGAAAAATGCAGGAACATCTAACCGGCATTAGGAAAAACCTGAGAATCCGGAGTAAAAGTTTCTCTTGCAAACCGTTCCCATTGTGCTAGATGAACGAACGTCTATCCACATGCTCAGTTCTGACAGATTATTTTGTGTGAAAACCGTACTTCACCAAGATTGTTGGGAACACAAATTTTCTTTCCTGTTGCAAACTGCACTCCATACATATATATGGGGAGGTACTCGCTCCAACTCGGTTTTATAGTAAAAATTGCAGGAATTTCAAACCGGCACGAGGAAACACTCTGAGAAACCAGAGTAAATGTTTCTCCTGCAAACCGTTCCTTTGTGCTAGATGAACGAACGTCTCTCCACATGCTCTGTTCTGAGAGATATGTGTGTGTTCAAGCCGACCTTCACCAGGCTTGTTGGGAACACAGAGTTTCTTTTCAGTTGCAAAGTGCACTGCATACATATATATGGGGAGGTACTGGCTCCAACTCGGTTTTACAGTGAAAACTGCAGGAACTTCATACCGGCATTAGGAAAAATACTGAGAATTTAGAATAAAGTTTCTCCTGCAACCCGTTCCCTATGTGCTAGATGAACGAAAGTCTATCCACATGCTCAGTTCTGAGAGATAAGTGTGTGTGAAAGCCGTTCTTCACCTAGCTTGTTGGGAACACAGAGTTTCTTTTCAGTTGCAATCGGCAATCCATACAATTATATGGGTATGTACTCGCTCAAACATGTTTTTACAGAGAAATCTAGGAACTTCTAACCAGCATTAGGAAACAGACTTAGAAACCACAGTAAATGTTTCTCCTGCAAACCGTTCCCTTTGTGCTAGATGAACGAACGTCTCTCCACATGATCTGTTCTGAGAGAAATGTGTGTGTGAAAGCCGTCCTTCACCTAGCTTGTTGGGAACACAATGTTTCTTTTCAGTTGCAAAGTGGAATCCATATATATATATGGGGAGTTACTCGCTCCAACTCGTTTTTAAAGTGAAAAATGCAGGAATATCTAACCGGCATCAGGAAAAAACTGACAATCAAGAGTAAAAGTTTCTAATGCAACCAGTTCCCTTTGTGTTAGATGAACGAACGTCTCTGCACATGCTCAGTTCTGAGAGATAATTTTGTGTGAATACCGTTCTTCACCAAGCTTTTTGGGAACACAAAGTTTCTTTTCTGTTGCAAACGGCACTCCATACATATATATGGGGAGGTACTGTCTCCAACTCGGTTTTACAGTGAGAAATGCAGGAACTTCAAACCGGCACTAGGAAACACACTGAAAAACCAGAGTAAAAGTTTCTCTTGCAACCTGTTCCCTTTGTGCTAGATGAACGAACGTCTCTCCACATGCTAATTTCTTAGAGATAATTGTGTGTGAAAGCCGTCCTTCACCTAGCTTGTAGGGAACACAAAGGTTCTTTTAAGTTGCAAAATGCACTACATAAATATATATATGCGAATGTACTCGCACCAACTCGATTTTACAGTGAAAACTGCAGGAAATTCAAACAGGCACTAGGAAACTCTCTGAGAAACCAGAGTAAAAGTTTCTAATGCAAACAGTTCCCTTTGTGTTAGATGAACTAAAGTCTCTCCACATGATCAGTTCTGAGAAATAAGTGTGTGTGAAGCCGCACTTCAACTATCGTGTAGGGAACACAAAGTTTCTTTTCAGTTGCAATCTGCACTCCATAAATAAATATGGGAAGGTACACGCTCCAACTCGGTTTTACAGTGAAAACTGCAGGAACTTCAAACCGGCACTAGGAAACAGCCTGAGAAACCAGAGTAAAAGTTTCTCATTCAAACCTATCCCTTTGTGCTAGATGAACGAACGTCTCTCCACATGCTCAGATCTCAGAGATAAGTGTGTGTGAAAGCCGTACTTCACATAGCTTGTAAGGAACACCAAGATTCTTTTCAGTTGCAAACTGCACTCCATACATATATATGGGTAGGAACGCGCTCAAACTCGGTTTTACAGTGAAAACTGCAGGAATATCAAACCGGCACTAGGAAACACAGTGAGAAACCAGAGTAAAAGTTTCCCTGCAAACCGTTCCCTTTGTGCTAGATGAACGAACGTCTCTCCACATGCTCAGTTCTCAGAGATAAGGGTGTGTGAAAGCCATCCTTCACCTAGCTTGTAGGGAAAATATAGTTTTTTTCAGTTGCAAAGAGAATACTTAAATATATATGGGAATTTACTCGCTCCAACTCGGTTTTACAGTGAAAAATGCAGGAACATCTAACCGGCATTAGGAAAAACCTGAGAATCCGGAGTAAAAGTTTCTCTTGCAAACCATTCCCATTGTGCTAGATGAACGAACGTCTATCCACATGCTCAGTTCTGACAGATTATTTTGTGTGAAAACCGTACTTCACCAAGATTGTTGGGAACACAAATTTTCTTTCCTGTTGCAAACTGCACTCCATACATATATATGGGGAGGTACTCGCTCCAACTCGGTTTTATAGTAAAAATTGCAGGAATTTCAAACCGGCACGAGGAAACACTCTGAGAAACCAGAGTAAATGTTTCTCCTGCAAACCGTTCCTTTGTGCTAGATGAACGAACGTCTCTCCACATGCTCTGTTCTGAGAGATATGTGTGTGTTCAAGCCGACCTTCACCAGGCTTGTTGGGAACACAGAGTTTCTTTTCAGTTGCAAAGTGCACTGCATACATATATATGGGGAGGTACTGGCTCCAACTCGGTTTTACAGTGAAAACTGCAGGAACTTCATACCGGCATTAGGAAAAATACTGAGAATTTAGAATAAACTTTCTCCTGCAACCCGTTCCATTTGTGCTAGATGAACGAACGTCTCTCCACATGCTCAATTCTGAGAGATATGTGTGTGTGAAAGCCGTCCTTCACCTATCTTGTTGGGAACAGAAAGTTCTTTTCAGTTGCAAACGGCACTTCATACATATATATGGGGATGTACAAGCTCCAACTCGGTTTTACAGTGAAAACTGCAGGAAGTTCAAACCGGCACTAGGAAACACTCTGAGAAACCAGAGTAAATGTTTCTCCTGAAAACCGTTCCTTTGTGCTAGATGAACGAACGTCTCTCCACATGTTCAGTTGTCAGAGATAAGCGTGTGTGAATGCCGTCCTTCAACTAGCTTGTTGGGAAAACAAAGTTTCTTTTCAGTTGCAAAGTGGAATCCATACATATATATGGGGGGTTAGTCGCTCCAACTCGGTTTTACAGGGAAAACTGCAGGAACTTCTAAACGGCATTAGGAAACAGACGGAGACACCAGAGTAAAATTTTCTCCTGCAACCCCTTCCGATTGTGCTAGATGAACGAACGTCTCTCCACATGCTCAGTTCTTAGAAATAAGTGTGTGTGAAAGCCGTCCTTCAACTTGCTTGATGGGAACACAGAGTTTCTTTTCAGTTGCAAAATGCAATGCAAACATATATACGTTAGGTAATCGCTCCAACTCGATTTTACAGTGAAAACTGCAGTAAATTCAAACCGGCACTAGGAAACACACTGAGAAAACAGAGTAAAAGTTTCTCCTGCAACCCCTTCCCATTGTGCTAGATGAACGAACGTCTCTCCACATGCTTTGTTCTGAGAGATATGTGTGTGTTAAAGCCGACCTTCACCAGACTTGTTGGGAACACAGAGTTTCTTTTCAGTTGCAAAGTGCACTGCATACATATATATGGGGAGGTACTGGCTCCAAATCGGTTTTACAGTGAAAACTGCAGGAACTTCATACCGGCATTAGGAAAAATACTGAGAATTTAGAATAAAGTTTCTCCTGCAACCGGTTCCCTATGTGCTAGATGAACGAAAGTCTATCCACATGCTCAGTTCTGAGAGATAAGTGTGTGTGAAAGCCGTTCTTCACCTAGCTTGTTGGGAACACAGAGTTTCTTTTCAGTTGCAATCCGCACTCCATACAATTATATGGGTAGGTACTCGCTCAAACATGTTTTTACAGTGAAATCTAGGAACTTCTAACCGGCATTAGGAAACAGACTTAGAAACCACAGTAAATGTTTCTCCTGCAACACGATCCATTTGTGCTAGATGAACGAACGTCTCTCCACATGATCATTTCTTAGAGATAAGTGTGTGTGAAAGCCGTCCTTCACCTAGCTTGTAGGGAACACAAAGGTTCTTTTTAGTTGCAAAATGCACTCCATAAATACATATGAGAATGTACTCGCACCAACTCGGTTTTACAGTGAAAACTGCAGGAACTTCATACCGGCATTAGGAAAATGACTGAGAATTTAGAATAAACTTTCTCCTGCAACCGTTTCCCTATGTGCTAAATGAACGAAATTCTATCCACATGCTCTGTTCTGAGAGATAAGTGTGTGTGAAAGCCGTTCTTCACCTTGCTTGTTGGGAACACAGAGTTCCTTTTCAGTTGCAAAGTGGAATCCTTACATATATATGGGGATTTACTCGCTCCAAATTGGTTTTACAGGAAAACTGCAGGAACTTCTAACCGGCATTAGGAAACAGACTGAGAAACCAGAGTAAAAGTTTTTCCTGCAACCCGTTCCATTTGTGCTAGATGAACGAACGTCTCTCCACATGCTCAATTCTGAGAGATATGTGTGTGTGAAAGCCGTCCTTCACCTATCTTGTTGGGAACACAAAGTTCTTTTCAGTTGCAAATGGCACTTCTTACATATATATGGGGATGTACAAGCTCCAACTCGGTTTTACAGTGAAAACTGCAGGAAGTTCAAACCGGCACTAGGAAACACTCTGAGAAACCAGAGTAAAAGTTTTTCCTGCAAACCGTTCCTTTGTGCTAGATGAACGAACGTCTCTCCACATGTTCAGTTGTCAGAGATAAGTGTGTGTGAATGCCGTCCTTCAACTAGCTTGTTGGGAACACAAAGTTTCTTTTCAGTTGCAAAGTGGAATCCATACATATATATGGGGGTTAGTCGCTCCAACTCGGTTTTACAGTGAAAACTGCAGGAACATGTAACCGGCATTAGGAAAAAGACTGAGAATCCAGAGTAAATGTTTCTCCTGCAAACCGTTCCCTTTGTGCTAGATGAACGAAAGTCTATCCTCATGCTCAGTTCTGAGAGATAAGTGTGGGTGAAAGCAGTCCTTAACCTAGCTTGTTGGGAATACCAAGTTCCTTTTCAGTTGCAAAGTGGAATCCATACATATATATGGGGATTTACCCGTTCCAACTCGGTTTTACAGGGAAAACTGCAGGAACTTCTAAACGGCATTAGGAAACAGACGGAGACACCAGAGTAAAATTTTCTCCTGCAACCCCTTCCCATTGTGCTAGATGAACGAACGTCTCTCCACATGCTCAGTTCTTAGAAATAAGTGTGTGTGAAAGCCGTCCTTCAACTTGCTTGATGGGAACACAGAGTTTCTTTTCAGTTGCAAAATGCAATGCATACATATATATGTTAGGTAATCGCTCCAACTCGATTTTACAGTGAAAACTGCAGTAAATTCAAACCGGCACTAGGAAACACACTGAGAAAACAGAGTAAAAGTTTCTCCTGCAACCCCTTCCCATTGTGCTAGATGAACGAACGTCTCTCCACATGCTTTGTTCTGAGAGATATGTGTGTGTTCAAGCCGACCTTCACCAGACTTGTTGGGAACACAGAGTTTCTTTTCAGTTGCAAAGTGCACTGCATACATATATATGGGGAGGTACTGGCACCAAATCGGTTTTACAGTGAAAACTGCAGGAACTTCATACCGGCATTAGGAAAAATACTGAGAATTTAGAATAAAGTTTCTCCTGCAACCGGTTCCCTATGTGCTAGATGAGCGAAAGTCTATCCACATGCTCAGTTCTGAGAGATAAGTGTGTGTGAAAGCCGTACTTCACCTAGCTTGTTGGGAACACAGAGTTTCTTTTCAGTTGCAAAGTGGAATCCATATATATATATGGGGAGTTACTCGCTCCAACTCGTTTTTAAAGTGAAAAATGCAGGAATATCTAACCGGCATCAGGAAAAAACTGACAATCAAGAGTAAAAGTTTCTAATGCAACCAGTTCCCTTTGTGTTAGATCAACGAACGTCTCTGCACATGCTCAGTTCTGAGAGATAATTTTGTGTGAATACCGTTCTTCACCAAGCTTTTTGGGAACACAAAGTTTCTTTTCTGTTGCAAACGGCACTCCATACATATATATGGGGAGGTACTGTCTCCAACTCGGTTTTACAGTGAGAAATGCAGGAACTTCAAACCGGCACTAGGAAACACACTGAAAAACCAGAGTAAAAGTTTCTCTTGCAACCCGTTCCCTTTGTGCTAGATGAACGAACGTCTCTCCACATGCTAATTTCTTAGAGATAATTGTGTGTGAAAGCCGTCCTTCACCTAGCTTGTAGGGAACACAAAGGTTCTTTTAAGTTGCAAAATGCACTCCATAAATATATATATGGGAATGTACTCGCACCAACTCGGTTTTACAGTGAAAACTGCAGGAAAATCAAACAGGCACTGGGAAACTCTCTGAGAAACCAGAGTAAAAGTTTCTAATGCAAACAGTTCCCTTTGTGTTAGATGAACTAAAGTCTCTCCACATGCTCAGTTCTGAGAAATAAGTGTGTGTGAAAGCCGTACTTCAACTATCGTGTAGGGAACACAAAGTTTCTTTTCAGTTGCAATCTGCACTCCATAAATAAATATGGGAAGGTACACGCTCCAACTCGGTTTTACAGTGAAAACTGCAGGAACTTCAAACCGGCACTAGGAAACAGCCTGAGAAACCAGAGTAAAAGTTTCTCATTCAAACCTATCCCTTTGTGCTAGATGAACGAACGTCTCTCCACATGCTCAGATCTCAGAGATAAGTGTGAGTGAAAGCCGTACTTCACATAGCTTGTAAGGAACACCAAGATTCTTTTCAGTTGCAAACTGCACTCCATACATATATATGGGTAGGAACGCGCTCAAACTCGGTTTTACAGTGAAAACTGCAGGAATATCAAACCGGCACTAGGAAACACAGTGAGAAACCAGAGTAACAGTTTCCCTGCAAACCGTTCCCTTTGTGCTAGATGAACGAACGTCTCTCCACATGCTCAGTTCTCAGAGATAAGGGTGTGTGAAAGCCATCCTTCACCTAGCTTGTAGGGAAAATATAGTTTTTTTCAGTTGCAAAGAGAATACTTAAATATATATGGGAATTTACTCGCTCCAACTCGGTTTTACAGTGAAAAATGCAGGAACATCTAACCGGCATTAGGAAAAACCTGAGAATCCGGAGTAAAAGTTTCTCTTGCAAACCGTTCCCATTGTGCTAGATGAACGAACGTCTATCCACATGCTCAGTTCTGACAGATTATTTTGTGTGAAAACCGTACTTCACCAAGATTGTTGGGAACACAAATTTTCTTTCCTGTTGCAAACTGCACTCCATACATATATATGGGGAGGTACTCGCTCCAACTCGGTTTTATAGTAAAAATTGCAGGAATTTCAAACCGGCACGAGGAAACACTCTGAGAAACCAGAGTAAATGTTTCTCCTGCAAACCGTTCCTTTGTGCTAGATGAACGAACGTCTCTCCACATGCTCTGTTCTGAGAGATATGTGTGTGTTCAAGCCGACCTTCACCAGGCTTGTTGGGAACACAGAGTTTCTTTTCAGTTGCAAAGTGCACTGCATACATATATATGGGGAGGTACTGGCTCCAACTCGGTTTTACAGTGAAAACTGCAGGAACTTCATACCGGCATTAGGAAAAATACTGAGAATTTAGAATAAAGTTTCTCCTGCAACCCGTTCCCTATGTGCTAGATGAACGAAAGTCTATCCACATGCTCAGTTCTGAGAGATAAGTGTGTGTGAAAGCCGTTCTTCACCTAGCTTGTTGGGAACACAGAGTTTCTTTTCAGTTGCAATCGGCAATCCATACAATTATATGGGTATGTACTCGCTCAAACATGTTTTTACAGAGAAATCTAGGAACTTCTAACCAGCATTAGGAAACAGACTTAGAAACCACAGTAAATGTTTCTCCTGCAAACCGTTCCCTTTGTGCTAGATGAACGAACGTCTCTCCACATGATCTGTTCTGAGAGAAATGTGTGTGTGAAAGCCGTCCTTCACCTAGCTTGTTGGGAACACAATGTTTCTTTTCAGTTGCAAAGTGGAATCCATATATATATATGGGGAGTTACTCGCTCCAACTCGTTTTTAAAGTGAAAAATGCAGGAATATCTAACCGGCATCAGGAAAAAACTGACAATCAAGAGTAAAAGTTTCTAATGCAACCAGTTCCCTTTGTGTTAGATGAACGAACGTCTCTGCACATGCTCAGTTCTGAGAGATAATTTTGTGTGAATACCGTTCTTCACCAAGCTTTTTGGGAACACAAAGTTTCTTTTCTGTTGCAAACGGCACTCCATACATATATATGGGGAGGTACTGTCTCCAACTCGGTTTTACAGTGAGAAATGCAGGAACTTCAAACCGGCACTAGGAAACACACTGAAAAACCAGAGTAAAAGTTTCTCTTGCAACCTGTTCCCTTTGTGCTAGATGAACGAACGTCTCTCCACATGCTAATTTCTTAGAGATAATTGTGTGTGAAAGCCGTCCTTCACCTAGCTTGTAGGGAACACAAAGGTTCTTTTAAGTTGCAAAATGCACTACATAAATATATATATGCGAATGTACTCGCACCAACTCGATTTTACAGTGAAAACTGCAGGAAATTCAAACAGGCACTAGGAAACTCTCTGAGAAACCAGAGTAAAAGTTTCTAATGCAAACAGTTCCCTTTGTGTTAGATGAACTAAAGTCTCTCCACATGATCAGTTCTGAGAAATAAGTGTGTGTGAAGCCGCACTTCAACTATCGTGTAGGGAACACAAAGTTTCTTTTCAGTTGCAATCTGCACTCCATAAATAAATATGGGAAGGTACACGCTCCAACTCGGTTTTACAGTGAAAACTGCAGGAACTTCAAACCGGCACTAGGAAACAGCCTGAGAAACCAGAGTAAAAGTTTCTCATTCAAACCTATCCCTTTGTGCTAGATGAACGAACGTCTCTCCACATGCTCAGATCTCAGAGATAAGTGTGTGTGAAAGCCGTACTTCACATAGCTTGTAAGGAACACCAAGATTCTTTTCAGTTGCAAACTGCACTCCATACATATATAAGGGTAGGAACGCGCTCAAACTCGGTTTTACAGTGAAAACTGCAGGAATATCAAACCGGCACTAGGAAACACAGTGAGAAACCAGAGTAAAAGTTTCCCTGCAAACCGTTCCCTTTGTGCTAGATGAACGAACGTCTCTCCACATGCTCAGTTCTCAGAGATAAGGGTGTGTGAAAGCCATCCTTCACCTAGCTTGTAGGGAAAATATAGTTTTTTTCAGTTGCAAAGAGAATACTTAAATATATATGGGAATTTACTCGCTCCAACTCGGTTTTACAGTGAAAAATGCAGGAACATCTAACCGGCATTAGGAAAAACCTGAGAATCCGGAGTAAAAGTTTCTCTTGCAAACCATTCCCATTGTGCTAGATGAACGAACGTCTATCCACATGCTCAGTTCTGACAGATTATTTTGTGTGAAAACCGTACTTCACCAAGATTGTTGGGAACACAAATTTTCTTTCCTGTTGCAAACTGCACTCCATACATATATATGGGGAGGTACTCGCTCCAACTCGGTTTTATAGTAAAAATTGCAGGAATTTCAAACCGGCACGAGGAAACACTCTGAGAAACCAGAGTAAATGTTTCTCCTGCAAACCGTTCCTTTGTGCTAGATGAACGAACGTCTCTCCACATGCTCTGTTCTGAGAGATATGTGTGTGTTCAAGCCGACCTTCACCAGGCTTGTTGGGAACACAGAGTTTCTTTTCAGTTGCAAAGTGCACTGCATACATATATATGGGGAGGTACTGGCTCCAACTCGGTTTTACAGTGAAAACTGCAGGAACTTCATACCGGCATTAGGAAAAATACTGAGAATTTAGAATAAACTTTCTCCTGCAACCCGTTCCATTTGTGCTAGATGAACGAACGTCTCTCCACATGCTCAATTCTGAGAGATATGTGTGTGTGAAAGCCGTCCTTCACCTATCTTGTTGGGAACAGAAAGTTCTTTTCAGTTGCAAACGGCACTTCATACATATATATGGGGATGTACAAGCTCCAACTCGGTTTTACAGTGAAAACTGCAGGAAGTTCAAACCGGCACTAGGAAACACTCTGAGAAACCAGAGTAAATGTTTCTCCTGAAAACCGTTCCTTTGTGCTAGATGAACGAACGTCTCTCCACATGTTCAGTTGTCAGAGATAAGCGTGTGTGAATGCCGTCCTTCAACTAGCTTGTTGGGAAAACAAAGTTTCTTTTCAGTTGCAAAGTGGAATCCATACATATATATGGGGGGTTAGTCGCTCCAACTCGGTTTTACAGGGAAAACTGCAGGAACTTCTAAACGGCATTAGGAAACAGACGGAGACACCAGAGTAAAATTTTCTCCTGCAACCCCTTCCGATTGTGCTAGATGAACGAACGTCTCTCCACATGCTCAGTTCTTAGAAATAAGTGTGTGTGAAAGCCGTCCTTCAACTTGCTTGATGGGAACACAGAGTTTCTTTTCAGTTGCAAAATGCAATGCAAACATATATACGTTAGGTAATCGCTCCAACTCGATTTTACAGTGAAAACTGCAGTAAATTCAAACCGGCACTAGGAAACACACTGAGAAAACAGAGTAAAAGTTTCTCCTGCAACCCCTTCCCATTGTGCTAGATGAACGAACGTCTCTCCACATGCTTTGTTCTGAGAGATATGTGTGTGTTAAAGCCGACCTTCACCAGACTTGTTGGGAACACAGAGTTTCTTTTCAGTTGCAAAGTGCACTGCATACATATATATGGGGAGGTACTGGCTCCAAATCGGTTTTACAGTGAAAACTGCAGGAACTTCATACCGGCATTAGGAAAAATACTGAGAATTTAGAATAAAGTTTCTCCTGCAACCGGTTCCCTATGTGCTAGATGAACGAAAGTCTATCCACATGCTCAGTTCTGAGAGATAAGTGTGTGTGAAAGCCGTTCTTCACCTAGCTTGTTGGGAACACAGAGTTTCTTTTCAGTTGCAATCCGCACTCCATACAATTATATGGGTAGGTACTCGCTCAAACATGTTTTTACAGTGAAATCTAGGAACTTCTAACCGGCATTAGGAAACAGACTTAGAAACCACAGTAAATGTTTCTCCTGCAACACGATCCATTTGTGCTAGATGAACGAACGTCTCTCCACATGATCATTTCTTAGAGATAAGTGTGTGTGAAAGCCGTCCTTCACCTAGCTTGTAGGGAACACAAAGGTTCTTTTTAGTTGCAAAATGCACTCCATAAATACATATGAGAATGTACTCGCACCAACTCGGTTTTACAGTGAAAACTGCAGGAACTTCATACCGGCATTAGGAAAATGACTGAGAATTTAGAATAAACTTTCTCCTGCAACCGTTTCCCTATGTGCTAAATGAACGAAATTCTATCCACATGCTCTGTTCTGAGAGATAAGTGTGTGTGAAAGCCGTTCTTCACCTTGCTTGTTGGGAACACAGAGTTCCTTTTCAGTTGCAAAGTGGAATCCTTACATATATATGGGGATTTACTCGCTCCAAATTGGTTTTACAGGAAAACTGCAGGAACTTCTAACCGGCATTAGGAAACAGACTGAGAAACCAGAGTAAAAGTTTTTCCTGCAACCCGTTCCATTTGTGCTAGATGAACGAACGTCTCTCCACATGCTCAATTCTGAGAGATATGTGTGTGTGAAAGCCGTCCTTCACCTATCTTGTTGGGAACACAAAGTTCTTTTCAGTTGCAAATGGCACTTCTTACATATATATGGGGATGTACAAGCTCCAACTCGGTTTTACAGTGAAAACTGCAGGAAGTTCAAACCGGCACTAGGAAACACTCTGAGAAACCAGAGTAAAAGTTTTTCCTGCAAACCGTTCCTTTGTGCTAGATGAACGAACGTCTCTCCACATGTTCAGTTGTCAGAGATAAGTGTGTGTGAATGCCGTCCTTCAACTAGCTTGTTGGGAACACAAAGTTTCTTTTCAGTTGCAAAGTGGAATCCATACATATATATGGGGGTTAGTCGCTCCAACTCGGTTTTACAGTGAAAACTGCAGGAACATGTAACCGGCATTAGGAAAAAGACTGAGAATCCAGAGTAAATGTTTCTCCTGCAAACCGTTCCCTTTGTGCTAGATGAACGAAAGTCTATCCTCATGCTCAGTTCTGAGAGATAAGTGTGGGTGAAAGCAGTCCTTAACCTAGCTTGTTGGGAATACCAAGTTCCTTTTCAGTTGCAAAGTGGAATCCATACATATATATGGGGATTTACCCGTTCCAACTCGGTTTTACAGGGAAAACTGCAGGAACTTCTAAACGGCATTAGGAAACAGACGGAGACACCAGAGTAAAATTTTCTCCTGCAACCCCTTCCCATTGTGCTAGATGAACGAACGTCTCTCCACATGCTCAGTTCTTAGAAATAAGTGTGTGTGAAAGCCGTCCTTCAACTTGCTTGATGGGAACACAGAGTTTCTTTTCAGTTGCAAAATGCAATGCATACATATATATGTTAGGTAATCGCTCCAACTCGATTTTACAGTGAAAACTGCAGTAAATTCAAACCGGCACTAGGAAACACACTGAGAAAACAGAGTAAAAGTTTCTCCTGCAACCCCTTCCCATTGTGCTAGATGAACGAACGTCTCTCCACATGCTTTGTTCTGAGAGATATGTGTGTGTTCAAGCCGACCTTCACCAGACTTGTTGGGAACACAGAGTTTCTTTTCAGTTGCAAAGTGCACTGCATACATATATATGGGGAGGTACTGGCACCAAATCGGTTTTACAGTGAAAACTGCAGGAACTTCATACCGGCATTAGGAAAAATACTGAGAATTTAGAATAAAGTTTCTCCTGCAACCGGTTCCCTATGTGCTAGATGAGCGAAAGTCTATCCACATGCTCAGTTCTGAGAGATAAGTGTGTGTGAAAGCCGTACTTCACCTAGCTTGTTGGGAACACAGAGTTTCTTTTCAGTTGCAATCCGCACTCCATATATTTATATGGGTAGGTACTCGCTCAAACATGTTTTTACAGTGAAATCTAGGAACTTCTAACCGGCATTAGGAAACAGACTTAGAAACCACAGTAAATGTTTCTCCTGCAACCCGTTCCCATAGTGCTAGATGAACGAACGTCTCTCCACATGATCATTTCTTAGAGATAAGTGTGTGTGAAAGCCGTCCTTCACCTAGCTTGTAGGGAACACAAAGGTTCTTTTTAGTTGCAAAATGCACTCCATAAATACATATGGGAATGTACTCGCACCAACTCGATTTTACAGTGAAAACTGCAGGAAATTCAAACAGGCACTAGGAAACACTCTGAGAAACCAGAGTAAAAGTTTCTCCTGCAAACCTTTCCCTTTGGGCTAGATTAAAGAACGTCCCTCCACATGCTCAGTTCTCAGAGATAAGTGTGTGTGAAAGCCGTCCTTCACATAACTTGTAAGGAACAAAAAGCTTCTTTTCAGTTGCAAACTGCACTCCATACATATATATGTGTAGGAATACGCTCCAACTCCGTTTTACAGTGAAAACTGCAGGAACTTCAAACCGGCCCTAGGAAACACACTGAGAAACCAGAGTAAAATTTCTCCTGCAAACCGTTCCATTGTGCTAGATGAACGAACGTCTCTACACATGCTCAGTTCTCAGAGATAAGTGTGTGTGAAAGCCGTCCTTCACCTAGCTTGTAGGGAACATAAAGTTTATTTTTAGATGCAAAGTGGAATACTTACATATATATGGGAATTTACTCGCTCCAACTCGGTTTTACAGGGAAATCTGCAGGAACTTCTAACCGGCATTAGGAAACAGACTTAGAAACCAGAGTAAAAGTTCTACCAGCAAACCGTTCCCTTTGTGCTAGATGAACGAACGTCTCTCCACATGCTCAGTTCTGAGAGATATGTGTGTGTGAAAGCCGTCCTTCACCTAGCTTGTTTGGAACACAAAGTTTCTTTTCATTTGCAAAGTGGAATTAAGATATATATATATCGGGAGTTACTCGCTCCAACTCGGTTTTACAGTGAAAAATGCAGGAACATCTAACCGGCATTAGGAAAAAGTCTGAGAATCCAGTGTAAAAGTTTATCCTGCAAACCGTTCCCTTTGTTCTAGATGAACAAACGTCTCTCCACATGTTCAGTTCTGAGAGATAATTGTGGGTTAAAGCCGTCCTTCACCTAGCTTGTTGGGAAAACAAAGTTGGTTTTCAGTTGCAAATTGGAATCCATACAAAGATATGGGCAGTTACACGCTCTAACTCGGTTTTACAGTGAGAACTGCAGGAACTTCTAACCGGCATTAGGAAAAAGATTGAGAATCTAGTTTAAAGTTTCACCTGCAAACAGTTCCATTTGTGCTAGATGAACGAACGTCTATCCACATGCTCATTTCTGAAAGATAAGTTTCTGTGAAAGCCGTCCTTCACTTTGCTTGTTGGGAACACAAAGTTTCTTTTCAGTTGCAAACTGCACTCCATACATATATATCTGGACGTACTCGCTCCAAATCGATTTTACAGTGAAAACTGCAGGAACTTCAAACCGGCCCTACGAAAAACACTGAGAAATCAGAGTTAAAGTTTCTCCTGTAAACCGTTCCTTTGTGCTAGATAAACGAACGTCTCTCCACATGCTCAGTTCTATACATAAGTGTGTGTGAAAGCTGTCCGTCACCTAGATTTTTGGGAACACAAAGTTTCTTTTCAGTTGCAAAGTGGAATCCATACATATAGATGGGGTGTTACTCGATCCAACATGGTTTTACAGGGAAAACCGCAGGAACATCTAACCGGCATTAGGAAACAGACTGAGAAAGCAGAGTAAAATTTTCTCCTGCAACCCGTTCCCTTTGTGCTAGATGAACGAACGTCTTTCAACATGCTCAGTTCTGAGAGATAAGTGTGTGTGAATGCCGTCCTTCCCCTAGCTTGTTGGGAACACAGAGTTTCTTTCAGTTGCAAACTGCACTCCATACAATTATAAGGGGAAGTACTAGCTCCAACACGGTTTTACAGTGAAAACTGCAGGAACTTCAAAAATGCACTAGGAAACACACTGAGAAATCAGAGCAAATTTACTCCTGCAACCCATTCCCTTTGTGCTAGATGAACGAAGGTCTCTAAACATGCTTAGTTCTCAGAGATAAGTGTGTGTGAAAGCCGTCCTTCACCTAGCATTTGGGAACACAGAGTTTCTTTTCAGTTGAAAAATGCACTGCATACATATATATGGGGAGGTACACGCTCCAACTCGTTTTTACTGTGAAAACTGCAGAAAATTTAAACCGACACTTGTAAAAAATTTGAGAAACCAGAGTAAAAGTTTCTCCTGCAAACATTTCCATTTGTGCTAGATGAACGAACGTCTCTCCACATGCTCAGTTCTGAGAGATAAGTGTCTGTGAAAGCCGTCCTTCAACTAGCTTGTTGGGAACACAAAGTTTCATATCAGTTTCAAACTGCACTCCTTACATATGTATAGGGAGGTACTCGCTCCAACATGGTTTTACAGTGAAAACTGCAGGAACATCTAACCGGCACTAGGAAACACTCTGAGAAACCAGAGTAAAAGTTTCTCCTGCAACCAGTTCCCTTTGTGCTAGATGAACGAACGTCTCTCCACATGCTCAGTTCTCAGAAATAAGTGTGAGTGAAAGCCGTCCTTCACCTAGCTTGTTGGGAACACAAAGTTTCTTTTCATTAGCAAACTGCACTCCATACATATATATGGGGTGGTATTCGCTCCAAAACGGTTTTACAGGGAAAACTGCAGGAACTTCTTACCGGCACTAGGAAACACACTGAGAAACCGGATTAATAGTTTCTCCTGCAACACTTTCCCTTTGTACTAGATGAACGAACGTCTCTCCACATGCTCAGTTCTCAGAGATAAGTGTGAGTGAAAGCCGTCCTTCACCTAGCTTGTTGGGATCACAGAGTTTCTTTTCAGTTGCAAACTGCACTGCATACCTATATATGGGGAAGTTCTGGCTCCAACTCCCTTTTGCAGTGAAAACTGCAGGAACTTCATACCGGCATTAGGAAAAAGACTGAGAATTTAGAATAAATTTCTCCTGAAACCCATTCCCTATGTGCTAGATGAACGAACGTCTCTAAACATGCTAAGTTGTGAGAGATAAGTGTGTGTGAAAGCCGTCCTTCAACTAGCTTGTTGGGAACACAGAGTTTCTTTCCAGTTGCTATCGGCACTCCATACATTTATATGGATAGGTACTCGCACAAACATGTTTTTACAGTGAAATCTGCAAGAACTTCTAACCGGCATTAGGAAACAGACTTAGAAACCAGAGTAAATATTTCTCCTGCAACCCGTTCCTTTTGTGCTAGATAAACGAACGTCTCTCCACATGATCAGTTCTGAGAGATATGTGTGTGTGAAAGCCGTCGTTCACCTAGCTTGTTGGGAACACAAAGTTTCTTATCTGTTGCAAACTGCACTCCATACATATATATGGGAGGTACTCGCTCCAACTCGGTTTTACAGTGAAAACTGCAGGAATTTCAAACCGGCACTAGGAAACACTCTGAGAAACCAGAGTAAAAGTTTCTCCTGCAATCCTTTCCCTTTGTGCTAGATGAACGAACGTCTTTCCACATGCTCATTTCTCAGACATAAGTGTGTGTGAAAGCCGTCCTTCACCTAGCTTGTTGGGAACACAGAGTTACTTTTCAGTTGCACACTGCACTCCATACATTTATATGGGGAGGGACTCGCTCCAACTAGATTTTACAGTGAAAACTGCAGGAACTTCAAACCGTCACTGGGAAACACACTGAGAAACCAGAGTAAAAGTTTCTCCTGTAAACCGTTCCCTTTGGCTTGATGAACGAACGTCTCTCCACATGCTCAGTTCTCAGAGATAAGTGAGTGTGAAAGCCGTCCTTCACCTAGCTTGTTGGGAACAAAAAGTTTCTTTTCAGCTGCAAACGGCAATCCATACATATATATGGGGATGTACAAGCTCCAACTCGGTTTTACAGTCTAAACTGCAGGAACTTCAAACCGGCACTAGGAAACACACTGAAAATCCAGAGTAAAAGTTCTTCTTGCAACCCGTTCCCTTTGTGCTAGATGAATGAACGTCTCTACACATGCTCAGTTCTGGGTGATAAATGAGTGTGAAAGCCGTACTTCACCTAGCTTGTTGGGTACACAAAGTTTGTTTTCAGTTGCAAAGTGGAATCCATACAAATATATGGGGAGTTACACGCTCGAACTCGGTTTTAAAATGAAAACTGCAGGAACTTCTAACCGGCATTAGGAAAAAGATTGAGAATCCAGTGTAAAAGTTTCTCCTACAAACAGTTCCTTTGTGCTAGATGAACGAACGTCTATCCACATGCTCAGTTCTGAGAGATATTTTCTGTGAAAGCCGTCTTCACTTTGTTTGTTGGGAACACAAAGTTTCTTTTCAGTTGCAAACAGCACTCTATACATATATATTTGGAGGTAGTCGCTCCAAATCGATTTTACAGTGAAAACTGCAGGAACTTGAAACCGTCACTAGGAAACAGACTGAGAAACCACAGTAAAATTTTCTCCTGCATCACGTTCCCTTTGTGCTAGATAAATGAACATCTCTCCACATGCTCAGTTCTGG
Source organism: Camelus dromedarius (assembly GCF_036321535.1). Lineage (NCBI taxonomy): Eukaryota > Metazoa > Chordata > Mammalia > Artiodactyla > Camelidae > Camelus > Camelus dromedarius. Next base: position 2,980,955 of record NC_087451.1, on the reverse strand, counting down.
GTGATAAGTGTGTGTGAAAGCCGTCCTTCAAATAGCTTGTTGGGAAAACATAGCTTCATATCATTTGAAATCTGCACTCCTTACATATGTATTGGGAGGTACTCGCTCCAAATCGTTTTTATAGTGAAAACTGCAGGAAAATCCAACCGGCATTAGGAAACAGACTGAGAAACCAGAGTAAAAGTTTCTCCTGCAACCTCTTCCCTTTGTGCTAGATGAACGAACGTCTCTTCACATGCTCAGTTCTGAGAGAAAAGTGTGTGTGAAATCCGTATTTCACCTATCTTGTTGGGAACACAAAGACTCTTTTCAGTTGCAAACGGCACTATATACATATATATGAGTAGGTACTAGCTCCAACTCGGTTTTACACTGAAAACTGCAGGAACTTATAACCAGCACTAGGAAACACACTGAGAAACCAGAGTAGAAGTTTCCCCTGCAAACCGTTCCCTTTGTGCTAGATGAACGAACGTCTCTCCACATGCTCAGTTCTGAGAGATAAGTGAGTGTGAAAGCCGTCCATCAACTAGCTTGTTGGGAACACAGAGTTTCTTTTCAGTTGCAAACTGCACTCTATATATATATATGGGGAGGTACTAGCTACAACTCGACTTTACAGTGAAAATGCAGTAACTTCAAACCGGCATTAGGAAACACACTGAGAAACCAGAGTAAAATATCCCCAACAACACGTTCCCTTTGTGCTAGATTAACTGTCGTCTCTCCACATGCTCAGTTCTGAGAGATAAGTGTGTGTGAAAGCAGTCCTTCACCTAGCTTGTTAGGAACACAAAGTTCCTTTTCAGTTGCAAGTGGAATCCATACATATATATGGGGAGTTACTCGCTCCAACTCGGATTTACAAGGAAAACTGCAGGAAATTCTAACCGGCATTAGGAAACAGACTGAGAAACCAGTGTAAATGTTTCTCCTGGAACCCGTTCTCTTTCGGCTAGATGAATGAAGTCTCTCCACATGCTCAGTTCTGAGAGATAAGTGTGGGTGAAAGCCGCCCTTCACCTAGCTTGTTGGGAACACAAAGATTCTTTTCAGTTGCAAACGGCACTCCATACATATATATGGGGATGTACTCGCTCCAACACTGTTTTACAGTGAAAACTGCAGGAATTTCAAACCGGTACTAGGAAACACACTGAAAATCCAGAGTAAAAGTTCCTCCTGCAAACAGTTCCTTTTGTGCTAGATGAACCAACGTCTCTCCACATGCTCAGTTCTGAGATATAAGTGTGGGTGAATGCCGTTCTTCAACTTGCTTGTTGGAAACACAAAGTTTCTTTTCAGTTGCAAACTGCACTCCATACATTTATATCGGAAGGGACTCGCTCCAACTAGATTTTACAGTGAAAACTGCAGTAATTTCATACCGGCACTAGAAAACACACTGAGAAACCAGAGTAAAAGTTTCTCCTGGAAACTGTACCTATTGTGCTACATGAACGAAGGTCTCTGCACATGCTCAATTCTGAGAGATAAGTGTGTGTGAAAGCCGTCCTTCCCCTAGCTTGTTGGGAACACAAAATTTCTTTACAGTTGCAAAATGCACTCCAATATTATAAATGGGAAAGTACTCGCTCCAACTCGGTTTTACAGTGAAAACTGCAGCAAGTTCAAACAGGCACTAGGAAACACACTGAGAAACCAGAGTAAAAGTTTCTAATGCAAACACTTCCCTTTGTGTTAGATGAACGAAAGTCTCTCCACATGCTCAGTTCTGAGAAATAAGTGTGTGTGAAAGCCGCCCTTCACCTAGCTTGTAGGTAACGGAAAGTATCATTTCATTTGCAAACTGCACTCCATAGATATATATGGGGAGGCACTCGCTCCAACACGGTTTTACAGTGAAAACTGCAGGAACTTCAAACCGGCCCTAGGAAACACACTGAGAAACCAGAGTAAAATTTTCTCCTGCAAACAGTTCCTTTTGTGCTAAATGAACCAACGTCTCACCACATGCTCAGTTCTGAGAGATAAGTAAAGTTGAATGCAGTCATTCACCTAGCTTGTTGGAAAAACAAAGTTTCTTTTCAGTTGCAAAGTGTAATCCTTACATATATATGGGGATTTATTCGCTCCAAATCTGTTTTACAGGAAAACTGCAGGAACTTCAAACCGGCACTAGGAAACACACTGAAAATCCAGAGTAAATGTTTTTCCTGCAACCCGTTCCATTTCTGGTAGATGAACGAACGTCTCTCCACATGCTCAGTTCTGAGATATAAGTGTGGGTGAATGCCGTTCTTCAACTTGCTTGTTGGAAACACAAAGTTTCTTTTCAGTTGCAAACTGCACTCCATACATTTATATCGGAAGGGACTCGCTCCAACTAGATTTTACAGTGAAAACTGCAGTAATTTCATACCGGCACTAGAAAACACACTGAGAAACCAGAGTAAAAGTTTCTCCTGGAAACTGTACCTATTGTGCTACATGAACGAAGGTCTCTGCACATGCTCAATTCTGAGAGATAAGTGTGTGTGAAAGCCGTCCTTCCCCTAGCTTGTTGGGAACACAAAATTTCTTTTCAGTTGCAAAATGCACTCCATTATTATATATGGGAAAGTACTCGCTCCAACTCGGTTTTACAGTGAAAACTGCAGCAAGTTCAAACAGGCACTAGGAAACACACTGAGAAACCAGAGTAAAAGTTTCTAATGCAAACACTTCCCTTTGTGTTAGATGAACGAACGTCCCTCCACATGCTCAGTTCTGAGAAATAAGTGTGTGTGAAAGCCGTCCTTCACATAGCTTGTAAGGAACAAAAAGTTTCTTTTCAGTTGCAAACTGCACTCCATACATATATATGGGTAGGAACACGCTCCAACACGGTTTTACAGTGAAAACTGCAGGAATATCAAACCGGCACTAGGAAACACACTGAGAAACCAGAGTAAAATTTCTCCTGCAAACCGTTCCATTGTGCTAGATGAGCGAACGTCTTTCCACATGCTCAGTTCTCAGAGATAAGTGTGTGTGAAAGCCGTCCTTCACCTAGCTTGTAGGGAACATAAAGTTTATTTTCAGTTGCAAAGTGGTATACTTACATATATATGGGAATTTACTCGCTCCAACTCGGTTTTACAAGGAAAACTGCAGGAACATCTAACCGGCATTAGGAAACATACTGAGAAACCAGTGTAAAAGTTCTTCCTGCAAACCGTTCCCTTTGTGCTAGATGAACGAAAGTCTCTCCACATGCTCAGTTCTCAGAGATAAGTGTGTGTGAAAGCCGTCCTTCACCTAGCTTGTAGGGAACATAAAGTTTATTTTCAGTTGCAAAGTGGTATACTTACATATATATGGGAATTTACTCGCTCCAACTCGGTTTTACAAGGAAAACTGCAGGAACATCTAACCGGCATTAGGAAACATACTGAGAAACCAGAGTAAAAGTTCTTCCTGCAAACCGTTCCCTTTGTGCTAGATGAACGAAAGTCTCTCCACATGCTCAGTTCTCAGAGTTAATTGTGTGTGAAAGCCGTCCTTCAACTAGCTTGATGGGAACACAGAGCTTCTTTTCAGTTGCAAAAGGCAATGCATAAATATATACGTTAGGTACTCGCTCCAACTCGGTTTTACAGTGAAAACTGCAGGAAATTCAAACCGGCACTAGGAAGCACACTGAGAAAACAGAGTAAAAGTTTCTCCTGCAACCCGTTCCCTTTGTGCTAGATGAATGAACGTCTCTCCACATGCTCTGTTCTGTGAGATATGTGTATGTGCAAGCCGACCTTCACCTAGCTTGTTGGGAACATAGAGTTACTTTTCAGTTGCAAACTGCAGTCCATACATATATATGGGGAGGGACTCGCTCCAACAAGATTTTACAGTGAAAACTGCTGGAACTTCAAACCGGCACTAGGAAACACACTGAGAAACCAGAGTAAAAGTTTCTCCTGTAAACCGTTCCAATTGTGCTAGTTGAACGAACGTCTATCCACCTGCTCAGTTCTGAGAGATAATTTTGTGTAAAACCGTTCTTCACCAAGCTTGTTGGGAACAAAACGTATCTTTTCAGTTGCAACATGCACTCCATACATATATAAGGGGATGTACTCGCTCCAACTCGCGTTTACAGTGAAAACTGCAGGAATTTCAAACCGGCACTAGGAAACACTCTGAGAAACCAGAGTAAAAGTTTCTCCTGCAAACCGATCCCTTTGTTCTAGATGAACGAAAGTCTCTCCACATGCTCAGTTCTCAGAGATAAGTGTGTGTGAAAGCCGTCCTTCACATAGCTTGTAAGGAACAAAAAGTTTCTTTTCAGTTGCAAACTGCACTCCATACATATATATGGGTAGGAACACGCTCCAACACGGTTTTACAGTGAAAACTGCAGGAATATCAAACCGGCACTAGGAAACACACTGAGAAAGCAGAGTAAAATTTCTCCTGCAAAACGTTCCATTGTGCTAGATGAGCGAACGTCTCTCCACATGCTCAGTTCTCAGAGATAAGTGTGTGTGAAAGCCGTCCTTCACCTAGCTTGTAGGGAACATAAAGTTTATTTTCAGTTGCAAAGTGGTATACTTACATATATATGGGAATTTACTCGCTCCAACTCTGTTTTACAAGGAAAACTGCAGGAACATCTAACCGGCATTAGGAAACATACTGAGAAACCAGAGTAAAAGTTCTTCCTGCAAACCGTTCCCTTTGTGCTAGATGAACGAAAGTCTCTCCACATGCTCAGTTCTCAGAGTTAAGTGTGTGTGAAAGCCGTCCTTCAACTAGCTTGTTGGGAACAAAAAGTTTCTTTTCAGTTGCAAAGTGGAATCCATACATATATATGGGGGGTTACTCGCTTCAACCCGATTTTACAGTGAAAACTGCAGGAACATGTAACCGGCATTAGGAAAAAGACTGAGAATCCAATGTAAATATTTCTCCTGCAAACCGTTCCCTTTTTGCTAGATGAACGAAAGTCTATCCACATGCTCAGTTCTGAGACATAAGTGTGGATGAAAGCCGTCCTTCACCTAGTTTGTTGGGAACACAAAGTTTCTTTTCAGTTGCAAACGGCACTCCATACATATCTATGGGGATGTACTCGTCCCAACTCGGTTTAACAGTGAAAACTGCAGGAATTTCAAAGTGGTACGAGGAAACACACTGAAAATCCAGAGTAAAAGTTCTTTCTGCAAACCGTTCCCTTTGTGCTAGATGAACGAACGTCTCTCCACATGCTCAGTTCTTAGAAATAAGTGTGTGTGAAAGCCGTCCTTCAACTTGCTTGATGGGAACACAGAGTTTCTTTTCAGTTGCAAAAGGCAATGCATACATATATACGTTAGGTACTCGCTCCAACTCGATTTTACAGTGAAAACTGCAGGAAATTCAAACCGGCACTAGGAAGCACACTGAGAAAACAGAGTAAAAGTTTCTCCTGCAACCCGTTCCCTTTGTGCTAGATGAATGAACGTCTCTCCACATGCTCTGTTCTGAGAGATATGTGTGTGTGCATGCCGAACTTCACCTAGCTTGTTGGGAACACAGAGTTACTTTTTAGTTGCAAACTGCACTCCATACATATATATGGGGAGGGACTCGCTCCAACAAGATTTTACAGTGAAAACTGCTGGAACTTCAAACCGGCACTAGGAAACACACTGAGATACCAGAGTAAAAGTTTCTCCTGTAAACCGTTCCCATTTTGCTAGTTGAACGAACGTCTCTCCACATGCTTTGTTCTGAGAGATATGTGTGTGTTAAAGAAGACCTTCACCAGACTTGTTGGGAACACAGAGTTTCTTTTCAGTTGCAAAGTGCACTGCATACATATATATGGGGAGGTACTGGCTCCAAATCGGTTTTACAGTGAAAACTGCAGGATCTTCATACCGGCATTAGGAAAAATACTGAGAATTTAGAATAAAGTTTCTCCTGCAACCGGTTCCCTATGTGCTAGATGAACGAAAGTCTATCCACATGCTCAGTTCTTAGAGATAAGTGTGTGTGAAAGCCGTTCTTCACCTAGCTTGTTGGGAACACAGAGTTTCTTTTCAGTTGCAATCCGCACTCCATACAATTATATGGGTAGGTACTCGCTCAAACATGTTTTTACAGTGAAATCTTGGAACTTCTAACCGGCATTAGGAAACAGACTTAGAAACCACAGTAAATGTTTCTCCTGCAACACGATCCCTTTGTGCTAGATGAACGAACGTCTCTCCACATGATCATTTCTTAGAGAAAAGTGTGTGTGAACGCCGTCCTTCACCTAGCTTGTAGGGAACACAAAGGTTCTTTTTAGTTGCAAAATGCACTCCATAAATACATATGGGAATGTACTCGCACCAACTCGGTTTTACAGTGAAAACTGCAGGAACTTCATACCGGCATTAGGAAAATGACTGAGAATTTAGAATAAACTTTCTCCTGCAACCGTTTCCCTATGTGCTAAATGAACGAACTTCTATCCACATGCTCTGTTCTGAGAGATAAGTGTGTGTGAAAGCCGTTCTTCACCTTGCTTGTTGGGAACACAGAGTTCCTTTTCAGTTGCAAAGTGGAATCCTTACATATATATGGGGATTTACTCGCTCCAAATTGGTTTTACAGGAAAACTGCAGGAACTTCTAACCGGCATTAGGAAACAGACTGAGAAACCAGAGTAAAAGTTTTTCCTGCAACCCGTTCCATTTGTGCTAGATGAACGAACGTCTCTCCACATGCTCAATTCTGAGAGATATGTGTGTGTGAAAGCCGTCCTTCACCTATCTTGTTGGGAACACAAAGTTCTTTTCAGTTGCAAATGGCACTTCTTACATATATATGGGGATGTACAAGCTCCAACTCGGTTTTACAGTGAAAACTGCAGGAAGTTCAAACCGGCACTAGGAAACACTCTGAGAAACCAGAGTAAATGTTTCTCCTGCAAACCGTTCCTTTGTGCTAGATGAACGAACGTCTCTCCACATGTTCAGTTGTCAGAGATAAGTGTGTGTGAATGCCGTCCTTCAACTAGCTTGTTGGGAACACAAAGTTTCTTTTCAGTTGCAAAGTGGAATCCATACATATATATGGGGGTTAGTAGCTCCAACTCGGTTTTACAGTGAAAAATGCAGGAACATGTAACCGGCATTAGGAAAAAGACTGAGAATCCAGAGTAAATGTTTCTCCTGCAAACCGTTCCCTTTGTGCTAGATGAACGAAAGTCTATCCTCATGCTCAGTTCTGAGAGATAAGTGTGGGTGAAAGCAGTCCTTAACCTACCTTGTTGGGAATACCAAGTTCCTTTTCAGTTGCAAAGTGGAATCCATACATATATATGGGGATTTACCCGCTCCAACTCGGTTTTACAGGGAAAACTGCAGGAACTTCTAAACGGCATTAGGAAACAGACGGAGACACCAGAGTAAAATTTTCTCCTGCAACCCCTTCCCATTGTGCTAGATGAACGAACGTCTCTCCACATGCTCAGTTCTTAGAAATAAGTGTGTGTGAAAGCCGTCCTTCAACTTGCTTGATGGGAACACAGAGTTTCTTTTCAGTTGCAAAATGCAATGCATACATATATATGTTAGGTAATCGCTCCAACTCGATTTTACAGTGAAAACTGCAGTAAATTCAAACCGGCACTAGGAAACACACTGAGAAAACAGAGTAAAAGTTTCTCCTGCAACCCCTTCCCATTGTGCTAGATGAACGAACGTCTCTCCACATGCTTTGTTCTGAGAGATATGTGTGTGTTCAAGCCGACCTTCACCAGACTTGTTGGGAACACAGAGTTTCTTTTCAGTTGCAAAGTGCACTGCATACATATATATGGGGAGGTACTGGCACCAAATCTGTTTTACAGTGAAAACTGCAGGAACTTCATACCGGCATTAGGAAAAATACTGAGAATTTAGAATAAAGTTTCTCCTGCAACCGGTTCCCTATGTGCTAGATGAGCGAAAGTCTATCCACATGCTCAGTTCTGAGAGATAAGTGTGTGTGAAAGCCGTACTTCACCTAGCTTGTTGGGAACACAGAGTTTCTTTTCAGTTGCAATCCGCACTCCATACATTTATATGGGTAGGTACTCGCTCAAACATGTTTTTACAGTGAAATCTAGGAACTTCTAACCGGCATTAGGAAACAGACTTAGAAACCACAGTAAATGTTTCTCCTGCAACCCGTTCCCTTTGTGCTAGATGAACGAACGTCTCTCCACATGATCATTTCTTAGAGATAAGTGTGTGTGAAAGCCGTCCTTCACCTAGCTTGTAGGGAACACGAAGGTTCTTTTTAGTTGCAAAATGCACTCCATAAATACATATGGGAATGTACTCGCACCAAGTCGATTTTACAGTGAAAACTGCAGGAAATTCAAACAGGCACTAGGAAACACTCTGAGAAACCAGAGTAAAAGTTTCTCCTGCAAACCTTTCCCTTTGGGCTAGATTAAAGAACGTCCCTCCACATGCTCAGTTCTCAGAGATAAGTGTGTGTGAAAGCCGTCCTTCACATAACTTGTAAGGAACAAAAAGCTTCTTTTCAGTTGCAAACTGCACTCCATACATATATATGTGTAGGAATACGCTCCAACTCGGTTTTACAGTGAAAACTGCAGGAACTTCAAACCGGCCCTAGGAAACACACTGAGAAACCAGAGTAAAATTTCTCCTGCAAACCGTTCCATTGTGCTAGATGAACGAACGTCTCTACACATGCTCAGTTCTCAGAGATAAGTGTGTGTGAAAGCCGTCCTTCACCTAGCTTGTAGGGAACATAAAGTTTATTTTTAGATGCAAAGTGGAATACTTACATATATATGGGAATTTACTCGCTCCAACTCGGTTTTACAGGGAAATCTGCAGGAACTTCTAACCGGCATTAGGAAACAGTCTTAGAAACCAGAGTAAAAGTTCTACCAGCAAACCGTTCCCTTTGTGCTAGATGAACGAACGTCTCTCCACATGCTCAGTTCTGAGAGATATGTGTGTGTGAAAGCCGTCCTTCACCTAGCTTGTTTGGAACACAAAGTTTCTTTTCATTTGCAAAGTGGAATTAAGATATATATATATCGGGAGTTACTCGCTCCAACTCGGTTTTACAGTGAAAAATGCAGGAACATCTAACCGGCATTAGGAAAAAGTCTGAGAATCCAGTGTAAAAGTTTATCCTGCAAACCGTTCCCTTTGTGGTAGATGAACGAAAGTCTATCCTCATGCTCAGTTCTGAGAGATAAGTGTGGGTTAAAGCCGTCCTTCACCTAGCTTGTTGGGAAAACAAAGTTGGTTTTCAGTTGCAAATTGGAATCCATACAAAGATATGGGCAGTTACACGCTCTAACTCGGTTTTACAGTGAGAACTGCAGGAACTCCTAACCGGCATTAGGAAAAAGATTGAGAATCCAGTTTAAAGTTTCACCTGCAAACAGTTCCATTTGTGCTAGATGAACGAACGTCTATCCACATGCTCATTTCTGAAAGATATGTTTCTGTGAAAGCCGTCCTTCACTTTGCTTGTTGGGAACACAAAGTTTCTTTTCAGTTGCAAACTGCACTCCATACATATATATCTGGACGTACTCGCTCCAAATCGATTTTACAGTGAAAACTGCAGGAACTTCAAACCGGCCCTACGAAAAACACTGAGAAATCAGAGTTAAAGTTTCTCCTGTAAACCGTTCCTTTGTGCTAGATAAACGAACGTCTCTCCACATGCTCAGTTCTATAGATAAGTGTGTGTGAAAGCTGTCCGTCACCTAGATTTTTGGGAACACAAAGTTTCTTTTCAGTTGCAAAGTGGAATCCATACATATAGATGGGGTGTTACTCGATCCAACATGGTTTTACAGGGAAAACCGCAGGAACATCTAACCGGCATTAGGAAACAGACTGAGAAAGCAGAGTAAAATTTTCTCCTGCAACCCGTTCCCTTTGTGCTAGATGAACGAACGTCTTTCAACATGCTCAGTTCTGAGAGATAAGTGTGTGTGAATGCCGTCCTTCCCCTAGCTTGTTGGGAACACAGAGTTTCTTTCAGTTGCAAACTGCACTCCATACAATTATAAGGGGAAGTACTAGCTCCAACACGGTTTTACAGTGAAAACTGCAGGAACTTCAAAAATGCACTAGGAAACACACTGAGAAATCAGAGCAAAGTTACTCCTGCAACCCATTCCCTTTGTGCTAGATGAACGAAGGTCTCTAAACATGCTTAGTTCTCAGAGATAAGTGTGTGTGAAAGCCGTCCTTCACCTAGCATTTGGGAACACAGAGTTTCTTTTCAGTTGAAAAATGCACTGCATACATATATATGGGGAGGTACACGCTCCAACTCGTTTTTACTGTGAAAACTGCAGAAAATTTAAACCGACACTTGTAAAAAATTTGAGAAACCAGAGTAAAAGTTTCTCCTGCAAACATTTCCATTTGTGCTAGATGAACGAACGTCTCTCCACATGCTCAGTTCTGAGAGATAAGTGTCTGTGAAAGCCGTCCTTCAACTAGCTTGTTGGGAACACAAAGTTTCATATCAGTTTCAAACTGCACTTCTTACATATGTATAGGGAGGTACTCGCTCCAACACGGTTTTACAGTGAAAACTGCAGGAACATCTAACCGGCACTAGGAAACACTCTGAGAAACCAGAGTAAAAGTTTCTCCTGCAACCAGTTCCCTTTGTGCTAGATGAACGAACGTCTCTCCACATGCTCAGTTCTCAGAAATAAGTGTGAGTGAAAGCCGTCCTTCACCTAGCTTGTTGGGAACACAAAGTTTCTTTTCATTAGCAAACTGCACTCCATACATATATATGGGGTGGTATTCGCTCCAAAACGGTTTTACAGGGAAAACTGCAGGAACTTCTTACCGGCACTAGGAAACACACTGAGAAACCGGATTAATAGTTTCTCCTGCAACACTTTCCCTTTGTACTAGATGAACGAACGTCTCTCCACATGCTCAGTTCTCAGAGATAAGTGTGAGTGAAAGCCGTCCTTCACCTAGCTTGTTGGGATCACAGAGTTTCTTTTCAGTTGCAAACTGCACTGCATACCTATATATGGGGAAGTTCTGGCTCCAACTCCCTTTTGAAGTGAAAACTGTAGGAACTTCATACCGGCATTAGGAAAAAGACTGAGAATTTAGAATAAATTTCTCCTGAAACCCATTCCCTATGTGCTAGATGAACGAACGTCTCTAAACATGCTAAGTTGTGAGAGATAAGTGTGTGTGAAAGCCGTCCTTCACCTAGCTTGTTGGGAACACAGAGTTTCTTTCCAGTTGCTATCGGCACTCCATACATTTATATGGATAGGTACTCGCACAAACATGTTTTTACAGTGAAATCTGCAAGAACTTCTAACCGGCATTAGGAAGCAGACTTAGAAACCAGAGTAAATATTTCTCCTGCAACCCGTTCCTTTTGTGCTAGATAAACGAACGTCTCTCCACATGATCAGTTCTGAGAGATATGTGTGTGTGAAAGCCGTCGTTCACCTAGCTTGTTGGTAACACAAAGTTTCTTATCTGTTGCAAACTGCACTCCATACATATATATGGGAGGTACTCGCTCCAACTCGGTTTTACAGTGAAAACTGCAGGAATTTCAAACCGGCACTAGGAAACACTCTGAGAAACCAGAGTAAAAGTTTCTCCTGCAATCCTTTCCCTTTGTGCTAGATGAACGAACGTCTTTCCACATGCTCATTTCTCAGACATAAGTGTGTGTGAAAGCCGTCCTTCACCTAGCTTGTTGGGAACAAAAAGTTTCTTTTCAGCTGCAAACGGCAATCCATACATATATATGGGGATGTACAAGCTCCAACTCGGTTTTACAGTCTAAACTGCAGGAACTTCAAACCGGCACTAGGAAACACACTGAAAATCCAGAGTAAAAGTTCTTCTTGCAACCCGTTCCCTTTGTGCTAGATGAATGAACGTCTCTACACATGCTCAGTTCTGGGTGATAAGTGAGTGTGAAAGCCGTACTTCACCTAGCTTGTTGGGTACACAAAGTTTGTTTTCAGTTGCAAAGTGGAATCCATACAAATATATGGGGAGTTACACGCTCGAACTCGGTTTTAAAATGAAAACTGCAGGAACTTCTAACCGGCATTAGGAAAAAGATTGAGAATCCAGTGTAAAAGTTTCTCCTACAAACAGTTCCTTTGTGCTAGATGAACGAACGTCTATCCACATGCTCAGTTCTGAGAGATATGTTTCTGTGAAAGCCGTCTTCACTTTGTTTGTTGGGAACACAAAGTTTCTTTTCAGTTGCAAACAGCACTCTATACATATATATTTGGAGGTAGTCGCTCCAAATCGATTTTACAGTGAAAACTGCAGGAACTTGAAACCGTCACTAGGAAACAGACTGAGAAACCACAGTAAAATTTTCTCCTGCATCACGTTCCCTTTGTGCTAGATAAATGAACATCTCTCCACATGCTCAGTTCTGGGTGATAAGTGTGTGTGAAAGCCGTCCTTCAAATAGCTTGTTGGGAAAACATAGCTTCATATCATTTGAAATCTGCACTCCTTACATATGTATTGGGAGGTACTCGCTCCAAATCGTTTTTATAGTGAAAACTGCAGGAAAATCCAACCGGCATTAGGAAACAGACTGAGAAACCAGAGTAAAAGTTTCTCCTGCAACCTCTTCCCTTTGTGCTAGATGAACGAACGTCTCTTCACATGCTCAGTTCTGAGAGAAAAGTGTGTGTGAAATCCGTATTTCACCTATCTTGTTGGGAACACAAAGACTCTTTTCAGTTGCAAACGGCACTATATACATATATATGAGTAGGTACTAGCTCCAACTCGGTTTTACACTGAAAACTGCAGGAACTTATAACCAGCACTAGGAAACACACTGAGAAACCAGAGTAGAAGTTTCCCCTGCAAACCGTTCCCTTTGTGCTAGATGAACGAACGTCTCTCCACATGCTCAGTTCTGAGAGATAAGTGAGTGTGAAAGCCGTCCATCAACTAGCTTGTTGGGAACACAGAGTTTCTTTTCAGTTGCAAACTGCACTCTATATATATATATGGGGAGGTACTAGCTACAACTCGACTTTACAGTGAAAATGCAGTAACTTCAAACCGGCATTAGGAAACACACTGAGAAACCAGAGTAAAATATCTCCAACAACACGTTCCCTTTGTGCTAGATTAACTGTCGTCTCTCCACATGCTCAGTTCTGAGAGATAAGTGTGTGTGAAAGCAGTCCTTCACCTAGCTTGTTAGGAACACAAAGTTCCTTTTCAGTTGCAAGTGGAATCCATACATATATATGGGGAGTTACTCGCTCCAACTCGGATTTACAAGGAAAACTGCAGGAAATTCTAACCGGCATTAGGAAACAGACTGAGAAACCAGTGTAAATGTTTCTCCTGGAACCCGTTCTCTTTCGGCTAGATGAATGAAGTCTCTCCACATGCTCAGTTCTGAGAGATAAGTGTGGGTGAAAGCCGCCCTTCACCTAGCTTGTTGGGAACACAAAGATTCTTTTCAGTTGCAAACGGCACTCCATACATATATATGGGGATGTACTCGCTCCAACACTGTTTTACAGTGAAAACTGCAGGAATTTCAAACCGGTACTAGGAAACACACTGAAAATCCAGAGTAAAAGTTCCTCCTGCAAACAGTTCCTTTTGTGCTAGATGAACCAACGTCTCTCCACATGCTCAGTTCTGAGATATAAGTGTGGGTGAATGCCGTTCTTCAACTTGCTTGTTGGAAACACAAAGTTTCTTTTCAGTTGCAAACTGCACTCCATACATTTATATCGGAAGGGACTCGCTCCAACTAGATTTTACAGTGAAAACTGCAGTAATTTCATACCGGCACTAGAAAACACACTGAGAAACCAGAGTAAAAGTTTCTCCTGGAAACTGTACCTATTGTGCTACATGAACGAAGGTCTCTGCACATGCTCAATTCTGAGAGATAAGTGTGTGTGAAAGCCGTCCTTCCCCTAGCTTGTTGGGAACACAAAATTTCTTTACAGTTGCAAAATGCACTCCAATATTATATATGGGAAAGTACTCGCTCCAACTCGGTTTTACAGTGAAAACTGCAGCAAGTTCAAACAGGCACTAGGAAACACACTGAGAAACCAGAGTAAAAGTTTCTAATGCAAACACTTCCCTTTGTGTTAGATGAACGAAAGTCTCTCCACATGCTCAGTTCTGAGAAATAAGTGTGTGTGAAAGCCGCCCTTCACCTAGCTTGTAGGTAACGGAAAGTATCATTTCATTTGCAAACTGCACTCCATAGATATATATGGGGAGGCACTCGCTCCAACACGGTTTTACAGTGAAAACTGCAGGAACTTCAAACCGGCCCTAGGAAACACACTGAGAAACCAGAGTAAAATTTTCTCCTGCAAACAGTTCCTTTTGTGCTTAATGAACCAACGTCTCTCCACATGCTCAGTTCTGAGACATAAGTAAAGTTGAATGCAGTCCTTCACCTAGCTTGTTGGAAAAACAAAGTTTCTTTTCAGTTGTAAAGTGGAATCCATACATATATATGGGGTGTTACTCGCTCCAACTCGGTTTTACAGGGAAAACTGCAGGAACTTCTAACCGGCATTAGGAAACAGACTGAGAAACCAGTGTAAATGTTTCTCCTGGAACCCGTTCTCTTTCGGCTAGATGAATGAAGTCTCTCCACATGCTCAGTTCTGAGAGATAAGTGTGGGTGAAAGCCGCCCTTCACCTAGCTTGTTGGGAACACAAAGATTCTTTTCAGTTGCAAACGGCACTCCATACATATATATGGGGATGTACTCGCTCCAACACTGTTTTACAGTGAAAACTGCAGGAATTTCAAACCGGTACTAGGAAACACACTGAAAATCCAGAGTAAAAGTTCCTCCTGCAAACAGTTCCTTTTGTGCTAGATGAACCAACGTCTCTCCACATGCTCAGTTCTGAGATATAAGTGTGGGTGAATGCCGTTCTTCAACTTGCTTGTTGGAAACACAAAGTTTCTTTTCAGTTGCAAACTGCACTCCATACATTTATATCGGAAGGGACTCGCTCCAACTAGATTTTACAGTGAAAACTGCAGTAATTTCATACCGGCACTAGAAAACACACTGAGAAACCAGAGTAAAAGTTTCTCCTGGAAACTGTACCTATTGTGCTACATGAACGAAGGTCTCTGCACATGCTCAATTCTGAGAGATAAGTGTGTGTGAAAGCCGTCCTTCCCCTAGCTTGTTGGGAACACAAAATTTCTTTACAGTTGCAAAATGCACTCCAATATTATATATGGGAAAGTACTCGCTCCAACTCGGTTTTACAGTGAAAACTGCAGCAAGTTCAAACAGGCACTAGGAAACACACTGAGAAACCAGAGTAAAAGTTTCTAATGCAAACACTTCCCTTTGTGTTAGATGAACGAAAGTCTCTCCACATGCTCAGTTCTGAGAAATAAGTGTGTGTGAAAGCCGCCCTTCACCTAGCTTGTAGGTAACGGAAAGTATCATTTCATTTGCAAACTGCACTCCATAGATATATATGGGGAGGCACTCGCTCCAACACGGTTTTACAGTGAAAACTGCAGGAACTTCAAACCGGCCCTAGGAAACACACTGAGAAACCAGAGTAAAATTTTCTCCTGCAAACAGTTCCTTTTGTGCTAAATGAACCAACGTCTCTCCACATGCTCAGTTCTGAGAGATAAGTAAAGTTGAATGCAGTCCTTCACCTAGCTTGTTGGAAAAACAAAGTTTCTTTTCAGTTGCAAAGTGGAATCCATACATATATATGGGGTGTTACTCGCTCCAACTCGGTTTTACAGGGAAAACTGCAGGAACTTCTAACCGGCATTAGGAAACAGACTGAGAAACCAGAGTAAAATTTTCTCCTGCAACCCCTTCCCGTTGCGCTAGATGAACGAACGTGTCTCCACATGCTCATTTCTTAGAAATAAGTGTGTGTGAAAGCCGTCCTTCAACTTGCTTGATGGGAACACAGAGTTTCTTTTCAGTTGCAAAATGCACTGCATACATATATACGTTAGGTACTCGCTCCAACACGGTTTTACAGAGAAAACTGCAGGAAATTCAAACCGGCATTAGGAAACACACTGAGAAAACAGAGTAAAAGTTTCTTCTGCAACCCGTTCCCTTTGGCTTGATGAACGAACGTCTCTCCACATGCTCAGTTCTCAGAGATAAGTGTGTGTGAAAGCCGTACTTCACCTAGCTTGTAGGGAACAAAAAGTTTCTTTTCAGTTGCAAAGTGTAATCCTTACATATATATGGGGATTTACTCGCTCCAAATCTGTTTTACAGGAAAACTGCAGGAACTTCAAACCGGCACTAGGAAACACACTGAAAATCCAGAGTAAATATTTTTCCTGCAACCCGTTCCATTTGTGGTAGATGAACGAACGTCTCTCCACATGCTCAGTTCTGAGATATAAGTGTGGGTGAATGCCGTTCTTCAACTTGCTTGTTGGAAACACAAAGTTTCTTTTCAGTTGCAAACTGCACTCCATACATTTATTTCGGAAGGGACTCGCTCCAACTAGATTTTACAGTGAAAACTGCAGTAATTTCATACCGGCACTAGAAAACACACTGAGAAACCAGAGTAAAAGTTTCTCCTGGAAACTGTACCTATTGTGCTACATGAACGAAGGTCTCTGCACATGCTCAATTCTGAGAGATAAGTGTGTGTGAAAGCCGTCCTTCCCCTAGCTTGTTGGGAACACAAAATTTCTTTTCAGTTGCAAAATGCACTCCATTATTATATATGGGAAAGTACTCGCTCCAACTCGGTTTTACAGTGAAAACTGCAGCAAGTTCAAACAGGCACTAGGAAACACACTGAGAAACCAGAGTAAAAGTTTCTAATGCAAACACTTCCCTTTGTGTTAGATGAACGAACGTCCCTCCACATGCTCAGTTCTGAGAAATAAGTGTGTGTGAAAGCCGCCCTTCACCTAGCTTGTAGGTAACGGAAAGTATCATTTCATTTGCAAACTGCACTCCATAGATATATATGGGGAGGCACTCGCTCCAACACGGTTTTACAGTGAAAACTGCAGGAACTTCAAACCGGCCCTAGGAAACACACTGAGAAACCAGAGTAAAAGTTTCTCCTGCAAACTTTTCCCTTTGTGCTAGATTAAAGAACGTCTCTCCACATGCTGAGTTCTCAGAGATAAGTGTGTGTGAAAGCCGTCCTTCACATAGCTTGTAAGGAACAAAAAGTTTCTTTTCAGGTGCAAAATGCACTCCATACATATATATGGGTAGGAACACGCTCCAACACGGTTTTACAGTGAAAACTGCAGGAATATCAAACCGGCACTAGGAAACACACTGAGAAACCAGAGTAAAATTTCTCCTGCAAAACGTTCCATTGTGCTAGATGAGCGAACGTCTCTCCACATGCTCAGTTCTCAGAGATAAGTGTGTGTGAAAGCCGTCCTTCACCTAGCTTGTAGGGAACATAAAGTTTATTTTCAGTTGCAAAGTGGTATACTTACATATATATGGGAATTTACTCGCTCCAACTCGGTTTTACAGGGAAAACTGCAGGAACATCTAACCGGCATTAGGAAACATACTGAGAAACCAGAGTAAAAGTTCTTCCTGCAAACCGTTCCCTTTGTGCTAGATGAACGAAAGTCTCTCCACATGCTCAGTTCTCAGAGTTAAGTGTGTGTGAAAGCCGTCCTTCACATAGCTTGTAAGGAACAAAAAGTTTCTTTTCAGTTGCAAACTGCACTCCATACATATATATGGGTAGGAACACGCTCCAACACGGTTTTACAGTGAAAACTGCAGGAATATCAAACCGGCACTAGGAAACACACTGAGAAACCACAGTAAAATTTCTCCTGCAAACCGTTCCATTGTGCTAGATGAGCGAACGTCTTTCCACATGCTCAGTTCTCAGAGATAAGTGTGTGTGAAAGCCGTCCTTCACCTAGCTTGTAGGGAACATAAAGTTTATTTTCAGTTGCAAAGTGGTATACTTACATATATATGGGAATTTACTCGCTCCAACTCGGTTTTACAAGGAAAACTGCAGGAACATCTAACCGGCATTAGGAAACATACTGAGAAACCAGAGTAAAAGTTCTTCCTGCAAACCGTTCCCTTTGTGCTAGATGAACGAAAGTCTCTCCACATGCTCAGTTCTCAGAGTTAAGTGTGTGTGAAAGCCGTTCTTCAACTAGCTTGATGGGAACACAGAGCTTCTTTTCAGTTGCAAAAGGCAATGCATAAATATATACGTTAGGTACTCGCTCCAACTCGGTTTTACAGTGAAAACTGCAGGAAATTCAAACCGGCACTAGGAAGCACACTGAGAAAACAGAGTAAAAGTTTCTCCTGCAACCCGTTCCCTTTGTGCTAGATGAATGAACGTCTCTCCACATGCTCTGTTCTGTGAGATATGTGTGTGTGCAAGCCGACCTTCACCTAGCTTGTTGGGAACACAGAGTTACTTTTCAGTTGCAAACTGCAGTCCATACATATATATGGGGAGGGACTCGCTCCAACAAGATTTTACAGTGAAAACTGCTGGAACTTCAAACCGGCACTAGGAAACACACTGAGAAACCAGAGTAAAAGTTTCTCCTGTAAACCGTTCCAATTGTGCTAGTTGAACGAACGTCTATCCACCTGCTCAGTTCTGAGAGATAATTTTGTGTGAAAACCGTTCTTCACCAAGCTTGTTGGGAACAAAAAGTATCTTTTCAGTTGCAACATGCACTCCATACATATATAAGGGGAAGTACTCGCTCCAACTCGGGTTTACAGTGAAAACTGCAGGAATTTCAAACCGGCACTAGGAAACACTCTGAGAAACCAGAGTAAAAGTTTCTCCTGGAAACTGTACCTATTGTGCTACATGAACGAAGGTCTCTGCACATGCTCAATTCTGAGAGATAAGTGTGTGTGAAAGCCGTCCTTCCCCTAGCTTGTTGGGAACACAAAATTTCTTTTCAGTTGCAAAATGCACTCCATTATTATATATGGGAAAGTACTCGCTCCAACTCGGTTTTACAGTGAAAACTGCAGCAAGTTCAAACAGGCACTAGGAAACACACTGAGAAACCAGAGTAAAAGTTTCTAATGCAAACACTTCCCTTTGTGTTAGATGAACGAACGTCCCTCCACATGCTCAGTTCTGAGAAATAAGTGTGTGTGAAAGCCGCCCTTCACCTAGCTTGTAGGTAACGGAAAGTATCATTTCATTTGCAAACTGCACTCCATAGATATATATGGGGAGGCACTCGCTCCAACACGGTTTTACAGTGAAAACTGCAGGAACTTCAAACCGGCCCTAGGAAACACACTGAGAAACCAGAGTAAAAGTTTCTCCTGCAAACTTTTCCCTTTGTGCTAGATTAAAGAACGTCTCTCCACATGCTGAGTTCTCAGAGATAAGTGTGTGTGAAAGCCGTCCTTCACATAGCTTGTAAGGAACAAAAAGTTTCTTTTCAGGTGCAAAATGCACTCCATACATATATATGGGTAGGAACACGCTCCAAAACGGTTTTACAGTGAAAACTGCAGGAATATCAAACCGGCACTAGGAAACACACTGAGAAACCAGAGTAAAATTTCTCCTGCAAAACGTTCCATTGTGCTAGATGAGCGAACGTCTCTCCACATGCTCAGTTCTCAGAGATAAGTGTGTGTGAAAGCCGTCCTTCACCTAGCTTGTAGGGAACATAAAGTTTATTTTCAGTTGCAAAGTGGTATACTTACATATATATGGGAATTTACTCGCTCCAACTCGGTTTTACAGGGAAAACTGCAGGAACATCTAACCGGCATTAGGAAACATACTGAGAAACCAGAGTAAAAGTTCTTCCTGCAAACCGTTCCCTTTGTGCTAGATGAACGAAAGTCTCTCCAAATGCTCAGTTCTCAGAGTTAAGTGTGTGTGAAAGCCGTCCTTCACATAGCTTGTAAGGAACAAAAAGTTTCTTTTCAGTTGCAAACTGCACTCCATACATATATATGGGTAGGAACACGCTCCAACACGGTTTTACAGTGAAAACTGCAGGAATATCAAACCGGCACTAGGAAACACACTGAGAAACCAGAGTAAAATTTCTCCTGCAAACCGTTCCATTGTGCTAGATGAGCGAACGTCTTTCCACATGCTCAGTTCTCAGAGATAAGTGTGTGTGAAAGCCGTCCTTCACCTAGCTTGTAGGGAACATAAAGTTTATTTTCAGTTGCAAAGTGGTATACTTACATATATATGGGAATTTACTCGCTCCAACTCGGTTTTACAAGGAAAACTGCAGGAACATCTAACCGGCATTAGGAAACATACTGAGAAACCAGAGTAAAAGTTCTTCCTGCAAACCGTTCCCTTTGTGCTAGATGAACGAAAGTCTCTCCACATGCTCAGTTCTCAGAGATAAGTGTGTGTGAAAGCCGTCCTTCAACTAGCTTGATGGGAACACAGAGCTTCTTTTCAGTTGCAAAAGGCAATGCATAAATATATACGTTAGGTACTCGCTCCAACTCGGTTTTACAGTGAAAACTGCAGGAAATTCAAACCGGCACTAGGAAGCACACTGAGAAAACAGAGTAAAAGTTTCTCCTGCAACCCGTTCCCTTTGTGCTAGATGAATGAACGTCTCTCCACATGCTCTGTTCTGTGAGATATGTGTGTGTGCAAGCCGACCTTCACCTAGCTTGTTGGGAACACAGAGTTACTTTTCAGTTGCAAACTGCAGTCCATACATATATATGGGGAGGGACTCGCTCCATCAAGATTTTACAGTGAAAACTGCTGGAACTTCAAACCGGCACTAGGAAACACACTGAGAAACCAGAGTAAAAGTTTCTCCTGTAAACCGTTCCAATTGTGCTAGTTGAACGAACGTCTATCCACCTGCTCAGTTCTGAGAGATAATTTTGTGTGAAAACCGTTCTTCACCAAGCTTGTTGGGAACAAAAAGTATCTTTTCAGTTGCAACATGCACTCCATACATATATAAGGGGATGTACTCGCTCCAACTCGGGTTTACAGTGAAAACTGCAGGAATTTCAAACCGGCACTAGGAAACACTCTGAGAAACCAGAGTAAAAGTTTCTCCTGCAAACCGATACCTTTGTTCTAGATGAACGAAAGTCTCTCCACATGCTCAGTTCTCAGAGATAAGTGTGTGTGAAAGCCGTCCTTCACATAGCTTGTAAGGAACAAAAAGTTTCTTTTCAGTTGCAAACTGCACTCCATACATATATATGGGTAGGAACACGCTCCAACACGGTTTTACAGTGAAAACTGCAGGAATATCAAACCGGCACTAGGAAACACACTGAGAAACCAGAGTAAAATTTCTCCTGCAAACCGTTCCATTGTGCTAGATGAGCGAACGTCTCTCCACATGCTCAGTTCTCAGAGATAAGTGTGTGTGAAAGCCGTCCTTCACCTAGCTTGTAGGGAACATAAAGTTTATTTTCAGTTGCAAAGTGGTATACTTACATATATATGGGAATTTACTCGCTCCAACTCTGTTTTACAAGGAAAACTGCAGGAACATCTAACCGGCATTAGGAAACATACTGAGAAACCAGAGTAAAAGTTCTTCCTGCAAACCGTTCCCTTTGTGCTAGATGAACGAAAGTCTCTCCACATGCTCAGTTCTCAGAGTTAAGTGTGTGTGAAAGCCGTCCTTCAACTAGCTTGTTGGGAACAAAAAGTTTCTTTTCAGTTGCAAAGTGGAATCCATACATATATATGGGGGGTTACTCGCTTCAACCCGATTTTACAGTGAAAACTGCAGGAACATGTAACCGGCATTAGGAAAAAGACTGAGAATCCAATGTAAATATTTCTCCTGCAAACCGTTCCCTTTTTGCTAGATGAACGAAAGTCTATCCACATGCTCAGTTCTGAGACATAAGTGTGGATGAAAGCCGTCCTTCACCTAGTTTGTTGGGAACACAAAGTTTCTTTTCAGTTGCAAACGGCACTCCATACATATCTATGGGGATGTACTCGTCCCAACTCGGTTTAACAGTGAAAACTGCAGGAATTTCAAAGTGGTACGAGGAAACACACTGAAAATCCAGAGTAAAAGTTCTTTCTGCAAACCGTTCCATTTGTGCTAGATGAACAAACGTCTCTCCACATGCTCAGTTCTTAAAAATAAGTTTGTGTGAAAGCCGTCCTTCAACTTGCTTGATGGGAACACAGAGTTTCTTTTCAGTTGCAAAAGGCAATGCATACATATATACGTTAGGTACTCGCTCCAACTCGATTTTACAGTGAAAACTGCAGGAAATTCAAACCGGCACTAGGAAGCACACTGAGAAAACAGAGTAAAAGTTTCTCCTGCAACCCGTTCCCTTTGTGCTAGATGAATGAACGTCTCTCCACATGCTCTGTTCTGAGAGATATGTGTGTGTGCATGCCGAACTTCACCTAGCTTGTTGGGAACACAGAGTTACTTTTCAGTTGCAAACTGCACTCCATACATATATATGGGGTGGTACTCGCTCCAACTCGGTTTTACAGTGAAAACTGCAGGAATTTCAAACCGGCACTAGGAAACACTCTGAGAAACCAGAGTAAAAGTTTCTCCTGCAAACCGATCCCTTTGTTCTAGATGAACGAAAGTCACTCCACATGCTCAGTTCTCAGAGAAAAGTGTGTGTGAAAGCCGTCCTTCAACTAGCATGTTGGGAAAACAAAGTTTCTTTTCAGTTGCAAATTAGAATCCATACATATATATGGGGAGTTACTCCATCCAACTCGGTTTTACAGTGAAAACTGCAGGAATTCTAACCGGCATTAGGAAAAAGACTGAGAATCCAGAGTAAAATTTTCTCCTGCAAACCGTTCCTTTTGTGCTAGATGAACGAATGTCTGTCCAAATGCTCATTTGTCAGACATAGGTGTGTTAATACCGTCCTTCCTCTAGCTTGTTGGGAACACAGAGTTACTTTTCAGTTGCAAACTGCACTCCATACATATATATGGGGAGGGACTCGCTCCAACAAGATTTTACAGTGAAAACTGCTGGAACTTCAAACCGGCACTAGGAAACACACTGAGATACCAGGGTAAAAGTTTCTCCTGTAAACCGTTCCCATTGTGCTAGTTGAACGAACGTCTATCCACATGCTCAGTTCTGAGAGATAATTTTGTGTGAAAACCGTTCTTCACCAAGCTTGTTGGGAACAAAAAGTATCTTTTCAGTTGCAAAATGCACTCCATACATATATATGGGGAGGTACTCGCTCCAACTCGGTTTTACAGTGAAAACTGCAGGAATTTCAAACCGGCACTAGGAAACACTCTTAGAAACCAGAGTAAAAGTTTCTCCTGCAAACCGATCCCTTTGTTCTAGATGAACGAAAGTCACTCCACATGCTCAGTTCTCAGAGAAAAGTGTGTGTGAAAGCCGTCCTTCAACTAGCATGTTGGGAACACAATGTTTCTCTTCAGTTGTAAAGTGTAATCCATACATATATATGGGGAGTTACTTGGTCCAACTCGGTTTTACAGGGAAAACTGCAGGAACTTCTAACCGGCATTAGGAAACAGACTGAGAAACCAGAGTAAAAGTTTCTCCTGTAAACCGTTCCCTTTGTGCTAGATGAACGAACGTCTCTCCACATGCTCAGTTCTGAGAGATATGTTTCTGTGAAAGCCGTCTTCACTTTGCTTGTTGGGAACACAAAGTTTCTTTTCAGTTGCAAACAGCACTCTATACATATATATCTGGAGGTAGTCGCTCCAAATCAATTTTACAGTGAAAACTGCAGGAACTTCAAACCGTCACTAGGAAACAGACTGAGAAACCACAGTCAAATTTTCTCCTGCATCCCGTTCCCTTTGTGCTAAATAAACGAACATCTCTCCACATGATCAGTTCTGTGTGATAAGTGTGTGTGAAAGCCGTCCTTCAACTAGCTTGTTGGGAAAACAAAGTTTCATATCATTTGAAAACTGCACTCCTTACATATGTATTGGGAGGTACTCGCTCCATATCGGTTTTATAGTGAAAAATGCAGGAACATCCAACCGGCATTAGGAAACAGACTAAGAACCCAGAGTAAAAGTTTCTCCTGCAACCTCTTCCCTTTTTGCTAAATGAACGAACGTCTCTCCACATGCTCAGTTCTCAGAGATAAATGTGTGTGAAAGCCGCCCTTCACCTAGCTTGTTGGGATCAAAAAGTTTCTTTTCAGTTTCAAACTGCACTGCCTACATATATATGGGGAGGTACTCGCTCCAACTGGGTTTTACAGTGAAAATTGCAGGAACCTCAAACCGGCACTAGGAAACACACTGAGAAACCAGAGTAAAAGTTTCTCCTGCAAACCATTCCCTTTGTGCTAGATGAACGAACGTCTCTTCACATGCTCAGTTCTGAGAGAAATGTGTGTGTGAAATCCGTACTTCACTTGGCTTGTAGGGAACACAAAGACTCTTTTCAGTTGCAAACGGCACTATATATATATATATGGGTAGGTACTAGCTCCAACTCGGTTTTACACTGAAAACTGCACGAACTTATAACCAGCACTAGGAAACACACTGAGAAACCATAGTAGAAGTTTCCCGTGCAACCCGTTACATTTGTGCTAGATGAACGAACGTCTCTCCACATGCTCAGTTCTGAGAGATAAGTGTGTTTGAAAGCCGTGCATCAACTAGCTTGTTGGGAACACAGAGTTTCTTTTCAGTTGCAAACTGCACTCTCTCTATATATATGGGGAGGTACTAGCTACAACTCTGTTTTACAGTGAAAATTCAGTAACTTCAAACCGGCACTAGGAAACACACTGAGAAACCAGAGTAAAATATCTCCTACAACACGTTCCCTTTGTGCTAGATTAACTGTCATATCTCCACATGCTCAGTTCTGAGAGATATGTGTGTGTTAAAGCCGTCCTTCACCTAACTTGTTGGGAACACAAAGTTTCTTTTCAGTTGCAAACGGCACTCCATACATATATATGGGGATGTACAAGCTCCAACTCAGTTTTACAGAGAAAACTGCCGGAAATTCAAACCGGCACTAGGAAACACACTGAGAAAACAGAGTAAAAGTTTCTCCTGCAACCCGTTCCCTTTGTGCTAGATGAACGAAAGTCTCTCTACATGCTCTGTTCTGAGATATATGTGTGTGTGCAAGCCGAACTTCACCTAGCTTGTTGGGAACACAGAGTTTCTTTTCAGTTGCAAACTGCAATGCATACATATATATGGGGTGGTACTGGCTCCAACTCGGTTTTACAGTGAATACTGCAGGAAATTCATACCGGCATTAGGAAAATGACTGAGAATTTAGAGTAAAGTTTCTCCTGCAACCGGTTCCCTATGTGCTAGATGAACGAACTTCTATCCACATGCTCAGTTCAGAGAGAAAAGAGTGTGTGAAAGCCGTTCTTCACCTATCTTGTTGGGAACACAGAGTTTCTTTTCAGTTGCAAAGTGGAATCCTTACATATATATGGGGATTTACTCGCTCCAAATTGATTTTACAGGAAAACTGCAGGAACTTCTAACTGGCATTAGGAAACAGACTGAGAAACCAGAGTAAATGTTTTTCCTGCAACCCGTTCCATTTGTGCTAGATGAACGAACGTCTCTCCACATGCTCAATTCTGAGAGATATGTGTGTGTGAAAGCCGTCCTTCACCTAGCTTGTTGGGAACACAAAGTTCTTTTCAGTTGCAAACGGCACTCCATACATATATATGGGAAAGTACTCGCTCCAACTAGGTTTTACAGTGAAAACTGCAGGAACTTCAAACAGGCACTAGGAAACACACTGAGAAACCAGAGTAAAAGTTTCTAATGCAAACAGTTCCCTTTGTGTTAGATAAACGAAAGTCTCTCCACATGCTCAGTTCTGAGAAATAAGTGTGTGTGAAAGCCGCCCTTCATTATCTTGTAGGGAACACAAAGTTTCTTTTCAGTTGCAAACTGCACTCCATAAATATATATGGGAAGGTACATGCTCCAACTCATTTTTACAGTGAAAACTGCAGGAACTTCAAACCGGCACTAGGAAACAGACTGAGAAACCAGAGTAAAAGTTCCTCCTGCAAACCGTTCCCTTTGTGCTAGATGAATGAAAGTTTCTCCACATGCTCTGTTCTCAGAGATAATTGAGTGTGAATGCCGTCCTTCACCAAGGTTGTTTGGAACACAAAATTTCTTTTCAGTTGCTAAGTTGAATCCATCTATATATATGGGGAGTTACTCGCTCCAACTCGATTTTACAGGGAAAACTTCAGGATCATCTAACTGGCATTAGGAAAAAAACTGAGAATCCAGAGAAAAGTTTCTCCTGCAAACCGTTCTCTTTGTGCTAGATGAACGAACGTCTATCCACATGCTCACTTTTGAGAGATAAGTTTGTGTGAAAGCCGTCCTTCAACTAGCTTGATGGGAACACAAAGTTTCTTTTTGATGCAAACTGCACTACATACATATATATGTGGAGGTACTCGCTCCAACTCGGTTTTACAGTGAAAACTGCAGGAACTTCAAACCGGCACTAGGAAACACACTGAGAAACCAGAGTAAAAGTTTCTCCTGCAACCCGTTCCATTTGTGCTAGATGAACGAAAGTCTCTCCACATGCTCTGTTCTGAGATATATGTGTGAGTGCAAGCCGAACTTCACCTAGCTTGTTGGGAACACAGAGTTTCTTTTCAGTTGCAAACTGCACTGCATACATATATATGGGGAGGTACTGGCTCCAACTCGGTTTTACAGTGAAAACTGCAGGAACTTCATACCGGCATTAGGAAAAATACTGAGAATTTAGAATAAAGTTTCACCTGCAACCCGTTCCCTATGTGCTAGATGAACGAACGTCTCTCCACATGCTCAGTTCTGAGAGATAATTGTGGGTGAATGCCGTCCTTCACCTAGCTTGTTGGGAACACAAAGTTTCTTTCAAGTTGCAAAGTGGAATCCATACATATATATGGGGAGTTACTCGCTCCAACTCGGTTTTACAGCGAAAACTGCAGGAATTTCATACCGGCACTAGAAAACACTCTGAGAATTCAGAGTAAAAGTTTCTCCTGGGAAGTGTTCCCTTTGTGCTAGATGAACGAACGTCTCTGCACATGCTCAGTTCTGAGAGATAATTTTGTGTGAAAATCGTTCTTCACCAAGCTTGTTGGGAACACAAAGTTTCTTTTCTGTGGCAAACTGCACTCCATACATATATATGGGGAGGTACTGTCTCCAACTCGGTTTTACAGTGAAAAGTGCAGGAAATTCAAGCAGGCACTAGGAAACACACTGAGAAACCAGAGTAAAACTTTCTCTTGCAACCCGTTCCCTTTGTGCTAGATGAACGAACGTCTCTCCACATGCTCATTTCTTAGAGATAAGTGTGTGTGAAAGCCGTCCTTCACCTAGCTTGTAGGGAACACAAAGGTTCTTTTAAGTTGCAAAATGCACTCCACAAATATATATGGGAATGTACTCGCACCAACTCGGTTTTAGAGTGAAAACTGCAGGAAATTCAAAAGGCACTAGGAAACACACTGAGAAACAGAGTAAAAATTTCTAATGCAAACAGTTCCATTTGTGTTAGATGAACGAAGTCTCTCCACATGCTCAGTTCTTAGAAATAAGTGTGTGTGAAAGCCGCCCTTCAACTATCTTGTAGGGAACACAAAGTTTCTTTTCAGTTGCAATCTGCACTCCATAAATAAATATGGGAAGGTACACGCTCCAACTCGGTTTTACAGTGAAACTGCAGGAACTGCAAACCGGCACTAGGAAACAGCCTGAGAAACCAGAGTAAAAGTTTCTCCTGCAAACCTATCCCTTTGTGCTAGATGAACGAACGTCTCTCCACATGCTCAGATCTCAGAGATAAGTGTGTGTGAAAGCCGTACTTCACATAGCTTGTAAGGAACACAAAGATTCTTTTCAGTTGCAAACTGCACTCCATACATATATATGGGTAGGAACACGCTCAAACTCGATTTTACAGTGAAAACTGCAGGAATATCAAACCGGCACTAGGAAACACAGTGAGAAACCAGAGTAAAAGTTTCTCCTGCAAACCGTTCCCATTGTGCTAGATGAACGAACGTCTCTCCACATGCTAAGTTCTCAGAGATAAGGGTGTGTGAAAGCCGTCCTTCACCTAGCTTGTAGGGAACACAAAGTTTCTTTTCAGTTGCAAAGTGGAATCCATACATATATATGGGAGGTTAGTCGCTCCAACTCGGTTTTACAGTGAAAAATGCAGGAACATGTAACCGGCATTAGGAAAAAGACTGAGAATCCAGAGTAAATGTTTCTCCTGCAAACCGTTCCCTTTGTGCTAGATGAACGAAAGTCTATTCTCATGCTCAGCTCTGAGAGATAAGTGTGGGTGAAAGCAGTCCTTCACCTAGCTTGTTGGGAACACAAAGTTTCTTTTCAGTTGCAAAGTGGAATCCATACATATATATGGGGATTTACTCGCTCCAACTCGGTTTTACAGGGAAAACTGCAGGAACTTCTAAACGGCATTAGGAAACAGACGGAGACACCAGAGTAAAATTTTCTCCTGCAACCCCTTCCCATTGTGCTAGATGAACGAACGTCTCTCCACATGCTCAGTTCTTAGAAATAAGTGTGTGTGAAAGCCGTCCTTCAACTTGCTTGATGGGAACACAGAGTTTCTTTTCAGTTGCAAAATGCAATGCATACATATATATGTTAGGTAATCGCTCCAACTCGATTTTACAGTGAAAACTGCAAGAAATTCAAACTGGCACTAGGAAACACACTGAGAAAACAGAGTAAAAGTTTCTCCTGCAAACCCTTCCCATTGTGCTAGATGAACGAACGTCTCTCCACATGCTTTGTTCTGAGAGATATGTGTGTGTTCAAGCCGACCTTCACCAGGCTTGTAGGGAACACAGAGTTTCTTTTCAGTTGCAAAGTGCACTGCATACATATATAAGGGGAGGTACTGGCTCCAACTCGGTTTTACAGTGAAAACTGCAGGAACTTCCTACCGGCATTAGGAAAAATACTGAGAATTTAGAATAAAGTTTCTCCTGCAACCCGTTCCCAATTTGCTAGATGAACGAAAGTCTATCCACATGATCAGTTCTGAGAGAAATGTGTGTGTGAAAGCCGTACTTCACCTAGCTTGTTGGGAACACAATGTTTCTTTTCAGTTGCAAAGTGGAATCCATATATATATATGGGGAGTTACTCTCTCCAACTCGGTTTTACAGTGAAAAATGCAGGAATATCTAACCGGCATCAAAAAAAAACTGACAATCCAGAGTAAAAGTTTCTAATGCAACCAGTTCTTTTGTGATAGATGAACGAACTTCTCTGCACATGCTCAGTTCTGAGAGATAATTTTGTGTGAAAACCGTTCTTCACCAAGCTTGTTGGGAACACAAATTTTCTTTCCTGTTGCAAACTGCACTCCATACATATATATGGGGAGGTACTCGCTCCAACTCGGTTTTATAGTAAAAATTGCAGGAATTTCAAACCGGCACTAGGAAACACTCTGAGAAACCAGAGTAAATGTTTCTCCTGCAAACCGTTCCTTTGTGCTAGATGAACGAACGTCTCTCCACATGCTCATTTCTCAGAGATAAGTGTTAGTGAAAGCCGTCCTTCACCTAGCTCGTTGGGAACACAATGTTTCTCTTCAGTTGTAAAGTGTAATCCATACATATATATGGGGAGTTACTTGCTCCAACTCGGTTTTACAGGGAAAACTGCAGGAACTTCTAACCGGCATTAGGAAACAGACTGAGAAACCAGAGTAAAAGTTTCTCCTGTAAACCGTTCCCTTTGTGCTAGATGAACGAACGTCTCTCCACATGCTCAGTTCTGAGAGATATGTTTCTGTGAAAGCCGTCTTCACTTTGCTTGTTGGGAACACAAAGTTTCTTTTCAGTTGCAAACAGCACTCTATACATATATATCTGGAGGTAGTCGCTCCAAATCAATTTTACAGTGAAAACTGCAGGAACTTCAAACCGTCACTAGGAAACAGACTGAGAAACCACAGTAAAATTTTCTCCTGCATCCCGTTCCCTTTGTGCTAAATAAACGAACATCTCTCCACATGCTCAGTTCTGTGTGATAAGTGTGTGTGAATGCCGTCCTTCAACTAGCTTGTTGGGAAAACAAAGTTTCATATCATTTGAAAACTGCACTCCTTACATATGTATTGGGAGGTACTCGCTCCAAATCGGTTTTATAGTGAAAAATGCAGGAACATCCAACCGGCATTAGGAAACAGACTAAGAACCCAGAGTAAAAGTTTCTCCTGCAACCTCTTCCCTTTTTGCTAAATGAACGAACGTCTCTCCACATGCTCAGTTCTCAGAGATAAATGTGTGTGAAAGCCGCCCTTCACCTAGCTTGTTGGGATCAAAAGTTTCTTTTCAGTTTCAAACTGCACTGCCTACATATATATGGGGAGGTACTCGCTCCAACTGGTTTTACAGTGAAAACTGCAGGAACCTCAAACCGGCACTAGGAAACACACTGAGAAACCAGAGTAAAAGTTTCTCCTGCAAACCATTCCCTTTGTGCTAGATGAACGAACGTCTCTTCACATGCTCAGTTCTGAGAGAAATGTGTGTGTGAAATCCGTACTTCACCTAGCTTGTAGGGAACACAAAGACTCTTTTCAGTTGCAAACGGCACTATATATATATATATGGGTAGGTACTAGCTCCAACTCGGTTTTACACTGAAAACTGCACGAACTTATAACCAGCACTAGGAAACACACTGAGAAACCATAGTAGAAGTTTCCCGTGCAACCCGTTACATTTGTGCTAGATGAACGAACGTCTCTCCACATGCTCAGTTCTGAGAGATAAGTGTGTTTGAAAGCCGTGCATCAACTAGCTTGTTGGGAACACAGAGTTTCTTTTCAGTTGCAAACTGCACTCTCTCTATATATATGGGGAGGTACTAGCTACAACTCGGTTTTACAGTGAAAATTCAGTAACTTCAAACCGGCACTAGGAAACACACTGAGAAACCAGAGTAAAATATCTCCTACAACACGTTCCCTTTGTGCTAGATTAACTGTCATCTCTCCACATGCTCAGATCTGAGAGATATGTGTGTGTTAAAGCCGTCCTTCACCTAGCTTGTTGGGAACACAGAGTTTCTTTTCAGTTGCAAACGGCACTCCATACATATATATGGGGATGTACAAGCTCCAACTCAGTTTTACAGAGAAAACTGCCGGAAATTCAAACCGGCACTAGGAAACACACTGAGAAAACAGAGTAAAAGTTTCTCCTGCAACCCGTTCCCTTTGTGCTAGATGAACGAAAGTCTCTCTACATGCTCTGTTCTGAGATATATGTGTGTGTGCAAGCCGAACTTCACCTAGCTTGTTGGGAACACAGAGTTTCTTTTCAGTTGCAAACTGCAATGCATACATATATATGGGGTGGTACTGGCTCCAACTCGGTTTTACAGTGAATACTGCAGGAACTTCATACCGGCATTAGGAAAATGACTGAGAATTTAGAATAAAGTTTCTCCTGCAACTGGTTCCCTATGTGCTAGATGAACGAACTTCTATCCACATGCTCAGTTCA
The DNA here is from genome assembly GCF_036321535.1 of Camelus dromedarius. Taxonomy (NCBI): domain Eukaryota; kingdom Metazoa; phylum Chordata; class Mammalia; order Artiodactyla; family Camelidae; genus Camelus; species Camelus dromedarius. Next base: position 2,949,418 of record NC_087451.1, on the reverse strand, counting down.
GAGAGAAAAGAGTGTGTGAAAGCAGTTCTTCACCTATCTTGTTGGGAACACAGAGTTTCTTTTCAGTTGCAAAGTGGAATCCTTACATATATATGGGGATTTACTCGCTCCAAATTGATTTTACAGGAAAACTGTAGGAACTTCTAACTGGCATTAGGAAACAGACTGAGAAACCAGAGTAAATGTTTTTCCTGCAACCCGTTCCATTTGTGCTAGATGAACGAACGTCTCTCCACATGCTCAATTCTGAGAGATATGTGTGTGTGAAAGCCGTCCTTCACCTAGCTTGTTGGGAACACAAAGTTCTTTTCAGTTGCAAACGGCACTCCATACATATATATGGGAAAGTACTCGCTCCAACTAGGTTTTACAGTGAAAACTGCAGGAACTTCAAACAGGCACTAGGAAACACACTGAGAAACCAGAGTAAAAGTTTCTAATGCAAACAGTTCCCTTTGTGTTAGATAAACGAAAGTCTCTCCACATGCTCAGTTCTGAGAAATAAGTGTGTGAAAGCCGCCCTTCATTATCTTGTAGGGAACACAAAGTTTCTTTTCAGTTGCAAACTGCACTCCATAAATATATATGGGAAGGTACACGCTCCAACTCATTTTTACAGTGAAAACTGCAGGAACTTCAAACCGGCACTAGGAAACAGACTGAGAAACCAGAGTAAAAGTTCCTCCTGCAAACCGTTCCCTTTGTGCTAGATGAATGAAAGTTTCTCCACATGCTCTGTTCTCAGAGATAATTGAGTGTGAATGCCGTCCTTCACCAAGGTTGTTTGGAACACAAAATTTCTTTTCAGTTGCTAAGTTGAATCCATCTATATATATGGGGTGTTACTCGCTCCAACTCGATTTTACAGGGAAAACTTCAGGATCATCTAACTGGCATTAGGAAAAAAACTGAGAATCCAGAGAAAAGTTTCTCCTGCAAACCGTTCTCTTTGTGCTAGATGAACGAACGTCTATCCACATGCTCACTTTTGAGAGATAAGTTTGTGTGAAAGCCGTCCTTCAACTAGCTTGATGGGAACACAAAGTTTCTTTTTGATGCAAACTGCACTACATACATATATATGTGGAGGTACTCGCTCCAACTCGGTTTTACAGTGAAAACTGCAGGAACTTCAAACCGGCACTAGGAAACACACTGAGAAACCAGAGTAAAAGTTTCTCCTGCAACCCGTTCCATTTGTGCTAGATGAACGAAAGTCTCTCCACATGCTCTGTTCTGAGATATATGTGTGAGTGCAAGCCGAACTTCACCTAGCTTGTTGGGAACACAGAGTTTCTTTTCAGTTGCAAACTGCACTGCATACATATATATGGGGAGGTACTGGCTCCAACTCGGTTTTACAGTGAAAACTGCAGGAACTTCATACCGGCATTAGGAAAAATACTGAGAATTTAGAATAAAGTTTCACCTGCAACCCGTTCCCTATGTGCTAGATGAACGAACGTCTCTCCACATGCTCAGTTCTGAGAGATAATTGTGGGTGAATGCCGTCCTTCACCTAGCTTGTTGGGAACACAAAGTTTCTTTCAAGTTGCAAAGTGGAATCCATACATATATATGGGGAGTTACTCGCTCCAACTCGGTTTTACAGCGAAAACTGCAGGAATTTCATACCGGCACTAGAAAACACTCTGAGAATTCAGAGTAAAAGCTTCTCCTGGGAAGTGTTCCCTTTGTGCTAGATGAACGAACGTCTCTGCACATGCTCAGTTCTGAGAGATAATTTTGTGTGAAAATCGTTCTTCACCAAGCTTGTTGGGAACACAAAGTTTCTTTTCTGTGGCAAACTGCACTCCATACATATATATGGGGAGGTACTGTCTCCAACTCGGTTTTACAGTGAAAAGTGCAGGAAATTCAAGCAGGCACTAGGAAACACACTGAGAAACCAGAGTAAAACTTTCTCTTGCAACCCGTTCCCTTTGTGCTAGATGAACGAACGTCTCTCCACATGCTCATTTCTTAGATATAAGTGTGTGTGAAAGCCGTCCTTCACCTAGCTTGTAGGGAACACAAAGGTTCTTTTAAGTTGCAAAATGCACTCCATAAATATATATGGGAATGTACTCGCACCAACTCGGTTTTAGAGTGAAAACTGCAGGAAATTCAAAAGGCACTAGGAAACACACTGAGAAACAGAGTAAAAATTTCTAATGCAAACAGTTCCATTTGTGTTAGATGAACGAAGTCTCTCCACATGCTCAGTTCTTAGAAATAAGTGTGTGTGAAAGCCGCCCTTCAACTATCTTGTAGGGAACACAAAGTTTCTTTTCAGTTGCTATCTGCACTCCATAAATAAATATGGGAAGGTACACGCTCCAACTCGGTTTTACAGTGAAACTGCAGGAACTGCAAACCGGCACTAGGAAACAGCCTGAGAAACCAGAGTAAAAGTTTCTCCTGCAAACCTATCCCTTTGTGCTAGATGAACGAACGTCTCTCCACATGCTCAGATCTCAGAGATAAGTGTGTGTGAAAGCCGTACTTCACATAGCTTGTAAGGAACACAAAGATTCTTTTCAGTTGCAAACTGCACTCCATACATATATATGGGTAGGAACACGCTCAAACTCGATTTTACAGTGAAAACTGCAGGAATATCAAACCGGCACTAGGAAACACAGTGAGAAACCAGAGTAAAAGTTTCTCCTGCAAACCGTTCCCTTTGTGCTAGATGAACGAACGTCTCTCCACATGCTCAGTTCTCAGAGATAAGGGTGTGTGAAAGCCGTCCTTCACCTAGCTTGTAGGGAAAATATAGTTTTTTTCAGTTGCAAAGTGGAATACTTAAATATATATGGGAATTTACTCGCTCCAACTCGGTTTTACAGAGAAAAATGCAGGAACATCTAACCGGCATTAGGAAAAACCTGAGAATCCGGAGTAAAAGTTTCTCTTGCAAACCGTTCCCATTGTGCTAGATGAACGAACGTCTATCCACACGCTCAGTTCTGAGAGATTATTTTGTGTGAAAACCGTTCTTCACCAAGCTTGTTGGGAACACAAATTTTCTTTCCTGTTGCAAACTGCACTCCATATAAATATATGGGGAGGTACTCGCTCCAACTCGTTTTTATAGTAAAAATTGCAGGAATTTCAAACCGGCACTAGGAAATACTCTGAGAAACCAGAGTAAATGTTTCTCCTGCAAACCGTTCCTTTGTGCTAGATGAACGAACGTCTCTCCACATGCTCTGTTCTGAGAGATATGTGTGTGTTCAAGCCGACCTTCACCAGGCTTGTTGGGAACACAGAGTTTCTTTTCAGTTGAAAAGTGCACTGCATACATATATATGGGGAGGTACTGGCTCCAACTCGGTTTTACAGTGAAAACTGCAGGAACTTCATACCGGCATTAGGAAAAATACTGAGAATTTCGAATAAAGTTTCTCCTGCAACCCGTTCCCTATGTGTTAGATGAACGAACGTCTATCCACATGCTCAGTTCTGAGAGATAAGTGTGTGTGAAAGCCGTTCTTCACCTAGCTTGTTGGGAACACAGAGTTTCTTTTCAGTTGCAATCGGCACTCCATACATTTATATGGGTAGGTACTCGCTCAAACATGATTTTACAGTGAAATCTGCAGGAAATTCTAACCGGCATTAGGAAACAGACTTAGAAACCAGAGTAAATGTTTCTCCTGCAACCCGTTCCCTTTGTGCTAGATGAACGAACGTCTCTCCACATGATCAGTTCTGAGACATATGTGTGTGTGAAAGCCGTCCTTCACCTAGCTTGTTGGGAACACAATGTTTCTTTTCAGTTGCAAAGTGGAATCCATATATATATATGGGGAATTACTCGCTCCAACTCTGTTTTACAGTGAAAACTGCAGGAACATGTATACCGGCATTAGGAAAAAGACTGAGAATCCAGAGTAAATGTTTCTCCTGCAAACCGTTCCTTTTGTGCTAGATGAACGAAAGTCTATCCTCATGCTAAGTTCTGAGAGGTAAGTGTGGGTGAAAGCCGTCCTTCACCTAGCTTGTTGGGAACACAAAGTTTCTTTTCAGTTGCAAAGTGGAATCCATACATATATATGGGGATTTACTCGCTCCAACTCGGCTTTACAGGGAAAACTGCAGGAACTTCTGAACGGAATTAGGAAACAGACGGAGACACCAGAGTAAAATTTTCTCCTGCAACCCCTTCCAATTCTGCTAGATGAACGAACGTCTCTCCACATGCAAAGTTCTAACAAATAAGTGTGCGTGAAAGCCGTCCTTCCAGTTGCTTGATGGGAACACAGAGTTTCTTTTCAGTTGCAAACGGCACTCCATACATATATATGGGGATGTACAAGCTCCAACTCGGTTTTACAGAGAAAACTGCAGGAACTTCAAACCGGCACTAGGAAACACACTGAGAAAAAAGAGTAAAAGTTTCTCCTGCAACCTCTTCCCTTTGTGCTAGATGAACGAAAGTCTCTCTACATGCTCTGTTCTGAGATATATGTGTGTGTGCAAGCCGAACTTCACCTAGCTTGTTGGGAACACAGAGTTACTTTTCAGTTGCAAACTGCATGGCATACATTTATATGAGGAGGTACTGGCTCCAACTCGGTTTTACAGTGAATACTGCAAGAACTTCATACCGGCATTAGGAAAATGACTGAGAATTTAGAATAAACTTTCTCCTGCAACCGGTTCCCTATGTGCTAAATGAACGAACTTCTATCCACATGCTCAGTTCTGAGAGATAAGTGTGTGTGAAAGCCGTTCTTCACCTAGCTTGTTGGGAATACAGAGTTCCTTTTCAGTTGCAAAGTGGAATCCTTACATATATATGGGGATTTACTCGCTCCAAATTGGTTTTACAGGAAAACTGCAGGAACTTCTAACCGGCATTAGGAAACAGACGGAGACACCAGAGTAAAAGTTTTTCCTGCAACCCGTTCCATTTGTGCTAGATGAACGAACGTCTCTCCACATGCTCAATCTGAGAGATATTTGTGTGTGAAAGCCGTCCTTCACCTAGCTTGTTGGGAACACAAAGTTCTTTTCATTTGCAAACGGCACTTCATACATATATATGGGGATGTACAAGCTCCAACTCGGTTTTACAGTGAAAACTGCAGGAAGTTCAAACCGGCACTAGGAAACACTCTGAGAAACCAGAGTAAATGTTTCTCCTGCAAACCGTTCCTTTGTGCTAGATGAACGAACGTCTTTCCACATGCTCAGTTCTCAGAGATAAGTGTGTGTGAATGCCGTCCTTCAACTAGCTTGTTGGGAACACAAAGTTTCTTTTCAGTTGCAAAGTGGAATCCATACAAATATATGGGGGGTTAGTCGCTCCAACTCGGTTTTACAGTGAAAACTGCAGGAACATGTAACCGGCATTAGGAAAAAGACTGAGAATCCAGAGTAAAAGTTTCTCCTGCAACCCCTTCCCATTGTGCTAGATGAACGAACGTCTCTCCACATGCTTTGTTCTGAGAGATATGTGTGTGTTCAAGCCGACCTTCACCAGGCTTGTTGGGAACACAGAGTTTCTTTTCAGTTGCAAAGTGCACTGCATACATATATAAGGGGAGGTACTGGCTCCAACTCGGTTTTACAGTGAAAACTGCAGGAACTTCATACCGGCATTAGGAAAAATACTGAGAATTTAGAATAAAGTTTCTCCTGTAACCCGTTCCCTATGTGCTAGATGAACGAAAGTCTATCCACATGCTCAGTTCTGAGAGATAAGTGTGTGTGAAAGCCGTTCTTCACCTAACTTGTTGGGAACACAGAGTTTCTTTTCATTTGCAATCGGCACTACATACAATTATATGGGTAGGTACTCGCTCAAACATGTTTTTACAGTTAAATCTAGGAACTTCTAACCGGCATTAGGAAACAGACTTAGAAACCACAGTAAATGTTTCTCCTGCAACCCGTTCCCTTTGTGCTAGATGAACGAAAGTCTATTCTCATGCTCAGTTCTGAGAGATAAGTGTGGGTGAAAGCAGTCCTTCACCTAGCTTGTTGTGAACACAAAGTTTCTTTTCAGTTGCAAAGTGGAATCCATACATATATATGGGGATTTACTCGCTCCAACTCGGTTTTACAGGGAAAACTGCAGGAACTTCTAAACGGCATTAGGAAACAGACGGAGACACCAGAGTAAAATTTTCTCCTGCAACCCCTTCCCATTGTGCTAGATGAACGAACGTCTCTCCACATGCTCAGTTCTTAGAAATAAGTGTGTGTGAAAGCCGTCCTTCAACTTGCTTGATGGGAACACAGAGTTTCTTTTCAGTTGCAAAATGCAATGCATACATATATACGTTAGGTAATCGCTCCAACTCGATTTTACAGTGAAAACTGCAGGAAATTCAAACCGGCACTAGGAAACACACTGAGAAAACAGAGTAAAAGTTTCTCCTGCAACCCCTTCCCATTGTGCTAGATGAACGAACGTCTCTCTACATGCTTTGTTCTGAGAGATATGTGTGTGTTCAAGCCGACCTTCACCAGGCTTGTTGGGAACACAGAGTTTCTTTTCAGTTGCAAAGTGCACTGCATACATATATATGGGGATTTACTCGCTCCAACTCGGTTTTACAGGGAAAACTGCAGGAACTTCTAAACGGCATTAGGAAACAGACGGAGACACCAGAGTAAAATTTTCTCCTGCAACCCCTTCCCATTCTGCTAGATGAACGAACGTCTCTCCACATGCTAAGTTCTAAGAAATAAGTGTGTGTGAAAGCCGTCCTTCAACATGCTTGATGGGAACACAGAGATACTTTTCAGTTGCAAAATGCAATTCATACATATATACATTAGGTAATCGCTCCAACTCGGTTTTACAGTGAAAACTGCAGGAAATTCAAACCGGCACTAGGAAACACACTGAGAAAACAGAGTAAAAGTTTCTCCTGCAACCCCTTCCCATTGTGCTAGATGAACGAACGTCTCTCCACATGCTCTGTTCTAAGAGATATGTGTGTGTTCAAGCCGACCTTCACCAGACTTGTTGGGAACACAGAGTTTCTTTTCAGTTGCAAAGTGCACTGCATACATATATATGGGGAGGTACTGGCTCCAACTCGGTTTTACAGTGAAAACTGCAGGAACTTCATACCGGCATTAGGAAAAATACTGAGAATTTAGAATAAAGTTTCTCCTGCAACCCGTTCCCTATGTGCTAGATGAACGAACGTCTATCCACATGCTCAGTTCTGAGAGATAAGTGTGTGTGAAAGCAGTCCTTCACCTAGCTTGTTGGGAACACAGAGTTTCTTTTCAGTTGCAATCGGCACTTCATACATTTATATGGGTATGTACTCGCTCAAACATATTTTTACAGTGAAATCTGCAGGAAATTCTAACCGGCATTAGGAAACAGACTTTGAAACCAGAGTAAATGTTTCTCCTGCAACCCGTTCCCTTTGTGCTAGATGAACGAACGTCTCTCCACATGATCAGTTCTGAGAGATATGTGTGTGTGAAAGCCGTCCTTCACCTAGCTTGTTGGGAACACAATGTTTCTTTTCAGTTGCAAAGTGGAATCCATATATATATATGGGGAATTACTCGCTCCAACTCGGTTTTACAGTGAAAACTGCAGGAATATCTAACCGGAATCAGGAAAAAACTGACAATCCAGAGTAATAGTTTCTCCTGCAAACCGTTCCCATTGTGCTAGATGAACGAAAGTCTATCCACATGCTCAGTTCTGAGAGATATGTGTGTGTGAAAGCCGTCCTTCACCTAGCTTGTTGGGAACACAAAGTTTCTTTTCAGTTGCAAACGGCACTCCATAAATATATATGGGGATGTACAAGCTCCAACTCGATTTTACAGAGAAAACTGCAGGAAATTCATAGCGGCACTAGGAAACACACTGAGAAAACAGAGTAAAAGTTTGTCCTGCAACCTCTTCCCTTTGTGCTAGATGAACGAAAGTCTCTCTACATGCTCTGTTCTGAAATATATGTGTGTGTGCAAGCCGAAATTCACCTAGCTTGTTGGGAACACAGAGTTACTTTTCAGTTGCAAACTGCATGGCATACATTTATATGAGGAGGAACTGGCTCCAACTCGGTTTTACAGTGAATACTGCAGGAACTTCATACCGGCATTAGGAAAATGACTGAGAATTTAGAATAAACTTTCTCCTGCAACCGGTTCCCTATGTGCTAAATGAACGACCTTCTATTCACATGCTCAGTTCTGAGAGATAAGTGTGTGTGAAAGCCGTTCTTCACCTAGCTTGTTGGGAACACAGAGTTCCTTTTCAGTTGCAAAGTGGAATCCTTACATATATATGGGGATTTACTCGCTCCAAATTGGTTTTACAGGAAAACTGCAGGAACTTCTAACCGGCATTAGGAAACAGACTGAGAAACCAGAGTAAAAGTTTTTCCTGCAAACCGTTCAATTTGTGCTAGATGAACGAACGTCTCTCCACATGCTCAATTCTGAGAGATATGTGTGTGTGAAAGCCGTCCTTCACCTAGCTTGTTGGGAACACAAAGTTCTTTTCAGTTGCAAACGGCACTTCATACATATATATGGGGATGTACAAGCTCCAATTCGGTTTCACAGTGAAAACTGCAGGAAGTTCAAACCGGCACTAGGAAACACTCTGAGAAACCAGAGTAAATGTATCTCCTGCAACCCGTTCCTTTGTGCTAGATGAACGAACGTCTCTCCACATGCTCAGTTCTCAGAGATAAGTGTGTGTGAATGCCGTCCTTCAACTAGCTTGTTGGGAACACAAAGTTTCTTTTCAGTTGCAAAGTGGAATCCATACATATATATGGGGGGTTAGTCGCTCCAACTCGGTTTTACAGTGAAAACTGCAGGAACATGTAACCGGCATTAGGAAAAAGACTGAGAATCCAGAGTAAATGTTTCTCCTGCAAACCGTTCCCTTTGCGCTAGATGAACGAAAGTCTATCCTCATGCTCAGTTCTGAGAGATAAGTGTGGGTTAAAGCAGTCCTTCACCTAGCTTGTTGGGAACACAAAGTTTCTTTTCAGTTGCAAAGTGGAATCCATACATATATATGGGGATTTACCCGCTCCAACTCGGTATTACAGGGAAAACTGCAGGAACATGTAACCGGCATTAGGAAAAAGACCGAGAATCCAGAGTAAATGTTTCTCCTGCAAACCGTTCCCTTTGTGCTAGATGAACGAAAGTCTATCCTCATGCTCAGTTCTTAGAAATAAGTGTGTGTGAAAGCCGTCCTTCAACTTGCTTGATGGGAACACAGAGTTTCTTTTCAGTTGCAAAATGCAATGCATACATATATACGTTAGGTAATCGCTCCAACTCGATTTTACAGTGAAAACTGCAGGAAATTCAAACCGGCACTAGGAAACACACTGAGAAAACAGAGTAAAAGTTTCTCCTGCAACCCCTTCCCATTGTGCTAGATGAACGAACGTCTCTCTACATGCTTTGTTCTGAGAGATATGTGTGTGTTCAAGCCGACCTTCACCAGGCTTGTTGGGAACACAGAGTTTCTTTTCAGTTGCAAAGTGCACTGCATACATATATATGGGGATTTACTCGCTCCAACTCGGTTTTACAGGGAAAACTGCAGGAACTTCTAAACGGCATTAGGAAACAGACGGAGACACCAGAGTAAAATTTTCTCCTGCAACCCCTTCCCATTCTGCTAGATGAACGAACGTCTCTCCACATGCTAAGTTCTAAGAAATAAGTGTGTGTGAAAGCCGTCCTTCAACATGCTTGATGGGAACACAGAGATACTTTTCAGTTGCAAAATGCAATTCATACATATATACATTAGGTAATCGCTCCAACTCGGTTTTACAGTGAAAACTGCAGGAAATTCAAACCGGCACTAGGAAACACACTGAGAAAACAGAGTAAAAGTTTCTCCTGCAACCCCTTCCCATTGTGCTAGATGAACGAACGTCTCTCCACATGCTCTGTTCTAAGAGATATGTGTGTGTTCAAGCCGACCTTCACCAGACTTGTTGGGAACACAGAGTTTCTTTTCAGTTGCAAAGTGCACTGCATACATATATATGGGGAGGTACTGGCTCCAACTCGGTTTTACAGTGAAAACTGCAGGAACTTCATACCGGCATTAGGAAAAATACTGAGAATTTAGAATAAAGTTTCTCCTGCAACCCGTTCCCTATGTGCTAGATGAACGAACGTCTATCCACATGCTCAGTTCTGAGAGATAAGTGTGTGTGAAAGCAGTCCTTCACCTAGCTTGTTGGGAACACAGAGTTTCTTTTCAGTTGCAATCGGCACTTCATACATTTATATGGGTATGTACTCGCTCAAACATATTTTTACAGTGAAATCTGCAGGAAATTCTAACCGGCATTAGGAAACAGACTTTGAAACCAGAGTAAATGTTTCTCCTGCAACCCGTTCCCTTTGTGCTAGATGAACGAACGTCTCTCCACATGATCAGTTCTGAGAGATATGTGTGTGTGAAAGCCGTCCTTCACCTAGCTTGTTGGGAACACAATGTTTCTTTTCAGTTGCAAAGTGGAATCCATATATATATATGGGGAATTACTCGCTCCAACTCGGTTTTACAGTGAAAACTGCAGGAATATCTAACCGGAATCAGGAAAAAACTGACAATCCAGAGTAATAGTTTCTCCTGCAAACCGTTCCCATTGTGCTAGATGAACGAAAGTCTATCCACATGCTCAGTTCTGAGAGATATGTGTGTGTGAAAGCCGTCCTTCACCTAGCTTGTTGGGAACACAAAGTTTCTTTTCAGTTGCAAACGGCACTCCATAAATATATATGGGGATGTACAAGCTCCAACTCGATTTTACAGAGAAAACTGCAGGAAATTCATAGCGGCACTAGGAAACACACTGAGAAAACAGAGTAAAAGTTTGTCCTGCAACCTCTTCCCTTTGTGCTAGATGAACGAAAGTCTCTCTACATGCTCTGTTCTGAAATATATGTGTGTGTGCAAGCCGAAATTCACCTAGCTTGTTGGGAACACAGAGTTACTTTTCAGTTGCAAACTGCATGGCATACATTTATATGAGGAGGAACTGGCTCCAACTCGGTTTTACAGTGAATACTGCAGGAACTTCATACCGGCATTAGGAAAATGACTGAGAATTTAGAATAAACTTTCTCCTGCAACCGGTTCCCTATGTGCTAAATGAACGACCTTCTATTCACATGCTCAGTTCTGAGAGATAAGTGTGTGTGAAAGCCGTTCTTCACCTAGCTTGTTGGGAACACAGAGTTCCTTTTCAGTTGCAAAGTGGAATCCTTACATATATATGGGGATTTACTCGCTCCAAATTGGTTTTACAGGAAAACTGCAGGAACTTCTAACCGGCATTAGGAAACAGACTGAGAAACCAGAGTAAAAGTTTTTCCTGCAAACCGTTCAATTTGTGCTAGATGAACGAACGTCTCTCCACATGCTCAATTCTGAGAGATATGTGTGTGTGAAAGCCGTCCTTCACCTAGCTTGTTGGGAACACAAAGTTCTTTTCAGTTGCAAACGGCACTTCATACATATATATGGGGATGTACAAGCTCCAATTCGGTTTCACAGTGAAAACTGCAGGAAGTTCAAACCGGCACTAGGAAACACTCTGAGAAACCAGAGTAAATGTATCTCCTGCAACCCGTTCCTTTGTGCTAGATGAACGAACGTCTCTCCACATGCTCAGTTCTCAGAGATAAGTGTGTGTGAATGCCGTCCTTCAACTAGCTTGTTGGGAACACAAAGTTTCTTTTCAGTTGCAAAGTGGAATCCATACATATATATGGGGGGTTAGTCGCTCCAACTCGGTTTTACAGTGAAAACTGCAGGAACATGTAACCGGCATTAGGAAAAAGACTGAGAATCCAGAGTAAATGTTTCTCCTGCAAACCGTTCCCTTTGCGCTAGATGAACGAAAGTCTATCCTCATGCTCAGTTCTGAGAGATAAGTGTGGGTTAAAGCAGTCCTTCACCTAGCTTGTTGGGAACACAAAGTTTCTTTTCAGTTGCAAAGTGGAATCCATACATATATATGGGGATTTACCCGCTCCAACTCGGTATTACAGGGAAAACTGCAGGAACATGTAACCGGCATTAGGAAAAAGACCGAGAATCCAGAGTAAATGTTTCTCCTGCAAACCGTTCCCTTTGTGCTAGATGAACGAAAGTCTATCCTCATGCTCAGTTCTTAGAAATAAGTGTGTGTGAAAGCCGTCCTTCAACTTGCTTGATGGGAACACAGAGTTTCTTTACAGTTGCAAAATGCAATGCATACATATATACGTTAGGTAATCGCTCCAACTCGATTTTACAGTGAAAACTGCAGGAAATTCAAACCGGCACTAGGAAACACACTGAGAAAACAGAGTAAAAGTTTCTCCTGCAACCCCTTCCCATTGTGCTAGATGAACGAACGTCTCTCCACATGCTTTGGTCTGAGAGATATGTGTGTGTTCAAGCCGACCTTCACCAGGCTTGTTGGGAACACAGAGTTTCTTTTCAGTTGCAAAGTGCACTGCATACATATATATGGGGAGGTACTGGCTCCAACTCGCTTTTACATTGAAAACTGCAGGAACTTCATACCGGCATTAGGAAAAATACTGAGAATTTAGAATAAAGTTTCTCCTGCAACCCGTTCCCTATGTGCTAGATGAACGAAAGTCTATCCACATGCTCAGTTCTGAGAGATAAGTGTGTGTGAAAGCCGTTCTTCACCTAGCTTGTTGGGAACACAGAGTTTCTTTTCAGCTGCAATCGGCAATCCATACAATTATATGGGTATGTACTCGCTCAAACATGTTTTTACAGTGAAATCTAGGAACTTCTAACCAGCATTAGGAAACAGACTTAGAAACCACAGTAAATGTTTCTCCTGCAACCCGTTCCCTTTGTGCTAGATGAACGAACGTCTCTCCACATGATCTGTTCTGAGAGAAATGTGTGTGTGAAAGCCGTCCTTCACCTAGCTTGTTGGGAACACAATGTTTCTTTTCAGTTGCAAAGTGGAATCCATATATATATATGGGGAGTTACTCGCTCCAACTCGGTTTTAAAGTGAAAAATGCAGGAATATCTAACCGGCATCAGGAAAAAACTGACAATCAAGAGTAAAAGTTTCTAATGCAACAAGTTCCCTTGTGTTAGATGAACGAACGTCTCTGCACATGCTCAGTTCTGAGAGATAATTTTGTGTGAATACCGTTCTTCACCAAGCTTTTTGGGAACACAAAGTTTCTTTTCTGTTGCAAACGGCACTCCATACATATATATGGGGAGGTACTGTCTCCAACTCGGTTTTACAGTGAGAAATGCAGGAACTTCAAACCGGCACTAGGAAACACACTGAGAAACCAGAGTAAAAGTTTCTCTTGCAACCCGTTCCCTTTGTGCTAGATGAACGAACGTCTCTCCACATGCTAATTTCTTAGAGATAATTGTGTGTGAAACCCGTCCTTCACCTAGCTTGTAGGGAACACAAAGGTTCTTTTAAGTTGCAAAATGCACTCCATAAATATATATATGGGAATGTACTCGCACCAACTCGGTTTTACAGTGAAAACTGCAGGAAATTCAAACAGGCACTAGGAAACTCTCTGAGAAACCAAAGTAAAAGTTTCTAATGCAAACAGTTCCCTTTGTGTTAGATGAACTAAAGTCTCTCCACATGCTCAGTTCTGAGAAATAAGTGTGTGTGAAAGCCGCACTTCAACTATCGTGTAGGGAACACAAAGATTCTTTTCAGTTGCAATCTGCACTCCATAAATAAATATGGGAAGGTACACGCTCCAACTCGGTTTTACAGTGAAAACTGCAGGAACTTCAAACCGGCACTAGGAAACAGCCTGAGAAACCAGAGTAAAAGTTTCTCATTCAAACCTATCCCTTTGTGGTAGATGAACGAACGTCTCTCCACATGCTCAGATCTCAGAGATAAGTGTGTGTGAAAGCCGTACTTCACATAGCTTGTAAGGAACACAAAGATTCTTTTCAGTTGCAAACTGCACTCCATACATATATATGGGTAGGAACGCGCTCAAACTCGGTTTTACAGTGAAAACTGCAGGAATATCAAACCGGCACTAGGAAACACAGTGAGAAACCAGAGTAACAGTTTCCCTGCAAACCGTTCACTTTGTGCTAGATGAACGAACGTCTCTCCACATGCTCAGTTCTCAGAGATAAGGGTGTGTGAAAGCCATCCTTCACCTAGCCTGTAGGGAAAATATAGTTTTTTTCAGTTGCAAAGAGAATACTTAAATATATATGGGAATTTACTCGCTCCAACTCGGTTTTACAGTGAAAAATGCAGGAACATCTAACCGGCATTAGGAAAAACCTGAGAATCCGGAGTAAAAGTATCTCTTGCAAACCGTTCCCATTGTGCTAGATGAACGAACGTATATCCACATGCTCAGTTCTGACAGATTATTTTGTGTGAAAACCGTACTTCACCAAGCTTGTTGGGAACACAAATTTTCTTTCCTGTTGCAAACTGCACTCCATACATATATATGGGGAGGTACTCGCTTCAACTCGGTTTTATAGTAAAAACTGCAGGAATTTCAAACCGGCACTAGGAAACACTCTGAGAAACCAGAGTAAATGTTTCTCCTGCAAACCGTTCCTTTGTGCTAGATGAACGAACGTCTCTCCACATGCTCTGTTCTGAGAGATATGTGTGTGTTCAAGCCGACCTTCACCAGGCTTGTTGGGAACACAGAGTTTCTTTTCAGTTGCAAAGTGCACTGCATACATATATATGGGGAGGTACTGGCTCCAACTCGGTTTTACAGTGAAAACTGCAGGAACTTCATACCGGCATTAGGAAAAATACTGAGAATTTAGAATAAAGTTTCTCCTGCAACCCGTTCCCTATGTGCTAGATGAACGAACGTCTATCCACATGCTCAGTTCTGAGAGATAAGTGTGTGTGAAAGCCGTTCTTCACCTAGCTTGTTGGGAACACAGAGATTCTTTTCAGTTGCAATCGGCACTGCATACATTTATATGGGAGGTACTCGCTCAAACATGTTTATACAGTGAAATTGCAGGAACTTCTAACCGGCATTAGGAAACAGACATAGAAACCAGAGTAAATGTTTCTCCTGCAACCCGTTCCCTTTGTGCTAGATGAACGAACGTCTCTCCACATGATCAGTTCTGAGAGATATGTGTGTGTGAAAGCCGTCCTTCACCTAGCTTGTTGGGAACACAATGTTTCTTTTCAGTTGCAAAGTGGAATCCATATATATATATGGGGAATTACTCGCTCCAACTCGGTTTTACAGTGAAAACTGCAGGAATATCTAACCGGAATCAGGAAAAAACTGACAATCCAGAGTAATAGTTTCTCCTGCAAACCGTTCACATTGTGCTAGATGAACGAAAGTCT
Organism: Camelus dromedarius; assembly: GCF_036321535.1. NCBI lineage: Eukaryota > Metazoa > Chordata > Mammalia > Artiodactyla > Camelidae > Camelus > Camelus dromedarius. The sequence goes on along the minus strand of NC_087451.1, from coordinate 2,934,050 downwards.
ATCCACATGCTCAGTTCTGAGAGATATGTGTGTGTGAAAGCCGTCCTTCACCTAGCTTGTTGGGAACACAAAGTTTCTTTTCAGTTGCAAACGGCACTCCATAAATATATATGGGGATGTACAAGCTCCAACTCGATTTTACAGAGAAAACTGCAGGAAATTCATAGCGGCACTAGGAAACACACTGAAAAACAGAGTAAAAGTTACTCCTGCAACCTCTTCCCTTTGTGCTAGATGAACGAAAGTCCCTCTACATGCTCTGTTCTGAAATATATGTGTGTGTGCAAGCCGAAATTCACCTAGCTTGTTGGGAACACAGAGTTACTTTTCAGTTGCAAACTGCATGGCATACATTTATATGAGGAGGAACTGGCTCCAACTCGGTTTTACAGTGAATACTGCAGGAACTTCATACCGGCATTAGGAAAATGAATGAGAATTTAGAATAAACTTTCTCCTGCAACCGGTTCCCTATGTGCTAAATGAACGAACTTCTATCCACATGCTCAGTTCTGAGAGATAAGTGTGTGTGAAAGCCGTTCTTCACCTAGCTTGTTGGGAACACAGAGTTCCTTTTCAGTTGCAAAGTGGAATCCTTACATATATATGGGGATTTACTCGCTCCAAATTGGTTTTACAGGAAAACTGCAGGAAATTCTAACCGGCATTAGGAAACAGACTGAGAAACCAGATTAAAAGTTTTTCCTGCAACCCGTTCCATTTGTGCTAGATGAACGAACGTCTCTCCACATGCTCAATTCTGAGAGATATGTGTGAGTGAAAGCCGTCCTTCACCTAGCTTGTTGGGAACACAAAGTTCTTTTCAGTTGCAAATGACACTTCATACATATATATGGGGATGTACAAGCTCCAATTCGGTTTCACAGTGAAAACTGCAGGAAGTTCAAACCGGCACTAGGAAACACTCTGAGAAACCAGAGTAAATGTATCTCCTGCAAACCGTTCCTTTGTGCTAGATGAACGAACGTCTCTCCACATGCTCAGTTCTCAGAGATTAGTGTGTGTGAATGCCGTCCTTCAACTAGCTTGTTGGGAACACAAAGTTTCTTTTCAGTTGCAAAGTGGAATCCATACATATATATGGGGGGTTAGTCGCTCCAACTCGGTTTTACAGGGAAAACTGCAGGAACTTCTAAACGGCATTAGGAAACAGACGGAGACACCAGAGTAAAATTTTCTCCTGCAACCCCTTCCCATTGTGCTAGATGAACGAACGTCTCTCCACATGCTCAGATCTCAGAGATAAGTGTGTGTGAAAGCCGTACTTCACATAGCTTGTAAGGAACACAAAGATTCTTTTCAGTTGCAAACTGCACTCCATACATATATATGGGTAGGAACACGCTCAAACTCGGTTTTACAGTGAAAACTGCAGGAACTTCTAACCGGCATTAGGAAAAAGCTTGAGAATCCAGTTTAAAGTTTCACCTGCAAACATTTCCTTTTGTGCTAGATGAACGAACGTCTATCCACATGCTCATTTCTGAGAGATATGTTTCTGTGAAAGCCGTCCTTCACTTTGCTTGTTGGGAACACAAAGTTTCTTTTCAGTTGCAAACTGCACTCCATACATATATATCTGGAGGTACTCGCTTCAAATCGATTTTACAGTGAAAACTGCAGGAACTTCAAACCGGCACTACGAAAAACACTGAGAAATCAGAGTAAAAGTTTCTCCTGTAAACCGTTCCTTTGTGCTAGATAAACAAAAGTCTCTCCACATGCTCAGTTCTAGAGATAAGTGTGTGTGAAAGCTGTCCTTCACCTATATTTTTGGGAACACAAAGTTTCTTTTCAGTTGCAAAGTGGAATCCATACATATACATGGGGTGTTACTCGATCCAACATGGTTTTACAGGGAAAACCGCAGGAACATCTAACCGGCATTAGGAAACAGACTGAGAAAGCAGAGTAAAATTTTCTCCTGCAACCCGTTCCCTTTGTGCTAGATGAACGAACCTCTTTCAACATGCTCAGTTCTGAGAGATAAGTGTGTGTGAATGCCGTCCTTCCCCTAGCTTGTTGGGAACACAAAGTTTCTTTTCAGTTGCAAAGTGGAATCCATACATATATATGGGGGGTTAGTCGCTCCAACTCGGTTTTACAGGGAAAACTGCAGGAACTTCTAAACGGCATTAGGAAACAGACGGAGACACCAGAGTAAAATTTTCTCCTGCAACCCCTTCCCATTGTGCTAGATGAACGAACGTCTCTCCACATGCTCAGATCTCAGAGATAAGTGTGTGTGAAAGCCGTACTTCACATAGCTTGTAAGGAACACAAAGATTCTTTTCAGTTGCAAACTGCACTCCATACATATATATGGGTAGGAACACGCTCAAACTCGGTTTTACAGTGAAAACTGCAGGAACTTCTAACCGGCATTAGGAAAAAGCTTGAGAATCCAGTTTAAAGTTTCACCTGCAAACATTTCCTTTTGTGCTAGATGAACGAACGTCTATCCACATGCTCATTTCTGAGAGATATGTTTCTGTGAAAGCCGTCCTTCACTTTGCTTGTTGGGAACACAAAGTTTCTTTTCAGTTGCAAACTGCACTCCATACATATATATCTGGAGGTACTCGCTTCAAATCGATTTTACAGTGAAAACTGCAGGAACTTCAAACCGGCACTACGAAAAACACTGAGAAATCAGAGTAAAAGTTTCTCCTGTAAACCGTTCCTTTGTGCTAGATAAACAAAAGTCTCTCCACATGCTCAGTTCTAGAGATAAGTGTGTGTGAAAGCTGTCCTTCACCTATATTTTTGGGAACACAAAGTTTCTTTTCAGTTGCAAAGTGGAATCCATACATATACATGGGGTGTTACTCGATCCAACATGGTTTTACAGGGAAAACCGCAGGAACATCTAACCGGCATTAGGAAACAGACTGAGAAAGCAGAGTAAAATTTTCTCCTGCAACCCATTCCCTTTGTGCTAGATGAACGAACCTCTTTCAACATGCTCAGTTCTGAGAGATAAGTGTGTGTGAATGCCGTCCTTCCCCTAGCTTGTTGGGAACACAGAGTTTCTTTCAGTTGCAAACTGCACTCCATACATTTATATGGGGAAGTACTAGCTCCAACACGGTTTTACAGTGAAAACTGCAGGAACTTCAAAAATGCACTAGGAAACACACTGAGAAATCAGAGCAAATTACTCCTGCAACCCGTTCCCTTTGTGCTAGATGAACGAAGTTCTCTACACATGCTCAGTTCTCAGAGATAAGTGTGTGTGAAAGCAGTCCTTCACCTAGCATTTGGGAACACAGAGTTTCTTTTCAGTTGAAAAATGCACTGCATACATATATATGGGGAGGTACACGCTCCAACTCGTTTTTACTGTGAAAACTGCAGAAAATTTAAACCGACACTTGTAAAAAATTTGAGAAACCAGAGTAAAAGTTTCTCCTGCAAACATTTCCATTTGTGCTAGATGAACGAACGTCTCTCCACATGCTCAGTTCTGAGAGATAAGTGTCTGTGAAAGCCGTCCTTCAACTAGCTTGTTGGGAACACAAAGTTTCATATCAGTTTCAAACTCCACTCCTTACATATGTATAGGGAGGTACTCGCTCCAACTCGGTTTTACAGTGAAAACTGCAGGAACATCTAACCGGCACTAGGAAACACTCTGAGAAACCAGAGTAAAAGTTTCTCCTGCAACCAGTTCCCTTTGTGCTAGATGAACGAACGTCTCTCCACATGCTCAGTTCTCAGAAATAAGTGTGAGTGAAAGCCGTCCTTCACCTAGCTTGTTGGGAACACAAAGTTTCTTTTCATTAGCAAACTGCACTCCATACATATATATGGGGTGGTATTCGCTCCAAAACTGTTTTACAGGGAAAACTGCAGGAACTTCTTACCGGCACTAGGAAACACTCTGAGAAACCAGAGTAAAATTTCTCCTGCAACCAGTTCCCTTTGTGCTAGATGAACGAACGTCTCTCCACATGCTGAGTTCTCAGAGATAAGTGTGAGTGAAAGCCGTCCTTCACCTAGCTTGTTGGGATCACAGAGTTTCTTTTCAGTTGCAAACTGCGCTGCATACCTATATATGGGGAAGTTCTGGCTCCAACTCCCTTTTACAGTGAAAACTGCAGGAACTTCATACCGGCATTAGGAAAAAGACTGAGAATTTAGAATAAATTTGTCCTGAAACCCATTCCCTATGTGCTAGATGAACGAACGTCTCTAAACATGCTATGTTCTGAGAGATAAGTGTGTGTGAATGCCGTCCTTCACCTAGCTTGTTGGGAACACAGTGTTTCTTTCCAGTTGTTTTCGGCACTCCATACATTTATATGGATAGGTACTCGCTCAAACATGTTTTTACAGTGAAATCTGCAAGAAATTCTAACCGGCATTAGGAAATAGAATTAGAAACCAGAGTAAATATTTCTCCTGCAACCCGTTCCTTTTGTGCTAGATAAACGAACGTCTCTCCACATGATCAGTTCTGAGAGATATGTGTGTTTGAAAGCCGTCGTTCACCTAGCTTGTTGGGAACACAAAGTTTCTTATTTGTTGCAAACTGCACTCCATACATATATATGGGAGGTACTCGCTCCAAGTCGGTTTTACAGTGAAAACTGCAGGAATTTCAAACCGGCACTAGGAAACACTCTGAGAAACCAGAGTAAAAGTTTCTTCTGGAAACTGTACCCTTTGTGCTACATGAACGAAGGTCTCTGCACATGCTCAATTCTGAGAGATAAGTGTGTGTGAAAGCCGTCCTTCACATAGCTTGTAAGGAACAAAAAGTTTCTTTTCAGTTGCAAACTGCACTCCATACATATATATGGGTAGGAACACTCTCCAACACGCTTTTACAGTGAAAACTGCAGGAATATCAAACCGGCACTAGGAAACACACTGAGAAACCAGAGTAAAATTTCTCCTGCAAACCGTTCCATTGTGCTAGATGAGCGAACGTCTCTCAACATGCTCAGTTCTCAGAGATAAGTGTGTGTGAAAGCCGTCCTTCACCTAGCTTGTAGGGAACATAAAGTTTATTTTCAGTTGCAAAGTGGTATACTTACATATATATGGGAATTTACTCGCTCCAACTCGGTTTTACAGGGAAAACTGCAGGAACTTCTAACTGGCATTAGGAAACAGACTGAGAAACCAGAGTAAAAGTTCTTCCTGCAAACCGTTCCCTTTGTGCTACATGAACGAAACTCTCTCCACATGCTCAGTTCTCAGAGTTAAGTTTGTGTGAAAGCCGTCCTTCAAATAGCTTGTTGGGAACACAAAGTTTCTTTTCATTTGCAAAGTGGAATCCATACATATATATGGGGGGTTACTCTCTCCAACCCGGTTTTACCGTGAAAACTGCAGAAACATGTAACCGGCATTAGGAAAAAGGCTGAGAATCCAATGTAAATATTTCTCCTGCAACCCGTTCCCTTTGTGCTAGATGAATGAACGTCTCTCCACATGCTCTGTTCTGAGAGAAATTTGTGTGTGCAAGCCGAACTTCACCTAGCTTGTTGGGAACACAGAGTATCTTTTCAGTTGCAAACTGCACTCCATACATATATATGGGGAGGTCCTCGCTCCAACACAATTTCACAGTGAAAATTGCAGGAACTTCAAACCGGCACTAGGAAACACGCTGCGAAACCAGAGAAAAATTACTCCTGCAACCCTTTCCGTTTGTGCTAGATGAACGAACGTCTGTCCACATACTCACTTCTCAGAGATAAGTGTGTGTGAAATCCGTCCTTCACTTAGATTGTTGGGAACACAGAGCTTCTTTTCAGTAGCATACAGCACTCCATACATATATATGGCGAGGTACTCGCTCCAACTCCGTTTTACAGTGAAAACTGCAGGAACTTCATACCGGCATTAGGAAAAAGACTGAGAATATAGAATAATGTTTCTCCTGCAACCCGTTCCCTATGTGCTAGATGAACGAACGTCTATCCAAATGCTCAGTTCTCATAGATAAGTGTGTGTGAATGCCGTCCTTCCACTATCTTGTTGGGAAAACAAAGTTTCTCTTCAGTTGCAAACTGCACTCCATACATAAATACGGGGAGGTACTCGCTCCAACTCGGTTTTACAGTGAAAACTGCAGGAACTTCAAACCGGCACTAGGAAAGACACTGAGAATCCAGAGTAAAATTTCTCCTGCAAACCGTTCCATTTTTGCTAGATGAATGAACGTCTCTCCACGTGCTCGGTTCTCAGAGTTATGTGTGTGTGAAAGCCGTCTTTCAAGTAGCTTGTTGGAAACACAAAGTTTCTTTTCAGTTGCAAAGTGGAATCCATACATATATATGGGGGGTTACTCGCTCCAACCCGATTTTACAGTGAAAACTGCAGGAACATGTAACTGGCATTAGGAAAAACAGTGAGAATCCAATGTAAATATTTCTCCTGCAAACCGTTCCCTTTTTGCTAGATGAAGGAAAGTCTATCCACATGCTCAGTTCTGAGAGATAAGTGTGGATGAAAGCCGTCCTTCACCTAGCTTGTTGGGAACACAAAGTTTCTTTTCAGTTGCAAACGGCACTCCATACATATATATGGGGATGTACTCGTCCAACTCGGTTTTACAGTGAAAACTGCAGGAATTTCAAAGCGGTACTAGGAAACACACTGAAAATCCAGAGTAAAAGTTCTTTCTGCAAACCGTTCCCTTTGTGCTAGATGAACGAACGTCTCTCCACATGCTCAGTTCTTAGAAATAAGTGTGTGTGAAAGCCGTCCTTCAACTTGCTTGATGGGAACACAGAGTTTCTTTTCAGTTGCAAAATGCAATGCATACATATATAAGTTAGGTACTCGCTCCAACTCGGTTTTACAGTTAAATCTGCAGGAAATTCAAACCGGCACTAGGAAACACACTGAGAAAACAGAGTAAAAGTTTCTCCTGCAACCCGTTCCCTTTGTGCTAGATGAACGAACGTCACTCCACATGCTCTGTTCTGAGAGATATATGTGTGTGAAAGCCGAACTTCACCTAGCTTGTTGGGAACACAGAGTTTCTTTTCAGTTGCAAAGTGCACTGCATACATATATATGGGGAGGTACTGGCTCCAACTCGGTTTTACAGTGAAAACTGCAGGAACTTCATACCGGCATTAGGAAAAAGACTGAGAATTTAGAATAACGTTTCTCCTGCAACCCGTTCCCTATGTGCTAGATGAACGAAAGTCTATCCACATGCTCTGTTCTGAGAGATAACTGTGTGTGAAAGCCGTTCTTCACCTAGCTTGTTGGGAACACAGAGTTTCTTTTCAGTTGCAATCGGCACTCCATACATTAATATGGGTAGGTACTCGCTCAAACATTTTTTTACAGTGAAATCTGCAGGAACTTCTAACCGGCATTTGGAAACAGACTTAGAAACCAGAGTAAATGTTTCTCCTGCAACCCGTTCCCTTTGTGCTAGATGAACGAACGTCTCTCCACATGATCAGTTCTGAGAGATATGTGTGTGTGAAAACCTTTCTTCACCTAGCTTGTTGGGAACACAAAGTTTCTTTTCAGTTGCAATGTCGAATCCATATATATATATGGGGAGTTACACGCTCCAACTCGGTTTTACAGTGAAAAGTGCAGGAATATCTAACCGGCATTAGGAAAATACTGAGAATCCAGAATAAAAGTTTCTCCTGCAAACCGTTCCCATTGTGCTAGTTGAACGAACGTCTATCCACATGCTCAGTTCTGAGAGATAATTTTGTGTGAAAACCGTTCTTCACCAAGCTTGTTGGGAACAAAAAGTATCTTTTCTGTTGCAAAATGCACTCCATACATATATATGGGGAGTTACTAGATCCAACTCTGTTTTACAGTGAAAAATGCAGGAACTTCAAACCGGCACAAGGAAACACACTGAGAAACCAGAGTAAAAGTTTCTCCTGCAAAGTTTCCCTTTGTGCTAGATGAACGAACGTCTCTCCACATGCTCAGTTCTCAGACATAAATGTTTGTGAAAGCCGTCCATCACCTAGCTGGTTATGAACACAGAGTTAATTTTCTGTTGCAAACTGCACTCCATACATATATGTGGGGAGGGACTCGCTCCAACAAGATTTTACAGTGAAAACTGCAGGAACTTCAAACCGGCACTAGGAAACACACTGAGAAACCAGAGTAACAGTTTCTCCTGTAAACTGTTCCCTTTGTGCTAGATGAACGAACGTCTCTCCACATGCTCAGTTCTGAGAGATAAGTATGTGTGCAATCCGTCCTTCAATTAGCTTGTTGGGAACACAGAGTTTCTTTTCATTTGCATACAGCACTCCATACATATATATGGGGAGGTACTAGCTCCAACTCATTTTTACAGTGAAATCTTCAGGAACTTGTAAACGGCATTAGGAAAAAATCTGTGAATCAGAGTAAAACTTTCTCCTGCAAACCGTTCCCTTTGTGCTAGATGAACAAACATCTCTCCACATGTTCATTTCTGAGAGAAAAGTGTGTGTGAAAGCCATCCTTCACCTAGCTTGTTATGTACACAAAGTTTGTTTTCAGTTGCAAAGTGGAATCCATACAAATATATGGGGAGTTACACGTTCGAACTCGGTTTTAAAATGAAAACTGCAGGAACTTCTAACCGGCATTAGGAAAAAGATTGAGAATAAAGTGTAAAAGTTTCTCCTAGAAACAGTTCCTTTGTGCTAGATGAACGAACGTCTATCCACATGCTCAGTTCTGAGAGATAAGTGTGTGTGAAAGCCGTCCTTCACCTAGCTTGTTGGGAACAAAAAGTTTCTTTTCAGTTGCAAAGTGGAATCCATACATATATATGGGGTGTTACTCGCTCCAACTCTGTTTTACACTGAAAACTGCAGAAAATTCTAACCGGCATTAGGAAAGAGACTGAGAAACCAGAGTAAAAGTTTCTCCTGCAAACCGTTCCCTTTGTGCTAGATGAACGAACGTCTCTCCACATGCTCAGTTCTCAGAGATAAGGGTGTGTGAAAGCCTTCCTTCACCTAGCTTGTAGGGAAAATATAGTTTTTTTCAGTTGCAAAGTGGAATACTTAAATATATATGGGAATTTACTCGCTCCAACTCGGTTTTACAGTGAAAAATGCAGGAACATCTAACCGGCATTAGGAAAAACCTGAGAATCCGGAGTAAAAGTTTCACTTGCAAACCGTTCCCATTGTGCTAGATGAACGAACGTCTATCCACATGCTCAGTTCTGAGAGATTATTTTGTGTGAAAACCGTTCTTCACCAAGCTTGTTGGGAACACAAATTTTCTTTCCTGTTGCAAACTGCACTCCATACATATATATGGGGATGTACTCGCTCCAACTCGGTTTTATAGTAAAAATTGCAGGAATTTCAAACCGGCACTAGGAAACACTCTGAGAAACCAGAGTAAATGTTTCTCCTGCAAACCGTTCCTTTGTGCTAGATGAACGAACGTCTCTCCACATGCTCTGTTCTGAGAGATATGTGTGTGTTCAAGCCGAACTTCACCAGGCTTGTTGGAAACACAGAGTTCCTTTTCAGTTGCAAAGTGCACTGCATACATATATATGGGGAGGTACTGGTTCCAACTCGGTTTTACAGTGAAAACTGCAGGAACTTCATACCGGCATTAGGAAAAATACTGAGAATTTAGAATAAAGTTTCTCCTGCAACCCGTTCCCTATGTGCTAGATGAACGAACGTCTATCCACATGCTCAGTTCTGAGAGATAAGTGTGTGTGAAAGCCGTTCTTCACCTAGCTTGTTGGGAACACAGAGTTTCTTTTCAGTTGCAATCGGCATTCCATACATTTATACGGGTAGGTACTCGCTCAAACATGTTTTTACATTGAAATCTGCAGGAACTTCTAACCGGCATTAGGAAACAGACTTAGAAACCAGAGTAAATGTTTCTCCTGCAACCCGTTCCCATTGTGCTAGATGAACGAACGTCTCTCCACATGATCAGTTCTGAGAGATAACTGTGGGTGAAAGCAGTCCTTCACCTAGCTTGTTGGGAACACAATGTTTCTTTTCAGTTGCAAAGTGGAATCCATATATATATATGGGGAGTTACTCGCTTCAACTCTGTTTTACAGTGAAAACTGCAGGAACATGTAACCGGCATTAGGAAAAAGACTGAGAATCCAGAGTAAATGTTTATCCTGCAAACCGTTCCCTTTGTGCTAGATGAACGAAAGTCTAACCTCATGCTCAGTTCTGAGAGATAAGTGTGGGTGAAAGCCGTCCTTCACCTAGCTTGTTGGGAACAAAAAGTTTCTTTTCAGTTGCAAAGTGGAATCCATACATATATATGGGGATTTACTCGCTCCAACTCGGTTTTACAGGGAAAACTGCAGGAACTTCTAAACGGCATTAGGAAACAGACGGAGACACCAGAGTAAAATTTTCTCCTGCAACCCCTTCCCATTCTGCTTGATGAACGAACGTCTCTCCACATGCTAAGTTCTAAGAAATAAGTGTGTGTGAAAGCCGTCCTTCAACTTGCTTGATGGGAACACAGAGATACTTTTCAGTTGCAAAATGCAATTCATACATATATACATTAGGTAATCGCTCCAACTCGGTTTTACAGTGAAAACTGCAGGAAATTCAAACCGGCACTAGGAAACACACTGAGAAAACAGAGTAAAAGTTTCTCCTGCAACCCCTTCCCATTGTGCTAGATGAACGAACGTCTCTCCACATGCTCTGTTCTGAGAGATATGTGTGTGTTCAAGCCGACCTTCACCAGACTTGTTGGGAACACTGAGTTTCTTTTCAGTTGCAAAGTGCACTGCATACATATATATGGGGAGGTACTGGCTCCAACTCGGTTTTACAGTGAAAACTGCAGGAACTTCATACCGGCATTAGGAAAAATACTGAGAATTTAGAATAAAGATTCTCCTGCAACCCGTTCCCTATGTCCTAGATGAACGAACGTCTATCCACATGCTCAGTTCTGAGAGATAAGTGTGTGTGAAAGCCGTCCTTCACCTAGTTTGTTGGGAACACAGAGTTTCTTTTCAGTTGCAATCGGCACTCCATACATTTATATTGGTATGTACTCGTCCAAACATATTTTTACAGTGAAATCTGCAGGAAATTCTAACCGGCATTAGGAAACAGACTTAGAAACCAGAGTAAATGTTTCTCCTGCAACCCGTTCCCTTTGTGCTAGATGAACGAACGTCTCTCCACATGATCAGTTCTGAGAGATATGTGTGTGTGAAAGCCGTCCTTCACCTAGCTTGTTGGGAACACAATGTTTCTTTTCAGTTGCAAAGTGGAATCCATATATATATATGGGGAATTACTCGTTCCAACTCGGTTTTACAGTGAAAACTGCAGGAATATCTAACCGGAATCAGGAAATAACTGACAATCCAGAGTAATAGTTTCTCCTGCAAACCGTTCCCATTGTGCTAGATGAACGAAAGTCTATCCACATGCTCAGTTCTGAGAGATATGTGTGTGTGAAAGCCGCCCTTCACCTAGCTTGTTGGGAACACAAAGTTTCTTTTCAGTTGCAAACGGCACTCCATAAATATATATGGGGATGTACAAGCTCCAACTCGATTTTACAGAGAAAACTGCAGGAAATTCATAGCGGCACTAGGAAACACACTGAGAAAACAGAGTAAAAGTTTGTCCTGCAACCTCTTCCCTTTGTGCTAGATGAACGAAAGTCTCTCTACATGCTCTGTTCTGAAATATATGTGTGTGTGCAAGCCGAAATTCACCTAGCTTGTTGGGAACACAGAGTTACTTTTCAGTTGCAAACTGCATGGCATAAATTTATATGAGGAGGTACTGGCTCCAACTCGGTTTTACAGTGAATACTGCAGGAACTTCATACCGGCATTAGGAAAATGACTGAGAATTTAGAATAAACTTTCTGCTGCAACCGGTTCCCTATGTGCTAAATGAACGACCTTCTATCCACATGCTCAGTTCTGAGAGATAAGTGTGTGTGAAAGCCGTTCTTCAACTAGCTTGTTGGGAACACAAAGTTTCTTTTCAGTTGCAAAGTGGAATCCATACATATATATGGGCGGTTAGTCGCCCCAACTCGGTTTTACAGTGAAAACTGCAGGAACATGTAACCGGCATTAGGAAAAAGACTGAGAATCCAGAGTAAATGTTTCTCCTGCAAACCGTTCCCTTTGCGCTAGATGAACGAAAGTCTATCCTCATGCTCAGTTTTGAGAGATAAGTGTGGGTTAAAGCAGTCCTCCACCTAGCTTGTTGGGAACACAAAGTTTCTTTTCAGTTGCAAAGTGGAATCCATACATATATATGGGGATTTACCCGCTCCAACTCGGTATTACAGGGAAAACTGCAGGAACATGTAACCGGCATTAGGAAAAAGACTGAGAATCCAGAGTAAATGTTTCTCCTGCAAACCGTTCCCTTTGTGCTAGATGAACGAAAGTCTATCCTCATGCTCAGTTCTTAGAAATAAGTGTGTGTGAAAGCCGTCCTTCAACTTGCTTGATGGGAACACAGAGTGTCTTTACAGTTGCAAAATGCAATGCATACATATATACGTTAGGTAATCGCTCCAACTCGATTTTACAGTGAAAACTGCAGGAAATTCAAACCGGCACTAGGAAACACACTGAGAAAACCGAGTAAAAGTTTCTCCTGCAAACCCTTCCCATTGTGCTAGATGAACGAACGTCTCTCCACATGCTTTGTTCTGAGAGATATGTGTGTGTTCAAGCCGACCTTCACCAGGCTTGTTGGGAACACAGAGTTTCTTTTCAGTTGCAAAGTGCACTGCATACATATATATGGGTAGGTACTGGCTCCAACTCGGTTTTACAGTGAAAACTGCAGGAACTTCATACCGGCATTAGGAAAAATACTGAGAATTTAGAATAAAGTTTCTCCTGCAACCCGTTCCCTATGTGCTAGATGAACGAAAGTCTATCCACATGCTCAGTTCTGAGAGATAAGTGTGTGTGAAAGCCGTTCTTCACCTAGCTTGTTGGGAACACAGAGTTTCTTTTCAGTTGCAATCGGCAATCCATACAATTATATGGGTATGTACTCGCTCAAACATGTTTTTAAAGAGAAATCTAGGAACTTCTAACCAGCATTAGGAAACAGACTTAGAAACCACAGTAAATGTTTCTCCTGCAAACCGTTCCCTTTGTGCTAGATGAACGAACGTCTCTCCACATGATCTGTTCTGAGAGAAATGTGTGTGTGAAAGCCGTCCTTCACCTAGCTTGTTGGGAACACAATGTTTCTTTTCAGTTGCAAAGTGGAATCCATATATATATATGGGGAGTTACTCGCTCCAACTCGTTTTTAAAGTGAAAAATGCAGGAATATCTAACCGGCATCAGGAAAAAACTGACAATCAAGAGTAAAAGTTTCTAATGCAACCAGTTCCCTTTGTGTTAGATGAACGAACGTCTCTGCACATGCTCAGTTCTGAGAGATAATTTTGTGTGAATACCGTTCTTCACCAAGCTTTTTGGGAACACAAAGTTTCTTCTCTGTTGCAAACGGCACTCCATACATATATATGGGGAGGTACTGTCTCCAACTCGGTTTTACAGTGAGAAATGCAGGAACTTCAAACCGGCACTAGGAAACACACTGAAAAACCAGAGTAAAAGTTTCTCTTGCAACCCGTTCCCTTTGTGCTAGATGAACGAACGTCTCTCCACATGCTAATTTCTTAGAGATAATTGTGTGTGAAAGCCGTCCTTCACCTAGCTTGTAGGGAACACAAAGGTTCTTTTAAGTTGCAAAATGCACTCCATAAATATATATATGGGAATGTACTCGCACCAACTCGGTTTTACAGTGAAAACTGCAGGAAATTCAAACAGGCACTAGGAAACTCTCTGAGAAACCAGAGTAAAAGTTTCTAATGCAAACAGTTCCCTTTGTGTTAGATGAACTAAAGTCTCTCCACATGCTCAGTTCTGAGAAATAAGTGTGTGTGAAAGCCGCACTTCAACTATCGTGTAGGGAACACAAAGTTTCTTTTCAGTTGCAATCTGCACTCCATAAATAAATATGGGAAGGTACACGCTCCAACTCGGTTTTACAGTGAAAACTGCAGGAACTTCAAACCGGCACTAGGAAACAGCCTGAGAAACCAGAGTAAAAGTTTCTCATTCAAACCTATCCCTTTGTGCTAGATGAACGAACGTCTCTCCACATGCTCAGATCTCAGAGATAAGTGTGAGTGAAAGCCGTACTTCACATAGCTTGTAAGGAACACCAAGATTCTTTTCAGTTGCAAACTGCACTCCATACATATATATGGGTAGGAACGCGCTCAAACTCGGTTTTACAGTGAAAACTGCAGGAATATCAAACCGGCACTAGGAAACACAGTGAGAAACCAGAGTAACAGTTTCCCTGCAAACCGTTCCCTTTGTGCTAGATGAACGAACGTCTCTCCACATGCTCAGTTCTCAGAGATAAGGGTGTGTGAAAGCCATCCTTCACCTAGCTTGTAGGGAAAATATAGTTTTTTTCAGTTGCAAAGAGAATACTTAAATATATATGGGAATTTACTCGCTCCAACTCGGTTTTACAGTGAAAAATGCAGGAACATCTAACCGGCATTAGGAAAAACCTGAGAATCCGGAGTAAAAGTTTCTCTTGCAAACCGTTCCCATTGTGCTAGATGAACGAACGTCTATCCACATGCTCAGTTCTGACAGATTATTTTGTGTGAAAACCGTACTTCACCAAGATTGTTGGGAACACAAATTTTCTTTCCTGTTGCAAACTGCACTCCATACATATATATGGGGAGGTACTCGCTCCAACTCGGTTTTATAGTAAAAATTGCAGGAATTTCAAACCGGCACGAGGAAACACTCTGAGAAACCAGAGTAAATGTTTCTCCTGCAAACCGTTCCTTTGTGCTAGATGAACGAACGTCTCTCCACATGCTCTGTTCTGAGAGATATGTGTGTGTTCAAGCCGACCTTCACCAGGCTTGTTGGGAACACAGAGTTTCTTTTCAGTTGCAAAGTGCACTGCATACATATATATGGGGAGGTACTGGCTCCAACTCGGTTTTACAGTGAAAACTGCAGGAACTTCATACCGGCATTAGGAAAAATACTGAGAATTTAGAATAAAGTTTCTCCTGCAACCCGTTCCCTATGTGCTAGATGAACGAAAGTCTATCCACATGCTCAGTTCTGAGAGATAAGTGTGTGTGAAAGCCGTTCTTCACCTAGCTTGTTGGGAACACAGAGTTTCTTTTCAGTTGCAATCGGCAATCCATACAATTATATGGGTATGTACTCGCTCAAACATGTTTTTACAGAGAAATCTAGGAACTTCTAACCAGCATTAGGAAACAGACTTAGAAACCACAGTAAATGTTTCTCCTGCAAACCGTTCCCTTTGTGCTAGATGAACGAACGTCTCTCCACATGATCTGTTCTGAGAGAAATGTGTGTGTGAAAGCCGTCCTTCACCTAGCTTGTTGGGAACACAATGTTTCTTTTCAGTTGCAAAGTGGAATCCATATATATATATGGGGAGTTACTCGCTCCAACTCGTTTTTAAAGTGAAAAATGCAGGAATATCTAACCGGCATCAGGAAAAAACTGACAATCAAGAGTAAAAGTTTCTAATGCAACCAGTTCCCTTTGTGTTAGATGAACGAACGTCTCTGCACATGCTCAGTTCTGAGAGATAATTTTGTGTGAATACCGTTCTTCACCAAGCTTTTTGGGAACACAAAGTTTCTTTTCTGTTGCAAACGGCACTCCATACATATATATGGGGAGGTACTGTCTCCAACTCGGTTTTACAGTGAGAAATGCAGGAACTTCAAACCGGCACTAGGAAACACACTGAAAAACCAGAGTAAAAGTTTCTCTTGCAACCTGTTCCCTTTGTGCTAGATGAACGAACGTCTCTCCACATGCTAATTTCTTAGAGATAATTGTGTGTGAAAGCCGTCCTTCACCTAGCTTGTAGGGAACACAAAGGTTCTTTTAAGTTGCAAAATGCACTACATAAATATATATATGCGAATGTACTCGCACCAACTCGGTTTTACAGTGAAAACTGCAGGAAATTCAAACAGGCACTAGGAAACTCTCTGAGAAACCAGAGTAAAAGTTTCTAATGCAAACAGTTCCCTTTGTGTTAGATGAACTAAAGTCTCTCCACATGATCAGTTCTGAGAAATAAGTGTGTGTGAAGCCGCACTTCAACTATCGTGTAGGGAACACAAAGTTTCTTTTCAGTTGCAATCTGCACTCCATAAATAAATATGGGAAGGTACACGCTCCAACTCGGTTTTACAGTGAAAACTGCAGGAACTTCAAACCGGCACTAGGAAACAGCCTGAGAAACCAGAGTAAAAGTTTCTCATTCAAACCTATCCCTTTGTGCTAGATGAACGAACGTCTCTCCACATGCTCAGATCTCAGAGATAAGTGTGTGTGAAAGCCGTACTTCACATAGCTTGTAAGGAACACCAAGATTCTTTTCAGTTGCAAACTGCACTCCATACATATATATGGGTAGGAACGCGCTCAAACTCGGTTTTACAGTGAAAACTGCAGGAATATCAAACCGGCACTAGGAAACACAGTGAGAAACCAGAGTAAAAGTTTCCCTGCAAACCGTTCCCTTTGTGCTAGATGAACGAACGTCTCTCCACATGCTCAGTTCTCAGAGATAAGGGTGTGTGAAAGCCATCCTTCACCTAGCTTGTAGGGAAAATATAGTTTTTTTCAGTTGCAAAGAGAATACTTAAATATATATGGGAATTTACTCGCTCCAACTCGGTTTTACAGTGAAAAATGCAGGAACATCTAACCGGCATTAGGAAAAACCTGAGAATCCGGAGTAAAAGTTTCTCTTGCAAACCGTTCCCATTGTGCTAGATGAACGAACGTCTATCCACATGCTCAGTTCTGACAGATTATTTTGTGTGAAAACCGTACTTCACCAAGATTGTTGGGAACACAAATTTTCTTTCCTGTTGCAAACTGCACTCCATACATATATATGGGGAGGTACTCGCTCCAACTCGGTTTTATAGTAAAAATTGCAGGAATTTCAAACCGGCACGAGGAAACACTCTGAGAAACCAGAGTAAATGTTTCTCCTGCAAACCGTTCCTTTGTGCTAGATGAACGAACGTCTCTCCACATGCTCTGTTCTGAGAGATATGTGTGTGTTCAAGCCGACCTTCACCAGGCTTGTTGGGAACACAGAGTTTCTTTTCAGTTGCAAAGTGCACTGCATACATATATATGGGGAGGTACTGGCTCCAACTCGGTTTTACAGTGAAAACTGCAGGAACTTCATACCGGCATTAGGAAAAATACTGAGAATTTAGAATAAACTTTCTCCTGCAACCCGTTCCATTTGTGCTAGATGAACGAACGTCTCTCCACATGCTCAATTCTGAGAGATATGTGTGTGTGAAAGCCGTCCTTCACCTATCTTGTTGGGAACAGAAAGTTCTTTTCAGTTGCAAACGGCACTTCATACATATATATGGGGATGTACAAGCTCCAACTCGGTTTTACAGTGAAAACTGCAGGAAGTTCAAACCGGCACTAGGAAACACTCTGAGAAACCAGAGTAAATGTTTCTCCTGAAAACCGTTCCTTTGTGCTAGATGAACGAACGTCTCTCCACATGTTCAGTTGTCAGAGATAAGCGTGTGTGAATGCCGTCCTTCAACTAGCTTGTTGGGAAAACAAAGTTTCTTTTCAGTTGCAAAGTGGAATCCATACATATATATGGGGGGTTAGTCGCTCCAACTCGGTTTTACAGGGAAAACTGCAGGAACTTCTAAACGGCATTAGGAAACAGACGGAGACACCAGAGTAAAATTTTCTCCTGCAACCCCTTCCGATTGTGCTAGATGAACGAACGTCTCTCCACATGCTCAGTTCTTAGAAATAAGTGTGTGTGAAAGCCGTCCTTCAACTTGCTTGATGGGAACACAGAGTTTCTTTTCAGTTGCAAAATGCAATGCAAACATATATATGTTAGGTAATCGCTCCAACTCGATTTTACAGTGAAAACTGCAGTAAATTCAAACCGGCACTAGGAAACACACTGAGAAAACAGAGTAAAAGTTTCTCCTGCAACCCCTTCCCATTGTGCTAGATGAACGAACGTCTCTCCACATGCTTTGTTCTGAGAGATATGTGTGTGTTAAAGCCGACCTTCACCAGACTTGTTGGGAACACAGAGTTTCTTTTCAGTTGCAAAGTGCACTGCATACATATATATGGGGAGGTACTGGCTCCAAATCGGTTTTACAGTGAAAACTGCAGGAACTTCATACCGGCATTAGGAAAAATACTGAGAATTTAGAATAAAGTTTCTCCTGCAACCGGTTCCCTATGTGCTAGATGAACGAAAGTCTATCCACATGCTCAGTTCTGAGAGATAAGTGTGTGTGAAAGCCGTTCTTCACCTAGCTTGTTGGGAACACAGAGTTTCTTTTCAGTTGCAATCCGCACTCCATACAATTATATGGGTAGGTACTCGCTCAAACATGTTTTTACAGTGAAATCTAGGAACTTCTAACCGGCATTAGGAAACAGACTTAGAAACCACAGTAAATGTTTCTCCTGCAACACGATCCATTTGTGCTAGATGAACGAACGTCTCTCCACATGATCATTTCTTAGAGATAAGTGTGTGTGAAAGCCGTCCTTCACCTAGCTTGTAGGGAACACAAAGGTTCTTTTTAGTTGCAAAATGCACTCCATAAATACATATGAGAATGTACTCGCACCAACTCGGTTTTACAGTGAAAACTGCAGGAACTTCATACCGGCATTAGGAAAATGACTGAGAATTTAGAATAAACTTTCTCCTGCAACCGTTTCCCTATGTGCTAAATGAACGAAATTCTATCCACATGCTCTGTTCTGAGAGATAAGTGTGTGTGAAAGCCGTTCTTCACCTTGCTTGTTGGGAACACAGAGTTCCTTTTCAGTTGCAAAGTGGAATCCTTACATATATATGGGGATTTACTCGCTCCAAATTGGTTTTACAGGAAAACTGCAGGAACTTCTAACCGGCATTAGGAAACAGACTGAGAAACCAGAGTAAAAGTTTTTCCTGCAACCCGTTCCATTTGTGCTAGATGAACGAACGTCTCTCCACATGCTCAATTCTGAGAGATATGTGTGTGTGAAGCCGTCCTTCACCTATCTTGTTGGGAACACAAAGTTCTTTGCAGTTGCAAATGGCACTTCTTACATATATATGGGGATGTACAAGCTCCAACTCGGTTTTACAGTGAAAACTGCAGGAAGTTCAAACCGGCACTAGGAAACACTCTGAGAAACCAGGGTAAATGTTTCTCCTGCAAACCGTTCCTTTGTGCTAGATGAACGAACGTCTCTCCACATGTTCAGTTGTCAGAGATAAGTGTGTGTGAATGCCGTCCTTCAACTAGCTTGTTGGGAACACAAAGTTTCTTTTCAGTTGCAAAGTGGAATCCATACATATATATGGGGGTTAGTCGCTCCAACTCGGTTTTACAGTGAAAACTGCAGGAACATGTAACCGGCATTAGGAAAAAGACTGAGAAACCAGAGTAAATGTTTCTCCTGCAAACCGTTCCTTTGTGCTAGATGAACGAAAGTCTATCCTCATGCTCAGTTCTGAGAGATAAGTGTGGGTGAAAGAAGTCCTTAACCTAGCTTGTTGGGAATACCAAGTTCCTTTTCAGTTGCAAAGTGGAATCCATACATATATATGGGGATTTACCCGCTCCAACTCGGTTTTACAGGGAAAACTGCAGGAACTTCTAAACGGCATTAGGAAACAGACGGAGACACCAGAGTAAAATTTTCTCCTGCAACCCCTTCCCATTGTGCTAGATGAACGAACGTCTCTCCACATGCTCAGTTCTTAGAAATAAGTGTGTGTGAAAGCCGTCCTTCAACTTGCTTGATGGGAACACAGAGTTTCTTTTCAGTTGCAAAATGCAATGCATACATATATATGTTAGGTAATCGCTCCAACTCGATTTTACAGTGAAAACTGCAGTAAATTCAAACCGGCACTAGGAAACACACTGAGAAAACAGAGTAAAAGTTTCTCCTGCAACCCCTTCCCATTGTGCTAGATGAACGAACGTCTCTCCACATGCTTTGTTCTGAGAGATATGTGTGTGTTCAAGCCGACCTTCACCAGACTTGTTGGGAACACAGAGTTTCTTTTCAGTTGCAAAGTGCACTGCATACATATATATGGGGAGGTACTGGCACCAAATCGGTTTTACAGTGAAAACTGCAGGAACTTCATACCGGCATTAGGAAAAATACTGAGAATTTAGAATAAAGTTTCTCCTGCAACCGGTTCCCTATGTGCTAGATGAGCGAAAGTCTATCCACATGCTCAGTTCTGAGAGATAAGTGTGTGTGAAAGCCGTACTTCACCTAGCTTGTTGGGAACACAGAGTTTCTTTTCAGTTGCAATCCGCACTCCATATATTTATATGGGTAGGTACTCGCTCAAACATGTTTTTACAGTGAAATCTAGGAACTTCTAACCGGCATTAGGAAACAGACTTAGAAACCACAGTAAATGTTTCTCCTGCAACCCGTTCCCATAGTGCTAGATGAACGAACGTCTCTCCACATGATCATTTCTTAGAGATAAGTGTGTGTGAAAGCCGTCCTTCACCTAGCTTGTAGGGAACACAAAGGTTCTTTTTAGTTGCAAAATGCACTCCATAAATACATATGGGAATGTACTCGCACCAACTCGATTTTACAGTGAAAACTGCAGGAAATTCAAACAGGCACTAGGAAACACTCTGAGAAACCAGACTAAAAGTTTCTCCTGCAAACCTTTCCCTTTGGGCTAGATTAAAGAACGTCCCTCCACATGCTCAGTTCTCAGAGATAAGTGTGTGTGAAAGCCGTCCTTCACATAACTTGTAAGGAACAAAAAGCTTCTTTTCAGTTGCAAACTGCACTCCATACATATATATGTGTAGGAATACGCTCCAACTCCGTTTTACAGTGAAAACTGCAGGAACTTCAAACCGGCCCTAGGAAACACACTGAGAAACCAGAGTAAAATTTCTCCTGCAAACCGTTCCATTGTGCTAGATGAACGAACGTCTCTACACATGCTCAGTTCTCAGAGATAAGTGTGTGTGAAAGCCGTCCTTCACCTAGCTTGTAGGGAACATAAAGTTTATTTTTAGATGCAAAGTGGAATACTTACATATATATGGGAATTTACTCGCTCCAACTCGGTTTTACAGGGAAATCTGCAGGAACTTCTAACCGGCATTAGGAAACAGACTTAGAAACCAGAGTAAAAGTTCTACCAGCAAACCGTTCCCTTTGTGCTAGATGAACGAACGTCTCTCCACATGCTCAGTTCTGAGAGATATGTGTGTGTGAAAGCCGTCCTTCACCTAGCTTGTTTGGAACACAAAGTTTCTTTTCATTTGCAAAGTGGAATTAAGATATATATATATCGGGAGTTACTCGCTCCAACTCGGTTTTACAGTGAAAAATGCAGGAACATCTAACCGGCATTAGGAAAAAGTCTGAGAATCCAGTGTAAAAGTTTATCCTGCAAACCGTTCCCTTTGTTCTAGATGAACAAACGTCTCTCCACATGTTCAGTTCTGAGAGATAATTGTGGGTTAAAGCCGTCCTTCACCTAGCTTGTTGGGAAAACAAAGTTGGTTTTCAGTTGCAAATTGGAATCCATACAAAGATATGGGCAGTTACACGCTCTAACTCGGTTTTACAGTGAGAACTGCAGGAACTTCTAACCGGCATTAGGAAAAAGATTGAGAATCCAGTTTAAAGTTTCACCTGCAAACAGTTCCATTTGTGCTAGATGAACGAACGTCTATCCACATGCTCATTTCTGAAAGATAAGTTTCTGTGAAAGCCGTCCTTCACTTTGCTTGTTGGGAACACAAAGTTTCTTTTCAGTTGCAAACTGCACTCCATACATATATATCTGGACGTACTCGCTCCAAATCGATTTTACAGTGAAAACTGCAGGAACTTCAAACCGGCCCTACGAAAAACACTGAGAAATCAGAGTAAAAGTTTCTCCTGTAAACCGTTCCTTTGTGCTAGATAAACGAACGTCTCTCCACATGCTCAGTTCTATAGATAAGTGTGTGTGAAAGCTGTCCGTCACCTAGATTTTTGGGAACACAAAGTTTCTTTTCAGTTGCAAAGTGGAATCCATACATATAGATGGGGTGTTACTCGATCCAACATGGTTTTACAGGGAAAACCGCAGGAACATCTAACCGGCATTAGGAAACAGACTGAGAAAGCAGAGTAAAATTTTCTCCTGCAACCCGTTCCCTTTGTGCTAGATGAACGAACGTCTTTCAACATGCTC
This sequence comes from Camelus dromedarius, assembly GCF_036321535.1. Classification (NCBI taxonomy): domain Eukaryota; kingdom Metazoa; phylum Chordata; class Mammalia; order Artiodactyla; family Camelidae; genus Camelus; species Camelus dromedarius. The sequence continues at coordinate 2,911,704 of NC_087451.1, read as the reverse complement.
AGTTCTGAGAGATAAGTGTGTGTGAATGCCGTCCTTCCCCTAGCTTGTTGGGAACACAGAGTTTCTTTCAGTTGCAAACTGCACTCCATACAATTATAAGGGGAAGTACTAGCTCCAACACGGTTTTACAGTGAAAACTGCAGGAACTTCAAAAATGCACTAGGAAACACACTGAGAAATCAGAGCAAAGTTACTCCTGCAACCCATTCCCTTTGTGCTAGATGAACGAAGGTCTCTAAACATGCTTAGTTCTCAGAGATAAGTGTGTGTGAAAGCCGTCCTTCACCTAGCATTTGGGAACACAGAGTTTCTTTTCAGTTGAAAAATGCACTGCATACATATATATGGGGAGGTACACGCTCCAACTCGTTTTTACTGTGAAAACTGCAGAAAATTTAAACCGACACTTGTAAAAAATTTGAGAAACCAGAGTAAAAGTTTCTCCTGCAAACATTTCCATTTGTGCTAGATGAACGAACGTCTCTCCACATGCTCAGTTCTGAGAGATAAGTGTCTGTGAAAGCCGTCCTTCAACTAGCTTGTTGGGAACACAAAGTTTCATATCAGATTCAAACTGCACTCCTTACATATGTATAGGGAGGTACTCGCTCCAACATGGTTTTACAGTGAAAACTGCAGGAACATCTAACCGGCACTAGGAAACACTCTGAGAAACCAGAGTAAAAGTTTCTCCTGCAACCAGTTCCCTTTGTGCTAGATGAACGAACGTCTCTCCACATGCTCAGTTCTCAGAAATAAGTGTGAGTGAAAGCCGTCCTTCACCTAGCTTGTTGGGAACACAAAGTTTCTTTTCATTAGCAAACTGCACTCCATACATATATATGGGGTGGTATTCGCTCCAAAACGGTTTTACAGGGAAAACTGCAGGAACTTCTTACCGGCACTAGGAAACACACTGAGAAACCGGATTAATAGTTTCTCCTGCAACACTTTCCCTTTGTACTAGATGAACGAACGTCTCTCCACATGCTCAGTTCTCAGAGATAAGTGTGAGTGAAAGCCGTCCTTCACCTAGCTTGTTGGGATCACAGAGTTTCTTTTCAGTTGCAAACTGCACTGCATACCTATATATGGGGAAGTTCTGGCTCCAACTCCCTTTTGCAGTGAAAACTGCAGGAACTTCATACCGGCATTAGGAAAAAGACTGAGAATTTAGAATAAATTTCTCCTGAAACCCATTCCCTATGTGCTAGATGAACGAACGTCTCTAAACATGCTAAGTTGTGAGAGATAAGTGTGTGTGAAAGCCGTCCTTCACCTAGCTTGTTGGGAACACAGAGTTTCTTTCCAGTTGCTATCGGCACTCCATACATTTATATGGATAGGTACTCGCACAAACATGTTTTTACAGTGAAATCTGCAAGAACTTCTAACCGGCATTAGGAAACAGACTTAGAAACCAGAGTAAATATTTCTCCTGCAACCCGTTCCTTTTGTGCTAGATAAACGAACGTCTCTCCACATGATCAGTTCTGAGAGATATGTGTGTGTGAAAGCCGTCGTTCACCTAGCTTGTTGGGAACACAAAGTTTCTTATCTGTTGCAAACTGCACTCCATACATATATATGGGAGGTACTCGCTCCAACTCGGTTTTACAGTGAAAACTGCAGGAATTTCAAACCGGCACTAGGAAACACTCTGAGAAACCAGAGTAAAAGTTTCTCCTGCAATCCTTTCCCTTTGTGCTAGATGAACGAACGTCTTTCCACATGCTCATTTCTCAGACATAAGTGTGTGTGAAAGCCGTCCTTCACCTAGCTTGTTGGGAACACAGAGTTACTTTTCAGTTGCACACTGCACTCCATACATTTATATGGGGAGGGACTCGCTCCAACTAGATTTTACAGTGAAAACTGCAGGAACTTCAAACCGGCACTGGGAAACACACTGAGAAACCAGAGTAAAAGTTTCTCCTGTAAACCGTTCCCTTTGGCTTGATGAACGAACGTCTCTCCACATGCTCAGTTCTCAGAGATAAGTGAGTGTGAAAGCCGTCCTTCACCTAGCTTGTTGGGAACAAAAAGTTTCTTTTCAGCTGCAAACGGCAATCCATACATATATATGGGGATGTACAAGCTCCAACTCGGTTTTACAGTCTAAACTGCAGGAACTTCAAACCGGCACTAGGAAACACACTGAAAATCCAGAGTAAAAGTTCTTCTTGCAACCCGTTCCCTTTGTGCTAGATGAATGAACGTCTCTACACATGCTCAGTTCTGGGTGATAAATGAGTGTGAAAGCCGTACTTCACCTAGCTTGTTGGGTACACAAAGTTTGTTTTCAGTTGCAAAGTGGAATCCATACAAATATATGGGGAGTTACACGCTCGAACTCGGTTTTAAAATGAAAACTGCAGGAACTTCTAACCGGCATTAGGAAAAAGATTGAGAATCCAGTGTAAAAGTTTCTCCTACAAACAGTTCCTTTGTGCTAGATGAACGAACGTCTATCCACATGCTCAGTTCTGAGAGATATTTTCTGTGAAAGCCGTCTTCACTTTGTTTGTTGGGAACACAAAGTTTCTTTTCAGTTGCAAACAGCACTCTATACATATATATTTGGAGGTAGTCGCTCCAAATCGATTTTACAGTGAAAACTGCAGGAACTTGAAACCGTCACTAGGAAACAGACTGAGAAACCACAGTAAAATTTTCTCCTGCATCACGTTCCCTTTGTGCTAGATAAATGAACATCTCTCCACATGCTCAGTTCTGGGTGATAAGTGTGTGTGAAAGCCGTCCTTCAAATAGCTTGTTGGGAAAACATAGCTTCATATCATTTGAAATCTGCACTCCTTACATATGTATTGGGAGGTACTCGCTCCAAATCGTTTTTATAGTGAAAACTGCAGGAAAATCCAACCGGCATTAGGAAACAGACTGAGAAACCAGAGTAAAAGTTTCTCCTGCAACCTCTTCCCTTTGTGCTAGATGAACGAACGTCTCTTCACATGCTCAGTTCTGAGAGAAAAGTGTGTGTGAAATCCGTATTTCACCTATCTTGTTGGGAACACAAAGACTCTTTTCAGTTGCAAACGGCACTATATACATATATATGAGTAGGTACTAGCTCCAACTCGGTTTTACACTGAAAACTGCAGGAACTTATAACCAGCACTAGGAAACACACTGAGAAACCAGAGTAGAAGTTTCCCCTGCAAACCGTTCCCTTTGTACTAGATGAACGAACGTCTCTCCACATGCTCAGTTCTGAGAGATAAGTGAGTGTGAAAGCCGTCCATCAACTAGCTTGTTGGGAACACAGAGTTTCTTTTCAGTTGCAAACTGCACTCTATATATATATATGGGGAGGTACTAGCTACAACTCGTCTTTACAGTGAAAATGCAGTAACTTCAAACCGGCATTAGGAAACACACTGAGAAACCAGAGTAAAATATCCCCAACAACACGTTCCCTTTGTGCTAGATTAACTGTCGTCTCTCCACATGCTCAGTTCTGAGAGATAAGTGTGTGTGAAAGCAGTCCTTCACCTAGCTTGTTAGGAACACAAAGTTCCTTTTCAGTTGCAAGTGGAATCCATACATATATATGGGGAGTTACTCGCTCCAACTCGGATTTACAAGGAAAACTGCAGGAAATTCTAACCGGCATTAGGAAACAGACTGAGAAACCAGTGTAAATGTTTCTCCTGGAACCCGTTCTCTTTCGGCTAGATGAATGAAGTCTCTCCACATGCTCAGTTCTGAGAGATAAGTGTGGGTGAAAGCCGCCCTTCACCTAGCTTGTTGGGAACACAAAGATTCTTTTCAGTTGCAAACGGCACTCCATACATATATATGGGGATGTACTCGCTCCAACACTGTTTTACAGTGAAAACTGCAGGAATTTCAAACCGGTACTAGGAAACACACTGAAAATCCAGAGTAAAAGTTCCTCCTGCAAACAGTTCCTTTTGTGCTAGATGAACCAACGTCTCTCCACATGCTCAGTTCTGAGATATAAGTGTGGGTGAATGCCGTTCTTCAACTTGCTTGTTGGAAACACAAAGTTTCTTTTCAGTTGCAAACTGCACTCCATACATTTATATCGGAAGGGACTCGCTCCAACTAGATTTTACAGTGAAAACTGCAGTAATTTCATACCGGCACTAGAAAACACACTGAGAAACCAGAGTAAAAGTTTCTCCTGGAAACTGTACCTATTGTGCTACATGAACGAAGGTCTCTGCACATGCTCAATTCTGAGAGATAAGTGTGTGTGAAAGCCGTCCTTCCCCTAGCTTGTTGGGAACACAAAATTTCTTTACAGTTGCAAAATGCACTCCAATATTATATATGGGAAAGTACTCGCTCCAACTCGGTTTTACAGTGAAAACTGCAGCAAGTTCAAACAGGCACTAGGAAACACACTGAGAAACCAGAGTAAAAGTTTCTAATGCAAACACTTCCCTTTGTGTTAGATGAACGAAAGTCTCTCCACATGCTCAGTTCTGAGAAATAAGTGTGTGTGAAAGCCGCCCTTCACCTAGCTTGTAGGTAACGGAAAGTATCATTTCATTTGCAAACTGCACTCCATAGATATATATGGGGAGGCACTCGCTCCAACACGGTTTTACAGTGAAAACTGCAGGAACTTCAAACCGGCCCTAGGAAACACACTGAGAAACCAGAGTAAAATTTTCTCCTGCAAACAGTTCCTTTTGTGCTAAATGAACCAACGTCTCTCCACATGCTCAGTTCTGAGAGATAAGTAAAGTTGAATGCAGTCCTTCACCTAGCTTGTTGGAAAAACAAAGTTTCTTTTCAGTTGCAAAGTGGAATCCATACATATATATGGGGTGTTACTCGCTCCAACTCGGTTTTACAGGGAAAACTGCAGGAACTTCTAACCGGCATTAGGAAACAGACTGAGAAACCAGAGTAAAATTTTCTCCTGCAACCCCTTCCCGTTGCGCTAGATGAACGAACGTGTCTCCACATGCTCATTTCTTAGAAATAAGTGTGTGTGAAAGCCGTCCTTCAACTTGCTTGATGGGAACACAGAGTTTCTTTTCAGTTGCAAAATGCACTGCATACATATATACGTTAGGTACTCGCTCCAACACGGTTATACAGAGAAAACTGCAGGAAATTCAAACCGGCATTAGGAAACACACTGAGAAAACAGAGTAAAAGTTTCTTCTGCAACCCGTTCCCTTTGGCTTGATGAACGAACGTCTCTCCACATGCTCAGTTCTCAGAGATAAGTGTGTGTGAAAGCCGTACTTCACCTAGCTTGTAGGGAACAAAAAGTTTCTTTTCAGTTGCAAAGTGTAATCCTTACATATATATGGGGATTTACTCGCTCCAAATCTGTTTTACAGGAAAACTGCAGGAACTTCAAACCGGCACTAGGAAACACACTGAAAATCCAGAGTAAATGTTTTTCCTGCAACCCGTTCCATTTGTGGTAAATGAACGAACGTCTCTCCACATGCTCAGTTCTGAGATATAAGTGTGGGTGAATGCCGTTCTTCAACTTGCTTGTTGGAAACACAAAGTTTCTTTTCAGTTGCAAACTGCACTCCATACATTTATATCGGAAGGGACTCGCTCCAACTAGATTTTACAGTGAAAACTGCAGTAATTTCATACCGGCACTAGAAAACACACTGAGAAACCAGAGTAAAAGTTTCTCCTGGAAACTGTACCTATTGTGCTACATGAACGAAGGTCTCTGCACATGCTCAATTCTGAGAGATAAGTGTGTGTGAAAGCCGTCCTTCCCCTAGCTTGTTGGGAACACAAAATTTCTTTTCAGTTGCAAAATGCACTCCATTATTATATATGGGAAAGTACTCGCTCCAACTGGGTTTTACAGTGAAAACTGCAGCAAGTTCAAACAGGCACTAGGAAACACACTGAGAAACCAGAGTAAAAGTTTCTAATGCAAACACTTCCCTTTGTGTTAGATGAACGAACGTCCCTGCACATGCTCAGTTCTGAGAAATAAGTGTGTGTGAAAGCCGTCCTTCACATAGCTTGTAAGGAACAAAAAGTTTCTTTTCAGTTGCAAACTGCACTCCATACATATATATGGGTAGGAACACGCTCCAACACGGTTTTACAGTGAAAACTGCAGGAATATCAAACCGGCACTAGGAAACACACTGAGAAACCAGAGTAAAATTTCTCCTGCAAACCGTTCCATTGTGCTAGATGAGCGAACGTCTTTCCACATGCTCAGTTCTCAGAGATAAGTGTGTGTGAAAGCCGTCCTTCACCTAGCTTGTAGGGAACATAAAGTTTATTTTCAGTTGCAAAGTGGTATACTTACATATATATGGGAATTTACTCGCTCCAACTCGGTTTTACAAGGAAAACTGCAGGAACATCTAACCGGCATTAGGAAACATACTGAGAAACCAGTGTAAAAGTTCTTCCTGCAAACCGTTCCCTTTGTGCTAGATGAACGAAAGTCTCTCCACATGCTCAGTTCTCAGAGATAAGTGTGTGTGAAAGCCGTCCTTCACCTAGCTTGTAGGGAACATAAAGTTTATTTTCAGTTGCAAAGTGGTATACTTACATATATATGGGAATTTACTCGCTCCAACTCGGTTTTACAAGGAAAACTGCAGGAACATCTAACCGGCATTAGGAAACATACTGAGAAACCAGAGTAAAAGTTCTTCCTGCAAACCGTTCCCTTTGTGCTAGATGAACGAAAGTCTCTCCACATGCTCAGTTCTCAGAGTTAATTGTGTGTGAAAGCCGTCCTTCAACTAGCTTGATGGGAACACAGAGCTTCTTTTCAGTTGCAAAAGGCAATGCATAAATATATACGTTAGGTACTCGCTCCAACTCGGTTTTACAGTGAAAACTGCAGGAAATTCAAACCGGCACTAGGAAGCACACTGAGAAAACAGAGTAAAAGTTTCTCCTGCAACCCGTTCCCTTTGTGCTAGATGAATGAACGTCTCTCCACATGCTCTGTTCTGTGAGATATGTGTATGTGCAAGCCGACCTTCACCTAGCTTGTTGGGAACATAGAGTTACTTTTCAGTTGCAAACTGCAGTCCATACATATATATGGGGAGGGACTCGCTCCAACAAGATTTTACAGTGAAAACTGCTGGAACTTCAAACCGGCACTAGGAAACACACTGAGAAACCAGAGTAAAAGTTTCTCCTGTAAACCGTTCCAATTGTGCTAGTTGAACGAACGTCTATCCACCTGCTCAGTTCTGAGAGATAATTTTGTGTAAAACCGTTCTTCACCAAGCTTGTTGGGAACAAAACGTATCTTTTCAGTTGCAACATGCACTCCATACATATATAAGGGGATGTACTCGCTCCAACTCGGGTTTACAGTGAAAACTGCAGGAATTTCAAACCGGCACTAGGAAACACTCTGAGAAACCAGAGTAAAAGTTTCTCCTGCAAACCGATCCCTTTGTTCTAGATGAACGAAAGTCTCTCCACATGCTCAGTTCTCAGAGATAAGTGTGTGTGAAAGCCGTCCTTCACATAGCTTGTAAGGAACAAAAAGTTTCTTTTCAGTTGCAAACTGCACTCCATACATATATATGGGTAGGAACACGCTCCAACACGGTTTTACAGTGAAAACTGCAGGAATATCAAACCGGCACTAGGAAACACACTGAGAAACCAGAGTAAAATTTCTCCTGCAAACCGTTCCATTGTGCTAGATGAGCGAACGTCTCTCCACATGCTCAGTTCTCAGAGATAAGTGTGTGTGAAAGCCGTCCTTCACCTAGCTTGTAGGGAACATAAAGTTTATTTTCAGTTGCAAAGTGGTATACTTACATATATATGGGAATTTACTCGCTCCAACTCTGTTTTACAAGGAAAACTGCAGGAACATCTAACCGGCATTAGGAAACATACTGAGAAACCAGAGTAAAAGTTCTTCCTGCAAACCGTTCCCTTTGTGCTAGATGAACGAAAGTCTCTCCACATGCTCAGTTCTCAGAGTTAAGTGTGTGTGAAAGCCGTCCTTCAACTAGCTTGTTGGGAACAAAAAGTTTCTTTTCAGTTGCAAAGTGGAATCCATACATATATATGGGGGGTTACTCGCTTCAACCCGATTTTACAGTGAAAACTGCAGGAACATGTAACCGGCATTAGGAAAAAGACTGAGAATCCAATGTAAATATTTCTCCTGCAAACCGTTCCCTTTTTGCTAGATGAACGAAAGTCTATCCACATGCTCAGTTCTGAGACATAAGTGTGGATGAAAGCCGTCCTTCACCTAGTTTGTTGGGAACACAAAGTTTCTTTTCAGTTGCAAACGGCACTCCATACATATCTATGGGGATGTACTCGTCCCAACTCGGTTTAACAGTGAAAACTGCAGGAATTTCAAAGTGGTACGAGGAAACACACTGAAAATCCAGAGTAAAAGTTCTTTCTGCAAACCGTTCCCTTTGTGCTAGATGAACGAACGTCTCTCCACATGCTCAGTTCTTAGAAATAAGTGTGTGTGAAAGCCGTCCTTCAACTTGCTTGATGCGAACACAGAGTTTCTTTTCAGTTGCAAAAGGCAATGCATACATATATACGTTAGGTACTCGCTCCAACTCGATTTTACAGTGAAAACTGCAGGAAATTCAAACCGGCACTAGGAAGCACACTGAGAAAACAGAGTAAAAGTTTCTCCTGCAACCCGTTCCCTTTGTGCTAGATGAATGAACGTCTCTCCACATGCTCTGATCTGAGAGATATGTGTGTGTGCATGCCGAACTTCACCTAGCTTGTTGGGAACACAGAGTTACTTTTCAGTTGCAAACTGCACTCCATACATATATATGGGGAGGGACTCGCTCCAACAAGATTTTACAGTGAAAACTGCTGGAACTTCAAACCGGCACTAGGAAACACACTGAGATACCAGAGTAAAAGTTTCTCCTGTAAACCGTTCCCATTTTGCTAGTTGAACGAACGTCTCTCCACATGCTTTGTTCTGAGAGATATGTGTGTGTTAAAGAAGACCTTCACCAGACTTGTTGGGAACACAGAGTTTCTTTTCAGTTGCAAAGTGCACTGCATACATATATATGGGGAGGTACTGGCTCCAAATCGGTTTTACAGTGAAAACTGCAGGATCTTCATACCGGCATTAGGAAAAATACTGAGAATTTAGAATAAAGTTTCTCCTGCAACCGGTTCCCTATGTGCTAGATGAACGAAAGTCTATCCACATGCTCAGTTCTTAGAGATAAGTGTGTGTGAAAGCCGTACTTCACCTAGCTTGTTGGGAACACAGAGTTTCTTTTCAGTTGCAATCCGCACTCCATACAATTATATGGGTAGGTACTCGCTCAAACATGTTTTTACAGTGAAATCTAGGAACTTCTAACCGGCATTAGGAAACAGACTTAGAAACCACAGTAAATGTTTCTCCTGCAACACGATCCCTTTGTGCTAGATGAACGAACGTCTCTCCACATGATCATTTCTTAGAGAAAAGTGTGTGTGAACGCCGTCCTTCACCTAGCTTGTAGGGAACACAAAGGTTCTTTTTAGTTGCAAAATGCACTCCATAATACATATGGGAATGTACTCGCACCAACTCGGTTTTACAGTGAAAACTGCAGGAACTTCATACCGGCATTAGGAAAATGACTGAGAATTTAGAATAAACTTTCTCCTGCAACCGTTTCCCTATGTGCTAAATGAACGAACTTCTATCCACATGCTCTGTTCTGAGAGATAAGTGTGTGTGAAAGCCGTTCTTCACCTTGCTTGTTGGGAACACAGAGTTCCTTTTCAGTTGCAAAGTGGAATCCTTACATATATATGGGGATTTACTCGCTCCAAATTGGTTTTACAGGAAAACTGCAGGAACTTCTAACCGGCATTAGGAAACAGACTGAGAAACCAGAGTAAAAGTTTTTCCTGCAACCCGTTCCATTTGTGCTAGATGAACGAACGTCTCTCCACATGCTCAATTCTGAGAGATATGTGTGTGTGAAAGCCGTCCTTCACCTATCTTGTTGGGAACACAAAGTTCTTTTCAGTTGCAAATGGCACTTCTTACATATATATGGGGATGTACAAGCTCCAACTCGGTTTTACAGTGAAAACTGCAGGAAGTTCAAACCGGCACTAGGAAACACTCTGAGAAACCAGAGTAAATGTTTCTCCTGCAAACCGTTCCTTTGTGCTAGATGAACGAACGTCTCTCCACATGTTCAGTTGTCAGAGATAAGTGTGTGTGAATGCCGTCCTTCAACTAGCTTGTTGGGAACACAAAGTTTCTTTTCAGTTGCAAAGTGGAATCCATACATATATATGGGGGTTAGTAGCTCCAACTCGGTTTTACAGTGAAAAATGCAGGAACATGTAACCGGCATTAGGAAAAAGACTGAGAATCCAGAGTAAATGTTTCTCCTGCAAACCGTTCCCTTTGTGCTAGATGAACGAAAGTCTATCCTCATGCTCAGTTCTGAGAGATAAGTGTGGGTGAAAGCAGTCCTTAACCTACCTTGTTGGGAATACCAAGTTCCTTTTCAGTTGCAAAGTGGAATCCATACATATATATGGGGATTTACCCGCTCCAACTCGGTTTTACAGGGAAAACTGCAGGAACTTCTAAACGGCATTAGGAAACAGACGGAGACACCAGAGTAAAATTTTCTCCTGCAACCCCTTCCCATTGTGCTAGATGAACGAACGTCTCTCCACATGCTCAGTTCTTAGAAATAAGTGTGTGTGAAAGCCGTCCTTCAACTTGCTTGATGGGAACACAGAGTTTCTTTTCAGTTGCAAAATGCAATGCATACATATATATGTTAGGTAATCGCTCCAACTCGATTTTACAGTGAAAACTGCAGTAAATTCAAACCGGCACTAGGAAACACACTGAGAAAACAGAGTAAAAGTTTCTCCTGCAACCCCTTCCCATTGTGCTAGATGAACGAACGTCTCTCCACATGCTTTGTTCTGAGAGATATGTGTGTGTTCAAGCCGACCTTCACCAGACTTGTTGGGAACACAGAGTTTCTTTTCAGTTGCAAAGTGCACTGCATACATATATATGGGGAGGTACTGGCACCAAATCGGTTTTACAGTGAAAACTGCAGGAACTTCATACCGGCATTAGGAAAAATACTGAGAATTTAGAATAAAGTTTCTCCTGCAACCGGTTCCCTATGTGCTAGATGAGCGAAAGTCTATCCACATGCTCAGTTCTGAGAGATAAGTGTGTGTGAAAGCCGTACTTCACCTAGCTTGTTGGGAACACAGAGTTTCTTTTCAGTTGCAATCCGCACTCCATACATTTATATGGGTAGGTACTCGCTCAAACATGTTTTTACAGTGAAATCTAGGAACTTCTAACCGGCATTAGGAAACAGACTTAGAAACCACAGTAAATGTTTCTCCTGCAACCCGTTCCCTTTGTGCTAGATGAACGAACGTCTCTCCACATGATCATTTCTTAGAGATAAGTGTGTGTGAAAGCCGTCCTTCACCTAGCTTGTAGGGAACACAAAGGTTCTTTTTAGTTGCAAAATGCACTCCATAAATACATATGGGAATGTACTCGCACCAACTCGATTTTACAGTGAAAACTGCAGGAAATTCAAACAGGCACTAGGAAACACTCTGAGAAACCAGACTAAAAGTTTCTCCTGCAAACCTTTCCCTTTGGGCTAGATTAAAGAACGTCCCTCCACATGCTCAGTTCTCAGAGATAAGTGTGTGTGAAAGCCGTCCTTCACATAACTTGTAAGGAACAAAAAGCTTCTTTTCAGTTGCAAACTGCACTCCATACATATATATGTGTAGGAATACGCTCCAACTCGGTTTTACTGTGAAAACTGCAGGAACTTCAAACCGGCCCTAGGAAACACACTGAGAAACCAGAGTAAAATTTCTCCTGCAAACCGTTCCATTGTGCTAGATGAACGAACGTCTCTACACATGCTCAGTTCTCAGAGATAAGTGTGTGTGAAAGCCGTCCTTCACCTAGCTTGTAGGGAACATAAAGTTTATTTTTAGATGCAAAGTGGAATACTTACATATATATGGGAATTTACTCGCTCCAACTCGGTTTTACAGGGAAATCTGCAGGAACTTCTAACCGGCATTAGGAAACAGACTTAGAAACCAGAGTAAAAGTTCTACCAGCAAACCGTTCCCTTTGTGCTAGATGAACGAACGTCTCTCCACATGCTCAGTTCTGAGAGATATGTGTGTGTGAAAGCCGTCCTTCACCTAGCTTGTTTGGAACACAAAGTTTCTTTTCATTTGCAAAGTGGAATTAAGATATATATATATCGGGAGTTACTCGCTCCAACTCGGTTTTACAGTGAAAAATGCAGGAACATCTAACCGGCATTAGGAAAAAGTCTGAGAATCCAGTGTAAAAGTTTATCCTGCAAACCGTTCCCTTTGTGGTAGATGAACGAAAGTCTATCCTCATGCTCAGTTCTGAGAGACAAGTGTGGGTTAAAGCCGTCCTTCACCTAGCTTGTTGGGAAAACAAAGTTGGTTTTCAGTTGCAAATTGGAATCCATACAAAGATATGGGCAGTTACACGCTCTAACTCGGTTTTACAGTGAGAACTGCAGGAACTCCTAACCGGCATTAGGAAAAAGATTGAGAATCCAGTTTAAAGTTTCACCTGCAAACAGTTCCATTTGTGCTAGATGAACGAACGTCTATCCACATGCTCATTTCTGAAAGATATGTTTCTGTGAAAGCCGTCCTTCACTTTGCTTGTTGGGAACACAAAGTTTCTTTTCAGTTGCAAACTGCACTCCATACATATATATCTGGACGTACTCGCTCCAAATCGATTTTACAGTGAAAACTGCAGGAACTTCAAACCGGCCCTACGAAAAACACTGAGAAATCAGAGTTAAAGTTTCTCCTGTAAACCGTTCCTTTGTGCTAGATAAACGAACGTCTCTCCACATGCTCAGTTCTATAGATAAGTGTGTGTGAAAGCTGTCCGTCACCTAGATTTTTGGGAACACAAAGTTTCTTTTCAGTTGCAAAGTGGAATCCATACATATAGATGGGGTGTTACTCGATCCAACATGGTTTTACAGGGAAAACCGCAGGAACATCTAACCGGCATTAGGAAACAGACTGAGAAAGCAGAGTAAAATTTTCTCCTGCAACCCGTTCCCTTTGTGCTAGATGAACGAACGTCTTTCAACATGCTCAGTTCTGAGAGATAAGTGTGTGTGAATGCCGTCCTTCCCCTAGCTTGTTGGGAACACAGAGTTTCTTTCAGTTGCAAACTGCACTCCATACAATTATAAGGGGAAGTACTAGCTCCAACACGGTTTTACAGTGAAAACTGCAGGAACTTCAAAAATGCACTAGGAAACACACTGAGAAATCAGAGCAAAGTTACTCCTGCAACCCATTCCCTTTGTGCTAGATGAACGAAGGTCTCTAAACATGCTTAGTTCTCAGAGATAAGTGTGTGTGAAAGCCGTCCTTCACCTAGCATTTGGGAACACAGAGTTTCTTTTCAGTTGAAAAATGCACTGCATACATATATATGGGGAGGTACACGCTCCAACTCGTTTTTACTGTGAAAACTGCAGAAAATTTAAACCGACACTTGTAAAAAATTTGAGAAACCAGAGTAAAAGTTTCTCCTGCAAACATTTCCATTTGTGCTAGATGAACGAACGTCTCTCCACATGCTCAGTTCTGAGAGATAAGTGTCTGTGAAAGCCGTCCTTCAACTAGCTTGTTGGGAACACAAAGTTTCATATCAGTTTCAAACTGCACTCCTTACATATGTATAGGGAGGTACTCGCTCCAACACGGTTTTACAGTGAAAACTGCAGGAACATCTAACCGGCACTAGGAAACACTCTGAGAAACCAGAGTAAAAGTTTCTCCTGCAACCAGTTCCCTTTGTGCTAGATGAACGAACGTCTCTCCACATGCTCAGTTCTCAGAAATAAGTGTGAGTGAAAGCCGTCCTTCACCTAGCTTGTTGGGAACACAAAGTTTCTTTTCATTAGCAAACTGCACTCCATACATATATATGGGGTGGTATTCGCTCCAAAACGGTTTTACAGGGAAAACTGCAGGAACTTCTTACCGGCACTAGGAAACACACTGAGAAACCGGATTAATAGTTTCTCCTGCAACACTTTCCCTTTGTACTAGATGAACGAACGTCTCTCCACATGCTCAGTTCTCAGAGATAAGTGTGAGTGAAAGCCGTCCTTCACCTAGCTTGTTGGGATCACAGAGTTTCTTTTCAGTTGCAAACTGCACTGCATACCTATATATGGGGAAGTTCTGGCTCCAACTCCCTTTTGCAGTGAAAACTGTAGGAACTTCATACCGGCATTAGGAAAAAGACTGAGAATTTAGAATAAATTTCTCCTGAAACCCATTCCCTATGTGCTAGATGAACGAACGTCTCTAAACATGCTAAGTTGTGAGAGATAAGTGTGTGTGAAAGCCGTCCTTCACCTAGCTTGTTGGGAACACAGAGTTTCTTTCCAGTTGCTATCGGCACTCCATACATTTATATGGATAGGTACTCGCACAAACATGTTTTTACAGTGAAATCTGCAAGAACTTCTAACCGGCATTAGGAAGCAGACTTAGAAACCAGAGTAAATATTTCTCCTGCAACCCGTTCCTTTTGTGCTAGATAAACGAACGTCTCTCCACATGATCAGTTCTGAGAGATATGTGTGTGTGAAAGCCGTCGTTCACCTAGCTTGTTGGTAACACAAAGTTTCTTATCTGTTGCAAACTGCACTCCATACATATATATGGGATGTACTCGCTCCAACTCGGTTTTACAGTGAAAACTGCAGGAATTTCAAACCGGCACTAGGAAACACTCTGAGAAACCAGAGTAAAAGTTTCTCCTGCAATCCTTTCCCTTTGTGCTAGATGAACGAACGTCTTTCCACATGCTCATATCTCAGACATAAGTGTGTGTGAAAGCCGTCCTTCACCTAGCTTGTTGGGAACACAGAGTTACTTTTCAGTTGCACACTGCACTCCATACATTTATATGGGGAGGGACTCGCTCCAACTAGATTTTACAGTGAAAACTGCAGGAACTTCAAACCGGCACTGGGAAACACACTGAGAAACCAGAGTAAAAGTTTCTCCTGTAAACCGTTCCCTTTGGCTTGATGAACGAACGTCTCTCCACATGCTCAGTTCTCAGAGATAAGTGAGTGTGAAAGCCGTCCTTCACCTAGCTTGTTGGGAACAAAAAGTTTCTTTTCAGCTGCAAACGGCAATCCATACATATATATGGGGATGTACAAGCTCCAACTCGGTTTTACAGTCTAAACTGCAGGAACTTCAAACCGGCACTAGGAAACACACTGAAAATCCAGAGTAAAAGTTCTTCTTGCAACCCGTTCCCTTTGTGCTAGATGAATGAACGTCTCTACACATGCTCAGTTCTGGGTGATAAGTGAGTGTGAAAGCCGTACTTCACCTAGCTTGTTGGGTACACAAAGTTTGTTTTCAGTTGCAAAGTGGAATCCATACAAATATATGGGGAGTTACACGCTCGAACTCGGTTTTAAAATGAAAACTGCAGGAACTTCTAACCGGCATTAGGAAAAAGATTGAGAATCCAGTGTAAAAGTTTCTCCTACAAACAGTTCCTTTGTGCTAGATGAACGAACGTCTATCCACATGCTCAGTTCTGAGAGATATGTTTCTGTGAAAGCCGTCTTCACTTTGTTTGTTGGGAACACAAAGTTTCTTTTCAGTTGCAAACAGCACTCTATACATATATATTTGGAGGTAGTCGCTCCAAATCGATTTTACAGTGAAAACTGCAGGAACTTGAAACCGTCACTAGGAAACAGACTGAGAAACCACAGTAAAATTTTCTCCTGCATCACGTTCCCTTTGTGCTAGATAAATGAACATCTCTCCACATGCTCAGTTCTGGGTGATAAGTGTGTGTGAAAGCCGTCCTTCAAATAGCTTGTTGGGAAAACATAGC
This sequence comes from Camelus dromedarius, assembly GCF_036321535.1. Taxonomy (NCBI): domain Eukaryota; kingdom Metazoa; phylum Chordata; class Mammalia; order Artiodactyla; family Camelidae; genus Camelus; species Camelus dromedarius. Next base: position 2,895,755 of record NC_087451.1, on the reverse strand, counting down.
TTCATATCATTTGAAATCTGCACTCCTTACATATGTATTGGGAGGTACTCGCTCCAAATCGGTTTTATAGTGAAAACTGCAGGAACATCCAACCGGCATTAGGAAACAGACTGAGAAACCAGAGTAAAAGTTTCTCCTGCAACCTCTTCCCTTTGTGCTAGATGAACGAACGTCTCTTCACATGCTCAGTTCTGAGAGAAAAGTGTGTGTGAAATCCGTATTTCACCTATCTTGTTGGGAACACAAAGACTCTTTTCAGTTGCAAACGGCACTATATACATATATATGAGTAGGTACTAGCTCCAACTCGGTTTTACACTGAAAACTGCAGGAACTTATAACCAGCACTAGGAAACACACTGAGAAACCAGAGTAGAAGTTTCCCCTGCAAACCGTTCCCTTTGTGCTAGATGAACGAACGTCTCTCCACATGCTCAGTTCTGAGAGATAAGTGAGTGTGAAAGCCGTCCATCAACTAGCTTGTTGGGAACACAGAGTTTCTTTTCAGTTGCAAACTGCACTCTATATATATATATGGGGAGGTACTAGCTACAACTCGACTTTACAGTGAAAATGCAGTAACTTCAAACCGGCATTAGGAAACACACTGAGAAACCAGAGTTAAATATCTCCAACAACACGTTCCCTTTGTGCTAGATTAACTGTCGTCTCTCCACATGCTCAGTTCTGAGAGATAAGTGTGTGTGAAAGCAGTCCTTCACCTAGCTTGTTAGGAACACAAAGTTCCTTTTCAGTTGCAAGTGGAATCCATACATATATATGGGGAGTTACTCGCTCCAACTCGGATTTACAAGGAAAACTGCAGGAAATTCTAACCGGCATTAGGAAACAGACTGAGAAACCAGTGTAAATGTTTCTCCTGGAACCCGTTCTCTTTCGGCTAGATGAATGAAGTCTCTCCACATGCTCAGTTCTGAGAGATAAGTGTGGGTGAAAGCCGCCCTTCACCTAGCTTGTTGGGAACACAAAGATTCTTTTCAGTTGCAAACGGCACTCCATACATATATATGGGGATGTACTCGCTCCAACACTGTTTTACAGTGAAAACTGCAGGAATTTCAAACCGGTACTAGGAAACACACTGAAAATCCAGAGTAAAAGTTCCTCCTGCAAACAGTTCCTTTTGTGCTAGATGAACCAACGTCTCTCCACATGCTCAGTTCTGAGATATAAGTGTGGGTGAATGCCGTTCTTCAACTTGCTTGTTGGAAACACAAAGTTTCTTTTCAGTTGCAAACTGCACTCCATACATTTATATCGGAAGGGACTCGCTCCAACTAGATTTTACAGTGAAAACTGCAGTAATTTCATACCGGCACTAGAAAACACACTGAGAAACCAGAGTAAAAGTTTCTCCTGGAAACTGTACCTATTGTGCTACATGAACGAAGGTCTCTGCACATGCTCAATTCTGAGAGATAAGTGTGTGTGAAAGCCGTCCTTCCCCTAGCTTGTTGGGAACACAAAATTTCTTTACAGTTGCAAAATGCACTCCAATATTATATATGGGAAAGTACTCGCTCCAACTCGGTTTTACAGTGAAAACTGCAGCAAGTTCAAACAGGCACTAGGAAACACACTGAGAAACCAGAGTAAAAGTTTCTAATGCAAACACTTCCCTTTGTGTTAGATGAACGAAAGTCTCTCCACATGCTCAGTTCTGAGAAATAAGTGTGTGTGAAAGCCGCCCTTCACCTAGCTTGTAGGTAACGGAAAGTATCATTTCATTTGCAAACTGCACTCCATAGATATATATGGGGAGGCACTCGCTCCAACACGGTTTTACAGTGAAAACTGCAGGAACTTCAAACCGGCCCTAGGAAACACACTGAGAAACCAGAGTAAAATTTTCTCCTGCAAACAGTTCCTTTTGTGCTAAATGAACCAACGTCTCTCCACATGCTCAGTTCTGAGAGATAAGTAAAGTTGAATGCAGTCCTTCACCTAGCTTGTTGGAAAAACAAAGTTTCTTTTCAGTTGCAAAGTGGAATCCATACATATATATGGGGTGTTACTCGCTCCAACTCGGTTTTACAGGGAAAACTGCAGGAACTTCTAACCGGCATTAGGAAACAGACTGAGAAACCAGAGTAAAATTTTCTCCTGCAACCCCTTCCCGTTGCGCTAGATGAACGAACGTGTCTCCACATGCTCATTTCTTAGAAATAAGTGTGTGTGAAAGCCGTCCTTCAACTTGCTTGATGGGAACACAGAGTTTCTTTTCAGTTGCAAAATGCACTGCATACATATATACGTTAGGTACTCGCTCCAACACGGTTTTACAGAGAAAACTGCAGGAAATTCAAACCGGCATTAGGAAACACACTGAGAAAACAGAGTAAAAGTTTCTTCTGCAACCCGTTCCCTTTGGCTTGATGAACGAACGTCTCTCCACATGCTCAGTTCTCAGAGATAAGTGTGTGTGAAAGCCGTACTTCACCTAGCTTGTAGGGAACAAAAAGTTTCTTTTCAGTTGCAAAGTGTAATCCTTACATATATATGGGGATTTACTCGCTCCAAATCTGTTTTACAGGAAAACTGCAGGAACTTCAAACCGGCACTAGGAAACACACTGAAAATCCAGAGTAAATGTTTTTCCTGCAACCCGTTCCATTTGTGGTAGATGAACGAACGTCTCTCCACATGCTCAGTTCTGAGATATAAGTGTGGGTGAATGCCGTTCTTCAACTTGCTTGTTGGAAACACAAAGTTTCTTTTCAGTTGCAAACTGCACTCCATACATTTATATCGGAAGGGACTCGCTCCAACTAGATTTTACAGTGAAAACTGCAGTAATTTCATACCGGCACTAGAAAACACACTGAGAAACCAGAGTAAAAGTTTCTCCTGGAAACTGTACCTATTGTGCTACATGAACGAAGGTCTCTGCACATGCTCAATTCTGAGAGATAAGTGTGTGTGAAAGCCGTCCTTCCCCTAGCTTGTTGGGAACACAAAATTTCTTTTCAGTTGCAAAATGCACTCCATTATTATATATGGGAAAGTACTCGCTCCAACTCGGTTTTACAGTGAAAACTGCAGCAAGTTCAAACAGGCACTAGGAAACACACTGAGAAACCAGAGTAAAAGTTTCTAATGCAAACACTTCCCTTTGTGTTAGATGAACGAACGTCCCTCCACATGCTCAGTTCTGAGAAATAAGTGTGTGTGAAAGCCGCCCTTCACCTAGCTTGTAGGTAACGGAAAGTATCATTTCATTTGCAAACTGCACTCCATAGATATATATGGGGAGGCACTCGCTCCAACACGGTTTTACAGTGAAAACTGCAGGAACTTCAAACCGGCCCTAGGAAACACACTGAGAAACCAGAGTAAAATTTTCTCCTGCAAACAGTTCCTTTTGTGCTAAATGAACCAACGTCTCTCCACATGCTCAGTTCTGAGAGATAAGTAAAGTTGAATGCAGTCCTTCACCTAGCTTGTTGGAAAAACAAAGTTTCTTTTCAGTTGCAAAGTGGAATCCATACATATATATGGGGTGTTACTCGCTCCAACTCGGTTTTACAGGGAAAACTGCAGGAACTTCTAACCGGCATTAGGAAACAGACTGAGAAACCAGAGTAAAATTTTCTCCTGCAACCCCTTCCCGTTGCGCTAGATGAACGAACGTGTCTCCACATGCTCATTTCTTAGAAATAAGTGTGTGTGAAAGCCGTCCTTCAACTTGCTTGATGGGAACACAGAGTTTCTTTTCAGTTGCAAAATGCACTGCATACATATATACGTTAGGTACTCGCTCCAACACGGTTTTACAGAGAAAACTGCAGGAAATTCAAACCGGCATTAGGAAACACACTGAGAAAACAGAGTAAAAGTTTCTTCTGCAACCCGTTCCCTTTGGCTTGATGAACGAACGTCTCTCCACATGCTCAGTTCTCAGAGATAAGTGTGTGTGAAAGCCGTACTTCACCTAGCTTGTAGGGAACAAAAAGTTTCTTTTCAGTTGCAAAGTGTAATCCTTACATATATATGGGGATTTACTCGCTCCAAATCTGTTTTACAGGAAAACTGCAGGAACTTCAAACCGGCACTAGGAAACACACTGAAAATCCAGAGTAAATGTTTTTCCTGCAACCCGTTCCATTTGTGGTAGATGAACGAACGTCTCTCCACATGCTCAGTTCTGAGATATAAGTGTGGGTGAATGCCGTTCTTCAACTTGCTTGTTGGAAACACAAAGTTTCTTTTCAGTTGCAAACTGCACTCCATACATTTATATCGGAAGGGACTCGCTCCAACTAGATTTTACAGTGAAAACTGCAGTAATTTCATACCGGCACTAGAAAACACACTGAGAAACCAGAGTAAAAGTTTCTCCTGGAAACTGTACCTATTGTGCTACATGAACGAAGGTCTCTGCACATGCTCAATTCTGAGAGATAAGTGTGTGTGAAAGCCGTCCTTCCCCTAGCTTGTTGGGAACACAAAATTTCTTTTCAGTTGCAAAATGCACTCCATTATTATATATGGGAAAGTACTCGCTCCAACTCGGTTTTACAGTGAAAACTGCAGCAAGTTCAAACAGGCACTAGGAAACACACTGAGAAACCAGAGTAAAAGTTTCTAATGCAAACACTTCCCTTTGTGTTAGATGAACGAACGTCCCTCCACATGCTCAGTTCTGAGAAATAAGTGTGTGTGAAAGCCGCCCTTCACCTAGCTTGTAGGTAACGGAAAGTATCATTTCATTTGCAAACTGCACTCCATAGATATATATGGGGAGGCACTCGCTCCAACACGGTTTTACAGTGAAAACTGCAGGAACTTCAAACCGGCCCTAGGAAACACACTGAGAAACCAGAGTAAAAGTTTCTCCTGCAAACTTTTCCCTTTGTGCTAGATTAAAGAACGTCTCTCCACATGCTGAGTTCTCAGAGATAAGTGTGTGTGAAAGCCGTCCTTCACATAGCTTGTAAGGAACAAAAAGTTTCTTTTCAGGTGCAAAATGCACTCCATACATATATATGGGTAGGAACACGCTCCAACACGGTTTTACAGTGAAAACTGCAGGAATATCAAACCGGCACTAGGAAACACACTGAGAAACCAGAGTAAAATTTCTCCTGCAAAACGTTCCATTGTGCTAGATGAGCGAACGTCTCTCCACATGCTCAGTTCTCAGAGATAAGTGTGTGTGAAAGCCGTCCTTCACCTAGCTTGTAGGGAACATAAAGTTTATTTTCAGTTGCAAAGTGGTATACTTACATATATATGGGAATTTACTCGCTCCAACTCGGTTTTACAGGGAAAACTGCAGGAACATCTAACCGGCATTAGGAAACATACTGAGAAACCAGAGTAAAAGTTCTTCCTGCAAACCGTTCCCTTTGTGCTAGATGAACGAAAGTCTCTCCACATGCTCAGTTCTCAGAGTTAAGTGTGTGTGAAAGCCGTCCTTCACATAGCTTGTAAGGAACAAAAAGTTTCTTTTCAGTTGCAAACTGCACTCCATACATATATATGGGTAGGAACACGCTCCAACACGGTTTTACAGTGAAAACTGCAGGAATATCAAACAGGCACTAGGAAACACACTGAGAAACCACAGTAAAATTTCTCCTGCAAACCGTTCCATTGTGCTAGATGAGCGAACGTCTCTCCACATGCTCAGTTCTCAGAGATAAGTGTGTGTGAAAGCCGTCCTTCACCTAGCTTGTAGGGAACATAAAGTTTATTTTCAGTTGCAAAGTGGTATACTTACATATATATGGGAATTTACTCGCTCCAACTCGGTTTTACAAGGAAAACTGCAGGAACATCTAACCGGCATTAGGAAACATACTGAGAAACCAGAGTAAAAGTTCTTCCTGCAAACCGTTCCCTTTGTGCTAGATGAACGAAAGTCTCTCCACATGCTCAGTTCTCAGAGATAAGTGTGTGTGAAAGCCGTCCTTCAACTAGCTTGATGGGAACACAGAGCTTCTTTTCAGTTGCAAAAGGCAATGCATAAATATATACGTTAGGTACTCGCTCCAACTCGGTTTTACAGTGAAAACTGCAGGAAATTCAAACCGGCACTAGGAAGCACACTGAGAAAACAGAGTAAAAGTTTCTCCTGCAACCCGTTCCCTTTGTGCTAGATGAATGAACGTCTCTCCACATGCTCTGTTCTGTGAGATATGTGTGTGTGCAAGCCGACCTTCACCTAGCTTGTTGGGAACACAGAGTTACTTTTCAGTTGCAAACTGCAGTCCATACATATATATGGGGAGGGACTCGCTCCAACAAGATTTTACAGTGAAAACTGCTGGAACTTCAAACCGGCACTAGGAAACACACTGAGAAACCAGAGTAAAAGTTTCTCCTGTAAACCGTTCCAATTGTGCTAGTTGAACGAACGTCTATCCACCTGCTCAGTTCTGAGAGATAATTTTGTGTGAAAACCGTTCTTCACCAAGCTTGTTGGGAACAAAAAGTATCTTTTCAGTTGCAACATGCACTCCATACATATATAAGGGGATGTACTCGCTCCAACTCGGGTTTACAGTGAAAACTGCAGGAATTTCAAACCGGCACTAGGAAACACTCTGAGAAACCAGAGTAAAAGTTTCTCCTGCAAACCGATACCTTTGTTCTAGATGAACGAATGTCTCTCCACATGCTCAGTTCTCAGAGATAAGTGTGTGTGAAAGCCATCTTTCACATAGCTTGTAAGGAACAAAAAGTTTCTTTTCAGTTGCAAACTGCACTCCATACATATATATGGGTAGGAACACGCTCCAACACGGTTTTACAGTGAAAACTGCAGGAATATCAAACCGGCACTAGGAAACACACTGAGAAAGCAGAGTAAAATTTCTCCTGCAAACCGTTCCATTGTGCTAGATGAGCGAACGTCTCTCCACATGCTCAGTTCTCAGAGATAAGTGTGTGTGAAAGCCGTCCTTCACCTAGCTTGTAGGGAACATAAAGTTTATTTTCAGTTGCAAAGTGGTATACTTACATATATATGGGAATTTACTCGCTCCAACTCTGTTTTACAAGGAAAACTGCAGGAACATCTAACCGGCATTAGGAAACATACTGAGAAACCAGAGTAAAAGTTCTTCCTGCAAACCGTTCCCTTTGTGCTAGATGAACGAAAGTCTCTCCACATGCTCAGTTCTCAGAGTTAAGTGTGTGTGAAAGCCGTCCTTCAACTAGCTTGTTGGGAACAAAAAGTTTCTTTTCAGTTGCAAAGTGGAATCCATACATATATATGGGGGGTTACTCGCTTCAACCCGATTTTACAGTGAAAACTGCAGGAACATGTAACCGGCATTAGGAAAAAGACTGAGAATCCAATGTAAATATTTCTCCTGCAAACCGTTCCCTTTTTGCTAGATGAACGAAAGTCTATCCACATGCTCAGTTCTGAGACATAAGTGTGGATGAAAGCCGTCCTTCACCTAGTTTGTTGGGAACACAGAGTTACTTTTCAGTTGCAAACTGCACTCCATACATATATATGGGGAGGGACTCGCTCCAACAAGATTTTACAGTGAAAACTGCTGGAACTTCAAACCGGCACTAGGAAACACACTGAGATACCAGAGTAAAAGTTTCTCCTGTAAACCGTTCCCGTTGTGCTAGATGAACGAACGTCTATCCACATGCTCAGTTCTGAGAGATAATTTTGTGTGAAAACCGTTCTTCACCAAGCTTGTTGGGAACAAAAAGTATCTTTTCAGTTGCAAAATGCACTCCATACATATATATGGGGTGGTACTCGCTCCAACTCGGTTTTACAGTGAAAACTGCAGGAATTTCAAACCGGCACTAGGAAACACTCTGAGAAACCAGAGTAAAAGTTTCTCCTGCAAACCGATCCCTTTGTTCTAGATGAACGAAAGTCACTCCACATGCTCAGTTCTCAGAGAAAAGTGTGTGTGAAAGCCGTCCTTCAACTAGCATGTTGGGAAAACAAAGTTTCTTTTCAGTTGCAAATTAGAATCCATACATATATATGGGGAGTTACTCCATCCAACTCGGTTTTACAGTGAAAACTGCAGGAATTCTAACCGGCATTAGGAAAAAGACTGAGAATCCAGAGTAAAATTTTCTCCTGCAAACCGTTCCTTTTGTGCTAGATGAACGAATGTCTGTCCAAATGCTCATTTGTCAGACATAGGTGTGTTAATACCGTCCTTCCTCTAGCTTGTTGGGAACACAGAGTTACTTTTCAGTTGCAAACTGCACTCCATACATATATATGGGGAGGGACTCGCTCCAACAAGATTTTACAGTGAAAACTGCTGGAACTTCAAACCGGCACTAGGAAACACACTGAGATACCAGGGTAAAAGTTTCTCCTGTAAACCGTTCCCATTGTGCTAGTTGAACGAACGTCTATCCACATGCTCAGTTCTGAGAGATAATTTTGTGTGAAAACCGTTCTTCACCAAGCTTGTTGGGAACAAAAAGTATCTTTTCAGTTGCAAAATGCACTCCATACATATATATGGGGAGGTACTCGCTCCAACTCGGTTTTACAGTGAAAACTGCAGGAATTTCAAACCGGCACTAGGAAACACTCTTAGAAACCAGAGTAAAAGTTTCTCCTGCAAACCGATCCCTTTGTTCTAGATGAACGAAAGTCACTCCACATGCTCAGTTCTCAGAGAAAAGTGTGTGTGAAAGCCGTCCTTCAACTAGCATGTTGGGAACACAATGTTTCTCTTCAGTTGTAAAGTGTAATCCATACATATATATGGGGAGTTACTTGGTCCAACTCGGTTTTACAGGGAAAACTGCAGGAACTTCTAACCGGCATTAGGAAACAGACTGAGAAACCAGAGTAAAAGTTTCTCCTGTAAACCGTTCCCTTTGTGCTAGATGAACGAACGTCTCTCCACATGCTCAGTTCTGAGAGATATGTTTCTGTGAAAGCCGTCTTCACTTTGCTTGTTGGGAACACAAAGTTTCTTTTCAGTTGCAAACAGCACTCTATACATATATATCTGGAGGTAGTCGCTCCAAATCAATTTTACAGTGAAAACTGCAGGAACTTCAAACCGTCACTAGGAAACAGACTGAGAAACCACAGTCAAATTTTCTCCTGCATCCCGTTCCCTTTGTGCTAAATAAACGAACATCTCTCCACATGCTCAGTTCTGTGTGATAAGTGTGTGTGAAAGCCGTCCTTCAACTAGCTTGTTGGGAAAACAAAGTTTCATATCATTTGAAAACTGCACTCCTTACATATGTATTGGGAGGTACTCGCTCCATATCGGTTTTATAGTGAAAAATGCAGGAACATCCAACCGGCATTAGGAAACAGACTAAGAACCCAGAGTAAAAGTTTCTCCTGCAACCTCTTCCCTTTTTGCTAAATGAACGAACGTCTCTCCACATGCTCAGTTCTCAGAGATAAATGTGTGTGAAAGCCGCCCTTCACCTAGCTTGTTGGGATCAAAAAGTTTCTTTTCAGTTTCAAACTGCACTGCCTACATATATATGGGGAGGTACTCGCTCCAACTGGGTTTTACAGTGAAAATTGCAGGAACCTCAAACCGGCACTAGGAAACACACTGAGAAACCAGAGTAAAAGTTTCTCCTGCAAACCATTCCCTTTGTGCTAGATGAACGAACGTCTCTTCACATGCTCAGTTCTGAGAGAAATGTGTGTGTGAAATCCGTACTTCACTTGGCTTGTAGGGAACACAAAGACTCTTTTCAGTTGCAAACGGCACTATATATATATATATGGGTAGGTACTAGCTCCAACTCGGTTTTACACTGAAAACTGCACGAACTTATAACCAGCACTAGGAAACACACTGAGAAACCATAGTAGAAGTTTCCCGTGCAACCCGTTACATTTGTGCTAGATGAACGAACGTCTCTCCACATGCTCAGTTCTGAGAGATAAGTGTGTTTGAAAGCCGTGCATCAACTAGCTTGTTGGGAACACAGAGTTTCTTTTCAGTTGCAAACTGCACTCTCTCTATATATATGGGGAGGTACTAGCTACAACTCTGTTTTACAGTGAAAATTCAGTAACTTCAAACCGGCACTAGGAAACACACTGAGAAACCAGAGTAAAATATCTCCTACAACAAGTTCCCTTTGTGCTAGATTAACTGTCATATCTCCACATGCTCAGTTCTGAGAGATATGTGTGTGTTAAAGCCGTCCTTCACCTAACTTGTTGGGAACACAAAGTTTCTTTTCAGTTGCAAACGGCACTCCATACATATATATGGGGATGTACAAGCTCCAACTCAGTTTTACAGAGAAAACTGCCGGAAATTCAAACCGGCACTAGGAAACACACTGAGAAAACAGAGTAAAAGTTTCTCCTGCAACCCGTTCCCTTTGTGCTAGATGAACGAAAGTCTCTCTACATGCTCTGTTCTGAGATATATGTGAGTGTGCAAGCCGAACTTCACCTAGCTTGTTGGGAACACAGAGTTTCTTTTCAGTTGCAAACTGCAATGCATACATATATATGGGGTGGTACTGGCTCCAACTCGGTTTTACAGTGAATACTGCAGGAAATTCATACCGGCATTAGGAAAATGACTGAGAATTTAGAGTAAAGTTTCTCCTGCAACCGGTTCCCTATGTGCTAGATGAACGAACTTCTATCCACATGCTCAGTTCAGAGAGAAAAGAGTGTGTGAAAGCCGTTCTTCACCTATCTTGTTGGGAACACAGAGTTTCTTTTCAGTTGCAAAGTGGAATCCTTACATATATATGGGGATTTACTCGCTCCAAATTGATTTTACAGGAAAACTGTAGGAACTTCTAACTGGCATTAGGAAACAGACTGAGAAACCAGAGTAAATGTTTTTCCTGCAACCCGTTCCATTTGTGCTAGATGAACGAAAGTCTCTCCACATGCTCAATTCTGAGAGATATGTGTGTGTGAAAGCCGTCCTTCACCTAGCTTGTTGGGAACACAAAGTTCTTTTCAGTTGCAAACGGCACTCCATACATATATATGGGAAAGTACTCGCTCCAACTAGGTTTTACAGTGAAAACTGCAGGAACTTCAAACAGGCACTAGGAAACACACTGAGAAACCAGAGTAAAAGTTTCTAATGCAAACAGTTCCCTTTGTGTTAGATAAACGAAAGTCTCTCCACATGCTCAGTTCTGAGAAATAAGTGTGTGTGAAAGCCGCCCTTCATTATCTTGTAGGGAACACAAAGTTTCTTTTCAGTTGCAAACTGCACTCCATAAATATATATGGGAAGGTACATGCTCCAACTCATTTTTACAGTGAAAACTGCAGGAACTTCAAACCGGCACTAGGAAACAGACTGAGAAACCAGAGTAAAAGTTCCTCCTGCAAACCGTTCCCTTTGTGCTAGATGAATGAAAGTTTCTCCACATGCTCTGTTCTCAGAGATAATTGAGTGTGAATGCCGTCCTTCACCAAGGTTGTTTGGAACACAAAATTTCTTTTCAGTTGCTAAGTTGAATCCATCTATATATATGGGGAGTTACTCGCTCCAACTCGATTTTACAGGGAAAACTTCAGGATCATCTAACTGGCATTAGGAAAAAAACTGAGAATCCAGAGAAAAGTTTCTCCTGCAAACCGTTCTCTTTGTGCTAGATGAACGAACGTCTATCCACATGCTCACTTTTGAGAGATAAGTTTGTGTGAAAGCCGTCCTTCAACTAGCTTGATGGGAACACAAAGTTTCTTTTTGATGCAAACTGCACTACATACATATATATGTGGAGGTACTCGCTCCAACTCGGTTTTACAGTGAAAACTGCAGGAACTTCAAACCGGCACTAGGAAACACACTGAGAAACCAGAGTAAAAGTTTCTCCTGCAACCCGTTCCATTTGTGCTAGATGAACGAAAGTCTCTCCACATGCTCTGTTCTGAGATATATGTGTGAGTGCAAGCCGAACTTCACCTAGCTTGTTGGGAACACAGAGTTTCTTTTCAGTTGCAAACTGCACTGCATACATATATATGGGGAGGTACTGGCTCCAACTCGGTTTTACAGTGAAAACTGCAGGAACTTCATACCGGCATTAGGAAAAATACTGAGAATTTAGAATAAAGTTTCACCTGCAACCCGTTCCCTATGTGCTAGATGAACGAACGTCTCTCCACATGCTCAGTTCTGAGAGATAATTGTGGGTGAATGCCGTCCTTCACCTAGCTTGTTGGGAACACAAAGTTTCTTTCAAGTTGCAAAGTGGAATCCATACATATATATGGGGAGTTACTCGCTCCAACTCGGTTTTACAGCGAAAACTGCAGGAATTTCATACCGGCACTAGAAAACACTCTGAGAATTCAGAGTAAAAGTTTCTCCTGGGAAGTGTTCCATTTGTGCTAGATGAACGAACGTCTCTGCACATGCTCAGTTCTGAGAGATAATTTTGTGTGAAAATCGTTCTTCACCAAGCTTGTTGGGAACACAAAGTTTCTTTTCTGTGGCAAAATGCACTCCATACATATATATGGGGAGGTACTGTCTCCAACTCGGTTTTACAGTGAAAAGTGCAGGAAATTCAAAAGGCACTAGGAAACACACTGAGAAACAGAGTAAAAATTTCTAATGCAAACAGTTCCATTTGTGTTAGATGAACGAAGTCTCTCCACATGCTCAGTTCTTAGAAATAAGTGTGTGTGAAAGCCGCCCTTCAACTATCTTGTAGGGAACACAAAGTTTCTTTTCAGTTGCAATCTGCACTCCATAAATAAATATGGGAAGGTACACGCTCCAACTCGGTTTTACAGTGAAACTGCAGGAACTGCAAACCGGCACTAGGAAACAGCCTGAGAAACCAGAGTAAAAGTTTCTCCTGCAAACCTATCCCTTTGTGCTAGATGAACGAACGTCTCTCCACATGCTCAGATCTCAGAGATAAGTGTGTGTGAAAGCCGTACTTCACATAGCTTGTAAGGAACACAAAGATTCTTTTCAGTTGCAAACTGCACTCCATACATATATATGGGTAGGAACACGCTCAAACTCGATTTTACAGTGAAAACTGCAGGAATATCAAACCGGCACTAGGAAACACAGTGAGAAACCAGAGTAAAAGTTTCTCCTGCAAACCTTTCCCATTGTGCTAGATGAACGAACGTCTCTCCACATGCTAAGTTCTCAGAGATAAGGGTGTGTGAAAGCCGTCCTTCACCTAGCTTGTAGGGAACACAAAGTTTCTTTTCAGTTGCAAAGTGGAATCCATACATATATATGGGGGGTTAGTCGCTCCAACTCGGTTTTACAGTGAAAAATGCAGGAACATGTAACCGGCATTAGGAAAAAGACTGAGAATCCAGAGTAAATGTTTCTCCTGCAAACCGTTCCCTTTGTGCTAGATGAACGAAAGTCTATTCTCATGCTCAGTTCTGAGAGATAAGTGTGGGTGAAAGCAGTCCTTCACCTAGCTTGTTGGGAACACAAAGTTTCTTTTCAGTTGCAAAGTGGAATCCATACATATATATGGGGATTTACTCGCTCCAACTCGGTTTTACAGGGAAAACTGCAGGAACTTCTAAACGGCATTAGGAAACAGACGGAGACACCAGAGTAAAATTTTCTCCTGCAACCCCTTCCCATTGTGCTAGATGAACGAACGTCTCTCCACATGCTCAGTTCTTAGAAATAAGTGTGTGTGAAAGCCGTCCTTCAACTTGCTTGATGGGAACACAGAGTTTCTTTTCAGTTGCAAAATGCAATGCATACATATATATGTTAGGTAATCGCTCCAACTCGATTTTACAGTGAAAACTGCAAGAAATTCAAACTGGCACTAGGAAACACACTGAGAAAACAGAGTAAAAGTTTCTCCTGCAAACCCTTCCCATTGTGCTAGATGAACGAACGTCTCTCCACATGCTTTGTTCTGAGAGATATGTGTGTGTTCAAGCCGACCTTCACCAGGCTTGTTGGGAACACAGAGTTTCTTTTCAGTTGCAAAGTGCACTGCATACATATATAAGGGGAGGTACTGGCTCCAACTCGGTTTTACAGTGAAAACTGCAGGAACTTCATACCGGCATTAGGAAAAATACTGAGAATTTAGAATAAAGTTTCTCCTGCAACCCGTTCCCTATGTGCTAGATGAACGAAAGTCTATCCACATGCTCAGTTCTGAGAGATAAGTGTGTGTGAAAGCCGTTCTTCACCTAGCTTGTTGGGAACACAGAGTTTCTTTTCATTTGCAATCGGCACTCCATACAATTATATTGGTAGGTACTCGCTCAAACATGTTTTTACAGTTAAATCTAGGAACTTCTAACCGGCATTAGGAAACAGACTTAGAAACCACAGTAAATGTTTCTCCTGCAACCCGTTCCCTTTGTGCTAGATGAACGAACGTCTCTCCACATGATCAGTTCTGAGAGAAATGTGTGTGTGAAAGCCGTACTTCACCTAGCTTGTTGGGAACACAATGTTTCTTTTCAGTTGCAAAGTGGAATCCATATATATATATGGGGAGTTACTCTCTCCAACTCGGTTTTACAGTGAAAAATGCAGGAATATCTAACCGGCATCAAAAAAAAACTGACAATCCAGAGTAAAAGTTTCTAATGCAACCAGTTCTTTTGTGATAGATGAACGAACTTCTCTGCACATGCTCAGTTCTGAGAGATAATTCTGTGTGAAAACCGTTCTTCACCAAGCTTGTTGGGAACACAAATTTTCTTTCCTGTTGCAAACTGCACTCCATACATATATATGGGGAGGTACTCGCTCCAACTCGGTTTTATAGTAAAAATTGCAGGAATTTCAAACCGGCACTAGGAAACACTCTGAGAAACCAGAGTAAATGTTTCTCCTGCAAACCGTTCCTTTGTGCTAGATGAACGAACGTCTCTCCACATGCTCATTTCTCAGAGATAAGTGTTAGTGAAAGCCGTCCTTCACCTAGCTCGTTGGGAACACAATGTTTCTCTTCAGTTGTAAAGTGTAATCCATACATATATATGGGGAGTTACTTGCTCCAACTCGGTTTTACAGGGAAAACTGCAGGAACTTCTAACCGGCATTAGGAAACAGACTGAGAAACCAGAGTAAAAGTTTCTCCTGTAAACCGTTCCCTTTGTGCTAGATGAACGAACGTCTCTCCACATGCTCAGTTCTGAGAGATATGTTTCTGTGAAAGCCGTCTTCACTTTGCTTGTTGGGAACACAAAGTTTCTTTTCAGTTGCAAACAGCACTCTATACATATATATCTGGAGGTAGTCGCTCCAAATCAATTTTACAGTGAAAACTGCAGGAACTTCAAACCGTCACTAGGAAACAGACTGAGAAACCACAGTAAAATTTTCTCCTGCATCCCGTTCCCTTTGTGCTAAATAAACGAACATCTCTCCACATGCTCAGTTCTGTGTGATAAGTGTGTGTGAAAGCCGTCCTTCAACTAGCTTGTTGGGAAAACAAAGTTTCATATCATTTGAAAACTGCACTCCTTACATATGTATTGGGAGGTACTCGCTCCAAATCGGTTTTATAGTGAAAAATGCAGGAACATCCAACCGGCATTAGGAAACAGACTAAGAACCCAGAGTAAAAGTTTCTCCTGCAACCTCTTCCCTTTTTGCTAAATGAACGAAAGTCTCTCCACATGCTCAGTTCTCAGAGATAAATGTGTGTGAAAGCCGCCCTTCACCTAGCTTGTTGGGATCAAAAGTTTCTTTTCAGTTTCAAACTGCACTGCCTACATATATATGGGGAGGTACTCGCTCCAACTGGGTTTTACAGTGAAAACTGCAGGAACCTCAAACCGGCACTAGGAAACACACTGAGAAACCAGAGTAAAAGTTTCTCCTGCAAACCATTCCCTTTGTGCTAGATGAACGAACGTCTCTTCACATGCTCAGTTCTGAGAGAAATGTGTGTGTGAAATCCGTACTTCACCTAGCTTGTAGGGAACACAAAGACTCTTTTCAGTTGCAAACGGCACTATATATATATATATGGGTAGGTACTAGCTCCAACTCGGTTTTACACTGAAAACTGCACGAACTTATAACCAGCACTAGGAAACACACTGAGAAACCAGAGTAGAAGTTTCCCGTGCAACCCGTTACATTTGTGCTAGATGAACGAACGTCTCTCCACATGCTCAGTTCTGAGAGATAAGTGTGTTTGAAAGCCGTGCATCAACTAGCTTGTTGGGAACACAGAGTTTCTTTTCAGTTGCAAACTGCACTCTCTCTATATATATGGGGAGGTACTAGCTACAACTCGGTTTTACAGTGAAAATTCAGTAACTTCAAACCGGCACTAGGAAACACACTGAGAAACCAGAGTAAAATATCTCCTACAACACGTTCCCTTTGTGCTAGATTAACTGTCATCTCTCCACATGCTCAGTTCTGAGAGATATGTGTGTGTTAAAGCCGTCCTTCACCTAGCTTGTTGGGAACACAGAGTTTCTTTTCAGTTGCAAACGGCACTCCATACATATATATGGGGATGTACAAGCTCCAACTCAGTTTTACAGAGAAAACTGCCGGAAATTCAAACCGGCACTAGGAAACACACTGAGAAAACAGAGTAAAAGTTTCTCCTGCAACCCGTTCCCTTTGTGCTAGATGAACGAAAGTCTCTCTACATGCTCTGTTCTGAGATATATGTGTGTGTGCAAGCCGAACTTCACCTAGCTTGTTGGGAACACAGAGTTTCTTTTCAGTTGCAAACTGCAATGCATACATATATATGGGGTGGTACTGGCTCCAACTCGGTTTTACAGTGAATACTGCAGGAACTTCATACCGGCATTAGGAAAATGACTGAGAATTTAGAATAAAGTTTCTCCTGCAACTGGTTCCCTATGTGCTAGATGAACGAACTTCTATCCACATGCTCAGTTCAGAGAGAAAAGAGTGTGTGAAAGCCGTTCTTCACCTATCTTGTTGGGAACACAGAGTTTCTTTTCAGTTGCAAAGTGGAATCCTTACATATATATGGGGATTTACTCGCTCCAAATTGATTTTACAGGAAAACTGTAGGAACTTCTAACTGGCATTAGGAAACAGACTGAGAAACCAGAGTAAATGTTTTTCCTGCAACCCGTTCCATTTGTGCTAGATGAACGAACGTCTCTCCACATGCTCAATTCTGAGAGATATGTGTGTGTGAAAGCCGTCCTTCACCTAGCTTGTTGGGAACACAAAGTTCTTTTCAGTTGCAAACGGCACTCCATACATATATATGGGAAAGTACTCGCTCCAACTAGGTTTTACAGTGAAAACTGCAGGAACTTCAAACAGGCACTAGGAAACACACTGAGAAACCAGAGTAAAAGTTTCTAATGCAAACAGTTCCCTTTGTGTTAGATAAACGAAAGTCTCTCCACATGCTCAGTTCTGAGAAATAAGTGTGTGTGAAAGCCGCCCTTCATTATCTTGTAGGGAACACAAAGTTTCTTTTCAGTTGCAAACTGCACTCCATAAATATATATGGGAAGGTACACGCTCCAACTCATTTTTACAGTGAAAACTGCAGGAACTTCAAACCGGCACTAGGAAACAGACTGAGAAACCAGATTAAAAGTTCCTCCTGCAAACCGTTCCCTTTGTGCTAGATGAATGAAAGTTTCTCCACATGCTCTGTTCTCAGAGATAATTGAGTGTGAATGCCGTCCTTCACCAAGGTTGTTTGGAACACAAAATTTCTTTTCAGTTGCTAAGTTGAATCCATCTATATATATGGGGAGTTACTCGCTCCAACTCGATTTTACAGGGAAAACTTCAGGATCATCTAATTGGCATTAGGAAAAAAACTGAGAATCCAGAGAAAAGTTTCTCCTGCAAACCGTTCTCTTTGTGCTAGATGAACGAACGTCTATCCACATGCTCACTTTTGAGAGATAAGTTTGTGTGAAAGCCGTCCTTCAACTAGCTTGATGGGAACACAAAGTTTCTTTTTGATGCAAACTGCACTACATACATATATATGTGGAGGTACTCGCTCCAACTCGGTTTTACAGTGAAAACTGCAGGAACTTCAAACCGGCACTAGGAAACACACTGAGAAACCAGAGTAAAAGTTTCTCCTGCAACCCGTTCCATTTGTGCTAGATGAACGAAAGTCTCTCCACATGCTCTGTTCTGAGATATATGTGTGAGTGCAAGCCGAACTTCACCTAGCTTGTTGGGAACACAGAGTTTCTTTTCAGTTGAAAACTGCACTGCATACATATATATGGGGAGGTACTGGCTCCAACTCGGTTTTACAGTGAAAACTGCAGGAACTTCATACCGGCATTAGGAAAAATACTGAGAATTTAGAATAAAGTTTCACCTGCAACCCTTTCCCTATGTGCTAGATGAACGAACGTCTCTCCACATGCTCAGTTCTGAGAGATAATTGTGGGTGAATGCCGTCCTTCACCTAGCTTGTTGGGAACACAAAGTTTCTTTCAAGTTGCAAAGTGGAATCCATACATATATATGGGGAGTTACTCGCTCCAACTCGGTTTTACAGCGAAAACTGCAGGAATTTCATACCGGCACTAGAAAACACTCTGAGAATTCAGAGTAAAAGCTTCTCCTGGGAAGTGTTCCCTTTGTGCTAGATGAACGAACGTCTCTGCACATGCTCAGTTCTGAGAGATAATTTTGTGCGAAAATCGTTCTTCACCAAGCTTGTTGGGAACACAAAGTTTCTTTTCTGTGGCAAACTGCACTCCATACATATATATGGGGAGGTACTGTCTCCAACTCGGTTTTACAGTGAAAAGTGCAGGAAATTCAAGCAGGCACTAGGAAACACACTGAGAAACCAGAGTAAAACTTTCTCTTGCAACCCGTTCCCTTTGTGCTAGATGAACGAACGTCTCTCCACATGCTCATTTCTTAGAGATAAGTGTGTGTGAAAGCCGTCCTTCACCTAGCTTGTAGGGAACACAAAGGTTCTTTTAAGTTGCAAAATGCACTCCATAAATATATATGGGAATGTACTCGCACCAACTCGGTTTTAGAGTGAAAACTGCAGGAAATTCAAAAGGCACTAGGAAACACACTGAGAAACAGAGTAAAAATTTCTAATGCAAACAGTTCCATTTGTGTTAGATGAACGAAGTCTCTCCACATGCTCAGTTCTTAGAAATAAGTGTGTGTGAAAGCCGCCCTTCAACTATCTTGTAGGGAACACAAAGTTTCTTTTCAGTTGCAATCTGCACTCCATAAATAAATATGGGAAGGTACACGCTCCAACTCGGTTTTACAGTGAAACTGCAGGAACTGCAAACCGGCACTAGGAAACAGCCTGAGAAACCAGAGTAAAAGTTTCTCCTGCAAACCTATCCCTTTGTGCTAGATGAACGAACGTCTCTCCACATGCTCAGATCTCAGAGATAAGTGTGTGTGAAAGCCGTACTTCACATAGCTTGTAAGGAACACAAAGATTCTTTTCAGTTGCAAACTGCACTCCATACATATATATGGGTAGGAACACGCTCAAACTCGATTTTACAGTGAAAACTGCAGGAATATCAAACCGGCACTAGGAAACACAGTGAGAAACCAGAGTAAAAGTTTCTCCTGCAAACCGTTCCCTTTGTGCTAGATGAACGAACGTCTCTCCACATGCTAAGTTCTCAGAGATAAGGGTGTGTGAAAGCCGTCCTTCACCTAGCTTGTAGGGAAAATGTAGTTTTTTTCAGTTGCAAAGTGGAATACTTAAATATATATGGGAATTTACTCGCTCCAACTCGGTTTTACAGAGAAAAATGCAGGAACATCTAACCGGCATTAGGAAAAACCTGAGAATCCGGAGTAAAAGTTTCTCTTGCAAACCGTTCCCATTGTGCTAGATGAACGAACGTCTATCCACACGCTCAGTTCTGAGAGATTATTTTGTGTGAAAACCGTTCTTCACCAAGCTTGTTGGGAACACAAAGTTTCTTTCCTGTTGCAAACTGCACTCCATACAAATATATGGGGAGGTACTCGCTCCAACTCGTTTTTATAGTAAAAATTGCAGGAATTTCAAACCGGCACTAGGAAACACTCTGAGAAACCAGAGTAAATGTTTCTCCTGCAAACCGTTCCTTTGTGCTAGATGAACGAACGTCTCTCCACATGCTCTGTTCTGAGAGATATGTGTGTGTTCAAGCCGACCTTCACCAGGCTTGTTGGGAACACAGAGTTTCTTTTCAGTTGAAAAGTGCACTGCATACATATATATGGGGAGGTACTGGCTCCAACTCGGTTTTACAGTGAAAACTGCAGGAACTTCATACCGGCATTAGGAAAAATACTGAGAATTTCGAATAAAGTTTCTCCTGCAACCCGTTCCCTATGTGCTAGATGAACGAACGTCTATCCACATGCTCAGTTCTGAGAGATAAGTGTGTGTGAAAGCCGTTCTTCACCTAGCTTGTTGGGAACACAGAGTTTCTTTTCAGTTGCAATCGGCACTCCATACATTTATATGGGTAGGTACTCGCTCAAACATGATTTTACAGTGAAATCTGCAGGAAATTCTAACCGGCATTAGGAAACAGACTTAGAAACCAGAGTAAATGTTTCTCCTGCAACCCGTTCCCTTTGTGCTAGATGAACGAACGTCTCTCCACATGATCAGTTCTGAGACATATGTGTGTGTGAAAGCCGTCCTTCACCTAGCTTGTTGGGAACACAATGTTTCTTTTCAGTTGCAAAGTGGAATCCATATATATATATGGGGAATTACTCGCTCCAACTCTGTTTTACAGTGAAAACTGCAGGAACATGTATACCGGCATTAGGAAAAAGACTGAGAATCCAGAGTAAATGTTTCTCCTGCAAACCGTTCCTTTTGTGCTAGATGAACGAAAGTCTATCCTCATGCTAAGTTCTGAGAGGTAAGTGTGGGTGAAAGCCGTCCTTCACCTAGCTTGTTGGGAACACAAAGTTTCTTTTCAGTTGCAAAGTGGAATCCATACATATATATGGGGATTTACTCGCTCCAACTCGGCTTTACAGGGAAAACTGCAGGAACTTCTGAACGGAATTAGGAAACAGACGGAGACACCAGAGTAAAATTTTCTCCTGCAACCCCTTCCAATTCTGCTAGATGAACGAACGTCTCTCCACATGCAAAGTTCTAACAAATAAGTGTGCGTGAAAGCCGTCCTTCCAGTTGCTTGATGGGAACACAGAGTTTCTTTTCAGTTGCAAACGGCACTCCATACATATATATGGGGATGTACAAGCTCCAACTCGGTTTTACAGAGAAAACTGCAGGAACTTCAAACCGGCACTAGGAAACACACTGAGAAAAAAGAGTAAAAGTTTCTCCTGCAACCTCTTCCCTTTGTGCTAGATGAACGAAAGTCTCTCTACATGCTCTGTTCTGAGATATATGTGTGTGTGCAAGCCGAACTTCACCTAGCTTGTTGGGAACACAGAGTTACTTTTCAGTTGCAAACTGCATGGCATACATTTATATGAGGAGGTACTGGCTCCAACTCGGTTTTACAGTGAATACTGCAAGAACTTCATACCGGCATTAGGAAAATGACTGAGAATTTAGAATAAACTTTCTCCTGCAACCGGTTCCCTATGTGCTAAATGAACGAACTTCTATCCACATGCTCAGTTCTGAGAGATAAGTGTGTGTGAAAGCCGTTCTTCACCTAGCTTGTTGGGAATACAGAGTTCCTTTTCAGTTGCAAAGTGGAATCCTTACATATATATGGGGATTTACTCGCTCCAAATTGGTTTTACAGGAAAACTGCAGGAACTTCTAACCGGCAATAGGAAACAGACGGAGACACCAGAGTAAAAGTTTTTCCTGCAACCCGTTCCATTTGTGCTAGATGAACGAACGTCTCTCCACATGCTCAATCTGAGAGATATTTGTGTGTGAAAGCCGTCCTTCACCTAGCTTGTTGGGAACACAAAGTTCTTTTCATTTGCAAACGGCACTTCATACATATATATGGGGATGTACAAGCTCCAACTCGGTTTTACAGTGAAAACTGCAGGAAGTTCAAACCGGCACTAGGAAACACTCTGAGAAACCAGAGTAAATGTTTCTCCTGCAAACCGTTCCTTTGTGCTAGATGAACGAACGTCTTTCCACATGCTCAGTTCTCAGAGATAAGTGTGTGTGAATGCCGTCCTTCAACTAGCTTGTTGGGAACACAAAGTTTCTTTTCAGTTGCAAAGTGGAATCCATACAAATATATGGGGGGTTAGTCGCTCCAACTCGGTTTTACAGTGAAAACTGCAGGAACATGTAACCGGCATTAGGAAAAAGACTGAGAATCCAGAGTAAAAGTTTCTCCTGCAACCCCTTCCCATTGTGCTAGATGAACGAACGTCTCTCCACATGCTTTGTTCTGAGAGATATGTGTGTGTTCAAGCCGACCTTCACCAGGCTTGTTGGGAACACAGAGTTTCTTTTCAGTTGCAAAGTGCACTGCATACATATATAAGGGGAGGTACGGGCTCCAACTCGGTTTTACAGTGAAAACTGCAGGAACTTCATACCGGCATTAGGAAAAATACTGAGAATTTAGAATAAAGTTTCTCCTGTAACCCGTTCCCTATGTGCTAGATGAACGAAAGTCTATCCACATGCTCAGTTCTGAGAGATAAGTGTGTGTGAAAGCCGTTCTTCACCTAACTTGTTGGGAACACAGAGTTTCTTTTCATTTGCAATCGGCACTACATACAATTATATGGGTAGGTACTCGCTCAAACATGTTTTTACAGTTAAATCTAGGAACTTCTAACCGGCATTAGGAAACAGACTTAGAAACCACAGTAAATGTTTCTCCTGCAACCCGTTCCCTTTGTGCTAGATGAACGAAAGTCTCTCCACATGATCAGTTCTGAGAGAAATGTGTGTGTGAAAGCCGTACTTCACCTAGCTTGTTGGGAACACAATGTGTCTTTTCAGTTGCAAAGTGGAATCCATACATATATATGGGGAGTTACTCTCTCCAACTCGGTTTTACAGTGAAAAATGCAGGAATATCTAACCGGCATCAAAAAAAAACTGACAATCCAGAGTAAAAGTTTCTAATGCAACCAGTGCTTTTGTGATAGATGAACGAACTTCTCTGCACATGCTCAGTTCTGAGAGATAATTTTGTGTGAAAACCATTCTTCACCAAGCTTGTTGGGAACACAAATTTTCTTTCCTGTTGCAAACTGCACTCCATACATATTTATGGGGAGGTACTCGCTCCAACTCGGTTTTATAGTAAAAATTGCAGGAATTTCAAACCGGCACTAGGAAACACTCTGAGAAACCAGAGTAAATGTTTCTCCTGCAAACCGTTCCTTTGTGCTAGATGAACGAACGTCTCTCCACATGCTCTATTCTGAGAGATATGTGTGTGTTCAAGCCGACCTTCACCAGGCTTGTTGGGAACACAGAGTTTCTTTTCAGTTACAAAGTGCACTGCATACATATATATGGGGAGGTACTGGCTCCAACTCGGTTTTACAGTGAAAACTGCAGGAACTTCATACCGGCATTAGGAAAAATACTGAGAATTTAGAATAAAGTTTCTACTGCAACCCGTTCCCTATGTGCTAGATGAACGAACGTCTATCCACATGCTCAGTTCTGAGAGATAAGTGTGTGTGAAAGCCGTTCTTCACCTAGCTTGTTGGGAACACAGAGTTTCTTTTCAGTTGCAATCGGCACTCCATAAATTTATATGGGTAGGTACTCGCTCAAACATGATTTTACAGTGAAATCTGCAGGAACTTCTAACCGGCATTAGGAAACAGACTTAGAAACCAGAGTAAATGTTTCTCTTGCAACCCGTTCCCTATGTGCTAGATGAACGAACGTCTCTCCACATGATCAGTTCTGAGACATATGTGTGTGTGAAAGCCGTCCTTCACCTAGCTTGTTGGGAACACAATGTTTCTTTTCAGTTGCAAAGTGGAATCCATATATATATATGGGGAATTACTCGCTCCAACTCTGTTTTACAGTGAAAATTGCAGGAACATGTAACCGGCATTAGGAAAAAGACTGAGAATCCAGAGTAAATGTTTCTCCTGCAAACCGTTCCCTTTGTGCTAGATGAACGAAAGTCTATCCTCATGCTCAGTTCTGAGAGGTAAGTGTGGGTGAAAGCCGTACTTCACCTAGCTTGTTGGGAACACAAAGTTTCTTTTCAGTTGCAAAGTGGAATCCATACATATATATGGGGATTTACTCGCTCCAACTCGGTTTTACAGGGAAAACTGCAGGAAATTCTAAACGGAATTAGGAAACAGACGGAGACACCAGAGAAAATTTTCTCCTGCAACCCCTTCCCATTCTGCTAGATGAACGAACGTCTCTCCACATGATAAGTTCTAAGAAATAAGTGTGTGTGAAAGCCGTCCTTCAAGTTGCTTGATGGGAACACAGAGTTTCTTTTCAGTTGCAAACGGCACTCCATACATATATATGGGAATGTACTAGCTCCAACTCGGTTTTACAGAGAAAAGTGCAGGAACTTCAAACCGGCACTAGGAAACACACTGAGAAAAAAGAGTAAAAGTTTCTCCTGCAACCTCTTCCCTTTGTGCTAGATGAACGAAAGTCTCTCTACATGCTCTGTTCTGAGATATATGTGTGTGTGCAAGCCGAACTTCACCTAACTTGTTGGGAACACAGAGTTACTTTTCAGTTGCAAACTGCATGGCATACATTTATATGAGGAGGTACTGGCTCCAACTCGGTTTTACAGTGAATACTGCAGGAACTTCATACCGGCATTAGGAAAATGACTGAGAATTTAGAATAAACTTTCTCCTGCAACCGGTTCCCTATGTGCTAAATGAACGAACTTCTATCCACATGCTCAGTTCTGAGAGATAAGTGTGTGTGAAAGCCGTTCTTCACCTAGATTGTTGGGAACACAGAGTTCCTTTTCAGTTTCAAAGTGGAATCCTTACATATATATGGAGATTTACTCACTCCAAATTGGTTTTACAGGAAAACTGCAGGAACTTCTAACCGGCATTAGGAAACAGACTGAGAAACCAGAGTAAAAGTTTTTCCTGCAACCCGTTCCATTTGTGCTAGATAAACGAACGTCTCTCCAAATGCTCAATTCTGAGAGATATTTGTGTGTGAAAGCCGTCCTTCACCTAGTTTGTTGGGAATACAAAGTTCTTTTCAGTTGCAAACGGCACTTCATACATATATAAGGGGATGTACAAGCTCCAACTCGGTTTTACAGTGAAAACTGCAGGAAGTTCAAAACGGCACTAAGAAACACTCTGAGAAACCAGAGTAAATGTTTCTCCTGCAAACCGTTCCTTTGTGCTAGATGAACGAACGTCTCTCCACATGCTCAGTTCTCAGAGATAAGTGTGTGTGAATGCCGTCCTTCAACTAGCTTGTTGGGAACACAAAGTTTCTTATCAGTTGCAAAGTGGAATCCATACATATATATGGGGGGTTAGTCGCTCCAACTCGATTTTACAGTGAAAACTGCAGGAACATGTAACCGGCATTAGGAAAAAGACTGAGAATCCAGAGTAAATATTTCTCCTGCAAACCATTCCCTTTGTGCTAGATGAACGAAAGTCTATTCTCATGCTCAGTTCTGAGAGATAAGTGTGGGTGAAAGCAGTCCTTCACCTAGCTTGTTGGGAACACAAAGTTTCTTTTCAGTTGCAAAGTGGAATCCATACATATATATGGGGATTTACTCGCTCCAACTCGGTTTTACAGGGAAAACTGCAGGAACTTCTAAACGGCATTAGGAAACAGACGGAGACACCAGAGTAAAATTTTCTCCTGCAACCCCTTCCCATTGTGCTAGATGAACGAACGTCTCTCCACATGCTCAGTTCTTAGAAATAAGTGTGTGTGAAAGCCGTCCTTCAACTTGCTTGATGGGAACACAGAGTTTCTTTTCAGTTGCAAAATGCAATGCATACATATATACGTTAGGTAATCGCTCCAACTCGATTTTACAGTGAAAACTGCAGGAAATTCAAACCGGCACTAGGAAACACACTGAGAAAACAGAGTAAAAGTTTCTCCTGCAACCCCTTCCCATTGTGCTAGATGAACGAACGTCTCTCTACATGCTTTGTTCTGAGAGATATGTGTGTGTTCAAGCCGACCTTCACCAGGCTTGTTGGGAACACAGAGTTTCTTTTCAGTTGCAAAGTGCACTGCATACATATATAAGGGGAGGTACTGGCTCCAACTCGGTTTTACAGTGAAAACTGCAGGACTTCATACCGGCATTAGGAAAAATACTGAGAATTTAGAATAAAGTTTCTCCTGCAACCCGTTCCCTATGTGCTAGATGAACGAAAGTCTATCCACATGCTCAGTTCTGAGAGATAAGTGTGTGTGAAAGCCGTTCTTCACCTAGCTTGTTGGGAACAGAGTTTCTTTTCATTTGCAATCGGCACTCCATAAAGAAATATGGGAAGGTACACGCTCCAACTCGGTTTTACAGTGAAAACTGCAGGAATTTCAAACCGGCACTAGGAAACAGCCTGAGAAACCAGAGTAAAAGTTTCTCCTGCAAACCTATCCCTTTGTGCTAGATGAACGAACGTCTCTCCACATGCTCAGATCTCAGATATAAGTGTGTGTGAAAGCCGTACTTCACATAGCTTGTAAGGAACACAAAGATTCTTTTCAGTTGCAAACTGCACTCCATACATATATATGGGTAGGAACACGCTCAAACTCGGTTTTACAGTGAAAACTGCAGGAATATCAAACCGGCACTAGAAAACACAGTGAGAAACCAGAGTAAAAGTTTCTCCTGCAAACCGTTCCTTTTGTGCTAGATGAACGAACGTATCTCCACATGCTCAGTTCTCAGAGATAAGGGTGTGTGAAAGCCGTCCTTCACCTAGCTTGTAGGGAAAATATAGTTTTTTTCAGTTGCAAAGTGGAATACTTAAATATATATGGGAATTTACTCGCTCCAACTCGGTTTTACAGTGAAAAATGCAGGAACATCTAACCGGCATTAGGAAAAACCTGAGAATCCGGAGTAAAAGTTTCTCTTGCAAACCGTTCCCATTGTGCTAGATGAACGAACGTCTATCCACATGCTCAGTTCTGAGAGATTATTTTGTGTAAAACCGTTCTTCACCAAGCTTGTTGGGAACACAAATTTTCTTTCCTGTTGCAAACTGCACTCCATACATATATATGGGGATGTACTCGCTCCAACTCTGTTTTATAGTAAAAATTGCAGGAATTTCAAACCGGCACTAGGAAACACTCTGAGAAACCAGAGTAAATGTTTCTCCTGCAAACCGTTCCTTTGTGCTAGATGAACGAACGTCTCTCCACATGTTCAGTTGTCAGAGATAAGCGTGTGTGAATGCCGTCCTTCAACTAGCTTGTTGGGAACACAAAGTTTCTTTTCAGTTGCAAAGTGGAATCCATACATATATATGGGGGGTTAGTCGCTCCAACTCGGTTTTACAGTGAAAACTGCAGGAACATGTAACCGGCATTAGGAAAAAGACTGAGAATCCAGAGTAAATGTTTCTCCTGCAAACCGTTCCCTTTGTGCGAGATGAACGAAAGTCTATCCTCATGCTCAGTTCTGAGAGATAAGTGTGGGTGAAAGCAGTCCTTCACCTAGCTTGTTGGGAACACCAAGTTCCTTTTCAGTTGCAAAGTGGAATCCATATATATATATGGGGATTTACTCGCTCCAACTCGGTTTTACAGGGAAAACTGCAGGAACTTCTAAACGGCATTAGGAAACAGACGGAGACACCAGAGTAAAATTTTCTCCTGCAACCCCTTCCAATTGTGCTAGATGAACGAACGTCTCTCCACATGCTCAGTTCTTAGAAATAAGTGTGTGTGAAAGCCGTCCTTCAACTTGCTTGATGGGAACACAGAGTTTCTTTTCAGTTGCAAAATGCAATGCATACATATATATGTTAGGTAATCGCTCCAACTCGATTTTACAGTGAAAACTGCAGTAAATTCAAACCGGCACTAGGAAACACACTGAGAAACAGAGTAAAAGTTGCTCCTGCAACCCCTTCCCATTGTGCTAGATGAACGAACGTCTCTCCACATGCTTTGTTCTGAGAGATATGTGTGTGTTCAAGCCGACCTTCACCAGACTTGTTGGGAACACAGAGTTTCTTTTCAGTTGCAAAGTGCACTGCATACATATATATGGGGAGGTACTGGCTCCAAATCGGTTTTACAGTTAAAACTGCAGGAACTTCATACCGGAATTAGGAAAAATACTGAGAATTTAGAATAAAGTTTCTCCTGCAACCGGTTCCCTATGTGCTAGATGAACGAAAGTCTATCCACATGCTCAGTTCTGAGAGATAAGTGTGTGTGAAAGCCGTTCTTCACCTAGCTTGTTGGGAACACAGAGTTTCTTTTCAGTTGCAATCCGCACTCCATACAATTATATGGGTAGATACTCGCTCAAACATGTTTTTACATTGAAATCTAGGAACTTCTAACCGGCATTAGGAAACAGACTTAGAAACCACAGTAAATGTTTCTCCTGCAACCCGTTCCCTTTGTGCTAGATGAACGAACGTCTCTCCACATGATCATTTCTTAGAGATACGTGTGTGTGAAAGCCGTCCTTCACCTAGCTTGTAGGGAAAACTAAGGTTCTTTTAAGTTGCAAAATGCACTCCATAAATATATATGGGAATGTACTCGCACCAACTCGGTTTTACAGTGAAAACTGCAGGAAATTCAAACAGGCAGTAGGAAACACTCTGAGAAACCAGAGTAAAAGTTTCTCCTGCAAACCTTTCCCTTTGGGCTAGATTAAAGAACGTCCCTCCACATGCTCAGTTCTCAGAGATAAGTGTGTGTGAAAGCCGTCCTTCACATAACTTGTAAGGAACAAAAAGCTTCTTTTCAGTTGCAAACTGCACTCCATACATATATATGTGTAGGAATACGCTCCAACTCGGTTTTACACTGAAAACTGCAGGAACTTCAAACCGGCCCTAGGAAACACACTGAGAAACCAGAGTAAAATTTCTCCTGCAAACCGTTCCATTGTTCTAGATGAACGAACGTCTCTACACATGCTCAGTTCTCAGAGATAAGTGTGTTTGAAAGCCGTCCTTCACCTAGCTTGTAGGGAACATAAAGTTTATTTTTAGATGCAAAGTGGAATACTTACATATATATGGGAATTTATTCGCTCCAACTCGGTTTTACAGGGAAAACTGCAGGAACTTCTAACCGGCATTAGGAAACAGACTTAGAAACCAGAGTAAAAGTTCTACCAGCAAACCGTTCCCTTTGTGCTAGATGAACGAACGTCTCTCCACATGCTCAGTTCTGAGGGATATGTGTGTGTGAAAGCCGTCCTTCACCTAGCTTGTTTGGAACACAAAGTTTCTTTTCATTTGCAAAATGGAATTAAGATATATATATATCGGGAGTTACTCGCTCCAACTCGGTTTTACAGTGAAAAATGCAGGAACATCTAACCGGCATTAGGAAAAAGTCTGAGAATCCAGTGTAAAAGTTTATCCTGCAAACCGTTCCCTTTGTGCTAGATGAACAAACTTCTCTCCACATGTTCAGTTCTGAGAGATAATTGTGGGTTAAAGCCGTCCTTCACCTAGCTTGTTGGGAAAACAAAGTTGGTTTTCAGTTGCAAATTGGAATCCATACAAATATATGGGGAGTTACACGCTCGAACTCGGTTTTACAGTGAAAAGTGCAGGAACTTCTAACCGGCATTAGGAAACAGATTGAGAATCCAGTTTAAAGTTTCACCTGCAAACAGTTCCATTTGTGCTAGATGAACGAACGTCTATCCACATGCTCATTGCTGAGAGATATGTTTCTGTGAAAGCCGTCCTTCACTTTGCTTGTTGGGAACACAAAGTTTCTTTTCAGTTGCAAACTGCACTCCATACATTTATATCTGGAGGTACTCGCTCCAAATCGATTTTACAGTGAAAACTGCAGGAACTTCAAACCGGCCCTACGAAAAACACTGAGAAATCAGAGTAAAAGTTTCTCCTGTAAACCGTTCCTTTGTGCTATATAAACGAACGTCTCTCCACATGCTCAGTTCTAGAGTTAAGTGTGTGTGAAAGCTGTCCTTCACCTAGATTTTTGGGAACACAAAGTTTCTTTTCAGTTGCAAAGTGGAATCCATACATATACATGGGGTGTTACTCGATCCAACATGGTTTTACAGGGAAAACCGCAGGAACATCTAACCGGCATTAGGAAACAGACTGAGAAAGCACAGTAAAATTTTCTCCTGCAACCCGTTCCTTTGTGCTAGATGAACGAACGTCTTTCAACATGCTCAGTTCTGAGAGATAAGTGTGTGTGAATGCCGTACTTCCCCTAGCTTGTTGGGAACACAGAGTTTCTTTCAGTTGCAAACTGTACTCCATACAATTATAAGGGGAATTACTAGCTCCAACACGGTTTTACAGTGAAAACTGAAGGAACTTCAAAAATGCACTAGGAAACACACTGAGAAATCAGAGCAAAGTTACTCCTGCAACCCGTTCCCTTTGTGCTAGATGAACGAAGGTCTCTAAACATGCTTAGTTCTCAGAGATAAGTGTGTGTGAAAGCCGTCCTTCACCTAGCATTTGGGAACACAGAGTTTCTTTTCAGTTGAAAAATGCACTGCATACATATATATGGGGAGGTACACGCTCCAACTCGTTTTTACTGTGAAAACTGCAGAAAATTTAAACCGACACTTGTAAAAAATTTGAGAAACCAGAGTAAAAGTTTCTCCTGCAAACATTTCCATTTGTGCTAGATGAACGAACGTCTCTCCACATGCTCAGTTCTGAGAGATAAGTGTCTGTGAAAGCCGTCCTTCAACTAGCTTGTTGGGAACACAAAGTTTCATATAAGTTTCAAACTGCACTCCTTACATATGTATAGGGAGGTACTCGCTCCAACACGGTTTTACAGTGAAAACTGCAGGAACATCTAACCGGCACTAGGAAACACTCTGAGAAACCAGAGTAAAAGATTCTCCTGCAACCAGTTCCCTTTGTGCTAGATGAACGAACGTCTCTCCACATGCTCAGTTCTCAGAGATAAGTGTGAGTGAAAGCCGTCCTTCACCTAGCTTGTTGGGATCACAGAGTTTCTTTTCAGTTGCAAACTGCACTGCATACCTATATATGGGTAAGTTCTGGCTCCAACTCCCTTTTACAGTGAAAACTGCAGGAACTTCATACCGGCATTAGGAAAAAGACTGAGAATTTAGAATAAATTTGTCCTGAAACCCATTCCCTATGTGCTAGATGAACGAACGTCTCTCCACATGCTCAGTTCTCAGAGATAAGTGTGTGTGAAAGCCGTCCTTCACCTAGCTTGTTGGGAACACAGAGTTTCTTTCCAGTTGTTATCGGCACTCCATACATTTATATGGATAGGTACTCGCTCAAACATGTTTTTACAGTGAAATCTTCAAGAACTTCTAACCGGCATTAGGAAACAGACTGAGAAACCAGAGTAATAGTTTCTCCTGCAATCCTTTCCCTTTGTGCTAGATGAACGAACGTCTCTCCACATGCTCATTTCTCAGACATAAGTGTGTGTGAAAGCCGTCCTTCACCTAGCTTGTTGGGAACACAGAGTTACTTTTCAATTGCAAACTTCACTCCATACATTTATATGGGGAGGGACTCGCTCCAACTAGATTTTACAGTGAAAACTGCAGGAACTTCAAACCGGCACAAGGAAACACACTGAGAAACCAGAGTAAAAGTTTCTCCTGTAAACCGTTCCCTTTGGCTTGATGAACGAAAGTCTCTCCACATGCTCAGTTCTCAGAGATAAGTGAGTGTGAAAGCCGTCCTTCACCTAGCTTGTTGGGAACAAAAAGTTTCTTTTCAGCTGCAAACGGCAATCCATACATATATATGGGGATGTACAAGCTCCAACTCGGTTTTACAGTCTAAACTGCAGGAACTTCAAACCGGCACTAGGAAACACACTGAAAATCCAGAGTAAAAGTTCTTCTTGCAACCCGTTCCCTTTGTGCTAGATGAATGAACGTCTCTACACTTGCTCAGTTCTGGGTGATAAGTGTGTGTGAAAGCCGTCCTTCACCTAGCTTGTTGGGTACACAAAGTTTGTTTTCAGTTGCAAAGTGGAATCCATACAAATATATGGGGAGTTACACGCTCGAACTCGGTTTTAAAATGAAAACTGCAGGAACTTCTAACCGGCATTAGGAAAAAGATTGAGAATCCAGTGTAAAAGTTTCTCCTACAAACAGTTCCTTTGTGCTAGATGAACGAACGTCTATCCACATGCTCAGTTCTGAGAGATATGTTTCTGTGAAAGCCGTCTTCACTTTGTTTGTTGGGAACACAAAGTTTCTTTTCAGTTGCAAACAGCACTCTATACATATATATTTGGAGGTAGTCGCTCCAAATCGATTTTACAGTGAAAACTGCAGGAACTTGAAAGCGTCACTAGGAAACAGACTGAGAAACCACAGTAAAATTTTCTCCTGCATCCCGTTCCCTTTGTGCTAGATAAACGAACATCTCTCCACATGCTCAGTTCTGGGTGATAAGTGTGTGTGAAAGCCGTCCTTCAAATAGCTTGTTGGGAAAACATAGTTTCATATCATTTGAAATCTGCACTCCTTACATATGTATTGGGAGGTACTCGCTCCAAATCGGTTTTATAGTGAAAACTGCAGGAACATCCAACCGGCATTAGGAAACAGACTGAGAAACCAGAGTAAAAGTTTCTCCTGCAACCTCTTCCCTTTGTGCTAGATGAACGAACGTCTCTTCACATGCTCAGTTCTGAGAGAAAAGTGTGTGTGAAATCCGTACTTCACCTAGCTTGTTGGGAACACAAAGACTCTTTTCAGTTGCAAACGGCACTATATACATATATATGAGTAGGTACTAGCTCCAACTCGGTTTTACACTGAAAACTGCAGGAACTTATAACCAGCACTAGGAAACACACTGAGAAACCAGAGTAGAAGTTTCCCCTGCAAACCGTTCCCTTTGTGCTAGATGAACGAACGTCTCTCCACATGCTCAGTTCTGAGAGATAAGTGTGTTTGAAAGCCGTCCATCAACTTGCTTGTTGGGAACACAGAGATTCTTTTCAGTTGCAAACTGCACTCTCTATATATATATGGGGAGGTACTAGCTACAACTCGACTTTACAGTGAAAATGCAGTAACTTCAAACCGGCATTAGGAAACACACTGAGAAACCAGAGTAAAATATCTCCAACAACACGTTCCCTTTGTGCTAGATTAACTGTCGTCTCTCCACATGCTCAGTTCTGAGAGATAAGTGTGTGTTAAAGCAGTCCTTCACCTAGCTTGTTAGGAACACAAAGTTCCTTTTCAGTTGCAAAGTGGAATCCATACATATATATGGGGAGTTACTCGCTCCAACTCGGATTTACAAGGAAAACTGCAGGAAATTCTAACCGGCATTAGGAAACAGACTGAGAAACCAGAGTAATAGTTTCTCCTGCAATCCTTTCCCTTTGTGCTAGATGAACGAACGTCTCTCCACATGCTCATTTCTCAGACATAAGTGTGTGTGAAAGCCGTCCTTCACCTAGCTTGTTGGGAACACAGAGTTACTTTTCAATTGCAAACTTCACTCCATACATTTATATGGGGAGGGACTCGCTCCAACTAGATTTTACAGTGAAAACTGCAGGAACTTCAAACCGGCACAAGGAAACACACTGAGAAACCAGAGTAAAAGTTTCTCCTGTAAACCGTTCCCTTTGGCTTGATGAACGAACGTCTCTCCACATGCTCAGTTCTCAGAGATAAGTGAGTGTGAAAGCCGTCCTTCACCTAGCTTGTTGGGAACAAAAAGTTTCTTTTCAGCTGCAAACGGCAATCCATACATATATATGGGGATGTACAAGCTCCAACTCGGTTTTACAGTCTAAACTGCAGGAACTTCAAACCGGCACTAGGAAACACACTGAAAATCCAGAGTAAAAGTTCTTCTTGCAACCCGTTCCCTTTGTGCTAGATGAATGAACGTCTCTACACTTGCTCAGTTCTGGGTGATAAGTGTGTGTGAAAGCCGTCCTTCACCTAGCTTGTTGGGTACACAAAGTTTGTTTTCAGTAGCAAAGTGGAATCCATACAAATATATGGGGAGTTACACGCTCGAACTCGGTTTTAAAATGAAAACTGCAGGAACTTCTAACCGGCATTAGGAAAAAGATTGAGAATCCAGTGTAAAAGTTTCTCCTACAAACAGTTCCTTTGTGCTAGATGAACGAACGTCTATCCACATGCTCAGTTCTGAGAGATATGTTTCTGTGAAAGCCGTCTTCACTTTGTTTGTTGGGAACACAAAGTTTCTTTTCAGTTGCAAACAGCACTCTATACATATATATTTGGAGGTAGTCGCTCCAACTCGGTTTTACAGTGAAAACTGCAGGAACATGTAACCGGCATTAGGAAAAAGACTGAGAATCCAGAGTAAATGTTTCTCCTGCAAACCGTTCCCTTTGTGCTAGATGAACGAAAGTCTATCTTCATGCTCAGTTCTGAGAGATAAGTGTGGGTGAAAGCAGTCCTTCACCTAGCTTGTTGGGAACACCAAGTTCCTTTTCAGTTGCAAAGTGGAATCCATATATATATATGGGGATTTACTCGCTCCAACTCGGTTTTACAGGGAAAACTGCAGGAACTTCTAAACGGCATTAGGAAACAGACGGAGACACCAGAGTAAAATTTTCTCCTGCAACCCCTTCCAATTGTGCTAGATGAACGAACGTCTCTCCACATGCTCAGTTCTTAGAAATAAGTGTGTGTGAAAGCCGTCCTTCAACTTGCTTGATGGGAACACAGAGTTTCTTTTCAGTTGCAAAATGCAATGCATACATATATATGTTAGGTAATCGCTCCAACTCGATTTTACAGTGAAAACTGCAGTAAATTCAAACCGGCACTAGGAAACACACTGAGAAACAGAGTAAAAGTTTCTCCTGCAACCCCTTCCCATTGTGCTAGATGAACGAACGTCTCTCCACATGCTTTGTTCTGAGAGATATGTGTGTGTTCAAGCCGACCTTCACCAGACTTGTTGGGAACACAGAGTTTCTTTTCAGTTGCAAAGTGCACTGCATACATATATATGGGGAGGTACTGGCTCCAAATCGGTTTTACAGTTAAAACTGCAGGAACTTCATACCGGAATTAGGAAAAATACTGAGAATTTAGAATAAAGTTTCTCCTGCAACCGGTTCCCTATGTGCTAGATGAACGAAAGTCTATCCACATGCTCAGTTCTGAGAGATAAGTGTGTGTGAAAGCCGTTCTTCACCTAGCTTGTTGGGAACACAGAGTTTCTTTTCAGTTGCAATCCGCACTCCATACAATTATATGGGTAGATACTCGCTCAAACATGTTTTTACATTGAAATCTAGGAACTTCTAACCGGCATTAGGAAACAGACTTAGAAACCACAGTAAATGTTTCTCCTGCAACCCGTTCCCTTTGTGCTAGATGAACGAACGTCTCTCCACATGATCATTTCTTAGAGATACGTGTGTGTGAAAGCCGTCCTTCACCTAGCTTGTAGGGAAAACTAAGGTTCTTTTAAGTTGCAAAATGCACTCCATAAATATATATGGGAATGTACTCGCACCAACTCGGTTTTACAGTGAAAACTGCAGGAAATTCAAACAGGCAGTAGGAAACACTCTGAGAAACCAGAGTAAAAGTTTCTCCTGCAAACCTTTCCCTTTGGGCTAGATTAAAGAACGTCCCTCCACATGCTCAGTTCTCAGAGATAAGTGTGTGTGAAAGCCGTCCTTCACATAACTTGTAAGGAACAAAAAGCTTCTTTTCAGTTGCAAACTGCACTCCATACATATATATGTGTAGGAATACGCTCCAACTCGGTTTTACACTGAAAACTGCAGGAACTTCAAACCGGCCCTAGGAAACACACAGAGAAACCAGAGTAAAATTTCTCCTGCAAACCGTTCCATTGTTCTAGATGAACGAACGTCTCTACACATGCTCAGTTCTCAGAGATAAGTGTGTTTGAAAGCCGTCCTTCACCTAGCTTGTAGGGAACATAAAGTTTATTTTTAGATGCAAAGTGGAATACTTACATATATATGGGAATTTATTCGCTCCAACTCGGTTTTACAGGGAAAACTGCAGGAACTTCTAACCGGCATTAGGAAACAGACTTAGAAACCAGAGTAAAAGTTCTACCAGCAAACCGTTCCCTTTGTGCTAGATGAACGAACGTCTCTCCACATGCTCAGTTCTGAGGGATATGTGTGTGTGAAAGCCGTCCTTCACCTAGCTTGTTTGGAACACAAAGTTTCTTTTCATTTGCAAAATGGAATTAAGATATATATATATCGGGAGTTACTCGCTCCAACTCGGTTTTACAGTGAAAAATGCAGGAACATCTAACCGGCATTAGGAAAAAGTCTGAGAATCCAGTGTAAAAGTTTATCCTGCAAACCGTTCCCTTTGTGCTAGATGAACAAACTTCTCTCCACATGTTCAGTTCTGAGAGATAATTGTGGGTTAAAGCCGTCCTTCACCTAGCTTGTTGGGAAAACAAAGTTGGTTTTCAGTTGCAAATTGGAATCCATACAAATATATGGGGAGTTACACGCTCGAACTCGGTTTTACAGTGAAAACTGCAGGAACTTCTAACCGGCATTAGGAAACAGATTGAGAATCCAGTTTAAAGTTTCACCTGCAAACAGTTCCATTTGTGCTAGATGAACGAACGTCTATCCACATGCTCATTGCTGAGAGATATGTTTCTGTGAAAGCCGTCCTTCACTTTGCTTGTTGGGAACACAAAGTTTCTTTTCAGTTGCAAACTGCACTCCATACATTTATATCTGGAGGTACTCGCTCCAAATCGATTTTACAGTGAAAACTGCAGGAACTTCAAACCGGCCCTACGAAAAACACTGAGAAATCAGAGTAAAAGTTTCTCCTGTAAACCGTTCCTTTGTGCTATATAAACGAACGTCTCTCCACATGCTCAGTTCTAGAGATAAGTGTGTGTGAAAGCTGTCCTTCACCTAGATTTTTGGGAACACAAAGTTTCTTTTCAGTTGCAAAGTGGAATCCATACATATACATGGGGTGTTACTCGATCCAACATGGTTTTACAGGGAAAACCGCAGGAACATCTAACCGGCATTAGGAAACAGACTGAGAAAGCACAGTAAAATTTTCTCCTGCAACCCGTTCCTTTGTGCTAGATGAACGAACGTCTTTCAACATGCTCAGTTCTGAGAGATAAGTGTGTGTGAATGCCGTACTTCCCCTAGCTTGTTGGGAACACAGAGTTTCTTTCAGTTGCAAACTGTACTCCATACAATTATAAGGGGAATTACTAGCTCCAACACGGTTTTACAGTGAAAACTGAAGGAACTTCAAAAATGCACTAGGAAACACACTGAGAAATCAGAGCAAAGTTACTCCTGCAACCCGTTCCCTTTGTGCTAGATGAACGAAGGTCTCTAAACATGCTTAGTTCTCAGAGATAAGTGTGTGTGAAAGCCGTCCTTCACCTAGCATTTGGGAACACAGAGTTTCTTTTCAGTTGAAAAATGCACTGCATACATATATATGGGGAGGTACACGCTCCAACTCGTTTTTACTGTGAAAACTGCAGAAAATTTAAACCGACACTTGTAAAAAATTTGAGAAACCAGAGTAAAAGTTTCTCCTGCAAACATTTCCATTTGTGCTAGATGAACGAACGTCTCTCCACATGCTCAGTTCTGAGAGATAAGTGTCTGTGAAAGCCGTCCTTCAACTAGCTTGTTGGGAACACAAAGTTTCATATAAGTTTCAAACTGCACTCCTTACATATGTATAGGGAGGTACTCGCTCCAACACGGTTTTACAGTGAAAACTGCAGGAACATCTAACCGGCACTAGGAAACACTCTGAGAAACCAGAGTAAAAGATTCTCCTGCAACCAGTTCCCTTTGTGCTAGATGAACGAACGTCTCTCCACATGCTCAGTTCTCAGAGATAAGTGTGAGTGAAAGCCGTCCTTCACCTAGCTTGTTGGGATCACAGAGTTTCTTTTCAGTTGCAAACTGCACTGCATACCTATATATGGGTAAGTTCTGGCTCCAACTCCCTTTTACAGTGAAAACTGCAGGAACTTCATACCGGCATTAGGAAAAAGACTGAGAATTTAGAATAAATTTGTCCTGAAACCCATTCCCTATGTGCTAGATGAACGAACGTCTCTCCACATGCTCAGTTCTCAGAGATAAGTGTGTGTGAAAGCCGTCCTTCACCTAGCTTGTTGGGAACACAGAGTTTCTTTCCAGTTGTTATCGGCACTCCATACATTTATATGGATAGGTACTCGCTCAAACATGTTTTTACAGTGAAATCTTCAAGAACTTCTAACCGGCATTAGGAAACAGACTGAGAAACCAGAGTAATAGTTTCTCCTGCAATCCTTTCCCTTTGTGCTAGATGAACGAACGTCTCTCCACATGCTCATTTCTCAGACATAAGTGTGTGTGAAAGCCGTCCTTCACCTAGCTTGTTGGGAACACAGAGTTACTTTTCAATTGCAAACTTCACTCCATACATTTATATGGGGAGGGACTCGCTCCAACTAGATTTTACAGTGAAAACTGCAGGAACTTCAAACCGGCACAAGGAAACACACTGAGAAACCAGAGTAAAAGTTTCTCCTGTAAACCGTTCCCTTTGGCTTGATGAACGAAAGTCTCTCCACATGCTCAGTTCTCAGAGATAAGTGAGTGTGAAAGCCGTCCTTCACCTAGCTTGTTGGGAACAAAAAGTTTCTTTTCAGCTGCAAACGGCAATCCATACATATATATGGGGATGTACAAGCTCCAACTCGGTTTTACAGTCTAAACTGCAGGAACTTCAAACCGGCACTAGGAAACACACTGAAAATCCAGAGTAAAAGTTCTTCTTGCAACCCGTTCCCTTTGTGCTAGATGAATGAACGTCTCTACACTTGCTCAGTTCTGGGTGATAAGTGTGTGTGAAAGCCGTCCTTCACCTAGCTTGTTGGGTACACAAAGTTTGTTTTCAGTTGCAAAGTGGAATCCATACAAATATATGGGGAGTTACACGCTCGAACTCGGTTTTAAAATGAAAACTGCAGGAACTTCTAACCGGCATTAGGAAAAAGATTGAGAATCCAGTGTAAAAGTTTCTCCTACAAACAGTTCCTTTGTGCTAGATGAACGAACGTCTATCCACATGCTCAGTTCTGAGAGATATGTTTCTGTGAAAGCCGTCTTCACTTTGTTTGTTGGGAACACAAAGTTTCTTTTCAGTTGCAAACAGCACTCTATACATATATATTTGGAGGTAGTCGCTCCAAATCGATTTTACAGTGAAAACTGCAGGAACTTGAAAGCGTCACTAGGAAACAGACTGAGAAACCACAGTAAAATTTTCTCCTGCATCCCGTTCCCTTTGTGCTAGATAAACGAACATCTCTCCACATGCTCAGTTCTGGGTGATAAGTGTGTGTGAAAGCCGTCCTTCAAATAGCTTGTTGGGAAAACATAGTTTCATATCATTTGAAATCTGCACTCCTTACATATGTATTGGGAGGTACTCGCTCCAAATCGGTTTTATAGTGAAAACTGCAGGAACATCCAACCGGCATTAGGAAACAGACTGAGAAACCAGAGTAAAAGTTTCTCCTGCAACCTCTTCCCTTTGTGCTAGATGAACGAACGTCTCTTCACATGCTCAGTTCTGAGAGAAAAGTGTGTGTGAAATCCGTACTTCACCTAGCTTGTTGGGAACACAAAGACTCTTTTCAGTTGCAAACGGCACTATATACATATATATGAGTAGGTACTAGCTCCAACTCGGTTTTACACTGAAAACTGCAGGAACTTATAACCAGCACTAGGAAACACACTGAGAAACCAGAGTAGAAGTTTCCCCTGCAAACCGTTCCCTTTGTGCTAGATGAACGAACGTCTCTCCACATGCTCAGTTCTGAGAGATAAGTGTGTTTGAAAGCCGTCCATCAACTTGCTTGTTGGGAACACAGAGATTCTTTTCAGTTGCAAACTGCACTCTCTATATATATATGGGGAGGTACTAGCTACAACTCGACTTTACAGTGAAAATGCAGTAACTTCAAACCGGCATTAGGAAACACACTGAGAAACCAGAGTAAAATATCTCCAACAACACGTTCCCTTTGTGCTAGATTAACTGTCGTCTCTCCACATGCTCAGTTCTGAGAGATAAGTGTGTGTTAAAGCAGTCCTTCACCTAGCTTGTTAGGAACACAAAGTTCCTTTTCAGTTGCAAAGTGGAATCCATACATATATATGGGGAGTTACTCGCTCCAACTCGGATTTACAAGGAAAACTGCAGGAAATTCTAACCGGCATTAGGAAACAGACTGAGAAACCAGAGTAATAGTTTCTCCTGCAATCCTTTCCCTTTGTGCTAGATGAACGAACGTCTCTCCACATGCTCATTTCTCAGACATAAGTGTGTGTGAAAGCCGTCCTTCACCTAGCTTGTTGGGAACACAGAGTTACTTTTCAATTGCAAACTTCACTCCATACATTTATATGGGGAGGGACTCGCTCCAACTAGATTTTACAGTGAAAACTGCAGGAACTTCAAACCGGCACAAGGAAACACACTGAGAAACCAGAGTAAAAGTTTCTCCTGTAAACCGTTCCCTTTGGCTTGATGAACGAACGTCTCTCCACATGCTCAGTTCTCAGAGATAAGTGAGTGTGAAAGCCGTCCTTCACCTAGCTTGTTGGGAACAAAAAGTTTCTTTTCAGCTGCAAACGGCAATCCATACATATATATGGGGATGTACAAGCTCCAACTCGGTTTTACAGTCTAAACTGCAGGAACTTCAAACCGGCACTAGGAAACACACTGAAAATCCAGAGTAAAAGTTCTTCTTGCAACCCGTTCCCTTTGTGCTAGATGAATGAACGTCTCTACACTTGCTCAGTTCTGGGTGATAAGTGTGTGTGAAAGCCGTCCTTCACCTAGCTTGTTGGGTACACAAAGTTTGTTTTCAGTTGCAAAGTGGAATCCATACAAATATATGGGGAGTTACACGCTCGAACTCGGTTTTAAAATGAAAACTGCAGGAACTTCTAACCGGCATTAGGAAAAAGATTGAGAATCCAGTGTAAAAGTTTCTCCTACAAACAGTTCCTTTGTGCTAGATGAACGAACGTCTATCCACATGCTCAGTTCTGAGAGATATGTTTCTGTGAAAGCCGTCTTCACTTTGTTTGTTGGGAACACAAAGTTTCTTTTCAGTTGCAAACAGCACTCTATACATATATATTTGGAGGTAGTCGCTCCAAATCGATTTTACAGTGAAAACTGCAGGAACTTGAAAGCGTCACTAGGAAACAGACTGAGAAACCACAGTAAAATTTTCTCCTGCATCCCGTTCCCTTTGTGCTAGATAAACGAACATCTCTCCACATGCTCAGTTCTGGGTGATAAGTGTGTGTGAAAGCCGTCCTTCAAATAGCTTGTTGGGAAAACATAGTTTCATATCATTTGAAAACTGCACTCCTTACATATGTATTGGGAGGTACTCGCTCCAAATCGGTTTTACAGTGAAAAATGCAGGAACATCTAACCGGCATTAGGAAAAAGTCTGAGAATCCAGTGTAAAAGTTTATCCTGCAAACCGTTCCCTTTGTGCTAGATGAACAAACTTCTCTCCACATGTTCAGTTCTGAGAGATAATTGTGGGTTAAAGCCGTCCTTCACCTAGCTTGTTGGGAAAACAAAGTTGGTTTTCAGTTGCAAATTGGAATCCATACAAATATATGGGGAGTTACACGCTCGAACTCGGTTTTACAGTGAAAACTGCAGGAACTTCTAACCGGCATTAGGAAACAGATTGAGAATCCAGTTTAAAGTTTCACCTGCAAACAGTTCCATTTGTGCTAGATGAACGAACGTCTATCCACATGCTCATTGCTGAGAGATATGTTTCTGTGAAAGCCGTCCTTCACTTTGCTTGTTGGGAACACAAAGTTTCTTTTCAGTTGCAAACTGCACTCCATACATTTATATCTGGAGGTACTCGCTCCAAATCGATTTTACAGTGAAAACTGCAGGAACTTCAAACCGGCCCTACGAAAAACACTGAGAAATCAGAGTAAAAGTTTCTCCTGTAAACCGTTCCTTTGTGCTATATAAACGAACGTCTCTCCACATGCTCAGTTCTAGAGATAAGTGTGTGTGAAAGCTGTCCTTCACCTAGATTTTTGGGAACACAAAGTTTCTTTTCAGTTGCAAAGTGGAATCCATACATATACATGGGGTGTTACTCGATCCAACATGGTTTTACAGGGAAAACCGCAGGAACATCTAACCGGCATTAGGAAACAGACTGAGAAAGCACAGTAAAATTTTCTCCTGCAACCCGTTCCTTTGTGCTAGATGAACGAACGTCTTTCAACATGCTCAGTTCTGAGAGATAAGTGTGTGTGAATGCCGTACTTCCCCTAGCTTGTTGGGAACACAGAGTTTCTTTCAGTTGCAAACTGTACTCCATACAATTATAAGGGGAATTACTAGCTCCAACACGGTTTTACAGTGAAAACTGAAGGAACTTCAAAAATGCACTAGGAAACACACTGAGAAATCAGAGCAAAGTTACTCCTGCAACCCGTTCCCTTTGTGCTAGATGAACGAAGGTCTCTAAACATGCTTAGTTCTCAGAGATAAGTGTGTGTGAAAGCCGTCCTTCACCTAGCATTTGGGAACACAGAGTTTCTTTTCAGTTGAAAAATGCACTGCATACATATATATGGGGAGGTACACGCTCCAACTCGTTTTTACTGTGAAAACTGCAGAAAATTTAAACCGACACTTGTAAAAAATTTGAGAAACCAGAGTAAAAGTTTCTCCTGCAAACATTTCCATTTGTGCTAGATGAACGAACGTCTCTCCACATGCTCAGTTCTGAGAGATAAGTGTCTGTGAAAGCCGTCCTTCAACTAGCTTGTTGGGAACACAAAGTTTCATATAAGTTTCAAACTGCACTCCTTACATATGTATAGGGAGGTACTCGCTCCAACACGGTTTTACAGTGAAAACTGCAGGAACATCTAACCGGCACTAGGAAACACTCTGAGAAACCAGAGTAAAAGATTCTCCTGCAACCAGTTCCCTTTGTGCTAGATGAACGAACGTCTCTCCACATGCTCAGTTCTCAGAGATAAGTGTGAGTGAAAGCCGTCCTTCACCTAGCTTGTTGGGATCACAGAGTTTCTTTTCAGTTGCAAACTGCACTGCATACCTATATATGGGTAAGTTCTGGCTCCAACTCCCTTTTACAGTGAAAACTGCAGGAACTTCATACCGGCATTAGGAAAAAGACTGAGAATTTAGAATAAATTTGTCCTGAAACCCATTCCCTATGTGCTAGATGAACGAACGTCTCTCCACATGCTCAGTTCTCAGAGATAAGTGTGTGTGAAAGCCGTCCTTCACCTAGCTTGTTGGGAACACAGAGTTTCTTTCCAGTTGTTATCGGCACTCCATACATTTATATGGATAGGTACTCGCTCAAACATGTTTTTACAGTGAAATCTTCAAGAACTTCTAACCGGCATTAGGAAACAGACTGAGAAACCAGAGTAATAGTTTCTCCTGCAATCCTTTCCCTTTGTGCTAGATGAACGAACGTCTCTCCACATGCTCATTTCTCAGACATAAGTGTGTGTGAAAGCCGTCCTTCACCTAGCTTGTTGGGAACACAGAGTTACTTTTCAATTGCAAACTTCACTCCATACATTTATATGGGGAGGGACTCGCTCCAACTAGATTTTACAGTGAAAACTGCAGGAACTTCAAACCGGCACAAGGAAACACACTGAGAAACCAGAGTAAAAGTTTCTCCTGTAAACCGTTCCCTTTGGCTTGATGAACGAAAGTCTCTCCACATGCTCAGTTCTCAGAGATAAGTGAGTGTGAAAGCCGTCCTTCACCTAGCTTGTTGGGAACAAAAAGTTTCTTTTCAGCTGCAAACGGCAATCCATACATATATATGGGGATGTACAAGCTCCAACTCGGTTTTACAGTCTAAACTGCAGGAACTTCAAACCGGCACTAGGAAACACACTGAAAATCCAGAGTAAAAGTTCTT
Organism: Camelus dromedarius; assembly: GCF_036321535.1. Classification (NCBI taxonomy): domain Eukaryota; kingdom Metazoa; phylum Chordata; class Mammalia; order Artiodactyla; family Camelidae; genus Camelus; species Camelus dromedarius. The sequence continues at coordinate 2,851,686 of NC_087451.1, read as the reverse complement.
CTTGCAACCCGTTCCCTTTGTGCTAGATGAATGAACGTCTCTACACTTGCTCAGTTCTGGGTGATAAGTGTGTGTGAAAGCCGTCCTTCACCTAGCTTGTTGGGTACACAAAGTTTGTTTTCAGTTGCAAAGTGGAATCCATACAAATATATGGGGAGTTACACGCTCGAACTCGGTTTTAAAATGAAAACTGCAGGAACTTCTAACCGGCATTAGGAAAAAGATTGAGAATCCAGTGTAAAAGTTTCTCCTACAAACAGTTCCTTTGTGCTAGATGAACGAACGTCTATCCACATGCTCAGTTCTGAGAGATATGTTTCTGTGAAAGCCGTCTTCACTTTGTTTGTTGGGAACACAAAGTTTCTTTTCAGTTGCAAACAGCACTCTATACATATATATTTGGAGGTAGTCGCTCCAAATCGATTTTACAGTGAAAACTGCAGGAACTTGAAAGCGTCACTAGGAAACAGACTGAGAAACCACAGTAAAATTTTCTCCTGCATCCCGTTCCCTTTGTGCTAGATAAACGAACATCTCTCCACATGCTCAGTTCTGGGTGATAAGTGTGTGTGAAAGCCGTCCTTCAAATAGCTTGTTGGGAAAACATAGTTTCATATCATTTGAAATCTGCACTCCTTACATATGTATTGGGAGGTACTCGCTCCAAATCGGTTTTATAGTGAAAACTGCAGGAACATCCAACCGGCATTAGGAAACAGACTGAGAAACCAGAGTAAAAGTTTCTCCTGCAACCTCTTCCCTTTGTGCTAGATGAACGAACGTCTCTTCACATGCTCAGTTCTGAGAGAAAAGTGTGTGTGAAATCCGTACTTCACCTAGCTTGTTGGGAACACAAAGACTCTTTTCAGTTGCAAACGGCACTATATACATATATATGAGTAGGTACTAGCTCCAACTCGGTTTTACACTGAAAACTGCAGGAACTTATAACCAGCACTAGGAAACACACTGAGAAACCAGAGTAGAAGTTTCCCCTGCAAACCGTTCCCTTTGTGCTAGATGAACGAACGTCTCTCCACATGCTCAGTTCTGAGAGATAAGTGTGTTTGAAAGCCGTCCATCAACTTGCTTGTTGGGAACACAGAGATTCTTTTCAGTTGCAAACTGCACTCTCTATATATATATGGGGAGGTACTAGCTACAACTCGACTTTACAGTGAAAATGCAGTAACTTCAAACCGGCATTAGGAAACACACTGAGAAACCAGAGTAAAATATCTCCAACAACACGTTCCCTTTGTGCTAGATTAACTGTCGTCTCTCCACATGCTCAGTTCTGAGAGATAAGTGTGTGTTAAAGCAGTCCTTCACCTAGCTTGTTAGGAACACAAAGTTCCTTTTCAGTTGCAAAGTGGAATCCATACATATATATGGGGAGTTACTCGCTCCAACTCGGATTTACAAGGAAAACTGCAGGAAATTCTAACCGGCATTAGGAAACAGACTGAGAAACCAGAGTAATAGTTTCTCCTGCAATCCTTTCCCTTTGTGCTAGATGAACGAACGTCTCTCCACATGCTCATTTCTCAGACATAAGTGTGTGTGAAAGCCGTCCTTCACCTAGCTTGTTGGGAACACAGAGTTACTTTTCAATTGCAAACTTCACTCCATACATTTATATGGGGAGGGACTCGCTCCAACTAGATTTTACAGTGAAAACTGCAGGAACTTCAAACCGGCACAAGGAAACACACTGAGAAACCAGAGTAAAAGTTTCTCCTGTAAACCGTTCCCTTTGGCTTGATGAACGAACGTCTCTCCACATGCTCAGTTCTCAGAGATAAGTGAGTGTGAAAGCCGTCCTTCACCTAGCTTGTTGGGAACAAAAAGTTTCTTTTCAGCTGCAAACGGCAATCCATACATATATATGGGGATGTACAAGCTCCAACTCGGTTTTACAGTCTAAACTGCAGGAACTTCAAACCGGCACTAGGAAACACACTGAAAATCCAGAGTAAAAGTTCTTCTTGCAACCCGTTCCCTTTGTGCTAGATGAATGAACGTCTCTACACTTGCTCAGTTCTGGGTGATAAGTGTGTGTGAAAGCCGTCCTTCACCTAGCTTGTTGGGTACACAAAGTTTGTTTTCAGTTGCAAAGTGGAATCCATACAAATATATGGGGAGTTACACGCTCGAACTCGGTTTTAAAATGAAAACTGCAGGAACTTCTAACCGGCATTAGGAAAAAGATTGAGAATCCAGTGTAAAAGTTTCTCCTACAAACAGTTCCTTTGTGCTAGATGAACGAACGTCTATCCACATGCTCAGTTCTGAGAGATATGTTTCTGTGAAAGCCGTCTTCACTTTGTTTGTTGGGAACACAAAGTTTCTTTTCAGTTGCAAACAGCACTCTATACATATATATTTGGAGGTAGTCGCTCCAAATCGATTTTACAGTGAAAACTGCAGGAACTTGAAAGCGTCACTAGGAAACAGACTGAGAAACCACAGTAAAATTTTCTCCTGCATCCCGTTCCCTTTGTGCTAGATAAACGAACATCTCTCCACATGCTCAGTTCTGGGTGATAAGTGTGTGTGAAAGCCGTCCTTCAAATAGCTTGTTGGGAAAACATAGTTTCATATCATTTGAAATCTGCACTCCTTACATATGTATTGGGAGGTACTCGCTCCAAATCGGTTTTATAGTGAAAACTGCAGGAACATCCAACCGGCATTAGGAAACAGACTGAGAAACCAGAGTAAAAGTTTCTCCTGCAACCTCTTCCCTTTGTGCTAGATGAACGAACGTCTCTTCACATGCTCAGTTCTGAGAGAAAAGTGTGTGTGAAATCCGTACTTCACATAGCTTGTTGGGAACACAAAGACTCTTTTCAGTTGCAAACGGCACTATATACATATATATGAGTAGGTACTAGCTCCAACTCGGTTTTACACTGAAAACTGCAGGAACTTATAACCAGCACTAAGAAACACACTGAGAAACCAGAGTAGAAGTTTCCCCTGCAAACCGTTCCCTTTGTGCTAGATGAACGAACGTCTCTCCACATGCTCAGTTCTGAGAGATAAGTGTGTTTGAAAGCCGTCCATCAACTTGCTTGTTGGGAACACAGAGATTCTTTTCAGTTGCAAACTGCACTCTCTATATATATATGGGGAGGTACTAGCTACAACTCGACTTTACAGTGAAAATGCAGTAACTTCAAACCGGCATTAGGAAACACACTGAGAAACCAGAGTAAAATATCTCCAACAACACGTTCCCTTTGTGCTAGATTAACTGTCGTCTCTCCACATGCTCAGTTCTGAGAGATAAGTGTGTGTTAAAGCAGTCCTTCACCTAGCTTGTTAGGAACACAAAGTTCCTTTTCAGTTGCAAAGTGGAATCCATACATATATATGGGGAGTTACTCGCTCCAACTCGGATTTACAAGGAAAACTGCAGGAAATTCTAACCGGCATTAGGAAACAGACTGAGAAACCAGTGTAAATGTTTCTCCTGGAACCCGTTCCATTTCGGCTAGATGAACGAAGTCTCTCCACATGCTCAGTTCTGAGAGATAAGTGTGGGTGAAAGCCGCCCTTCACCTAGCTTGTTGGGAACACAAAGATTCTTTTCAGTTGCAAACGGCACTCCATACATATATATGGGGATGTACTCGCTCCAACACTCTTTTACAGTGAAAACTGCAGGAATTTCAAACCGGTACTAGGAAACACACTGAAAATCCAGAGTAAAAGTTCCTCCTGCAAACAGTTCGTTTTGTGCTAGATGAACCAACGTCTCTCCACATGCTCAGTTCTGAGAGATAAGTAAAGTTGAATGCCGTCCTTCACCTAGCTTGTTGGAAAAACAAAGTTTCTTTTCAGTTGCAAAGTGGAATCCATACATATATATGGGGTGTTACTCGCTCCAACTCGGTTTTACAGGGAAAACTGCAGGAACTTCTAACCGGCATTAGGAAACAGACTGAGAAACCAGAGTAAAATTTTCTCCTGCAACCCCTTCCCGTTGCGCTAGATGAACGAACGTGTCTCCACATGCTCATTTCTTAGAAATAAGTGTGTGTGAAAGCCGTCCTTCAACTTGCTTGATGGGAACACAGAGTTTCTTTTCAGTTGCAAAATGCAATGCATACATATATATGTTAGGTAATCGCTCCAACTCGATTTTACAGTGAAAACTGCAAGAAATTCAAACTGGCACTAGGAAACACACTGAGAAAACAGAGTAAAAGTTTCTCCTGCAACCCCTTCCCATTGTGCTAGATGAACGAACGTCTCTCCACATGCTTTGTTCTGAGAGATATGTGTGTGTTCAAGCCGACCTTCACCAGGCTTGTTGGGAACACAGAGTTTCTTTTCAGTTGCAAAGTGCACTGCATACATATATAAGGGGAGGTACTGGCTCCAACTCGGTTTTACAGTGAAAACTGCAGGAACTTCATACCGGCATTAGGAAAAATACTGAGAATTTAGAATAAAGTTTCTCCTGCAACCCGTTCCCTATGTGCTAGATGAACGAAAGTCTATCCACATGCTCAGTTCTGAGAGATAAGTGTGTGTGAAAGCCGTTCTTCACCTAGCTTGTTGGGAACACAGAGTTTCTTTTCATTTGCAATCGGCACTCCATACAATTATATGGGTAGGTACTCGCTCAAACATGTTTTTACAGTTAAATCTAGGAACTTGTAACCGGCATTAGGAAACAGACTTAGAAACCACAGTAAATGTTTCTCCTGCAACCCGTTCCCTTTGTGCTAGATGAACGAACGTCTCTCCACATGATCAGTTCTGAGAGAAATGTGTGTGTGAAAGCCGTACATCACCTAGCTTGTTGGGAACACAATGTGTCTTTTCAGTTGCAAAGTGGAATCCATATATATATATGGGGAGTTACTCTCTCCAACTCGGTTTTACAGTGAAAAATGCAGGAATATCTAACCGGCATCAAAAAAAACTGACTATCCAGAGTAAAAGTTTCTAATGCAACCAGTTCTTTTGTGATAGATGAACGAACTTCTCTGCACATGCTCAGTTCTGAGAGATAATTTTGTGTGAAAACCGTTCTTCACCAAGCTTGTTGGGAACACAAATTTTCTTTCCTGTTGCAAACTGCACTCCATACATATTTATGGGGAGGTACTCGCTCCAACTCGGTTTTATAGTAAAAATTGCAGGAATTTCAAACCGGCACTAGGAAACACTCTGAGAAACCAGAGTAAATGTTTCTCCTGCAAACCGTTCCTTTGTGCTAGATGAACGAACGTCTCTCCACATGCTCTGTTCTGAGAGATATGTGTGTGTTCAAGCCGACCTTCACCAGGCTTGTTGGGAACACAGAGTTTCTTTTCAGTTGCAAAGTGCACTGCATACATATATATGGGGAGGTACTGGCTCCAACTCGGTTTTACAGTGAAAACTGCAGGAACTTCATACCGGCATTAGGAAAAAGACTGAGAATTTAGAATAAAGTTTCTACTGCAACCCGTTCCCTATGTGCTAGATGAACGAACGTCTATGCACATGCTCTGTTCTGAGAGATAAGTGTGTGTGAAAGCCGTTCTTCACCTAGCTTGTTGGGAACACAGAGTTTCTTTTCAGTTGCAATCGGCACTCCATAAATTTATATGGGTAGGTACTCGCTCAAACATGATTTTACAGTGAAATCTGCAGGAACTTCTAACCGGCATTAGGAAACAGACTTAGAAACCAGAGTAAATATTTCTCTTGCAACCCCTTTCCCTATGTGCTAGATGAACGAACGTCTCTCCACATGATCAGTTCTGAGACATATGTGTGTGTGAAAGCCGTCCTTCACCTAGCTTGTTGGGAACACAATGTTTCTTTTCAGTTGCAAAGTGGAATCCATATATATATATGGGGAATTACTCGCTCCAACTCTGTTTTACAGTGAAAATTGCAGGAACATGTAACCGGCATTAGGAAAAAGACTGAGAATCCAGAGTAAATGTTTCTCCTGCAAACCGTTCCCTTTGTGCTAGATGAACGAAAGTCTATCCTCATGCTCAGTTCTGAGAGGTAAGTGTGGGTGAAAGCCGTACTTCACCTAGCTTGTTGGGAACACAAAGTTTCTTTTCAGTTGCAAAGTGGAATCCATACATATATATGGGGATTTACTCGCTCCAACTCGGTTTTGCAGGGAAAACTGCAGAACTTCTAAACGGAATTAGGAAACAGACAGAGACACCAGAGAAAATTTTCTCCTGCAACCCCTTCCCATTCTGCTAGATGAACGAACGTCTCTCCACATGCTAAGTTCTAAGAAATAAGTGTGTGTGAAAGCCGTCCTTCAAGTTGCTTGATGGGAACACAGAGTTTCTTTTCAGTTGCAAACGGCACTCCATACATATATATGGGAATGTACAAGCTCCAACTCGGTTTTACACAGAAAACTGCAGGAACTTCAAACCGGCACTAGGAAACACACTGAGAAAAAAGAGTAAAAGTTTCTCCTGCAACCTCTTCCCTTTGTGCTAGATGAACGAATGTCTCTCTACATGCTCTGTTCTGAGATATATGTGTGTGTGCAAGCCGAACTTCACCTAGCTTGTTGGGAACACAGAGTTACTTTTCAGTTGCAAACTGCATGGCATACATTTATATGAGGAGGTACTGGCTCCAACTCGGTTTTACAGTGAATACTGCAGGAACTTCATACCGGCATTAGGAAAATGACTGAGAATTTAGAATAAACTTTCTCCTGCAACCGGTTCCCTATGTGCTAAATGAACGAACTTCTATCCACATGCTCAGTTCTGAGAGATAATTGTGTGTGAAAGCCGTTCTTCACCTAGCTTGTTGGGAACACAGAGTTCCTTTTCAGTTGCAAAGTGGAATCCTTACATATATATGGGGATTTACTCACTCCAAATTGGTTTTACAGGAAAACTGCAGGAACTTCAATCCGGCACTAGGAAACAGAATGAGAAACGAGAGTAAAAGTTTCTAATGCAACCCGTTCCCTTTGTGCTAGATAAACGAACGTCTCTCCAAATGCTCAATTCTGAGAGATATTTGTGTGTGAAAGCCGTCCTTCACCTAGTTTGTTGGGAACACAAAGTTCTTTTCAGTTGCAAACGGCACTTCATACATATATAAGGGGATGTACAAGCTCCAACTCGGTTTTACAGTGAAAACTGCAGGAAGTTCAAACCGGCACTAAGAAACACTCTGAGAAACCAGAGTAAATGTTTCTCCTGCAAACCGTTCCTTTGTGCTAGATGAACGAACGTCTTTCCACATGCTCAGTTCTCAGAGATAAGTGTGTGTGAATGCCGTCCTTCTACTAGCTTGTTTTGAACACAAAGTTTCTTTTCAGTTGCAAAGTGGAATCCATACATATATATGGGGGGTTAGTCGCTCCAACTCGGTTTTACAGTGAAAACTGCAGGAACATGTAACCGGCATTAGGAAAAAGACTGAGAATCCAGAGTAAATGTTTCTCCTGCAAACCGTTCCCTTTGTGCTAGATGAACGAAAGTCTATTCTCATGCTCAGTTCTGAGAGATAAGTGTGGGTGAAAGCAGTCCTTCACCTAGCTTGTTGGGAACACAAAGTTTCTTTTCAGTTGCAAAGTGGAATCCATACATATATATGGGGGGTTAGTCGCTCCAACTCGGTTTTACAGTGAAAAATGCAGGAACATGTAACCAGCATTAGGAAAAAGACTGAGAAACCAGATTAAATGTTTCTCCTGCAAACCGTTCCCTTTGTGCTAGATGAACGAAAGTCTATTCTCATGCTCAGTTCTGAGAGATAAGTGTGGGTGAAAGCAGTCCTTCACCTAGCTTGTTGGGAACACAATGTTTCTTTTCAGTTGCAAATTGGAATCCATACATATATATGGGGATTTACTCGCTCCAACTCGGTTTTACAGGGAAAACTGCAGGAACTTCTAAACGGCATTAGGAAACAGACGGAGACACCAGAGTAAAATTTTCTCCTGCAACCCCTTCCCATTGTGCTAGATGAACGAACGTCTCTCCACATGCTCAGTTCTTAGAAATAAGTGTGTGTGAAAGCCGTCCTTCAACTTTCTTGATGGGAACACAGAGTTTCTTTTCAGTTGCAAAATGCAATGCATACATATATACGTTAGGTAATCGCTCCAACTCGATTTTACAGTGAAAACTGCAGGAAATTCAAACCGGCACTAGGAAACACACTGAGAAAACAGTAAAAGTTTCTCCTGCAACCACTTCCCATTGTGCTAGATGAACGAACGTCTCTCTACATGCTTTGTTCTGAGAGATATGTGTGTGTTCAAGCCGACCTTCACCAGGCTTGTTGGGAACACAGAGTTTCTTTTCAGTTGCAAAGTGCACTGCATACATATATAAGGGGAGGTACTGGCTCCAACTCGGTTTTACAGTGAAAACTGCAGGAACTTCATACCGGCATTAGGAAAAATACTGAGAATTTAGAATAAAGTTTCTCCTGCAACCCGTTCCCTATGTGCTAGATGAACGAAAGTCTATCCACATGCTCAGTTCTGAGAGATAAGTGTGTGTGAAAGCCGTTCTTCACCTAGCTTGTTGGGAACACAGAGTTTCTTTTCATTTGTAATCGGCACTCCATAAATAAATATGGGAAGGTACACGCTCCAACTCGGTTTTACCGTGAAAACTGCAGGAATTTCAAACCGGCACTAGGAAACAGCCTGAGAAACCAGAGTAAAAGTTTCTCCTGCAAACCTATCCCTTTGTGCTAGATGAACGAACGTCTCTCCACATGCTCAGATCTCAGATATAAGTGTGTGTGAAAGCCGTACTTCACATAGCTTGTAAGGAACACAAAGATTCTTTTCAGTTGCAAACTGCACTCCATACATATATATGGGTAGGAACACGCTCAAACTCGGTTTTACAGTGAAAACTGCAGGAATATCAAACCGGCACTAGAAAACACAGTGAGAAACCAGAGTAAAAGTTTCTCCTGCAAACCGTTCCTTTTGTGCTAGATGAACGAACGTATCTCCACATGCTCAGTTCTCAGAGATAAGGGTGTGTGAAAGCCGTCCTTCACCTAGCTTGTAGGGAAAATATAGTTTTTTTCAGTTGCAAAGTGGAATACTTAAATATATATGGGAATTTACTCGCTCCAACTCGGTTTTACAGTGAAAAATGCAGGAACATCTAACCGGCATTAGGAAAAACCTGAGAATCCGGAGTAAAAGTTTCTCTTGCAAACCGTTCCCATTGTGCTAGATGAACGAACGTCTATCCACATGCTCAGTTCTGAGAGATTATTTTGTGTAAAACCGTTCTTCACCAAGCTTGTTGGGAACACAAATTTTCTTTCCTGTTGCAAACTGCACTCCATACATATATATGGGGATGTACTCGCTCCAACTCTGTTTTATAGTAAAAATTGCAGGAATTTCAAACCGGCACTAGGAAACACTCTGAGAAACCAGAGTAAATGTTTCTCCTGCAAACCGTTCCTTTGTGCTAGATGAACGAACGTCTCTCCACATGTTCAGTTGTCAGAGATAAGTGTGTGTGAATGCCGTCCTTCAACTAGCTTGTTGGGAACACAAAGTTTCTTTTCAGTTGCAAAGTGGAATCCATACATATATATGGGGGGTTAGTCGCTCCAACTCGGTTTTACAGTGAAAACTGCAGGAACATGTAACCGGCATTAGGAAAAAGACTGAGAATCCAGAGTAAATGTTTCTCCTGCAAACCGTTCCCTTTGTGCTAGATGAACGAAAGTCTATCCTCATGCTCAGTTCTGAGAGATAAGTGTGGGTGAAAGCAGTCCTTCACATAGCTTGTTGGGAACACCAAGTTCCTTTTCAGTTGCAAAGTGGAATCCATATATATATATGGGGATTTACTCGCTCCAACTCGGTTTTACAGGGAAAACTGCAGGAACTTCTAAACGGCATTAGGAAACAGACGGAGACACCAGAGTAAAATTTTCTCCTGCAACCCCTTCCCATTGTGCTAGATGAACGAACGTCTCTCCACATGCTCAGTTCTTAGAAATAAGTGTGTGTGAAAGCCGTCCTTCAACTTGCTTGATGGGAACACAGAGTTTCTTTTCAGTTGCAAAATGCAATGCATACATATATATGTTAGGTAATCGCTCCAACTCGATTTTACAGTGAAAACTGCAGTAAATTCAAACCGGCACTAGGAAACACACTGAGAAAACAGAGTAAAAGTTTCTCCTGCAACCCCTTCCCATTGTGCTAGATGAACGAACGTCTCTCCACATGCTTTGTTCTGAGAGATATGTGTGTGTTCAAGCCGACCTTCACCAGACTTGTTGGGAACACAGAGTTTCTTTTCAGTTGCAAAGTGCACTGCATACATATATATGGGGAGGTACTGGCTCCAAATCGGTTTTACAGTGAAAACTGCAGGAACTTCATACCGGAATTAGGAAAAATACTGAGAATTTAGAATAAAGTTTCTCCTGCAACCGGTTCCCTATGTGCTAGATGAACGAAAGTCTATCCACATGCTCAGTTCTGAGAGATAAGTGTGTGTGAAAGCCGTTCTTCACCTAGCTTGTTGGGAACACAGAGTTTCTTTTCAGTTGCAATCCGCACTCCATACAATTATATGGGTAGGTACTCGCTCAAACATGTTTTTACAGTGAAATCTAGGAACTTCTAACCGGCATTAGGAAACAGACTTAGAAACCACAGTAAATGTTTCTCCTGCAACCCGTTCCCTTTGTGCTAGAGGAACGAACGTCTCTCCACATGATCATTTCTTAGAGATACGTGTGTGTGAAAGCCGTCCTTCACCTAGCTTGTAGGGAAAACAAAGGTTCTTTTAAGTTGCAAAATGCACTCCATAAATATATATGGGAATGTACTCGCACCAACCCGGTTTTACAGTGAAAACTGCAGGAAATTCAAACAGGCAGTAGGAAACACTCTGAGAAACCAGAGTAAAAGTTTCTCCTGCAAACCTTTCCCTTTGGGCTAGATTAAAGAACGTCCCTCCACATGCTCAGTTCTCAGAGATAAGTGTGTGTGAAAGCCGTCCTTCACATAACTTGTAAGGAACAAAAAGCTTCTTTTCAGTTGCAAACTGCACTCCGTACATATATATGTGTAGGAATACGCTCCAACTCGGTTTTACACTGAAAACTGCAGGAACTTCAAACCGGCCCTAGGAAACACACTGAGAAACCAGAGTAAAATTTCTCCTGCAAACCGTTCCATTGTTCTAGATGAACGAACGTCTCTACACATGCTCAGTTCTCAGAGATAAGTGTGTTTGAAAGCCGTCCTTCACCTAGCTTGTAGGGAACATAAAGTTTATTTTTAGATGCAAAGTGGAATACTTACATATATATGGGAATTTATTCGCTCCAACTCGGTTTTACAGGGAAAACTGCAGGAACTTCTAACCGGCATTAGGAAACAGACTTAGAAACCAGAGTAAAAGTTCTACCAGCAAACCGTTCCCTTTGTGCTAGATGAACGAACGTCTCTCCACATGCTCAGTTCTGAGAGATATGTGTGTGTGAAAGCCGTCCTTCACCTAGCTTGTTTGGAACACAAAGTTTCTTTTCATTTGCAAAGTGGAATTAAGATATATATATATCGGGAGTTACTCGCTCCAACTCGGTTTTACAGTGAAAAATGCAGGAACATCTAACCGGCATTAGGAAAAAGTCTGAGAATCCAGTGTAAAAGTTTATCCTGCAAATCGTTCCCTTTGTGCTAGATGAACAAACGTCTCTCCACATGTTCAGTTCTGAGAGATAATTGTGGGTTAAAGCCGTCCTTCGCCTAGATTGTTGGGAAAACAAAGTTGGTTTTCAGTTGCAAATTGGAATCCATACAAATATATGGGGAGTTACACGCTCGAACTCGGTTTTACAGTGAAAACTGCAGGAACTTCTAACCGGCATTAGGAAACAGATTGAGAATCCAGTTTAAAGTTTCACCTGCAAACAGTTCCATTTGTGCTAGATGAACGAACGTCTATCCACATGCTCATTGCTGAGAGATATGTTTCTGTGAAAGCCGTCCTTCACTTTGCTTGTTGGGAACACAAAGTTTCTTTTCAGTTGCAAACTGCACTCCATACATATATATCTGGAGGTACTCGCTCCAAATCGATTTTACAGTGAAAACTGCAGGAACTTCAAACCGGCCCTACGAAAAACACTGAGAAATCAGAGTAAAAGTTTCTCCTGTAAACCGTTCCTTTGTGCTATATAAACGAACGTCTCTCCACATGCTCAGTTCTAGAGATAAGTGTGTGTGAAAGCTGTCCTTCACCTAGATTTTTGGGAACACAAAGTTTCTTTTCAGTTGCAAAGTGGAATCCATACATATACATGGGGTGTTACTCGATCCAACATGGTTTTACAGGGAAAACCGCAGGAACATCTAACCGGCATTAGGAAACAGACTGAGAAAGCACAGTAAAATTTTCTCCTGCAACCCGTTCCCTTTGTGCTAGATGAACGAACGTCGTTCAACATGCTCAGTTCTGAGAGATAAGTGTGTGTGAATGCCGTACTTCCCCTAGCTTGTTGGGAACACAGAGTTTCTTTCAGTTGCAAACTGTACTCCATACAATTATAAGGGGAATTACTAGCTCCAACACGGTTTTACAGTGAAAACTGCAGGAACTTCAAAAATGCACTAGGAAACACACTGAGAAATCAGAGCAAAGTTACTCCTGCAAACCGTTCCCTTTGTGCTAGATGAACGAAGGTCTCTAAACATGCTTAGTTCTCAGAGATAAGTGTGTGTGAAAGCCGTCCTTCACCTAGCATTTGGGAACACAGAGTTTCTTTTCAGTTGAAAAATGCACTGCATACATATATATGGGGAGGTACACGCTCCAACTCGTTTTTACTGTGAAAACTGCAGAAAATTTAAACCGACACTTGTAAAAAATTTGAGAAACCAGAGTAAAAGTTTCTCCTGCAAACATTTCCATTTGTGCTAGATGAACGAACGTCTCTCCACATGCTCAGTTCTGAGAGATAAGTGTCTGTGAAAGCCGTCCTTCAACTAGCTTGTTGGGAACACAAAGTTTCATATCAGTTTGAAACTGCACTCCTTACATATGTATAGGGAGGTACTCGCTCCAACACGGTTTTACAGTGAAAACTGCAGGAACATCTAACCGGCACTAGGAAACACTCTGAGAAACCAGAGTAAAAGTTTCTCCTGCAACCAGTTCCCTTTGTGCTAGATGAACGAACGTCTCTCCACATGCTCAGTTCTCAGAGATAAGTGTGAGTGAAAGCCGTCCTTCACCTAGCTTGTTGGGATCACAGAGTTTCTTTTCAGTTGCAAACTGCACTGCATACCTATATATGGGTAAGTTCTGGCTCCAACTCCCTTTTACAGTGAAAACTGCAGGAACTTCATACCGGCATTAGGAAAAAGACTGAGAATTTAGAATAAATTTGTCCTGAAACCCATTCCCTATGTGCTAGATGAACGAACGTCTCTCCACATGCTCAGTTCTCAGAGATAAGTGTGTGTGAAAGCCGTCCTTCACCTAGCTTGTTGGGAACACAGAGTTTCTTTCCAGTTGTTATCGGCACTCCATACATTTATATGGATAGGTACTCGCTCAAACATGTTTTTACAGTGAAATCTGCAAGAACTTCTAACCGGCATTAGGAAACAGACTTAGAAACCAGAGTAAATATTTCTCCTGCAAACCGTTCATTTTGTGCTAGATAAACGAACGTCTCTCCACATGATCAGTTCTGAGAGATATGTGTGTGTGAAAGCCGTCGTTCACCTAGCTTGTTGGGAACACAAAGTTTCTTATCTGTTGCAAACTGCACTCCATACATATATATGGGATGTACTCGCTCCAACTCGGTTTTACAGTGAAAACTGCAGGAATTTCAAACCGGCACTAGGAAACACACTGAAAATCCAGAGTAAAATTTCTTCTTGCAACCCGTTCCCTTTGTGCTAGATGAATGAACGTCTCTACACTTGCTCAGTTCTGGGTGATAAGTGTGTGTGAAAGCCGTCCTTCACCTAGCTTGTTTGGAACACAAAGTTTCTTTTCATTTGCAAAGTGGAATTAAGATATATATATATCGGGAGTTACTCGCTCCAACTCGGTTTTACAGTGAAAAATGCAGGAACATCTAACCGGCATTAGGAAAAAGTCTGAGAATCCAGTGTAAAAGTTTATCCTGCAAATCGTTCCCTTTGTGCTAGATGAACAAACGTCTCTCCACATGTTCAGTTCTGAGAGATAATTGTGGGTTAAAGCCGTCCTTCGCCTAGATTGTTGGGAAAACAAAGTTGGTTTTCAGTTGCAAATTGGAATCCATACAAATATATGGGGAGTTACACGCTCGAACTCGGTTTTACAGTGAAAACTGCAGGAACTTCTAACCGGCATTAGGAAACAGATTGAGAATCCAGTTTAAAGTTTCACCTGCAAACAGTTCCATTTGTGCTAGATGAACGAACGTCTATCCACATGCTCATTGCTGAGAGATATGTTTCTGTGAAAGCCGTCCTTCACTTTGCTTGTTGGGAACACAAAGTTTCTTTTCAGTTGCAAACTGCACTCCATACATATATATCTGGAGGTACTCGCTCCAAATCGATTTTACAGTGAAAACTGCAGGAACTTCAAACCGGCCCTACGAAAAACACTGAGAAATCAGAGTAAAAGTTTCTCCTGTAAACCGTTCCTTTGTGCTATATAAACGAACGTCTCTCCACATGCTCAGTTCTAGAGATAAGTGTGTGTGAAAGCTGTCCTTCACCTAGATTTTTGGGAACACAAAGTTTCTTTTCAGTTGCAAAGTGGAATCCATACATATACATGGGGTGTTACTCGATCCAACATGGTTTTACAGGGAAAACCGCAGGAACATCTAACCGGCATTAGGAAACAGACTGAGAAAGCACAGTAAAATTTTCTCCTGCAACCCGTTCCCTTTGTGCTAGATGAACGAACGTCGTTCAACATGCTCAGTTCTGAGAGATAAGTGTGTGTGAATGCCGTACTTCCCCTAGCTTGTTGGGAACACAGAGTTTCTTTCAGTTGCAAACTGTACTCCATACAATTATAAGGGGAATTACTAGCTCCAACACGGTTTTACAGTGAAAACTGAAGGAACTTCAAAAATGCACTAGGAAACACACTGAGAAATCAGAGCAAAGTTACTCCTGCAAACCGTTCCCTTTGTGCTAGATGAACGAAGGTCTCTAAACATGCTTAGTTCTCAGAGATAAGTGTGTGTGAAAGCCGTCCTTCACCTAGCATTTGGGAACACAGAGTTTCTTTTCAGTTGAAAAATGCAATGCATACATATATATGGGGAGGTACACGCTCCAACTCGTTTTTACTGTGAAAACTGCAGAAAATTTAAACCGACACTTGTAAAAAATTTGAGAAACCAGAGTAAAAGTTTCTCCTGCAAACATTTCCATTTGTGCTAGATGAACGAACGTCTCTCCACATGCTCAGTTCTGAGAGATAAGTGTCTGTGAAAGCCGTCCTTCAACTAGCTTGTTGGGAACACAAAGTTTCATATCAGTTTCAAACTGCACTCCTTACATATGTATAGGGAGGTACTCGCTCCAACACGGTTTTACAGTGAAAACTGCAGGAACATCTAACCGGCACTAGGAAACACTCTGAGAAACCAGAGTAAAAGTTTCTCCTGCAACCAGTTCCCTTTGTGCTAGATGAACGAACGTCTCTCCACATGCTCAGTTCTCAGAGATAAGTGTGAGTGAAAGCCGTCCTTCACCTAGCTTGTTGGGATCACAGAGTTTCTTTTCAGTTGCAAACTGCACTGCATACCTATATATGGGTAAGATCTGGCTCCAACTCCCTTTTACAGTGAAAACTGCAGGAACTTCATACCGGCATTAGGAAAAAGACTGAGAATTTAGAATAAATTTGTCCTGAAACCCATTCCCTATGTGCTAGATGAACGAACGTCTCTCCACATGCTCAGTTCTCAGAGATAAGTGTGTGTGAAAGCCGTCCTTCACCTAGCTTGTTGGGAACACAGAGTTTCTTTCCAGTTGTTATCGGCACTCCATACATTTATATGGATAGGTACTCGCTCAAACATGTTTTTACAGTGAAATCTGCAAGAACTTCTAACCGGCATTAGGAAACAGACTTAGAAACCAGAGTAAATATTTCTCCTGCAAACCGTTCATTTTGTGCTAGATAAACGAACGTCTCTCCACATGATCAGTTCTGAGAGATATGTGTGTGTGAAAGCCGTCGTTCACCTAGCTTGTTGGGAACACAAAGTTTCTTATCTGTTGCAAACTGCACTCCATACATATATATGGGATGTACTCGCTCCAACTCGGTTTTACAGTGAAAACTGCAGGAATTTCAAACCGGCACTAGGAAACACACTGAAAATCCAGAGTAAAAGTTCTTCTTGCAACCCGTTCCCTTTGTGCTAGATGAATGAACGTCTCTACACTTGCTCAGTTCTGGGTGATAAGTGTGTGTGAAAGCCGTCCTTCACCTAGCTTGTTGGGTACACAAAGTTTGTTTTCAGTTGCAAATGGAATCCATACAAATATATGGGGAGTTACACGCTCGAACTCGGTTTTAAAATGAAAACTGCAGGAACTTCTAACCGGCATTAGGAAAAAGATTGAGAATCCAGTGTAAAAGTTTCTCCTACAAACAGTTCCTTTGTGCTAGATGAACGAACGTCTCTCCACATGATCAGTTCTGAGAGATATGTGTGTGTGAAAGCCGTCGTTCACCTAGCTTGTTGGGAACACAAAGTTTCTTATCTGTTGCAAACTGCACTCCATACATATATATGGGATGTACTCGCTCCAACTCGGTTTTACAGTGAAAACTGCAGGAATTTCAAACCGGCACTAGGAAACACACTGAAAATCCAGAGTAAAAGTTCTTCTTGCAACCCGTTCCCTTTGTGCTAGATGAATGAACGTCTCTACACTTGCTCAGTTCTGGGTGATAAGTGTGTGTGAAAGCCGTCCTTCACCTAGCTTGTTGGGTACACAAAGTTTGTTTTCAGTTGCAAAGTGGAATCCATACAAATATATGGGGAGTTACACGCTCGAACTCGGTTTTAAAATGAAAACTGCAGGAACTTCTAACCGGCATTAGGAAAAAGATTGAGAATCCAGTGTAAAAGTTTCTCCTACAAACAGTTCCTTTGTGCTAGATGAACGAACGTCTATCCACATGCTCAGTTCTGAGAGATATGTTTCTGTGAAAGCCGTCTTCACTTTGTTTGTTGGGAACACAAAGTTTCTTTTCAGTTGCAAACAGCACTCTATACATATATATTTGGAGGTAGTCGCTCCAAATCGATTTTACAGTGAAAACTGCAGGAACTTGAAAGCGTCACTAGGAAACAGACTGAGAAACCACAGTAAAATTTTCTCCTGCATCCCGTTCCCTTTGTGCTAGATAAACGAACATCTCTCCACATGCTCAGTTCTGGGTGATAAGTGTGTGTGAAAGCCGTCCTTCAAATAGCTTGTTGGGAAAACATAGTTTCATATCATTTGAAATCTGCACTCCTTACATATGTATTGGGAGGTACTCGCTCCAAATCGGTTTTATAGTGAAAACTGCAGGAACATCCAACCGGCATTAGGAAACAGACTGAGAAACCAGAGTAAAAGTTTCTCCTGCAACCTCTTCCCTTTGTGCTAGATGAACGAACGTCTCTTCACATGCTCAGTTCTGAGAGAAAAGTGTGTGTGAAATCCGTACTTCACCTAGCTTGTTGGGAACACAAAGACTCTTTTCAGTTGCAAACGGCACTATATACATATATATGAGTAGGTACTAGCTCCAACTCGGTTTTACACTGAAAACTGCAGGAACTTATAACCAGCACTAGGAAACACACTGAGAAACCAGAGTAGAAGTTTCCCCTGCAAACCGTTCCCTTTGTGCTAGATGAACGAACGTCTCTCCACATGCTCAGTTCTGAGAGATAAGTGTGTTTGAAAGCCGTCCATCAACTTGCTTGTTGGGAACACAGAGATTCTTTTCAGTTGCAAACTGCACTCTCTATATATATATGGGGAGGTACTAGCTACAACTCGACTTTACAGTGAAAATGCAGTAACTTCAAACCGGCATTAGGAAACACACTGAGAAACCAGAGTAAAATATCTCCAACAACACGTTCCCTTTGTGCTAGATTAACTGTCGTCTCTCCACATGCTCAGTTCTGAGAGATAAGTGTGTGTTAAAGCAGTCCTTCACCTAGCTTGTTAGGAACACAAAGTTCCTTTTCAGTTGCAAAGTGGAATCCATACATATATATGGGGAGTTACTCGCTCCAACTCGGATTTACAAGGAAAACTGCAGGAAATTCTAACCGGCATTAGGAAACAGACTGAGAAACCAGAGTAATAGTTTCTCCTGCAATCCTTTCCCTTTGTGCTAGATGAACGAACGTCTCTCCACATGCTCATTTCTCAGACATAAGTGTGTGTGAAAGCCGTCCTTCACCTAGCTTGTTGGGAACACAGAGTTACTTTTCAATTGCAAACTTCACTCCATACATTTATATGGGGAGGGACTCGCTCCAACTAGATTTTACAATGAAAACTGCAGGAACTTCAAACCGGCACAAGGAAACACACTGAGAAACCAGAGTAAAAGTTTCTCCTGTAAACCGTTCCCTTTGGCTTGATGAACGAACGTCTCTCCACATGCTCAGTTCTCAGAGATAAGTGAGTGTGAAAGCCGTCCTTCACCTAGCTTGTTGGGAACAAAAAGTTTCTTTTCAGCTGCAAACGGCAATCCATACATATATATGGGGATGTACAAGCTCCAACTCGGTTTTACAGTCTAAACTGCAGGAACTTCAAACCGGCACTAGGAAACACACTGAAAATCCAGAGTAAAAGTTCTTCTTGCAACCCGTTCCCTTTGTGCTAGATGAATGAACGTCTCTACACTTGCTCAGTTCTGGGTGATAAGTGTGTGTGAAAGCCGTCCTTCACCTAGCTTGTTGGGTACACAAAGTTTGTTTTCAGTTGCAAAGTGGAATCCATACAAATATATGGGGAGTTACACGCTCGAACTCGGTTTTAAAATGAAAACTGCAGGAACTTCTAACCGGCATTAGGAAAAAGATTGAGAATCCAGTGTAAAAGTTTCTCCTACAAACAGTTCCTTTGTGCTAGATGAACGAACGTCTATCCACATGCTCAGTTCTGAGAGATATGTTTCTGTGAAAGCCGTCTTCACTTTGTTTGTTGGGAACACAAAGTTTCTTTTCAGTTGCAAACAGCACTCTATACATATATATTTGGAGGTAGTCGCTCCAAATCGATTTTACAGTGAAAACTGCAGGAACTTGAAAGCGTCACTAGGAAACAGACTGAGAAACCACAGTAAAATTTTCTCCTGCATCCCGTTCCCTTTGTGCTAGATAAACGAACATCTCTCCACATGCTCAGTTCTGGGTGATAAGTGTGTGTGAAAGCCGTCCTTCAAATAGCTTGTTGGGAAAACATAGTTTCATATCATTTGAAATCTGCACTCCTTACATATGTATTGGGAGGTACTCGCTCCAAATCGGTTTTATAGTGAAAACTGCAGGAACATCCAACCGGCATTAGGAAACAGACTGAGAAACCAGAGTAAAAGTTTCTCCTGCAACCTCTTCCCTTTGTGCTAGATGAACGAACGTCTCTTCACATGCTCAGTTCTGAGAGAAAAGTGTGTGTGAAATCCGTACTTCACCTAGCTTGTTGGGAACACAAAGACTCTTTTCAGTTGCAAACGGCACTATATACATATATATGAGTAGGTACTAGCTCCAACTCGGTTTTACACTGAAAACTGCAGGAACTTATAACCAGCACTAGGAAACACACTGAGAAACCAGAGTAGAAGTTTCCCCTGCAAACCGTTCCCTTTGTGCTAGATGAACGAACGTCTCTCCACATGCTCAGTTCTGAGAGATAAGTGTGTTTGAAAGCCGTCCATCAACTTGCTTGTTGGGAACACAGAGATTCTTTTCAGTTGCAAACTGCACTCTCTATATATATATGGGGAGGTACTAGCTACAACTCGACTTTACAGTGAAAATGCAGTTACTTCAAACCGGCATTAGGAAACACACTGAGAAACCAGAGTAAAATATCTCCAACAACACGTTCCCTTTGTGCTAGATTAACTGTCGTCTCTCCACATGCTCTGTTCTGAGAGATAAGTGTGTGTTAAAGCAGTCCTTCACCTAGCTTGTTAGGAACACAAAGTTCCTTTTCAGTTGCAAAGTGGAATCCATACATATATATGGGGAGTTACTCGCTCCAACTCGGATTTACAAGGAAAACTGCAGGAAATTCTAACCGGCATTAGGAAACAGACTGAGAAACCAGTGTAAATGTTTCTCCTGGAACCCGTTCCATTTCGGCTAGATGAACGAAGTCTCTCCACATGCTCAGTTCTGAGAGATAAGTGTGGGTGAAAGCCGCCCTTCACCTAGCTTGTTGGGAACACAAAGATTCTTTTCAGTTGCAAACGGCACTCCATACATATATATGGGGATGTACTCGCTCCAACACTCTTTTACAGTGAAAACTGCAGGAATTTCAAACCGGTACTAGGAAACACACTGAAAATCCAGAGTAAAAGTTCCTCCTGCAAACAGTTCGTTTTGTGCTAGATGAACCAACGTCTCTCCACATGCTCAGTTCTGAGAGATAAGTAAAGTTGAATGCCGTCCTTCACCTAGCTTGTTGGAAAAACAAAGTTTCTTTTCAGTTGCAAAGTGGAATCCATACATATATATGGGGTGTTACTCGCTCCAACTCGGTTTTACAGGGAAAACTGCAGGAACTTCTAACCGGCATTAGGAAACAGACTGAGAAACCAGAGTAAAATTTTCTCCTGCAACCCCTTCCCGTTGCGCTAGATGAACGAACGTGTCTCCACATGCTCATTTCTTAGAAATAAGTGTGTGTGAAAGCCGTCCTTCAACTTGCTTGATGGGAACACAGAGTTTCTTTTCAGTTGCAAAATGCAATGCATACATATATATGTTAGGTAATCGCTCCAACTCGATTTTACAGGGAAAACTGCAAGAAATTCAAACTGGCACTAGGAAACACACTGAGAAAACAGAGTAAAAGTTTCTCCTGCAACCCCTTCCCATTGTGCTAGATGAACGAACGTCTCTCCACATGCTTTGTTCTGAGAGATATGTGTGTGTTCAAGCCGACCTTCACCAGGCTTGTTGGGAACACAGAGTTTCTTTTCAGTTGCAAAGTGCACTGCATACATATATAAGGGGAGGTACTGGCTCCAACTCGGTTTTACAGTGAAAACTGCAGGAACTTCATACCGGCATTAGGAAAAATACTGAGAATTTAGAATAAAGTTTCTCCTGCAACCCGTTCCCTATGTGCTAGATGAACGAAAGTCTATCCACATGCTCAGTTCTGAGAGATAAGTGTGTGTGAAAGCCGTTCTTCACCTAGCTTGTTGGGAACACAGAGTTTCTTTTCATTTGCAATCGGCACTCCATACAATTATATGGGTAGGTACTCGCTCAAACATGTTTTTACAGTTAAATCTAGGAACTTGTAACCGGCATTAGGAAACAGACTTAGAAACCACAGTAAATGTTTCTCCTGCAACCCGTTCCCTTTGTGCTAGATGAACGAACGTCTCTCCACATGATCAGTTCTGAGAGAAATGTGTGTGTGAAAGCCGTACATCACCTAGCTTGTTGGGAACACAATGTGTCTTTTCAGTTGCAAAGTGGAATCCATATATATATATGGGGAGTTACTGTCTCCAACTCGGTTTTACAGTGAAAAATGCAGGAATATCTAACCGGCATCAAAAAAAAACTGACAATCCAGAGTAAAAGTTTCTAATGCAACCAGTTCTTTTGTGATAGATGAACGAACTTCTCTGCACATGCTCAGTTCTGAGAGATAATTTTGTGTGAAAACCGTTCTTCACCAAGCTTGTTGGGAACACAAATTTTCTTTCCTGTTGCAAACTGCACTCCATACATATTTATGGGGAGGTACTCGCTCCAACTCGGTTTTATAGTAAAAATTGCAGGAATTTCAAACCGGCACTAGGAAACACTCTGAGAAACCAGAGTAAATGTTTCTCCTGCAAACCGTTCCTTTGTGCTAGATGAACGAACGTCTCTCCACATGCTCTGTTCTGAGAGATATGTGTGTGTTCAAGCCGACCTTCACCAGGCTTGTTGGGAACACAGAGTTTCTTTTCAGTTGCAAAGTGCACTGCATACATATATATGGGGAGGTACTGGCTCCAACTCGGTTTTACAGTGAAAACTGCAGGAACTTCATACCGGCATTAGGAAAAATACTGAGAATTTAGAATAAAGTTTCTACTGCAACCCGTTCCCTATGTGCTAGATGAACGAACGTCTATGCACATGCTCAGTTCTGAGAGATAAGTGTGTGTGAAAGCCGTTCTTCACCTAGCTTGTTGGGAACACAGAGTTTCTTTTCAGTTGCAAAGTGGAATCCATACATATATATGGGGATTTACTCGCTCCAACTCGGTTTTACAGGGAAAACTGCAGGAACTTCTAAACGGCATTAGGAAACAGACGGAGACACCAGAGTAAAATTTTCTCCTGCAACCCCTTCCCATTGTGCTAGATGAACGAACGTCTCTCCACATGCTCAGTTCTTAGAAATAAGTGTGTGTGAAAGCCGTCCTTCAACTTGCTTGATGGGAACACAGAGTTTCTTTTCAGTTGCAAAATGCAATGCATACATATATACGTTAGGTAATCGCTCCAACTCGATTTTATAGTGAAAACTGCAGGAAATTCAAACCGGCACTAGGAAACACACTGAGAAAACAGAGTAAAAGTTTCTCCTGCAACCCCTTCCCATTATGCTAGATGAACGAACGTCTCTCTACATGCTTTGTTCTGAGAGATATGTGTGTGTTCAAGCCGACCTTCACCAGGCTTGTTGGGAACACAGAGTTTCTTTTCAGTTGCAAAGTGCACTGCATACATATATAAGGGGAGGTACTGGCTCCAACTCGGTTTTACAGTGAAAACTGCAGGAACTTCATACCGGCATTAGGAAAAATACTGAGAATTTAGAATAAAGTTTCTCCTGCAACCCGTTCCCTATGTGCTAGATGAACGAAAGTCTATCCACATGCTCAGTTCTGAGAGATAAGTGTGTGTGAAAGCCGTTCTTCACCTAGCTTGTTGGGAACACAGAGTTTCTTTTCATTTGCAATCGGCACTCCATAAATAAATATGGGAAGGTACACGCTCCAACTCGGTTTTACAGTGAAAACTGCAGGAATTTCAAACCGGCACTAGGAAACAGCCTGAGAAACCAGAGTAAAAGTTTCTCCTGCAAAACTATCCCTTTGTGCTAGATGAACGAACGTCTCTCCACATGCTCAGATCTCAGATATAAGTGTGTGTGAAAGCCGTACTTCACATAGCTTGTAAGGAACACAAAGATTCTTTTCAGTTGCAAACTGCACTCCATACATATATATGGGTAGGAACACGCTCAAACTCGGTTTTACAGTGAAAACTGCAGGAATATCAAACCGGCACTAGAAAACACAGTGAGAAACCAGAGTAATAGTTTCTCCTGCAAACCGTTCCTTTTGTGCTAGATGAACGAACGTATCTCCACATGCTCAGTTCTCAGAGATAAGGGTGTGTGAAAGCCGTCCTTCACCTAGCTTGTAGGGAAAATATAGTTTTTTTCAGTTGCAAAGTGGAATACTTAAATATATATGGGAATTTACTCGCTCCAACTCGGTTTTACAGTGAAAAATGCAGGAACATCTAACCGGCATTAGGAAAAACCTGAGAATCCGGAGTAAAAGTTTCTCTTGCAAACCGTTCCCATTGTGCTAGATGAACGAACGTCTATCCACATGCTCAGTTCTGAGAGATTATTTTGTGTAAAACCGTTCTTCAACAAGCTTGTTGGGAACACAAATTTTCTTTCCTGTTGCAAACTGCACTCCATACATATATATGGGGATGTACTCGCTCCAACTCTGTTTTATAGTAAAAATTGCAGGAATTTCAAACCGGCACTAGGAAACACTCTGAGAAACCAGAGTAAATGTTTCTCCTGCAAACCGTTCTTTGTGCTAGATGAACGAACGTCTCTCCACATGTTCAGTTGTCAGAGATAAGTGTGTGTGAATGCCGTCCTTCAACTAGCTTGTTGGGAACACAAAGTTTCTTTTCAGTTGCAAAGTGGAATCCATACATATATATGGGGGGTTAGTCGCTCCAACTCGGTTTTACAGTGAAAACTGCAGGAACATGTAACCGGCATTAGGAAAAAGACTGAGAATCCAGAGTAAATGTTTCTCCTGCAAACCGTTCCCTTTGTGCTAGATGAATGAAAGTCTATCCTCATGCCCAGTTCTGAGAGATAAGTGTGGGTGAAAGCAGTCCTTCACCTAGCTTGTTGGGAACACCAAGTTCCTTTTCAGTTGCAAAGTGGAATCCATATATATATATGGGGATTTACTCGCTCCAACTCGGTTTTACAGGGAAAACTGCAGGAACTTCTAAACGGCATTAGGAAACAGACGGAGACACCAGAGTAAAATTTTCTCCTGCAACCCCTTCCCATTGTGCTAGATGAACGAACGTCTCTCCACATGCTCAGTTCTTAGAAATAAGTGTGTGTGAAAGCCGTCCTTCAACTTGCTTGATGGGAACACAGAGTTTCTTTTCAGTTGCAAAATGCAATGCATACATATATATGTTAGGTAATCGCTCCAACTCGATTTTACAGTGAAAACTGCAGTAAATTCAAACCGGCACTAGGAAACACACTGAGAAAACAGAGTAAAAGTTTCTCCTGCAACCCCTTCCCATTGTGCTAGATGAACGAACGTCTCTTCACATGCTTTGTTCTGAGAGATATGTGTGTGTTCAAGCCGACCTTCACCAGACTTGTTGGGAACACAGAGTTTCTTTTCAGTTGCAAAGTGCACTGCATACATATATATGGGGAGGTACTGGCTCCAAATCGGTTTTACAGTGAAAACTGCAGGAACTTCATACCGGAATTAGGAAAAATACTGAGAATTTAGAATAAAGTTTCTCCTGCAACCGGTTCCCTATGTGCTAGATGAACGAAAGTCTATCCACATGCTCAGGTCTGAGAGATAAGTGTGTGTGAAAGCCGTTCTTCACCTAGCTTGTTGGGAACACAAATTTTCTTTCCTGTTGCAAACTGCACTCCATACATATATATGGGGATGTACTCGCTCCAACTCTGTTTTATAGTAAAAATTGCAGGAATTTCAAACCGGCACTAGGAAACACTCTGAGAAACCAGAGTAAATGTTTCTCCTGCAA
The DNA here is from genome assembly GCF_036321535.1 of Camelus dromedarius. Lineage (NCBI taxonomy): Eukaryota > Metazoa > Chordata > Mammalia > Artiodactyla > Camelidae > Camelus > Camelus dromedarius. The sequence continues at coordinate 2,826,363 of NC_087451.1, read as the reverse complement.
ACCGTTCCTTTGTGCTAGATGAACGAACGTCTCTCCACATGTTCAGTTGTCAGAGATAAGTGTGTGTGAATGCCGTCCTTCAACTAGCTTGTTGGGAACACAAAGTTTCTTTTCAGTTGCAAAGTGGAATCCATACATATATATGGGGGGTTAGTCGCTCCAACTCGGTTTTACAGTGAAAACTGCAGGAACATGTAACCGGCATTAGGAAAAAGACTGAGAATCCAGAGTAAATGTTTCTCCTGCAAACCGTTCCCTTTGTGCTAGATGAACGAAAGTCTATCCTCATGCTCAGTTCTGAGAGATAAGTGTGGGTGAAAGCAGTCCTTCACCTAGCTTGTTGGGAACACCAAGTTCCTTTTCAGTTGCAAAGTGGAATCCATATATATATATGGGGATTTACTCGCTCCAACTCGGTTTTACAGGGAAAACTGCAGGAACTTCTAAACGGCATTAGGAAACAGACGGAGACACCAGAGTAAAATTTTCTCCTGCAACCCCTTCCCATTGTGCTAGATGAACGAACGTCTCTCCACATGCTCAGTTCTTAGAAATAAGTGTGTGTGAAAGCCGTCCTTCAACTTGCTTGATGGGAACACAGAGTTTCTTTTCAGTTGCAAAATGCAATGCATACATATATATGTTAGGTAATCGCTCCAACTCGATTTTACAGTGAAAACTGCAGTAAATTCAAACCGGCACTAGGAAACACACTGAGAAAACAGAGTAAAAGTTTCTCCTGCAACCCCTTCCCATTGTGCTAGATGAACGAACGTCTCTCCACATGCTTTGTTCTGAGAGATATGTGTGTGTTCAAGCCGACCTTCACCAGACTTGTTGGGAACACAGAGTTTCTTTTCAGTTGCAAAGTGCACTGCATACATATATATGGGGAGGTACTGGCTCCAAAACGGTTTTACAGTGAAAACTGCAGGAACTTCATACCGGAATTAGGAAAAATACTGAGAATTTAGAATAAAGTTTCTCCTGCTACCGGTTCCCTATGTGCTAGATGAACGAAAGTCTATCCACATGCTCAGTTCTGAGAGATAAGTGTGTGTGAAAGCCGTTCTTCACCTAGCTTGTTGGGAACACAGAGTTTCTTTTCAGTTGCAATCCGCACTCCATACAATTATATGGGTAGGTACTCGCTCAAACATGTTTTTACAGTGAAATCTAGGAACTTCTAACCGGCATTAGGAAACAGACTTAGAAACCACAGTAAATGTTTCTCCTGCAACCCGTTCCCTTTGTGCTAGATGAACGAACGTCTCTCCACATGATCATTTCTTAGAGATACGTGTGTGTGAAAGCCGTCCTTCACCTAGCTTGTAGGGAAAACTAAGGTTCTTTTAAGTTGCAAAATGCACTCCATAAATATATATGGGAATGTACTCGCACCAACTCGGTTTTACAGTGAAAACTGCAGGAAATTCAAACAGGCAGTAGGAAACACTCTGAGAAACCAGAGTAAAAGTTTCTCCTGCAAACCTTTCCCTTTGGGCTAGATTAAAGAACGTCCCTCCACATGCTCAGTTCTCAGAGATAAGTGTGTGTGAAAGCCGTCCTTCACATAACTTGTAAGGAACAAAAAGCTTCTTTTCAGTTGCAAACTGCACTCCATACATATATATGTGTAGGAATACGCTCCAACTCGGTTTTACACTGAAAACTGCAGGAACTTCAAACCGGCCCTAGGAAACACACTGAGAAACCAGAGTAAAATTTCTCCTGCAAACCGTTCCATTGTTCTAGATGAACGAACGTTTCTACACATGCTCAGTTCTCAGAGATAAGTGTGTTTGAAAGCCGTCCTTCACCTAGCTTGTAGGGAACATAAAGTTTATTTTTAGATGCAAAGTGGAATACTTACATATATATGGGAATTTATTCGCTCCAACTCGGTTTTACAGGGAAAACTGCAGGAACTTCTAACCGGCATTAGGAAACAGACTTAGAAACCAGAGTAAAAGTTCTACCAGCAAACCGTTCCTTTTGTGCTAGATGAACGAACGTCTCTCCACATGCTCAGTTCTGAGAGATATGTGTGTGTGAAAGCCGTCCTTCACCTAGCTTGTTTGGAACACAAAGTTTCTTTTCATTTGCAAAGTGGAATTAAGATATATATATATCGGGAGTTACTCGCTCCAACTCGGTTTTACAGTGAAAAATGCAGGAACATCTAACCGGCATTAGGAAAAAGTCTGAGAATCCAGTGTAAAAGTTTATCCTGCAAATCGTTCCCTTTGTGCTAGATGAACAAACGTCTCTCCACATGTTCAGTTCTGAGAGATAATTGTGGGTTAAAGCCGTCCTTCGCCTAGATTGTTGGGAAAACAAAGTTGGTTTTCAGTTGCAAATTGGAATCCATACAAATATATGGGGAGTTACACGCTCGAACTCGGTTTTACAGTGAAAACTGCAGGAACTTCTAACCGGCATTAGGAAACAGATTGAGAATCCAGTTTAAAGTTTCACCTGCAAACAGTTCCATTTGTGCTAGATGAACGAACGTCTATCCACATGCTCATTGCTGAGAGATATGTTTCTGTGAAAGCCGTCCTTCACTTTGCTTGTTGGGAACACAAAGTTTCTTTTCAGTTGCAAACTGCACTCCATACATATATATCTGGAGGTACTCGCTCCAAATCGATTTTACAGTGAAAACTGCAGGAACTTCAAACCGGCCCTACGAAAAACACTGAGAAATCAGAGTAAAAGTTTCTCCTGTAAACCGTTCCTTTGTGCTATATAAACGAACGTCTCTCCACATGCTCAGTTCTAGAGATAAGTGTGTGTGAAAGCTGTCCTTCACCTAGATTTTTGGGAACACAAAGTTTCTTTTCAGTTGCAAAGTGGAATCCATACATATACATGGGGTGTTACTCGATCCAACATGGTTTTACAGGGAAAACCGCAGGAACATCTAACCGGCATTAGGAAACAGACTGAGAAAGCACAGTAAAATTTTCTCCTGCAACCCGTTCCCTTTGTGCTAGATGAACGAACGTCTTTCAACATGCTCAGTTCTGAGAGATAAGTGTGTGTGAATGCCGTACTTCCCCTAGCTTGTTGGGAACACAGAGTTTCTTTCAGTTGCAAACTGTACTCCATACAATTATAAGGGGAATTACTAGCTCCAACACGGTTTTACAGTGAAAACTGCAGGAACTTCAAAAATGCACTAGGAAACACACTGAGAAATCAGAGCAAAGTTACTCCTGCAAACCGTTCCCTTTGTGCTAGATGAACGAAGGTCTCTAAACATGCTTAGTTCTCAGAGATAAGTGTGTGTGAAAGCCGTCCTTCACCTAGCATTTGGGAACACAGAGTTTCTTTTCAGTTGAAAAATGCACTGCATACATATATATGGGGAGGTACACGCTCCAACTCGTTTTTACTGTGAAAACTGCAGAAAATTTAAACCGACACTTGTAAAAAATTTGAGAAACCAGAGTAAAAGTTTCTCCTGCAAACATTTCCATTTGTGCTAGATGAACGGACGTCTCTCCACATGCTCAGTTCTGAGAGATAAGTGTCTGTGAAAGCCGTCCTTCAACTAGCTTGTTGGGAACACAAAGTTTCATATCAGTTTCAAACTGCACTCCTTACATATGTATAGGGAGGTACTCGCTCCAACACGGTTTTACAGTGAAAACTGCAGGAACATCTAACCGGCACTAGGAAACACTCTGAGAAACCAGAGTAAAAGTTTCTCCTGCAACCAGTTCCCTTTGTGCTAGATGAACGAACGTCTCTCCACATGCTCAGTTCTCAGAGATAAGTGTGAGTGAAAGCCGTCCTTCACCTAGCTTGTTGGGATCACAGAGTTTCTTTTCAGTTGCAAACTGCACTGCATACCTATATATGGGTAAGTTCTGGCTCCAACTCCCTTTTACAGTGAAAACTGCAGGAACTTCATACCGGCATTAGGAAAAAGACTGAGAATTTAGAATAAATTTGTCCTGAAACCCATTCCCTTTGTGCTAGATGAACGAACGTCTCTCCACATGCTCAGTTCTCAGAGATAAGTGTGTGTGAAAGCCGTCCTTCACCTAGCTTGTTGGGAACACAGAGTTTCTTTCCAGTTGTTATCGGCACTCCATACATTTATATGGATAGGTACTCGCTCAAACATGTTTTTACAGTGAAATCTGCAAGAACTTCTAACCGGCATTAGGAAACAGACTTAGAAACCAGAGTAAATATTTCTCCTGCAAACCGTTCATTTTGTGCTAGATAAACGAACGTCTCTCCACATGATCAGTTCTGAGAGATATGTGTGTGTGAAAGCCGTCGTTCACCTAGCTTGTTGGGAACACAAAGTTTCTTATCTGTTGCAAACTGCACTCCATACATATATATGGGATGTACTCGCTCCAACTCGGTTTTACAGTGAAAACTGCAGGAATTTCAAACCGGCACTAGGAAACACTCTGAGAAACCAGAGTAAAAGTTTCTCCTGCAAACAGTTCCTTGTGCTAGATGAACGAACGTCTCTCCACATGCTCAGTTCTCAGAGATAAGTGTGTGTGAAAGCCGTTCTTCAACTAGCTCGTTTGGAACACAATGTTTCTCTTCAGTTGTAAAGTGCAATCCATACATATATATGGGGATTTACTTGCTCCAAGTCGGTGTTACAGGGAAAACGGCAGGAACTTCTAACCGGCATTAGGAAACAGACTGAGAAACCAGAGTAATAGTTTCTCCTGCAATCCTTTCCCTTTGTGCTAGATGAACGAACGTCTCTCCACATGCTCATTTCTCAGACATAAGTGTGTGTGAAAGCCGTCCTTCACCTAGCTTGTTGGGAACACAGAGTTACTTTTCAATTGCAAACTTCACTCCATACATTTATATGGGGAGGGACTCGCTCCAACTAGATTTTACAGTGAAAACTGCAGGAACTTCAAACCGGCACAAGGAAACACACTGAGAAACCAGAGTAAAATTTTCTCCTGTAAACCGTTCCCTTTGGCTTGATGAACGAAAGTCTCTCCACATGCTCAGTTCTCAGAGATAAGTGAGTGTGAAAGCCGTCCTTCACCTAGCTTGTTGGGAACAAAAAGTTTCTTTTCAGCTGCAAACGGCAATCCATACATATATATGGGGATGTACAAGCTCCAACTCGGTTTTACAGTCTAAACTGCAGGAACTTCAAACCGGCACTAGGAAACACACTGAAAATCCAGAGTAAAAGTTCTTCTTGCAACCCGTTCCCTTTGTGCTAGATGAATGAACGTCTCTACACTTGCTCAGTTCTGGGTGATAAGTGTGTGTGAAAGCCGTCCTTCACCTAGCTTGTTGGGTACACAAAGTTTGTTTTCAGTTGCAAAGTGGAATCCATACAAATATATGGGGAGTTACACGCTCGAACTCGGTTTTAAAATGAAAACTGCAGGAACTTCTAACCGGCATTAGGAAAAAGATTGAGAATCCAGTGTAAAAGTTTCTCCTACAAACAGTTCCTTTGTGCTAGATGAACGAACGTCTATCCACATGCTCAGTTCTGAGAGATATGTTTCTGTGAAAGCCGTCTTCACTTTGTTTGTTGGGAACACAAAGTTTCTTTTCAGTTGCAAACAGCACTCTATACATATATATTTGGAGGTAGTCGCTCCAAATCGATTTTACAGTGAAAACTGCAGGAACTTGAAAGCGTCACTAGGAAACAGACTGAGAAACCACAGTAAAATTTTCTCCTGCATCCCGTTCCCTTTGTGCTAGATAAACGAACATCTCTCCACATGCTCAGTTCTGGGTGATAAGTGTGTGTGAAAGCCGTCCTTCAAATAGCTTGTTGGGAAAACATAGTTTCATATCATTTGAAATCTGCACTCCTTACATATGTATTGGGAGGTACTCGCTCCAAATCGGTTTTATAGTGAAAACTGCAGGAACATCCAACCGGCATTAGGAAACAGACTGAGAAACCAGAGTAAAAGTTTCTCCTGCAACCTCTTCCCTTTGTGCTAGATGAACGAACGTCTCTTCACATGCTCAGTTCTGAGAGAAAAGTGTGTGTGAAATCCGTACTTCACCTAGCTTGTTGGGAACACAAAGACTCTTTTCAGTTGCAAACGGCACTATATACATATATATGAGTAGGTACTAGCTCCAACTCGGTTTTACACTGAAAACTGCAGGAACTTATAACCAGCACTAGGAAACACACTGAGAAACCAGAGTAGAAGTTTCCCCTGCAAACCGTTCCCTTTGTGCTAGATGAACGAACGTCTCTCCACATGCTCAGTTCTGAGAGATAAGTGTGTTTGAAAGCCGTCCATCAACTTGCTTGTTGGGAACACAGAGATTCTTTTCAGTTGCAAACTGCACTCTCTCTATATATATGGGGAGGTACTAGCTACAACTCGACTTTACAGTGAAAATGCAGTAACTTCAAACCGGCATTAGGAAACACACTGAGAAACCAGAGTAAAATATCTCCAACAACACGTTCCCTTTGTGCTAGATTAACTGTCGTCTCTCCACATGCTCAGTTCTGAGAGATAAGTGTGTGTTAAAGCAGTCCTTCACCTAGCTTGTTAGGAACACAAAGTTCCTTTTCAGTTGCAAAGTGGAATCCATACATATATATGGGGAGTTACTCGCTCCAACTCGGATTTACAAGGAAAACTGCAGGAAATTCTAACCGGCATTAGGAAACAGACTGAGAAACCAGTGTAAATGTTTCTCCTGGAACCCGTTCCCTTTCGGCTAGATGAACGAAGTCTCTCCACATGCTCAGTTCTGAGAGATAAGTGTGGGTGAAAGCCGCCCTTCACCTAGCTTGTTGGGAACACAAAGATTCTTTTCAGTTGCAAACGGCACTCCATACATATATATGGGGATGTACTCGCTCCAACACTGTTTTACAGTGAAAACTGCAGGAATTTCAAACCGGTACTAGGAAACACACTGAAAATCCAGAGTAAAAGTTCCTCCTGCAAACCGTTCCTTTTGTGCTAGATGAACCAACGTCTCTCCACATGCTCAGTTCTGAGAGATAAGTAAAGTTGAATGCCGTCCTTCACCTAGCTTGTTGGAAAAACAAAGTTTCTTTTCAGTTGCAAAGTGGAATCCATACATATATATGGGGTGTTACTCGCTCCAACTCGGTTTTACAGGGAAAACTGCAGGAACTTCTAACCGGCATTAGGAAACAGACTGAGAAACCAGAGTAAAATTTTCTCCTGCAACCCCTTCCCGTTGCGCTAGATGAACGAACGTGTCTCCACATGCTCATTTCTTAGAAATAAGTGTGTGTGAAAGCCGTCCTTCAACTTGCTTGATGGGAACACAGAGTTTCTTTTCAGTTGCAAAATGCACTGCAAACATATATACGTTAGGTACTCGCTCCAACACGGTTTTACAGAGAAAACTGCAGGAAATTCAAACCGGCATTAGGAAACACACTGAGAAAACAGAGTAAAAGTTTCTTCTGCAACCCGTTCCCTTTGGCTTGATGAACGAACGTCTCTCCACATGCTCAGTTCTCAGAGATAAGTGTGTGTGAAAGCCGTACTTCACCTAGCTTGTAGGGAACAAAAAGTTTCTTTTCAGTTGCAAAGTGTAATCCTTACATATATATGGGGATTTACTCGCTCCAAATCTGTTTTACAGGAAAACTGCAGGAACTTCAAACCGGCACTAGGAAACACACTGAAAATCCTGAGTAAATGTTTTTCCTGCAACCCGTTCCCTTTGTGGTAGATGAACTAACGTCTCTCCACATGCTCAGTTCTGAGATATAAGTGTGGGTGAATGCCGTTCTTCAAATTGCTTGTTGGAAACACAAAGTTTCTTTTCAGTTGCATATTGCACTCCATACATTTATATCGGAAGGGACTCGCTCCAACTAGATTTTACAGTGAAAACTGCAGGAACTTCAAACCGGCACAAGGAAACACACTGAGAAACCAGAGTAAAAGTTTCTCCTGTAAACCGTTCCCTTTGGCTTGATGAACGAACGTCTCTCCACATGCTCAGTTCTCAGAGATAAGTGAGTGTGAAAGCCGTCCTTCACCTAGCTTGTTGGGAACAAAAAGTTTCTTTTCAGCTGCAAACGGCAATCCATACATACATATGGGGATGTACAAGCTCCAACTCGGTTTTACAGTCTAAACTGCAGGAACTTCAAACCGGCACTAGGAAACACACTGAAAATCCAGAGTAAAAGTTCTTCTTGCAACCCGTTCCCTTTGTGCTAGATGAATGAACGTCTCTACACTTGCTCAGTTCTGGGTGATAAGTGTGTGTGAAAGCCGTCCTTCACCTAGCTTGTTGGGTACACAAAGTTTGTTTTCAGTTGCAAAGTGGAATCCATACAAATATATGGGGAGTTACACGCTCGAACTCGGTTTTAAAATGAAAACTGCAGGAACTTCTAACCGGCATTAGGAAAAAGATTGAGAATCCAGTGTAAAAGTTTCTCCTACAAACAGTTCCTTTGTGCTAGATGAACGAACGTCTATCCACATGCTCAGTTCTGAGAGATATGTTTCTGTGAAAGCCGTCTTCACTTTGTTTGTTGGGAACACAAAGTTTCTTTTCAGTTGCAAACAGCACTCTATACATATATATTTGGAGGTAGTCGCTCCAAATCGATTTTACAGTGAAAACTGCAGGAACTTGAAAGCGTCACTAGGAAACAGACTGAGAAACCACAGTAAAATTTTCTCCTGCATCCCGTTCCCTTTGTGCTAGATAAACGAACATCTCTCCACATGCTCAGTTCTGGGTGATAAGTGTGTGTGAAAGCCGTCCTTCAAATAGCTTGTTGGGAAAACATAGTTTCATATCATTTGAAATCTGCACTCCTTACATATGTATTGGGAGGTACTCGCTCCAAATCGGTTTTATAGTGAAAACTGCAGGAACATCCAACCGGCATTAGGAAACAGACTGAGAAACCAGAGTAAAAGTTTCTCCTGCAACCTCTTCCCTTTGTGCTAGATGAACGAACGTCTCTTCACATGCTCAGTTCTGAGAGAAAAGTGTGTGTGAAATCCGTACTTCACCTAGCTTGTTGGGAACACAAAGACTCTTTTCAGTTGCAAACGGCACTATATACATATATATGAGTAGGTACTAGCTCCAACTCGGTTTTACACTGAAAACTGCAGGAACTTATAACCAGCACTAGGAAACACACTGAGAAACCAGAGTAGAAGTTTCCCCTGCAAACCGTTCCCTTTGTGCTAGATGAACGAACGTCTCTCCACATGCTCAGTTCTGAGAGATAAGTGTGTTTGAAAGCCGTCCATCAACTTGCTTGTTGGGAACACAGAGATTCTTTTCAGTTGCAAACTGCACTCTCTCTATATATATGGGGAGGTACTAGCTACAACTCGACTTTACAGTGAAAATGCAGTAACTTCAAACCGGCATTAGGAAACACACTGAGAAACCAGAGTAAAATATCTCCAACAACACGTTCCCTTTGTGCTAGATTAACTGTCGTCTCTCCACATGCTCAGTTCTGAGAGATAAGTGTGTGTTAAAGCAGTCCTTCACCTAGCTTGTTAGGAACACAAAGTTCCTTTTCAGTTGCAAAGTGGAATCCATACATATATATGGGGAGTTACTCGCTCCAACTCGGATTTACAAGGAAAACTGCAGGAAATTCTAACCGGCATTAGGAAACAGACTGAGAAACCAGTGTAAATGTTTCTCATGGAACCCGTTCCCTTTCGGCTAGATGAACGAAGTCTCTCCACATGCTCAGTTCTGAGAGATAAGTGTGGGTGAAAGCCGCCCTTCACCTAGCTTGTTGGGAACACAAAGATTCTTTTCAGTTGCAAACGGCACTCCATACATATATATGGGGATGTACTCGCTCCAACACTGTTTTACAGTGAAAACTGCAGGAATTTCAAACCGGTACTAGGAAACACACTGAAAATCCAGAGTAAAAGTTCCTCCTGCAAACCGTTCCTTTTGTGCTAGATGAACCAACGTCTCTCCACATGCTCAGTTCTGAGAGATAAGTAAAGTTGAATGCCGTCCTTCACCTAGCTTGTTGGAAAAACAAAGTTTCTTTTCAGTTGCAAAGTGGAATCCATACATATATATGGGGTGTTACTCGCTCCAACTCGGTTTTACAGGGAAAACTGCAGGAACTTCTAACCGGCATTAGGAAACAGACTGAGAAACCAGAGTAAAATTTTCTCCTGCAACCCCTTCCCGTTGCGCTAGATGAACGAACGTGTCTCCACATGCTCATTTCTTAGAAATAAGTGTGTGTGAAAGCCGTCCTTCAACTTGCTTGATGGGAACACAGAGTTTCTTTTCAGTTGCAAAATGCACTGCAAACATATATACGTTAGGTACTCGCTCCAACACGGTTTTACAGAGAAAACTGCAGGAAATTCAAACCGGCATTAGGAAACACACTGAGAAAACAGAGTAAAAGTTTCTTCTGCAACCCGTTCCCTTTGGCTTGATGAACGAACGTCTCTCCACATGCTCAGTTCTCAGAGATAAGTGTGTGTGAAAGCCGTACTTCACCTAGCTTGTAGGGAACAAAAAGTTTCTTTTCAGTTGCAAAGTGTAATCCTTACATATATATGGGGATTTACTCGCTCCAAATCTGTTTTACAGGAAAACTGCAGGAACTTCAAACCGGCACTAGGAAACACACTGAAAATCCTGAGTAAATGTTTTTCCTGCAACCCGTTCCCTTTGTGGTAGATGAACTAACGTCTCTCCACATGCTCAGTTCTGAGATATAAGTGTGGGTGAATGCCGTTCTTCAAATTGCTTGTTGGAAACACAAAGTTTCTTTTCAGTTGCATATTGCACTCCATACATTTATATCGGAAGGGACTCGCTCCAACTAGATTTTACAGTGAAAACTGCAGGAACTTCAAACCGGCACAAGGAAACACACTGAGAAACCAGAGTAAAAGTTTCTCCTGTAAACCGTTCCCTTTGGCTTGATGAACGAACGTCTCTCCACATGCTCAGTTCTCAGAGATAAGTGAGTGTGAAAGCCGTCCTTCACCTAGCTTGTTGGGAACAAAAAGTTTCTTTTCAGCTGCAAACGGCAATCCATACATACATATGGGGATGTACAAGCTCCAACTCGGTTTTACAGTCTAAACTGCAGGAACTTCAAACCGGCACTAGGAAACACACTGAAAATCCAGAGTAAAAGTTCTTCTTGCAACCCGTTCCCTTTGTGCTAGATGAATGAACGTCTCTACACTTGCTCAGTTCTGGGTGATAAGTGTGTGTGAAAGCCGTCCTTCACCTAGCTTGTTGGGTACACAAAGTTTGTTTTCAGTTGCAAAGTGGAATCCATACAAATATATGGGGAGTTACACGCTCGAACTCGGTTTTAAAATGAAAACTGCAGGAACTTCTAACCGGCATTAGGAAAAAGATTGAGAATCCAGTGTAAAAGTTTCTCCTACAAACAGTTCCTTTGTGCTAGATGAACGAACGTCTATCCACATGCTCAGTTCTGAGAGATATGTTTCTGTGAAAGCCGTCTTCACTTTGTTTGTTGGGAACACAAAGTTTCTTTTCAGTTGCAAACAGCACTCTATACATATATATTTGGAGGTAGTCGCTCCAAATCGATTTTACAGTGAAAACTGCAGGAACTTGAAAGCGTCACTAGGAAACAGACTGAGAAACCACAGTAAAATTTTCTCCTGCATCCCGTTCCCTTTGTGCTAGATAAACGAACATCTCTCCACATGCTCAGTTCTGGGTGATAAGTGTGTGTGAAAGCCGTCCTTCAAATAGCTTGTTGGGAAAACATAGTTTCATATCATTTGAAATCTGCACTCCTTACATATGTATTGGGAGGTACTCGCTCCAAATCGGTTTTATAGTGAAAACTGCAGGAACATCCAACCGGCATTAGGAAACAGACTGAGAAACCAGAGTAAAAGTTTCTCCTGCAACCTCTTCCCTTTGTGCTAGATGAACGAACGTCTCTTCACATGCTCAGTTCTGAGAGAAAAGTGTGTGTGAAATCCGTACTTCACCTAGCTTGTTGGGAACACAAAGACTCTTTTCAGTTGCAAACGGCACTATATACATATATATGAGTAGGTACTAGCTCCAACTCGGTTTTACACTGAAAACTGCAGGAACTTATAACCAGCACTAGGAAACACACTGAGAAACCAGAGTAGAAGTTTCCCCTGCAAACCGTTCCCTTTGTGCTAGATGAACGAACGTCTCTCCACATGCTCAGTTCTGAGAGATAAGTGAGTGTGAAAGCCGTCCATCAACTAGCTTGTTGGGAACACAGAGTTTCTTTTCAGTTGCAAACTGCACTCTATATATATATATGGGGAGGTACTAGCTACAACTCGACTTTACAGTGAAAATGCAGTAACTTCAAACCGGCATTAGGAAACACACTGAGAAACCAGAGTAAAATATCTCCAACAACACGTTCCCTTTGTGCTAGATTAACTGTCGTCTCTCCACATGCTCAATTCTGAGAGATAAGTGTGTGTTAAAGCAGTCCTTCACCTAGCTTGTTAGGAACACAAAGTTCCTTTTCAGTTGCAAGTGGAATCCATACATATATATGGGGAGTTACTCGCTCCAACTCGGATTTACAAGGAAAACTGCAGGAAATTCTAACCGGCATTAGGAAACAGACTGAGAAACCAGTGTAAATGTTTCTCCTGGAACCCGTTCCCTTTCGGCTAGATGAACGAAGTCTCTCCACATGCTCAGTTCTGAGAGATAAGTGTGGGTGAAAGCCGCCCTTCACCTAGCTTGTTGGGAACACAAAGATTCTTTTCAGTTGCAAACGGCACTCCATACATATATATGGGGATGTACTCGCTCCAACACTGTTTTACAGTGAAAACTGCAGGAATTTCAAACCGGTACTAGGAAACACACTGAAAATCCAGAGTAAAAGTTCCTCCTGCAAACAGTTCCTTTTGTGCTAGATGAACCAACGTCTCTCCACATGCTCAGTTCTGAGATATAAGTGTGGGTGAATGCCGTTCTTCAACTTGCTTGTTGGAAACACAAAGTTTCTTTTCAGTTTCAAACTGCACTCCATACATTTATATCGGAAGGGACTCGCTCCAACTAGATTTTACAGTGAAAACTGCAGTAATTTCATACCGGCACTAGAAAACACACTGAGAAACCAGAGTAAAAGTTTCTCCTGGAAACTGTACCTATTGTGCTACATGAACGAAGGTCTCTGCACATGCTCAATTCTGAGAGATAAGTGTGTGTGAAAGCCGTCCTTCCCCTAGCTTGTTGGGAACACAAAATTTCTTTACAGTTGCAAAATGCACTCCAATATTATATATGGGAAAGTACTCGCTCCAACTCGGTTTTACAGTGAAAACTGCAGCAAGTTCAAACAGGCACTAGGAAACACACTGAGAAACCAGAGTAAAAGTTTCTAATGCAAACACTTCCCTTTGTGTTAGATGAACGAAAGTCTCTCCACATGCTCAGTTCTGAGAAATAAGTGTGTGTGAAAGCCGCCCTTCACCTAGCTTGTAGGTAACGGAAAGTATCATTTCATTTGCAAACTGCACTCCATAGATATATATGGGGAGGCACTCGCTCCAACACGGTTTTACAGTGAAAACTGCAGGAACTTCAAACCGGCCCTAGGAAACACACTGAGAAACCAGAGTAAAATTTTCTCCTGCAAACAGTTCCTTTTGTGCTAAATGAACCAACGTCTCTCCACATGCTCAGTTCTGAGAGATAAGTAAAGTTGAATGCCGTCCTTCACCTAGCTTGTTGGAAAAACAAAGTTTCTTTTCAGTTGCAAAGTGGAATCCATACATATATATGGGGTGTTACTCGCTCCAACTCGGTTTTACAGGGAAAACTGCAGGAACTTCTAACCGGCATTAGGAAACAGACTGAGAAACCAGAGTAAAATTTTCTCCTGCAACCCCTTCCCGTTGCGCTAGATGAACGAACGTGTCTCCACATGCTCATTTCTTAGAAATAAGTGTGTGTGAAAGCCGTCCTTCAACTTGCTTGATGGGAACACAGAGTTTCTTTTCAGTTGCAAAATGCACTGCATACATATATACGTTAGGTACTCGCTCCAACACGGTTTTACAGAGAAAACTGCAGGAAATTCAAACCGGCATTAGGAAACACACTGAGAAAACAGAGTAAAAGTTTCTTCTGCAACCCGTTCCCTTTGGCTTGATGAACGAACGTCTCTCCACATGCTCAGTTCTCAGAGATAAGTGTGTGTGAAAGCCGTACTTCACCTAGCTTGTAGGGAACAAAAAGTTTCTTTTCAGTTGCAAAGTGTAATCCTTACATATATATGGGGATTTATTCGCTCCAAATCTGTTTTACAGGAAAACTGCAGGAACTTCAAACCGGCACTAGGAAACACACTGAAAATCCAGAGTAAATGTTTTTCCTGCAACCCGTTCCATTTGTGGTAGATGAACGAACGTCTCTCCACATGCTCAGTTCTGAGATATAAGTGTGGGTGAATGCCGTTCTTCAACTTGCTTGTTGGAAACACAAAGTTTCTTTTCAGTTGCAAACTGCACTCCATACATTTATATCGGAAGGGACTCGCTCCAACTAGATTTTACAGTGAAAACTGCAGTAATTTCATACCGGCACTAGAAAACACACTGAGAAACCAGAGTAAAAGTTTCTCCTGGAAACTGTACCTATTGTGCTACATGAACGAAGGTCTCCGCACATGCTCAATTCTGAGAGATAAGTGTGTGTGAAAGCCGTCCTTCCCCTAGCTTGTTGGGAACACAAAATTTCTTTTCAGTTGCAAAATGCACTCCATTATTATATATGGGAAAGTACTCGCTCCAACTCGGTTTTACAGTGAAAACTGCAGCAAGTTCAAACAGGCACTAGGAAACACACTGAGAAACCAGAGTAAAAGTTTCTAATGCAAACACTTCCCTTTGTGTTAGATGAACGAACGTCCCTCCACATGCTCAGTTCTGAGAAATAAGTGTGTGTGAAAGCCGCCCTTCACCTAGCTTGTAGGTAACGGAAAGTATCATTTCATTTGCAAACTGCACTCCATAGATATATATGGGGAGGCACTCGCTCCAACACGGTTTTACAGTGAAAACTGCAGGAACTTCAAACCGGCCCTAGGAAACACACTGAGAAACCAGAGTAAAAGTTTCTCCTGCAAACTTTTCCCTTTGTGCTAGATTAAAGAACGTCTCTCCACATGCTGAGTTCTCAGAGATAAGTGTGTGTGAAAGCCGTCCTTCACATAGCTTGTAAGGAACAAAAAGTTTCTTTTCAGGTGCAAAATGCACTCCATACATATATATGGGTAGGAACACGCTCCAAAACGGTTTTACAGTGAAAACTGCAGGAATATCAAACCGGCACTAGGAAACACACTGAGAAACCAGAGTAAAATTTCTCCTGCAAAACGTTCCATTGTGCTAGATGAGCGAACGTCTCTCCACATGCTCAGTTCTCAGAGATAAGTGTGTGTGAAAGCCGTCCTTCACCTAGCTTGTAGGGAACATAAAGTTTATTTTCAGTTGCAAAGTGGTATACTTACATATATATGGGAATTTACTCGCTCCAACTCGGTTTTACAGGGAAAACTGCAGGAACATCTAACCGGCATTAGGAAACATACTGAGAAACCAGAGTAAAAGTTCTTCCTGCAAACCGTTCCCTTTGTGCTAGATGAACGAAAGTCTCTCCACATGCTCAGTTCTCAGAGTTAAGTGTGTGTGAAAGCCGTCCTTCAACTAGCTTGATGGGAACACAGAGCTTCTTTTCAGTTGCAAAAGGCAATGCATAAATATATACGTTAGGTACTCGCTCCAACTCGGTTTTACAGTGAAAACTGCAGGAAATTCAAACCGGCACTAGGAAGCACACTGAGAAAACAGAGTAAAAGTTTCTCCTGCAACCCGTTCCCTTTGTGCTAGATGAATGAACGTCTCTCCACATGCTCTGTTCTGTGAGATATGTGTGTGTGCAAGCCGACCTTCACCTAGCTTGTTGGGAACACAGAGTTACTTTTCAGTTGCAAACTGCAGTCCATACATATATATGGGGAGGGACTCGCTCCAACAAGATTTTACAGTGAAAACTGCTGGAACTTCAAACCGGCACTAGGAAACACACTGAGAATACAGAGTATAAGTTTCTCCTGTAAACCGTTCCAATTGTGCTAGTTGAACGAACGTCTATCCACCTGCTCAGTTCTGAGAGATAATTTTGTGTGAAAACCGTTCTTCACCAAGCTTGTTGGGAACAAAAAGTATCTTTTCAGTTGCAACATGCACTCCATACATATATAAGGGGATGTACTCGCTCCAACTCGGGTTTACAGTGAAAACTGCAGGAATTTCAAACCGGCACTAGGAAACACTCTGAGAAACCAGAGTAAAAGTTTCTCCTGGAAACTGTACCTATTGTGCTACATGAACGAAGGTCTCTGCACATGCTCAATTCTGAGAGATAAGTGTGTGTGAAAGCCGTCCTTCCCCTAGCTTGTTGGGAACACAAAATTTCTTTTCAGTTGCAAAATGCACTCCATTATTATATATGGGAAAGTACTCGCTCCAACTCGGTTTTACAGTGAAAACTGCAGCAAGTTCAAACAGGCACTAGGAAACACACTGAGAAACCAGAGTAAAAGTTTCTAATGCAAACACTTCCCTTTGTGTTAGATGAACGAACGTCCCTCCACATGCTCAGTTCTGAGAAATAAGTGTGTGTGAAAGCCGCCCTTCACCTAGCTTGTAGGTAACGGAAAGTATCATTTCATTTGCAAACTGCACTCCATAGATATATATGGGGAGGCACTCGCTCCAACACGGTTTTACAGTGAAAACTGCAGGAACTTCAAACCGGCCCTAGGAAACACACTGAGAAACCAGAGTAAAAGTTTCTCCTGCAAACTTTTCCCTTTGTGCTAGATTAAAGAACGTCTCTCCACATGCTGAGTTCTCAGAGATAAGTGTGTGTGAAAGCCGTCCTTCACATAGCTTGTAAGGAACAAAAAGTTTCTTTTCAGGTGCAAAATGCACTCCATACATATATATGGGTAGGAACACGCTCCAAAACGGTTTTACAGTGAAAACTGCAGGAATATCAAACCGGCACTAGGAAACACACTGAGAAACCAGAGTAAAATTTCTCCTGCAAAACGTTCCATTGTGCTAGATGAGCGAACGTCTCTCCACATGCTCAGTTCTCAGAGATAAGTGTGTGTGAAAGCCGTCCTTCACCTAGCTTGTAGGGAACATAAAGTTTATTTTCAGTTGCAAAGTGGTATACTTACATATATATGGGAATTTACTCGCTCCAACTCGGTTTTACAGGGAAAACTGCAGGAACATCTAACCGGCATTAGGAAACATACTGAGAAACCAGAGTAAAAGTTCTTCCTGCAAACCGTTCCCTTTGTGCTAGATGAACGAAAGTCTCTCCACATGCTCAGTTCTCAGAGTTAAGTCTGTGTGAAAGCCGTCCTTCACATAGCTTGTAAGGAACAAAAAGTTTCTTTTCAGTTGCAAACTGCACTCCATACATATATATGGGTAGGAACACGCTCCAACACGGTTTTACAGTGAAAACTGCAGGAATATCAAACCGGCACTAGGAAACACACTGAGAAACCAGAGTAAAATTTCTCCTGCAAACCGTTCCATTGTGCTAGATGAGCGAACGTCTTTCCACATGCTCAGTTCTCAGAGATAAGTGTGTGTGAAAGCCGTCCTTCACCTAGCTTGTAGGGAACATAAAGTTTATTTTCAGTTGCAAAGTGGTATACTTACATATATATGGGAATTTACTCGCTCCAACTCGGTTTTACAAGGAAAACTGCAGGAACATCTAACCGGCATTAGGAAACATACTGAGAAACCAGAGTAAAAGTTCTTCCTGCAAACCGTTCCCTTTGTGCTAGATGAACGAAAGTCTCTCCACATGCTCAGTTCTCAGAGTTAAGTGTGTGTGAAAGCCGTCCTTCAACTAGCTTGATGGGAACACAGAGCTTCTTTTCAGTTGCAAAAGGCAATGCATAAATATATACGTTAGGTACTCGCTCCAACTCGGTTTTACAGTGAAAACTGCAGGAAATTCAAACCGGCACTAGGAAGCACACTGAGAAAACAGAGTAGAAGTTTCTCCTGCAACCCGTTCCCTTTGTGCTAGATGAATGAACGTCTCTCCACATGCTCTGTTCTGTGAGATATGTGTGTGTGCAAGCCGACCTTCACCTAGCTTGTTGGGAACACAGAGTTACTTTTCAGTTGCAAACTGCAGTCCATACATATATATGGGGAGGGACTCGCTCCAACAAGATTTTACAGTGAAAACTGCTGGAACTTCAAACCGGCACTAGGAAACACACTGAGAAACCAGAGTAAAAGTTTCTCCTGTAAACCGTTCCAATTGTGCTAGTTGAACGAACGTCTATCCACCTGCTCAGTTCTGAGAGATAATTTTGTGTGAAAACCGTTCTTCACCAAGCTTGTTGGGAACAAAAAGTATCTTTTCAGTTGCAACATGCACTCCATACATATATAAGGGGATGTACTCGCTCCAACTCGGGTTTACAGTGAAAACTGCAGGAATTTCAAACCGGCACTAGGAAACACTCTGAGAAACCAGAGTAAAAGTTTCTCCTGCAAACCGATCCCTTTGTTCTAGATGAACGAAAGTCTCTCCACATGCTCAGTTCTCAGAGATAAGTGTGTGTGAAAGCCGTCCTTCACATAGCTTGTAAGGAACAAAAAGTTTCTTTTCAGTTGCAAACTGCACTCCATACATATATATGGGTAGGAACACGCTCCAACACGGTTTTACAGTGAAAACTGCAGGAATATCAAACCGGCACTAGGAAACACACTGAGAAACCAGAGTAAAATTTCTCCTGCAAAACGTTCCATTGTGCTAGATGAGCGAACGTCTATCCACATGCTCAGTTCTCAGAGATAAGTGTGTGTGAAAGCCGTCCTTCACCTAGCTTGTAGGGAACATAAAGTTTATTTTCAGTTGCAAAGTGGTATACTTACTTATATATGGGAATTTACTCGCTCCAACTCTGTTTTACAAGGAAAACTGCAGGAACATCTAACCGGCATTAGGAAACATACTGAGAAACCAGAGTAAAAGTTCTTCCTGCAAACCGTTCCCTTTGTGCTAGATGAACGAAAGTCTCTCCACATGCTCAGTTCTCAGAGTTAAGTGTGTGTGAAAGCCGTCCTTCAACTAGCTTGTTGGGAACAAAAAGTTTCTTTTCAGTTGCAAAGTGGAATCCATACATATATATGGGGGGTTACTCGCTTCAACCCGATTTTACAGTGAAAACTGCAGGAACATGTAACCGGCATTAGGAAAAAGACTGAGAATCCAATGTAAATATTTCTCCTGCAAACCGTTCCCTTTTTGCTAGATGAACGAAAGTCTATCCACATGCTCAGTTCTGAGACATAAGTGTGGATGAAAGCCGTCCTTCACCTAGTTTGTTGGGAACACAAAGTTTCTTTTCAGTTGCAAACGGCACTCCATACATATCTATGGGGATGTACTCGTCCCAACTCGGTTTAACAGTGAAAACTGCAGGAATTTCAAAGTGGTACGAGGAAACACACTGAAAATCCAGAGTAAAAGTTCTTTCTGCAAACCGTTCCCTTTGTGCTAGATGAACAAACGTCTCTCCACATGCTCAGTTCTTAGAAATAAGTGTGTGTGAAAGCCGTCCTTCAACTTGCTTGATGGGAACACAGAGTTTCTTTTCAGTTGCAAAAGGCAATGCATACATATATACGTTAGGTACTCGCTCCAACTCGATTTTACAGTGAAAACTGCAGGAAATTCAAACCGGCACTAGGAAGCACACTGAGAAAACAGAGTAAAAGTTTCTCCTGCAACCCGTTCCCTTTGTGCTAGATGAATGAACGTCTCTCCACATGCTCTGTTCTGAGAGATATGTGTGTGTGCATGCCGAACTTCACCTAGCTTGTTGGGAACACAGAGTTACTTTTCAGTTGCAAACTGCACTCCATACATATATATGGGGAGGGACTCGCTCCAACAAGATTTTACAGTGAAAACTGCTGGAACTTCAAACCGGCACTAGGAAACACACTGAGATACCAGAGTAAAAGTTTCTCCTGTAAACCGTTCCCATTGTGCTAGTTGAACGAACGTCTATCCACATGCTCAGTTCTGAGAGATAATTTTGTGTGAAAACCGTTCTTCACCAAGCTTGTTGGGAACAAAAAGTATCTTTTCAGTTGCAAAATGCACTCCATACATATATATGGGGTGGTACTCGCTCCAACTCGGTTTTACAGTGAAAACTGCAGGAATTTCAAACCGGCACTAGGAAACACTCTTAGAAACCAGAGTAAAAGTTTCTCCTGCAAACCGATCCCTTTGTTCTAGATGAACGAAAGTCACTCCACATGCTCAGTTCTCAGAGAAAATGTGTGTGAAAGCCGTCCTTCAACTAGCATGTTGGGAACACAAAGTTTCTTTTCAGTTGCAAATTAGAATCTATACATATATATGGGGAGTTACTCCATCCAACTCGGTTTTACAGTGAAAACTGCAGGAATTCTAACCGGCGTTAGGAAAAAGACTGAGTATCCAGAGTAAAATTTTCTCCTGCAAACCGTTTCTTTTGTGCTAGATGAACGAATGTCTGTCCAAATGCTCATTTGTCAGACATAGGTGTGTTAATACCGTCCTTCCTCTAGCTTGTTGGGAACACAGAGTTACTTTTCAGTTGCAAACTGCACTCCATACATATATATGGGGAGGGACTCGCTCCAACAAGATTTTACAGTGAAAACTGCTGGAACTTCAAACCGGCACTAGGAAACACACTGAGATACCAGGGTAAAAGTTTCTCCTGTAAACCGTTCCCATTGTGCTAGTTGAACGAACGTCTATCCACATGCTCAGTTCTGAGAGATAATTTTGTGTGAAAACCGTTCTTCACCAAGCTCGTTGGGAACAAAAAGTATCTTTTCAGTTGCAAAATGCACTCCATACATATATATGGGGAGGTACTCGCTCCAACTCGGTTTTACAGTGAAAACTGCAGGAATTTCAAACCGGCACTAGGAAACACTCTTAGAAACCAGAGTAAAAGTTTCTCCTGCAAACCGATCCCTTTGTTCTAGATGAACGAAAGTCACTCCACATGCTCAGTTCTCAGAGAAAAGTGTGTGTGAAAGCCGTCCTTCAACTAGCATGTTGGGAACACAATGTTTCTCTTCAGTTGTAAAGTGTAATCCATATATATATATGGGGAGTTACTTGATCCAACTCGGTTTTACAGGGAAAACTGCAGGAACTTCTAACCGGCATTAGGAAACAGACTGAGAAACCAGAGTAAAAGTTTCTCCTGTAAACCGTTCCCTTTGTGCTAGATGAACGAACGTCTCTCCACATGCTCAGTTCTGAGAGATATGTTTCTGTGAAAGCCGTCTTCACTTTGCTTGTTGGGAACACAAAGTTTCTTTTCAGTTGCAAACAGCACTCTATACATATATATCTGGAGGTAGTCGCTCCAAATCAATTTTACAGTGAAAACTGCAGGAACTTCAAACCGTCACTAGGAAACAGACTGAGAAACCACAGTAAAATTTTCTCCTGCATCCCGTTCCCTTTGTGCTAAATAAACGAACATCTCTCCACATGCTCAGTTCTGTGTGATAAGTGTGTGTGAAAGCCGTCCTTCAACTAGCTTGTTGGGAAAACAAAGTTTCATATCATTTGAAAACTGCACTCCTTACATATGTATTGGGAGGTACTCGCTCCATATCGGTTTTATAGTGAAAAATGCAGGAACATCCAACCGGCATTAGGAAACAGACTAAGAACCCAGAGTAAAAGTTTCTCCTGCAACCTCTTCCCTTTTTGCTAAATGAACGAACGTCTCTCCACATGCTCAGTTCTCAGAGATAAATGTGTGTGAAAGCCGCCCTTCACCTAGCTTGTTGGGATCAAAAAGTTTCTTTTCAGTTTCAAACTGCACTGCATACATATATATGGGGAGGTACTCGCTCCAACTGGGTTTTACAGTGAAAATTGCAGGAACCTCAAACCGGCACTAGGAAACACACTGAGAAACCAGAGTAAAAGTTTCTCCTGCAAACCATTCCCTTTGTGCTAGATGAACGAACGTCTCTTCACATGCTCAGTTCTGAGAGAAATGTGTGTGTGAAATCCGTACTTCACTTGGCTTGTAGGGAACACAAAGACTCTTTTCAGTTGCAAACGGCACTATATATATATATATATGGGTAGGTACTAGCTCCAACTCGGTTTTACACTGAAAACTGCACGAACTTATAACCAGCACTAGGAAACACACTGAGAAACCATAGTAGAAGTTTCCCGTGCAACCCGTTACATTTGTGCTAGATGAACGAACGTCTCTCCACATGCTCAGTTCTGAGAGATAAGTGTGTTTGAAAGCCGTGCATCAACTAGCTTGTTGGGAACACAGAGTTTCTTTTCAGTTGCAAACTGCACTCTCTCTATATATATGGGGAGGTACTAGCTACAACTCGGTTTTACAGTGAAAATTCAGTAACTTCAAACCGGCACTAGGAAACACACTGAGAAACCAGAGTAAAATATCTCCTACAACACGTTCCCTTTGTGCTAGATTAACTGTCATATCTCCACATGCTCAGTTCTGAGAGATATGTGTGTGTTAAAGCCGTCCTTCAACTAGCTTGTTGGGAACACAAAGTTTCTTTTCAGTTGCAAACGGCACTCCATACATATATATGGGGATGTACAAGCTCCAACTCAGTTTTACAGAGAAAACTGCCGGAAATTCAAACCGGCACTAGGAAACACACTGAGAAAACAGAGTAAAAGTTTCTCCTGCAACCCGTTCCCTTTGTGCTAGATGAACGAAAGTCTCTCTACATGCTCTGTTCTGAGATATATGTGTGTGTGCAAGCCGAACTTCACCTAGCTTGTTGGGAACACAGAGTTTCTTTTCAGTTGCAAACTGCAATGCATACATATATATGGGGTGGTACTGGCTCCAACTCGGTTTTACAGTGAATACTGCAGGAACTTCATACCGGCATTAGGAAAATGACTGAGAATTTAGAGTAAAGTTTCTCCTTCAACCGGTTCCCTATGTGCTAGATGAACGAACTTCTATCCACATGCTCAGTTCAGAGAGAAAAGAGTGTGTGAAAGCCGTTCTTCACCTATCTTGTTGGGAACACAGAGTTTCTTTTCAGTTGCAAAGTGGAATCCTTACATATATATGGGGATTTACTCGCTCCAAATTGATTATACAGGAAAACTGCAGGAACTTCTAACTGGCATTAGGAAACAGACTGAGAAACCAGAGTAAATGTTTTTCCTGCAACCCGTTCCATTTGTGCTAGATGAACGAACGTCTCTCCACATGCTCAATTCTGAGAGATATGTGTGTGTGAAAGCCGTCCTTCACCTAGCTTGTTGGGAACACAAAGTTCTTTTCAGTTGCAAACGGCACTCCATACATATATATGGGAAAGTACTCGCTCCAACTAGGTTTTACAGTGAAAACTGCAGGAACTTCAAACAGGCACTAGGAAACACACTGAGAAACCAGAGTAAAAGTTTCTAATGCAAACAGTTCCCTTTGTGTTAGATAAACGAAAGTCTCTCCACATGCTCAGTTCTGAGAAATAAGTGTGTGTGAAAGCCGCCCTTCATTATCTTGTGGGGAACACAAAGTTTCTTTTCAGTTGCAAACTGCACTCCATAAATATATATGGGAAGGTACACGCTCCAACTCATTTTTACAGTGAAAACTGCAGGAACTTCAAACCGGCACTAGGAAACAGACTGAGAAACCAGAGTAAAAGTTCCTCCTGCAAACCGTTCCCTTTGTGCTAGATGAATGAAAGTTTCTCCACATGCTCTGTTCTCAGAGATAATTGAGTGTGAATGCCGTCCTTCACCAAGGTTGTTTGGAACACAAAATTTCTTTTCAGTTGCTAAGTTGAATCCATCTATATATATGGGGAGTTACTCGCTCCAACTCGATTTTACAGGGAAAACTTCAGGATCATCTAACTGGCATTAGGAAAAAAACTGAGAATCCAGAGAAAAGTTTCTCCTGCAAACCGGTCTCTTTGTGCTAGATGAACGAACGTCTATCCACATGCTCACTTTTGAGAGATAAGTTTGTGTGAAAGCCGTCCTTCAACTAGCTTGATGGGAACACAAAGTTTCTTTTTGATGCAAACTGCACTACATACATATATATGTGGAGGTACTCGCTCCAACTCGGTTTTACAGTGAAAACTGCAGGAACTTCAAACCGGCACTAGGAAACACACTGAGAAACCAGAGTAAAAGTTTCTCCTGCAACCCGTTCCATTTGTGCTAGATGAACGAAAGTCTCTCCACATGCTCTGTTCTGAGATATATGTGTGAGTGCAAGCCGAACTTCACCTAGCTTGTTGGGAACACAGAGTTTCTTTTCAGTTGCAAACTGCACTGCATACATATATATGGGGAGGTACTGGCTCCAACTCGGTTTTACAGTGAAAACTGCAGGAACTTCATACCGGCATTAGGAAAAATACTGAGAATTTAGAATAAAGTTTCACCTGCAACCCGTTCCCTATGTGCTAGATGAACGAACGTCTCTCCACATGCTCAGTTCTGAGAGATAATTGTGGGTGAATGCCGTCCTTCACCTAGCTTGTTGGGAACACAAAGTTTCTTTCAAGTTGCAAAGTGGAATCCATACATATATATGGGGAGTTACTCGCTCCAACTCGGTTTTACAGCGAAAACTGCAGGAATTTCATACCGGCACTAGAAAACACTCTGAGAATTCAGAGTAAAAGTTTCTCCTGGGAAGTGTTCCCTTTGTGCTAGATGAACGAACGTCTCTGCACATGCTCAGTTCTGAGAGATAATTTTGTGTGAAAATCGTTCTTCACCAAGCTTGTTGGGAACACAAAGTTTCTTTTCTGTGGCAAACTGCACTCCATACATATATATGGGGAGGTACTGTCTCCAACTCGGTTTTACAGTGAAAAGTGCAGGAAATTCAAGCAGGCACTAGGAAACACACTGAGAAACCAGAGTAAAACTTTCTCTTGCAACCCGTTCCCTTTGTGCTAGATGAACGAACGTCTCTCCACATGCTCATTTCTTAGAGATAAGTGTGTGTGAAAGCCGTCCTTCACCTAGCTTGTAGGGAACACAAAGGTTCTTTTAAGTTGCAAAATGCACTCCACAAATATATATGGGAATGTACTCGCACCAACTCGGTTTTAGAGTGAAAACTGCAGGAAATTCAAAAGGCACTAGGAAACACACTGAGAAACAGAGTAAAAATTTCTAATGCAAACAGTTCCATTTGTGTTAGATGAACGAAGTCTCTCCACATGCTCAGTTCTTAGAAATAAGTGTGTGTGAAAGCCGCCCTTCAACTATCTTGTAGGGAACACAAAGTTTCTTTTCAGTTGCAATCTGCACTCCATAAATAAATATGGGAAGGTACACGCTCCAACTCGGTTTTACAGTGAAACTGCAGGAACTGCAAACCGGCACTAGGAAACAGCCTGAGAAACCAGAGTAAAAGTTTCTCCTGCAAACCTATCCCTTTGTGCTAGATGAACGAACGTCTCTCCACATGCTCAGATCTCAGAGATAAGTGTGTGTGAAAGCCGTACTTCACATAGCTTGTAAGGAACACAAAGATTCTTTTCAGTTGCAAACTGCACTCCATAAATATATATGGGTAGGAACACGCTCAAACTCGATTTTACAGTGAAAACTGCAGGAATATCAAACCGGCACTAGGAAACACAGTGAGAAACCAGAGTAAAAGTTTCTCCTGCAAACCGTTCCCTTTGTGCTAGATGAACGAACGTCTCTCCACATGCTAAGTTCTCAGAGATAAGGGTGTGTGAAAGCCGTCCTTCACCTAGCTTGTAGGGAACACAAAGTTTCTTTTCAGTTGCAAAGTGGAATCCATACATATATATGGGAGGTTAGTCGCTCCAACTCGGTTTTACAGTGAAAAATGCAGGAACATGTAACCGGCATTAGGAAAAAGACTGAGAATCCAGAGTAAATGTTTCTCCTGCAAACCGTTCCCTTTGTGCTAGATGAACGAAAGTCTATTCTCATGCTCAGTTCTGAGAGATAAGTGTGGGTGAAAGCAGTCCTTCACCTAGCTTGTTGGGAACACAAAGTTTCTTTTCAGTTGCAAAGTGGAATCCATACATATATATGGGGATTTACTCGCTCCAACTCGGTTTTACAGGGAAAACTGCAGGAACTTCTAAACGGCATTAGGAAACAGACGGAGACACCAGAGTAAAATTTTCTCCTGCAACCCCTTCCCATTGTGCTAGATGAACGAAAGTCTCTCCACATGCTCAGTTCTTAGAAATAAGTGTGTGTGAAAGCCGTCCTTCAACTTGCTTGATGGGAACACAGAGTTTCTTTTCAGTTGCAAAATGCAATGCATACATATATATGTTAGGTAATCGCTCCAACTCGATTTTACAGTGAAAACTGCAAGAAATTCAAACTGGCACTAGGAAACACACTGAGAAAACAGAGTAAAAGTTTCCCCTGCAAACCCTTCCCATTGTGCTAGATGAACGAACGTCTCTCCACATGCTTTGTTCTGAGAGATATGTGTGTGTTCAAGCCGACCTTCACCAGGCTTGTTGGGAACACAGAGTTTCTTTTCAGTTGCAAAGTGCACTGCATACATATATAAGGGGAGGTACTGGCTCCAACTCGGTTTTACAGTGAAAACTGCAGGAACTTCATACCGGCATTAGGAAAAATACTGAGAATTTAGAATAAAGTTTCTCCTGCAACCCGTTCCCTATGTGCTAGATGAACGAAAGTCTATCCACATGCTCAGTTCTGAGAGATAAGTGTGTGTGAAAGCCGTTCTTCACCTAGCTTGTTGGGAACACAGAGTTTCTTTTCATTTGCAATCGGCACTCCATACAATTATATGGGTAGGTACTCGCTCAAACATGTTTTTACAGTTAAATCTAGGAACTTCTAACCGGCATTAGGAAACAGACTTAGAAACCACAGTAAATGTTTCTCCTGCAACCCGTTCCCTTTGTGCTAGATGAACGAACGTCTCTCCACATGATCAGTTCTGAGAGAAATGTGTGTGTGAAAGCCGTACTTCACCTAGCTTGTTGGGAACACAATGTTTCTTTTCAGTTGCAAAGTGGAATCCATATATATATATGGGGAGTTACTCTCTCCAACTCGGTTTTACAGTGAAAAATGCAGGAATATCTAACCGGCATCAAAAAAAAACTGACAATCCAGAGTAAAAGTTTCTAATGCAACCAGTTCTTTTGTGATAGATGAACGAACTTCTCTGCACATGCTCAGTTCTGAGAGATAATTTTGTGTGAAAACCGTTCTTCACCAAGCTTGTTGGGAACACAAATTTTCTTTCCTGTTGCAAACTGCACTCCATACATATATATGGGGAGGTACTCGCTCCAACTCGGTTTTATAGTAAAAATTGCAGGAATTTCAAACCGCCACTAGGAAACACTCTGAGAAACCAGAGTAAATGTTTCTCCTGCAAACCGTTCCTTTGTGCTAGATGAACGAACGTCTCTCCACATGCTCATTTCTCAGAGATAAGTGTTAGTGAAAGCCGTCCTTCACCTAGCTCGTTGGGAACACAATGTTTCTCTTCAGTTGTAAAGTGTAATCCATACATATATATGGGGAGTTACTTGCTTCAACTCGGTTTTACAGTGAAAACTGCAGGAACTTCTAACCGGCATTAGGAAACAGACTGAGAAACCAGAGTAAAAGTTTCTCCTGTAAACCGTTCCCTTTGTGCTAGATGAACGAACGTCTCTCCACATGCTCAGTTCTGAGAGATATGTTTCTGTGAAAGCCGTCTTCACTTTGCTTGTTGGGAACACAAAGTTTCTTTTCAGTTGCAAACAGCACTCTATACATATATATCTGGAGGTAGTCGCTCCAAATCAATTTTACAGTGAAAACTGCAGGAACTTCAAACCGTCACTAGGAAACAGACTGAGAAACCACAGTAAAATTTTCTCCTGCATCCCGTTCCCTTTGTGCTAAATAAACGAACATCTCTCCACATGCTCAGTTCTGTGTGATAAGTGTGTGTGAAAGCCGTCCTTCATCTAGCTTGTTGGGAAAACAAAGTTTCATATCATTTGAAAACTGCACTCCTTACATATGTATTGGGAGGTACTCGCTCCAAATCGGTTTTATAGTGAAAAATGCAGGAACATCCAACCGGCATTAGGAAACAGACTAAGAACCCAGAGTAAAAGTTTCTCCTGCAACCTCTTCCCTTTTTGCTAAATGAACGAACGTCTCTCCACATGCTCAGTTCTCAGAGATAAATGTGTGTGAAAGCCGCCCTTCACCTAGCTTGTTGGGATCAAAAGTTTCTTTTCAGTTGCAAACTCCACTCCATATATATATATGGGGAGGTACTAGCTCCTACTGGGTTTTACAGTGAAAACTGCAGGAACCTCAAACCGGCACTAGGAAACACACTGAGAAACCAGAGTAAAAGTTTCTCCTGCAAACCATTCCCTTTGTGCTAGATGAACGAACGTCTCTTCACATGCTCAGTTCTGAGAGAAATGTGTGTGTGAAATCCGTACTTCACCTAGCTTGTAGGGAACACAAAGACTCTTTTCAGTTGCAAACGGCACTATATATATATATATATGGGTAGGTACTAGCTCCAACTCGGTTTTACACTGAAAACTGCACGAACTTATAACCAGCACTAGGAAACACACTGAGAAACCAGAGTAGAAGTTTCCCGTGCAACCCGTTACATTTGTGCTAGATGAACGAACGTCTCTCCACATGCTCAGTTCTGAGAGATAAGTGTGTTTGAAAGCCGTGCATCAACTAGCTTGTTGGGAACACAGAGTTTCTTTTCAGTTGCAAACTGCACTCTCTCTATATATATGGGGAGGTACTAGCTACAACTCGGTTTTACAGTGAAAATTCAGTAACTTCAAACCGGCACTAGGAAACACACTGAGAAACCAGAGTAAAATATCTCCTACAACACGTTCCCTTTGTGCTAGATTAACTGTCATCTCTCCACATGCTCAGTTCTGAGAGATTTGTGTGTGTTAAAGCCGTCCTTCACATAGCTTGTTGGGAACACAGAGTTTCTTTTCAGTTGCAAACGGCACTCCATACATATATATGGGGATG
Organism: Camelus dromedarius; assembly: GCF_036321535.1. NCBI lineage: Eukaryota > Metazoa > Chordata > Mammalia > Artiodactyla > Camelidae > Camelus > Camelus dromedarius. Next base: position 2,797,158 of record NC_087451.1, on the reverse strand, counting down.
TACAAGCTCCAACTCAGTTTTACAGAGAAAACTGCCGGAAATTCAAACCGGCACTAGGAAACACACTGAGAAAACAGAGTAAAAGTTTCTCCTGCAACCCGTTCCCTTTGTGCTAGATGAACGAAAGTCTCTCCACATGCTCTGTTCTGAGATATATGTGTGTGTGCAAGCCGAACTTCACCTAGCTTGTTGGGAACACAGAGTTTCTTTTCAGTTGCAAACTGCAATGCATACATATATATGGGGTGGTACTGGCTCCAACTCGGTTTTACAGTGAAAACTGCAGGAACTTCAAACAGGCACTAGGAAACACACTGAGAAACCAGAGTAAAAGTTTCTAATGCAAACAGTTCCCTTTGTGTTAGATAAACGAAAGTCTCTCCACATGCTCAGTTCTGAGAAATAAGTGTGTGTGAAAGCCGCCCTTCATTATCTTGTAGGGAACACAAAGTTTCTTTTCAGTTGCAAACTGCACTCCATAAATATATATGGGAAGGTACACGCTCCAACTCATTTTTACAGTGAAAACTGCAGGAACTTCAAACCGGCACTAGGAAACAGACTGAGAAACCAGAGTAAAAGTTCCTCCTGCAAACCGTTCCCTTTGTGCTAGATGAATGAAAGTTTCTCCACATGCTCTGTTCTCAGAGATAATTGAGTGTGAATGCCGTCCTTCACCAAGGTTGTTTGGAACACAAAATTTCTTTTCAGTTGCTAAGTTGAATCCATCTATATATATGGGGAGTTACTCGCTCCAACTCGATTTTACAGGGAAAACTTCAGGATCATCTAACTGGCATTAGGAAAAAAACTGAGAATCCAGAGAAAAGTTTCTCCTGCAAACCGTTCTCTTTGTGCTAGATGAACGAACGTCTATCCACATGCTCACTTTTGAGAGATAAGTTTGTGTGAAAGCCGTCCTTCAACTAGCTTGATGGGAACACAAAGTTTCTTTTTGATGCAAACTGCACTACATACATATATATGTGGAGGTACTCGCTCCAACTCGGTTTTACAGTGAAAACTGCAGGAACTTCAAACCGGCACTAGGAAACACACTGAGAAACCAGAGTAAAAGTTTCTCCTGCAACCCGTTCCATTTGTGCTAGATGAACGAAAGTCTCTCCACATGCTCTGTTCTGAGATATATGTGTGAGTGCAAGCCGAACTTCACCTAGCTTGTTGGGAACACAGAGTTTCTTTTCAGTTGCAAACTGCACTGCATACATATATATGGGGAGGTACTGGCTCCAACTCGGTTTTACAGTGAAAACTGCAGGAACTTCATACCGGCATTAGGAAAAATACTGAGAATTTAGAATAAAGTTTCACCTGCAACCCGTTCCCTATGTGCTAGATGAACGAACGTCTCTCCACATGCTCAGTTCTGAGAGATAATTGTGGGTGAATGCCGTCCTTCACCTAGCTTGTTGGGAACACAAAGTTTCTTTCAAGTTGCAAAGTGGAATCCATACATATATATGGGGAGTTACTCGCTCCAACTCGGTTTTACAGCGAAAACTGCAGGAATTTCATACCGGCACTAGAAAACTCTCTGAGAATTCAGAGTAAAAGTTTCTCCTGGGAAGTGTTCCCTTTGTGCTAGATGAACGAACGTCTCTGCACATGCTCAGTTCTGAGAGATAATTTTGTGTGAAAATCGTTCTTCACCAAGCTTGTTGGGAACACAAAGTTTCTTTTCTGTGGCAAACTGCACTCCATACATATATATGGGGAGGTACTGTCTCCAACTCGGTTTTACAGTGAAAAGTGCAGGAAATTCAAGCAGGCACTAGGAAACACACTGAGAAACCAGAGTAAAACTTTCTCTTGCAACCCGTTCCCTTTGTGCTAGATGAACGAACGTCTCTCCACATGCTCATTTCTTAGAGATAAGTGTGTGTGAAAGCCGTCCTTCACCTAGCTTGTAGGGAACACAAAGGTTCTTTTAAGTTGCAAAATGCACTCCACAAATATATATGGGAATGTACTCGCACCAACTCGGTTTTAGAGTGAAAACTGCAGGAAATTCAAAAGGCACTAGGAAACACACTGAGAAACAGAGTAAAAATTTCTAATGCAAACAGTTCCATTTGTGTTAGATGAACGAAGTCTCTCCACATGCTCAGTTCTTAGAAATAAGTGTGTGTGAAATCCGCCCTTCACCTAGCTTGTTGGGATCAAAAGTTTCTTTTCAGTTGCAAACTCCACTCCATATATATATAAGGGGAGGTACTAGCTCCTACTGGGTTTTACAGTGAAAACTGCAGGAACCTCAAACCGGCACTAGGAAACACACTGAGAAACCAGAGTAAAAGTTTCTCCTGCAAACCATTCCCTTTGTGCTAGATGAACGAGCGTCTCTTCACATGCTCAGTTCTGAGAGAAATGTGTGTGTGAAATCCGTACTTCACCTAGCTTGTAGGGAACACAAAGACTCTTTTCAGTTGCAAACGGCACTATATATATATATATATGGGTAGGTACTAGCTCCAACTCGGTTTTACACTGAAAACTGCACGAACTTATAACCAGCACTAGGAAACACACTGAGAAACCAGAGTAGAAGTTTCCCGTGCAACCCGTTACATTTGTTCTAGATGAACGAACGTCTCTCCACATGCTCAGTTCTGAGAGATAAGTGTGTTTGAAAGCCGTGCATCAACTAGCTTGTTGGGAACACAGAGTTTCTTTTCAGTTGCAAACTGCACTCTCTCTATATATATGGGGAGGTACTAGCTACAACTCGGTTTTACAGTGAAAATTCAGTAACTTCAAACCGGCACTAGGAAACACACTGAGAAACCAGAGTAAAATATCTCCTACAACACGTTCCCTTTGTGCTAGATTAACTGTCATCTCTCCACATGCTCAGTTCTGAGAGATATGTGTGTGTTAAAGCCGTCCTTCACATAGCTTGTTGGGAACACAGAGTTTCTTTTCAGTTGCAAACGGCACTCCATACATATATATGGGGATGTACAAGCTCCAACTCAGTTTTACAGAGAAAACTGCCGGAAATTCAAACCGGCACTAGGAAACACACTGAGAAAACAGAGTAAAAGTTTCTCCTGCAACCCGTTCCCTTTGTGCTAGATGAACGAAAGTCTCTCCACATGCTCTGTTCTGAGATATATGTGTGTGTGCAAGCCGAACTTCACCTAGCTTGTTGGGAACACAGAGTTTCTTTTCAGTTGCAAACTGCAATGCATACATATATATGGGGTGGTACTGGCTCCAACTCGGTTTTACAGTGAAAACTGCAGGAACTTCAAACAGGCACTAGGAAACACACTGAGAAACCAGAGTAAAAGTTTCTAATGCAAACAGTTCCCTTTGTGTTAGATAAACGAAAGTCTCTCCACATGCTCAGTTCTGAGAAATAAGTGTGTGTGAAAGCCGCCCTTCATTATCTTGTAGGGAACACAAAGTTTCTTTTCAGTTGCAAACTGCACTCCATAAATATATATGGGAAGGTACACGCTCCAACTCATTTTTACAGTGAAAACTGCAGGAACTTCAAACCGGCACTAGGAAACAGACTGAGAAACCAGAGTAAAAGTTCCTCCTGCAAACCGTTCCCTTTGTGCTAGATGAATGAAAGTTTCTCCACATGCTCTGTTCTCAGAGATAATTGAGTGTGAATGCCGTCCTTCACCAAGGTTGTTTGGAACACAAAATTTCTTTTCAGTTGCTAAGTTGAATCCATCTATATATATGGGGAGTTACTCGCTCCAACTCGATTTTACAGGGAAAACTTCAGGATCATCTAACTGGCATTAGGAAAAAAACTGAGAATCCAGAGAAAAGTTTCTCCTGCAAACCGTTCTCTTTGTGCTAGATGAACGAACGTCTATCCACATGCTCACTTTTGAGAGATAAGTTTGTGTGAAAGCCGTCCTTCAACTAGCTTGATGGGAACACAAAGTTTCTTTTTGATGCAAACTGCACTACATACATATATATGTGGAGGTACTCGCTCCAACTCGGTTTTACAGTGAAAACTGCAGGAACTTCAAACCGGCACTAGGAAACACACTGAGAAACCAGAGTAAAAGTTTCTCCTGCAACCCGTTCCATTTGTGCTAGATGAACGAAAGTCTCTCCACATGCTCTGTTCTGAGATATATGTGTGAGTGCAAGCCGAACTTCACCTAGCTTGTTGGGAACACAGAGTTTCTTTTCAGTTGCAAACTGCACTGCATACATATATATGGGGAGGTACTGGCTCCAACTCGGTTTTACAGTGAAAACTGCAGGAACTTCATACCGGCATTAGGAAAAATACTGAGAATTTAGAATAAAGTTTCACCTGCAACCCGTTCCCTATGTGCTAGATGAACGAACGTCTCTCCACATGCTCAGTTCTGAGAGATAATTGTGGGTGAATGCCGTCCTTCACCTAGCTTGTTGGGAACACAAAGTTTCTTTCAAGTTGCAAAGTGGAATCCATACATATATATGGGGAGTTACTCGCTCCAACTCGGTTTTACAGCGAAAACTGCAGGAATTTCATACCGGCACTAGAAAACACTCTGAGAATTCAGAGTAAAAGTTTCTCCTGGGAAGTGTTCCCTTTGTGCTAGATGAACGAACGTCTCTGCACATGCTCAGTTCTGAGAGATAATTTTGTGTGAAAATCGTTCTTCACCAAGCTTGTTGGGAACACAAAGTTTCTTTTCTGTGGCAAACTGCACTCCATACATATATATGGGGAGGTACTGTCTCCAACTCGGTTTTACAGTGAAAAGTGCAGGAAATTCAAGCAGGCACTAGGAAACACACTGAGAAACCAGAGTAAAACTTTCTCTTGCAACCCGTTCCCTTTGTGCTAGATGAACGAACGTCTCTCCACATGCTCATTTCTTAGAGATAAGTGTGTGTGAAAGCCGTCCTTCACCTAGCTTGTAGGGAACACAAAGGTTCTTTTAAGTTGCAAAATGCACTCCACAAATATATATGGGAATGTACTCGCACCAACTCGGTTTTAGAGTGAAAACTGCAGGAAATTCAAAAGGCACTAGGAAACACACTGAGAAACAGAGTAAAAATTTCTAATGCAAACAGTTCCATTTGTGTTAGATGAACGAAGTCTCTCCACATGCTCAGTTCTTAGAAATAAGTGTGTGTGAAAGCCGCCCTTCAACTATCTTGTAGGGAACACAAAGTTTCTTTTCAGTTGCAATCTGCACTCCATAAATAAATATGGGAAGGTACACGCTCCAACTCGGTTTTACAGTGAAACTGCAGGAACTGCAAACCGGCACTAGGAAACAGCCTGAGAAACCAGAGTAAAAGTTTCTCCTGCAAACCTATCCCTTTGTGCTAGATGAACGAACGTCTCTCCACATGCTCAGATCTCAGAGATAAGTGTGTGTGAAAGCCGTACTTCACATAGCTTGTAAGGAACACAAAGATTCTTTTCAGTTGCAAACTGCACTCCATACATATATATGGGTAGGAACACGCTCAAACTCGATTTTACAGTGAAAACTGCAGGAATATCAAACCGGCACTAGGAAACACAGTGAGAAACCAGAGTAAAAGTTTCTCCTGCAAACCGTTCCCTTTGTGCTAGATGAACGAACGTCTCTCCACATGCTAAGTTCTCAGAGATAAGGGTGTGTGAAAGCCGTCCTTCACCTAGCTTGTAGGGAACACAAAGTTTCTTTTCAGTTGCAAAGTGGAATCCATACATATATATGGGAGGTTAGTCGCTCCAACTCGGTTTTACAGTGAAAAATGCAGGAACATGTAACCGGCATTAGGAAAAAGACTGAGAATCCAGAGTAAATGTTTCTCCTGCAAACCGTTCCCTTTGTGCTAGATGAACGAAAGTCTATTCTCATGCTCAGTTCTGAGAGATAAGTGTGGGTGAAAGCAGTCCTTCACCTAGCTTGTTGGGAACACAAAGTTTCTTTTCAGTTGCAAAGTGGAATCCATACATATATATGGGGATTTACTCGCTCCAACTCGGTTTTACAGGGAAAACTGCAGGAACTTCTAAACGGCATTAGGAAACAGACGGAGACACCAGAGTAAAATTTTCTCCTGCAACCCCTTCCCATTGTGCTAGATGAACGAACGTCTCTCCACATGCTCAGTTCTTAGAAATAAGTGTGTGTGAAAGCCGTCCTTCAACTTGCTTGATGGGAACACAGAGTTTCTTTTCAGTTGCAAAATGCAATGCATACATATATATGTTAGGTAATCGCTCCAACTCGATTTTACAGTGAAAACTGCAAGAAATTCAAACTGGCACTAGGAAACACACTGAGAAAACAGAGTAAAAGTTTCCCCTGCAAACCCTTCCCATTGTGCTAGATGAACGAACGTCTCTCCACATGCTTTGTTCTGAGAGATATGTGTGTGTTCAAGCCGACCTTCACCAGGCTTGTTGGGAACACAGAGTTTCTTTTCAGTTGCAAAGTGCACTGCATACATATATAAGGGGAGGTACTGGCTCCAACTCGGTTTTACAGTGAAAACTGCAGGAACTTCATACCGGCATTAGGAAAAATACTGAGAATTTAGAATAAAGTTTCTCCTGCAACCCGTTCCCTATGTGCTAGATGAACGAAAGTCTATCCACATGCTCAGTTCTGAGAGATAAGTGTGTGTGAAAGCCGTTCTTCACCTAGCTTGTTGGGAACACAGAGTTTCTTTTCATTTGCAATCGGCACTCCATACAATTATATGGGTAGGTACTCGCTCAAACATGTTTTTACAGTTAAATCTAGGAACTTCTAACCGGCATTAGGAAACAGACTTAGAAACCACAGTAAATGTTTCTCCTGCAACCCGTTCCCTTTGTGCTAGATGAACGAACGTCTCTCCACATGATCAGTTCTGAGAGAAATGTGTGTGTGAAAGCCGTACTTCACCTAGCTTGTTGGGAACACAATGTTTCTTTTCAGTTGCAAAGTGGAATCCATATATATATATGGGGAGTTACTCTCTCCAACTCGGTTTTACAGTGAAAAATGCAGGAATATCTAACCGGCATCAAAAAAAAACTGACAATCCAGAGTAAAAGTTTCTAATGCAACCAGTTCTTTTGTGATAGATGAACGAACTTCTCTGCACATGCTCAGTTCTGAGAGATAATTTTGTGTGAAAACCGTTCTTCACCAAGCTTGTTGGGAACACAAATTTTCTTTCCTGTTGCAAACTGCACTCCATACATATATATGGGGAGGTACTCGCTCCAACTCGGTTTTATAGTAAAAATTGCAGGAATTTCAAACCGCCACTAGGAAACACTCTGAGAAACCAGAGTAAATGTTTCTCCTGCAAACCGTTCCTTTGTGCTAGATGAACGAACGTCTCTCCACATGCTCATTTCTCAGAGATAAGTGTTAGTGAAAGCCGTCCTTCACCTAGCTCGTTGGGAACACAATGTTTCTCTTCAGTTGTAAAGTGTAATCCATACATATATATGGGGAGTTACTTGCTCCAACTCGGTTTTACAGGGAAAACTGCAGGAACTTCTAACCGGCATTAGGAAACAGACTGAGAAACCAGAGTAAAAGTTTCTCCTGTAAACCGTTCCCTTTGTGCTAGATGAACGAACGTCTCTCCACATGCTCAGTTCTGAGAGATATGTTTCTGTGAAAGCCGTCTTCACTTTGCTTGTTGGGAACACAAAGTTTCTTTTCAGTTGCAAACAGCACTCTATACATATATATCTGGATGTAGTCGCTCCAAATCAATTTTACAGTGAAAACTGCAGGAACTTCAAACCGTCACTAGGAAACAGACTGAGAAACCACAGTAAAATTTTCTCCTGCATCCCGTTCCCTTTGTGCTAAATAAACGAACATCTCTCCACATGCTCAGTTCTGTGTGATAAGTGTGTGTGAAAGCCGTCCTTCATCTAGCTTGTTGGGAAAACAAAGTTTCATATCATTTGAAAACTGCACTCCTTACATATGTATTGGGAGGTACTCGCTCCAAATCGGTTTTATAGTGAAAAATGCAGGAACATCCAACCGGCATTAGGAAACAGACTAAGAACCCAGAGTAAAAGTTTCTCCTGCAACCTCTTCCCTTTTTGCTAAATGAACGAACGTCTCTCCACATGCTCAGTTCTCAGAGATAAATGTGTGTGAAAGCCGCCCTTCACCTAGCTTGTTGGGATCAAAAGTTTCTTTTCAGTTGCAAACTCCACTCCATATATATATATGGGGAGGTACTAGCTCCTACTGGGTTTTACAGTGAAAACTGCAGGAACCTCAAACCGGCACTAGGAAACACACTGAGAAACCAGAGTAAAAGTTTCTCCTGCAAACCATTCCCTTTGTGCTAGATGAATGAACGTCTCTTCACATGCTCAGTTCTGAGAGAAATGTGTGTGTGAAATCCGTACTTCACCTAGCTTGTAGGGAACACAAAGACTCTTTTCAGTTGCAAACGGCACTATATATATATATATATGGGTAGGTACTAGCTCCAACTCGGTTTTACACTGAAAACTGCACGAACTTATAACCAGCACTAGGAAACACACTGAGAAACCAGAGTAGAAGTTTCCCGTGCAACCCGTTACATTTGTGCTAGATGAACGAACGTCTCTCCACATGCTCAGTTCTGAGAGATAAGTGTGTTTGAAAGCCGTGCATCAACTAGCTTGTTGGGAACACAGAGTTTCTTTTCAGTTGCAAACTGCACTCTCTCTATATATATGGGGAGGTAATAGCTACAACTCGGTTTTACAGTGAAAATTCAGTAACTTCAAACCGGCACTAGGAAACACACTGAGAAACCAGAGTAAAATATCTCCTACAACACGTTCCCTTTGTGCTAGATTAACTGTCATCTCTCCACATGCTCAGTTCTGAGAGATATGTGTGTGTTAAAGCCGTCCTTCATATAGCTTGTTGGGAACACAGAGTTTCTTTTCAGTTGCAAACGGCACTCCATACATATATATGGGGATGTACAAGCTCCAACTCAGTTTTACAGAGAAAACTGCCGGAAATTCAAACCGGCACTAGGAAACACACTGAGAAAACAGAGTAAAAGTTTCTCCTGCAACCCGTTCCCTTTGTGCTAGATGAACGAAAGTCTCTCCACATGCTCTGTTCTGAGATATATGTGTGTGTGCAAGCCGAACTTCACCTAGCTTGTTGGGAACACAGAGTTTCTTTTCAGTTGCAAACTGCAATGCATACATATATATGGGGTGGTACTGGCTCCAACTCGGTTTTACAGTGAAAACTGCAGGAACTTCAAACAGGCACTAGGAAACACACTGAGAAACCAGAGTAAAAGTTTCTAATGCAAACAGTTCCCTTTGTGTTAGATAAACGAAAGTCTCTCCACATGCTCAGTTCTGAGAAATAAGTGTGTGTGAAAGCCGCCCTTCATTATCTTGTAGGGAACACAAAGTTTCTTTTCAGTTGCAAACTGCACTCCATAAATATATATGGGAAGGTACACGCTCCAACTTATTTTTACAGTGAAAACTGCAGGAACTTCAAACCGGCACTAGGAAACAGACTGAGAAACCAGAGTAAAAGTTCCTCCTGCAAACCGTTCCCTTTGTGCTAGATGAATGAAAGTTTCTCCACATGCTCTGTTCTCAGAGATAATTGAGTGTGAATGCCGTCCTTCACCAAGGTTGTTTGGAACACAAAATTTCTTTTCAGTTGCTAAGTTGAATCCATCTATATATATGGGGAGTTACTCGCTCCAACTCGATTTTACAGGGAAAACTTCAGGATCATCTAACTGGCATTAGGAAAAAAACTGAGAATCCAGAGAAAAGTTTCTCCTGCAAACCGTTCTCTTTGTGCTAGATGAACGAACGTCTATCCACATGCTCACTTTTGAGAGATAAGTTTGTGTGAAAGCCGTCCTTCAACTAGCTTGATGGGAACACAAAGTTTCTTTTTGATGCAAACTGCACTACATACATATATATGTGGAGGTACTCGCTCCAACTCGGTTTTACAGTGAAAACTGCAGGAACTTCAAACCGGCACTAGGAAACACACTGAGAAACCAGAGTAAAAGTTTCTCCTGCAACCCGTTCCATTTGTGCTAGATGAACGAAAGTCTCTCCACATGCTCTGTTCTGAGATATATGTGTGAGTGCAAGCCGAACTTCACCTAGCTTGTTGGGAACACAGAGTTTCTTTTCAGTTGCAAACTGCACTGCATACATATATATGGGGAGGTACTGGCTCCAACTCGGTTTTACAGTGAAAACTGCAGGAACTTCATACCGGCATTAGGAAAAATACTGAGAATTTAGAATAAAGTTTCACCTGCAACCCGTTCCCTATGTGCTAGATGAACGAACGTCTCTCCACATGCTCAGTTCTGAGAGATAATTGTGGGTGAATGCCGTCCTTCACCTAGCTTGTTGGGAACACAAAGTTTCTTTCAAGTTGCAAAGTGGAATCCATACATATATATGGGGAGTTACTCGCTCCAACTCGGTTTTACAGCGAAAACTGCAGGAATTTCATACCGGCACTAGAAAACACTCTGAGAATTCAGAGTAAAAGTTTCTCCTGGGAAGTGTTCCCTTTGTGCTAGATGAACGAACGTCTCTGCACATGCTCAGTTCTGAGAGATAATTTTGTGTGAAAATCGTTCTTCACCAAGCTTGTTGGGAACACAAAGTTTCTTTTCTGTGGCAAACTGCACTCCATACATATATATGGGGAGGTACTGTCTCCAACTCGGTTTTACAGTGAAAAGTGCAGGAAATTCAAGCAGGCACTAGGAAACACACTGAGAAACCAGAGTAAAACTTTCTCTTGCAACCCGTTCCCTTTGTGCTAGATGAACGAACGTCTCTCCACATGCTCATTTCTTAGAGATAAGTGTGTGTGAAAGCCGTCCTTCACCTAGCTTGTAGGGAACACAAAGGTTCTTTTAAGTTGCAAAATGCACTCCACAAATATATATGGGAATGTACTCGCACCAACTCGGTTTTAGAGTGAAAACTGCAGGAAATTCAAAAGGCACTAGGAAACACACTGAGAAACAGAGTAAAAATTTCTAATGCAAACAGTTCCATTTGTGTTAGATGAACGAAGTCTCTCCACATGCTCAGTTCTTAGAAATAAGTGTGTGTGAAATCCGCCCTTCACCTAGCTTGTTGGGATCAAAAGTTTCTTTTCAGTTGCAAACTCCACTCCATATATATATAAGGGGAGGTACTAGCTCCTACTGGGTTTTACAGTGAAAACTGCAGGAACCTCAAACCGGCACTAGGAAACACACTGAGAAACCAGAGTAAAAGTTTCTCCTGCAAACCATTCCCTTTGTGCTAGATGAACGAGCGTCTCTTCACATGCTCAGTTCTGAGAGAAATGTGTGTGTGAAATCCGTACTTCACCTAGCTTGTAGGGAACACAAAGACTCTTTTCAGTTGCAAACGGCACTATATATATATATATATGGGTAGGTACTAGCTCCAACTCGGTTTTACACTGAAAACTGCACGAACTTATAACCAGCACTAGGAAACACACTGAGAAACCAGAGTAGAAGTTTCCCGTGCAACCCGTTACATTTGTTCTAGATGAACGAACGTCTCTCCACATGCTCAGTTCTGAGAGATAAGTGTGTTTGAAAGCCGTGCATCAACTAGCTTGTTGGGAACACAGAGTTTCTTTTCAGTTGCAAACTGCACTCTCTCTATATATATGGGGAGGTACTAGCTACAACTCGGTTTTACAGTGAAAATTCAGTAACTTCAAACCGGCACTAGGAAACACACTGAGAAACCAGAGTAAAATATCTCCTACAACACGTTCCCTTTGTGCTAGATTAACTGTCATCTCTCCACATGCTCAGTTCTGAGAGATATGTGTGTGTTAAAGCCGTCCTTCACATAGCTTGTTGGGAACACAGAGTTTCTTTTCAGTTGCAAACGGCACTCCATACATATATATGGGGATGTACAAGCTCCAACTCAGTTTTACAGAGAAAACTGCCGGAAATTCAAACCGGCACTAGGAAACACACTGAGAAAACAGAGTAAAAGTTTCTCCTGCAACCCGTTCCCTTTGTGCTAGATGAACGAAAGTCTCTCCACATGCTCTGTTCTGAGATATATGTGTGTGTGCAAGCCGAACTTCACCTAGCTTGTTGGGAACACAGAGTTTCTTTTCAGTTGCAAACTGCAATGCATACATATATATGGGGTGGTACTGGCTCCAACTCGGTTTTACAGTGAAAACTGCAGGAACTTCAAACAGGCACTAGGAAACACACTGAGAAACCAGAGTAAAAGTTTCTAATGCAAACAGTTCCCTTTGTGTTAGATAAACGAAAGTCTCTCCACATGCTCAGTTCTGAGAAATAAGTGTGTGTGAAAGCCGCCCTTCATTATCTTGTAGGGAACACAAAGTTTCTTTTCAGTTGCAAACTGCACTCCATAAATATATATGGGAAGGTACACGCTCCAACTCATTTTTACAGTGAAAACTGCAGGAACTTCAAACCGGCACTAGGAAACAGACTGAGAAACCAGAGTAAAAGTTCCTCCTGCAAACCGTTCCCTTTGTGCTAGATGAATGAAAGTTTCTCCACATGCTCTGTTCTCAGAGATAATTGAGTGTGAATGCCGTCCTTCACCAAGGTTGTTTGGAACACAAAATTTCTTTTCAGTTGCTAAGTTGAATCCATCTATATATATGGGGAGTTACTCGCTCCAACTCGATTTTACAGGGAAAACTTCAGGATCATCTAACTGGCATTAGGAAAAAAACTGAGAATCCAGAGAAAAGTTTCTCCTGCAAACCGTTCTCTTTGTGCTAGATGAACGAACGTCTATCCACATGCTCACTTTTGAGAGATAAGTTTGTGTGAAAGCCGTCCTTCAACTAGCTTGATGGGAACACAAAGTTTCTTTTTGATGCAAACTGCACTACATACATATATATGTGGAGGTACTCGCTCCAACTCGGTTTTACAGTGAAAACTGCAGGAACTTCAAACCGGCACTAGGAAACACACTGAGAAACCAGAGTAAAAGTTTCTCCTGCAACCCGTTCCATTTGTGCTAGATGAACGAAAGTCTCTCCACATGCTCTGTTCTGAGATATATGTGTGAGTGCAAGCCGAACTTCACCTAGCTTGTTGGGAACACAGAGTTTCTTTTCAGTTGCAAACTGCACTGCATACATATATATGGGGAGGTACTGGCTCCAACTCGGTTTTACAGTGAAAACTGCAGGAACTTCATACCGGCATTAGGAAAAATACTGAGAATTTAGAATAAAGTTTCACCTGCAACCCGTTCCCTATGTGCTAGATGAACGAACGTCTCTCCACATGCTCAGTTCTGAGAGATAATTGTGGGTGAATGCCGTCCTTCACCTAGCTTGTTGGGAACACAAAGTTTCTTTCAAGTTGCAAAGTGGAATCCATACATATATATGGGGAGTTACTCGCTCCAACTCGGTTTTACAGCGAAAACTGCAGGAATTTCATACCGGCACTAGAAAACACTCTGAGAATTCAGAGTAAAAGTTTCTCCTGGGAAGTGTTCCCTTTGTGCTAGATGAACGAACGTCTCTGCACATGCTCAGTTCTGAGAGATAATTTTGTGTGAAAATCGTTCTTCACCAAGCTTGTTGGGAACACAAAGTTTCTTTTCTGTGGCAAACTGCACTCCATACATATATATGGGGAGGTACTGTCTCCAACTCGGTTTTACAGTGAAAAGTGCAGGAAATTCAAGCAGGCACTAGGAAACACACTGAGAAACCAGAGTAAAACTTTCTCTTGCAACCCGTTCCCTTTGTGCTAGATGAACGAACGTCTCTCCACATGCTCATTTCTTAGAGATAAGTGTGTGTGAAAGCCGTCCTTCACCTAGCTTGTAGGGAACACAAAGGTTCTTTTAAGTTGCAAAATGCACTCCACAAATATATATGGGAATGTACTCGCACCAACTCGGTTTTAGAGTGAAAACTGCAGGAAATTCAAAAGGCACTAGGAAACACACTGAGAAACAGAGTAAAAATTTCTAATGCAAACAGTTCCATTTGTGTTAGATGAACGAAGTCTCTCCACATGCTCAGTTCTTAGAAATAAGTGTGTGTGAAAGCCGCCCTTCAACTATCTTGTAGGGAACACAAAGTTTCTTTTCAGTTGCAATCTGCACTCCATAAATAAATATGGGAAGGTACACGCTCCAACTCGGTTTTACAGTGAAACTGCAGGAACTGCAAACCGGCACTAGGAAACAGCCTGAGAAACCAGAGTAAAAGTTTCTCCTGCAAACCTATCCCTTTGTGCTAGATGAACGAACGTCTCTCCACATGCTCAGATCTCAGAGATAAGTGTGTGTGAAAGCCGTACTTCACATAGCTTGTAAGGAACACAAAGATTCTTTTCAGTTGCAAACTGCACTCCATACATATATATGGGTAGGAACACGCTCAAACTCGATTTTACAGTGAAAACTGCAGGAATATCAAACCGGCACTAGGAAACACAGTGAGAAACCAGAGTAAAAGTTTCTCCTGCAAACCGTTCCCTTTGTGCTAGATGAACGAACGTCTCTCCACATGCTAAGTTCTCAGAGATAAGGGTGTGTGAAAGCCGTCCTTCACCTAGCTTGTAGGGAACACAAAGTTTCTTTTCAGTTGCAAAGTGGAATCCATACATATATATGGGAGGTTAGTCGCTCCAACTCGGTTTTACAGTGAAAAATGCAGGAACATGTAACCGGCATTAGGAAAAAGACTGAGAATCCAGAGTAAATGTTTCTCCTGCAAACCGTTCCCTTTGTGCTAGATGAACGAAAGTCTATTCTCATGCTCAGTTCTGAGAGATAAGTGTGGGTGAAAGCAGTCCTTCACCTAGCTTGTTGGGAACACAAAGTTTCTTTTCAGTTGCAAAGTGGAATCCATACATATATATGGGGATTTACTCGCTCCAACTCGGTTTTACAGGGAAAACTGCAGGAACTTCTAAACGGCATTAGGAAACAGACGGAGACACCAGAGTAAAATTTTCTCCTGCAACCCCTTCCCATTGTGCTAGATGAACGAACGTCTCTCCACATGCTCAGTTCTTAGAAATAAGTGTGTGTGAAAGCCGTCCTTCAACTTGCTTGATGGGAACACAGAGTTTCTTTTCAGTTGCAAAATGCAATGCATACATATATATGTTAGGTAATCGCTCCAACTCGATTTTACAGTGAAAACTGCAAGAAATTCAAACTGGCACTAGGAAACACACTGAGAAAACAGAGTAAAAGTTTCCCCTGCAAACCCTTCCCATTGTGCTAGATGAACGAACGTCTCTCCACATGCTTTGTTCTGAGAGATATGTGTGTGTTCAAGCCGACCTTCACCAGGCTTGTTGGGAACACAGAGTTTCTTTTCAGTTGCAAAGTGCACTGCATACATATATAAGGGGAGGTACTGGCTCCAACTCGGTTTTACAGTGAAAACTGCAGGAACTTCATACCGGCATTAGGAAAAATACTGAGAATTTAGAATAAAGTTTCTCCTGCAACCCGTTCCCTATGTGCTAGATGAACGAAAGTCTATCCACATGCTCAGTTCTGAGAGATAAGTGTGTGTGAAAGCCGTTCTTCACCTAGCTTGTTGGGAACACAGAGTTTCTTTTCATTTGCAATCGGCACTCCATACAATTATATGGGTAGGTACTCGCTCAAACATGTTTTTACAGTTAAATCTAGGAACTTCTAACCGGCATTAGGAAACAGACTTAGAAACCACAGTAAATGTTTCTCCTGCAACCCGTTCCCTTTGTGCTAGATGAACGAACGTCTCTCCACATGATCAGTTCTGAGAGAAATGTGTGTGTGAAAGCCGTACTTCACCTAGCTTGTTGGGAACACAATGTTTCTTTTCAGTTGCAAAGTGGAATCCATATATATATATGGGGAGTTACTCTCTCCAACTCGGTTTTACAGTGAAAAATGCAGGAATATCTAACCGGCATCAAAAAAAAACTGACAATCCAGAGTAAAAGTTTCTAATGCAACCAGTTCTTTTGTGATAGATGAACGAACTTCTCTGCACATGCTCAGTTCTGAGAGATAATTTTGTGTGAAAACCGTTCTTCACCAAGCTTGTTGGGAACACAAATTTTCTTTCCTGTTGCAAACTGCACTCCATACATATATATGGGGAGGTACTCGCTCCAACTCGGTTTTATAGTAAAAATTGCAGGAATTTCAAACCGCCACTAGGAAACACTCTGAGAAACCAGAGTAAATGTTTCTCCTGCAAACCGTTCCTTTGTGCTAGATGAACGAACGTCTCTCCACATGCTCATTTCTCAGAGATAAGTGTTAGTGAAAGCCGTCCTTCACCTAGCTCGTTGGGAACACAATGTTTCTCTTCAGTTGTAAAGTGTAATCCATACATATATATGGGGAGTTACTTGCTCCAACTCGGTTTTACAGGGAAAACTGCAGGAACTTCTAACCGGCATTAGGAAACAGACTGAGAAACCAGAGTAAAAGTTTCTCCTGTAAACCGTTCCCTTTGTGCTAGATGAACGAACGTCTCTCCACATGCTCAGTTCTGAGAGATATGTTTCTGTGAAAGCCGTCTTCACTTTGCTTGTTGGGAACACAAAGTTTCTTTTCAGTTGCAAACAGCACTCTATACATATATATCTGGATGTAGTCGCTCCAAATCAATTTTACAGTGAAAACTGCAGGAACTTCAAACCGTCACTAGGAAACAGACTGAGAAACCACAGTAAAATTTTCTCCTGCATCCCGTTCCCTTTGTGCTAAATAAACGAACATCTCTCCACATGCTCAGTTCTGTGTGATAAGTGTGTGTGAAAGCCGTCCTTCATCTAGCTTGTTGGGAAAACAAAGTTTCATATCATTTGAAAACTGCACTCCTTACATATGTATTGGGAGGTACTCGCTCCAAATCGGTTTTATAGTGAAAAATGCAGGAACATCCAACCGGCATTAGGAAACAGACTAAGAACCCAGAGTAAAAGTTTCTCCTGCAACCTCTTCCCTTTTTGCTAAATGAACGAACGTCTCTCCACATGCTCAGTTCTCAGAGATAAATGTGTGTGAAAGCCGCCCTTCACCTAGCTTGTTGGGATCAAAAGTTTCTTTTCAGTTGCAAACTCCACTCCATATATATATATGGGGAGGTACTAGCTCCTACTGGGTTTTACAGTGAAAACTGCAGGAACCTCAAACCGGCACTAGGAAACACACTGAGAAACCAGAGTAAAAGTTTCTCCTGCAAACCATTCCCTTTGTGCTAGATGAATGAACGTCTCTTCACATGCTCAGTTCTGAGAGAAATGTGTGTGTGAAATCCGTACTTCACCTAGCTTGTAGGGAACACAAAGACTCTTTTCAGTTGCAAACGGCACTATATATATATATATATGGGTAGGTACTAGCTCCAACTCGGTTTTACACTGAAAACTGCACGAACTTATAACCAGCACTAGGAAACACACTGAGAAACCAGAGTAGAAGTTTCCCGTGCAACCCGTTACATTTGTGCTAGATGAACGAACGTCTCTCCACATGCTCAGTTCTGAGAGATAAGTGTGTTTGAAAGCCGTGCATCAACTAGCTTGTTGGGAACACAGAGTTTCTTTTCAGTTGCAAACTGCACTCTCTCTATATATATGGGGAGGTAATAGCTACAACTCGGTTTTACAGTGAAAATTCAGTAACTTCAAACCGGCACTAGGAAACACACTGAGAAACCAGAGTAAAATATCTCCTACAACACGTTCCCTTTGTGCTAGATTAACTGTCATCTCTCCACATGCTCAGTTCTGAGAGATATGTGTGTGTTAAAGCCGTCCTTCATATAGCTTGTTGGGAACACAGAGTTTCTTTTCAGTTGCAAACGGCACTCCATACATATATATGGGGATGTACAAGCTCCAACTCAGTTTTACAGAGAAAACTGCCGGAAATTCAAACCGGCACTAGGAAACACACTGAGAAAACAGAGTAAAAGTTTCTCCTGCAACCCGTTCCCTTTGTGCTAGATGAACGAAAGTCTCTCCACATGCTCTGTTCTGAGATATATGTGTGTGTGCAAGCCGAACTTCACCTAGCTTGTTGGGAACACAGAGTTTCTTTTCAGTTGCAAACTGCAATGCATACATATATATGGGGTGGTACTGGCTCCAACTCGGTTTTACAGTGAAAACTGCAGGAACTTCAAACAGGCACTAGGAAACACACTGAGAAACCAGAGTAAAAGTTTCTAATGCAAACAGTTCCCTTTGTGTTAGATAAACGAAAGTCTCTCCACATGCTCAGTTCTGAGAAATAAGTGTGTGTGAAAGCCGCCCTTCATTATCTTGTAGGGAACACAAAGTTTCTTTTCAGTTGCAAACTGCACTCCATAAATATATATGGGAAGGTACACGCTCCAACTTATTTTTACAGTGAAAACTGCAGGAACTTCAAACCGGCACTAGGAAACAGACTGAGAAACCAGAGTAAAAGTTCCTCCTGCAAACCGTTCCCTTTGTGCTAGATGAATGAAAGTTTCTCCACATGCTCTGTTCTCAGAGATAATTGAGTGTGAATGCCGTCCTTCACCAAGGTTGTTTGGAACACAAAATTTCTTTTCAGTTGCTAAGTTGAATCCATCTATATATATGGGGAGTTACTCGCTCCAACTCGATTTTACAGGGAAAACTTCAGGATCATCTAACTGGCATTAGGAAAAAAACTGAGAATCCAGAGAAAAGTTTCTCCTGCAAACCGTTCTCTTTGTGCTAGATGAACGAACGTCTATCCACATGCTCACTTTTGAGAGATAAGTTTGTGTGAAAGCCGTCCTTCAACTAGCTTGATGGGAACACAAAGTTTCTTTTTGATGCAAACTGCACTACATACATATATATGTGGAGGTACTCGCTCCAACTCGGTTTTACAGTGAAAACTGCAGGAACTTCAAACCGGCACTAGGAAACACACTGAGAAACCAGAGTAAAAGTTTCTCCTGCAACCCGTTCCATTTGTGCTAGATGAACGAAAGTCTCTCCACATGCTCTGTTCTGAGATATATGTGTGAGTGCAAGCCGAACTTCACCTAGCTTGTTGGGAACACAGAGTTTCTTTTCAGTTGCAAACTGCACTGCATACATATATATGGGGAGGTACTGGCTCCAACTCGGTTTTACAGTGAAAACTGCAGGAACTTCATACCGGCATTAGGAAAAATACTGAGAATTTAGAATAAAGTTTCACCTGCAACCCGTTCCCTATGTGCTAGATGAACGAACGTCTCTCCACATGCTCAGTTCTGAGAGATAATTGTGGGTGAATGCCGTCCTTCACCTAGCTTGTTGGGAACACAAAGTTTCTTTCAAGTTGCAAAGTGGAATCCATACATATATATGGGGAGTTACTCGCTCCAACTCGGTTTTACAGCGAAAACTGCAGGAATTTCATACCGGCACTAGAAAACACTCTGAGAATTCAGAGTAAAAGTTTCTCCTGGGAAGTGTTCCCTTTGTGCTAGATGAACGAACGTCTCTGCACATGCTCAGTTCTGAGAGATAATTTTGTGTGAAAATCGTTCTTCACCAAGCTTGTTGGGAACACAAAGTTTCTTTTCTGTGGCAAACTGCACTCCATACATATATATGGGGAGGTACTGTCTCCAACTCGGTTTTACAGTGAAAAGTGCAGGAAATTCAAGCAGGCACTAGGAAACACACTGAGAAACCAGAGTAAAACTTTCTCTTGCAACCCGTTCCCTTTGTGCTAGATGAACGAACGTCTCTCCACATGCTCATTTCTTAGAGATAAGTGTGTGTGAAAGCCGTCCTTCACCTAGCTTGTAGGGAACACAAAGGTTCTTTTAAGTTGCAAAATGCACTCCACAAATATATATGGGAATGTACTCGCACCAACTCGGTTTTAGAGTGAAAACTGCAGGAAATTCAAAAGGCACTAGGAAACACACTGAGAAACAGAGTAAAAATTTCTAATGCAAACAGTTCCATTTGTGTTAGATGAACGAAGTCTCTCCACATGCTCAGTTCTTAGAAATAAGTGTGTGTGAAAGCCGCCCTTCAACTATCTTGTAGGGAACACAAAGTTTCTTTTCAGTTGCAATCTGCACTCCATAAATAAATATGGGAAGGTACACGCTCCAACTCGGTTTTACAGTGAAACTGCAGGAACTGCAAACCGGCACTAGGAAACAGCCTGAGAAACCAGAGTAAAAGTTTCTCCTGCAAACCTATCCCTTTGTGCTAGATGAACGAACGTCTCTCCACATGCTCAGATCTCAGAGATAAGTGTGTGTGAAAGCCGTACTTCACATAGCTTGTAAGGAACACAAAGATTCTTTTCAGTTGCAAACTGCACTCCATACATATATATGGGTAGGAACACGCTCAAACTCGATTTTACAGTGAAAACTGCAGGAATATCAAACCGGCACTAGGAAACACAGTGAGAAACCAGAGTAAAAGTTTCTCCTGCAAACCGTTCCCTTTGTGCTAGATGAACGAACGTCTCTCCACATGCTAAGTTCTCAGAGATAAGGGTGTGTGAAAGCCGTCCTTCACCTAGCTTGTAGGGAAAATATAGTTTTTTTCAGTTGCAAAGTGGAATACTTAAATATATATGGGAATTTACTCGCTCCAACTCGGTTTTACAGTGAAAAATGCAGGAACATCTAACCGGCATTAGGAAAAACCTGAGAATCCGGAGTAAAAGTTTCTCTTGCAAACCGTTCCCATTGTGCTAGATGAACGAACGTCTATCCACACGCTCAGTTCTGAGAGATTATTTTGTGTGAAAACCGTTCTTCACCAAGCTTGTTGGGAACACAAATTTTCTTTCCTGTTGCAAACTGCACTCCATACAAATATATGGGGAGGTACACGCTCCAACTCGTTTTTATAGTAAAAATTGCAGGAATTTCAAACCGGCACTAGGAAACACTCTGAGAAACCAGAGTAAATGTTTCTCCTGCAAACCGTTCCTTTGTGCTAGATGAACGAACGTCTCTCCACATGCTCTGTTCTGAGAGATATGTGTGTGTTCAAGCCGACCTTCACCAGGCTTGTTGGGAACACAGAGTTTCTTTTCAGTTGAAAAGTGCACTGCATACATATATATGGGGAGGTACTGGCTCCAACTCGGTTTTACAGTGAAAACTGCAGGAACTTCATACCGGCATTAGGAAAAATACTGAGAATTTCGAATAAAGTTTCTCCTGCAACCCGTTCCCTATGTGCTAGATGAACGAACGTCTATCCACATGCTCAGTTCTGAGAGATAAGTGTGTGTGAAAGCCGTTCTTCACCTAGCTTGTTGGGAACACAGAGTTTCTTTTCAGTTGCAATCGGCACTCCATACATTTATATGGGTAGGTACTCGCCCAAACATGATTTTACAGTGAAATCTGCAGGAAATTCTAACCGGCATTAGGAAACAGACTTAGAAACCAGAGTAAATGTTTCTCCTGCAACACGTTCCCTTTGTGCTAGATGAACGAACGTCTCTCCACATGATCAGTTCTGAGACATATGTGTGTGTGAAAGCCGTCCTTCACCTAGCTTGTTGGGAACACAATGTTTCTTTTCAGTTGCAAAGTGGAATCCATATATATATATGGGGAATTACTCGCTCCAACTCTGTTTTACAGTGAAAACTGCAGGAACATGTATACCGGCATTAGGAAAAAGACTGAGAATCCAGAGTAAATGTTTCTCCTGCAAACCGTTCCTTTTGTGCTAGATGAACGAAAGTCTATCCTCATGCTAAGTTCTGAGAGGTAAGTGTGGGTGAAAGCAGTCCTTCACCTAGCTTGTTGGGAACACAAAGTTTCTTTTCAGTTGCAAAGTGGAATCCATACATATATATGGGGATTTACTCGCTCCAACTCGGCTTTACAGGGAAAACTGCAGGAACTTCTAAACGGAATTAGGAAACAGACGGAGACACCAGAGTAAAATTTTCTCCTGCAACCCCTTCCAATTCTGCTAGATGAACGAACGTCTCTCCACATGCAAAGTTCTAACAAATAAGTGTGTGTGAAAGCCGTCCTTCCAGTTGCTTGATGGGAACACAGAGTTTCTTTTCAGTTGCAAACGGCACTCCATACATATATATGGGGATGTACAAGCTCCAACTCGGTTTTACAGAGAAAGCTGCAGGAACTTCAAACCGGCACTAGGAAACACACTGAGAAAAAAGAGTAAAAGTTTCTCCTGCAACCTCTTCCCTTTGTGCTAGATGAACGAACGTCTCTCCACATGCTAAGTTCTCAGAGATAAGGGTGTGTGAAAGCCGTCCTTCACCTAGCTTGTAGGGAACACAAAGTTTCTTTTCATTTGCAAAGTGGAATCCATACATATATATGGGAGGTTAGTCGCTCCAACTCGGTTTTACAGGGAAAACTGCAGGAACTTCTAAACGGAATTAGGAAACAGACGGAGACACCAGAGTAAAATTTTCTCCTGCAACCCCTTCCCATTGTGCTAGATGAACGAACGTCTCTCCACATGCTCAGTTCTTAGAAATAAGTGTGTGTGAAAGCCGTCCTTCAACTTGCTTGATGGGAACACAGAGTTTCTTTTCAGTTGCAAAATGCAATGCATACATATATATGTTAGGTAATCGCTCCAACTCGATTTTACAGTGAAAACTGCAAGAAATTCAAACTGGCACTAGGAAACACACTGAGAAAACAGAGTAAAAGTTTCCCCTGCAAACCCTTCCCATTGTGCTAGATGAACGAACGTCTCTCCACATGCTTTGTTCTGAGAGATATGTGTGTGTTCAAGCCGACCTTCACCAGGCTTGTTGGGAACACAGAGTTTCTTTTCAGTTGCAAAGTGCACTGCATACATATATAAGGGGAGGTACTGGCTCCAACTCGGTTTTACAGTGAAAACTGCAGGAACTTCATACCGGCATTAGGAAAAATACTGAGAATTTAGAATAAAGTTTCTCCTGCAACCCGTTCCCTATGTGCTAGATGAACGAAAGTCTATCCACATGCTCAGTTCTGAGAGATAAGTGTGTGTGAAAGCCGTTCTTCACCTAGCTTGTTGGGAACACAGAGTTTCTTTTCATTTGCAATCGGCACTCCATACAATTATATGGGTAGGTACTCGCTCAAACATGTTTTTACAGTTAAATCTAGGAACTTCTAACCGGCATTAGGAAACAGACTTAGAAACCACAGTAAATGTTTCTCCTGCAACCCGTTCCCTTTGTGCTAGATGAACGAACGTCTCTCCACATGATCAGTTCTGAGAGAAATGTGTGTGTGAAAGCCGTACTTCACCTAGCTTGTTGGGAACACAATGTTTCTTTTCAGTTGCAAAGTGGAATCCATATATATATATGGGGAGTTACTCTCTCCAACTCGGTTTTACAGTGAAAAATGCAGGAATATCTAACCGGCATCAAAAAAAAACTGACAATCCAGAGTAAAAGTTTCTAATGCAACCAGTTCTTTTGTGATAGATGAACGAACTTCTCTGCACATGCTCAGTTCTGAGAGATAATTTTGTGTGAAAACCGTTCTTCACCAAGCTTGTTGGGAACACAAATTTTCTTTCCTGTTGCAAACTGCACTCCATACATATATATGGGGAGGTACTCGCTCCAACTCGGTTTTATAGTAAAAATTGCAGGAATTTCAAACCGCCACTAGGAAACACTCTGAGAAACCAGAGTAAATGTTTCTCCTGCAAACCGTTCCTTTGTGCTAGATGAACGAACGTCTCTCCACATGCTCATTTCTCAGAGATAAGTGTTAGTGAAAGCCGTCCTTCACCTAGCTCGTTGGGAACACAATGTTTCTCTTCAGTTGTAAAGTGTAATCCATACATATATATGGGGAGTTACTTGCTCCAACTCGGTTTTACAGGGAAAACTGCAGGAACTTCTAACCGGCATTAGGAAACAGACTGAGAAACCAGAGTAAAAGTTTCTCCTGTAAACCGTTCCCTTTGTGCTAGATGAACGAACGTCTCTCCACATGCTCAGTTCTGAGAGATATGTTTCTGTGAAAGCCGTCTTCACTTTGCTTGTTGGGAACACAAAGTTTCTTTTCAGTTGCAAACAGCACTCTATACATATATATCTGGATGTAGTCGCTCCAAATCAATTTTACAGTGAAAACTGCAGGAACTTCAAACCGTCACTAGGAAACAGACTGAGAAACCACAGTAAAATTTTCTCCTGCATCCCGTTCCCTTTGTGCTAAATAAACGAACATCTCTCCACATGCTCAGTTCTGTGTGATAAGTGTGTGTGAAAGCCGTCCTTCATCTAGCTTGTTGGGAAAACAAAGTTTCATATCATTTGAAAACTGCACTCCTTACATATGTATTGGGAGGTACTCGCTCCAAATCGGTTTTAGAGTGAAAAATGCAGGAACATCCAACCGGCATTAGGAAACAGACTAAGAACCCAGAGTAAAAGTTTCTCCTGCAACCTCTTCCCTTTTTGCTAAATGAACGAACGTCTCTCCACATGCTCAGTTCTCAGAGATAAATGTGTGTGAAAGCCGCCCTTCACCTAGCTTGTTGGGATCAAAAGTTTCTTTTCAGTTGCAAACTCCACTCCATATATATATATGGGGAGGTACTAGCTCCTACTGGGTTTTACAGTGAAAACTGCAGGAACCTCAAACCGGCACTAGGAAACACACTGAGAAACCAGAGTAAAAGTTTCTCCTGCAAACCATTCCCTTTGTGCTAGATGAACGAACGTCTCTTCACATGCTCAGTTCTGAGAGAAATGTGTGTGTGAAATCCGTACTTCACCTAGCTTGTAGGGAACACAAAGACTCTTTTCAGTTGCAAACGGCACTATATATATATATATATGGGTAGGTACTAGCTCCAACTCGGTTTTACACTGAAAACTGCACGAACTTATAACCAGCACTAGGAAACACACTGAGAAACCAGAGTAGAAGTTTCCCGTGCAACCCGTTACATTTGTGCTAGATGAACGAACGTCTCTCCACATGCTCAGTTCTGAGAGATAAGTGTGTTTGAAAGCCGTGCATCAACTAGCTTGTTGGGAACACAGAGTTTCTTTTCAGTTGCAAACTGCACTCTCTCTATATATATGGGGAGGTACTAGCTACAACTCGGTTTTACAGTGAAAATTCAGTAACTTCAAACCGGCACTAGGAAACACACTGAGAAACCAGAGTAAAATATCTCCTACAACACGTTCCCTTTGTGCTAGATTAACTGTCATCTCTCCACATGCTCAGTTCTGAGAGATATGTGTGTGTTAAAGCCGTCCTTCACATAGCTTGTTGGGAACACAGAGTTTCTTTTCAGTTGCAAACGGCACTCCATACATATATATGGGGATGTACAAGCTCCAACTCAGTTTTACAGAGAAAACTGCCGGAAATTCAAACCGGCACTAGGAAACACACTGAGAAAACAGAGTAAAAGTTTCTCCTGCAACCCGTTCCCTTTGTGCTAGATGAACGAAAGTCTCTCCACATGCTCTGTTCTGAGATATATGTGTGTGTGCAAGCCGAACTTCACCTAGCTTGTTGGGAACACAGAGTTTCTTTTCAGTTGCAAACTGCAATGCATACATATATATGGGGTGGTACTGGCTCCAACTCGGTTTTACAGTGAAAACTGCAGGAACTTCAAACAGGCACTAGGAAACACACTGAGAAACCAGAGTAAAAGTTTCTAATGCAAACAGTTCCCTTTGTGTTAGATAAACGAAAGTCTCTCCACATGCTCAGTTCTGAGAAATAAGTGTGTGTGAAAGCCGCCCTTCATTATCTTGTAGGGAACACAAAGTTTCTTTTCAGTTGCAAACTGCACTCCATAAATATATATGGGAAGGTACACGCTCCAACTCATTTTTACAGTGAAAACTGCAGGAACTTCAAACCGGCACTAGGAAACAGACTGAGAAACCAGAGTAAAAGTTCCTCCTGCAAACCGTTCCCTTTGTGCTAGATGAATGAAAGTTTCTCCACATGCTCTGTTCTCAGAGATAATTGAGTGTGAATGCCGTCCTTCACCAAGGTTGTTTGGAACACAAAATTTCTTTTCAGTTGCTAAGTTGAATCCATCTATATATATGGGGAGTTACTCGCTCCAACTCGATTTTACAGGGAAAACTTCAGGATCATCTAACTGGCATTAGGAAAAAAACTGAGAATCCAGAGAAAAGTTTCTCCTGCAAACCGTTCTCTTTGTGCTAGATGAACGAACGTCTATCCACATGCTCACTTTTGAGAGATAAGTTTGTGTGAAAGCCGTCCTTCAACTAGCTTGATGGGAACACAAAGTTTCTTTTTGATGCAAACTGCACTACATACATATATATGTGGAGGTACTCGCTCCAACTCGGTTTTACAGTGAAAACTGCAGGAACTTCAAACCGGCACTAGGAAACACACTGAGAAACCAGAGTAAAAGTTTCTCCTGCAACCCGTTCCATTTGTGCTAGATGAACGAAAGTCTCTCCACATGCTCTGTTCTGAGATATATGTGTGAGTGCAAGCCGAACTTCACCTAGCTTGTTGGGAACACAGAGTTTCTTTTCAGTTGCAAACTGCACTGCATACATATATATGGGGAGGTACTGGCTCCAACTCGGTTTTACAGTGAAAACTGCAGGAACTTCATACCGGCATTAGGAAAAATACTGAGAATTTAGAATAAAGTTTCACCTGCAACCCGTTCCCTATGTGCTAGATGAACGAACGTCTCTCCACATGCTCAGTTCTGAGAGATAATTGTGGGTGAATGCCGTCCTTCACCTAGCTTGTTGGGAACACAAAGTTTCTTTCAAGTTGCAAAGTGGAATCCATACATATATATGGGGAGTTACTCGCTCCAACTCGGTTTTACAGCGAAAACTGCAGGAATTTCATACCGGCACTAGAAAACACTCTGAGAATTCAGAGTAAAAGTTTCTCCTGGGAAGTGTTCCCTTTGTGCTAGATGAACGAACGTCTCTGCACATGCTCAGTTCTGAGAGATAATTTTGTGTGAAAATCGTTCTTCACCAAGCTTGTTGGGAACACAAAGTTTCTTTTCTGTGGCAAACTGCACTCCATACATATATATGGGGAGGTACTGTCTCCAACTCGGTTTTACAGTGAAAAGTGCAGGAAATTCAAGCAGGCACTAGGAAACACACTGAGAAACCAGAGTGAAACTTTCTCTTGCAACCCGTTCCCTTTGTGCTAGATGAACGAACGTCTCTCCACATGCTCATTTCTTAGAGATAAGTGTGTGTGAAAGCCGTCCTTCACCTAGCTTGTAGGGAACACAAAGGTTCTTTTAAGTTGCAAAATGCACTCCACAAATATATATGGGAATGTACTCGCACCAACTCGGTTTTAGAGTGAAAACTGCAGGAAATTCAAAAGGCACTAGGAAACACACTGAGAAACAGAGTAAAAATTTCTAATGCAAACAGTTCCATTTGTGTTAGATGAACGAAGTCTCTCCACATGCTCAGTTCTTAGAAATAAGTGTGTGTGAAAGCCGCCCTTCAACTATCTTGTAGGGAACACAAAGTTTCTTTTCAGTTGCAATCTGCACTCCATAAATAAATATGGGATGGTACACGCTCCAACTCGGTTTTACAGTGAAACTGCAGGAACTGCAAACCGGCACTAGGAAACAGCCTGAGAAACCAGAGTAAAAGTTTCTCCTGCAAACCTATCCCTTTGTGCTAGATGAACGAACGTCTCTCCACATGCTAAGTTCTCAGAGATAAGGGTGTGTGAAAGCCGTCCTTCACCTAGCTTGTAGGGAAAATATAGTTTTTTTCAGTTGCAAAGTGGAATACTTAAATATATATGGGAATTTACTCGCTCCAACTCGGTTTTACAGTGAAAAATGCAGGAACATCTAACCGGCATTAGGAAAAACCTGAGAATCCGGAGTAAAAGTTTCTCTTGCAAACCGTTTCCATTGTGCTAGATGAACGAACGTCTATCCACACGCTCAGTTCTGAGAGATTATTTTGTGTGAAAACCGTTCTTCACCAAGCTTGTTGGGAACACAAATTTTCTTTCCTGTTGAAAACTGCACTCCATACAAATATATGGGGAGGTACTCGCTCCAACTCGTTTTTATAGTAAAAATTGCAGGAATTTCAAACCGGCACTAGGAAACACTCTGAGAAACCAGAGTAAATGTTTCTCCTGCAAACCGTTCCTTTGTGCTAGATGAACGAACGTCTCTCCACATGCTCTGTTCTGAGAGATATGTGTGTGTTCAAGCCGACCTTCACCAGGCTTGTTGGGAACACAGAGTTTCTTTTCAGTTGAAAAGTGCACTGCATACATATATATGGGGAGGTACTGGCTCCAACTCGGTTTTACAGTGAAAACTGTAGGAACTTCATACCGGCATTAGGAAAAATACTGAGAATTTCGAATAAAGTTTCTCCTGCAACCCGTTCCCTATGTGCTAGATGAACGAACGTCTATCCACATGCTCAGTTCTGAGAGATAAGTGTGTGTGAAAGCCGTTCTTCACCTAGCTTGTTGGGAACACAGAGTTTCTTTTCAGTTGCAATCGGCACTCCATACATTTATATGGGTAGGTACTCGCCCAAACATGATTTTACAGTGAAATCTGCAGGAAATTCTAACCGGCATTAGGAAACAGACTTAGAAACCAGAGTAAATGTTTCTCCTGCAACACGTTCCCTTTGTGCTAGATGAACGAACGTCTCTCCACATGATCAGTTCTGAGACATATGTGTGTGTGAAAGCCGTCCTTCACCTAGCTTGTTGGGAACACAATGTTTCTTTTCAGTTGCAAAGTGGAATCCATATATATATATGGGGAATTACTCGCTCCAACTCTGTTTTACAGTGAAAACTGCAGGAACATGTATACCGGCATTAGGAAAAAGACTGAGAATCCAGAGTAAATGTTTCTCCTGCAAACCGTTCCTTTTGTGCTAGATGAACGAAAGTCTATCCTCATGCTAAGTTCTGAGAGGTAAGTGTGGGTGAAAGCCGTCCTTCACCTAGCTTGTTGGGAACACAAAGTTTCTTTTCAGTTGCAAAGTGGAATCCATACATATATATGGGGATTTACTCGCTCCAACTCGGCTTTACAGGGAAAACTGCAGGAACTTCTAAACGGAATTAGGAAACAGACGGAGACACCAGAGTAAAATTTTCTCCTGCAACCCCTTCCAATTCTGCTAGATGAACGAACGTCTCTCCACATGCAAAGTTCTAACAAATAAGTGTGTGTGAAAGCCGTCCTTCCAGTTGCTTGATGGGAACACAGAGTTTCTTTTCAGTTGCAAACGGCACTCCATACATATATATGGGGATGTACAAGCTCCAACTCGGTTTTACAGAGAAAACTGCAGGAACTTCAAACCGGCACTAGGAAACACACTGAGAAAAAAGAGTAAAAGTTTCTCCTGCAACCTCTTCCCTTTGTGCTAGATGAACGAAAGTCTCTCTACATGCTCTGTTCTGAGATATATGTGTGTGTGCAAGCCGAACTTCACCTAGCTTGTTGGGAACACAGAGTTACTTTTCAGTTGCAAACTGCATGGCATACATTTATATGAGGAGGTACTGGCTCCAACTCGGTTTTACAGTGAATACTGCAGGAACTTCATACCGGCATTAGGAAAATGACTGAGAATTTAGAATAAACTTTCTCCTGCAACCGGTTCCCTATGTGCTAAATGAACGAACTTCTATCCACATGCTCAGTTCTGAGAGATAAGTGTGTGTGAAAGCCGTTCTTCACCTAGCTTGTTGGGAATACAGAGTTCCTTTTCAGTTGCAAAGTGGAATCCTTACATATATATGGGGATTTACTCGCTCCAAATTGGTTTTACAGGAAAACTGCAGGAACTTCTAACCGGCATTAGGAAGCAGACGGAGACAACAGAGTAAAAGTTTTTCCTGCAACCTGTTCCATTTGTGCTAGATGAACGAACGTCTCTCCACATGCTCAATTCTGAGAGATATTTGTGTGTGAAAGCCGTCCTTCACCTAGCTTGTTGGGAACACAAAGTTCTTTTCATTTGCAAACGGCACTTCATACATATATATGGGGATGTACAAGCTCCAACTCGGTTTTACAGTGAAAACTGCAGGAAGTTCAAACCGGCACTAGGAAACACTCTGAGAAACCAGAGTAAATGTTTCTCCTGCAAACCGTTCCTTTGTGCTAGATGAACGAACGTCTTTCCACATGCTCAGTTCTCAGAGATAAGTGTGTGTGAATGCCGTCCTTCAACTAGCTTGTTGGGAACACAAAGTTTCTTTTCAGTTGCAAAGTGGAATCCATACAAATATATGGGGGGTTAGTCGCTCCAACTCGGTTTTACAGTGAAAACTGCAGGAACATGTAACAGGCATTAGGAAAAAGACTGAGAATCCAGAGTAAAAGTTTCTCCTGCAACCCCTTCCCATTGTGCTAGATGAACGAACGTCTCTCCACATGCTTTGTTCTGAGAGATATGTGTGTGTTCAAGCCGACCTTCACCAGGCTTGTTGGGAACACAGAGTTTCTTTTCAGTTGCAAAGTGCACTGCATACATATATAAGGGGAGGTACTGGCTCCAACTCGGTTTTACAGTGAAAACTGCAGGAACTTCATACCGGCATTAGGAAAAATACTGAGAATTTAGAATAAAGTTTCTCCTGCAACCCGTTCCCTATGTGCTAGATGAACGAAAGTCTATACACATGCTCAGATCTGAGAGATAAGTGAGTGTGAAAGCCGTTCTTCACCTAACTTGTTGGGAACACAGAGTTTCTTTTCATTTGCAATCGGCACTCCATACAATTATATGGGTAGGTACTCGCTCAAACATGTTTTTACAGTTAAATCTAGGAACTTCTAACCGGCATTAGGAAACAGACTTAGAAACCACAGTAAATGTTTCTCCTGCAACCCGTTCCCTTTGTGCTAGATGAACGAAAGTCTCTCCACATGATCAGTTCTGAGAGAAATGTGTGTGTGAAAGCCGTACTTCACCTAGCTTGTTGGGAACACAATGTGTCTTTTCAGTTGCAAAGTGGAATCCATACATATATATGGGGAGTTACTCTCTCCAACTCGGTTTTACAGTGAAAAATGCAGGAATATCTAACCGGCATCAAAAAAAAACTGACAATCCAGAGTAAAAGTTTCTAATGCAACCAGTGCTTTTGTGATAGATGAACGAACTTCTCTGCACATGCTCAGTTCTGAGAGATAATTTTGTGTGAAAACCGTTCTTCACCAAGCTTGTTGGGAACACAAATTTTCTTTCCTGTTGCAAACTGCACTCCATACATATTTATGGGGAGGTACTCGCTCCAACTCGGTTTTATAGTAAAAATTGCAGGAATTTCAAACCGGCACTAGGAAACACTCTGAGAAACCAGAGTAAATGTTTCTCCTGCAAACCGTTCCTTTGTGCTAGATGAACGAACGTCTCTCCACATGCTCTATTCTGAGAGATATGTGTGTGTTCAAGCCGACCTTCACCAGGCTTGTTGGGAACACAGAGTTTCTTTTCAGTTACAAAGTGCACTGCATACATATATATGGGGAGGTACTGGCTCCAACTCGGTTTTACAGTGAAAACTGCAGGAACTTCATACCGGCATTAGGAAAAATACTGAGAATTTAGAATAAAGTTTCTACTGCAACCCGTTCCCTATGTGCTAGATGAACGAACGTCTATCCACATGCTCAGTTCTGAGAGATAAGTGTGTGTGAAAGCCGTTCTTCACCTAGCTTGTTGGGAACACAGAGTTTCTTTTCAGTTGCAATCGGCACTCCATAAATTTATATGGGTAGGTACTCGCTCAAACATGATTTTACAGTGAAATCTGCAGGAACTTCTAACCGGCATTAGGAAACAGACTTAGAAACCAGAGTAAATGTTTCTCTTGCAACCCGTTCCCTATGTGCTAGATGAACGAACGTCTCTCCACATGATCAGTTCTGAGACATATGTGTGTGTGAAAGCCGTCCTTCACCTAGCTTGTTGGGAACACAGAGTTACTTTTCAATTGCAAACTTCACTCCATACATTTATATGGGGAGGGACTCGCTCCAACTCGGTTTTACAGGGAAAACTGCAGGAACTTCTAAACGGAATTAGGAAACAGACGGAGACACCAGAGAAAATTTTCTCCTGCAACCCCTTCCCATTCTGCTAGATGAACGAACGTCTCTCCACATGATAAGATCTAAGAAATAAGTGTGTGTGAAAGCCGTCCTTCAAGTTGCTTGATGGGAACACAGAGTTTCTTTTCAGTTGCAAACGGCACTCCATACATATATATGGGAATGTACTAGCTCCAACTCGGTTTTACAGAGAAAACTGCAGGAACTTCAAACCGGCACTAGGAAACACACTGAGAAAAAAGAGTAAAAGTTTCTCCTGCAACCTCTTCCCTTTGTGCTAGATGAACGAAAGTCTCTCTACATGCTCTGTTCTGAGATATATGTGTGTGTGCAAGCCGAACTTCACCTAGCTTGTTGGGAACACAGAGTTACTTTTCAGTTGCAAACTGCATGGCATACATTTATATGAGGAGGTACTGGCTCCAACTCGGTTTTACAGTGAATACTGCAGGAACTTCATACCGGCATTAGGAAAATGACTGAGAATTTAGAATAAACTTTCTCCTGCAACCGGTTCCCTATGTGCTAAATGAACGAACTTCTATCCACATGCTCAGTTCTGAGAGATAAGTGTGTGTGAAAGCCGTTCTTCACCTAGATTGTTGGGAACACAGAGTTCCTTTTTAGTTTCAAAGTGGAATCCTTACATATATATGGAGATTTACTCACTCCAAATTGGTTTTACAGGAAAACTGCAGGAACTTCTAACCGGCATTAGGAAACAGACTGAGAAACCAGAGTAAAAGTTTTTCCTGCAACCCGTTCCATTTGTGCTAGATAAACGAACGTCTCTCCAAATGCTCAATTCTGAGAGATATTTGTGTGTGAAAGCCGTCCTTCACCTAGTTTGTTGGGAATACAAAGTTCTTTTCAGTTGCAAACGGCACTTCATACATATATAAGGGGATGTACAAGCTCCAACTCGGTTTTACAGTGAAAACTGCAGGAAGTTCAAAACGGCACTAAGAAACACTCTGAGAAACCAGAGTAAATGTTTCTCCTGCAAACCGTTCCTTTGTGCTAGATGAACGAACGTCTCTCCACATGCTCAGTTCTCAGAGATAAGTGTGTGTGAATGCCTTCCTTCAACTAGCTTGTTGGGAACACAAAGTTTCTTTTCAGTTGCAAAGTGGAATCCATACATATATATGGGGGGTGAGTCGCTCCAACTCGGTTTTACAGTGAAAACTGCAGGAACATGTAACCGGCATTAGGAAAAAGACTGAGAATCCAGAGTAAATATTTCTCCTGCAAACCGTTCCCTTTTTGCTAGATGAACGAAAGTCTATTCTCATGCTCAGTTCTGAGAGATAAGTGTGGGTGAAAGCAGTCCTTCACCTAGCTTGTTGGGAACACAAAGTTTCTTTTCAGTTGCAAAGTGGAATCCATACATATATATGGGGGGTTAGTCGCTCCAACTCGGTTTTACAGTGAAAAATGCAGGAACATGTAACCAGCATTAGGAAAAAGACTGAGAATCCAGATTAAATGTTTCTCCTGCAAACCGTTCCCTTTGTGCTAGATGAACGAAAGTCTATTCTCATGCTCAGTTCTGAGAGATAAGTGTGGGTGAAAGCAGTCCTTCACCTAGCTTGTTGGTAACACAAAGTTTCTTTTCAATTGCAAAGTGGAATCCATACATATATATGGGGATTTACTCGCTCCAACTCGGCTTTACAGGGAAAACTGCAGGAACTTCTAAACGGCATTAGGAAACAGACGGAGACACCAGAGTAAAATTTTCTCCTGCAACCCCTTCCCATTGTGCTAGATGAACGAACGTCTCTCCACATGCTCAGTTCTTAGAAATAAGTGTGTGTGAAAGCCGTCCTTCAACTTGCTTGATGGGAACACAGAGTTTCTTTTCAGTTGCAAAATGCAATGCATACATATATACGTTAGGTAATCGCTCCAACTCGATTTTACAGTGAAAACTGCAGGAAATTCAAACCGGCACTAGGAAACACACTGAGAAAACAGAGTAAAAGTTTCTCCTGCAACTCCTTCCCATTGTGCTAGATGAACGAACGTCTCTCTACATGCTTTGTTCTGAGAGATATGTGTGTGTTCAAGCCGACCTTCACCAGGCTTGTTGGGAACACAGAGTTTCTTTTCAGTTGCAAAGTGCACTGCATACATATATAAGGGGAGGTACTGGCTCCAACTCGGTTTTACAGTGAAAACTGCAGGACTTCATACCGGCATTAGGAAAAATACTGAGAATTTAGAATAAAGTTTCTCCTGCAACCCGTTCCCTATGTGCTAGATGAACGAAAGTCTATCCACATGCTCAGTTCTGAGAGATAAGTGTGTGTGAAAGCCGTTCTTCACCTAGCTTGTTGGGAACAGTGTTTCTTTTCATTTGCAATCGGCACTCCATAAAGAAATATGGGAAGGTACACGCTCCAACTCGGTTTTACAGTGAAAACTGCAGGAATTTCAAACCGGCACTAGGAAACAGCCTGAGAAACCAGAGTAAAAGTTTCTCCTGCAAACCTATCCCTTTGTGCTAGATGAACGAACGTCTCTCCACATGCTCAGATCTCAGATATAAGTGTGTGTGAAAGCCGTACTTCACATAGCTTGTAAGGAACACAAAGATTCTTTTCAGTTGCAAACTGCACTCCATACATATATATGGGTAGGAACACGCTCAAACTCGGTTTTACAGTGAAAACTGCAGGAATATCAAACCGGCACTAGAAAACACAGTGAGAAACCAGAGTAAAAGTTTCTCCTGCAAACCGTTCCTTTTGTGCTAGATGAACGAACGTATCTCCACATGCTCAGTTCTCAGAGATAAGGGTGTGTGAAAGCCGTCCTTCACCTAGCTTGTAGGGAAAATATAGTTTTTTTCAGTTGCAAAGTGGAATACTTAAATATATATGGGAATTTACTCGCTCCAACTCGGTTTTACAGTGAAAAATGCAGGAACATCTAACCGGCATTAGGAAAAACCTGAGAATCCGGAGTAAAAGTTTCTCTTGCAAACCGTTCCCATTGTGCTAGATGAACGAACGTCTATCCACATGCTCAGTTCTGAGAGATTATTTTGTGTAAAACCGTTCTTCACCAAGCTTGTTGGGAACACAAATTTTCTTTCCTGTTGCAAACTGCACTCCATACATATATATGGGGATGTATTCGCTCCAACTCTGTTTTATAATAAAAATTGCAGGAATTTCAAACCGGCACTAGGAAACACTCTGAGAAACCAGAGTAAATGTTTCTCCTGCAAACCGTTCCTTTGTGCTAGATGAACGAACGTCTCTCCACATGTTCAGTTGTCAGAGATAAGCGTGTGTGAATGCCGTCCTTCAACTAGCTTGTTGGGAACACAAAGTTTCTTTTCAGTTGCAAAGTGGAATCCATACATATATATGGGGGGTTAGTCGCTCCAACTCGGTTTTACAGTGAAAACTGCAGGAACATGTAACCGGCATTAGGAAAAAGACTGAGAATCCAGAGTAAATGTTTCTCCTGCAAACCGTTCCCTTTGTGCTAGATGAACGAAAGTCTATCTTCATGCTCAGTTCTGAGAGATAAGTGTGGGTGAAAGCAGTCCTTCACCTAGCTTGTTGGGAACACCAAGTTCCTTTTCAGTTGCAAAGTGGAATCCATATATATATATGGGGATTTACTCGCTCCAACTCGGTTTTACAGGGAAAACTGCAGGAACTTCTAAACGGCATTAGGAAACAGACGGAGACACCAGAGTAAAATTTTCTCCTGCAACCCCTTCC
Source organism: Camelus dromedarius (assembly GCF_036321535.1). Taxonomy (NCBI): domain Eukaryota; kingdom Metazoa; phylum Chordata; class Mammalia; order Artiodactyla; family Camelidae; genus Camelus; species Camelus dromedarius. The sequence continues at coordinate 2,761,303 of NC_087451.1, read as the reverse complement.
AATTGTGCTAGATGAACGAACGTCTCTCCACATGCTCAGTTCTTAGAAATAAGTGTGTGTGAAAGCCGTCCTTCAACTTGCTTGATGGGAACACAGAGTTTCTTTTCAGTTGCAAAATGCAATGCATACATATATATGTTAGGTAATCGCTCCAACTCGATTTTACAGTGAAAACTGCAGTAAATTCAAACCGGCACTAGGAAACACACTGAGAAACAGAGTAAAAGTTTCTCCTGCAACCCCTTCCCATTGTGCTAGATGAACGAACGTCTCTCCACATGCTTTGTTCTGAGAGATATGTGTGTGTTCAAGCCGACCTTCACCAGACTTGTTGGGAACACAGAGATTCTTTTCAGTTGCAAAGTGCACTGCATACATATATATGGGGAGGTACTGGCTCCAAATCGGTTTTACAGTGAAAACTGCAGGAACTTCATACCGGAATTAGGAAAAATACTGAGAATTTAGAATAAAGTTTCTCCTGCTACCGGTTCCCTATGTGCTAGATGAACGAAAGTCTATCCACATGCTCAGTTCTGAGAGATAAGTGTGTGTGAAAGCCGTTCTTCACCTAGCTTGTTGGGAACACAGAGTTTCTTTTCAGTTGCAATCCGCACTCCATACAATTATATGGGTAGGTACTCGCTCAAACATGTTTTTACAGTGAAATCTAGGAACTTCTAACCGGCATTAGGAAACAGACTTAGAAACCACAGTAAATGTTTCTCCTGCAACCCGTTCCCTTTGTGCTAGATGAACGAACGTCTCTCCACATGATCATTTCTTAGAGATACGTGTGTGTGAAAGCCGTCCTTCACCTAGCTTGTAGGGAAAACTAAGGTTCTTTTAAGTTGCAAAATGCACTCCATAAATATATATGGGAATGTACTCGCACCAACTCGGTTTTACAGTGAAAACTGCAGGAAATTCAAACAGGCAGTAGGAAACACTCTGAGAAACCAGAGTAAAAGTTTCTCCTGCAAACCTTTCCCTTTGGGCTAGATTAAAGAACGTCCCTCCACATGCTCAGTTCTCAGAGATAAGTGTGTGTGAAAGCCGTCCTTCACATAACTTGTAAGGAACAAAAAGCTTCTTTTCAGTTGCAAACTGCACTCCATACATATATATGTGTAGGAATACGCTCCAACTCGGTTTTACACTGAAAACTGCAGGAACTTCAAACCGGCCCTAGGAAACACACTGAGAAACCAGAGTAAAATTTCTCCTGCAAACCGTTCCATTGTTCTAGATGAACGAACGTCTCTACACATGCTCAGTTCTCAGAGATAAGTGTGTTTGAAAGCCGTCCTTCACCTAGCTTGTAGGGAACATAAAGTTTATTTTTAGATGCAAAGTGGAATACTTACATATATATGGGAATTTATTCGCTCCAACTCGGTTTTACAGGGAAAACTGCAGGAACTTCTAACCGGCATTAGGAAACAGACTTAGAAATCAGAGTAAAAGTTCTACCAGCAAACCGTTCCCTTTGTGCTAGATGAACGAACGTCTCTCCACATGCTCAGTTCTGAGAGATATGTGTGTGTGAAAGCCGTCCTTCACCTAGCTTGTTTGGAACACAAAGTTTCTTTTCATTTGCAAAGTGGAATTAAGATATATATATATCGGGAGTTACTCGCTCCAACTCGGTTTTACAGTGAAAAATGCAGGAACATCTAACCGGCATTAGGAAAAAGTCTGAGAATCCAGTGTAAAAGTTTATCCTGCAAACCGTTCCCTTTGTGCTAGATGAACAAACGTCTCTCCACATGTTCAGTTCTGAGAGATAATTGTGGGTTAAAGCCGTCCTTCACCTAGCTTGTTGGGAAAACAAAGTTGGTTTTCAGTTGCAAATTGGAATCCATACAAATATATGGGGAGTTACACGCTCGAACTCGGTTTTACAGTGAAAAGTGCAGGAACTTCTAACCGGCATTAGGAAACAGATTGAGAATCCAGTTTAAAGTTTCACCTGCAAACAGTTCCATTTGTGCTAGATGAACGAACGTCTATCCACATGCTCATTGCTGAGAGATATGTTTCTGTGAAAGCCGTCCTTCACTTTGCTTGTTGGGAACACAAAGTTTCTTTTCAGTTGCAAACTGCACTCCATACATTTATATCTGGAGGTACTCGCTCCAAATCGATTTTACAGTGAAAACTGCAGGAACTTCAAACCGGCCCTACGAAAAACACTGAGAAATCAGAGTAAAAGTTTCTCCTGTAAACCGTTCCTTTGTGCTATATAAACGAACGTCTCTCCACATGCTCAGTTCTAGAGTTAAGTGTGTGTGAAAGCTGTCCTTCACCTAGATTTTTGGGAACACAAAGTTTCTTTTCAGTTGCAAAGTGGAATCCATACATATACATGGGGTGTTACTCGATCCAACATGGTTTTACAGGGAAAACCGCAGGAACATCTAACCGGCATTAGGAAACAGACTGAGAAAGCACAGTAAAATTTTCTCCTGCAACCCGTTCCTTTGTGCTAGATGAACGAACGTCTTTCAACATGCTCAGTTCTGAGAGATAAGTGTGTGTGAATGCCGTACTTCCCCTAGCTTGTTGGGAACACAGAGTTTCTTTCAGTTGCAAACTGTACTCCATACAATTATAAGGGGAATTACTAGCTCCAACACGGTTTTACAGTGAAAACTGAAGGAACTTCAAAAATGCACTAGGAAACACACTGAGAAATCAGAGCAAAGTTACTCCTGCAACCCGTTCCCTTTGTGCTAGATGAACGAAGGTCTCTAAACATGCTTAGTTCTCAGAGATAAGTGTGTGTGAAAGCCGTCCTTCACCTAGCATTTGGGAACACAGAGTTTCTTTTCAGTTGAAAAATGCACTGCATACATATATATGGGGAGGTACACGCTCCAACTCGTTTTTACTGTGAAAACTGCAGAAAATTTAAACCGACACTTGTAAAAAATTTGAGAAACCAGAGTAAAAGTTTCTCCTGCAAACATTTCCATTTGTGCTAGATGAACGAACGTCTCTCCACATGCTCAGTTCTGAGAGATAAGTGTCTGTGAAAGCCGTCCTTCAACTAGCTTGTTGGGAACACAAAGTTTCATATAAGTTTCAAACTGCACTCCTTACATATGTATAGGGAGGTACTCGCTCCAACACGGTTTTACAGTGAAAACTGCAGGAACATCTAACCGGCACTAGGAAACACTCTGAGAAACCAGAGTAAAAGATTCTCCTGCAACCAGTTCCCTTTGTGCTAGATGAACGAACGTCTCTCCACATGCTCAGTTCTCAGAGATAAGTGTGAGTGAAAGCCGTCCTTCACCTAGCTTGTTGGGATCACAGAGTTTCTTTTCAGTTGCAAACTGCACTGCATACCTATATATGGGTAAGTTCTGGCTCCAACTCCCTTTTACAGTGAAAACTGCAGGAACTTCATACCGGCATTAGGAAAAAGACTGAGAATTTAGAATAAATTTGTCCTGAAACCCATTCCCTATGTGCTAGATGAACGAACGTCTCTCCACATGCTCAGTTCTCAGAGATAAGTGTGTGTGAAAGCCGTCCTTCACCTAGCTTGTTGGGAACACAGAGTTTCTTTCCAGTTGTTATCGGCACTCCATACATTTATATGGATAGGTACTCGCTCAAACATGTTTTTACAGTGAAATCTTCAAGAACTTTAACCGGCATTAGGAAACAGACTGAGAAACCAGAGTAGTAGTTTCTCCTGCAATCCTTTCCCTTTGTGCTAGATGAACGAACGTCTCTCCACATGCTCATTTCTCAGACATAAGTGTGTGTGAAAGCCGTCCTTCACCTAGCTTGTTGGGAACACAGAGTTACTTTTCAATTGCAAACTTCACTCCATACATTTATATGGGGAGGGACTCGCTCCAACTAGATTTTACAGTGAAAACTGCAGGAACTTCAAACCGGCACAAGGAAACACACTGAGAAACCAGAGTAAAAGTTTCTCCTGTAAACCGTTCCCTTTGGCTTGATGAACGAAAGTCTCTCCACATGCTCAGTTCTCAGAGATAAGTGAGTGTGAAAGCCGTCCTTCACCTAGCTTGTTGGGAACAAAAAGTTTCTTTTCAGCTGCAAACGGCAATCCATACATATATATGGGGATGTACAAGCTCCAACTCGGTTTTACAGTCTAAACTGCAGGAACTTCAAACCGGCACTAGGAAACACACTGAAAATCCAGAGTAAAAGTTCTTCTTGCAACCCGTTCCCTTTGTGCTAGATGAATGAACGTCTCTACACTTGCTCAGTTCTGGGTGATAAGTGTGTGTGAAAGCCGTCCTTCACCTAGCTTGTTTTGTACACAAAGTTTGTTTTCAGTTGCAAAGTGGAATCCATACAAATATATGGGGAGTTACACGCTCGAACTCGGTTTTAAAATGAAAACTGCAGGAACTTCTAACCGGCATTAGGAAAAAGATTGAGAATCCAGTGTAAAAGTTTCTCCTACAAACAGTTCCTTTGTGCTAGATGAACGAACGTCTATCCACATGCTCAGTTCTGAGAGATATGTTTCTGTGAAAGCCGTCTTCACTTTGTTTGTTGGGAACACAAAGTTTCTTTTCAGTTGCAAACAGCACTCTATACATATATATTTGGAGGTAGTCGCTCCAAATCGATTTTACAGTGAAAACTGCAGGAACTTGAAAGCGTCACTAGGAAACAGACTGAGAAACCACAGTAAAATTTTCTCCTGCATCCCGTTCCCTTTGTGCTAGATAAACGAACATCTCTCCACATGCTCAGTTCTGGGTGATAAGTGTGTGTGAAAGCCGTCCTTCAAATAGCTTGTTGGGAAAACATAGTTTCATATCATTTGAAATCTGCACTCCTTACATATGTATTGGGAGGTACTCGCTCCAAATCGGTTTTATAGTGAAAACTGCAGGAACATCCAACCGGCATTAGGAAACAGACTGAGAAACCAGAGTAAAAGTTTCTCCTGCAACCTCTTCCCTTTGTGCTAGATGAACGAACGTCTCTTCACATGCTCAGTTCTGAGAGAAAAGTGTGTGTGAAATCCGTACTTCACCTAGCTTGTTGGGAACACAAAGACTCTTTTCAGTTGCAAACGGCACTATATACATATATATGAGTAGGTACTAGCTCCAACTCGGTTTTACACTGAAAACTGCAGGAACTTATAACCAGCACTAGGAAACACACTGAGAAACCAGAGTAGAAGTTTCCCCTGCAAACCGTTCCCTTTGTGCTAGATGAACGAACGTCTCTCCACATGCTCAGTTCTGAGAGATAAGTGTGTTTGAAAGCCGTCCATCAACTTGCTTGTTGGGAACACAGAGATTCTTTTCAGTTGCAAACTGCACTCTCTATATATATATGGGGAGGTACTAGCTACAACTCGACTTTACAGTGAAAATGCAGTAACTTCAAACCGGCATTAGGAAACACACTGAGAAACCAGAGTAAAATATCTCCAACAACACGTTCCCTTTGTGCTAGATTAACTGTCGTCTCTCCACATGCTCAGTTCTGAGAGATAAGTGTGTGTTAAAGCAGTCCTTCACCTAGCTTGTTAGGAACACAAAGTTCCTTTTCAGTTGCAAAGTGGAATCCATACATATATATGGGGAGTTACTCGCTCCAACTCGGATTTACAAGGAAAACTGCAGGAAATTCTAACCGGCATTAGGAAACAGACTGAGAAACCAGAGTAATAGATTCTCCTGCAATCCTTTCCCTTTGTGCTAGATGAACGAACGTCTCTCCACATGCTCATTTCTCAGACATAAGTGTGTGTGAAAGCCGTCCTTCACCTAGCTTGTTGGGAACACAGAGTTACTTTTCAATTGCAAACTTCACTCCATACATTTATATGGGGAGGGACTCGCTCCAACTAGATTTTACAGTGAAAACTGCAGGAACTTCAAACCGGCACAAGGAAACACACTGAGAAACCAGAGTAAAAGTTTCTCCTGTAAACCGTTCCCTTTGGCTTGATGAACGAACGTCTCTCCACATGCTCAGTTCTCAGAGATAAGTGAGTGTGAAAGCCGTCCTTCACCTAGCTTGTTGGGAACAAAAAGTTTCTTTTCAGCTGCAAACGGCAATCCATACATATATATGGGGATGTACAAGCTCCAACTCGGTTTTACAGTCTAAACTGCAGGAACTTCAAACCGGCACTAGGAAACACACTGAAAATCCAGAGTAAAAGTTCTTCTTGCAACCCGTTCCCTTTGTGCTAGATGAATGAACGTCTCTACACTTGCTCAGTTCTGGGTGATAAGTGTGTGTGAAAGCCGTCCTTCACCTAGCTTGTTGGGTACACAAAGTTTGTTTTCAGTTGCAAAGTGGAATCCATACAAATATATGGGGAGTTACACGCTCGAACTCGGTTTTAAAATGAAAACTGCAGGAACTTCTAACCGGCATTAGGAAAAAGATTGAGAATCCAGTGTAAAAGTTTCTCCTACAAACAGTTCCTTTGTGCTAGATGAACGAACGTCTATCCACATGCTCAGTTCTGAGAGATATGTTTCTGTGAAAGCCGTCTTCACTTTGTTTGTTGGGAACACAAAGTTTCTTTTCAGTTGCAAACAGCACTCTATACATATATATTTGGAGGTAGTCGCTCCAAATCGATTTTACAGTGAAAACTGCAGGAACTTGAAAGCGTCACTAGGAAACAGACTGAGAAACCACAGTAAAATTTTCTCCTGCATCCCGTTCCCTTTGTGCTAGATAAACGAACATCTCTCCACATGCTCAGTTCTGGGTGATAAGTGTGTGTGAAAGCCGTCCTTCAAAAAGCTTGTTGGGAAAACATAGTTTCATATCATTTGAAATCTGCACTCCTTACATATGTATTGGGAGGTACTCGCTCCAAATCGGTTTTATAGTGAAAACTGCAGGAACATCCAACCGGCATTAGGAAACAGACTGAGAAACCAGAGTAAAAGTTTCTCCTGCAACCTCTTCCCTTTGTGCTAGATGAACGAACGTCTCTTCACATGCTCAGTTCTGAGAGAAAAGTGTGTGTGAAATCCGTACTTCACCTAGCTTGTTGGGAACACAAAGACTCTTTTCAGTTGCAAACGGCACTATATACATATATATGAGTAGGTACTAGCTCCAACTCGGTTTTACACTGAAAACTGCAGGAACTTATAACCAGCACTAGGAAACACACTGAGAAACCAGAGTAGAAGTTTCCCCTGCAAACCGTTCCCTTTGTGCTAGATGAACGAACGTCTCTCCACATGCTCAGTTCTGAGAGATAAGTGTGTTTGAAAGCCGTCCATCAACTTGCTTGTTGGGAACACAGAGATTCTTTTCAGTTGCAAACTGCACTCTCTCTATATATATGGGGAGGTACTAGCTACAACTCGACTTTACAGTGAAAATGCAGTAACTTCAAACCGGCATTAGGAAACACACTGAGAAACCAGAGTAAAATATCTCCAACAACACGTTCCCTTTGTGCTAGATTAACTGTCGTCTCTCCACATGCTCAGTTCTGAGAGATAAGTGTGTGTTAAAGCAGTCCTTCACCTAGCTTGTTAGGAACACAAAGTTCCTTTTCAGTTGCAAAGTGGAATCCATACATATATATGGGGAGTTACTCGCTCCAACTCGGATTTACAAGGAAAACTGCAGGAAATTCTAACCGGCATTAGGAAACAGACTGAGAAACCAGTGTAATTGTTTCTCCTGGAACCCGTTCCATTTCGGCTAGATGAACGAAGTCTCTCCACATGCTCAGTTCTGAGAGATAAGTGTGGGTGAAAGCCGCCCTTCACCTAGCTTGTTGGGAACACAAAGATTCTTTTCAGTTGCAAACGGCACTCCATACATATATATGGGGATGTACTCGCTCCAAATTGGTTTTACAGGAAAACTGCAGGAATTTCAAACCGGTACTAGGAAACACACTGAAAATCCAGAGTAAAAGTTCCTCCTGCAAACAGTTCGTTTTGTGCTAGATGAACCAACGTCTCTCCACATGCTCAGTTCTGAGAGATAAGTAAAGTTGAATGCCGTCCTTCACCTAGCTTGTTGGAAAAACAAAGTTTCTTTTCAGTTGCAAAGTGGAATCCATACATATATATGGGGTGTTACTCGCTCCAACTCGGTTTTACAGGGAAAACTGCAGGAACTTCTAACCGGCATTAGGAAACAGACTGAGAAACCAGAGTAAAATTTTCTCCTGCAACCCCTTCCCGTTGCGCTAGATGAACGAACGTGTCTCCACATGCTCATTTCTTAGAAATAAGTGTGTGTGAAAGCCGTCCTTCAACTTGCTTGATGGGAACACAGAGTTTCTTTTCAGTTGCAAAATGCAATGCATACATATATATGTTAGGTAATCGCTCCAACTCGATTTTACAGGGAAAACTGCAAGAAATTCAAACTGGCACTAGGAAACACACTGAGAAAACAGAGTAAAAGTTTCTCCTGCAACCCCTTCCCATTGTGCTAGATGAACGAACGTCTCTCCACATGCTTTGTTCTGAGAGATATGTGTGTGTTCAAGCCGACCTTCACCAGGCTTGTTGGGAACACAGAGTTTCTTTTCAGTTGCAAAGTGCACTGCATACATATATAAGGGGAGGTACTGGCTCCAACTCGGTTTTACAGTGAAAACTGCAGGAACTTCATACCGGCATTAGGAAAAATACTGAGAATTTAGAATAAAGTTTCTCCTGCAACCCGTTCCCTATGTGCTAGATGAACGAAAGTCTATCCACATGCTCAGTTCTGAGAGATAAGTGTGTGTGAAAGCCGTTCTTCAACTAGCTTGTTGGGAACACAGAGTTTCTTTTCATTTGCAATCGGCACTCCATACAATTATATGGGTAGGTACTCGCTCAAACATGTTTTTACAGTTAAATCTAGGAACTTGTAACCGGCATTAGGAAACAGACTTAGAAACCACAGTAAATGTTTCTCCTGCAACCCGTTCCCTTTGTGCTAGATGAAGGAACGTCTCTCCACATGATCAGTTCTGAGAGAAATGTGTGTGTGAAAGCCGTACATCACCTAGCTTGTTGGGAACACAATGTGTCTTTTCAGTTGCAAAGTGGAATCCATATATATATATGGGGAGTTACTCTCTCCAACTCGGTTTTACAGTGAAAAATGCAGGAATATCTAACCGGCATCAAAAAAAAACTGACAATCCAGAGTAAAAGTTTCTAATGCAACCAGTTCTTTTGTGATAGATGAACGAACTTCTCTGCACATGCTCAGTTCTGAGAGATAATTTTGTGTGAAAACCGTTCTTCACCAAGCTTGTTGGGAACACAAATTTTCTTTCCTGTTGCAAACTGCACTCCATACATATTTATGGGGAGGTACTCGCTCCAACTCGGTTTTATAGTAAAAATTGCAGGAATTTCAAACCAGCACTAGGAAACACTCTGAGAAACCAGAGTAAATGTTTCTCCTGCAAACCGTTCCTTTGTGCTAGATGAACGAACGTCTCTCCACATGCTCTGTTCTGAGAGATATGTGTGTGTTCAAGCCGACCTTCACCAGGCTTGTTGGGAACACAGAGTTTCTTTTCAGTTGCAAAGTGCACTGCATACATATATATGGGGAGGTACTGGCTCCAACTCGGTTTTACAGTGAAAACTGCAGGAACTTCATACCGGCATTAGGAAAAATACTGAGAATTTCGAATAAAGTTTCTCCTGCAACCCGTTCCCTTTGTGCTAGACGAACGAACGTCTCTCCACATGATCAGTTCTGAGACATATGTGTGTGTGAAAGCCGTCCTTCACCTAGCTTGTTGGGAACACAATGTTTCTTTTCAGTTGCAAAGTGGAATCCATATATATATATGGGGAATTACTCCCTCCAACTCTGTTTTACAGTGAAAACTGCAGGAACATGTATACCGGCATTAGGAAAAAGACTGAGAATCCAGAGTAAATGTTTCTCCTGCAAAACGTTCCTTTTGTGCTAGATGAACGAAAGTCTATCCTCATGCTTAGTTCTGAGAGGTAAGTGTGGGTGAAAGCCGTCCTTCACCTAGCTTGTTGGGAACACAAAGTTTCTTTTCAGTTGCAAAGTGGAATCCATACATATATATGGGGATTTACTCGCTCCAACTCGGCTTTACAGGGAAAACTGCAGGAACTTCTAAACGGAATTAGGAAACAGACAGAGACACCAGAGAAAATTTTCTCCTGCAACCCCTTCCCATTCTGCTAGATGAACGAACGTCTCTCCACATGCTAAGTTCTAAGAAATAAGTGTGTGTGAAAGCCGTCCTTCAAGTTGCTTGATGGGAACACAGAGTTTCTTTTCAGTTGCAAACGGCACTCCATACATATATATGGGAATGTACAAGCTCCAACTCGGTTTTACACAGAAAACTGCAGGAACTTCAAACCGGCACTAGGAAACACACTGAGAAAAAAGAGTAAAAGTTTCTCCTGCAAACTCTTCCCTTTGTGCTAGATGAACGAAAGTCTCTCTACATGCTCTGTTCTGAGATATATGTGTGTGTGCAAGCCGAACTTCACCTAGCTTGTTGGGAACACAGAGTTACTTTTCAGTTGCAAACTGCATGGCATACATTTATATGAGGAGGTACTGGCTCCAACTCGGTATTACAGTGAATACTGCAGGAACTTCATACCGGCATTAGGAAAATGACTGAGAATTTAGAATAAACTTTCTCCTGCAACCGGTTCCCTATGTGCTAAATGAACGAACTTCTATCCACATGCTCAGTTCTGAGAGATAAGTGTGTGTGAAAGCTGTTCTTCACCTAGCTTGTTGGGAACACAGAGTTCCTTTTCAGTTGCAAAGTGGAATCCTTACATATATATGGGGATTTACTCACTCCAAAATGGTTTTACAGGAAAACTGCAGGAACTTCTAACCGGCATTAGGAAACAGACTGAGAAACCAGAGTAAAAGTTTTTCCTGCAACCCGTTCCATTTGTGCTAGATAAACGAACGTCTCTCCAAATGCTCAATTCTGAGAGATATTTGTGTGTGAAAGCCGTCCTTCACCTAGTTTGTTGGGAACACAAAGTTCTTTTCAGTTGCAAACGGCACTTCATACATATATAAGGGGATGTACAAGCTCCAACTCGGTTTTACAGTGAAAACTGCAGGAAGTTCAAACCGGCACTAAGAAACACTCTGAGAAACCAGAGTAAATGTTTCTCCTGCAAACCGTTCTTTTGTGCTAGATGAACGAACGTCTCTCCACATGCTCAGTTCTCAGAGATAAGTGTGTGTGAATGCCGTCCTTCTACTAGCTTGTTGGGAACACAAAGTTTCTTTTCAGTTGCAAAGTGGAATCCATACATATATATGGGGGGTTAGTCGCTCCAACTCGGTTTTACAGTGAAAAATGCAGGAACATGTAACCAGCATTAGGAAAAAGACTGAGAATCCAGATTAAATGTTTCTCCTGCAAACCGTTCCCTTTGTGCTAGATGAACGAAAGTCTATTCTCATGCTCAGTTCTGAGAGATAAGTGTGGGTGAAAGCAGTCCTTCACCTAGCTTGTTGGGAACACAAAGTTTCTTTTCAGTTGCAAAGTGGAATCCATACATATATATGGGGATTTACTCGCTCCAACTCGGTTTTACAGGGAAAACTGCAGGAACTTCTAAACGGCATTAGGAAACAGACGGAGACACCAGAGTAAAATTTTCTCCTGCAACCCCTTCCCATTGTGCTAGATGAACGAACGTCTCTCCACATGCTCAGTTCTTAGAAATAAGTGTGTGTGAAAGCCGTCCTTCAACTTGCTTGATGGGAACACAGAGTTTCTTTTCAGTTGCAAAATGCAATGCATACATATATACGTTAGGTAATCGCTCCAACTCGATTTTACAGTGAAAACTGCAGGAAATTCAAACCGGCACTAGGAAACACACTGAGAAAACAGTAAAAGTTTCTCCTGCAACCCCTTCCCATTGTGCTAGATGAACGAACGTCTCTCTACATGCTTTGTTCTGAGAGATATGTGTGTGTTCAAGCCGACCTTCACCAGGCTTGTTGGGAACACAGAGTTTCTTTTCAGTTACAAAGTGCACTGCATACATATATAAGGGGAGGTACTGGCTCCAACTCGGTTTTTCCAGTGAAAACTGCAGGAACTTCATACCGGCATTAGGAAAAATACTGAGAATTTAGAATAAAGTTTCTCCTGCAACCCGTTCCCTATGTGCTAGATGAACGAAAGTCTATCCACATGCTCAGTTCTGAGAGATAAGTGTGTGTGAAAGCCGTTCTTCACCTAGCTTGTTGGGAACACAGAGTTTCTTTTCATTTGCAATCGGCACTCCATAAATAAATATGGGAAGGTACACGCTCCAACTCGGTTTTACAGTGAAAACTGCAGGAATTTCAAACCGGCACTAGGAAACAGCCTGAGAAACCAGAGTAAAAGTTTCTCCTGCAAACCTATCCCTTTGTGCTAGATGAACGAACGTCTCTCCACATGCTCAGATCTCAGATATAAGTGTGTGTGAAAGCCGTACTTCACATAGCTTGTAAGGAACACAAAGATTCTTTTCAGTTGCAAACTGCACTCCATACATATATATGGGTAGGAACACGCTCAAACTCGGTTTTACAGTGAAAACTGCAGGAATATCAAACCGGCACTAGAAAACACAGTGAGAAACCAGAGTAAAAGTTTCTCCTGCAAACCGTTCCTTTTGTGCTAGATGAACGAACGTATCTCCACATGCTCAGTTCTCAGAGATAAGGGTGTGTGAAAGCCGTCCTTCACCTAGCTTGTAGGGAAAATATAGTTTTTTTCAGTTGCAAAGTGGAATACTTAAATATATATGGGAATTTACTCGCTCCAACTCGGTTTTACAGTGAAAAATGCAGGAACATCTAACCGGCATTAGGAAAAACCTGAGAATCCGGAGTAAAAGTTTCTCTTGCAAACCGTTCCCATTGTGCTAGATGAACGAACGTCTATCCACATGCTCAGTTCTGAGAGATTATTTTGTGTAAAACCGTTCTTCACCAAGCTTGTTGGGAACACAAATTTTCTTTCCTGTTGCAAACTGCACTCCATACATATATATGGGGATGTACTCGCTCCAACTCTGTTTTATAGTTAAAATTGCAGGAATTTCAAACCGGCACTAGGAAACACTCTGAGAAACCAGAGTAAATGTTTCTCCTGCAAACCGTTCCTTTGTGCTAGATGAACGAACGTCTCTCCACATGTTCAGTTGTCAGAGATAAGTGTGTGTGAATGCCGTCCTTCAACTAGCTTGTTGGGAACACAAAGTTTCTTTTCAGTTGCAAAGTGGAATCCATACATATATATGGGGGTTTAGTCGCTCCAACTCTGTTTTACAGTGAAAACTGCAGGAACATGTATACCGGCATTAGGAAAAAGACTGAGAATCCAGAGTAAATGTTTCTCCTGCAAAACGTTCCTTTTGTGCTAGATGAACGAAAGTCTATCCTCATGCTTAGTTCTGAGAGGTAAGTGTGGGTGAAAGCCGTACTTCACCTAGCTTGTTGGGAACACAAAGTTTCTTTTCAGTTGCAAAGTGGAATCCATACATATATATGGGGATTTACTCGCTCCAACTCGGCTTTACAGGGAAAACTGCAGGAACTTCTAAACGGAATTAGGAAACAGACAGAGACACCAGAGAAAATTTTCTCCTGCAACCCCTTCCCATTCTGCTAGATGAACGAACGTCTCTCCACATGCTAAGTTCTAAGAAATAAGTGTGTGTGAAAGCCGTCCTTCAAGTTGCTTGATGGGAACACAGAGTTTCTTTTCAGTTGCAAACGGCACTCCATACATATATATGGGAATGTACAAGCTCCAACTCGGTTTTACACAGAAAACTGCAGGAACTTCAAACCGGCACTAGGAAACACACTGAGAAAAAAGAGTAAAAGTTTCTCCTGCAAACTCTTCCCTTTGTGCTAGATGAACGAAAGTCTCTCTACATGCTCTGTTCTGAGATATATGTGTGTGTGCAAGCCGAACTTCACCTAGCTTGTTGGGAACACAGAGTTACTTTTCAGTTGCAAACTGCATGGCATACATTTATATGAGGAGGTACTGGCTCCAACTCGGTATTACAGTGAATACTGCAGGAACTTCATACCGGCATTAGGAAAATGACTGAGAATTTAGAATAAACTTTCTCCTGCAACCGGTTCCCTATGTGCTAAATGAACGAACTTCTATCCACATGCTCAGTTCTGAGAGATAAGTGTGTGTGAAAGCTGTTCTTCACCTAGCTTGTTGGGAACACAGAGTTCCTTTTCAGTTGCAAAGTGGAATCCTTACATATATATGGGGATTTACTCACTCCAAAATGGTTTTACAGGAAAACTGCAGGAACTTCTAACCGGCATTAGGAAACAGACTGAGAAACCAGAGTAAAAGTTTTTCCTGCAACCCGTTCCATTTGTGCTAGATAAACGAACGTCTCTCCAAATGCTCAATTCTGAGAGATATTTGTGTGTGAAAGCCGTCCTTCACCTAGTTTGTTGGGAACACAAAGTTCTTTTCAGTTGCAAACGGCACTTCATACATATATAAGGGGATGTACAAGCTCCAACTCGGTTTTACAGTGAAAACTGCAGGAAGTTCAAACCGGCACTAAGAAACACTCTGAGAAACCAGAGTAAATGTTTCTCCTGCAAACCGTTCTTTTGTGCTAGATGAACGAACGTCTCTCCACATGCTCAGTTCTCAGAGATAAGTGTGTGTGAATGCCGTCCTTCTACTAGCTTGTTGGGAACACAAAGTTTCTTTTCAGTTGCAAAGTGGAATCCATACATATATATGGGGGGTTAGTCGCTCCAACTCGGTTTTACAGTGAAAAATGCAGGAACATGTAACCAGCATTAGGAAAAAGACTGAGAATCCAGATTAAATGTTTCTCCTGCAAACCGTTCCCTTTGTGCTAGATGAACGAAAGTCTATTCTCATGCTCAGTTCTGAGAGATAAGTGTGGGTGAAAGCAGTCCTTCACCTAGCTTGTTGGGAACACAAAGTTTCTTTTCAGTTGCAAAGTGGAATCCATACATATATATGGGGATTTACTCGCTCCAACTCGGTTTTACAGGGAAAACTGCAGGAACTTCTAAACGGCATTAGGAAACAGACGGAGACACCAGAGTAAAATTTTCTCCTGCAACCCCTTCCCATTGTGCTAGATGAACGAACGTCTCTCCACATGCTCAGTTCTTAGAAATAAGTGTGTGTGAAAGCCGTCCTTCAACTTGCTTGATGGGAACACAGAGTTTCTTTTCAGTTGCAAAATGCAATGCATACATATATACGTTAGGTAATCGCTCCAACTCGATTTTACAGTGAAAACTGCAGGAAATTCAAACCGGCACTAGGAAACACACTGAGAAAACAGTAAAAGTTTCTCCTGCAACCCCTTCCCATTGTGCTAGATGAACGAACGTCTCTCTACATGCTTTGTTCTGAGAGATATGTGTGTGTTCAAGCCGACCTTCACCAGGCTTGTTGGGAACACAGAGTTTCTTTTCAGTTACAAAGTGCACTGCATACATATATAAGGGGAGGTACTGGCTCCAACTCGGTTTTTCCAGTGAAAACTGCAGGAACTTCATACCGGCATTAGGAAAAATACTGAGAATTTAGAATAAAGTTTCTCCTGCAACCCGTTCCCTATGTGCTAGATGAACGAAAGTCTATCCACATGCTCAGTTCTGAGAGATAAGTGTGTGTGAAAGCCGTTCTTCACCTAGCTTGTTGGGAACACAGAGTTTCTTTTCATTTGCAATCGGCACTCCATAAATAAATATGGGAAGGTACACGCTCCAACTCGGTTTTACAGTGAAAACTGCAGGAATTTCAAACCGGCACTAGGAAACAGCCTGAGAAACCAGAGTAAAAGTTTCTCCTGCAAACCTATCCCTTTGTGCTAGATGAACGAACGTCTCTCCACATGCTCAGATCTCAGATATAAGTGTGTGTGAAAGCCGTACTTCACATAGCTTGTAAGGAACACAAAGATTCTTTTCAGTTGCAAACTGCACTCCATACATATATATGGGTAGGAACACGCTCAAACTCGGTTTTACAGTGAAAACTGCAGGAATATCAAACCGGCACTAGAAAACACAGTGAGAAACCAGAGTAAAAGTTTCTCCTGCAAACCGTTCCTTTTGTGCTAGATGAACGAACGTATCTCCACATGCTCAGTTCTCAGAGATAAGGGTGTGTGAAAGCCGTCCTTCACCTAGCTTGTAGGGAAAATATAGTTTTTTTCAGTTGCAAAGTGGAATACTTAAATATATATGGGAATTTACTCGCTCCAACTCGGTTTTACAGTGAAAAATGCAGGAACATCTAACCGGCATTAGGAAAAACCTGAGAATCCGGAGTAAAAGTTTCTCTTGCAAACCGTTCCCATTGTGCTAGA
This sequence comes from Camelus dromedarius, assembly GCF_036321535.1. Taxonomy (NCBI): domain Eukaryota; kingdom Metazoa; phylum Chordata; class Mammalia; order Artiodactyla; family Camelidae; genus Camelus; species Camelus dromedarius. The sequence continues at coordinate 2,744,912 of NC_087451.1, read as the reverse complement.
TGAACGAACGTCTATCCACATGCTCAGTTCTGAGAGATTATTTTGTGTAAAACCGTTCTTCACCAAGCTTGTTGGGAACACAAATTTTCTTTCCTGTTGCAAACTGCACTCCATACATATATATGGGGATGTACTCGCTCCAACTCTGTTTTATAGTTAAAATTGCAGGAATTTCAAACCGGCACTAGGAAACACTCTGAGAAACCAGAGTAAATGTTTCTCCTGCAAACCGTTCCTTTGTGCTAGATGAACGAACGTCTCTCCACATGTTCAGTTGTCAGAGATAAGTGTGTGTGAATGCCGTCCTTCAACTAGCTTGTTGGGAACACAAAGTTTCTTTTCAGTTGCAAAGTGGAATCCATACATATATATGGGGGTTTAGTCGCTCCAACTCGGTTTTACAGTGAAAACTGCAGGAACATGTAACCGGCATTAGGAAAAAGACTGAGAATCCAGAGTAAATGTTTCTCCTGCAAACCGTTCCCTTTGTGCTAGATGAACGAAAGTCTATCCTCATGCTCAGTTCTGAGAGATAAGTGTGGGTGAAAGCAGTCCTTCACCTAGCTTGTTGGGAACACCAAGTTCCTTTTCAGTTGCAAAGTGGAATCCATATATATATATGGGGATTTACTCGCTCCAACTCGGTTTTACAGGGAAAACTGCAGGAACTTCTAAACGGCATTAGGAAACAGACGGAGACACCAGAGTAAAATTTTCTCCTGCAACCCCTTCCCATTGTGCTAGATGAACGAACGTCTCTCCACATGCTCAGTTCTTAGAAATAAGTGTGTGTGAAAGCCGTCCTTCAACTTGCTTGATGGGAACACAGAGTTTCTTTTCAGTTGCAAAATGCAATGCATACATATATATGTTAGGTAATCGCTCCAACTCGATTTTACAGTGAAAACTGCAGTAAATTCAAACCGGCACTAGGAAACACACTGAGAAAACAGAGTAAAAGTTTCTCCTGCAACCCCTTCCCATTGTGCTAGATGAACGAACGTCTCTCCACATGCTTTGTTCTGAGAGATATGTGTGTGTTCAAGCCGACCTTCACCAGACTTGTTGGGAACACAGAGTTTCTTTTCAGTTGCAAAGTGCACTGCATACATATATATGGGGAGGTACTGGCTCCAAATCGGTTTTACAGTGAAAACTGCAGGAACTTCATACCGGAATTAGGAAAAATACTGAGAATTTAGAATAAAGTTTCTCCTGCAACCGGTTCCCTATGTGCTAGATGAACGAAAGCCTATCCACATGCTCAGTTCTGAGAGATAAGTGTGTGTGAAAGCCGTTCTTCACCTAGCTTGTTGGGAACACAGAGTTTCTTTTCAGTTGCAATCCGCACTCCATACAATTATATGGGTAGGTACTCGCTCAAACATGTTTTTACAGTGAAATCTAGGAACTTCTAACCGGCATTAGGAAACAGACTTAGAAACCACAGTAAATGTTTCTCCTGCAACCCGTTCCCTTTGTGCTAGAGGAACGAACGTCTCTCCACATGATCATTTCTTAGAGATACGTGTGTGTGAAAGCCGTCCTTCACCTTGCTTGTAGGGAAAACAAAGGTTCTTTTAAGTTGCAAAATGCACTCCATAAATATATATGGGAATGTACTCGCACCAACCCGGTTTTACAGTGAAAACTGCAGGAAATTCAAACAGGCAGTAGGAAACACTCTGAGAAACCAGAGTAAAAGTTTCTCCTGCAAACCTTTCCCTTTGGGCTAGATTAAAGAACGTCCCTCCACATGCTCAGTTCTCAGAGATAAGTGTGTGTGAAAGCCGTCCTTCACATAACTTGTAAGGAACAAAAAGCTTCTTTTCAGTTGCAAACTGCACTCCATACATATATATGTGTAGGAATACGCTCCAACTCGGTTTTACACTGAAAACTGCAGGAACTTCAAACCGGCCCTAGGAAACACACTGAGAAACCAGAGTAAAATTTCTCCTGCAAACCGTTCCATTGTTCTAGATGAACGAACGTCTCTACACATGCTCAGTTCTCAGAGATAAGTGTGTTTGAAAGCCGTCCTTCACCTAGCTTGTAGGGAACATAAAGTTTATTTTTAGATGCAAAGTGGAATACTTACATATATATGGGAATTTATTCGTTCCAACTCGGTTTTACAGGGAAAACTGCAGGAACTTCTAACCGGCATTAGGAAACAGACTTAGAAACCAGAGTAAAAGTTCTACCAGCAAACCGTTCCCTTTGTGCTAGATGAACGAACGTCTCTCCACATGCTCAGTTCTGAGAGATATGTGTGTGTGAAAGCCGTCCTTCACCTAGCTTGTTTGGAACACAAAGTTTCTTTTCATTTGCAAAGTGGAATTAAGATATATATATATCGGGAGTTACTCGCTCCAACTCGGTTTTACAGTGAAAAATGCAGGAACATCTAACCGGCATTAGGAAAAAGTCTGAGAATCCAGTGTAAAAGTTTATCCTGCAAATCGTTCCCTTTGTGCTAGATGAACAAACGTCTCTCCACATGTTCAGTTCTGAGAGATAATTGTGGGTTAAAGCCGTCCTTCACCTAGATTGTTGGGAAAACAAAGTTGGTTTTCAGTTGCAAATTGGAATCCATACAAATATATGGGGAGTTACACGCTCGAACTCGGTTTTACAGTGAAAACTGCAGGAACTTCTAACCGGCATTAGGAAACAGATTGAGAATCCAGTTTAAAGTTTCACCTGCAAACAGTTTCATTTGTGCTAGATGAACGAACGTCTATCCACATGCTCATTGCTGAGAGATATGTTTCTGTGAAAGCCGTCCTTCACTTTGCTTGTTGGGAACACAAAGTTTCTTTTCAGTTGCAAACTGCACTCCATACATATATATCTGGAGGTACTCGCTCCAAATCGATTTTACAGTGAAAACTGCAGGAACTTCAAACCGGCCCTACGAAAAACACTGAGAAATCAGAGTAAAAGTTTCTCCTGTAAACCATTCCTTTGTGCTATATAAACGAACGTCTCTCCACATGCTCAGTTCTAGAGATAAGTGTGTGTGAAAGCTGTCCTTCACCTAGATTTTTGGGAACACAAAGTTTCTTTTCAGTTGCAAAGTGGAATCCATACATATACATGGGGTGTTACTCGATCCAACATGGTTTTACAGGGAAAACCGCAGGAACATCTAACCGGCATTAGGAAACAGACTGAGAAAGCACAGTAAAATTTTCTCCTGCAACCCGTTCCCTTTGTGCTAGATGAACGAACGTCTTTCAACATGCTCAGTTCTGAGAGATAAGTGTGTGTGAATGCCGTACTTCCCCTAGCTTGTTGGGAACACAGAGTTTCTTTCAGTTGCAAACTGTACTCCATACAATTATAAGGGGAATTACTAGCTCCAACACGGTTTTACAGTGAAAACTGCAGGAACTTCAAAAATGCACTAGGAAACACACTGAGAAATCAGAGCAAAGTTACTCCTGCAAACCGTTCCCTTTGTGCTAGATGAACGAAGGTCTCTAAACATGCTTAGTTCTCAGAGATAAGTGTGTGTGAAAGCCGTCCTTCACCTAGCATTTGGGAACACAGAGTTTCTTTTCAGTTGAAAAATGCACTGCATACATATATATGGGGAGGTACACGCTCCAACTCGTTTTTACTGTGAAAACTGCAGAAAATTTAAACCGACACTTGTAAAAAATTTGAGAAACCAGAGTAAAAGTTTCTCCTGCAAACATTTCCATTTGTGCTAGATGAACGAACGTCTCTCCACATGCTCAGTTCTGAGAGATAAGTGTCTGTGAAAGCCGTCCTTCAACTAGCTTGTTGGGAACACAAAGTTTCATATCAGTTTCAAACTGCACTCCTTACATATGTATAGGGAGGTACTCGCTCCAACACGGTTTTACAGTGAAAACTGCAGGAACATCTAACCGGCACTAGGAAACACTCTGAGAAACCAGAGTAAAAGTTTCTCCTGCAACCAGTTCCCTTTGTGCTAGATGAACGAACGTCTCTCCACATGCTCAGTTCTCAGAGATAAGTGTGAGTGAAAGCCGTCCTTCACCTAGCTTGTTGGGATCACAGAGTTTCTTTTCAGTTGCAAACTGCACTGCATACCTATATATGGGTAAGTTCTGGCTCCAACTCCCTTTTACAGTGAAAACTGCAGGAACTTCATACCGGCATTAGGAAAAAGACTGAGAATTTAGAATAAATTTGTCCTGAAACCCATTCCCTATGTGCTAGATGAACGAACGTCTCTCCACATGCTCAGTTCTCAGAGATAAGTGTGTGTGAAAGCCGTCCTTCACCTAGCTTGTTGGGAACACAGAGTTTCTTTCCAGTTGTTATCGGCACTCCATACATTTATATGGATAGGTACTCGCTCAAACATGTTTTTACAGTGAAATCTGCAAGAACTTCTAACCGGCATTAGGAAACAGACTTAGAAACCAGAGTAAATATTTCTCCTGCAAACCGTTCATTTTGTGCTAGATAAACGAACGTCTCTCCACATGATCAGTTCTGAGAGATATGTGTGTGTGAAAGCCGTCGTTCACCTAGCTTGTTGGGAACACAAAGTTTCTTATCTGTTGCAAACTGCACTCCATACATATATATGGGATGTACTCGCTCCAACTCGGTTTTACAGTGAAAACTGCAGGAATTTCAAACCGGCACTAGGAAACACACTGAAAATCCAGAGTAAAAGTTCTTCTTGCAACCCGTTCCCTTTGTGCTAGATGAATGAACGTCTCTACACTTGCTCAGTTCTGGGTGATAAGTGTGTGTGAAAGCCGTCCTTCACCTAGCTTGTTGGGTACACAAAGTTTGTTTTCAGTTGCAAAGTGGAATCCATACAAATATATGGGGAGTTACACGCTCGAACTCGGTTTTAAAATGAAAACTGCAGGAACTTCTAACCGGCATTAGGAAAAAGATTGAGAATCCAGTGTAAAAGTTTCTCCTACAAACAGTTCCTTTGTGCTAGATGAACGAACGTCTATCCACATGCTCAGTTCTGAGAGATATGTTTCTGTGAAAGCCGTCTTCACTTTGTTTGTTGGGAACACAAAGTTTCTTTTCAGTTGCAAACAGCACTCTATAAATATATATTTGGAGGTAGTCGCTCCAAATCGATTTTACAGTGAAAACTGCAGGAACTTGAAAGCGTCACTAGGAAACAGACTGAGAAACCACAGTAAAATTTTCTCCTGCATCCCGTTCCCTTTGTGCTAGATAAACGAACATCTCTCCACATGCTCAGTTCTGGGTGATAAGTGTGTGTGAAAGCCGTCCTTCAAATAGCTTGTTGGGAAAACATAGTTTCATATCATTTGAAATCTGCACTCCTTACATATGTATTGGGAGGTACTCGCTCCAAATCGGTTTTATAGTGAAAACTGCAGGAACATCCAACCGGCATTAGGAAACAGACTGAGAAACCAGAGTAAAAGTTTCTCCTGCAACCTCTTCCCTTTGTGCTAGATGAACGAACGTCTCTTCACATGCTCAGTTCTGAGAGAAAAGTGTGTGTGAAATCCGTACTTCACCTAGCTTGTTGGGAACACAAAGACTCTTTTCAGTTGCAAACGGCACTATATACATATATATGAGTAGGTACTAGCTCCAACTCGGTTTTACACTGAAAACTGCAGGAACTTATAACCAGCACTAGGAAACACACTGAGAAACCAGAGTAGAAGTTTCCCCTGCAAACCGTTCCCTTTGTGCTAGATGAACGAACGTCTCTCCACATGCTCAGTTCTGAGAGATAAGTGTGTTTGAAAGCCGTCCATCAACTTGCTTGTTGGGAACACAGAGATTCTTTTCAGTTGCAAACTGCACTCTCTATATATATATGGGGAGGTACTAGCTACAACTCGACTTTACAGTGAAAATGCAGTAACTTCAAACCGGCATTAGGAAACACACTGAGAAACCAGAGTAAAATATCTCCAACAACACGTTCCCTTTGTGCTAGATTAACTGTCGTCTCTCCACATGCTCAGTTCTGAGAGATAAGTGTGTGTTAAAGCAGTCCTTCACCTAGCTTGTTAGGAACACAAAGTTCCTTTCCAGTTGCAAAGTGGAATCCATACATATATATGGGGAGTTACTCGCTCCAACTCGGATTTACAAGGAAAACTGCAGGAAATTCTAACCGGCATTAGGAAACAGACTGAGAAACCAGAGTAATAGTTTCTCCTGCAATCCTTTCCCTTTGTGCTAGATGAACGAACGTCTCTCCACATGCTCATTTCTCAGACATAAGTGTGTGTGAAAGCCGTCCTTCACCTAGCTTGTTGGGAACACAGAGTTACTTTTCAATTGCAAACTTCACTCCATACATTTATATGGGGAGGGACTCGCTCCAACTAGATTTTACAATGAAAACTGCAGGAACTTCAAACCGGCACAAGGAAACACACTGAGAAACCAGAGTAAAAGTTTCTCCTGTAAACCGTTCCCTTTGGCTTGATGAACGAACGTCTCTCCACATGCTCAGTTCTCAGAGATAAGTGAGTGTGAAAGCCGTCCTTCACCTAGCTTGTTGGGAACAAAAAGTTTCTTTTCAGCTGCAAACGGCAATCCATACATATATATGGGGATGTACAAGCTCCAACTCGGTTTTACAGTCTAAACTGCAGGAACTTCAAACCGGCACTAGGAAACACACTGAAAATCCAGAGTAAAAGTTCTTCTTGCAACCCGTTCCCTTTGTGCTAGATGAATGAACGTCTCTACACTTGCTCAGTTCTGGGTGATAAGTGTGTGTGAAAGCCGTCCTTCACCTAGCTTGTTGGGTACACAAAGTTTGTTTTCAGTTGCAAAGTGGAATCCATACAAATATATGGGGAGTTACACGCTCGAACTCGGTTTTAAAATGAAAACTGCAGGAACTTCTAACCGGCATTAGGAAAAAGATTGAGAATCCAGTGTAAAAGTTTCTCCTACAAACAGTTCCTTTGTGCTAGATGAACGAACGTCTATCCACATGCTCAGTTCTGAGAGATATGTTTCTGTGAAAGCCGTCTTCACTTTGTTTGTTGGGAACACAAAGTTTCTTTTCAGTTGCAAACAGCACTCTATACATATATATTTGGAGGTAGTCGCTCCAAATCGATTTTACAGTGAAAACTGCAGGAACTTGAAAGCGTCACTAGGAAACAGACTGAGAAACCACAGTAAAATTTTCTCCTGCATCCCGTTCCCTTTGTGCTAGATAAACGAACATCTCTCCACATGCTCAGTTCTGGGTGATAAGTGTGTGTGAAAGCCGTCCTTCAAATAGCTTGTTGGGAAAACATAGTTTCATATCATTTGAAATCTGCACTCCTTACATATGTATTGGGAGGTACTCGCTCCAAATCGGTTTTATAGTGAAAACTGCAGGAACATCCAACCGGCATTAGGAAACAGACTGAGAAACCAGAGTAAAAGTTTCTCCTGCAACCTCTTCCCTTTGTGCTAGATGAACGAACGTCTCTTCACATGCTCAGTTCTGAGAGAAAAGTGTGTGTGAAATCCGTACTTCACCTAGCTTGTTGGGAACACAAAGACTCTTTTCAGTTGCAAACGGCACTATATACATATATATGAGTAGGTACTAGCTCCAACTCGGTTTTACACTGAAAACTGCAGGAACTTATAACCAGCACTAGGAAACACACTGAGAAACCAGAGTAGAAGTTTCCCCTGCAAACCGTTCCCTTTGTGCTAGATGAACGAACGTCTCTCCACATGCTCAGTTCTGAGAGATAAGTGTGTTTGAAAGCCGTCCATCAACTTGCTTGTTGGGAACACAGAGATTCTTTTCAGTTGCAAACTGCACTCTCTCTATATATATGGGGAGGTACTAGCTACAACTCGACTTTACAGTGAAAATGCAGTAACTTCAAACCGGCATTAGGAAACACACTGAGAAACCAGAGTAAAATATCTCCAACAACACGTTCCCTTTGTGCTAGATTAACTGTCGTCTCTCCACATGCTCAGTTCTGAGAGATAAGTGTGTGTTAAAGCAGTCCTTCACCTAGCTTGTTAGGAACACAAAGTTCCTTTCCAGTTGCAAAGTGGAATCCATACATATATATGGGGAGTTACTCGCTCCAACTCGGATTTACAAGGAAAACTGCAGGAAATTCTAACCGGCATTAGGAAACAGACTGAGAAACCAGAGTAATAGTTTCTCCTGCAATCCTTTCCCTTTGTGCTAGATGAACGAACGTCTCTCCACATGCTCATTTCTCAGACATAAGTGTGTGTGAAAGCCGTCCTTCACCTATCTTGTTGGGAACACAGAGTTACTTTTCAATTGCAAACTTCACTCCATACATTTATATGGGGAGGGACTCGCTCCAACTAGATTTTACAATGAAAACTGCAGGAACTTCAAACCGGCACAAGGAAACACACTGAGAAACCAGAGTAAAAGTTTCTCCTGTAAACCGTTCCCTTTGGCTTGATGAACGAACGTCTCTCCACATGCTCAGTTCTCAGAGATAAGTGAGTGTGAAAGCCGTCCTTCACCTAGCTTGTTGGGAACAAAAAGTTTCTTTTCAGCTGCAAACGGCAATCCATACATACATATGGGGATGTACAAGCTCCAACTCGGTTTTACAGTCTAAACTGCAGGAACTTCAAACCGGCACTAGGAAACACACTGAAAATCCAGAGTAAAAGTTCTTCTTGCAACCCGTTCCCTTTGTGCTAGATGAATGAACGTCTCTACACTTGCTCAGTTCTGGGTGATAAGTGTGTGTGAAAGCCGTCCTTCACCTAGCTTGTTGGGTACACAAAGTTTGTTTTCAGTTGCAAAGTGGAATCCATACAAATATATGGGGAGTTACACGCTCGAACTCGGTTTTAAAATGAAAACTGCAGGAACTTCTAACCGGCATTAGGAAAAAGATTGAGAATCCAGTGTAAAAGTTTCTCCTACAAACAGTTCCTTTGTGCTAGATGAACGAACGTCTATCCACATGCTCAGTTCTGAGAGATATGTTTCTGTGAAAGCCGTCTTCACTTTGTTTGTTGGGAACACAAAGTTTCTTTTCAGTTGCAAACAGCACTCTATACATATATATTTGGAGGTAGTCGCTCCAAATCGATTTTACAGTGAAAACTGCAGGAACTTGAAAGCGTCACTAGGAAACAGACTGAGAAACCACAGTAAAATTTTCTCCTGCATCCCGTTCCCTTTGTGCTAGATAAACGAACATCTCTCCACATGCTCAGTTCTGGGTGATAAGTGTGTGTGAAAGCCGTCCTTCAAATAGCTTGTTGGGAAAACATAGTTTCATATCATTTGAAATCTGCACTCCTTACATATGTATTGGGAGGTACTCGCTCCAAATCGGTTTTATAGTGAAAACTGCAGGAACATCCAACCGGCATTAGGAAACAGACTGAGAAACCAGAGTAAAAGTTTCTCCTGCAACCTCTTCCCTTTGTGCTAGATGAACGAACGTCTCTTCACATGCTCAGTTCTGAGAGAAAAGTGTGTGTGAAATCCGTACTTCACCTAGCTTGTTGGGAACACAAAGACTCTTTTCAGTTGCAAACGGCACTATATACATATATATGAGTAGGTACTAGCTCCAACTCGGTTTTACACTGAAAACTGCAGGAACTTATAACCAGCACTAGGAAACACACTGAGAAACCAGAGTAGAAGTTTCCCCTGCAAACCGTTCCCTTTGTGCTAGATGAACGAACGTCTCTCCACATGCTCAGTTCTGAGAGATAAGTGTGTTTGAAAGCCGTCCATCAACTTGCTTGTTGGGAACACAGAGATTCTTTTCAGTTGCAAACTGCACTCTCTCTATATATATGGGGAGGTACTAGCTACAACTCGACTTTACAGTGAAAATGCAGTAACTTCAAACCGGCATTAGGAAACACACTGAGAAACCAGAGTAAAATATCTCCAACAACACGTTCCCTTTGTGCTAGATTAACTGTCGTCTCTCCACATGCTCTGTTCTGAGAGATAAGTGTGTGTTAAAGCAGTCCTTCACCTAGCTTGTTAGGAACACAAAGTTCCTTTTCAGTTGCAAAGTGGAATCCATACATATATATGGGGAGTTACTCGCTCCAACTCGGATTTACAAGGAAAACTGCAGGAAATTCTAACCGGCATTAGGAAACAGACTGAGAAACCAGTGTAAATGTTTCTCCTGGAACCCGTTCCATTTCGGCTAGATGAACGAAGTCTCTCCACATGCTCAGTTCTGAGAGATAAGTGTGGGTGAAAGCCGCCCTTCACCTAGCTTGTTGGGAACACAAAGATTCTTTTCAGTTGCAAACGGCACTCCATACATATATATGGGGATGTACTCGCTCCAACACTCTTTTACAGTGAAAACTGCAGGAATTTCAAACCGGTACTAGGAAACACACTGAAAATCCAGAGTAAAAGTTCCTCCTGCAAACAGTTCGTTTTGTGCTAGATGAACCAACGTCTCTCCACATGCTCAGTTCTGAGAGATAAGTAAAGTTGAATGCCGTCCTTCACCTAGCTTGTTGGAAAAACAAAGTTTCTTTTCAGTTGCAAAGTGGAATCCATACATATATATGGGGTGTTACTCGCTCCAACTCGGTTTTACAGGGAAAACTGCAGGAACTTCTAACCGGCATTAGGAAACAGACTGAGAAACCAGAGTAAAATTTTCTCCTGCAACACCTTCCCGTTGCGCTAGATGAACGAACGTGTCTCCACATGCTCATTTCTTAGAAATAAGTGTGTGTGAAAGCCGTCCTTCAACTTGCTTGATGGGAACACAGAGTTTCTTTTCAGTTGCAAAATGCAATGCATACATATATATGTTAGGTAATCGCTCCAACTCGATTTTACAGGGAAAACTGCAAGAAATTCAAACTGGCACTAGGAAACACACTGAGAAAACAGAGTAAAAGTTTCTCCTGCAACCCCTTCCCATTGTGCTAGATGAACGAACTTCTCTCCACATGCTTTGTTCTGAGAGATATGTGTGTGTTCAAGCCGACCTTCACCAGGCTTGTTGGGAACACAGAGTTTCTTTTCAGTTGCAAAGTGCACTGCATACATATATAAGGGGAGGTACTGGCTCCAAATCGGTTTTACAGTGAAAACTGCAGGAACTTCATACCGGCATTAGGAAAAATACTGAGAATTTAGAATAAAGTTTCTCCTGCAACCCGTTCCCTATGTGCTAGATGAACGAAAGTCTATCCACATGCTCAGTCCTGAGAGATAAGTGTGTGTGAAAGCCGTTCTTCACCTAGCTTGTTGGGAACACAGAGTTTCTTTTCATTTGCAATCGGCACTCCATACAATTATATGGGTAGGTACTCGCTCAAACATGTTTTTACAGTTAAATCTAGGAACTTGTAACCGGCATTAGGAAACAGACTTAGAAACCACGGTAAATGTTTCTCCTGCAACCCGTTCCCTTTGTGCTAGATGAACGAACGTCTCTCCACATGATCAGTTCTGAGAGAAATGTGTGTGTGAAAGCCGTACATCACCTAGCTTGTTGGGAACACAATGTGTCTTTTCAGTTGCAAAGTGGAATCCATATATATATATGGGGAGTTACTCTCTCCAACTCGGTTTTACAGTGAAAAATGCAGGAATATCTAACCGGCATCAAAAAAAAACTGACAATCCAGAGTAAAAGTTTCTAATGCAACCAGTTCTTTTGTGATAGATGAACGAACTTCTCTGCACATGCTCAGTTCTGAGAGATAATTTTGTGTGAAAACCGTTCTTCACCAAGCTTGTTGGGAACACAAATTTTCTTTCCTGTTGCAAACTGCACTCCATACATATTTATGGGGAGGTACTCGCTCCAACTCGGTTTTATAGTAAAAATTGCAGGAATTTCAAACCGGCACTAGGAAACACTCTGAGAAACCAGAGTAAATGTTTCTCCTGCAAACCGTTCCTTTGTGCTAGATGAACGAACGTCTCTCCACATGCTCTGTTCTGAGAGATATGTGTGTGTTCAAGCCGACCTTCACCAGGCTTGTTGGGAACACAGAGTTTCTTTTCAGTTGCAAAGTGCACTGCATACATATATATGGGGAGGTACTGGCTCCAACTCGTTTTTACAGTGAAAACTGCAGGAACTTCATACCGGCATTAGGAAAAATACTGAGAATTTAGAATAAAGTTTCTACTGCAACCCGTTCCCTATGTGCTAGATGAACGAACGTCTATGCACATGCTCAGTTCTGAGAGATAAGTGTGTGTGAAAGCCGTTCTTCACCTAGCTTGTTGGGAACACAGAATTTCTTTTCAGTTGCAATCGGCACTCCAAAAATTTATATGGGTAGGTACTCGCTCAAACATGATTTTACAGTGAAATCTGCAGGAACTTCTAACCGGCATTAGGAAACAGACTTATAAACCAGAGTAAATGTTTCTCTTGCAACCCGTTCCCTATGTGCTAGATGAACGAACGTCTCTCCACATGATCAGTTCTGAGACATATGTGTGTGTGAAAGCCGTCCTTCACCTAGCTTGTTGGGAACACAATGTTTCTTTTCAGTTGCAAAGTGGAATCCATATATATATATGGGGAATTACTCGCTCCAACTCTGTTTTACAGTGAAAATTGCAGGAACATGTAACCGGCATTAGGAAAAAGACTGAGAATCCAGAGTAAATGTTTCTCCTGCAAACCGTTCCCTTTGTGCTAGATGAACGAAAGTCTATCCTCATGCTCAGTTCTGAGAGGTAAGTGTGGGTGAAAGCCGTACTTCACCTAGCTTGTTGGGAACACAAAGTTTCTTTTCAGTTGCAAAGTGGAATCCATACATATATATGGGGATTTACTCGCTCCAACTCGGTTTTACAGGGAAAACTGCAGGAACTTCTAAACGGAATTAGGAAACAGACGGAGACACCAGAGAAAATTTTCTCCTGCAACCCCTTCCCATTCTGCTAGATGAACGAACGTCGCTCCACATGCTAAGTTCTAAGAAATAAGTGTGTGTGAAAGCCGTCCTTCAAGTTGCTTGATGGGAACACAGAGTTTCTTTTCAGTTGCAAACGGCACTCCATACATATATATGGGAATGTACAAGCTCCAACTCGGTTTTACAGAGAAAACTGCAGGAACTTCAAACCGGCACTAGGAAACACACTGAGAAAAAAGAGTAAAAGTTTCTCCTGCAACCTCTTCCCTTTGTGCTAGATGAACGAAAGTCTCTCTACATGCTCTGTTCTGAGATATATGTGTGTGTGCAAGCCGAACTTCACCTAGCTTGTTGGGAACACAGAGTTACTTTTCAGTTGCAAACTGCATGGCATACATTTATATGAGGAGGTACTGGCTCCAACTCGGTTTTACAGTGAATACTGCAGGAACTTCATACCGGCATTAGGAAAATGACTGAGAATTTAGAATAAACTTTCTCCTGCAACCGGTTCCCTATGTGCTAAATGAACGAACTTCTATCCACATGCTCAGTTCTGAGAGATAAGTGTGTGTGAAAGCCGTTCTTCACCTAGCTTGTTGGGAACACAGAGTTCCTTTTCAGTTGCAAAGTGGAATCCTTACATATATATGGGGATTTACTCACTCCAAATTGGTTTTACAGGAAAACTGCAGGAACTTCTAACCGGCATTAGGAAACAGACTGAGAAACCAGAGTAAAAGTTTTTCCTGCAACCCGTTCCATTTGTGCTAGATAAACGAACGACTCTCCAAATACTCAATTCTGAGAGATATTTGTGTGTGAAAGCCGTCCTTCACCTAGTTTGTTGGGAACACAAAGTTCTTTTCAGTTGCAAACGGCACTTCATACATATATAAGGGGATGTACAAGCTCCAACTCGGTTTTACAGAGAAAACTGCAGGAAGTTAAAACCGGCACTAAGAAACACTCTGAGAAACCAGAGTAAATGTTTCTCCTGCAAACCGTTCCTTTGTGCTAGATGAACGAACGTCTCTCCACATGCTCAGTTCTCAGAGATAAGTGTGTGTGAATGCCGTCCTTCTACTAGCTTGTTGGGAACACAAAGTTTCTTTTCAGTTGCAAATTGGAATCCATACATATATATGGGGGTTAGTCGCTCCAACTCGGTTTTACAGTGAAAACTGCAGGAACATGTAACCGGCATTAGGAAAAAGACTGAGAATCCAGAGTAAATGTTTCTCCTGCAAACCGTTCCCTTTGTGCTAGATGAACGAAAGTCTATTCTCATGCTCAGTTCTGAGAGATAAGTGTGGGTGAAAGCAGTCCTTCACCTAGCTTGTTGGGAACACAAAGTTTCTTTTCAGTTGCAAAGTGGAATCCATACATATATATGGGGGGTTAGTCGCTCCAACTCGGTTTTACAGTGAAAAATGCAGGAACATGTAACCAGCATTAGGAAAAAGACTGAGAATCCAGATTAAATGTTTCTCCTGCAAACCGTTCCCTTTGTTCTAGATGAACGAAAGTCTATTCTCATGCTCAGTTCTGAGAGATAAGTGTGGGTGAAAGCAGTCCTTTACCTAGCTTGTTGGGAACACAAAGTTTCTTTTCAGTTGCAAAGTGGAATCCATACATATATATGGGGATTTACTCGCTCCAACTCGGTTTTACAGGGAAAACTGCAGGAACTTCTAAACGGCATTAGGAAACAGACGGAGACACCAGAGTAAAATTTTCTCCTGCAACCCCTTCCCATTGTGCTAGATGAACGAACGTCTCTCCACATGCTCAGTTCTTAGAAATAAGTGTGTGTGAAAGCCGTCCTTCAACTTGCTTGATGGGAACACAGAGTTTCTTTTCAGTTGCAAAATGCAATGCATACATATATACGTTAGGTAATCGCTCCAACTCGATTTTACAGTGAAAACTGCAGGAAATTCAAACCGGCACTAGGAAACACACTGAGAAAACAGAGTAAAAGTTTCTCCTGCAACCCCTTCCCATTGTGCTAGATGAACGAACGTCTCTCTACATGCTTTGTTCTGAGAGATATGTGTGTGTTCAAGCCGACCTTCACCAGGCTTGTTGGGAACACAGAGTTTCTTTTCAGTTGCAAAGTGCACTGCATACATATATAAGGGGAGGTACTGGCTCCAACTCGGTTTTACAGTGAAAACTGCAGGAACTTCATACCGGCATTAGGAAATATACTGAGAATTTAGAATAAAGTTTCTCCTGCAACCCGTTCCCTATGTGCTAGATGAACGAAAGTCTATCCACATGCTCAGTTCTGAGAGATAAGTGTGTGTGAAAGCCGTTCTTCACCTAGCTTGTTGGGAACACAGAGTTTCTTTTCATTTGCAATCGGCACTCCATAAATAAATATGGGAAGGTACACGCTCCAACTCGGTTTTACAGTGAAAACTGCAGGAATTTCAAACCGGCACTAGGAAACAGCCTGAGAAACCAGAGTAAAAGTTTCTCCTGCAAAACTATCCCTTTGTGCTAGATGAACGAACTTCTCTCCACATGCTCAGATCTCAGATATAAGTGTGTGTGAAAGCCGTACTTCACATAGCTTGTAAGGAACACAAAGATTCTTTTCAGTTGCAAACTGCACTCCATACATATATATGGGTAGGAACACGCTCAAACTCGGTTTTACAGTGAAAACTGCAGGAATATCAAACCGGCACTAGAAAACACAGTGAGAAACCAGAGTAATAGTTTCTCCTGCAAACCGTTCCTTTTGTGCTAGATGAACGAACGTATCTCCACATGCTCAGTTCTCAGAGATAAGGGTGTGTGAAAGCCGTCCTTCACCTAGCTTGTAGGGAAAATATAGTTTTTTTCAGTTGCAAAGTGGAATACTTAAATATATATGGGAATTTACTCGCTCCAACTCGGTTTTACAGTGAAAAATGCAGGAACATCTAACCGGCATTAGGAAAAACCTGAGAATCCGGAGTAAAAGTTTCTCTTGCAAACCGTTCCCATTGTGCTAGATGAACGAACGTCTATCCACATGCTCAGTTCTGAGAGATTATTTTGTGTAAAACCGTTCTTCACCAAGCTTGTTGGGAACACAAATTTTCTTTCCTGTTGCAAACTGCACTCCATACATATATATGGGGATGTACTCGCTCCAACTCTGTTTTATAGTAAAAATTGCAGGAATTTCAAACCGGCACTAGGAAACACTCTGAGAAACCAGAGTAAATGTTTCTCCTGCAAACCGTTCCTTTGTGCTAGATGAACGAACGTCTCTCCACATGTTCAGTTGTCAGAGATAAGTGTGTGTGAATGCCGTCCTTCAACTAGCTTGTTGGGAACACAAAGTTTCTTTTCAGTTGCAAAGTGGAATCCATACATATATATGGGGGGTTAGTCGCTCCAACTCGGTTTTACAGTGAAAACTGCAGGAACATGTAACCGGCATTAGGAAAAAGACTGAGAATCCAGAGTAAATGTTTCTCCTGCAAACCGTTCCCTTTGTGCTAGATGAACGAAAGTCTATCCTCATGCTCAGTTCTGAGAGATAAGTGTGGGTGAAAGCAGTCCTTCACCTAGCTTGTTGGGAACACCAAGTTCCTTTTCAGTTGCAAAGTGGAATCCATATATATATATGGGGATTTACTCGCTCCAACTCGGTTTTACAGGGAAAACTGCAGGAACTTCTAAACGGCATTAGGAAACAGACGGAGACACCAGAGTAAAATTTTCTCCTGCAACCCCTTCCCATTGTGCTAGATGAACGAACGTCTCTCCACATGCTCAGTTCTTAGAAATAAGTGTGTGTGAAAGCCGTCCTTCAACTTGCTTGATGGGAACACAGAGTTTCTTTTCAGTTGCAAAATGCAATGCATACATATATATGTTAGGTAATCGCTCCAACTCGATTTTACAGTGAAAACTGCAGTAAATTCAAACCGGCACTAGGAAACACACTGAGAAAACAGAGTAAAAGTTTCTCCTGCAACCCCTTCCCATTGTGCTAGATGAACGAACGTCTCTCCACATGCTTTGTTCTGAGAGATATGTGTGTGTTCAAGCCGACCTTCACCAGGCTTGTTGGGAACACAGAGTTTCTTTTCAGTTGCAAAGTGCACTGCATACATATATATGGGGAGGTACTGGCTCCAAATCGGTTTTACAGTGAAAACTGCAGGAACTTCATACCGGAATTAGGAAAAATACTGAGAATTTAGAATAAAGTTTCTCCTGCAACCGGTTCCCTATGTGCTAGATGAACGAAAGTCTATCCACATGCTCAGTTCTGAGAGATAAGTGTGTGTGAAAGCCGTTCTTCACCTAGCTTGTTGGGAACACAGAGTTTCTTTTCAGTTGCAATCCGCACTCCATACAATTATATGGGTAGGTACTCGCTCAAACATGTTTTTACACTGAAATCTAGGAACTTCTAACCGGCATTATGAAACAGACTTAGAAACCACAGTAAATGTTTCTCCTGCAACCCGTTCCCTTTGTGCTAGATGAACGAACGTCTCTCCACATGATCATTTCTTAGAGATACGTGTGTGTGAAAGCCGTCCTTCACCTAGCTTGTAGGGAAAACAAAGGTTCTTTTAAGTTGCAAAATGCACTCCATAAATATATATGGGAATGTACCCGCACCAACTCGGTTTTACAGTGAAAACTGCAGGAAATTCAAACAGGCAGTAGGAAACACTCTGAGAAACCAGAGTAAAAGTTTCTCCTGCAAACCTTTCCCTTTGGGCTAGATTAAAGAACGTCCCCCCACATGCTCAGTTCTCAGAGATAAGTGTGTGTGAAAGCCGTCCTTCACATAACTTGTAAGGAACAAAAAGCTTCTTTTCAGTTGCAAACTGCACTCCATACATATATATGTGTAGGAATACGCTCCAACTCGGTTTTACACTGAAAACTGCAGGAACTTCAAACCGGCCCTAGGAAACACACTGAGAAACCAGAGTAAAATTTCTCCTGCAAACCGTTCCATTGTTCTAGATGAACGAACGTCTCTACACATGCTCAGTTCTCAGAGATAAGTGTGTTTGAAAGCCGTCCTTCACCTAGCTTTTAGGGAACATAAAGTTTATTTTTAGATGCAAAGTGGAATACTTACATATATATGGGAATTTATTCGCTCCAACTCGGTTTTACAGGGAAAACTGCAGGAACTTCTAACCGGCATTAGGAAACAGACTTAGAAACCAGAGTAAAAGTTCTACCAGCAAACCGTTCCCTTTGTGCTCGATGAACGAACGTCTCTCCACATGCTCAGTTCTGAGAGATATGTGTGTGTGAAAGCCGTCCTTCACCTAGCTTGTTTGGAACACAAAGTTTCTTTTCATTTGCAAAGTGGAATTAAGATATATATATATCGGGAGTTACTCGCTCCAACTCGGTTTTACAGTGAAAAATGCAGGAATATCTAACCGGCATTAGGAAAAAGTCTGAGAATCCAGTGTAAAAATTTATCCTGCAAATCGTTCCCTTTGTGCTAGATGAACAAACGTCTCTCCACATGTTCAGTTCTGAGAGATAATTGTGGGTTAAAGCCGTCCTTCACCTAGCTTGTTGGGAAAACAAAGTTGGTTTTCAGTTGCAAATTGGAATCCATACAAATATATGGGGAGTTACACGCTCGAACTCGGTTTTACAGTGAAAACTGCAGGAACTTCTAACCGGCATTAGGAAACAGATTGAGAATCCAGTTTAAAGTTTCACCTGCAAACAGTTCCATTTGTGCTAGATGAACGAACGTCTATCCACATGCTCATTGCTGAGAGATATGTTTCTGTGAAAGCCGTCCTTCACTTTGCTTGTTGGGAACACAAAGTTTCTTTTCAGTTGCAAACTGCACTCCATACATATATATCTGGAGGTACTCGCTCCAAATCGATTTTACAGTGAAAACTGCAGGAACTTCAAACCGGCCCTACGAAAAACACTGAGAAATCAGAGTAAAAGTTTCTCCTGTAAACCGTTCCTTTGTGCTATATAAACGAACGTCTCTCCACATGCTCAGTTCTAGAGATAAGTGTGTGTGAAAGCTGTCCTTCACCTAGATTTTTGGGAACACAAAGTTTCTTTTCAGTTGCAAAGTGGAATCCATACATATACATGGGGTGTTACTCGATCCAACATGGTTTTACAGGGAAAACCGCAGGAACATCTAACCGGCATTAGGAAACAGACTGAGAAAGCACAGTAAAATTTTCTCCTGCAACCCGTTCCCTTTGTGCTAGATGAACGAACGTCTTTCAACATGCTCAGTTCTGAGAGATAAGTGTGTGTGAATGCCGTACTTCCCCTAGCTTGTTGGGAACACAGAGTTTCTTTCAGTTGCAAACTGTACTCCATACAATTATAAGGGGAATTACTAGCTCCAACACGGTTTTACAGTGAAAACTGCAGGAACTTCAAAAATGCACTAGGAAACACACTGAGAAATCAGAGCAAAGTTACTCCTGCAAACCGTTCCCTTTGTGCTAGATGAACGAAGGTCTCTAAACATGCTTAGTTCTCAGAGATAAGTGTGTGTGAAAGCCGTCCTTCACCTAGCATTTGGGAACACAGAGTTTCTTTTCAGTTGAAAAATGCACTGCATACATATATATGGGGAGGTACACGCTCCAACTCGTTTTTACTGTGAAAACTGCAGAAAATTTAAACCGACACTTGTAAAAAATTTGAGAAACCAGAGTAAAAGTTTCTCCTGCAAACATTTCCATTTGTGCTAGATGAACGAACGTCTCTCCACATGCTCAGTTCTGAGAGATAAGTGTCTGTGAAAGCCGTCCTTCAACTAGCTTGTTGGGAACACAAAGTTTCATATCAGTTTCAAACTGCACTCCTTACATATGTATAGGGAGGTACTCGCTCCAACACGGTTTTACAGTGAAAACTGCAGGAACATCTAACCGGCACTAGGAAACACTCTGAGAAACCAGAGTAAAAGTTTCTCCTGCAACCAGTTCCCTTTGTGCTAGATGAACGAACGTCTCTCCACATGCTCAGTTCTCAGAGATAAGTGTGAGTGAAAGCCGTCCTTCACCTAGCTTGTTGGGATCACAGAGTTTCTTTTCAGTTGCAAACTGCACTGCATACCTATATATGGGTAAGTTCTGGCTCCAATTCCCTTTTACAGTGAAAACTGCAGGAACTTCATACCGGCATTAGGAAAAAGACTGAGAATTTAGAATAAATTTGTCCTGAAACCCATTCCCTTTGTGCTAGATGAACGAACGTCTCTCCACATGCTCAGTTCTCAGAGATAAGTGTGTGTGAAAGCCGTCCTTCACCTAGCTTGTTGGGAACACAGAGTTTCTTTCCAGTTGTTATCGGCACTCCATACATTTATATGGATAGGTACTCGCTCAAACATGTTTTTACAGTGAAATCTGCAAGAACTTCTAACCGGCATTAGGAAACAGACTTAGAAACCAGAGTAAATATTTCTCCTGCAAACCGTTCATTTTGTGCTAGATAAACGAACGTCTCTCCACATGATCAGTTCTGAGAGATATGTGTGTGTGAAAGCCGTCGTTCACCTAGCTTGTTGGGAACACAAAGTTTCTTATCTGTTGCAAACTGCACTCCATACATATATATGGGATGTACTCGCTCCAACTCGGTTTTACAGTGAAAACTGCAGGAATTTCAAACCGGCACTAGGAAACACTCTGAGAAACCAGAGTAAAAGTTTCTCCTGCAAACAGTTCCTTGTGCTAGATGAACGAACGTCTCTCCACATGCTCAGTTCTCAGAGATAAGTGTGTGTGAAAGCCGTTCTTCAACTAGCTCGTTTGGAACACAATGTTTCTCTTCAGTTGTAAAGTGCAATCCATACATATATATGGGGATTTACTTGCTCCAAGTCGGTGTTACAGGGAAAACGGCAGGAACTTCTAACCGGCATTAGGAAACAGACTGAGAAACCAGAGTAATAGTTTCTCCTGCAATCCTTTCCCTTTGTGCTAGATGAACGAACGTCTCTCCACATGCTCATTTCTCAGACATAAGTGTGTGTGAAAGCCGTCCTTCACCTAGCTTGTTGGGAACACAGAGTTACTTTTCAATGGCAAACTTCACTCCATACATTTATATGGGGAGGGACTCGCTCCAACTAGATTTTACAGTGAAAACTGCAGGAACTTCAAACCGGCACAAGGAAACACACTGAGAAACCAGAGTAAAATTTTCTCCTGTAAACCGTTCCCTTTGGCTTGATGAACGAAAGTCTCTCCACATGCTCAGTTCTCAGAGATAAGTGAGTGTGAAAGCCGTCCTTCACCTAGCTTGTTGGGAACAAAAAGTTTCTTTTCAGCTGCAAACGGCAATCCATACATATATATGGGGATGTACAAGCTCCAACTCGGTTTTACAGTCTAAACTGCAGGAACTTCAAACCGGCACTAGGAAACACACTGAAAATCCAGAGTAAAAGTTCTTCTTGCAACCCGTTCCCTTTGTGCTAGATGAATGAACGTCTCTACACTTGCTCAGTTCTGGGTGATAAGTGTGTGTGAAAGCCGTCCTTCACCTAGCTTGTTGGGTACACAAAGTTTGTTTTCAGTTGCAAAGTGGAATCCATACAAATATATGGGGAGTTACACGCTCGAACTCGGTTTTAAAATGAAAACTGCAGGAACTTCTAACCGGCATTAGGAAAAAGATTGAGAATCCAGTGTAAAAGTTTCTCCTACAAACAGTTCCTTTGTGCTAGATGAACGAACGTCTATCCACATGCTCAGTTCTGAGAGATATGTTTCTGTGAAAGCCGTCTTCACTTTGTTTGTTGGGAACACAAAGTTTCTTTTCAGTTGCAAACAGCACTCTATACATATATATTTGGAGGTAGTCGCTCCAAATCGATTTTACAGTGAAAACTGCAGGAACTTGAAAGCGTCACTAGGAAACAGACTGAGAAACCACAGTAAAATTTTCTCCTGCATCCCGTTCCCTTTGTGCTAGATAAACGAACATCTCTCCACATGCTCAGTTCTGGGTGATAAGTGTGTGTGAAAGCCGTCCTTCAAATAGCTTGTTGGGAAAACATAGTTTCATATCATTTGAAATCTGCACTCCTTACATATGTATTGGGAGGTACTCGCTCCAAATCGGTTTTATAGTGAAAACTGCAGGAACATCCAACCGGCATTAGGAAACAGACTGAGAAACCAGAGTAAAAGTTTCTCCTGCAACCTCTTCCCTTTGTGCTAGATGAATGAACGTCTCTTCACATGCTCAGTTCTGAGAGAAAAGTGTGTGTGAAATCCGTACTTCACCTAGCTTGTTGGGAACACAAAGACTCTTTTCAGTTGCAAACGGCACTATATACATATATATGAGTAGGTACTAGCTCCAACTCGGTTTTACACTGAAAACTGCAGGAACTTATAACCAGCACTAGGAAACACACTGAGAAACCAGAGTAGAAGTTTCCCCTGCAAACCGTTCCCTTTGTGCTAGATGAACGAACGTCTCTCCACATGCTCAGTTCTGAGAGATAAGTGTGTTTGAAAGCCGTCCATCAACTTGCTTGTTGGGAACACAGAGATTCTTTTCAGTTGCAAACTGCACTCTCTATATATATATGGGGAGGTACTAGCTACAACTCGACTTTACAGTGAAAATGCAGTAACTTCAAACCGGCATTAGGAAACACACTGAGAAACCAGAGTAAAATATCTCCAACAACACGTTCCCTTTGTGCTAGATTAACTGTCGTCTCTCCACATGCTCAGTTCTGAGAGATAAGTGTGTGTTAAAGCAGTCCTTCACCTAGCTTGTTAGGAACACAAAGTTCCTTTTCAGTTGCAAAGTGGAATCCATACATATATATGGGGAGTTACTCGCTCCAACTCGGATTTACAAGGAAAACTGCAGGAAATTCTAACCGGCATTAGGAAACAGACTGAGAAACCAGTGTAAATGTTTCTCCTGGAACCCGTTCCCTTTCGGCTAGATGAACGAAGTCTCTCCACATGCTCAGTTCTGAGAGATAAGTGTGGGTGAAAGCCGCCCTTCACCTAGCTTGTTGGGAACACAAAGATTCTTTTCAGTTGCAAACGGCACTCCATACATATATATGGGGATGTACTCGCTCCAACACTGTTTTACAGTGAAAACTGCAGGAATTTCAAACCGGTACTAGGAAACACACTGAAAATCCAGAGTAAAAGTTCCTCCTGCAAACCGTTCCTTTTGTGCTAGATGAACCAACGTCTCTCCACATGCTCAGTTCTGAGAGATATGTAAAGTTGAATGCCGTCCTTCACCTAGCTTGTTGGAAAAACAAAGTTTCTTTTCAGTTGCAAAGTGGAATCCATACATATATATGGGGTGTTACTCGCTCCAACTCGGTTTTACAGGGAAAACTGCAGGAACTTCTAACCGGCATTAGGAAACAGACTGAGAAACCAGAGTAAAATTTTCTCCTGCAACCCCTTCCCGTTGCGCTAGATGAACGAACGTGTCTCCACATGCTCATTTCTTAGAAATAAGTGTGTGTGAAAGCCGTCCTTCAACTTGCTTGATGGGAACACAGAGTTTCTTTTCAGTTGCAAAATGCACTGCAAACATATATACGTTAGGTACTCGCTCCAACACGGTTTTACAGAGAAAACTGCAGGAAATTCAAACCGGCATTAGGAAACACACTGAGAAAACAGAGTAAAAGTTTCTTCTGCAACCCGTTCCCTTTGGCTTGATGAACGAACGTCTCTCCACATGCTCAGTTCTCAGAGATAAGTGTGTGTGAAAGCCGTACTTCACCTAGCTTGTAGGGAACAAAAAGTTTCTTTTCAGTTGCAAAGTGTAATCCTTACATATATATGGGGATTTACTCGCTCCAAATCTGTTTTACAGGAAAACTGCAGGAACTTCAAACCGGCACTAGGAAACACACTGAAAATCCTGAGTAAATGTTTTTCCTGCAACCCGTTCCCTTTGTGGTAGATGAACTAACGTCTCTCCACATGCTCAGTTCTGAGATATAAGTGTGGGTGAATGCCGTTCTTCAACTTGCTTGTTGGAAACACAAAGTTTCTTTTCAGTTGCATATTGCACTCCATACATTTATATCGGAAGGGACTCGCTCCAACTAGATTTTACAGTGAAAACTGCAGGAACTTCAAACCGGCACAAGGAAACACACTGAGAAACCAGAGTAAAAGTTTCTCCTGTAAACCGTTCCCTTTGGCTTGATGAACGAACGTCTCTCCACATGCTCAGTTCTCAGAGATAAGTGAGTGTGAAAGCCGTCCTTCACCTAGCTTGTTGGGAACAAAAAGTTTCTTTTCAGCTGCAAACGGCAATCCATACATACATATGGGGATGTACAAGCTCCAACTCGGTTTTACAGTCTAAACTGCAGGAACTTCAAACCGGCACTAGGAAACACACTGAAAATCCAGAGTAAAAGTTCTTCTTGCAACCCGTTCCCTTTGTGCTAGATGAATGAACGTCTCTACACTTGCTCAGTTCTGGGTGATAAGTGTGTGTGAAAGCCGTCCTTCACCTAGCTTGTTGGGTACACAAAGTTTGTTTTCAGTTGCAAAGTGGAATCCATACAAATATATGGGGAGTTACACGCTCGAACTCGGTTTTAAAATGAAAACTGCAGGAACTTCTAACCGGCATTAGGAAAAAGATTGAGAATCCAGTGTAAAAGTTTCTCCTACAAACAGTTCCTTTGTGCTAGATGAACGAACGTCTATCCACATGCTCAGTTCTGAGAGATATGTTTCTGTGAAAGCCGTCTTCACTTTGTTTGTTGGGAACACAAAGTTTCTTTTCAGTTGCAAACAGCACTCTATACATATATATTTGGAGGTAGTCGCTCCAAATCGATTTTACAGTGAAAACTGCAGGAACTTGAAAGCGTCACTAGGAAACAGACTGAGAAACCACAGTAAAATTTTCTCCTGCATCCCGTTCCCTTTGTGCTAGATAAACGAACATCTCTCCACATGCTCAGTTCTGGGTGATAAGTGTGTGTGAAAGCCGTCCTTCAAATAGCTTGTTGGGAAAACATAGTTTCATATCATTTGAAATCTGCACTCCTTACATATGTATTGGGAGGTACTCGCTCCAAATCGGTTTTATAGTGAAAACTGCAGGAACATCCAACCGGCATTAGGAAACAGACTGAGAAACCAGAGTAAAAGTTTCTCCTGCAACCTCTTCCCTTTGTGCTAGATGAACGAACGTCTCTTCACATGCTCAGTTCTGAGAGAAAAGTGTGTGTGAAATCCGTACTTCACCTAGCTTGTTGGGAACACAAAGACTCTTTTCAGTTGCAAACGGCACTATATACATATATATGAGTAGGTACTAGCTCCAACTCGGTTTTACACTGAAAACTGCAGGAACTTATAACCAGCACTAGGAAACACACTGAGAAACCAGAGTAGAAGTTTCCCCTGCAAACCGTTCCCTTTGTGCTAGATGAACGAACGTCTCTCCACATGCTCAGTTCTGAGAGATAAGTGTGTTTGAAAGCCGTCCATCAACTTGCTTGTTGGGAACACAGAGATTCTTTTCAGTTGCAAACTGCACTCTCTATATATATATGGGGAGGTACTAGCTACAACTCGACTTTACAGTGAAAATGCAGTAACTTCAAACCGGCATTAGGAAACACACTGAGAAACCAGAGTAAAATATCTCCAACAACACGTTCCCTTTGTGCTAGATTAACTGTCGTCTCTCCACATGCTCAGTTCTGAGAGATAAGTGTGTGTTAAAGCAGTCCTTCACCTAGCTTGTTAGGAACACAAAGTTCCTTTTCAGTTGCAAAGTGGAATCCATACATATATATGGGGAGTTACTCGCTCCAACTCGGATTTACAAGGAAAACTGCAGGAAATTCTAACCGGCATTAGGAAACAGACTGAGAAACCAGTGTAAATGTTTCTCCTGGAACCCGTTCCCTTTCGGCTAGATGAACGAAGTCTCTCCACATGCTCAGTTCTGAGAGATAAGTGTGGGTGAAAGCCGCCCTTCACCTAGCTTGTTGGGAACACAAAGATTCTTTTCAGTTGCAAACGGCACTCCATACATATATATGGGGATGTACTCGCTCCAACACTGTTTTACAGTGAAAACTGCAGGAATTTCAAACCGGTACTAGGAAACACACTGAAAATCCAGAGTAAAAGTTCCTCCTGCAAACCGTTCCTTTTGTGCTAGATGAACCAACGTCTCTCCACATGCTCAGTTCTGAGAGATAAGTAAAGTTGAATGCCGTCCTTCACCTAGCTTGTTGGAAAAACAAAGTTTCTTTTCAGTTGCAAAGTGGAATCCATACATATATATGGGGTGTTACTCGCTCCAACTCGGTTTTACAGGGAAAACTGCAGGAACTTCTAACCGGCATTAGGAAACAGACTGAGAAACCAGAGTAAAATTTTCTCCTGCAACCCCTTCCCGTTGCGCTAGATGAACGAACGTGTCTCCACATGCTCATTTCTTAGAAATAAGTGTGTGTGAAAGCCGTCCTTCAACTTGCTTGATGGGAACACAGAGTTTCTTTTCAGTTGCAAAATGCACTGCAAACATATATACGTTAGGTACTCGCTCCAACACGGTTTTACAGAGAAAACTGCAGGAAATTCAAACCGGCATTAGGAAACACACTGAGAAAACAGAGTAAAAGTTTCTTCTGCAACCCGTTCCCTTTGGCTTGATGAACGAACGTCTCTCCACATGCTCAGTTCTCAGAGATAAGTGTGTGTGAAAGCCGTACTTCACCTAGCTTGTAGGGAACAAAAAGTTTCTTTTCAGTTGCAAAGTGTAATCCTTACATATATATGGGGATTTACTCGCTCCAAATCTGTTTTACAGGAAAACTGCAGGAACTTCAAACCGGCACTAGGAAACACACTGAAAATCCTGAGTAAATGTTTTTCCTGCAACCCGTTCCCTTTGTGGTAGATGAACTAACGTCTCTCCACATGCTCAGTTCTGAGATATAAGTGTGGGTGAATGCCGTTCTTCAACTTGCTTGTTGGAAACACAAAGTTTCTTTTCAGTTGCATATTGCACTCCATACATTTATATCGGAAGGGACTCGCTCCAACTAGATTTTACAGTGAAAACTGCAGGAACTTCAAACCGGCACAAGGAAACACACTGAGAAACCAGAGTAAAAGTTTCTCCTGTAAACCGTTCCCTTTGGCTTGATGAACGAACGTCTCTCCACATGCTCAGTTCTCAGAGATAAGTGAGTGTGAAAGCCGTCCTTCACCTAGCTTGTTGGGAACAAAAAGTTTCTTTTCAGCTGCAAACGGCAATCCATACATACATATGGGGATGTACAAGCTCCAACTCGGTTTTACAGTCTAAACTGCAGGAACTTCAAACCGGCACTAGGAAACACACTGAAAATCCAGAGTAAAAGTTCTTCTTGCAACCCGTTCCCTTTGTGCTAGATGAATGAACGTCTCTACACTTGCTCAGTTCTGGGTGATAAGTGTGTGTGAAAGCCGTCCTTCACCTAGCTTGTTGGGTACACAAAGTTTGTTTTCAGTTGCAAAGTGGAATCCATACAAATATATGGGGAGTTACACGCTCGAACTCGGTTTTAAAATGAAAACTGCAGGAACTTCTAACCGGCATTAGGAAAAAGATTGAGAATCCAGTGTAAAAGTTTCTCCTACAAACAGTTCCTTTGTGCTAGATGAACGAACGTCTATCCACATGCTCAGTTCTGAGAGATATGTTTCTGTGAAAGCCGTCTTCACTTTGTTTGTTGGGAACACAAAGTTTCTTTTCAGTTGCAAACAGCACTCTATAAATATATATTTGGAGGTAGTCGCTCCAAATCGATTTTACAGTGAAAACTGCAGGAACTTGAAAGCGTCACTAGGAAACAGACTGAGAAACCACAGTAAAATTTTCTCCTGCATCCCGTTCCCTTTGTGCTAGATAAACGAACATCTCTCCACATGCTCAGTTCTGGGTGATAAGTGTGTGTGAAAGCCGTCCTTCAAATAGCTTGTTGGGAAAACATAGTTTCATATCATTTGAAATCTGCACTCCTTACATATGTATTGGGAGGTACTCGCTCCAAATCGGTTTTATAGTGAAAACTGCAGGAACATCCAACCGGCATTAGGAAACAGACTGAGAAACCAGAGTAAAAGTTTCTCCTGCAACCTCTTCCCTTTGTGCTAGATGAACGAACGTCTCTTCACATGCTCAGTTCTGAGAGAAAAGTGTGTGTGAAATCCGTACTTCACCTAGCTTGTTGGGAACACAAAGACTCTTTTCAGTTGCAAACGGCACTATATACATATATATGAGTAGGTACTAGCTCCAACTCGGTTTTACACTGAAAACTGCAGGAACTTATAACCAGCACTAGGAAACACACTGAGAAACCAGAGTAGAAGTTTCCCCTGCAAACCGTTCCCTTTGTGCTAGATGAACGAACGTCTCTCCACATGCTCAGTTCTGAGAGATAAGTGTGTTTGAAAGCCGTCCATCAACTTGCTTGTTGGGAACACAGAGATTCTTTTCAGTTGCAAACTGCACTCTCTATATATATATGGGGAGGTACTAGCTACAACTCGACTTTACAGTGAAAATGCAGTAACTTAAAACCGGCATTAGGAAACACACTGAGAAACCAGAGTAAAATATCTCCAACAACACGTTCCCTTTGTGCTAGATTAACTGTCGTCTCTACACATGCTCAGTTCTGAGAGATAAGTGTGTGTTAAAGCAGTCCTTCACCTAGCTTGTTAGGAACACAAAGTTCCTTTTCAGTTGCAAAGTGGAATCCATACATATATATGGGGAGTTACTCGCTCCAACTCGGATTTACAAGGAAAACTGCAGGAAATTCTAACCGGCATTAGGAAACAGACTGAGAAACCAGTGTAAATGTTTCTCCTGGAACCCGTTCCCTTTCGGCTAGATGAACGAAGTCTCTCCACATGCTCAGTTCTGAGAGATAAGTGTGGGTGAAAGCCGCCCTTCACCTAGCTTGTTGGGAACACAAAGATTCTTTTCAGTTGCAAACGGCACTCCATACATATATATGGGGATGTACTCGCTCCAACACTGTTTTACAGTGAAAACTGCAGGAATTTCAAACCGGTACTAGGAAACACACTGAAAATCCAGAGTAAAAGTTCCTCCTGCAAACCGTTCCTTTTGTGCTAGATGAACCAACGTCTCTCCACATGCTCAGTTCTGAGAGATATGTAAAGTTGAATGCCGTCCTTCACCTAGCTTGTTGGAAAAACAAAGTTTCTTTTCAGTTGCAAAGTGGAATCCATACATATATATGGGGTGTTACTCGCTCCAACTCGGTTTTACAGGGAAAACTGCAGGAACTTCTAACCGGCATTAGGAAACAGACTGAGAAACCAGAGTAAAATTTTCTCCTGCAACCCCTTCCCGTTGCGCTAGATGAACGAACGTGTCTCCACATGCTCATTTCTTAGAAATAAGTGTGTGTGAAAGCCGTCCTTCAACTTGCTTGATGGGAACACAGAGTTTCTTTTCAGTTGCAAAATGCACTGCAAACATATATACGTTAGGTACTCGCTCCAACACGGTTTTACAGAGAAAACTGCAGGAAATTCAAACCGGCATTAGGAAACACACTGAGAAAACAGAGTAAAAGTTTCTTCTGCAACCCGTTCCCTTTGGCTTGATGAACGAACGTCTCTCCACATGCTCAGTTCTCAGAGATAAGTGTGTGTGAAAGCCGTACTTCACCTAGCTTGTAGGGAACAAAAAGTTTCTTTTCAGTTGCAAAGTGTAATCCTTACATATATATGGGGATTTACTCGCTCCAAATCTGTTTTACAGGAAAACTGCAGGAACTTCAAACCGGCACTAGGAAACACACTGAAAATCCTGAGTAAATGTTTTTCCTGCAACCCGTTCCCTTTGTGGTAGATGAACTAACGTCTCTCCACATGCTCAGTTCTGAGATATAAGTGTGGGTGAATGCCGTTCTTCAACTTGCTTGTTGGAAACACAAAGTTTCTTTTCAGTTGCATATTGCACTCCATACATTTATATCGGAAGGGACTCGCTCCAACTAGATTTTACAGTGAAAACTGCAGGAACTTCAAACCGGCACAAGGAAACACACTGAGAAACCAGAGTAAAAGTTTCTCCTGTAAACCGTTCCCTTTGGCTTGATGAACGAACGTCTCTCCACATGCTCAGTTCTCAGAGATAAGTGAGTGTGAAAGCCGTCCTTCACCTAGCTTGTTGGGAACAAAAAGTTTCTTTTCAGCTGCAAACGGCAATCCATACATACATATGGGGATGTACAAGCTCCAACTCGGTTTTACAGTCTAAACTGCAGGAACTTCAAACCGGCACTAGGAAACACACTGAAAATCCAGAGTAAAAGTTCTTCTTGCAACCCGTTCCCTTTGTGCTAGATGAATGAACGTCTCTACACTTGCTCAGTTCTGGGTGATAAGTGTGTGTGAAAGCCGTCCTTCACCTAGCTTGTTGGGTACACAAAGTTTGTTTTCAGTTGCAAAGTGGAATCCATACAAATATATGGGGAGTTACACGCTCGAACTCGGTTTTAAAATGAAAACTGCAGGAACTTCTAACCGGCATTAGGAAAAAGATTGAGAATCCAGTGTAAAAGTTTCTCCTACAAACAGTTCCTTTGTGCTAGATGAACGAACGTCTATCCACATGCTCAGTTCTGAGAGATATGTTTCTGTGAAAGCCGTCTTCACTTTGTTTGTTGGGAACACAAAGTTTCTTTTCAGTTGCAAACAGCACTCTATACATATATATTTGGAGGTAGTCGCTCCAAATCGATTTTACAGTGAAAACTGCAGGAACTTGAAAGCGTCACTAGGAAACAGACTGAGAAACCACAGTAAAATTTTCTCCTGCATCCCGTTCCCTTTGTGCTAGATAAACGAACATCTCTCCACATGCTCAGTTCTGGGTGATAAGTGTGTGTGAAAGCCGTCCTTCAAATAGCTTGTTGGGAAAACATAGTTTCATATCATTTGAAATCTGCACTCCTTACATATGTATTGGGAGGTACTCGCTCCAAATCGGTTTTATAGTGAAAACTGCAGGAACATCCAACCGGCATTAGGAAACAGACTGAGAAACCAGAGTAAAAGTTTCTCCTGCAACCTCTTCCCTTTGTGCTAGATGAACGAACGTCTCTTCACATGCTCAGTTCTGAGAGAAAAGTGTGTGTGAAATCCGTACTTCACCTAGCTTGTTGGGAACACAAAGACTCTTTTCAGTTGCAAACGGCACTATATACATATATATGAGTAGGTACTAGCTCCAACTCGGTTTTACACTGAAAACTGCAGGAACTTATAACCAGCACTAGGAAACACACTGAGAAACCAGAGTAGAAGTTTCCCCTGCAAACCGTTCCCTTTGTGCTAGATGAACGAACGTCTCTCCACATGCTCAGTTCTGAGAGATAAGTGTGTTTGAAAGCCGTCCATCAACTTGCTTGTTGGGAACACAGAGATTCTTTTCAGTTGCAAACTGCACTCTCTATATATATATGGGGAGGTACTAGCTACAACTCGACTTTACAGTGAAAATGCAGTAACTTCAAACCGGCATTAGGAAACACACTGAGAAACCAGAGTAAAATATCTCCAACAACACGTTCCCTTTGTGCTAGATTAACTGTCGTCTCTCCACATGCTCAGTTCTGAGAGATAAGTGTGTGTTAAAGCAGTCCTTCACCTAGCTTGTTAGGAACACAAAGTTCCTTTTCAGTTGCAAAGTGGAATCCATACATATATATGGGGAGTTACTCGCTCCAACTCGGATTTACAAGGAAAACTGCAGGAAATTCTAACCGGCATTAGGAAACAGACTGAGAAACCAGTGTAAATGTTTCTCCTGGAACCCGTTCCCTTTCGGCTAGATGAACGAAGTCTCTCCACATGCTCAGTTCTGAGAGATAAGTGTGGGTGAAAGCCGCCCTTCACCTAGCTTGTTGGGAACACAAAGATTCTTTTCAGTTGCAAACGGCACTCCATACATATATATGGGGATGTACTCGCTCCAACACTGTTTTACAGTGAAAACTGCAGGAATTTCAAACCGGTACTAGGAAACACACTGAAAATCCAGAGTAAAAGTTCCTCCTGCAAACCGTTCCTTTTGTGCTAGATGAACCAACGTCTCTCCACATGCTCAGTTCTGAGAGATAAGTAAAGTTGAATGCCGTCCTTCACCTAGCTTGTTGGAAAAACAAAGTTTCTTTTCAGTTGCAAAGTGGAATCCATACATATATATGGGGTGTTACTCGCTCCAACTCGGTTTTACAGGGAAAACTGCAGGAACTTCTAACCGGCATTAGGAAACAGACTGAGAAACCAGAGTAAAATTTTCTCCTGCAACCCCTTCCCGTTGCGCTAGATGAACGAACGTGTCTCCACATGCTCATTTCTTAGAAATAAGTGTGTGTGAAAGCCGTCCTTCAACTTGCTTGATGGGAACACAGAGTTTCTTTTCAGTTGCAAAATGCACTGCAAACATATATACGTTAGGTACTCGCTCCAACACGGTTTTACAGAGAAAACTGCAGGAAATTCAAACCGGCATTAGGAAACACACTGAGAAAACAGAGTAAAAGTTTCTTCTGCAACCCGTTCCCTTTGGCTTGATGAACGAACGTCTCTCCACATGCTCAGTTCTCAGAGATAAGTGTGTGTGAAAGCCGTACTTCACCTAGCTTGTAGGGAACAAAAAGTTTCTTTTCAGTTGCAAAGTGTAATCCTTACATATATATGGGGATTTACTCGCTCCAAATCTGTTTTACAGGAAAACTGCAGGAACTTCAAACCGGCACTAGGAAACACACTGAAAATCCTGAGTAAATGTTTTTCCTGCAACCCGTTCCCTTTGTGGTAGATGAACTAACGTCTCTCCACATGCTCAGTTCTGAGATATAAGTGTGGGTGAATGCCGTTCTTCAACTTGCTTGTTGGAAACACAAAGTTTCTTTTCAGTTGCATATTGCACTCCATACATTTATATCGGAAGGGACTCGCTCCAACTAGATTTTACAGTGAAAACTGCAGGAACTTCAAACCGGCACAAGGAAACACACTGAGAAACCAGAGAAAAAGTTTCTCCTGTAAACCGTTCCCTTTGGCTTGATGAACGAACGTCTCTCCACATGCTCAGTTCTCAGAGATAAGTGAGTGTGAAAGCCGTCCTTCACCTAGCTTGTTGGGAACAAAAAGTTTCTTTTCAGCTGCAAACGGCAATCCATACATACATATGGGGATGTACAAGCTCCAACTCGGTTTTACAGTCTAAACTGCAGGAACTTCAAACCGGCACTAGGAAACACACTGAAAATCCAGAGTAAAAGTTCTTCTTGCAACCCGTTCCCTTTGTGCTAGATGAATGAACGTCTCTACACTTGCTCAGTTCTGGGTGATAAGTGTGTGTGAAAGCCGTCCTTCACCTAGCTTGTTGGGTACACAAAGTTTGTTTTCAGTTGCAAAGTGGAATCCATACAAATATATGGGGAGTTACATGCTCGAACTCGGTTTTAAAATGAAAACTGCAGGAACTTCTAACCGGCATTAGGAAAAAGATTGAGAATCCAGTGTAAAAGTTTCTCCTACAAACAGTTCCTTTGTGCTAGATGAACGAACGTCTATCCACATGCTCAGTTCTGAGAGATATGTTTCTGTGAAAGCCGTCTTCACTTTGTTTGTTGGGAACACAAAGTTTCTTTTCAGTTGCAAACAGCACTCTATAAATATATATTTGGAGGTAGTCGCTCCAAATCGATTTTACAGTGAAAACTGCAGGAACTTGAAAGCGTCACTAGGAAACAGACTGAGAAACCACAGTAAAATTTTCTCCTGCATCCCGTTCCCTTTGTGCTAGATAAACGAACATCTCTCCACATGCTCAGTTCTGGGTGATAAGTGTGTGTGAAAGCCGTCCTTCAAATAGCTTGTTGGGAAAACATAGTTTCATATCATTTGAAATCTGCACTCCTTACATATGTATTGGGAGGTACTCGCTCCAAATCGGTTTTATAGTGAAAACTGCAGGAACATCCAACCGGCATTAGGAAACAGACTGAGAAACCAGAGTAAAAGTTTCTCCTGCAACCTCTTCCCTTTGTGCTAGATGAACGAACGTCTCTTCACATGCTCAGTTCTGAGAGAAAAGTGTGTGTGAAATCCGTACTTCACCTAGCTTGTTGGGAACACAAAGACTCTTTTCAGTTGCAAACGGCACTATATACATATATATGAGTAGGTACTAGCTCCAACTCGGTTTTACACTGAAAACTGCAGGAACTTATAACCAGCACTAGGAAACACACTGAGAAACCAGAGTAGAAGTTTCCCCTGCAAACCGTTCCCTTTGTGCTAGATGAACGAACGTCTCTCCACATGCTCAGTTCTGAGAGATAAGTGTGTTTGAAAGCCGTCCATCAACTTGCTTGTTGGGAACACAGAGATTCTTTTCAGTTGCAAACTGCACTCTCTATATATATATGGGGAGGTACTAGCTACAACTCGACTTTACAGTGAAAATGCAGTAACTTCAAACCGGCATTAGGAAACACACTGAGAAACCAGAGTAAAATATCTCCAACAACACGTTCCCTTTGTGCTAGATTAACTGTCGTCTCTACACATGCTCAGTTCTGAGAGATAAGTGTGTGTTAAAGCAGTCCTTCACCTAGCTTGTTAGGAACACAAAGTTCCTTTTCAGTTGCAAAGTGGAATCCATACATATATATGGGGAGTTACTCGCTCCAACTCGGATTTACAAGGAAAACTGCAGGAAATTCTAACCGGCATTAGGAAACAGACTGAGAAACCAGTGTAAATGTTTCTCCTGGAACCCGTTCCCTTTCGGCTAGATGAACGAAGTCTCTCCACATGCTCAGTTCTGAGAGATAAGTGTGGGTGAAAGCCGCCCTTCACCTAGCTTGTTGGGAACACAAAGATTCTTTTCAGTTGCAAACGGCACACGATACATATATATGGGGATGTACTCGCTCCAACACTGTTTTACAGTGAAAACTGCAGGAATTTCAAACCGGTACTAGGAAACACACTGAAAATCCAGAGTAAAAGTTCCTCCTGCAAACCGTTCCCTTTGTGCTAGATGAACGAACGTCTCTCCACATGCTCAGTTCTGAGAGATAATTGTGTTTGAAAGCCGTCCATCAACTTGCTTGTTGGGAACACAGAGATTCTTTTCAGTTGCAAACTGCACTCTCTATATATATATGGGGAGGTACTAGCTACAACTCGACTTTACAGTGAAAATGCAGTAACTTCAAACCGGCATTAGGAAACACACTGAGAAACCAGAGTAAAATATCTCCAACAACACGTTCCCTTTGTGCTAGATTAACTGTCGTCTCTCCACATGCTCAGTTCTGAGAAATAAGTGTGTGTGAAAGCCGCCCTTCACCTAGCTTGTAGGTAACGGAAAGTATCATTTCATTTGCAAACTGCACTCCAGAGATATATATGGGGAGGCACTCGCTCCAACACGGTTTTACAGTGAAAACTGCAGGAACGTCAAACCGGCCCTAGGAAACACACTGAGAAACCAGAGTAAAAGTTTCTCCTGCAAACTTTTCCATTTGTGCTAGATTAAAGAACTTCTCTCCACATGCTCAGTTCTCAGAGATAAGTGTGTGTGAAAGCCGTACTTCACATAGCTTGTAAGGAACAAAAAGTTTCTTTTCAGGTGCAAACTGCACTCCATACATATGTATGGGTAGGAACACGCTCCAACACGGTTTTACAGTGAAAACTGCAGGAATATCAAACCGGCACTAGGAAACACACTGAGAAACCAGAGTAAAATTTCTCCTGCAAACCGTTCCATTGTGCTAGATGAGCGAACGTCTCTCCACATGCACAGTTCTCAGAGATAAGTGTGTGTGAAACCGTCCTTCACCTAGCTTGTAGGGAACATAAAGTTTATTTTCAGTTGCAAAGTGGTATACTTACATATATATGGGAATTTACTCGCTCCAACTCGGTTTTACAGGGAAAACTGCAGGAACATCTAACCGGCATTAGGAAACATACTGAGAAACCAGAGTAAAAGTTCTTCCTGCAAACCGTTCCCTTTGTGCTAGATGAACGAAAGTCTCTCCACATGCTCAGTTCTCAGAGTTAATTGTGTGTGAAAGCCGTCCTTCAACTAGCTTGTTGGGAACAAAAAGTTTCTTTTCAGTTGCAAAGTGGAATCCATACATATATATGGGGGGTTACTCGCTCCAACCCGATTTTACAGTGAAATCTGCAGGAACATGTAACCGGCATTAGGAAAAAGACTGAGAATCCAATGTAAATATTTCTCCTGCAAACCGTTCCCTTTTTGCTAGATGAACGAAAGTCTATCCACATGCTCAGTTCTGAGAGATAAGTGTGGATGAAAGCCGTCCTTCACCTAGCTTGTTGGGAACACAAAGTTTCTTTTCAGTTGCAAACGGCACTCCATACATATATATGGGGATGTACTCGTCCCAACTCGGTTTTACAGTGAAAACTGCAGGAATTTCAAAGCGGTACGAGGAAACACACTGAAAATCCAGAGTAAAAGTTCTTTCTGCAAACCGTTCCCTTTGTGCTAGATGAACGAACGTCTCTCCACATGCTCAGTTCTTAGAAATAAGTGTGTGTGAAAGCCGTCCTTCAACTTGCTTGATGGGAACACAGAGCTTCTTTTCAGTTGCCAAAGGCAATGCATAAATATATACGTTAGGTACTCGCTCCAACTCGGTTTTACAGTGAAAACTGCAGGAAATTCAAACCGGCACTAGGAAGCACACTGAGAAAACAGAGTAAAAGTTTCTCCTGCAAACCGTTCCATTGTGCTAGATGAGCGAACGTCTCTCCACATGCTCAGTTCTCAGAGATAAGTGTGTGTGAAAGCCGTCCTTCACCTAGCTTGTAGGGAACATAAAGTTTATTTTCAGTTGCAAAGTGGTATACTTACATATATATGGGAATTTACTCGCTCCAACTCGGTTTTACAGGGAAAACTGCAGGAACATCTAACCGGCATTAGGAAACATACTGAGAAACCAGAGTAAAAGTTCTTCCTGCAAACCGTTCCCTTTGTGCTAGATGAACGAAAGTCTCTCCACATGCTCAGTTCTCAGAGTTATGTGTGTGTGAAAGCCGTCCTTCAACTAGCTTGTTGGGAACAAAAAGTTTCTTTTCAGTTGCAAAGTGGAATCCATACATATATATGGGGGGTTACTCGCTCCAACCCGATTTTACAGTGAAAACTGCAGGAACATGTAACCGGCATTAGGAAAAAGACTGAGAATCCAATGTAAATATTTCTCCTGCAAACCGTTCCCTTTTTGCTAGATGAACGAAAGTCTATCCACATGCTCAGTTCTGAGAGATAAGTGTGGATGAAAGCCGTCCT
The DNA here is from genome assembly GCF_036321535.1 of Camelus dromedarius. Classification (NCBI taxonomy): domain Eukaryota; kingdom Metazoa; phylum Chordata; class Mammalia; order Artiodactyla; family Camelidae; genus Camelus; species Camelus dromedarius. The sequence continues at coordinate 2,707,616 of NC_087451.1, read as the reverse complement.
TCACCTAGCTTGTTGGGAACACAAAGATTCTTTTCAGTGGCAAACGGCACTCCATACATATATATGGGGATGTACTCGTCCCAACTCGGTTTAACTGTGAAAACTGCAGGAATTTCAAAGCGGTACGAGCAAACACACTGAAAATCCAGAGTAAAAGTTCTTTCTGCAAACCGTTCCCTTTTTGCTAGATGAACGAACGTCTCTCCACATGCTCAGTTCTTAGAAATAAGTGTGTGTGAAAGCCGTCCTTCAACTTGCTTGATGGGAACACAGAGTTTCTTTTCAGTTGCAAAAGGCAATGCATACATATATACGTTAGGTACTCGCTCCAACTCGATTTTACAGTGAAAGCTGCAGGAAATTCAAACCGGCACTAGGAAGCACACTGAGAAAACAGAGTAAAAGTTTCTCCTGCAACCCGTTCCCTTTGTGCTAGATGAATGAACGTCTCTCCACATGCTCTGTTCTGAGAGATATGTGTGTGTGCAAGCCGAACTTCACCTAGCTTGTTGGGAACACAGAGTTACTTTTCAGTTGCAAACTGCACTCCATACATATATATGGGGAGGGACTCGCTCCAACAAGATTTTACAGTGAAAACTGCTGGAACTTCAAACCGGCACTAGGAAACACACTGAGATACCAGAGTAAAAGTTTCTCCTGTAAACCGTTCCCATTGTGCTAGTTGAACGAACGTCTATCCACATGCTCAGTTCTGAGAGATAATTTTGTGTGAAAACCGTTCTTCACCAAGCTTGTTGGGAACAAAAAGTATCTTTTCAGTTGCAAAATGCACTCCATACATATATATTGGGAGGTATTCGCTCCAACTCGGTTTTACAGTGAAAACTGCAGGAATTTCAAACCGGCACTAGGAAACACTCTGAGAAACCAGAGTAAAAATTTCTCCTGCAAACTGATCCCTTTGTTCTAGATGAACGAAAGTCACTCCACATGCTCAGTTCTCAGAGAAAAGTGTGTGTGAAAGCCGTCCTTCAACTAGCATGTTGGGAACACAAAGTTTCTTTTCAGTTGCAAAGTTGAATCCATACATATATATGGGGAGTTACTCGATCCAACTCGGTTTTACATTGAAAACTGCAGGAATTCTAACCGGCATTAGGAAAAAGACTGAGAATCCAGAGTAAAATTTTCTCCTGCAAACCGTTCCTTTTGTGCTAGATGAACGAATGTCTGTCCAAATGCTCATTTGTCAGACATAGGTGTGTTAATACCGTCCTTCCTCTAGCTTGTTGGGAACACAAAGTTTCTTTTCAGTTGCAAACTGCACTCCATACATATATATGGGGAGTTACTAGATCCAACTCGGTTTTACAGTGAAAAATGCAGGAAATTCAAATCGGCACAAGGAAACACACTGAGAAACCAGAGTAAAAGTTTCTCCTGCAAACAGTTCCCTTTGTGCTAGATGAACGAACGTCTCTCCACATGCTCATTTCTCAGAGATAAGTGTTAGTGAAAGCCGTCCTTCACCTAGCTCGTTGGGAACACAATGTTTCTCTTCAGTTGTAAAGTGTAATCCATACATATATATGGGGAGTTACTTGCTCCAACTCGGTTTTACAGGGAAAACTGCAGGAACTTCTAACCGGCATTAGGAAACAGACTGAGAAACCAGAGTAAAAGTTTCTCCTGTAAACCGTTCCATTTGTGCTAGATGAACGAACGTCTCTCCAGATGCTCAGTTCTGAGAGATATGTTTCTGTGAAAGCCGTCTTCACTTTGCTTGTTGGGAACACAAAGTTTCTTTTCAGTTGCAAACAGCACTCTATACATATATATCTGGAGGTAGTCGCTCCAAATCAATTTTACAGTGAAAACTGCAGGAACTTCAAACCGTCACTAGGAAACAGACTGAGAAACCACAGTAAAATTTTCTCCTGCATTCCGTTCCCTTTGTGCTAAATAAACGAACATCTCTCCACATGCTCAGTTCTGTGTGATAAGTGTGTGTGAAAGCCGTCCTTCAACTAGCTTGTTGGGAAAGCAAAGTTTCATATCATTTGAAAACTGCACTCCTTACATATGTATTGGGAGGTACTCGCTCCAAATCGGTTTTATAGTGAAAAATGCAGGAACATACAACCGGCATTGGGAAACAGACTGAGAAACCAGAGTAAAAGTTTCTCCTGCAACCTCTTCCCTTTTTGCTAAATGAACGAACGTCTCTCCACATGCTCAGTTCTCAGAGATAAATGTGTGTGAAAGCCGCCCTTCACCTAGCTTGTTGGGATCAAAAAGTTTCTTTTCAGTTGCAAATTGCACTGCCTACATATATATGGGGAGGTACTCGCTCCAACTGGGTTTTACAGTGAAAACTGCAGGAACCTCAAACCGGCACTAGGAAACACACTGAGAAACCAGAGTAAAAGTTTCTCCTGCAAACCATTCCCTTTGTGCTAGATGAACGAACGTCTCTCCACATGCTCAGTTCTGAGAGATAAGTGTGTTTGAAAGCCGTCCATCAACTAGCTTGTTGGGAACACAGAGTTACTTTTCAGTTGCAAACTGCACTCTCTCTATATATATGGGGAGGTACTAGCTACAACTCGGTTTTACAGTGAAAATGCAGTAACTTCAAACCGGCACTAGGAAACACACTGAGAAACCAGAGTAAAATATCTCCTACAACACGTTCCCTTTGTGCTAGATTAACTGTCATCTCTCCACATGCTCAGTTCTGAGAGATATGTGTGTGTTAAAGCCGTCCTTCACCTAGCTTGTTGGGAACACAAAGTTTCTTTTCAGTTGCAAACGGCACTTCATACATATATATGGGGTTGTACAGGCTCCAACTCGGTTTTACAGTGAATACTGCAGGAACTTCATACCGGCATTAGGAAAATGACTGAGAATTTAGAATAAAGTTTCTCCTGCAACCGGTTCCCTATGTGCTAAATGAACGAACTTCTATCCACATGCTCAGTTCAAAGAGATAAGGGTGTGTGAAAGCCGTTCTTCACCTATCTTGTTGGGAACACAGAGTTTCTTTTCAGTTGCAAAGTGGAATCCTTACATATATATGGGGATTTACTCGCTCCAAATTGATTTTACAGGAAAACTGCAGGAACTTCTAACTGGCATTAGGAAACAGACTGAGAAACCAGAGTAAATGTTTTTCCTGCAACCCGTTCCATTTGTGCTAGATGAACGAACGTCTCTCCACATGCTCAATTCTGAGAGATATGTGTGTGTGAAAGCCGTCCTTCACCTAGCTTGTTGGGAACACAAAGTTCTTTTCAGTTGCAAACGGCACTCCATACATATATATGGGAAAGTACTCGCTCCAACTAGGTTTTACAGTGAAAACTGCAGGAACTTCAAACAGGCACTAGGAAACACACTGAGAAACCAGAGTAAAAGTTTCTAATGCAAACAGTTCCCTTTGTGTTAGATAAACGAAAGTCTCTCCACATGCTCAGTTCTGAGAAATAAGTGTGTGTGAAAGCCGCACTTCACTTATGTTGTAGGGAACACAAAGTTTCTTTTCAGTTGCAAACTGCACTCCATAAATATATATGGGAAGGTACACGCTCCAACTCGGTTTTACAGTGAAAACTGCAGGAACTTCAAACCGGCACTAGGAAGCACACTGAGAAAACAGAGTAAAAGTTCCTCCTGCAAACCGTTCCCATTGTGCTAGATGAATGAAAGTTTCTCCACATGCTCGGTTCTCAGAGATAATTGAGTGTGAATGTCGTCCTTCAACTAGCTTGTTGGGAACAAAAAGTTTCTTTTCAGTTGCAAAGTGGAATCCATACATAAATATGGGGGGTTACTCGCTCCAACGCGATTTTACAGTGAAAACTGCAGGAACATGTAACCGGCATTAGGAAAAAGACTGAGAATCCAATGTAAATATTTCTCCTGCAAACCGTTCCCTTTTTGCTAGATGAACGAAAGTCTATCCACATGCTCAGTTCTGAGAGATAAGTGTGGATGAAAGCCGTCCTTCACCTAGCTTGTTGGGAACACAAAGTTTCTTTTCAGTTGCAAACGGCACTCCATACATATATATGGGGATGTACTCGTCCCAACTCGGTTTTACAGTGAAAACTGCAGGAATTTCAAAGCGGTACAAGGAAACACACTGAAAATCCAGAGTAAAAGTTCTTTCTGCAAACCGTTCCCTTTGTGCTAGATGAACGAACGTCTCTCCACATGCTCAGTTCTTAGAAATAAGTGTGTGTGAAAGCCGTCCTTCAACTTGCTTGATGGGAACACAGAGCTTCTTTTCAGTTGCCAAAGGCAATGCATAAATATATACGTGAGGTACTCGCTCCAACTCGGTTTTACAGTGAAAACTGCAGGAAATTCAAACCGGCACTAGGAAGCACACTGAGAAAACAGAGTAAAAGTTTCTCCTGCAAACCGTTCCATTGTGCTAGATGAGCGAACGTCTCTCCACATGCTCAGTTCTCAGAGATAAGTGTGTGTGAAAGCCGTCCTTCACCTAGCTTGTAGGGAACATAAAGTTTATTTTCAGTTGCAAAGTGGTATACTTACATATATATGGGAATTTACTCGCTCCAACTCGGTTTTACAGGGAAAACTGCAGGAACATCTAACCGGCATTAGGAAACATACTGAGAAACCAGGGTAAAAGTTCTTCCTGCAAACCGTTCCTTTTGTGCTAGATGAACGAAAGTCTCTCCACATGCTCAGTTCTCAGAGTTAAGTGTGTGTGAAAGCCGTCCTTCAACTAGCTTGTTGGGAACAAAAAGTTTCTTTTCAGTTGCAAAGTGGAATCCATACATATATATGGGGGGTTACTCGCTCCAACCCGATTTTACAGTGAAAACTGCAGGAACATGTAACCGGCATTAGGAAAAAGACTGAGAATCCAATGTAAATATTTCTCCTGCAAACCGTTCCCTTTTTGCTAGATGAACGAAAGTCTATCCACATGCTCAGTTCTGAGAGATAAGTGTGGATGAAAGCCGTCCTTCACCTAGCTTGTTGGGAACACAAAGATTCTTTTCAGTTGCAAACGGCACTCCATACATATATATGGGGATGTACTCGTCCCAACTCGGTTTAACTGTGAAAACTGCAGGAATTTCAAAGCGGTACGAGCAAACACACTGAAAATCCAGAGTAAAAGTTCTTTCTGCAAACCTTTCCCTTTGTGCTAGATGAACGAACGTCTCTCCACATGCTCAGTTCTTAGAAATAAGTGTGTGTGAAAGCCGTCCTTCAACTTGCTTGATGGGAACACAGAGTTTCTTTTCAGTTGCAAAAGGCAATGCATACATATATACGTTAGGTACTCGCTCCAACTCGATTTTACAGTGAAAGCTGCAGGAAATTCAAACCGGCACTAGGAAGCACACTGAGAAAACAGAGTAAAAGTTTCTCCTGCAACCCGTTCCCTTTGTGCTAGATGAATGAACGTCTCTCCACATGCTCTGTTCTGAGAGATATGTGTGTGTGCAAGCCGACCTTCACCTAGCTTGTTGGGAACACAGAGTTACTTTTCAGTTGCAAACTGCACTCCATACATATATATGGGGAGGGACTCGCTCCAACAAGATTTTACAGTGAAAACTGCTGGAACTTCAAACCGGCACTAGGAAACACACTGAGATACCAGAGTAAAAGTTTCTCCTGTAAACCGTTCCCATTGTGCTAGTTGAACGAACGTCTATCCACATGCTCAGTTCTGAGAGATAATTTTGTGTGAAAACCGTTCTTCACCAAGCTTGTTGGGAACAAAAAGTATCTTTTCAGTTGCAAAATGCACTCCATACATATATATTGGGAGGTACTCACTCCAACTCGGTTTTACAGTGAAAACTGCAGGAATTTCAAACCGGCACTAGGAAACACTCTGAGAAACCAGAGTAAAAATTTCTCCTGCAAACTGATCCCTTTGTTCTAGATGAACGAAAGTCACTCCACATGCTCAGTTCTCAGAGAAAAGTGTGTGTGAAAGCCGTCCTTCAACTAGCATGTTGGGAACACAAAGTTTCTTTTCAGTTGCAAAGTTGAATCCATACATATATATGGGGAGTTACTCGATCCAACTCGGTTTTACATTGAAAACTGCAGGAATTCTAACCGGCATTAGGAAAAAGACTGAGAATCCAGAGTAAAATTTTCTCCTGCAAACCGTTCCTTTTGTGCTAGATGAACGAATGTCTGTCCAAATGCTCATTTGTCAGACATAGGTGTGTTAATAAAGTCCTTCCTCTAGCTTGTTGGGAACACAAAGTTTCTTTTCAGTTGCAAACTGCACTCCATACATATATATGGGGAGTTACTAGATCCAACTCGGTTTTACAGTGAAAAATGCAGGAAATTCAAATCGGCACAAGGAAACACACTGAGAAACCAGAGTAAAAGTTTCTCCTGCAAACAGTTCCCTTTGTGCTAGATGAACGAACGTCTCTCCACATGCTCATTTCTCAGAGATAAGTGTTAGTGAAAGCCGTCCTTCACCTAGCTCGTTGGGAACACAATGTTTCTCTTCAGTTGTAAAGTGTAATCCATACATATATATGGGGAGTTACTTGCTCCAACTCGGTTTTACAGGGAAAACTGCAGGAACTTCTAACCGGCATTAGGAAACAGACTGAGAAACCAGAGTAAAAGTTTCTCCTGTAAACCGTTCCATTTGTGCTAGATGAACGAACGTCTCTCCACATGCTCAGTTCTGAGAGATATGTTTCTGTGAAAGCCGTCTTCACTTTGCTTGTTGGGAACACAAAGTTTCTTTTCAGTTGCAAACAGCACTCTATACATATATATCTGGAGGTAGTCGCTCCAAATCAATTTTACAGTGAAAACTGCAGGAACTTCAAACCGTCACTAGGAAACAGACTGAGAAACCACAGTAAAATTTTCTCCTGCATTCCGTTCCCTTTGTGCTAAATAAACGAACATCTCTCCACATGCTCAGTTCTGTGTGATAAGTGTGTGTGAAAGCCGCCCTTCACTTATCTTGTAGGGAACACAAAGTTTCTTTTCAGTTGCAAAATGCACTCCATAAATATATATGGGAAGGTACACGCTCCAACTCATTTTTACAGTGAAAACTGCAGGAACTTCAAACCGGCACTAGGAAACAGACTGAGAAACCAGAGTAAAAGTTCCTCCTGCAAACCGTTCCCTTTGTGCTAGATGAATGAAAGTTTCTCCACATGCTCTGTTCTCAGAGATAATTGAGTGTGAATGTCGTCCTTCACCAAGGTTGTTGGGAACACAAAATTTCTTTTCAGTTGCTAAGTTGAATCCATCTATATATATGGGGAGTTACTCGCTCCAACTCGATTTTACAGGGAAAACTTCAGGATCATCTAACTGGCATAAGGAAAAAAACTGAGATTCCAGAGAAAAGTTTCTCCTGCAAACCGTTCTCTTTGTGCTAGATGAACGAACGTCTATCCACATGCTCACTTTTGAGAGATAAGTTTGTGTGAAAGCCGTCCTTCAACTAGCTTGATGGGAACACAAAGTTTCTTTTTGATGCAAACTGCACTACATACATATATATGTGGAGGTACTCGCTCCAACTCGGTTTTACAGTGAAAACTGCAGGAACTTCATACCGGCATTAGGAAAAATACTGAGAATTTAGAATAAAGTTTCACCTGCAACCCGTTCCCTATGTGCTAGATGAACGAACGTCTCTCCACATGCTCAGTTCTGAGAGATAATTGTGGGTGAATGCCGTCCTTCACCTAGCTTGTTGGGAACACAAAGTTTCTTTCAAGTTGCAAAGTGGAATCCATACATATATATGGGGAGTTACTCGCTCCAACTCGGTTTTACAGCGAAAACTGCAGGAATTTCATACCGGCACTAGAAAAAACTCTGAGAATTCACAGTAAAAGTTTCTCCTGGGAAGTGTTCCCTTTGTGCTAGATGAACGAACGTCTCTGCACATGCTCAGATCTGAGAGATAATTTTGTGTGAAAACCGTTCTTCACCAAGCTTGTTGGGAACACAAAGTTTCTTTTCTGTTGCAAACTGCACTCCATACATATATATGGGGAGGTACTGTCTCCAACTCGGTTTTACAGTGAAAACTGCAGGAAATTCAAGCAGGCACTAGGAAACACACTGAGAAACCAGAGTAAAACTTTCTCTTGCAACCCGTTCCCTTTGTGCTAGATGAACGAACGTCTCTCCACATGCTCATTTCTTAGAGATAAGTGTGTGTGAAAGCCGTCCTTCACCTAGCTTGTAGGGAACACAAAGGTTCTTTAAAGTTGTAAAATGCACTCCATAAATATATATGGGAATGTACTCGCACCAACTCGGTTTTAGAGTGAAAACTGCAGGAAATTCAAAAGGCACTAGGAAACACACTGAGAAACAGAGTAAAAATTTCTAATGCAAACAGTTCCATTTGTGTTAGATGAACGAAGTCTCTCCACATGCTCAGTTCTGAGAAATAAGTGTGTGTGAAAGCCGCCCTTCAACTATCTTGTAGGGAACACAAAGTTTCTTTTAAGTTGCAATCTGCACTAAATAAATAAATATGGGAAGGTACACGCTCCAACTCGGTTTTACAGTGAAAACTGCAGGAACTTCAAACCGGCACTAGGAAACAGCCTGAGAAACCAGAGTAAAAGATTCTCCTGCAAACCTATCCCTTTGTGCTAGATGAACGAACGTCTCTCCACATGCTCAGATCTCAGAGATAAGTGTGTGTGAAAGCCGTACTTCACATAGCTTGTAAGGAACACAAAGATTCTTTTCAGTTGCAAACTGCACTCCATACATATATATGGGTAGGAACACGCTCAAACTCGATTTTACAGTGAAAACTGCAGGAATATCAAACCGGCACTAGGAAACACAGTGAGAAACCAGAGTAAAAGTTTCTCCTGCAAACCGTTCCCTTTGTGCTAGATGAACGAACGTCTCTCCACATGCTCAGTTCTCAGAGATAAGGGTGTGTGAAAGCCGTCCTTCACCTAGCTTGTAGGGAAAATATAGTTTTTTTCAGTTGCAAAGAGGAATACTTAAATATATATGGGAATTTACTCGCTCCAACTCGGTTTTACAGTGAAAAATGCAGGAACATCTAACCGGCATTAGGAAAAACCTGAGAATCCGGAGTAAAAGTTTCTTTTGCAAACCGTTCCCATTGTGCTAGATGAACGAACGTCTATCCACATGCTCAGTTCTGAGAGATTATTTTGTGTGAAAACCGTTCTTCACCAAGCTTGTTGGGAACACAAATTTTCTTTCTTGTTGCAAACTGCACTCCATACAAATATATGGGGAGGTACTCGCTCCAACTCGGTTTTATAGTAAAAATTGCAGGAATTTCAAACCGGCACTAGGAAACACTCTGAGAAACCAGAGTAAATGTTTCTCCTGCAAACCGTTCCTTTGTGCTACATGAACGAACGTCTCTCCACATGCTCTGTTCTGAGAGATATGTGTGTGTTCAAGCCGACCTTCACCAGGCTTGTTGGGAACACAGAGTTTCTTTTCAGTTGCAAACGGCACTCCATACATATATATGGGGATGTACAATCTCCAACTCAGTTTTACAGAGAAAACTGCCGGAAATTCAAACCGGCACTAGGAAACACACTGAGAAAACAGAGTAAAAGTTTCTCCTGCAACCCGTTCCCTTTGTGCTAGATGAACGAAAGTCTCTCTACATGCTCTGTTCTGAGATATATGTGTGTGTGCAAGCCGAACTTCACCTAGCTTGTTGGGAACACAGAGTTTCTTTTCAGTTGCAAACTGCAATGCATACATATATATGGTGTGGTACTGGCTCCAACTCGGTTTTACAGTGAATACTGCAGGAACTTCATACCGGCATTAGGAAAATGACTGAGAATTTAGAATAAAGTTTCTCCTGAAACCGGTTCCCTATGTGCTAGATGAACGAACTTCTATCCACATGCTCAGTTCAGAGAGATAAGAGTGTGTGAAAGCCGTTCTTCACCTATCTTGTTGGGAACACAGAGATTCTTTTCAGTTGCAAAGTGGAATCCTTACATATATATGGGGATTTACTCGCTCCAAATTGATTTTACAGGAAAACTGCAGGAACTTCTAACTGGCATTAGGAAACAGACTGAGAAAACAGAGTAAATATTTTTCCTGCAACCCGTTCCATTTGTGCTAGATGAACGAACGTCTCTCCACATGCTCAGTTCTGAGAGATAATTGTGGGTGAATGCCGTCCTTCACCTAGCTTGTTGGGAACACAAAGTTTCTTTCAAGTTGCAAAGTGGAATCCATACATATATATGGGGAGTTACTCGCTCCAACTCGGTTTTACAGCGAAAACTGCAGGAATTTCATACCGGCACTAGAAAACACTCTGAGAATTCAGAGTAAAAGTTTCTCCTGGGAAGTGTTCCCTTTGTGCTAGATGAACGAACGTCTCTGCACATGCTCAGTTCTGAGAGATAATTTTGTGTGAATATCGTTCTTCACCAAGCTTGTTGGGAACACAAAGTTTCTTTTCTGTGGCAAACTGCACTCCATACATATATATGGGGAGGTACTGTCTCCAACTCGGTTTTACAGTGAAAAGTGCAGGAAATTCAAGCAGGCACTAGGAAACACACTGAGAAACCAGAGTAAAACTTTCTCTTGCAACCCGTTCCCTTTGTGCTAGATGAACGAAAGTCTCTCCACATGCTCATTTCTTAGAGATAAGTGTGTGTGAAAGCCGTCCTTCACCTAGCTTGTAGGGAACACAAAGGTTCTTTTAAGTTGCAAAATGCACTCCATAAATATATATGGGAATGTACTCGCACCAACTCGGTTTTAGAGTGAAAACTGCAGGAAATTCAAAAGGCACTAGGAAACACACTGAGAAACAGAGTAAAAATTTCTAATGCAAACAGTTCCATTTGTGTTAGATGAACGAAGTCTCTCCACATGCTCAGTTCTGAGAAATAAGTGTGTGTGAAAGCCGTCCTTCAACTATCTTGTAGGGAACACAAAGTTTCTTTTCAGTTGCAATCTGCACTCCATAAATAAATATGGGAAGGTACACGCTCCAACTCGGTTTTACAGTGAAACTGCAGGAACTGCAAACCGGCACTAGGAAACAGCCTGAGAAACCAGAGTAAAAGTTTCTCCTGCAAACCTATCCCTTTGTGCTAGATGAACGAACGTCTCTCCACATGCTCAGATCTCAGAGATAAGTGTGTGTGAAAGCCGTACTTCACATAGCTTGTAAGGAACACAAAGATTCTTTTCAGTTGCAAACTGCACTCCATACATATATATGGGTAGGAACACGCTCAAACTCGATTTTACAGTGAAAACTGCAGGAATATCAAACCGGCACTAGGAAACACAGTGAGAAACCAGAGTAAAAGTTTCTCCTGCAAACCGTTCCCTTTGTGCTAGATGAACGAACGTCTCTCCACATGCTAAGTTCTCAGAGATAAGGGTGTGTGAAAGCCGTCCTTCACCTAGCTTGTAGGGAAAATATAGTTTTTTTCAGTTGCAAAGTGGAATACTTAAATATATATGGGAATTTACTCGCTCCAACTCTGTTTTACAGTGAAAAATGCAGGAACATCTAACCGGCATTAGGAAAAACCTGAGAATCCGGAGTAAAAGTTTCTCTTGCAAACCGTTCCCATTGTGCTAGATGAACGAACGTCTATCCACACGCTCAGTTCTGAGAGATTATTTTGTGTGAAAACCGTTCTTCACCAAGCTTGTTGGGAACACAAATTTTCTTTCCTGTTGCAAACTGCACTCCATAGAAATATATGGGGAGGTACTCGCTCCAACTCGGTTTTATAGTAAAAATTGCAGGAATTTCAAACCGGCACTAGGAAACACTCTGAGAAACCAGAGTAAATGTTTCTCCTGCAAACCGTTCCGTTGTGCTAGATGAACGAACGTCTCTCCACATGCTCTGTTCTGAGAGATATGTGTGTGTTCAAGCCGACCTTCACCAGGCTTGTTGGGAACACAGAGTTTCTTTTCAGTTGAAAAGTGCACTGCATACATATATATGGGGAGGTACTGGCTCCAAATCTGTTTTACAGTGAAAACTGCAGGAACTTCATACCGGCATTAGGAAAAATACTGAGAATTTCGAATAAAGTTTCTCCTGCAACCCGTTCCCTATGTGCTAGATGAACGAACGTCTATCCACATGCTCAGTTCTGAGAGATAAGTGTGTGTGAAAGCCGTTCTTCACCTAGCTTGTTGGGAACACAGAGTTTCTTTTCAGTTGCAATCGGCACTCCATACATTTATATGGGTAGGTACTCGCTCAAACATGATTTTACAGTGAAATCTGCAGGAACTTCTAACCGGCATTAGGAAACAGACTTAGAAACCAGAGTAAATGTTTCTCCTGCAACCCGTTCCCTTTGTGCTAGATGAACGAACGTCTCTCCACATGATCAGTTCTGAGACATATGTGTGTGTGAAAGCCGTCCTTCACCTAGCTTGTTGGGAACACAATGTTTCTTTTCAGTTGCAAAGTGGAATCCATATATATATATGGGGAATTACTCGCTCCAACTCTGTTTTACAGTGAAAACTGCAGGAACATGTATACCGGCATTAGGAAAAAGACTGAGAATCCAGAGTAAATGTTTCTCCTGCAAACCGTTCCTTTTGTGCTAGATGAACGAAAGTCTATCCTCATGCTAAGTTCTGAGAGGTAAGTGTGGGTGAAAGCCGTCCTTCACCTAGCTTGTTGGGAACACAAAGTTTCTTTTCAGTTGCAAAGTGGAATCCATACATATATATGGGGATTTACTCGCTCCAACTCGGCTTTACAGGGAAAAATGCAGGAACTTCTAAACGGAATTAGGAAACAGACGGAGACACCAGAGTAAAATTTTCTCCTGCAACCCCTTCCAATTCTGCTAGATGAACGAACGTCTCTCCACATGCAAAGTTCTAACAAATAAGTGTGTGTGAAAGCCGTCCTTCCAGTTGCTTGATGGGAACACAGAGTTTCTTTTCAGTTGCAAACGGCACTCCATACATATATATGGGGATGTACAAGCTCCAACTCGGTTTTACAGAGAAAACTGCAGGAACTTCAAACCGGCACTAGGAAACACACTGAGAAAAAAGAGTAAAAGTTTCTCCTGCAACCTCTTCCCTTTGTGCTAGATGAACGAAAGTCTCTCTACATGCTCTGTTCTGAGATATATGTGTGTGTGCAAGCCGAACTTCACCTAGCTTGTTGGGAACACAGAGTTACTTTTCAGTTGCAAACTGCATGGCATACATTTATATGAGGAGGTACTGGCTCCAACTCGGTTTTACAGTGAATACTGCAGGAACTTCATACCGGCATTAGGAAAATGACTGAGAATTTAGAATAAACTTTCTCCTGCAACCGGTTCCCTATGTGCTAAATGAACGAACTTCTATCCACATGCTCAGTTCTGAGAGATAAGTGTGTGTGAATGCCGTTCTTCACCTAGCTTGTTGGGAATACAGAGTTCCTTTTCAGTTGCAAAGTGGAATCCTTACATATATATGGGGATTTACTCGCTCCAAATTGGTTTTACAGGAAAACTGCAGGAACTTCTAACCGGCATTAGGAAACAGACGGAGACACCAGAGTAAAAGTTTTTCCTGCAACCCGTTCCATTTGTGCTAGATGAACGAACGTCTCTCCACATGCTCAATTCTGAGAGATATGTGTGTGTGAAAGCCGTACTTCAACTAGCTTGTTGGGAACACAAAGTTCTTTTCATTTGCAAACGGCACTTCATACATATATATGGGGATGTACAAGCTCCAACTAGGTTTTACAGTGAAAACTGCAGGAAGTTCAAACCGGCACTAGGAAACACTCTGAGAAACCAGAGTAAATGTTTCTCCTGCAAACCGTTCCTTTGTGCTAGATGAACGAACGTCTTTCCACATGCTCAGTTCTCAGAGAGAAGTGTGTGTGAATGCCGTCCTTCAACTAGCTTGTTGGGAACACAAAGTTTCTTTTCAGTTGCAAAGTGGAATCCAAACAAATATATGGGGGGTTAGTCGCTCCAACTCGGTTTTACAGTGAAAACTGCAGGAACATGTAACCGGCATTAGGAAAAAGACTGAGAATCCAGAGTAAATGTTTCTCCTGCAAACCGTTCCCTTTGTGCTAGATGAACGAAAGTCTATTCTCATGCTCAGTTCTGAGAGATAAGTGTGGGTGAAAGCAGTCCTTCACCTAGCTTGTTGGGAACACAAAGTTTCTTTTCAGTTGCAAAGTGGAATCCATACATATATATGGGAGGTTAGTCGCTCCAACTCGGTTTTACAGTGAAAAATGCAGGAACATGTAACCGGCATTAGGAAAAAGACTGAGAATCCAGAGTAAATGTTTCTCCTGCAAACCGTTCCCTTTGTGCTAGATGAACGAAAGTCTATTCTCATGCTCAGTTCTGAGAGATAAGTGTGGGTGAAAGCAGTCCTTCACCTAGCTTGTTGGGAACACAAAGTTTCTTTTCAGTTGCAAAGTGGAATCCATACATATATATGGGAGGTTAGTCGCTCCAACTCGGTTTTACAGTGAAAAATGCAGGAACATGTAACCGGCATTAGGAAAAAGACTGAGAATCCAGACTAAATGTTTCTCCTGCAAACCGTTCCCTTTGTGCTAGATGAACGAAAGTCTATTCTCATGCTCAGTTCTGAGAGATAAGTGTGGGTGAAAGCAGTCCTTCACCTAGCTTGTTGGGAACACAAAGATTATTTTCAGTGGCAAACGGCACTCCATACATATATATGGGGATGTACTCGTCCCAACTCGGTTTAACTGTGAAAACTGCAGGAATTTCAAAGCGGTACGAGCAAACACACTGAAAATCCAGAGTAAAAGTTCTTTCTGCAAACCGTTCCCTTTGTGCTAGATGAACGAACGTCTCTCCACATGCTCAGTTCTTAGAAATAAGTGTGTGTGAAAGCCGTCCTTCAACTTGCTTGATGGGAACACAGAGTTTCTTTTCAGTTGCAAAAGGCAATGCATACATATATACGTTAGGTACTCGCTCCAACTCGATTTTACAGTGAAAGCTGCAGGAAATTCAAACCGGCACTAGGAAGCACACTGAGAAAACAGAGTAAAAGTTTCTCCTGCAACCCGTTCCCTTTGTGCTAGATGAATGAACGTCTCTCCACATGCTCTGTTCTGAGAGATATGTGTGTGTGCAAGCCGACCTTCACCTAGCTTGTTGGGAACACAGAGTTACATTTCAGTTGCAAACTGCACTCCATACATATATATGGGGAGGGACTCGCTCCAACAAGATTTTACAGTGAAAACTGCTGGAACTTCAAACCGGCACTAGGAAACACACTGAGATACCAGAGTAAAAGTTTCTCCTGTAAACCGTTCCCATTGTGCTAGTTGAACGAACGTCTATCCACATGCTCAGTTCTGAGAGATAATTTTGTGTGAAAACCGTTCTTCACCAAGCTTGTTGGGAACAAAAAGTATCTTTTCAGTTGCAAAATGCACTCCATACATATATATTGGGAGGTATTCGCTCCAACTCGGTTTTACAGTGAAAACTGCAGGAATTTCAAACCGGCACTAGGAAACACTCTGAGAAACCAGAGTAAAAATTTCTCCTGCAAACTGATCCCTTTGTTCTAGATGAACGAAAGTCACTCCACATGCTCAGTTCTCAGAGAAAAGTGTGTGTGAAAGCCGTCCTTCAACTAGCATGTTGGGAACACAAAGTTTCTTTTCAGTTGCAAAGTTGAATCCATACATATATATGGGGAGTTACTCGATCCAACTCGGTTTTACATTGAAAACTGCAGGAATTCTAACCGGCATTAGGAAAAAGACTGAGAATCCAGAGTAAAATTTTCTCCTGCAAACCGTTCCTTTTGTGCTAGATGAACGAATGTCTGTCCAAATGCTCATTTGTCAGACATAGGTGTGTTAATAAAGTCCTTCCTCTAGCTTGTTGGGAACACAAAGTTTCTTTTCAGTTGCAAACTGCACTCCATACATATATATGGGGAGTTACTAGATCCAACTCGGTTTTACAGTGAAAAATGCAGGAAATTCAAATCGGCACAAGGAAACACACTGAGAAACCAGAGTAAAAGTTTCTCCTGCAAACAGTTCCCTTTGTGCTAGATGAACGAACGTCTCTCCACATGCTCATTTCTCAGAGATAAGTGTTAGTGAAAGCCGTCCTTCACCTAGCTCGTTGGGAACACAATGTTTCTCTTCAGTTGTAAAGTGTAATCCATACATATATATGGGGAGTTACTTGCTCCAACTCGGTTTTACAGGGAAAACTGCAGGAACTTCTAACCGGCATTAGGAAACAGACTGAGAAACCAGAGCAAAAGTTTCTCCTGTAAACCGTTCCATTTGTGCTAGATGAACGAACGTCTCTCCACATGCTCAGTTCTGAGAGATATGTTTCTGTGAAAGCCGTCTTCACTTTGCTTGTTGGGAACACAAAGTTTCTTTTCAGTTGCAAACAGCACTCTATACATATATATCTGGAGGTAGTCGCTCCAAATCAATTTTACAGTGAAAACTGCAGGAACTTCAAACCGTCACTAGGAAACAGACTGAGAAACCACAGTAAAATTTTCTCCTGCATTCCGTTCCCTTTGTGCTAAATAAACGAACATCTCTCCACATGCTCAGTTCTGTGTTATAAGTGTGTGTGAAAGCCGTCCTTCAACTAGCTTGTTGGGAAAGCAAAGTTTCATATCATTTGAAAACTGCACTCCTTACATATGTATTGGGAGGTACTCGCTCCAAATCGGTTTTATAGTGAAAAATGCAGGAACATCCAACCGGCATTGGGAAAAAGACTGAGAAACCAGAGTAAAAGTTTCTCCTGCAACCTCTTCCCTTTTTGCTAAATGAACGAACGTCTCTCCACATGCTCAGTTCTCAGAGATAAATGTGTGTGAAAGCCGCCCTTCACCTAGCTTGTTGGGATCAAAAAGTTTCTTTTCAGTTGCAAATTGCACTGCCTACATATATATGGGGAGGTACTCGCTCCAACTGGGTTTTACAGTGAAAACTGCAGGAACCTCAAACCGGCACTAGGAAACACACTGAGAAACCAGAGTAAAAGTTTCTCCTGCAAACCATTCCCTTTGTGCTAGATGAACGAACGTCTCTCCACATGCTCAGTTCTGAGAGATAAGTGTGTTTGAAAGCCATCCATCAACTAGCTTGTTGGGAACACAGAGTTACTTTTCAGTTGCAAACTGCACTCTCTCTATATATATGGGGAGGTACTAGCTACAACTCGGTTTTACAGTGAAAATGCAGTAACTTCAAACCGGCACTAGGAAACACACTGAGAAACCAGAGTAAAATATCTCCTACAACACGTTCCCTTTGTGCTAGATTAACTGTCATCTCTCCACATGCTCAGTTCTGAGAGATATGTGTGTGTTAAAGCCGTCCTTCACCTAGCTTGTTGGGAACACAAAGTTTCTTTTCAGTTGCAAACGGCACTCCATACATATATATGGGGATGTACAGGCTCCAACTCAGTTTTACAGAGAAAACTGCCGGAAATTCAAACCGGCACTAGGAAACACACTGAGAAAACAGAGTAAAAGTTTCTCCTGCAACCCGTTCCCTTTGTGCTAGATGAACGAAAGTCTCTCTACATGCTCTGTTCTGAGATATATGTGTGTGTGCAAGCCGAACTTCACCTAGCTTGTTGGGAACACAGAGTTTCTTTTCAGTTGCAAACTGCAATGCATACATATATATGGGGTGGTACTGGCTCCAACTCGGTTTTACAGTGAATACTGCAGGAACTTCATACCGGCATTAGGAAAATGACTGAGAATTTAGAATAAAGTTTCTCCTGCAACCGGTTCCCTATGTGCTAGATGAACGAACTTCTATCCACATGCTCAGTTCAGAGAGAAAAGAGTGTGTGAAAGCCGTTCTTCACCTATCTTGTTGGGAACACAGAGTTTCTTTTCAGTTGCAAAGTGGAATCCTTACATATATATGGGGATTTACTCGCTCCAAATTGATTTTACAGGAAAACTGCAGGAACTTCTAACTGGCATTAGGAAACAGACTGAGAAACCAGAGTAAATGTTTTTCCTGCAACCCGTTTCATTTGTGCTAGATGAACGAACGTCTCTCCACATGCTCAATTCTGAGAGATATGTGTGTGTGAAAGCCGTCCTTCACCTAGCTTGTTGGGAACACAAAGTTCTTTTCAGTTGCAAACGGCACTCCATACATATATATGGGAAAGTACTCGCTCCAACTAGGTTTTACAGTGAAAACTGCAGGAACTTCAAACAGGCACTAGGAAACACACTGAGAAACCAGAGTAAAAGTTTCTAATGCAAACAGTTCCCTTTGTGTTAGATAAACGAAAGTCTCTCCACATGCTCAGTTCTGAGAAATAAGTGTGTGTGAAAGCCGCACTTCACTTATGTTGTAGGGAACACAAAGTTTCTTTTCAGTTGCAAACTGCACTCCATAAATATATATGGGAAGGTACACGCTCCAACTCGGTTTTACAGTGAAAACTGCAGGAACTTCAAACCGGCACTAGGAAACAGACTGAGAAACCAGAGTAAAAGTTCCTCCTGCAAACCGTTCCCATTGTGCTAGATGAATGAAAGTTTCTCCACATGCTCTGTTCTCAGAGATAATTGAGTGTGAATGTCGTCCTTCACCAAGGTTGTTGGGAACACAAAATTTCTTTTCAGTTGCTAAGTTGAATCCATCTATATATATGGGGAGTTACTCGCTCCAACTCGATTTTACAGGGAAAACTTCAGGATCATCTAACTGGCATTAGGAAAAAAACTGAGATTCCAGAGAAAAGTTTCTCCTGCAAACCGTTCTCTTTGTGCTAGATGAACGAACGTCTATCCACATGCTCACTTTTGAGAGATAAGTTTGTGTGAAAGCCGTCCTTCAACTAGCTTGATGGGAACACAAAGTTTCTTTTTGATGCAAACTGCACTACATACATATATATGTGGAGGTACTCGCTCCAACTCGGTTTTACAGTGAAAACTGCAGGAACTTCATACCGGCATTAGGAAAAATACTGAGAATTTAGAATAAAGTTTCACCTGCAACCCGTTCCCTATGTGCTAGATGAACGAACGTCTCTCCACATGCTCAGTTCTGAGAGATAATTGTGGGTGAATGCCGTCCTTCACCTAGCTTGTTGGGAACACAAAGTTTCTTTCAAGTTGCAAAGTGGAATCCATACATATATATGGGGAGTTACTCGCTCCAACTCGGTTTTACAGCGAAAAATGCAGGAATTTCATACCGGCACTAGAAAAAACTCTGAGAATTCACAGTAAAAGTTTCTCCTGGGAAGTGTTCCCTTTGTGCTAGATGAACGAACGTCTCTGCACATGCTCAGATCTGAGAGATAATTTTGTGTGAAAACCGTTCTTCACCAAGCTTGTTGGGAACACAAAGTTTCTTTTCTGTTGCAAACTGCACTCCATACATATATATGGGGAGGTACTGTCTCCAACTCGGTTTTACAGTGAAAACTGCAGGAAATTCAAGCAGGCACTAGGAAACACACTGAGAAACCAGAGTAAAACTTTCTCTTGCAACCCGTTCCCTTTGTGCTAGATGAACGAACGTCTCTCCACATGCTCATTTCTTAGAGATAAGTGTGTGTGAAAGCCGTCCTTCACCTAGCTTGTAGGGAACACAAAGGTTCTTTAAAGTTGTAAAATGCACTCCATAAATATATATGGGAATGTAATCGCACCAACTCGGTTTTAGAGTGAAAACTGCAGGAAATTCAAAAGGCACTAGGAAACAGACTGAGAAACCAGAGTAAAAGTTCCTCCTGCAAACCGTTCCCATTGTGCTAGATGAATGAAAGTTTCTCCACATGCTCTGTTCTCAGAGATAATTGAGTGTGAATGTCGTCCTTCACCGAGGTTGTTGGGAACACAAAATTTCTTTTCAGTTGCTAAGTTGAATCCATCTATATATATGGGGAGTTACTCGCTCCAACTCGATTTTACAGGGAAAACTTCAGGATCATCTAACTGGCATTAGGAAAAAAACTGAGAATCCAGAGAAAAGTTTCTCCTGCAAACCGTTCTCTTTGTGCTAGATGAACGAAAGTCTCTCCACATGCTCAGTTCTCAGAGTTAAGTGTGTGTGAAAGCCGTCCTTCAACTAGCTTGTTGGGAACAAAAAGTTTCTTTTCAGTTGCAAAGTGGAATCCATACATAAATATGGGGGGTTACTCGCTCCAACCCGATTTTACAGTGAAAACTGCAGGAACATGTAACCGGCATTAGGAAAAAGACTGAGAATCCAATGTAAATATTTCTCCTGCAAACCGTTCCCTTTTTGCTAGATGAACGAAAGTCTATCCACATGCTCAGTTCTGAGAGATAAGTGTGGATGAAAGCCGTCCTTCACCTAGCTTGTTGGGAACACAAATTTTCTTTTCAGTTGCAAACGGCACTCCATACATATATATGGGGATGTACTCGTCCCAACTCGGTTTTACAGAGAAAACTGCAGGAAATTCAAACCGGCATTAGGAAACACACTGAGAAAACAGAGTAAAAGTTTCTTCTGCAACCCGTTCCCTTTGGCTTGATGAACGAACGTCTCTCCACATGCTCAGTTCTCAGAGATAAGTGTGTGTGAAAGCCGTACTTCACCTAGCTTGTAGGGAACAAAAAGTTTCTTTTCAGTTGCAAAGTGTAATCCTTACATATATATGGGGATTTACTCGCTCCAAATCTGTTTTACAGGAAAACTGCAGGAACTTCAAACCGGCACTAGGAAACACACTGAAAATCCTGAGTAAATGTTTTTCCTGCAACCCGTTCCCTTTGTGGTAGATGAACTAACGTCTCTCCACATGCTCAGTTCTGAGATATAAGTGTGGGTGAATGCCGTTCTTCAACTTGCTTGTTGGAAACACAAAGTTTCTTTTCAGTTGCATATTGCACTCCATACATTTATATCGGAAGGGACTCGCTCCAACTAGATTTTACAGTGAAAACTGCAGGAACTTCAAACCGGCACAAGGAAACACACTGAGAAACCAGAGTAAAAGTTTCTCCTGTAAACCGTTCCCTTTGGCTTGATGAACGAACGTCTCTCCACATGCTCAGTTCTCAGAGATAAGTGAGTGTGAAAGCCGTCCTTCACCTAGCTTGTTGGGAACAAAAAGTTTCTTTTCAGCTGCAAACGGCAATCCATACATATATATGGGGATGTACAAGCTCCAACTCGGTTTTACAGTCTAAACTGCAGGAACTTCAAACCGGCACTAGGAAACACACTGAAAATCCAGAGTAAAAGTTCTTCTTGCAACCCGTTCCCTTTGTGCTAGATGAATGAACGTCTCTACACTTGCTCAGTTCTGGGTGATAAGTGTGTGTGAAAGCCGTCCTTCACCTAGCTTGTTGGGTACACAAAGTTTGTTTTCAGTTGCAAAGTGGAATCCATACAAATATATGGGGAGTTACACGCTCGAACTCGGTTTTAAAATGAAAACTGCAGGAACTTCTAACCGGCATTAGGAAAAAGATTGAGAATCCAGTGTAAAAGTTTCTCCTACAAACAGTTCCTTTGTGCTAGATGAACGAACGTCTATCCACATGCTCAGTTCTGAGAGATATGTTTCTGTGAAAGCCGTCTTCACTTTGTTTGTTGGGAACACAAAGTTTCTTTTCAGTTGCAAACAGCACTCTATACATATATATTTGGAGGTAGTCGCTCCAAATCGATTTTACAGTGAAAACTGCAGGAACTTGAAAGCGTCACTAGGAAACAGACTGAGAAACCACAGTAAAATTTTCTCCTGCATCCCGTTCCCTTTGTGCTAGATAAACGAACATCTCTCCACATGCTCAGTTCTGGGTGATAAGTGTGTGTGAAAGCCGTCCTTCAAATAGCTTGTTGGGAAAACATAGTTTCATATCATTTGAAATCTGCACTCCTTACATATGTATTGGGAGGTACTCGCTCCAAATCGGTTTTATAGTGAAAACTGCAGGAACATCCAACCGGCATTAGGAAACAGACTGAGAAACCAGAGTAAAAGTTTCTCCTGCAACCTCTTCCCTTTGTGCTAGATGAACGAACGTCTCTTCACATGCTCAGTTCTGAGAGAAAAGTGTGTGTGAAATCCGTACTTCACCTAGCTTGTTGGGAACACAAAGACTCTTTTCAGTTGCAAACGGCACTATATACATATATATGAGTAGGTACTAGCTCCAACTCGGTTTTACACTGAAAACTGCAGGAACTTATAACCAGCACTAGGAAACACACTGAGAAACCAGAGTAGAAGTTTCCCCTGCAAACCGTTCCCTTTGTGCTAGATGAACGAACGTCTCTCCACATGCTCAGTTCTGAGAGATAAGTGTGTTTGAAAGCCGTCCATCAACTTGCTTGTTGGGAACACAGAGATTCTTTTCAGTTGCAAACTGCACTCTCTATATATATATGGGGAGGTACTAGCTACAACTCGACTTTACAGTGAAAATGCAGTAACTTCAAACCGGCATTAGGAAACACACTGAGAAACCAGAGTAAAATATCTCCAACAACACGTTCCCTTTGTGCTAGATTAACTGTCGTCTCTACACATGCTCAGTTCTGAGAGATAAGTGTGTGTTAAAGCAGTCCTTCACCTAGCTTGTTAGGAACACAAAGTTCCTTTTCAGTTGCAAAGTGGAATCCATACATATATATGGGGAGTTACTCGCTCCAACTCGGATTTACAAGGAAAACTGCAGGAAATTCTAACCGGCATTAGGAAACAGACTGAGAAACCAGTGTAAATGTTTCTCCTGGAACCCGTTCCCTTTCGGCTAGATGAACGAAGTCTCTCCACATGCTCAGTTCTGAGAGATAAGTGTGGGTGAAAGCCGCCCTTCACCTAGCTTGTTGGGAACACAAAGATTCTTTTCAGTTGCAAACGGCACTCCATACATATATATGGGGATGTACTCGCTCCAACACTGTTTTACAGTGAAAACTGCAGGAATTTCAAACCGGTACTAGGAAACACACTGAAAATCCAGAGTAAAAGTTCCTCCTGCAAACCGTTCCTTTTGTGCTAGATGAACCAACGTCTCTCCACATGCTCAGTTCTGAGAGATAAGTAAAGTTGAATGCCGTCCTTCACCTAGCTTGTTGGAAAAACAAAGTTTCTTTTCAGTTGCAAAGTGGAATCCATACATATATATGGGGTGTTACTCGCTCCAACTCGGTTTTACAGGGAAAACTGCAGGAACTTCTAACCGGCATTAGGAAACAGACTGAGAAACCAGAGTAAAATTTTCTCCTGCAACCCCTTCCCGTTGCGCTAGATGAACGAACGTGTCTCCACATGCTCATTTCTTAGAAATAAGTGTGTGTGAAAGCCGTCCTTCAACTTGCTTGATGGGAACACAGAGTTTCTTTTCAGTTGCAAAATGCACTGCAAACATATATACGTTAGGTACTCGCTCCAACACGGTTTTACAGAGAAAACTGCAGGAAATTCAAACCGGCATTAGGAAACACACTGAGAAAACAGAGTAAAAGTTTCTTCTGCAACCCGTTCCCTTTGGCTTGATGAACGAACGTCTCTCCACATGCTCAGTTCTCAGAGATAAGTGTGTGTGAAAGCCGTACTTCACCTAGCTTGTAGGGAACAAAAAGTTTCTTTTCAGTTGCAAAGTGTAATCCTTACATATATATGGGGATTTACTCGCTCCAAATCTGTTTTACAGGAAAACTGCAGGAACTTCAAACCGGCACTAGGAAACACACTGAAAATCCTGAGTAAATGTTTTTCCTGCAACCCGTTCCCTTTGTGGTAGATGAACTAACGTCTCTCCACATGCTCAGTTCTGAGATATAAGTGTGGGTGAATGCCGTTCTTCAACTTGCTTGTTGGAAACACAAAGTTTCTTTTCAGTTGCATATTGCACTCCATACATTTATATCGGAAGGGACTCGCTCCAACTAGATTTTACAGTGAAAACTGCAGGAACTTCAAACCGGCACAAGGAAACACACTGAGAAACCAGAGTAAAATTTTCTCCTGTAAACCGTTCCCTTTGGCTTGATGAACGAACGTCTCTCCACATGCTCAGTTCTCAGAGATAAGTGAGTGTGAAAGCCGTCCTTCACCTAGCTTGTTGGGAACAAAAAGTTTCTTTTCAGCTGCAAACGGCAATCCATACATATATATGGGGATGTACAAGCTCCAACTCGGTTTTACAGTCTAAACTGCAGGAACTTCAAACCGGCACTAGGAAACACACTGAAAATCCAGAGTAAAAGTTCTTCTTGCAACCCGTTCCCTTTGTGCTAGATGAATGAACGTCTCTACACTTGCTCAGTTCTGGGTGATAAGTGTGTGTGAAAGCCGTCCTTCACCTAGCTTGTTGGGTACACAAAGTTTGTTTTCAGTTGCAAAGTGGAATCCATACAAATATATGGGGAGTTACACGCTCGAACTCGGTTTTAAAATGAAAACTGCAGGAACTTCTAACCGGCATTAGGAAAAAGATTGAGAATCCAGTGTAAAAGTTTCTCCTACAAACAGTTCCTTTGTGCTAGATGAACGAACGTCTATCCACATGCTCAGTTCTGAGAGATATGTTTCTGTGAAAGCCGTCTTCACTTTGTTTGTTGGGAACACAAAGTTTCTTTTCAGTTGCAAACAGCACTCTATACATATATATTTGGAGGTAGTCGCTCCAAATCGATTTTACAGTGAAAACTGCAGGAACTTGAAAGCGTCACTAGGAAACAGACTGAGAAACCACAGTAAAATTTTCTCCTGCATCCCGTTCCCTTTGTGCTAGATAAACGAACATCTCTCCACATGCTCAGTTCTGGGTGATAAGTGTGTGTGAAAGCCGTCCTTCAAATAGCTTGTTGGGAAAACATAGTTTCATATCATTTGAAATCTGCACTCCTTACATATGTATTGGGAGGTACTCGCTCCAAATCGGTTTTATAGTGAAAACTGCAGGAACATCCAACCGGCATTAGGAAACAGACTGAGAAACCAGAGTAAAAGTTTCTCCTGCAACCTCTTCCCTTTGTGCTAGATGAACGAACGTCTCTTCACATGCTCAGTTCTGAGAGAAAAGTGTGTGTGAAATCCGTACTTCACCTAGCTTGTTGGGAACACAAAGACTCTTTTCAGTTGCAAACGGCACTATATACATATATATGAGTAGGTACTAGCTCCAACTCGGTTTTACACTGAAAACTGCAGGAACTTATAACCAGCACTAGGAAACACACTGAGAAACCAGAGTAGAAGTTTCCCCTGCAAACCGTTCCCTTTGTGCTAGATGAACGAACGTCTCTCCACATGCTCAGTTCTGAGAGATAAGTGTGTTTGAAAGCCGTCCATCAACTTGCTTGTTGGGAACACAGAGATTCTTTTCAGTTGCAAACTGCACTCTCTATATATATATGGGGAGGTACTAGCTACAACTCGACTTTACAGTGAAAATGCAGTAACTTCAAACCGGCATTAGGAAACACACTGAGAAACCAGAGTAAAATATCTCCAACAACACGTTCCCTTTGTGCTAGATTAACTGTCGTCTCTCCACATGCTCAGTTCTGAGAGATAAGTGTGTGTTAAAGCAGTCCTTCACCTAGCTTGTTAGGAACACAAAGTTCCTTTTCAGTTGCAAAGTGGAATCCATACATATATATGGGGAGTTACTCGCTCCAACTCGGATTTACAAGGAAAACTGCAGGAAATTCTAATCGGCATTAGGAAACAGACTGAGAAACCAGTGTAAATGTTTCTCCTGGAACCCGTTCCCTTTCGGCTAGATGAACGAAGTCTCTCCACATGCTCAGTTCTGAGAGATAAGTGTGGGTGAAAGCCGCCCTTCACCTAGCTTGTTGGGAACACAAAGATTCTTTTCAGTTGCAAACGGCACACGATACATATATATGGGGATGTACTCGCTCCAACACTGTTTTACAGTGAAAACTGCAGGAATTTCAAACCGGTACTAGGAAACACACTGAAAATCCAGAGTAAAAGTTCCTCCTGCAAACCGTTCCCTTTGTGCTAGATGAACGAACGTCTCTCCACATGCTCAGTTCTGAGAGATAAGTGTGTTTGAAAGCCGTCCATCAACTTGCTTGTTGGGAACACAGAGATTCTTTTCAGTTGCAAACTGCACTCTCTATATATATATGGGGAGGTACTAGCTACAACTCGACTTTACAGTGAAAATGCAGTAACTTCAAACCGGCATTAGGAAACACACTGAGAAACCAGAGTAAAATATCTCCAACAACACGTTCCCTTTGTGCTAGATTAACTGTCGTCTCTCCACATGCTCAGTTCTGAGAAATAAGTGTGTGTGAAAGCCGCCCTTCACCTAGCTTGTAGGTAACGGAAAGTATCATTTCATTTGCAAACTGCACTCCATAGATATATATGGGGAGGCACTCGCTCCAACACGGTTTTACAGTGAAAACTGCAGGAACGTCAAACCGGCCATAGGAAACACACTGAGAAACCAGAGTAAAATTTTCTCCTGCAAACTTTTCCATTTGTGCTAGATTAAAGAACTTCTCTCCACATGCTCAGTTCTCAGAGATAAGTGTGTGTGAAAGCCGTACTTCACATAGCTTGTAAGGAACAAAAAGTTTCTTTTCAGGTGCAAACTGCACTCCATACATATGTATGGGTAGGAACACGCTCCAACACGGTTTTACAGTGAAAACTGCAGGAATATCAAACCGGCACTAGGAAACACACTGAGAAACCAGAGTAAAATTTCTCCTGCAAACCGTTCCATTGTGCTAGATGAGCGAACGTCTCTCCACATGCACAGTTCTCAGAGATAAGTGTGTGTGAAACCGTCCTTCACCTAGCTTGTAGGGAACATAAAGTTTATTTTCAGTTGCAAAGTGGTATACTTACATATATATGGGAATTTACTCGCTCCAACTCGGTTTTACAGGGAAAACTGCAGGAACATCTAACCGGCATTAGGAAACATACTGAGAAACCAGAGTAAAAGTTCTTCCTGCAAACCGTTCCCTTTGTGCTAGATGAACGAAAGTCTCTCCACATGCTCAGTTCTCAGAGTTAATTGTGTGTGAAAGCCGTCCTTCAACTAGCTTGTTGGGAACAAAAAGTTTCTTTTCAGTTGCAAAGTGGAATCCATACATAAATATGGGGGGTTACTCGCTCCAACCCGATTTTACAGTGAAAACTGCAGGAACATGTAACCGGCATTAGGAAAAAGACTGAGAATCCAATGTAAATATTTCTCCTGCAAACCGTTCCCTTTTTGCTAGATGAACGAAAGTCTATCCACATGCTCAGTTCTGAGAGATAAGTGTGGATGAAAGCCGTCCTTCACCTAGCTTGTTGGGAACACAAAGTTTCTTTTCAGTTGCAAACGGCACTCCATACATATATATGGGGATGTACTCGTCCCAACTCGGTTTTACAGTGAAAACTGCAGGAATTTCAAAGCGGTACGAGGAAACACACTGAAAATCCAGAGTAAAAGTTCTTTCTGCAAACCGTTCCCTTTGTGCTAGATGAACGAACGTCTCTCCACATGCTCAGTTCTTAGAAATAAGGGTGTGTGAAAGCCGTCCTTCAACTTGCTTGATGGGAACACAGAGCTTCTTTTCAGTTGCCAAAGGCAATGCATAAATATATACGTTAGGTACTCGCTCCAACTCGGTTTTACAGTGAAAACTGCAGGAAATTCAAACCGGCACTAGGAAGCACACTGAGAAAACAGAGTAAAAGTTTCTCCTGCAAACCGTTCCATTGTGCTAGATGAGCGAACGTCTCTCCACATGCTCAGTTCTCAGAGATAAGTGTGTGTGAAAGCCGTCCTTCACCTAGCTTGTAGGGAACATAAAGTTTATTTTCAGTTGCAAAGTGGTATACTTACATATATATGGGAATTTACTCGCTCCAACTCGGTTTTACAGGGAAAACTGCAGGAACATCTAACCGGCATTTGGAAACATACTGAGAAACCAGAGTAAAAGTTCTTCCTGCAAACCGTTCCCTTTGTGCTAGATGAACGAAAGTCTCTCCACATGCTCAGTTCTCAGAGTTAATTGTGTGTGAAAGCCGTCCTTCAACTAGCTTGTTGGGAACAAAAAGTTTCTTTTCAGTTGCAAAGTGGAATCCATACATATATATGGGGGGTTACTCGCTCCAACCCGATTTTACAGTGAAATCTGCAGGAACATGTAACCGGCATTAGGAAAAAGACTGAGAATCCAATGTAAATATTTCTCCTGCAAACCGTTCCCTTTTTGCTAGATGAACGAAAGTCTATCCACATGCTCAGTTCTGAGAGATAAGTGTGGATGAAAGCCGTCCTTCACCTAGCTTGTTGGGAACACAAAGTTTCTTTTCAGTTGCAAACGGCACTCCATACATATATATGGGGATGTACTCGTCCCAACTCGGTTTTACAGTGAAAACTGCAGGAATTTCAAAGCGGTACGAGGAAACACACTGAAAATCCAGAGTAAAAGTTCTTTCTGCAAACCGTTCCCTTTGTGCTAGATGAACGAACGTCTCTCCACATGCTCAGTTCTTAGAAATAAGGGTGTGTGAAAGCCGTCCTTCAACTTGCTTGATGGGAACACAGAGCTTCTTTTCAGTTGCCAAAGGCAATGCATAAATATATACGTTAGGTACTCGCTCCAACTCGGTTTTACAGTGAAAACTGCAGGAAATTCAAACCGGCACTAGGAAGCACACTGAGAAAACAGAGTAAAAGTTTCTCCTGCAAACCGTTCCATTGTGCTAGATGAGCGAACGTCTCTCCACATGCTCAGTTCTCAGAGATAAGTGTGTGTGAAAGCCGTCCTTCACCTAGCTTGTAGGGAACATAAAGTTTATTTTCAGTTGCAAAGTGGTATACTTACATATATATGGGAATTTACTCGCTCCAACTCGGTTTTACAGGGAAAACTGCAGGAACATCTAACCGGCATTTGGAAACATACTGAGAAACCAGAGTAAAAGTTCTTCCTGCAAACCGTTCCCTTTGTGCTAGATGAACGAAAGTCTCTCCACATGCTCAGTTCTCAGAGTTAATTGTGTGTGAAAGCCGTCCTTCAACTAGCTTGTTGGGAACAAAAAGTTTCTTTTCAGTTGCAAAGTGGAATCCATACATATATATGGGGGGTTACTCGCTCCAACCCGATTTTACAGTGAAATCTGCAGGAACATGTAACCGGCTTTAGGAAAAAGACTGAGAATCCAATGTAACTATTTCTCCTGCAAACCGTTCCCTTTTTGCTAGATGAACGAAAGTCTATCCACATGCTCAGTTCTGAGAGATAAGTGTGGATGAAAGCCGTCCTTCACCTAGCTTGTTGGGAACACAAAGTTTCTTTTCAGTTGCAAACGGCACTCCATACATATATATGGGGATGTACTAGTCCCAACTCGGTTTTACAGTGAAAACTGCAGGAATTTCAAAGCGGTACGAGGAAACACACTGAAAATCCAGAGTAAAAGTTCTTTCTGCAAACCGTTCCCTTTGTGCTAGATGAACGAACGTCTCTCCACATGCTCAGTTCTTAGAAATAAGTGTGTGTGAAAGCCGTCCTTCAACTTGCTTGATGGGAACACAGAGCTTCTTTTCAGTTGCCAAAGGCAATGCATAAATATATACGTTAGGTACTCGCTCCAACTCGGTTTTACAGTGAAAACTGCAGGAAATTCAAACCGGCACTAGGAAGCACACTGAGAAAACAGAGTAAAAGTTTCTCCTGCAAACCGTTCCATTGTGCTAGATGAGCGAACGTCTCTCCACATGCTCAGTTCTCAGAGATAAGTGTGTGTGAAAGCCGTCCTTCACCTAGCTTGTAGGGAACATAAAGTTTATTTTCAGTTGCAAAGTGGTATACTTACATATATATGGGAATTTACTCTCTCCAACTCGGTTTTACAGGGAAAACTGCAGGAACATCTAACCGGCATTAGGAAACATACTGAGAAACCAGAGTAAAAGTTCTTCGTGCAAACCGTTCCTTTTGTGCTAGATGAACGAAAGTCTCTCCACATGCTCAGTTCTCAGAGTTAAGTGTGTGTGAAAGCCGTCCTTCAACTAGCTTGTTGGGAACAAAAAGTTTCTTTTCAGTTGCAAAGTGGAATCCATACATATATATGGGGGGTTACTCGCTCCAACCCGATTTTACAGTGAAAACTGCAGGAACATGTAACCGGCATTAGGAAAAAGACTGAGAATCCAATGTAAATATTTCTCCTGCAAACCGTTCCCTTTTTGCTAGATGAACGAAAGTCTATCCACATGCTCAGTTCTGAGAGATAAGTGTGGATGAAAGCCATCCTTCACCTAGCTTGTTGGGAACACAAAGATTCTTTTCAGTGGCAAACGGCACTCCATACATATATATGGGGATGTACTCGTCCCAACTCGGTTTAACTGTGAAAACTGCAGGAATTTCAAAGCGGTACGAGCAAACACACTGAAGATCCAGAGTAAAAGTTCTTTCTGCAAACCGTTCCCTTTGTGCTAGATGAACGAACGTCTCTCCACATGCTCAGTTCTTAGAAATAAGTGTGTGTGAAAGCCGTCCTTCAACTTGCTTGATGGGAACACAGAGTTTCTTTTCAGTTGCAAAAGGCAATGCATACATATATACGTTAGGTACTCGCTCCAACTCGATTTTACAGTGAAAGCTGCAGGAAATTCAAACCGGCACTAGGAAGCACACTGAGAAAACAGAGTAAAAGTTTCTCCTGCAACCCGTTCCCTTTGTGCTAGATGAATGAACGTCTCTCCACATGCTCTGTTCTGAGAGATATGTGTGTGTGCAAGCCGACCTTCACCTAGCTTGTTGGGAACACAGAGTTACTTTTCAGTTGCAAACTGCACTCCATACATATATATGGGGAGGGACTCGCTCCAACAAGATTTTACAGTGAAAACTGCTGGAACTTCAAACCGGCACTAGGAAACACACTGAGATACCAGAGTAAAAGTTTCTACTGTAAACCGTTCCCATTGTGCTAGTTGAACGAACGTCTATCCACATGCTCAGTTCTGAGAGATAATTTTGTGTGAAAACCGTTCTTCACCAAGCTTGTTGGGAACAAAAAGTATCTTTTCAGTTGCAAAATGCACTCCATACATATATATTGGGAGGTATTCGCTCCAACTCGGTTTTACAGTGAAAACTGCAGGAATTTCAAACCGGCACTAGGAAACACTCTGAGAAACCAGAGTAAAAATTTCTCCTGCAAACTGATCCCTTTGTTCTAGATGAACGAAAGTCACTCCACATGCTCAGTTCTCAGAGAAAAGTGTGTGTGAAAGCCGTCCTTCAACTAGCATGTTGGGAACACAAAGTTTCTTTTCAGTTGCAAAGTTGAATCCATACATATATATGGGGAGTTACTCGATCCAACTCGGTTTTACAGTGAAAAATGCAGGAAATTCAAATCGGCACAAGGAAACACACTGAGAAACCAGAGTAAAAGTTTCTCCTGCAAACAGTTCCCTTTGTGCTAGATGAACGAACGTCTCTCCACATGCTCATTTCTCAGAGATAAGTGTTAGTGAAAGCCGTCCTTCACCTAGCTCGTTGGGAACACAATGTTTCTCTTCAGTTGTAAAGTGTAATCCATACATATATATGGGGAGTTACTTGCTCCAACTCGGTTTTACAGGGAAAACTGCAGGAACTTCTAACCGGCATTAGGAAACAGACTGAGAAACCAGAGTAAAAGTTTCTCCTGTAAACCGTTCCATTTGTGCTAGATGAACGAACGTCTCTCCACATGCTCAGTTCTGAGAGATATGTTTCTGTGAAAGCCGTCTTCACTTTGCTTGTTGGGAACACAAAGTTTCTTTTCAGTTGCAAACAGCACTCTATACATATATATCTGGAGGTAGTCGCTCCAAATCAATTTTACAGTGAAAACTGCAGGAACTTCAAACCGTCACTAGGAAACAGACTGAGAAACCACAGTAAAATTTTCTCCTGCATTCCGTTCCCTTTGTGCTAAATAAACGAACATCTCTCCACATGCTCAGTTCTGTGTGATAAGTGTGTGTGAAAGCCGTCCTTCAACTAGCTTGTTGGGAAAGCAAAGTTTCATATCATTTGAAAACTGCACTCCTTACATATGTATTGGGAGGTACTCGCTCCAAATCGGTTTTATAGTGAAAAATGCAGGAACATCCAACCGGCATTGGGAAACAGACTGAGAAACCAGAGTAAAAGTTTCTCCTGCAACCTCTTCCCTTTTTGCTAAATGAACGAACGTCTCTCCACATGCTCAGTTCTCAGAGATAAATGTGTGTGAAAGCCGCCCTTCACCTAGCTTGTTGGGATCAAAAAGTTTCTTTTCAGTTGCAAATTGCACTGCCTACATATATATGGGGAGGTACTCGCTCCAACTGGGTTTTACAGTGAAAACTGCAGGAACCTCAAACCGGCACTAGGAAACACACTGAGAAACCAGAGTAAAAGTTTCTCCTGCAAACCATTCCCTTTGTGCTAGATGAACGAACGTCTCTCCACATGCTCAGTTCTGAGAGATAAGTGTGTTTGAAAGCCGTCCATCAACTAGCTTGTTGGGAACACAGAGTTACTTTTCAGTTGCAAACTGCACTCTCTCTATATATATGGGGAGGTACTAGCTACAACTCGGTTTTACAGTGAAAATGCAGTAACTTCAAACCGGCACTAGGAAACACACTGAGAAACCAGAGTAAAATATCTCCTACAACACGTTCCCTTTGTGCTAGATTAACTGTCATCTCTCCACATGCTCAGTTCTGAGAGATATGTGTGTGTTAAAGCCGTCCTTCACCTAGCTTGTTGGGAACACAAAGTTTCTTTTCAGTTGCAAACGGCACTTCATACATATATATGGGGATGTACAGGCTCCAACTCAGTTTTACAGAGAAAACTGCCGGAAATTCAAACCGGCACTAGGAAACACACTGAGAAAACAGAGTAAAAGTTTCTCCTGCAACCCGTTCCCTTTGTGCTAGATGAACGAAAGTCTCTCTACATGCTCTGTTCTGAGATATATGTGTGTGTGCAAGCCGAACTTCACCTAGCTTGTTGGGAACACAGAGTTTCTTTTCAGTTGCAAACTGCAATGCATACATATATATGGGGTGGTACTGGCTCCAACTCGGTTTTACAGTGAATACTGCAGGAACTTCATACCGGCATTAGGAAAATGACTGAGAATTTAGAATAAAGTTTCTCCTGCAACCGGTTCCCTATGTGCTAAATGAACGAACTTCTATCCACATGCTCAGTTCAGAGAGATAAGAGTGTGTGAAAGCCGTTCTTCACCTATCTTGTTGGGAACACAGAGTTTCTTTTCAGTTGCAAAGTGGAATCCTTACATATATATGGGGATTTACTCGCTCCAAATTGATTTTACAGGAAAACTGCAGGAACTTCTAACTGGCATTAGGAAACAGACTGAGAAACCAGAGTAAATGTTTTTCCTGCAACCCGTTCCATTTGTGCTAGATGAACGAACGTCTCTCCACATGCTCAATTCTGAGAGATATGTGTGTGTGAAAGCCGTCCTTCACCTAGCTTGTTGGGAACACAAAGTTCTTTTCAGTTGCAAACGGCACTCCATACATATATATGGGAAAGTACTCGCTCCAACTAGGTTTTACAGTGAAAACTGCAGGAACTTCAAACAGGCACTAGGAAACACACTGAGAAACCAGAGTAAAAGTTTCTAATGCAAACAGTTCCCTTTGTGTTAGATAAACGAAAGTCTCTCCACATGCTCAGTTCTGAGAAATAAGTGTGTGTGAAAGCCGCACTTCACTTATGTTGTAGGGAACACAAAGTTTCTTTTCAGTTGCAAACTGCACTCCATAAATATATATGGGAAGGTACACGCTCCAACTCGGTTTTACAGTGAAAACTGCAGGAACTTCAAACCGGCACTAGGAAGCACACTGAGAAAACAGAGTAAAAGTTCCTCCTGCAAACCGTTCCCATTGTGCTAGATGAATGAAAGTTTCTCCACATGCTCGGTTCTCAGAGATAATTGAGTGTGAATGTCGTCCTTCAACTAGCTTGTTGGGAACAAAAAGTTTCTTTTCAGTTGCAAAGTGGAATCCATACATAAATATGGGGGGTTACTCGCTCCAACGCGATTTTACAGTGAAAACTGCAGGAACATGTAACCGGCATTAGGAAAAAGACTGAGAATCCAATGTAAATATTTCTCCTGCAAACCGTTCCCTTTTTGCTAGATGAACGAAAGTCTATCCACATGCTCAGTTCTGAGAGATAAGTGTGGATGAAAGCCGTCCTTCACCTAGCTTGTTGGGAACACAAAGTTTCTTTTCAGTTGCAAACGGCACTCCATACATATATATGGGGATGTACTCGTCCCAACTCGGTTTTACAGTGAAAACTGCAGGAATTTCAAAGCGGTACAAGGAAACACACTGAAAATCCAGAGTAAAAGTTCTTTCTGCAAACCGTTCCCTTTGTGCTAGATGAACGAACGTCTCTCCACATGCTCAGTTCTTAGAAATAAGTGTGTGTGAAAGCCGTCCTTCAACTTGCTTGATGGGAACACAGAGCTTCTTTTCAGTTGCCAAAGGCAATGCATAAATATATACGTGAGGTACTCGCTCCAACTCGGTTTTACAGTGAAAACTGCAGGAAATTCAAACCGGCACTAGGAAGCACACTGAGAAAACAGAGTAAAAGTTTCTCCTGCAAACCGTTCCATTGTGCTAGATGAGCGAACGTCTCTCCACATGCTCAGTTCTCAGAGATAAGTGTGTGTGAAAGCCGTCCTTCACCTAGCTTGTAGGGAACATAAAGTTTATTTTCAGTTGCAAAGTGGTATACTTACATATATATGGGAATTTACTCGCTCCAACTCGGTTTTACAGGGAAAACTGCAGGAACATCTAACCGGCATTAGGAAACATACTGAGAAACCAGGGTAAAAGTTCTTCCTGCAAACCGTTCCTTTTGTGCTAGATGAACGAAAGTCTCTCCACATGCTCAGTTCTCAGAGTTAAGTGTGTGTGAAAGCCGTCCTTCAACTAGCTTGTTGGGAACAAAAAGTTTCTTTTCAGTTGCAAAGTGGAATCCATACATATATATGGGGGGTTACTCGCTCCAACCCGATTTTACAGTGAAAACTGCAGGAACATGTAACCGGCATTAGGAAAAAGACTGAGAATCCAGACTAAATGTTTCTCCTGCAAACCGTTCCCTTTGTGCTAGATGAACGAAAGTCTATTCTCATGCTCAGTTCTGAGAGATAAGTGTGGGTGAAAGCAGTCCTTCACCTAGCTTGTTGGGAACACAAAGATTATTTTCAGTGGCAAACGGCACTCCATACATATATATGGGGATGTACTCGTCCCAACTCGGTTTAACTGTGAAAACTGCAGGAATTTCAAAGCGGTACGAGCAAACACACTGAAAATCCAGAGTAAAAGTTCTTTCTGCAAACCGTTCCCTTTGTGCTAGATGAACGAACGTCTCTCCACATGCTCAGTTCTTAGAAATAAGTGTGTGTGAAAGCCGTCCTTCAACTTGCTTGATGGGAACACAGAGTTTCTTTTCAGTTGCAAAAGGCAATGCATACATATATACGTTAGGTACTCGCTCCAACTCGATTTTACAGTGAAAGCTGCAGGAAATTCAAACCGGCACTAGGAAGCACACTGAGAAAACAGAGTAAAAGTTTCTCCTGCAACCCGTTCCCTTTGTGCTAGATGAATGAACGTCTCTCCACATGCTCTGTTCTGAGAGATATGTGTGTGTGCAAGCCGACCTTCACCTAGCTTGTTGGGAACACAGAGTTACTTTTCAGTTGCAAACTGCACTCCATACATATATATGGGGAGGGACTCGCTCCAACAAGATTTTACAGTGAAAACTGCTGGAACTTCAAACCGGCACTAGGAAACACACTGAGATACCAGAGTAAAAGTTTCTCCTGTAAACCGTTCCCATTGTGCTAGTTGAACGAACGTCTATCCACATGCTCAGTTCTGAGAGATAATTTTGTGTGAAAACCGTTCTTCACCAAGCTTGTTGGGAACAAAAAGTATCTTTTCAGTTGCAAAATGCACTCCATACATATATATTGGGAGGTATTCGCTCCAACTCGGTTTTACAGTGAAAACTGCAGGAATTTCAAACCGGCACTAGGAAACACTCTGAGAAACCAGAGTAAAAATTTCTCCTGCAAACTGATCCCTTTGTTCTAGATGAACGAAAGTCACTCCACATGCTCAGTTCTCAGAGAAAAGTGTGTGTGAAAGCCGTCCTTCAACTAGCATGTTGGGAACACAAAGTTTCTTTTCAGTTGCAAAGTTGAATCCATACATATATATGGGGAGTTACTCGATCCAACTCGGTTTTACATTGAAAACTGCAGGAATTCTAACCGGCATTAGGAAAAAGACTGAGAATCCAGAGTAAAATTTTCTCCTGCAAACCGTTCCTTTTGTGCTAGATGAACGAATGTCTGTCCAAATGCTCATTTGTCAGACATAGGTGTGTTAATACCGTCCTTCCTCTAGCTTGTTGGGAACACAAAGTTTCTTTTCAGTTGCAAACTGCACTCCATACATATATAAGGGGAGTTACTAGATCCAACTCGGTTTTACAGTGAAAAATGCAGGAAATTCAAATCGGCACAAGGAAACACACTGAGAAACCAGAGTAAAAGTTTCTCCTGCAAACAGTTCCCTTTGTGCTAGATGAACGAACGTCTCTCCACATGCTCATTTCTCAGAGATAAGTGTTAGTGAAAGCCGTCCTTCACCTAGCTCGTTGGGAACACAATGTTTCTCTTCAGTTGTAAAGTGTAATCCATACATATATATGGGGAGTTACTTGCTCCAACTCGGTTTTACAGGGAAAACTGCAGGAACTTCTAACCGGCATTAGGAAACAGACTGAGAAACCAGAGTAAAAGTTTCTCCTGTAAACCGTTCCATTTGTGCTAGATGAACGAACGTCTCTCCACATGCTCAGTTCTGAGAGATATGTTTCTGTGAAAGCCGTCTTCACTTTGCTTGTTGGGAACACAAAGTTTCTTTTCAGTTGCAAACAGCACTCTATACATATATATCTGGAGGTAGTCGCTCCAAATCAATTTTACAGTGAAAACTGCAGGAACTTCAAACCGTCACTAGGAAACAGACTGAGAAACCACAGTAAAATTTTCTCCTGCATTCCGTTCCCTTTGTGCTAAATAAACGAACATCTCTCCACATGCTCAGTTCTGTGTGATAAGTGTGTGTGAAAGCCGCCCTTCACTTATCTTGTAGGGAACACAAAGTTTCTTTTCAGTTGCAAAATGCACTCCATAAATATATATGGGAAGGTACACGCTCCAACTCATTTTTACAGTGAAAACTGCAGGAACTTCAAACCGGCACTAGGAAACAGACTGAGAAACCAGAGTAAAAGTTCCTCCTGCAAACCGTTCCCTTTGTGCTAGATGAATGAAAGTTTCTCCACATGCTCTGTTCTCAGAGATAATTGAGTGTGAATGTCGTCCTTCACCAAGGTTGTTGGGAACACAAAATTTCTTTTCAGTTGCTAAGTTGAATCCATCTATATATATGGGGAGTTACTCGCTCCAACTCGATTTTACAGGGAAAACTTCAGGATCATCTAACTGGCATTAGGAAAAAAACTGAGATTCCAGAGAAAAGTTTCTCCTGCAAACCGTTCTCTTTGTGCTAGATGAACGAACGTCTATCCACATGCTCACTTTTGAGAGATAAGTTTGTGTGAAAGCCGTCCTTCAACTAGCTTGATGGGAACACAAAGTTTCTTTTTGATGCAAACTGCACTACATACATATATATGTGGAGGTACTCGCTCCAACTCGGTTTTACAGTGAAAACTGCAGGAACTTCATACCGGCATTAGGAAAAATACTGAGAATTTAGAATAAAGTTTCACCTGCAACCCGTTCCCTATGTGCTAGATGAACGAACGTCTCTCCACATGCTCAGTTCTGAGAGATAATTGTGGGTGAATGCCGTCCTTCACCTAGCTTGTTGGGAACACAAAGTTTCTTTCAAGTTGCAAAGTGGAATCCATACATATATATGGGGAGTTACTCGCTCCAACTCGGTTTTACAGCGAAAACTGCAGGAATTTCATACCGGCACTAGAAAAAACTCTGAGAATTCACAGTAAAAGTTTCTCCAGGGAAGTGTTCCCTTTGTGCTAGATGAACGAACGTCTCTGCACATGCTCAGATCTGAGAGATAATTTTGTGTGAAAACCGTTCTTCACCAAGCTTGTTGGGAACACAAAGTTTCTTTTCTGTTGCAAACTGCACTCCATACATATATATGGGGAGGTACTGTCTCCAACTCGGTTTTACAGTGAAAACTGCAGGAAATTCAAGCAGGCACTAGGAAACACACTGAGAAAACAGAGTAAAACTTTCTCTTGCAACCCGTTCCCTTTGTGCTAGATGAACGAACGTCTCTCCACATGCTCATTTCTTAGAGATAAGTGTGTGTGAAAGCCGTCCTTCACCTAGCTTGTAGGGAACACAAAGGTTCTTTAAAGTTGTAAAATGCACTCCATAAATATATATGGGAATGTACTCGCACCAACTCGGTTTTAGAGTGAAAACTGCAGGAAATTCAAAAGGCACTAGGAAACACACTGAGAAACAGAGTAAAAATTTCTAATGCAAACAGTTCCATTTGTGTTAGATGAACGAAGTCTCTCCACATGCTCAGTTCTGAGAAATAAGTGTGTGTGAAAGCCGTCCTTCAACTATCTTGTAGGGAACACAAAGTTTCTTTTCAGTTGCAATCTGCACTAAATAAATAAATATGGGAAGGTACACGCTCCAACTCGGTTTTACAGTGAAAACTGCAGGAACTTCAAACCGGCACTAGGAAACAGCCTGAGAAACCAGAGTAAAAGTTTCTCCTGCAAACCTATCCCTTTGTGCTAGATGAACGAACGTCTCTCCACATGCTCAGATCTCAGAGATAAGTGTGTGTGAAAGCCGTACTTCACATAGCTTGTAAGGAACACAAAGATTCTTTTCAGTTGCAAACTGCACTCCATACATATATATGGGTAGGAACACGCTCAAACTCGATTTTACAGTGAAAACTGCAGGAATATCAAACCGGCACTAGGAAACACAGTGAGAAACCAGAGTAAAAGTTTCACCTGCAAACCGTTCCCTTTGTGCTAGATGAACGAACGTCTCTCCACATGCTCAGTTCTCAGAGATAAGGGTGTGTGAAAGCCGTCCTTCACCTAGCTTGTAGGGAAAATATAGTTTTTTTTAGTTGCAAAGTGGAATACTTAAATATATATGGGAATTTACTCGCTCCAACTCGGTTTTACAGTGAAAAATGCAGGAACATCTAACCGGCATTAGGAAAAACCTGAGAATCCGGAGTAAAAGTTTCTCTTGCAAACCGTTCCCATTGTGCTAGATGAACGAACGTCTATCCACATGCTCAGTTCTGAGAGATTATTTTGTGTGAAAACCGTTCTTCACCAAGCTTGTTGGGAACACAAATTTCTTTCTTGTTGCAAACTGCACTCCATACAAATATATGGGGAGGTACTCGCTCCAACTCGGTTTTATAGTAAAAATTGCAGGAATTTCAAACCGGCACTAGGAAACACTCTGAGAA
Organism: Camelus dromedarius; assembly: GCF_036321535.1. Classification (NCBI taxonomy): domain Eukaryota; kingdom Metazoa; phylum Chordata; class Mammalia; order Artiodactyla; family Camelidae; genus Camelus; species Camelus dromedarius. The sequence continues at coordinate 2,667,986 of NC_087451.1, read as the reverse complement.
ACCAGAGTAAATGTTTCTCCTGCAAACCGTTCCTTTGTGCTACATGAACGAACGTCTCTCCACATGCTCTGTTCTGAGAGATATGTGTGTGTTCAAGCCGACCTTCACCAGGCTTGTTGGGAACACAGAGTTTCTTTTCAGTTGCAAACGGCACTCCATACATATATATGGGGATGTACAAGCTCCAACTCAGTTTTACAGAGAAAACTGCCGGAAATTCAAACCGGCACTAGGAAACACACTGAGAAAACAGAGTAAAAGTTTCTCCTGCAACCCGTTCCCTTTGTGCTAGATGAACGAAAGTCTCTCTACATGCTCTGTTCTGAGATATATGTGTGTGTGCAAGCCGAACTTCACCTAGCTTGTTGGGAACACAGAGTTTCTTTTCAGTTGCAAACTGCAATGCATACATATATATGGTGTGGTACTGGCTCCAACTCGGTTTTACAGTGAATACTGCAGGAACTTCATACCGGCATTAGGAAAATGACTGAGAATTTAGAATAAAGTTTCTCCTGAAACCGGTTCCCTATGTGCTAGATGAACGAACTTCTATCCACATGCTCAGTTCAGAGAGATAAGAGTGTGTGAAAGCCGTTCTTCACCTATCTTGTTGGGAACACAGAGATTCTTTTCAGTTGCAAAGTGGAATCCTTACATATATATGGGGATTTACTCGCTCCAAATTGATTTTACAGGAAAACTGCAGGAACTTCTAACTGGCATTAGGAAACAGACTGAGAAAACAGAGTAAATGTTTTTCCTGCAACCCGTTCCATTTGTGCTAGATGAACGAACGTCTCTCCAAATGCTCAATTCTGAGAGATATGTGTGTGTGAAAGCCGTCCTTCACCTAGCTTGTAGGGAACACAAAGGTTCTTTTAAGTTGTAAAATGCACTCCATAAATATATATGGGAATGTACTCGCACCAACTCGGTTTTAGAGTGAAAACTGCAGGAAATTCAAAAGGCACTAGGAAACTTACTGAGAAACAGAGTAAAAATTTCTAATGCAAACAGTTCCATTTGTGTTAGATGAACGAAGTCTCTCCACATGCTCAGTTCTGAGAAATAAGTGTGTGTGAAAGCCGCCCTTCAACTATCTTGTAGGGAACACAAAGATTCTTTTCAGTTTCAATCTGCACTCCATAAATAAATATGGGAAGGTACACGCTCCAACTCGGTTTTACAGTGAAAACTGCAGGAACTTCAAACCGGCACTAGGAAACAGACTGAGAAACCAGAGTAAAAGTTCCTCCTGCAAACCGTTCCCTTTGTGCTAGATGAATGAAAGTTTCTCCACATGCTCTGTTCTCAGAGATAATTGAGTGTGAATGCCGTCCTTCACCAAGGTCGTTGGGAACACAAAATTTCTTTTCAGTTGCTAAGTTGAATCCATCTATATATATGGGAAGTTACTCGCTCCAACTCGATTTTACAGGGAAAACTTCAGGATCATCTAACTGGCATTAGGAAAAAAACTGAGAATCCAGAGAAAAGTTTCTCCTGCAAACCGTTCTCTTTGTGCTAGATGAACGAACGTCTATCCACATGCTCACTTTTGAGAGATAAGTTTGTGTGAAAGCCGTCCTTCAACTAGCTTGATGGGAACACAAAGTTTCTTTTTGATGCAAACTGCACTACATACATATATATGTGGAGGTACTCGCTCCAACTCGGTTTTCCAGTGAAAACTGCAGGAACTTCAAACCGGCACTAGGAAACACACTGAGAAACCAGAGTAAAAGTTTCTCCTGCAACCCGTTCCATTTGTGCTAGATGAACGAAAGTCTCTCCACATGCTCTGTTCTGAGATATATGTGTGAGTGCAAGCCGAACTTCACCTAGCTTGTTGGGAACACAGAGTTTCTTTTCAGTTGCAAACTGCACTGCATACATATATATGGGGAGGTACTGGCTCCAACTCGGTTTTACAGTGAAAACTGCAGGAACTTCATACCGGCATTAGGAAAAATACTGAGAATTTAGAATAAAGTTTCACCTGCAACCCGTTCCCTATGTGCTAGATGAACGAACGTCTCTCCACATGCTCAGTTCTGAGAGATAATTGTGGGTGAATGCCGTCCTTCACCTAGCTTGTTGGGAACACAAAGTTTCTTTCAAGTTGCAAAGTGGAATCCATACATATATATGGGGAGTTACTCGCTCCAACTCGGTTTTACAGCGAAAACTGCAGGAATTTCATACCGGCACTAGAAAACACTCTGAGAATTCAGAGTAAAAGTTTCTCCTGGGAAGTGTTCCCTTTGTGCTAGATGAACGAACGTCTCTGCACATGCTCAGTTCTGAGAGATAATTTTGTGTGAAAATCGTTCTTCACCAAGCTTGTTGGGAACACAAAGTTTCTTTTCTGTGGCAAACTGCACTCCATACATATATATGGGGAGGTACTGTCTCCAACTCGGTTTTACAGTGAAAAGTGCAGGAAATTCAAGCAGGCACTAGGAAACACACTGAGAAACCAGAGTAAAACTTTCTCTTGCAACCCGTTCCCTTTGTGCTAGATGAACGAAAGTCTCTCCACATGCTCATTTCTTAGAGATAAGTGTGTGTGAAAGCCGTCCTTCACCTAGCTTGTAGGGAACACAAAGGTTCTTTTAAGTTGCAAAATGCACTCCATAAATATATATGGGAATGTACTCGCACCAACTCGGTTTTAGAGTGAAAACTGCAGGAAATTCAAAAGGCACTAGGAAACACACTGAGAAACAGAGTAAAAATTTCTAATGCAAACAGTTCCATTTGTGTTAGATGAACGAAGTCTCTCCACATGCTCAGTTCTGAGAAATAAGTGTGTGTGAAAGCCGTCCTTCAACTATCTTGTAGGGAACACAAAGTTTCTTTTCAGTTGCAATCTGCACTCCATAAATAAATATGGGAAGGTACACGCTCCAACTCGGTTTTACAGTGAAACTGCAGGAACTGCAAACCGGCACTAGGAAACAGCCTGAGAAACCAGAGTAAAAGTTTCTCCTGCAAACCTATCCCTTTGTGCTAGATGAACGAACGTCTCTCCACATGCTCAGATCTCAGAGATAAGTGTGTGTGAAAGCCGTACTTCACATAGCTTGTAAGGAACACAAAGATTCTTTTCAGTTGCAAACTGCACTCCATACATATATATGGGTAGGAACACGCTCAAACTCGATTTTACAGTGAAAACTGCAGGAATATCAAACCGGCACTAGGAAACACAGTGAGAAACCAGAGTAAAAGTTTCTCCTGCAAACCGTTCCCTTTGTGCTAGATGAACGAACGTCTCTCCACATGCTAAGTTCTCAGAGATAAGGGTGTGTGAAAGCCGTCCTTCACCTAGCTTGTAGGGAAAATATAGTTTTTTTCAGTTGCAAAGTGGAATACTTAAATATATATGGGAATTTACTCGCTCCAACTCTGTTTTACAGTGAAAAATGCAGGAACATCTAACCGGCATTAGGAAAAACCTGAGAATCCGGAGTAAAAGTTTCTCTTGCAAACCGTTCCCATTGTGCTAGATGAACGAACGTCTATCCACACGCTCAGTTCTGAGAGATTATTTTGTGTGAAAACCGTTCTTCACCAAGCTTGTTGGGAACACAAATTTTCTTTCCTGTTGCAAACTGCACTCCATAGAAATATATGGGGAGGTACTCGCTCCAACTCGGTTTTATAGTAAAAATTGCAGGAATTTCAAACCGGCACTAGGAAACACTCTGAGAAACCAGAGTAAATGTTTCTCCTGCAAACCGTTCCGTTGTGCTAGATGAACGAACGTCTCTCCACATGCTCTGTTCTGAGAGATATGTGTGTGTTCAAGCCGACCTTCACCAGGCTTGTTGGGAACACAGAGTTTCTTTTCAGTTGAAAAGTGCACTGCATACATATATATGGGGAGGTACTGGCTCCAAATCTGTTTTACAGTGAAAACTGCAGGAACTTCATACCGGCATTAGGAAAAATACTGAGAATTTCGAATAAAGTTTCTCCTGCAACCCGTTCCCTATGTGCTAGATGAACGAACGTCTATCCACATGCTCAGTTCTGAGAGATAAGTGTGTGTGAAAGCCGTTCTTCACCTAGCTTGTTGGGAACACAGAGTTTCTTTTCAGTTGCAATCGGCACTCCATACATTTATATGGGTAGGTACTCGCTCAAACATGATTTTACAGTGAAATCTGCAGGAACTTCTAACCGGCATTAGGAAACAGACTTAGAAACCAGAGTAAATGTTTCTCCTGCAACCCGTTCCCTTTGTGCTAGATGAACGAACGTCTCTCCACATGATCAGTTCTGAGACATATGTGTGTGTGAAAGCCGTCCTTCACCTAGCTTGTTGGGAACACAATGTTTCTTTTCAGTTGCAAAGTGGAATCCATATATATATATGGGGAATTACTCGCTCCAACTCTGTTTTACAGTGAAAACTGCAGGAACATGTATACCGGCATTAGGAAAAAGACTGAGAATCCAGAGTAAATGTTTCTCCTGCAAACCGTTCCTTTTGTGCTAGATGAACGAAAGTCTATCCTCATGCTAAGTTCTGAGAGGTAAGTGTGGGTGAAAGCCGTCCTTCACCTAGCTTGTTGGGAACACAAAGTTTCTTTTCAGTTGCAAAGTGGAATCCATACATATATATGGGGATTTACTCGCTCCAACTCGGCTTTACAGGGAAAAATGCAGGAACTTCTAAACGGAATTAGGAAACAGACGGAGACACCAGAGTAAAATTTTCTCCTGCAACCCCTTCCAATTCTGCTAGATGAACGAACGTCTCTCCACATGCAAAGTTCTAACAAATAAGTGTGTGTGAAAGCCGTCCTTCCAGTTGCTTGATGGGAACACAGAGTTTCTTTTCAGTTGCAAACGGCACTCCATACATATATATGGGGATGTACAAGCTCCAACTCGGTTTTACAGAGAAAACTGCAGGAACTTCAAACCGGCACTAGGAAACACACTGAGAAAAAAGAGTAAAAGTTTCTCCTGCAACCTCTTCCCTTTGTGCTAGATGAACGAAAGTCTCTCTACATGCTCTGTTCTGAGATATATGTGTGTGTGCAAGCCGAACTTCACCTAGCTTGTTGGGAACACAGAGTTACTTTTCAGTTGCAAACTGCATGGCATACATTTATATGAGGAGGTACTGGCTCCAACTCGGTTTTACAGTGAATACTGCAGGAACTTCATACCGGCATTAGGAAAATGACTGAGAATTTAGAATAAACTTTCTCCTGCAACCGGTTCCCTATGTGCTAAATGAACGAACTTCTATCCACATGCTCAGTTCTGAGAGATAAGTGTGTGTGAATGCCGTTCTTCACCTAGCTTGTTGGGAATACAGAGTTCCTTTTCAGTTGCAAAGTGGAATCCTTACATATATATGGGGATTTACTCGCTCCAAATTGGTTTTACAGGAAAACTGCAGGAACTTCTAACCGGCATTAGGAAACAGACGGAGACACCAGAGTAAAAGTTTTTCCTGCAACCCGTTCCATTTGTGCTAGATGAACGAACGTCTCTCCACATGCTCAATTCTGAGAGATATGTGTGTGTGAAAGCCGTACTTCACCTAGCTTGTTGGGAACACAAAGTTCTTTTCATTTGCAAACGGCACTTCATACATATATATGGGGATGTACAAGCTCCAACTAAGTTTTACAGTGAAAACTGCAGGAAGTTCAAACCGGCACTAGGAAACACTCTGAGAAACCAGAGTAAATGTTTCTCCTGCAAACCGTTCCTTTGTGCTAGATGAACGAACGTCTTTCCACATGCTCAGTTCTCAGAGAGAAGTGTGTGTGAATGCCGTCCTTCAACTAGCTTGTTGGGAACACAAAGTTTCTTTTCAGTTGCAAAGTGGAATCCAAACAAATATATGGGGGGTTAGTCGCTCCAACTCGGTTTTACAGTGAAAACTGCAGGAACATGTAACCGGCATTAGGAAAAAGACTGAGAATCCAGAGTAAATGTTTCTCCTGCAAACCGATCCCTTTGTGCTAGATGAACGAAAGTCTATTCTCATGCTCAGTTCTGAGAGATAAGTGTGGGTGAAAGCAGTCCTTCACCTAGCTTGTTGGGAACACAAAGTTTCTTTTCAGTTGCAAAGTGGAATCCATACATATATATGGGAGGTTAGTCGCTCCAACTCGGTTTTACAGTGAAAAATGCAGGAACATGTAACCGGCATTAGGAAAAAGACTGAGAATCCAGAGTAAATGTTTCTCCTGCAAACCGTTCCCTTTGTGCTAGATGAACGAAAGTCTATTCTCATGCTCAGTTCTGAGAGATAAGTGTGGGTGAAAGCAGTCCTTCACCTAGCTTGTTGGGAACACAAAGTTTCTTTTCAGTTGCAAAGTGGAATCCATACATATATATGGGAGGTTAGTCGCTCCAACTCGGTTTTACAGTGAAAAATGCAGGAACATGTAACCGGCATTAGGAAAAAGACTGAGAATCCAGACTAAATGTTTCTCCTGCAAACCGTTCCCTTTGTGCTAGATGAACGAAAGTCTATTCTCATGCTCAGTTCTGAGAGATAAGTGTGGGTGAAAGCAGTCCTTCACCTAGCTTGTTGGGAACACAAAGATTATTTTCAGTGGCAAACGGCACTCCATACATATATATGGGGATGTACTCGTCCCAACTCGGTTTAACTGTGAAAACTGCAGGAATTTCAAAGCGGTACGAGCAAACACACTGAAAATCCAGAGTAAAAGTTCTTTCTGCAAACCGTTCCCTTTGTGCTAGATGAACGAACGTCTCTCCACATGCTCAGTTCTTAGAAATAAGTGTGTGTGAAAGCCGTCCTTCAACTTGCTTGATGGGAACACAGAGTTTCTTTTCAGTTGCAAAAGGCAATGCATACATATATACGTTAGGTACTCGCTCCAACTCGATTTTACAGTGAAAGCTGCAGGAAATTCAAACCGGCACTAGGAAGCACACTGAGAAAACAGAGTAAAAGTTTCTCCTGCAACCCGTTCCCTTTGTGCTAGATGAATGAACGTCTCTCCACATGCTCTGTTCTGAGAGATATGTGTGTGTGCAAGCCGACCTTCACCTAGCTTGTTGGGAACACAGAGTTACTTTTCAGTTGCAAACTGCACTCCATACATATATATGGGGAGGGACTCGCTCCAACAAGATTTTACAGTGAAAACTGCTGGAACTTCAAACCGGCACTAGGAAACACACTGAGATACCAGAGTAAAAGTTTCTACTGTAAACCGTTCCCATTGTGCTAGTTGAACGAACGTCTATCCACATGCTCAGTTCTGAGAGATAATTTTGTGTGAAAACCGTTCTTCACCAAGCTTGTTGGGAACAAAAAGTATCTTTTCAGTTGCAAAATGCACTCCATACATATATATTGGGAGGTATTCGCTCCAACTCGGTTTTACAGTGAAAACTGCAGGAATTTCAAACCGGCACTAGGAAACACTCTGAGAAACCAGAGTAAAAATTTCTCCTGCAAACTGATCCCTTTGTTCTAGATGAACGAAAGTCACTCCACATGCTCAGTTCTCAGAGAAAAGTGTGTGTGAAAGCCGTCCTTCAACTAGCATGTTGGGAACACAAAGTTTCTTTTCAGTTGCAAAGTTGAATCCATACATATATATGGGGAGTTACTCGATCCAACTCGGTTTTACATTGAAAACTGCAGGAATTCTAACCGGCATTAGGAAAAAGACTGAGAATCCAGAGTAAAATTTTCTCCTGCAAACCGTTCCTTTTGTGCTAGATGAACGAATGTCTGTCCAAATGCTCATTTGTCAGACATAGGTGTGTTAATACCGTCCTTCCTCTAGCTTGTTGGGAACACAAAGTTTCTTTTCAGTTGCAAACTGCACTCCATACATATATATGGGGAGTTACTAGATCCAACTCGGTTTTACAGTGAAAAATGCAGGAAATTCAAATCGGCACAAGGAAACACACTGAGAAACCAGAGTAAAAGTTTCTCCTGCAAACAGTTCCCTTTGTGCTAGATGAACGAACGTCTCTCCACATGCTCATTTCTCAGAGATAAGTGTTAGTGAAAGCCGTCCTTCACCTAGCTCGTTGGGAACACAATGTTTCTCTTCAGTTGTAAAGTGTAATCCATACATATATATGGGGAGTTACTTGCTCCAACTCGGTTTTACAGGGAAAACTGCAGGAACTTCTAACCGGCATTAGGAAACAGACTGAGAAACCAGAGTAAAAGTTTCTCCTGTAAACCGTTCCATTTGTGCTAGATGAACGAACGTCTCTCCACATGCTCAGTTCTGAGAGATATGTTTCTGTGAAAGCCGTCTTCACTTTGCTTGTTGGGAACACAAAGTTTCTTTTCAGTTGCAAACAGCACTCTATACATATATATCTGGAGGTAGTCGCTCCAAATCAATTTTACAGTGAAAACTGCAGGAACTTCAAACCGTCACTAGGAAACAGACTGAGAAACCACAGTAAAATTTTCTCCTGCATTCCGTTCCCTTTGTGCTAAATAAACGAACATCTCTCCACATGCTCAGTTCTGTGTTATAAGTGTGTGTGAAAGCCGTCCTTCAACTAGCTTGTTGGGAAAGCAAAGTTTCATATCATTTGAAAACTGCACTCCTTACATATGTATTGGGAGGTACTCGCTCCAAATCGGTTTTATAGTGAAAAATGCAGGAACATCCAACCGGCATTGGGAAAAAGACTGAGAAACCAGAGTAAAAGTTTCTCCTGCAACCTCTTCCCTTTTTGCTAAATGAACGAACTTCTCTCCACATGCTCAGTTCTCAGAGATAAATGTGTGTGAAAGCCGCCCTTCACCTAGCTTGTTGGGATCAAAAAGTTTCTTTTCAGTTGCAAATTGCACTGCCTACATATATATGGGGAGGTACTCGCTCCAACTGGGATTTACAGTGAAAACTGCAGGAACCTCAAACCGGCACTAGGAAACACACTGAGAAACCAGAGTAAAAGTTTCTCCTGCAAACCATTCCCCTTGTGCTAGATGAACGAACGTCTCTCCACATGCTCAGTTCTGAGAGATAAGTGTGTTTGAAAGCCGTCCATCAACTAGCTTGTTGGGAACACAGAGTTACTTTTCAGTTGCAAACTGCACTCTCTCTATATATATGGGGAGGTACTAGCTACAACTCGGTTTTACAGTGAAAATGCAGTAACTTCAAACCGGCACTAGGAAACACACTGAGAAACCAGAGTAAAATATCTCCTACAACACGTTCCCTTTGTGCTAGATTAACTGTCATCTCTCCACATGCTCAGTTCTGAGAGATATGTGTGTGTTAAAGCCGTCCTTCACCTAGCTTGTTGGGAACACAAAGTTTCTTTTCAGTTGCAAACGGCACTCCATACATATATATGGGGATGTACAGGCTCCAACTCAGTTTTACAGAGAAAACTGCCGGAAATTCAAACCGGCACTAGGAAACACACTGAGAAAACAGAGTAAAAGTTTCTCCTGCAACCCGTTCCCTTTGTGCTAGATGAACGAAAGTCTCTCTACATGCTCTGTTCTGAGATATATGTGTGTGTGCAAGCCGAACTTCACCTAGCTTGTTGGGAACACAGAGTTTCTTTTCAGTTGCAAACTGCAATGCATACATATATATGGGGTGGTACTGGCTCCAACTCGGTTTTACAGTGAATACTGCAGGAACTTCATACCGGCATTAGGAAAATGACTGAGAATTTAGAATAAAGTTTCTCCTGCAACCGGTTCCCTATGTGCTAGATGAACGAACTTCTATCCACATGCTCAGTTCAGAGAGAAAAGAGTGTGTGAAAGCCGTTCTTCACCTATCTTGTTGGGAACACAGAGTTTCTTTTCAGTTGCAAAGTGGAATCCTTACATATATATGGGGATTTACTCGCTCCAAATTGATTTTACAGGAAAACTGCAGGAACTTCTAACTGGCATTAGGAAACAGACTGAGAAACCAGAGTAAATGTTTTTCCTGCAACCCGTTTCATTTGTGCTAGATGAACGAACGTCTCTCCACATGCTCAATTCTGAGAGATATGTGTGTGTGAAAGCCGTCCTTCACCTAGCTTGTTGGGAACACAAAGTTCTTTTCAGTTGCAAACGGCACTCCATACATATATATGGGAAAGTACTCGCTCCAACTAGGTTTTACAGTGAAAACTGCAGGAACTTCAAACAGGCACTAGGAAACACACTGAGAAACCAGAGTAAAAGTTTCTAATGCAAACAGTTCCCTTTGTGTTAGATAAACGAAAGTCTCTCCACATGCTCAGTTCTGAGAAATAAGTGTGTGTGAAAGCCGCACTTCACTTATGTTGTAGGGAACACAAAGTTTCTTTTCAGTTGCAAACTGCACTCCATAAATATATATGGGAAGGTACACGCTCCAACTCGGTTTTACAGTGAAAACTGCAGGAACTTCAAACCGGCACTAGGAAACAGACTGAGAAACCAGAGTAAAAGTTCCTCCTGCAAACCGTTCCCATTGTGCTAGATGAATGAAAGTTTCTCCACATGCTCTGTTCTCAGAGATAATTGAGTGTGAATGTCGTCCTTCACCAAGGTTGTTGGGAACACAAAATTTCTTTTCAGTTGCTAAGTTGAATCCATCTATATATATGGGGAGTTACTCGCTCCAACTCGATTTTACAGGGAAAACTTCAGGATCATCTAACTGGCATTAGGAAAAAAACTGAGAATCCAGAGAAAAGTTTCTCCTGCAAACCGTTCTCTTTGTGCTAGATGAACGAACGTCTATCCACATGCTCACTTTTGAGAGATAAGTTTGTGTGAAAGCCGTCCTTCAACTAGCTTGATGGGAACACAAAGTTTCTTTTTGATGCAAACTGCACTACATACATATATATGTGGAGGTACTCGCTCCAACTCGGTTTTACAGTGAAAACTGCAGGAACTTCATACCGGCATTAGGAAAAATACTGAGAATTTAGAATAAAGTTTCACCTGCAACCCGTTCCCTATGTGCTAGATGAACGAACGTCTCTCCACATGCTCAGTTCTGAGAGATAATTGTGGGTGAATGCCGTCCTTCACCTAGCTTGTTGGGAACACAAAGTTTCTTTCAAGTTGCAAAGTGGAATCCATACATATATATGGGGAGTTACTCGTTCCAACTCGGTTTTACAGCGAAAACTGCAGGAATTTCATACCGGCACTAGAAAAAACTCTGAGAATTCACAGTAAAAGTTTCTCCTGGGAAGTGTTCCCTTTGTGCTAGATGAACGAACGTCTCTGCACATGCTCAGATCTGAGAGATAATTTTGTGTGAAAACCGTTCTTCACCAAGCTTGTTGGGAACACAAAGTTTCTTTTCTGTTGCAAACTGCACTCCATACATATATATGGGGAGGTACTGTCTCCAACTCGGTTTTACAGTGAAAACTGCAGGAAATTCAAGCAGGCACTAGGAAACACACTGAGAAACCAGAGTAAAACTTTCTCTTGCAACCCGTTCCCTTTGTGCTAGATGAACGAACGTCTCTCCAAATGCTCATTTCTTAGAGATAAGTGTGTGTGAAAGCCGTCCTTCACCTAGCTTGTAGGGAACACAAAGGTTCTTTAAAGTTGTAAAATGCACTCCATAAATATATATGGGAATGTACTCGCACCAACTCGGTTTTAGAGTGAAAACTGCAGGAAATTCAAAAGGCACTAGGAAACAGACTGAGAAACCAGAGTAAAAGTTCCTCCTGCAAACCGTTCCCATTGTGCTAGATGAATGAAAGTTTCTCCACATGCTCTGTTCTCAGAGATTATTGAGTGTGAATGTCGTCCTTCACCAAGGTTGTTGGGAACACAAAATTTCTTTTCAGTTGCTAAGTTGAATCCATCTATATATATGGGGAGTTACTCGCTCCAACTCGATTTTACAGGGAAAACTTCAGGATCATCTAACTGGCATTAGGAAAAAAACTGAGAATCCAGAGAAAAGTTTCTCCTGCAAACCGTTCTCTTTGTGCTAGATGAACGAAAGTCTCTCCACATGCTCAGTTCTCAGAGTTAAGTGTGTGTGAAAGCCGTCCTTCAACTAGCTTGTTGGGAACAAAAAGTTTCTTTTCAGTTGCAAAGTGGAATCCATACATAAATATGGGGGGTTACTCGCTCCAACCCGATTTTACAGTGAAAACTGCAGGAACATGTAACCGGCATTAGGAAAAAGACTGAGAATCCAATGTAAATATTTCTCCTGCAAACCGTTCCCTTTTTGCTAGATGAACGAAAGTCTCTCCACATGCTCAGTTCTCAGAGTTAGTGTGTGTGAAAGCCGTCCTTCAACTTGCTTGATGGGAACACAGAGCTTCTTTTCAGTTGCCAAAGGCAATGCATAAATATATACGTGAGGTACTCGCTCCAACTCGGTTTTACAGTGAAAACTGCAGGAAATTCAAACCGGCACTAGGAAGCACACTGAGAAAACAGAGTAAAAGTTTCTCCTGCAAACCATTCCATTGTGCTAGATGAGCGAACGTCTCTCCACATGCTCAGTTCTCAGAGATAAGTGTGTGTGAAAGCCGTCCTTCACCTAGCTTGTAGGGAACATAAAGTTTATTTTCAGTTGCAAAGTGGTATACTTACATATATATGGGAATTTACTCGCTCCAACTCGGTTTTACAGGGAAAACTGCAGGAACATCTAACCGGCATTAGGAAACATACTGAGAAACCAGAGTAAAAGTTCTTCCTGCAAACCGTTCCTTTTGTGCTAGATGAACGAAAGTCTATCCACATGCTCAGTTCTGAGAGATAAGTGTGGATGAAAGCCGTCCTTCACCTAGCTTGTTGGGAACACAAAGTTTCTTTTCAGTTGCAAACGGCACTCCATACATATATATGGGGATGTACTCGTCCCAACTCGGTTTAACAGTGAAAACTGCAGGAATTTCAAAGCGGTACGTGCAAACACACTGAAAATCCAGAGTAAAAGTTCTTTCTGCAAACCGTTCCCTTTGTGCTAGATGAACGAACGTCTCTCCACATGCTCAGTTCTTAGAAATAAGTGTGTGTGAAAGCCGTCCTTCAACTTGCTTGATGGGAACACAGAGTTTCTTTTCAGTTGCAAAAGGCAATGCATAAATATATACGTTAGGTACTCGCTCCAACTCGATTTTACAGTGAAAGCTGCAGGAAATTCAAACCAGCACTAGGAAGCACACTGAGAAATCAGAGTAAAAGTTTCTCCTGCAACCCGTTCCCTTTTTGCTAGATGAATGAACGTCTCTCCACATGCTCTGTTCTGAGAGATATGTGTGTGTGCAAGCCGACCTTCACCTAGCTTGTTGGGAACACAGAGTTACTTTTCAGTTGCAAACTGCACTCCATACATATATATGGGGAGGGACTCGCTCCAACAAGATTTTACAGTGAAACTGCTGGAACTTCAAACCGGCACTAGGAAACACACTGAGATACCAGAGTAAAAGTTTCTCCTGTAAACCGTTCCCATTGTGCTAGTTGAACGAACGTCTATCCACATGCTCAGTTCTGAGAGATAATTTTGTGTGAAAACCGTTCTTCACCAAGCTTGTTGGGAACAGAAAGTATCTTTTCAGTTGCAAAATGCACTCCATACATATATATCTGGAGGTAGTCGCTCCAAATCAATTTTACAGTGAAAACTGCAGGAACTTCAAACCGTCACTAGGAAACAGACTGAGAAACCACAGTCAAATTTTCTCCTGCATCCCGTTCCCTTTGTGCTAAATAAACGAACATCTCTCCACATGCTCAGTTCTGTGTGATAAGTGTGTGTGAAAGCTGTCCTTCAACTAGCTTGTTGGGAAAGCAAAGTTTCATATCATTTGAAAACTGCACTCCTTACATATGTATTGGGAGGTACTCGCTCCAAATCGGTTTTATAGTGAAAAATGCAGGAACATCCAACCGGCATTAGGAAACAGACTGAGAAACCAGAGAAAAAGTTTCTCCTGCAACCTCTTCCCTTTTTGCTAAATGAACGAACGTCTCTCCACATGCTCAGTTCTCAGAGATAAATGTGTGTGAAAGCCGCCCTTCACCTAGCTTGTTGGGATCAAAAAGTTTCTTTTCAGTTGCAAACCGCACTGCCTACATATATATGGGAAGGTACTCGCTCCAACTGGGTTTTACAGTGAAAACTGCAGGAACCTCAAACCGGCACTAGGAAACACACTGAGAAACCAGAGTAAAAGTTTCTCCTGCAAACCGTTCCTTTTGTGCTAGATGAACCAACGTCTCTCCACATGCTCAGTTCTGAGAGATAAGTAAAGTTGAATGCCGTCCTTCACCTAGCTTGTTGGAAAAACAAAGTTTCTTTTCAGTTGCAAAGTGGAATCCATACATATATATGGGGTGTTACTCGCTCCAACTCGGTTTTACAGGGAAAACTGCAGGAACTTCTAACCGGCATTAGGAAACAGACTGAGAAACCAGAGTAAAATTTTCTCCTGCAACCCCTTCCCGTTGCGCTAGATGAACGAACGTGTCTCCACATGCTCATTTCTTAGAAATAAGTGTGTGTGAAAGCCGTCCTTCAACTTGCTTGATGGGAACACAGAGTTTCTTTTCAGTTGCAAAATGCACTGCAAACATATATACGTTAGGTACTCGCTCCAACACGGTTTTACAGAGAAAACTGCAGGAAATTCAAACCGGCATTAGGAAACACACTGAGAAAACAGAGTAAAAGTTTCTTCTGCAACCCGTTCCCTTTGGCTTGATGAACGAACGTCTCTCCACATGCTCAGTTCTCAGAGATAAGTGTGTGTGAAAGCCGTACTTCACCTAGCTTGTAGGGAACAAAAAGTTTCTTTTCAGTTGCAAAGTGTAATCCTTACATATATATGGGGATTTACTCGCTCCAAATCTGTTTTACAGGAAAACTGCAGGAACTTCAAACCGGCACTAGGAAACACACTGAAAATCCTGAGTAAATGTTTTTCCTGCAACCCGTTCCCTTTGTGGTAGATGAACTAACGTCTCTCCACATGCTCAGTTCTGAGATATAAGTGTGGGTGAATGCCGTTCTTCAACTTGCTTGTTGGAAACACAAAGTTTCTTTTCAGTTGCATATTGCACTCCATACATTTATATCGGAAGGGACTCGCTCCAACTAGATTTTACAGTGAAAACTGCAGGAACTTCAAACCGGCACAAGGAAACACACTGAGAAACCAGAGTAAAAGTTTCTCCTGTAAACCGTTCCCTTTGGCTTGATGAACGAACGTCTCTCCACATGCTCAGTTCTCAGAGATAAGTGAGTGTGAAAGCCGTCCTTCACCTAGCTTGTTGGGAACAAAAAGTTTCTTTTCAGCTGCAAACGGCAATCCATACATACATATGGGGATGTACAAGCTCCAACTCGGTTTTACAGTCTAAACTGCAGGAACTTCAAACCGGCACTAGGAAACACACTGAAAATCCAGAGTAAAAGTTCTTCTTGCAACCCGTTCCCTTTGTGCTAGATGAATGAACGTCTCTACACTTGCTCAGTTCTGGGTGATAAGTGTGTGTGAAAGCCGTCCTTCACCTAGCTTGTTGGGTACACAAAGTTTGTTTTCAGTTGCAAAGTGGAATCCATACAAATATATGGGGAGTTACACGCTCGAACTCGGTTTTAAAATGAAAACTGCAGGAACTTCTAACCGGCATTAGGAAAAAGATTGAGAATCCAGTGTAAAAGTTTCTCCTACAAACAGTTCCTTTGTGCTAGATGAACGAACGTCTATCCACATGCTCAGTTCTGAGAGATATGTTTCTGTGAAAGCCGTCTTCACTTTGTTTGTTGGGAACACAAAGTTTCTTTTCAGTTGCAAACAGCACTCTATACATATATATTTGGAGGTAGTCGCTCCAAATCGATTTTACAGTGAAAACTGCAGGAACTTGAAAGCGTCACTAGGAAACAGACTGAGAAACCACAGTAAAATTTTCTCCTGCATCCCGTTCCCTTTGTGCTAGATAAACGAACATCTCTCCACATGCTCAGTTCTGGGTGATAAGTGTGTGTGAAAGCCGTCCTTCAAATAGCTTGTTGGGAAAACATAGTTTCATATCATTTGAAATCTGCACTCCTTACATATGTATTGGGAGGTACTCGCTCCAAATCGGTTTTATAGTGAAAACTGCAGGAACATCCAACCGGCATTAGGAAACAGACTGAGAAACCAGAGTAAAAGTTTCTCCTGCAACCTCTTCCCTTTGTGCTAGATGAACGAACGTCTCTTCACATGCTCAGTTCTGAGAGAAAAGTGTGTGTGAAATCCGTACTTCACCTAGCTTGTTGGGAACACAAAGACTCTTTTCAGTTGCAAACGGCACTATATACATATATATGAGTAGGTACTAGCTCCAACTCGGTTTTACATTGAAAACTGCAGGAACTTATAACCAGCACTAGGAAACACACTGAGAAACCAGAGTAGAAGTTTCCCCTGCAAACCGTTCCCTTTGTGCTAGATGAACGAACGTCTCTCCACATGCTCAGTTCTGAGAGATAAGTGTGTTTGAAAGCCGTCCATCAACTTGCTTGTTGGGAACACAGAGATTCTTTTCAGTTGCAAACTGCACTCTCTATATATATATGGGGAGGTACTAGCTACAACTCGACTTTACAGTGAAAATGCAGTAACTTCAAACCGGCATTAGGAAACACACTGAGAAACCAGAGTAAAATATCTCCAACAACACGTTCCCTTTGTGCTAGATTAACTGTCGTCTCTCCACATGCTCAGTTCTGAGAGATAAGTGTGTGTTAAAGCAGTCCTTCACCTAGCTTGTTAGGAACACAAAGTTCCTTTTCAGTTGCAAAGTGGAATCCATACATATATATGGGGAGTTACTCGCTCCAACTCGGATTTACAAGGAAAACTGCAGGAAATTCTAACCGGCATTAGGAAACAGACTGAGAAACCAGTGTAAATGTTTCTCCTGGAACCCGTTCCCTTTCGGCTAGATGAACGAAGTCTCTCCACATGCTCAGTTCTGAGAGATAAGTGTGGGTGAAAGCCGCCCTTCACCTAGCTTGTTGGGAACACAAAGATTCTTTTCAGTTGCAAACGGCACTCCATACATATATATGGGGATGTACTCGCTCCAACACTGTTTTACAGTGAAAACTGCAGGAATTTCAAACCGGTACTAGGAAACACACTGAAAATCCAGAGTAAAAGTTCCTCCTGCAAACCGTTCCTTTTGTGCTAGATGAACCAACGTCTCTCCACATGCTCAGTTCTGAGAGATAAGTAAAGTTGAATGCCGTCCTTCACCTAGCTTGTTGGAAAAACAAAGTTTCTTTTCAGTTGCAAAGTGGAATCCATACATATATATGGGGTGTTACTCGCTCCAACTCGGTTTTACAGGGAAAACTGCAGGAACTTCTAACCGGCATTAGGAAACAGACTGAGAAACCAGAGTAAAATTTTCTCCTGCAACCCCTTCCCGTTGCGCTAGATGAACGAACGTGTCTCCACATGCTCATTTCTTAGAAATAAGTGTGTGTGAAAGCCGTCCTTCAACTTGCTTGATGGGAACACAGAGTTTCTTTTCAGTTGCAAAATGCACTGCAAACATATATACGTTAGGTACTCGCTCCAACACGGTTTTACAGAGAAAACTGCAGGAAATTCAAACCGGCATTAGGAAACACACTGAGAAAACAGAGTAAAAGTTTCTTCTGCAACCCGTTCCCTTTGGCTTGATGAACGAACGTCTCTCCACATGCTCAGTTCTCAGAGATAAGTGTGTGTGAAAGCCGTACTTCACCTAGCTTGTAGGGAACAAAAAGTTTCTTTTCAGTTGCAAAGTGTAATCCTTACATATATATGGGGATTTACTCGCTCCAAATCTGTTTTACAGGAAAACTGCAGGAACTTCAAACCGGCACTAGGAAACACACTGAAAATCCTGAGTAAATGTTTTTCCTGCAACCCGTTCCCTTTGTGGTAGATGAACTAACGTCTCTCCACATGCTCAGTTCTGAGATATAAGTGTGGGTGAATGCCGTTCTTCAACTTGCTTGTTGGAAACACAAAGTTTCTTTTCAGTTGCATATTGCACTCCATACATTTATATCGGAAGGGACTCGCTCCAACTAGATTTTACAGTGAAAACTGCAGGAACTTCAAACCGGCACAAGGAAACACACTGAGAAACCAGAGTAAAAGTTTCTCCTGTAAACCGTTCCCTTTGGCTTGATGAACGAACGTCTCTCCACATGCTCAGTTCTCAGAGATAAGTGATTGTGAAAGCCGTCCTTCACCTAGCTTGTTGGGAACAAAAAGTTTCTTTTCAGCTGCAAACGGCAATCCATACATATATATGGGGTTGTACAAGCTCCAACTCGGTTTTACAGTCTAAACTGCAGGAACTTCAAACCGGCACTAGGAAACACACTGAAAATCCAGAGTAAAAGTTCTTCTTGCAACCCGTTCCCTTTGTGCTAGATGAATGAACGTCTCTACACTTGCTCAGTTCTGGGTGATAAGTGTGTGTGAAAGCCGTCCTTCACCTAGCTTGTTGGGTACACAAAGTTTGTTTTCAGTTGCAAAGTGGAATCCATACAAATATATGGGGAGTTACACGCTCGAACTCGGTTTTAAAATGAAAACTGCAGGAACTTCTAACCGGCATTAGGAAAAAGATTGAGAATCCAGTGTAAAAGTTTCTCCTACAAACAGTTCCTTTGTGCTAGATGAACGAACGTCTATCCACATGCTCAGTTCTGAGAGATATGTTTCTGTGAAAGCCGTCTTCACTTTGTTTGTTGGGAACACAAAGTTTCTTTTCAGTTGCAAACAGCACTCTATACATATATATTTGGAGGTAGTCGCTCCAAATCGATTTTACAGTGAAAACTGCAGGAACTTGAAAGCGTCACTAGGAAACAGACTGAGAAACCACAGTAAAATTTTCTCCTGCATCCCGTTCCCTTTGTGCTAGATAAACGAACATCTCTCCACATGCTCAGTTCTGGGTGATAAGTGTGTGTGAAAGCCGTCCTTCAAATAGCTTGTTGGGAAAACATAGTTTCATATCATTTGAAATCTGCACTCCTTACATATGTATTGGGAGGTACTCGCTCCAAATCGGTTTTATAGTGAAAACTGCAGGAACATCCAACCGGCATTAGGAAACAGACTGAGAAACCAGAGTAAAAGTTTCTCCTGCAACCTCTTCCCTTTGTGCTAGATGAACGAACGTCTCTTCACATGCTCAGTTCTGAGAGAAAAGTGTGTGTGAAATCCGTACTTCACCTAGCTTGTTGGGAACACAAAGACTCTTTTCAGTTGCAAACGGCACTATATACATATATATGAGTAGGTACTAGCTCCAACTCGGTTTTACACTGAAAACTGCAGGAACTTATAACCAGCACTAGGAAACACACTGAGAAACCAGAGTAGAAGTTTCCCCTGCAAACCGTTCCCTTTGTGCTAGATGAACGAACGTCTCTCCACATGCTCAGTTCTGAGAGATAAGTGTGTTTGAAAGCCGTCCATCAACTTGCTTGTTGGGAACACAGAGATTCTTTTCAGTTGCAAACTGCACTCTCTATATATATATGGGGAGGTACTAGCTACAACTCGACTTTACAGTGAAAATGCAGTAACTTAAAACCGGCATTAGGAAACACACTGAGAAACCAGAGTAAAATATCTCCAACAACACGTTCCCTTTGTGCTAGATTAACTGTCGTCTCTCCACATGCTCAGTTCTGAGAGATAAGTGTGTGTTAAAGCAGTCCTTCACCTAGCTTGTTAGGAACACAAAGTTCCTTTCCAGTTGCAAAGTGGAATCCATACATATATATGGGGAGTTACTCGCTCCAACTCGGATTTACAAGGAAAACTGCAGGAAATTCTAACCGGCATTAGGAAACAGACTGAGAAACCAGTGTAAATGTTTCTCCTGGAACCCGTTCCCTTTCGGCTAGATGAACGAAGTCTCTCCACATGCTCAGTTCTGAGAGATAAGTGTGGGTGAAAGCCGCCCTTCACCTAGCTTGTTGGGAACACAAAGATTCTTTTCAGTTGCAAACGGCACACGATACATATATATGGGGATGTACTCGCTCCAACACTGTTTTACAGTGAAAACTGCAGGAATTTCAAACCGGTACTAGGAAACACACTGAAAATCCAGAGTAAAAGTTCCTCCTGCAAACCGTTCCCTTTGTGCTAGATGAACGAACGTCTCTCCACATGCTCAGTTCTGAGAGATAAGTGTGTTTGAAAGCCGTCCATCAACTTGCTTGTTGGGAACACAGAGATTCTTTTCAGTTGCAAACTGCACTCTCTATATATATATGGGGAGGTACTAGCTACAACTCGACTTTACAGTGAAAATGCAGTAACTTCAAACCGGCATTAGGAAACACACTGAGAAACCAGAGTAAAATATCTCCAACAACACGTTCCCTTTGTGCTAGATTAACTGTCGTCTCTCCATATGCTCAGTTCTGAGAAATAAGTGTGTGTGAAAGCCGCCCTTCACCTAGCTTGTAGGTAACGGAAAGTATCATTTCATTTGCAAACTGCACTCCATAGATATATATGGGGAGGCACTCGCTCCAACACGGTTTTACAGTGAAAACTGCAGGAACGTCAAACCGGCCCTAGGAAACACACTGAGAAACCAGAGTAAAAGTTTCTCCTGCAAACTTTTCCATTTGTGCTAGATTAAAGAACTTCTCTCCACATGCTCAGTTCTCAGAGATAAGTGTGTGTGAAAGCCGTACTTCACATAGCTTGTAAGGAACAAAAAGTCTCTTTTCAGGTGCAAACTGCACTCCATACATATGTATGGATAGGAACACGCTCCAACACGGTTTTACAGTGAAAACTGCAGGAATATCAAACCGGCACTAGGAAACACACTGAGAAACCAGAGTAAAATTTCTCCTGCAAACCGTTCCATTGTGCTAGATGAGCGAACGTCTCTCCACATGCACAGTTCTCAGAGATAAGTGTGTGTGAAACCGTCCTTCACCTAGCTTGTAGGGAACATAAAGTTTATTTTCAGTTGCAAAGTGGTATACTTACATATATATGGGAATTTACTCGCTCCAACTCGGTTTTACAGGGAAAACTGCAGGAACATCTAACCGGCATTAGGAAACATACTGAGAAACCAGAGTAAAAGTTCTTCCTGCAAACCGTTCCCTTTGTGCTAGATGAACGAAAGTCTCTCCACATGCTCAGTTCTCAGAGTTAAGTGTGTGTGAAAGCCGTCCTTCAACTAGCTTGTTGGGAACAAAAAGTTTCTTTTCAGTTGCAAAGTGGAATCCATACATAAATATGGGGGGTTACTCGCTCCAACCCGATTTTACAGTGAAAACTGCAGGAACATGTAACCGGCATTAGGAAAAAGACTGAGAATCCAATGTAAATATTTCTCCTGCAAACCGTTCCCTTTTTGCTAGATGAACGAAAGTCTATCCACATGCTCAGTTCTGAGAGATAAGTGTGGATGAAAGCCGTCCTTCACCTAGCTTGTTGGGAACACAAAGTTTCTTTTCAGTTGCAAACGGCACTCCATACATATATATGGGGATGTACTCGTCCCAACTCGGTTTTACAGTGAAAACTGCAGGAATTTCAAAGCGGTACGAGGAAACACACTGAAAATCCAGAGTAAAAGTTCTTTCTGCAAACCGTTCCCTTTGTGCTAGATGAACGAAAGTCTCTCCACATGCTCAGTTCTTAGAAATAAGTGTGTGTGAAAGCCGTCCTTCAACTTGCTTGATGGGAACACAGAGCTTCTTTTCAGTTGCCAAAGGCAATGCATAAATATATACGTTAGGTACTCGCTCCAACTCGGTTTTACAGTGAAAACTGCAGGAAATTCAAACCGGCACTAGGAAGCACACTGAGAAAACAGAGTAAAAGTTTCTCCTGCAAACCGTTCCATTGTGCTAGATGAGCGAACGTCTCTCCACATGCTCAGTTCTCAGAGATAAGTGTGTGTGAAAGCCGTCCTTCACCTAGCTTGTAGGGAACATAAAGTTTATTTTCAGTTGCAAAGTGGTATACTTACATATATATGGGAATTTACTCGCTCCAACTCGGTTTTACAGGGAAAACTGCAGGAACATCTAACCGGCATTTGGAAACATACTGAGAAACCAGAGTAAAAGTTCTTCCTGCAAACCGTTCCCTTTGTGCTAGATGAACGAAAGTCTCTCCACATGCTCAGTTCTCAGAGTTAATTGTGTGTGAAAGCCGTCCTTCAACTAGCTTGTTGGGAACAAAAAGTTTCTTTTCAGTTGCAAAGTGGAATCCATACATATATATGGGGGGTTACTCGCTCCAACCCGATTTTACAGTGAAATCTGCAGGAACATGTAACCGGCATTAGGAAAAAGACTGAGAATCCAATGTAAATATTTCTCCTGCAAACCGTTCCCTTTTTGCTAGATGAACGAAAGTCTATCCACATGCTCAGTTCTGAGAGATAAGTGTGGATGAAAGCCGTCCTTCACCTAGCTTGTTGGGAACACAAAGTTTCTTTTAAGTTGCAAACGGCACTCCATACATATATATGGGGATGTACTCGTCCCAACTCGGTTTTACAGTGAAAACTGCAGGAATTTCAAAGCGGTACGAGGAAACACACTGAAAATCCAGAGTAAAAGTTCTTTCTGCAAACCGTTCCCTTTGTGCTAGATGAACGAACGTCTCTCCACATGCTCAGTTCTTAGAAATAAGTGTGTGTGAAAGCCGTCCTTCAACTTGCTTGATGGGAACACAGAGCTTCTTTTCAGTTGCCAAAGGCAATGCATAAATATATACGTTAGGTACTCGCTCCAACTCGGTTTTACAGTGAAAACTGCAGGAAATTCAAACCGGCACTAGGAAGCACACTGAGAAAACAGAGTAAAAGTTTCTCCTGCAAACCGTTCCATTGTGCTAGATGAGCGAACGTCTCTCCACATGCTCAGTTCTCAGAGATAAGTGTGTGTGAAAGCCGTCCTTCACCTAGCTTGTAGGGAACATAAAGTTTATTTTCAGTTGCAAAGTGGTATACTTACATATATATGGGAATTTACTCTCTCCAACTCGGTTTTACAGGGAAAACTGCAGGAACATCTAACCGGCATTAGGAAACATACTGAGAAACCAGAGTAAAAGTTCTTCCTGCAAACCGTTCCTTTTGTGCTAGATGAACGAAAGTCTCTCCACATGCTCAGTTCTCAGAGTTAAGTGTGTGTGAAAGCCGTCCTTCAACTAGCTTGTTGGGAACAAAAAGTTTCTTTTCAGTTGCAAAGTGGAATCCATACATATATATGGGGGGTTACTCGCTCCAACCCGATTTTACAGTGAAAACTGCAAGAACATGTAACCGGCATTAGGAAAAAGACTGAGAATCCAATGTAAATATTTCTCCTGCAAACCGTTCCCTTTTTGCTAGATGAACGAAAGTCTATCCACATGCTCAGTTCTGAGAGATAAGTGTGGATGAAAGCCGTCCTTCACCTAGCTTGTTGGGAACACAAAGATTCTTTTCAGTGGCAAACGGCACTCCATACATATATATGGGGATGTACTCGTCCCAACTCGGTTTAACTGTGAAAACTGCAGGAATTTCAAAGCGGTACGAGCAAACACACTGAAAATCCAGAGTAAAAGTTCTTTCTGCAAACCGTTCCCTTTGTGCTAGATGAACGAACGTCTCTCCACATGCTCAGTTCTTAGAAATAAGTGTGTGTGAAAGCCGTCCTTCAACTTGCTTGATGGGAACACAGAGTTTCTTTTCAGTTGCAAAAGGCAATGCATACATATATACGTTAGGTACTCGCTCCAACTCGATTTTACAGTGAAAGCTGCAGGAAATTCAAACCGGCACTAGGAAGCACACTGAGAAAACAGAGTAAAAGTTTCTCCTGCAACCCGTTCCCTTTGTGCTAGATGAATGAACGTCTCTCCACATGCTCTGTTCTGAGAGATATGTGTGTGTGCAAGCCGACCTTCACCTAGCTTGTTGGGAACACAGAGTTACTTTTCAGTTGCAAACTGCACTCCATACATATATATGGGGAGGGACTTGCTCCAACAAGATTTTACAGTGAAAACTGCTGGAACTTCAAACCGGCACTAGGAAACACACTGAGATACCAGAGTAAAAGTTTCTCCTGTAAACCGTTCCCATTGTGCTAGTTGAACGAACGTCTATCCACATGCTCAGTTCTGAGAGATAATTTTGTGTGAAAACCGTTCTTCACCAAGCTTGTTGGGAACAAAAAGTATCTTTTCAGTTGCAAAATGCACTCCATACATATATATTGGGAGGTATTCGCTCCAACTCGGTTTTACAGTGAAAACTGCAGGAATTTCAAACCGGCACTAGGAAACACTCTGAGAAACCAGAGTAAAAATTTCTCCTGCAAACTGATCCCTTTGTTCTAGATGAACGAAAGTCACTCCACATGCTCAGTTCTCAGAGAAAAGTGTGTGTGAAAGCCGTCCTTCAACTAGCATGTTGGGAACACAAAGTTTCTTTTCAGTTGCAAAGTTGAATCCATACATATATATGGGGAGTTACTCGATCCAACTCGGTTTTACATTGAAAACTGCAGGAATTCTAACCGGCATTAGGAAAAAGACTGAGAATCCAGAGTAAAATTTTCTCCTGCAAACCGTTCCTTTTGTGCTAGATGAACGAATGTCTGTCCAAATGCTCATTTGTCAGACATAGGTGTGTTAATAAAGTCCTTCCTCTAGCTTGTTGGGAACACAAAGTTTCTTTTCAGTTGCAAACTGCACTCCATACATATATATGGGGAGTTACTAGATCCAACTCGGTTTTACAGTGAAAAATGCAGGAAATTCAAATCGGCACAAGGAAACACACTGAGAAACCAGAGTAAAAGTTTCTCCTGCAAACAGTTCCCTTTGTGCTAGATGAACGAACGTCTCTCCACATGCTCATTTCTCAGAGATAAGTGTTAGTGAAAGCCGTCCTTCACCTAGCTCGTTGGGAACACAATGTTTCTCTTCAGTTGTAAAGTGTAATCCATACATATATATGGGGAGTTACTTGCTCCAACTCGGTTTTACAGGGAAAACTGCAGGAACTTCTAACCGGCATTAGGAAACAGACTGAGAAACCAGAGTAAAAGTTTCTCCTGTAAACCGTTCCATTTGTGCTAGATGAACGAACGTCTCTCCACATGCTCAGTTCTGAGAGATATGTTTCTGTGAAAGCCGTCTTCACTTTGCTTGTTGGGAACACAAAGTTTCTTTTCAGTTGCAAACAGCACTCTATACATATATATCTGGAGGTAGTCGCTCCAAATCAATTTTACAGTGAAAACTGCAGGAACTTCAAACCGTCACTAGGAAACAGACTGAGAAACCACAGTAAAATTTTCTCCTGCATTCCGTTCCCTTTGTGCTAAATAAACGAACATCTCTCCACATGCTCAGTTCTGTGTGATAAGTGTGTGTGAAAGCCGTCCTTCAACTAGCTTGTTGGGAAAGCAAAGTTTCATATCATTTGAAAACTGCACTCCTTACATATGTATTGGGAGGTACTCGCTCCAAATCGGTTTTATAGTGAAAAATGCAGGAACATCCAACCGGCATTGGGAAACAGACTGAGAAACCAGAGTAAAAGTTTCTCCTGCAACCTCTTCCCTTTTTGCTAAATGAACGAACGTCTCTCCACATGCTCAGTTCTGAGAGATAAATGTGTGTGAAAGCCGCCCTTCACCTAGCTTGTTGGGATCAAAAAGTTTCTTTTCAGTTGCAAATTGCACTCTCTCTATATATATGGGGATGTACTAGCTACAACTCGGTTTTACAGTGAAAATGCAGTAACTTCAAACCGGGACTAGGAAACACACTGAGAAACCAGAGTAAAATATCTCCTACAACACGTTCCATTTGTGCTAGATTAACTGTCATCTCTCCACATGCTCAGTTCTGAGAGATATGTGTGTGTTAAAGCCGTCCTTCACCTAGCTTGTTGGGAACACAAAGTTTCTTTTCAGTTGCAAACGGCACTTCATACATATATATGGGGATGTACAGGCTCCAACTCAGTTTTACAGAGAAAACTGCCGGAAATTCAAACCGGCACTAGGAAACACACTGAGAAAACAGAGTAAAAGTTTCTCCTGCAACCCGTTCCCTTTGTGCTAGATGAACGAAAGTCTCTCTACATGCTCTGTTCTGAGATATATGTGTGTGTGCAAGCCGAACTTCACCTAGCTTGTTGGGAACACAGAGTTTCTTTTCAGTTGCAAACTGCAATGCATACATATATATGGGGTGGTACTGGCTCCAACTCGGTTTTACAGTGAATACTGCAGGAACTTCATACCGGCATTAGGAAAATGACTGAGAATTTAGAATAAAGTTTCTCCTGCAACCGGTTCCCTATGTGCGAAATGAACGAACTTCTATCCACATGCTCAGTTCAGAGAGATAAGAGTGTGTGAAAGCCGTTCTTCACCTATCTTGTTGGGAACACAGAGTTTCTTTTCAGTTGCAAAGTGGAATCCTTACATATATATGGGGATTTACTCGCTCCAAATTGATTTTACAGGAAAACTGCAGGAACTTCTAACTGGCATTAGGAAACAGACTGAGAAACCAGAGTAAATGTTTTTCCTGCAACCCGTTCCATTTGTGCTAGATGAACGAACGTCTCTCCACATGCTCAATTCTGAGAGATATGTGTGTGTGAAAGCCGTCCTTCACCTAGCTTGTTGGGAACACAAAGTTCTTTTCAGTTGCAAACGGCACTCCATACATATATATGGGAAAGTACTCGCTCCAACTAGGTTTTACAGTGAAAACTGCAGGAACTTCAAACAGGCACTAGGAAACACACTGAGAAACCAGAGTAAAAGTTTCTAATGCAAACAGTTCCCTTTGTGTTAGATAAACGAAAGTCTCTCCACATGCTCAGTTCTGAGAAATAAGTGTGTGTGAAAGCCGCACTTCACTTATGTTGTAGGGAACACAAAGTTTCTTTTCAGTTGCAAACTGCACTCCATAAATATATATGGGAAGGTACACGCTCCAACTCGGTTTTACAGTGAAAACTGCAGGAACTTCAAACCGGCACTAGGAAACAGACTGAGAAACCAGAGTAAAAGTTCCTCCTGCAAACCGTTCCCATTGTGCTAGATGAATGAAAGTTTCTCCACATGCTCTGTTCTCAGAGATAATTGAGTGTGAATGTCGTCCTTCACCAAGGTTGTTGGGAACACAAAATTTCTTTTCAGTTGCTAAGTTGAATCCATCTATATATATGGGGAGTTACTCGCTCCAACTCGATTTTACAGGGAAAACTTCAGGATCATCTAACTGGCATTAGGAAAAAAACTGAGAATCCAGAGAAAAGTTTCTCCTGCAAACCGTTCTCTTTGTGCTAGATGAACGAACGTCTATCCACATGCTCACTTTTGAGAGATAAGTTTGTGTGAAAGCCGTCCTTCAACTAGCTTGATGGGAACACAAAGTTTCTTTTTGATGCAAACTGCACTACATACATATATATGTGGAGGTACTCGCTCCAACTCGGTTTTACAGTGAAAACTGCAGGAACTTCATACCGGCATTAGGAAAAATACTGAGAATTTAGAATAAAGTTTCACCTGCAACCCGTTCCCTATGTGCTAGATGAACGAACGTCTCTCCACATGCTCAGTTCTGAGAGATAATTGTGGGTGAATGCCGTCCTTCACCTAGCTTGTTGGTAACACAAAGTTTCTTTCAAGTTGCAAAGTGGAATCCATACATATATATGGGGAGTTACTCGCTCCAACTCGGTTTTACAGCGAAAACTGCAGGAATTTCATACCGGCACTAGAAAAAACTCTGAGAATTCACAGTAAAAGTTTCTCCTGGGAAGTGTTCCCTTTGTGCTAGATGAACGAACGTCTCTGCACATGCTCAGATCTGAGAGATAATTTTGTGTGAAAACCGTTCTTCACCAAGCTTGTTGGGAACACAAAGTTTCTTTTCTGTTGCAAACTGCACTCCATACATATATATGGGGAGGTACTGTCTCCAACTCGGTTTTACAGTGAAAACTGCAGGAAATTCAAGCAGGCACTAGGAAACACACTGAGAAACCAGAGTAAAAGTTTCTCTTGCAACCCGTTCCCTTTGTGCTAGATGAACGAACGTCTCTCCACATGCTCATTTCTTAGAGATAAGTGTGTGTGAAAGCCGTCCTTCACCTAGCTTGTAGGGAACACAAAGGTTCTTTAAAGTTGTAAAATGCACTCCATAAATATATATGGGAATGTACTCGCACCAACTCGGTTTTAGAGTGAAAACTGCAGGAAATTCAAAAGGCACTAGGAAACAGACTGAGAAACCAGAGTAAAAGTTCCTCCTGCAAACCGTTCCCATTGTGCTAGATGAATGAAAGTTTCTCCACATGCTCTGTTCTCAGAGATAATTGAGTGTGAATGTCGTCCTTCACCAATGTTGTTGGGAACACAAAATTTCTTTTCAGTTGCTAAGTTGAATCCATCTATATATATGGGGAGTTACTCGCTCCAACTCGATTTTACAGGGAAAACTTCAGGATCATCTAACTGGCATTAGGAAAAAAACTGAGAATCCAGAGAAAAGTTTCTCCTGCAAACCGTTCTCTTTGTGCTAGATGAACGAAAGTCTCTCCACATGCTCAGTTCTCAGAGTTAAGTGTGTGTGAAAGCCGTCCTTCAACTAGCTTGTTGGGAACAAAAAGTTTCTTTTCAGTTGCAAAGTGGAATCCATACATAAATATGGGGGGTTACTCGCTCCAACCCGATTTTACAGTGAAAACTGCAGGAACATGTAACCGGCATTAGGAAAAAGACTGAGAATCCAATGTAAATATTTCTCCTGCAAACCGTTCCCTTTTTGCTAGATGAACGAAAGTCTATCCACATGCTCAGTTCTGAGAGATAAGTGTGGATGAAAGCCGTCCTTCACCTAGCTTGTTGGGAACACAAATTTTCTTTTCAGTTGCAAACGGCACTCCATACATATATATGGGGATGTACTCGTCCCAACTCGGTTTTACAGTGAAAACTGCAGGAATTTCAAAGCGGTACAAGGAAACACACTGAAAATCCAGAGTAAAAGTTCTTTCTGCAAACCGTTCCCTTTGTGCTAGATGAACGAACGTCTCTCCACATGCTCAGTTCTTAGAAATAAGTGTGTGTGAAAGCCGTCCTTCAACTTGCTTGATGGGAACACAGAGCTTCTTTTCAGTTGCCAAAGGCAATGCATAAATATATACGTGAGGTACTCGCTCCAACTCGGTTTTACAGTGAAAACTGCAGGAAATTCAAACCGGCACTAGGAAGCACACTGAGAAAACAGAGTAAAAGTTTCTCCTGCAAACCGTTCCATTGTGCTAGATGAGCGAACGTCTCTCCACATGCTCAGTTCTCAGAGATAAGTGTGTGTGAAAGCCGTCCTTCACCTAGCTTGTAGGGAACATAAAGTTTATTTTCAGTTGCAAAGTGGTATACTTACATATATATGGGAATTTACTCGCTCCAACTCGGTTTTACAGGGAAAACTGCAGGAACATCTAACCGGCATTAGGAAACATACTGAGAAACCAGAGTAAAAGTTCTTCCTGCAAACCGTTCCTTTTGTGCTAGATGAACGAAAGTCTATCCACATGCTCAGTTCTGAGAGATAAGTGTGGATGAAAGCCGTCCTTCACCTAGCTTGTTGGGAACACAAAGTTTCTTTTCAGTTGCAAACGGCACTCCATACATATATATGGGGATGTACTGGTCCCAACTCGGTTTAACAGTGAAAACTGCAGGAATTTCAAAGCGGTACGTGCAAACACACTGAAAATCCAGAGTAAAAGTTCTTTCTGCAAACCGTTCCCTTTGTGCTAGATGAACGAACGTCTCTCCACATGCTCAGTTCTTAGAAATAAGTGTGTGTGAAAGCCGTCCTTCAACTTGCTTGATGGGAACACAGAGTTTCTTTTCAGTTGCAAAAGGCAATGCATAAATATATACGTTAGGTACTCGCTCCAACTCGATTTTACAGTGAAAGCTGCAGGAAATTCAAACCGGCACTAGGAAGCACACTGAGAAATCAGAGTAAAAGTTTCTCCTGCAACCCGTTCCCTTTTTGCTAGATGAATGAACGTCTCTCCACATGCTCTGTTCTGAGAGATATGTGTGTGTGCAAGCCGACCTTCACCTAGCTTGTTGGGAACACAGAGTTACTTTTCAGTTGCAAACTGCACTCCATACATATATATGGGGAGGGACTCGCTCCAACAAGATTTTACAGTGAAACTGCTGGAACTTCAAACCGGCACTAGGAAACACACTGAGATACCAGAGTAAAAGTTTCTCCTGTAAACCGTTCCCATTGTGCTAGTTGAACGAACGTCTATCCACATGCTCAGTTCTGAGAGATAATTTTGTGTGAAAACCGTTCTTCACCAAGCTTGTTGGGAACAGAAAGTATCTTTTCAGTTGCAAAATGCACTCCATACATATATATCTGGAGGTAGTCGCTCCAAATCAATTTTACAGTGAAAACTGCAGGAACTTCAAACCGTCACTAGGAAACAGACTGAGAAACCACAGTCAAATTTTCTCCTGCATCCCGTTCCCTTTGTGCTAAATAAACGAACATCTCTCCACATGCTCAGTTCTGTGTGATAAGTGTGTGTGAAAGCTGTCCTTCAACTAGCTTGTTGGGAAAGCAAAGTTTCATATCATTTGAAAACTGCACTCCTTACATATGTATTGGGAGGTACTCGCTCAAATCGGTTTTATAGTGAAAAATGCAGGAACATCCAACCGGCATTAGGAAACAGACTGAGAAACCAGAGAAAAAGTTTCTCCTGCAACCTCTTCCCTTTTTGCTAAATGAACGAACGTCTCTCCACATGCTCAGTTCTCAGAGATAAATGTGTGTGAAAGCCGCCCTTCACCTAGCTTGTTGGGATCAAAAAGTTTCTTTTCAGTTGCAAACCGCACTGCCTACATATATATGGGAAGGTACTCGCTCCAACTGGTTTTACAGTGAAAACTGCAGGAACCTCAAACCGGCACTAGGAAACACACTGAGAAACCAGAGTAAAAGTTTCTCCTGCAAACCATTCCCTTTGTGCTAGATGAACGAACGTCTCTCCACATGCTCAGTTCTGAGAGATAAGTGTGTTTGAAAGCCGTCCATCAACTAGCTTGTTGGGAACACAGAGTTTCTTTTCAGTTGCAAACTGCACTCTCTCTATATATATGGGGAGGTACTAGCTACAACTCGGTTTTACAGTGAAAATGCAGTAACTTCAAACCGGCACTAGGAAACACACTGAGAAACCAGAGTAAAATATCTCCTACAACACGTTCCCTTTGTGCGAGATTAACTGTCATCTCTCCACATGCTCAGTTCTGAGAGATATGTGTGTGTTAAAGCCGTCCTTCACCTAGCTTGTTGGGAACACAAAGTTTCTTTTCAGTTGCAAACGGCACTCCATACATATATATGGGGATGTACAAGCTCCAACTCAGTTTTACAGAGAAAACTGCCGGAAATTCAAACCGGCACTAGGAAACACACTGAGAAAACAGAGTAAAAGTTTCTCCTGCAACCCGTTCCCTTTGTGCTAGATGAACGAAAGTCTCTCTACATGCTCTGTTCTGAGATATATGTGTGTGTGCAAGCCGAACTTCACCTAGGTTGTTGGGAACACAGAGTTTCTTTTCAGTTGCAAACTGCAATGCATACATATATATGGGGTTGTACTGGCTCCAACTCTGTTTTACAGTGAATACTGCAGGAACTTCATACCGGCATTAGGAAAATGACTGAGAATTTAGAATAAAGTTTCTCCTGCAACCGGTTCCCTATGTGCTAGATGAACGAACTTCTATCCACATGCTCAGTTCAGAGAGATAAGAGTGTGTGAAAGCGGTTCTTCACCTATCTTGTTGGGAACACAGAGTTTCTTTTCAGTTGCAAAGTGGAATCCTTACATATATATGGGGATTTACTCGCTCCAAATTGATTTTACAGGAAAACTGCAGGAACTTCTAACTGGCATTAGGAAACAGACTGAGAAACCAGAGTAAATGTTTTTCCTGCAACCCGTTCCATTTGTGCTAGATGAACGAACGTCTCTCCACATGCTCAATTCTGAGAGATATGTGTGTGTGAAAGCCGTCCTTCACCTAGCTTGTTGGGAACACAAAGTTCTTTTCAGTTGCAAATGGCACTCCATACATATATATGGGAAAGTACTCGCTCCAACTAGGTTTTACAGTGAAAACTGCAGGAACATCAAACAGGCACTAGGAAACACACTGAGAAACCAAAGTAAAAGTTTCTAATGCAAACAGTTCCCTTTGTGTTAGATAAACGAAAGTCTCTCCACATGCTCAGTTCTGAGAAATAAGTGTGTGTGAAAGCCGCCCTTCACTTATCTTGTAGGGAACACAAAGTTTCTTTTCAGTTGCAAAATGCACTCCATAAATATATATGGGAAGGTACACGCTCCAACTCATTTTTACAGTGAAAACTGCAGGAACTTCAAACCGGCACTAGGAAACAGACTGAGAAACCAGAGTAAAAGTTCCTCCTGCAAACCGTTCCCTTTGTGCTAGATGAATGAAAGTTTCTCCACATGCTCTGTTCTCAGAGATAATTGAGTGTGAATGTCGTCCTTCACCAAGGTTGTTGGGAACACAAAATTTCTTTTCAGTTGCTAAGTTGAATCCATCTATATATATGGGGAGTTACTCGCTCCAACTCGATTTTACAGGGAAAACTTCAGGATCATCTAACTGGCATTAGGAAAAAAACTGAGATTCCAGAGAAAAGTTTCTCCTGCAAACCGTTCTCTTTGTGCTAGATGAACGAACGTCTATCCACATGCTCACTTTTGAGAGATAAGTTTGTGTGAAAGCCGTCCTTCAACTAGCTTGATGGGAACACAAAGTTTCTTTTTGATGCAAACTGCACTACATACATATATATGTGGAGGTACTCGCTCCAACTCGGTTTTACAGTGAAAACTGCAGGAACTTCATACCGGCATTAGGAAAAATACTGAGAATTTAGAATAAAGTTTCACCTGCAACCCGTTCCCTATGTGCTAGATGAACGAACGTCTCTCCACATGCTCAGTTCTGAGAGATAATTGTGGGTGAATGCCGTCCTTCACCTAGCTTGTTGGGAACACAAAGTTTCTTTCAAGTTGCAAAGTGGAATCCATACATATATATGGGGAGTTACTCGCTCCAACTCGGTTTTACAGCGAAAACTGCAGGAATTTCATACCGGCACTAGAAAAAACTCTGAGAATTCACAGTAAAAGTTTCTCCAGGGAAGTGTTCCCTTTGTGCTAGATGAACGAACGTCTCTGCACATGCTCAGATCTGAGAGATAATTTTGTGTGAAAACCGTTCTTCACCAAGCTTGTTGGGAACACAAAGTTTCTTTTCTGTTGCAAACTGCACTCCATACATATATATGGGGAGGTACTGTCTCCAACTCGGTTTTACAGTGAAAACTGCAGGAAATTCAAGCAGGCACTAGGAAACACACTGAGAAAACAGAGTAAAACTTTCTCTTGCAACCCGTTCCCTTTGTGCTAGATGAACGAACGTCTCTCCACATGCTCATTTCTTAGAGATAAGTGTGTGTGAAAGCCGTCCTTCACCTAGCTTGTAGGGAACACAAAGGTTCTTTAAAGTTGTAAAATGCACTCCATAAATATATATGGGAATGTACTCGCACCAACTCGGTTTTAGAGTGAAAACTGCAGGAAATTCAAAAGGCACTAGGAAACACACTGAGAAACAGAGTAAAAATTTCTAATGCAAACAGTTCCATTTGTGTTAGATGAACGAAGTCTCTCCACATGCTCAGTTCTGAGAAATAAGTGTGTGTGAAAGCCGTCCTTCAACTATCTTGTAGGGAACACAAAGTTTCTTTTCAGTTGCAATCTGCACTAAATAAATAAATATGGGAAGGTACACGCTCCAACTCGGTTTTACAGTGAAAACTGCAGGAACTTCAAACCGGCACTAGGAAACAGCCTGAGAAACCAGAGTAAAAGATTCTCCTGCAAACCTATCCCTTTGTGCTAGATGAACGAACGTCTCTCCACATGCTCAGATCTCAGAGATAAGTGTGTGTGAAAGCCGTACTTCACATAGCTTGTAAGGAACACAAAGATTCTTTTCAGTTGCAAACTGCACTCCATAAATATATATGGGTAGGAACACGCTCAAACTCGATTTTACAGTGAAAACTGCAGGAATATCAAACCGGCACTAGGAAACACAGTGAGAAACCAGAGTAAAAGTTTCTCCTGCAAACCGTTCCCTTTGTGCTAGATGAACGAACGTCTCTCCACATGCTCAGTTCTCAGAGATAAGGGTGTGTGAAAGCCGTCCTTCACCTAGCTTGTAGGGAAAATATAGTTTTTTTTAGTTGCAAAGTGGAATACTTAAATATATATGGGAATTTACTCGCTCCAACTCGGTTTTACAGTGAAAAATGCAGGAACATCTAACCGGCATTAGGAAAAACCTGAGAATCCGGAGTAAAAGTTTCTCTTGCAAACCGTTCCCATTGTGCTAGATGAACGAACGTCTATCCACATGCTCAGTTCTGAGAGATTATTTTGTGTGAAAACCGTTCTTCACCAAGCTTGTTGGGAACACAAATTTTCTTTCTTGTTGCAAACTGCACTCCATACAAATATATGGGGAGGTACTCGCTCCAACTCGGTTTTATAGTAAAAATTGCAGGAATTTCAAACCAGCACTAGGAAACACTCTGAGAAACCAGAGTAAATGTTTCTCCTGCAAACCGTTCCTTTGTGCTACATGAACGAACGTCTCTCCACATGCTCTGTTCTGAGAGATATGTGTGTGTTCAAGCCGACCTTCACCAGGCTTGTTGGGAACACAGAGTTTCTTTTCAGTTGCAAACGGCACTCCATACATATATATGGGGATGTACAAGCTCCAACTCAGTTTTACAGAGAAAACTGCCGGAAATTCAAACCGGCACTAGGAAACACACTGAGAAAACAGAGTAAAAGTTTCTCCTGCAACCCGTTCCCTTTGTGCTAGATGAACGAAAGTCTCTCTACATGCTCTGTTCTGAGATATATGTGTGTGTGCAAGCCGAACTTCACCTAGCTTGTTGGGAACACAGAGTTTCTTTTCAGTTGCAAACTGCAATGCATACATATATATGGTGTGGTACTGGCTCCAACTCGGTTTTACAGTGAATACTGCAGGAACTTCATACCGGCATTAGGAAAATGACTGAGAATTTAGAATAAAGTTTCTCCTGAAACCGGTTCCCTATGTGCTAGATGAACGAACTTCTATCCACATGCTCAGTTCAGAGAGATAAGAGTGTGTGAAAGCCGTTCTTCACCTATCTTGTTGGGAACACAGAGATTCTTTTCAGTTGCAAAGTGGAATCCTTACATATATATGGGGATTTACTCGCTCCAAATTGATTTTACAGGAAAACTGCAGGAACTTTTAACTGGCATTAGGAAACAGACTGAGAAAACAGAGTAAATGTTTTTCCTGCAACCCGTTCCATTTGTGCTAGATGAACGAATGTCTCTCCAAATGCTCAATTCTGAGAGATATGTGTGTGTGAAAGCCGTCCTTCACCTAGCTTGTAGGGAACACAAAGGTTCTTTTAAGTTGTAAAATGCACTCCATAAATATATATGGGAATGTACTCGCACCAACTCGGTTTTAGAGTGAAAACTGCAGGAAATTCAAAAGGCACTAGGAAACTTACTGAGAAACAGAGTAAAAATTTCTAATGCAAACAGTTCCATTTGTGTTAGATGAACGAAGTCTCTCCACATGCTCAGTTCTGAGAAATAAGTGTGTGTGAAAGCCGCCCTTCAACTATCTTGTAGGGAACACAAAGATTCTTTTCAGTTTCAATCTGCACTCCATAAATAAATATGGGAAGGTACACGCTCCAACTCGGTTTTACAGTGAAAACTGCAGGAACTTCAAACCGGCACTAGGAAACAGACTGAGAAACCAGAGTAAAAGTTCCTCCTGCAAACCGTTCCCTTTGTGCTAGATGAATGAAAGTTTCTCCACATGCTCTGTTCTCAGAGATAATTGAGTGTGAATGCCGTCCTTCACCAAGGTCGTTGGGAACACAAAATTTCTTTTCAGTTGCTAAGTTGAATCCATCTATATATATGGGGAGTTACTCGCTCCAACTCGATTTTACAGGGAAAACTTCAGGATCATCTAACTGGCATTAGGAAAAAAACTGAGAATCCAGAGAAAAGTTTCTCCTGCAAACCGTTCTCTTTGTGCTAGATGAACGAACGTCTATCCACATGCTCACTTTTGAGAGATAAGTTTGTGTGAAAGCCGTCCTTCAACTAGCTTGATGGGAACACAAAGTTTCTTTTTGATGCAAACTGCACTACATACATATATATGTGGAGGTACTCGCTCCAACTCGGTTTTCCAGTGAAAACTGCAGGAACTTCAAACCGGCACTAGGAAACACACTGAGAAACCAGAGTAAAAGTTTCTCCTGCAACCCGTTCCATTTGTGCTAGATGAACGAAAGTCTCTCCACATGCTCTGTTCTGAGATATATGTGTGAGTGCAAGCCGAACTTCACCTAGCTTGTTGGGAACACAGAGTTTCTTTTCAGTTGCAAACTGCACTGCATACATATATATGGGGAGGTACTGGCTCCAACTCGGTTTTACAGTGAAAACTGCAGGAACTTCATACCGGCATTAGGAAAAATACTGAGAATTTAGAATAAAGTTTCACCTGCAACCCGTTCCCTATGTGCTAGATGAACGAACGTCTCTCCACATGCTCAGTTCTGAGAGATAATTGTGGGTGAATGCCGTCCTTCACCTAGCTTGTTGGGAACACAAAGTTTCTTTCAAGTTGCAAAGTGGAATCCATACATATATATGGGGAGTTACTCGCTCCAACTCGGTTTTACAGCGAAAACTGCAGGAATTTCATACCGGCACTAGAAAACACTCTGAGAATTCAGAGTAAAAGTTTCTCCTGGGAAGTGTTCCCTTTGTGCTAGATGAACGAACGTCTCTGCACATGCTCAGTTCTGAGAGATAATTTTGTGTGAAAATCGTTCTTCACCAAGCTTGTTGGGAACACAAAGTTTCTTTTCTGTGGCAAACTGCACTCCATACATATATATGGGGAGGTACTGTCTCCAACTCGGTTTTACAGTGAAAAGTGCAGGAAATTCAAGCAGGCACTAGGAAACACACTGAGAAACCAGAGTAAAACTTTCTCTTGCAACCCGTTCCCTTTGTGCTAGATGAACGAAAGTCTCTCCACATGCTCATTTCTTAGAGATAAGTGTGTGTGAAAGCCGTCCTTCACCTAGCTTGTAGGGAACACAAAGGTTCTTTTAAGTTGCAAAATGCACTCCATAAATATATATGGGAATGTACTCGCACCAACTCGGTTTTAGAGTGAAAACTGCAGGAAATTCAAAAGGCACTAGGAAACACACTGAGAAACAGAGTAAAAATTTCTAATGCAAACAGTTCCATTTGTGTTAGATGAACGAAGTCTCTCCACATGCTCAGTTCTGAGAAATAAGTGTGTGTGAAAGCCGTCCTTCAACTATCTTGTAGGGAACACAAAGTTTCTTTTCAGTTGCAATCTGCACTCCATAAATAAATATGGGAAGGTACACGCTCCAACTCGGTTTTACAGTGAAACTGCAGGAACTGCAAACCGGCACTAGGAAACAGCCTGAGAAACCAGAGTAAAAGTTTCTCCTGCAAACCTATCCCTTTGTGCTAGATGAACGAACGTCTCTCCACATGCTCAGATCTCAGAGATAAGTGTGTGTGAAAGCCGTACTTCACATAGCTTGTAAGGAACACAAAGATTCTTTTCAGTTGCAAACTGCACTCCATACATATATATGGGTAGGAACACGCTCAAACTCGATTTTACAGTGAAAACTGCAGGAATATCAAACCGGCACTAGGAAACACAGTGAGAAACCAGAGTAAAAGTTTCTCCTGCAAACCGTTCCCTTTGTGCTAGATGAACGAACGTCTCTCCACATGCTAAGTTCTCAGAGATAAGGGTGTGTGAAAGCCGTCCTTCACCTAGCTTGTAGGGAAAATATAGTTTTTTTCAGTTGCAAAGTGGAATACTTAAATATATATGGGAATTTACTCGCTCCAACTCTGTTTTACAGTGAAAAATGCAGGAACATCTAACCGGCATTAGGAAAAACCTGAGAATCCGGAGTAAAAGTTTCTCTTGCAAACCGTTCCCATTGTGCTAGATGAACGAACGTCTATCCACACGCTCAGTTCTGAGAGATTATTTTGTGTGAAAACCGTTCTTCACCAAGCTTGTTGGGAACACAAATTTTCTTTCCTGTTGCAAACTGCACTCCATAGAAATATATGGGGAGGTACTCGCTCCAACTCGGTTTTATAGTAAAAATTGCAGGAATTTCAAACCGGCACTAGGAAACACTCTGAGAAACCAGAGTAAATGTTTCTCCTGCAAACCGTTCCGTTGTGCTAGATGAACGAACGTCTCTCCACATGCTCTGTTCTGAGAGATATGTGTGTGTTCAAGCCGACCTTCACCAGGCTTGTTGGGAACACAGAGTTTCTTTTCAGTTGAAAAGTGCACTGCATACATATATATGGGGAGGTACTGGCTCCAAATCTGTTTTACAGTGAAAACTGCAGGAACTTCATACCGGCATTAGGAAAAATACTGAGAATTTCGAATAAAGTTTCTCCTGCAACCCGTTCCCTATGTGCTAGATGAACGAACGTCTATCCACATGCTCAGTTCTGAGAGATAAGTGTGTGTGAAAGCCGTTCTTCACCTAGCTTGTTGGGAACACAGAGTTTCTTTTCAGTTGCAATCGGCACTCCATACATTTATATGGGTAGGTACTCGCTCAAACATGATTTTACAGTGAAATCTGCAGGAACTTCTAACCGGCATTAGGAAACAGACTTAGAAACCAGAGTAAATGTTTCTCCTGCAACCCGTTCCCTTTGTGCTAGATGAACGAACGTCTCTCCACATGATCAGTTCTGAGACATATGTGTGTGTGAAAGCCGTCCTTCACCTAGCTTGTTGGGAACACAATGTTTCTTTTCAGTTGCAAA
The DNA here is from genome assembly GCF_036321535.1 of Camelus dromedarius. Lineage (NCBI taxonomy): Eukaryota > Metazoa > Chordata > Mammalia > Artiodactyla > Camelidae > Camelus > Camelus dromedarius. The sequence continues at coordinate 2,628,862 of NC_087451.1, read as the reverse complement.
GTGGAATCCATATATATATATGGGGAATTACTCGCTCCAACTCTGTTTTACAGTGAAAACTGCAGGAACATGTATACCGGCATTAGGAAAAAGACTGAGAATCCAGAGTAAATGTTTCTCCTGCAAACCGTTCCTTTTGTGCTAGATGAACGAAAGTCTATCCTCATGCTAAGTTCTGAGAGGTAAGTGTGGGTGAAAGCCGTCCTTCACCTAGCTTGTTGGGAACACAAAGTTTCTTTTCAGTTGCAAAGTGGAATCCATACATATATATGGGGATTTACTCGCTCCAACTCGGCTTTACAGGGAAAAATGCAGGAACTTCTAAACGGAATTAGGAAACAGACGGAGACACCAGAGTAAAATTTTCTCCTGCAACCCCTTCCAATTCTGCTAGATGAACGAACGTCTCTCCACATGCAAAGTTCTAACAAATAAGTGTGTGTGAAAGCCGTCCTTCCAGTTGCTTGATGGGAACACAGAGTTTCTTTTCAGTTGCAAACGGCACTCCATACATATATATGGGGATGTACAAGCTCCAACTCGGTTTTACAGAGAAAACTGCAGGAACTTCAAACCGGCACTAGGAAACACACTGAGAAAAAAGAGTAAAAGTTTCTCCTGCAACCTCTTCCCTTTGTGCTAGATGAACGAAAGTCTCTCTACATGCTCTGTTCTGAGATATATGTGTGTGTGCAAGCCGAACTTCACCTAGCTTGTTGGGAACACAGAGTTACTTTTCAGTTGCAAACTGCATGGCATACATTTATATGAGGAGGTACTGGCTCCAACTCGGTTTTACAGTGAATACTGCAGGAACTTCATACCGGCATTAGGAAAATGACTGAGAATTTAGAATAAACTTTCTCCTGCAACCGGTTCCCTATGTGCTAAATGAACGAACTTCTATCCACATGCTCAGTTCTGAGAGATAAGTGTGTGTGAATGCCGTTCTTCACCTAGCTTGTTGGGAATACAGAGTTCCTTTTCAGTTGCAAAGTGGAATCCTTACATATATATGGGGATTTACTCGCTCCAAATTGGTTTTACAGGAAAACTGCAGGAACTTCTAACCGGCATTAGGAAACAGACGGAGACACCAGAGTAAAAGTTTTTCCTGCAACCCGTTCCATTTGTGCTAGATGAACGAACGTCTCTCCACATGCTCAATTCTGAGAGATATGTGTGTGTGAAAGCCGTACTTCACCTAGCTTGTTGGGAACACAAAGTTCTTTTCATTTGCAAACGGCACTTCATACATATATATGGGGATGTACAAGCTCCAACTAGGTTTTACAGTGAAAACTGCAGGAAGTTCAAACCGGCACTAGGAAACACTCTGAGAAACCAGAGTAAATGTTTCTCCTGCAAACCGTTCCTTTGTGCTAGATGAACGAACGTCTTTCCACATGCTCAGTTCTCAGAGAGAAGTGTGTGTGAATGCCGTCCTTCAACTAGCTTGTTGGGAACACAAAGTTTCTTTTCAGTTGCAAAGTGGAATCCAAACAAATATATGGGGGGTTAGTCGCTCAAACTCGGTTTTACAGTGAAAACTGCAGGAACATGTAACCGGCATTAGGAAAAAGACTGAGAATCCAGAGTAAATGTTTCTCCTGCAAACCGATCCCTTTGTGCTAGATGAACGAAAGTCTATTCTCATGCTCAGTTCTGAGAGATAAGTGTGGGTGAAAGCAGTCCTTCACCTAGCTTGTTGGGAACACAAAGTTTCTTTTCAGTTGCAAAGTGGAATCCATACATATATATGGGAGGTTAGTCGCTCCAACTCGGTTTTACAGTGAAAAATGCAGGAACATGTAACCGGCATTAGGAAAAAGACTGAGAATCCAGAGTAAATGTTTCTCCTGCAAACCGTTCCCTTTGTGCTAGATGAACGAAAGTCTATTCTCATGCTCAGTTCTGAGAGATAAGTGTGGGTGAAAGCAGTCCTTCACCTAGCTTGTTGGGAACACAAAGTTTCTTTTCAGTTGCAAAGTGGAATCCATACATATATATGGGAGGTTAGTCGCTCCAACTCGGTTTTACAGTGAAAAATGCAGGAACATGTAACCGGCATTAGGAAAAAGACTGAGAATCCAGACTAAATGTTTCTCCTGCAAACCGTTCCCTTTGTGCTAGATGAACGAAAGTCTATTCTCATGCTCAGTTCTGAGAGATAAGTGTGGGTGAAAGCAGTCCTACACCTAGCTTGTTGGGAACACAAAGATTATTTTCAGTGGCAAACGGCACTCCATACATATATATGGGGATGTACTCGTCCCAACTCGGTTTAACTGTGAAAACTGCAGGAATTTCAAAGCGGTACGAGCAAACACACTGAAAATCCAGAGTAAAAGTTCTTTCTGCAAACCGTTCCCTTTGTGCTAGATGAACGAACGTCTCTCCACATGCTCAGTTCTTAGAAATAAGTGTGTGTGAAAGCCGTCCTTCAACTTGCTTGATGGGAACACAGAGTTTCTTTTCAGTTGCAAAAGGCAATGCATACATATATACGTTAGGTACTCGCTCCAACTCGATTTTACAGTGAAAGCTGCAGGAAATTCAAACCGGCACTAGGAAGCACACTGAGAAAACAGAGTAAAAGTTTCTCCTGCAACCCGTTCCCTTTGTGCTAGATGAATGAACGTCTCTCCACATGCTCTGTTCTGAGAGATATGTGTGTGTGCAAGCCGACCTTCACCTAGCTTGTTGGGAACACAGAGTTACTTTTCAGTTGCAAACTGCACTCCATACATATATATGGGGAGGGACTCGCTCCAACAAGATTTTACAGTGAAAACTGCTGGAACTTCAAACCGGCACTAGGAAACACACTGAGATACCAGAGTAAAAGTTTCTCCTGTAAACCGTTCCCATTGTGCTAGTTGAACGAACGTCTATCCACATGCTCAGTTCTGAGAGATAATTTTGTGTGAAAACCGTTCTTCACCAAGCTTGTTGGGAACAAAAAGTATCTTTTCAGTTGCAAAATGCACTCCATACATATATATTGGGAGGTATTCGCTCCAACTCGGTTTTACAGTGAAAACTGCAGGAATTTCAAACCGGCACTAGGAAACACTCTGAGAAACCAGAGTAAAAATTTCTCCTGCAAACTGATCCCTTTGTTCTAGATGAACGAAAGTCACTCCACATGCTCAGTTCTCAGAGAAAAGTGTGTGTGAAAGCCGTCCTTCAACTAGCATGTTGGGAACACAAAGTTTCTTTTCAGTTGCAAAGTTGAATCCATACATATATATGGGGAGTTACTCGATCCAACTCGGTTTTACATTGAAAACTGCAGGAATTCTAACCGGCATTAGGAAAAAGACTGAGAATCCAGAGTAAAATTTTCTCCTGCAAACCGTTCCTTTTGTGCTAGATGAACGAATGTCTGTCCAAATGCTCATTTGTCAGACATAGGTGTGTTAATAAAGTCCTTCCTCTAGCTTGTTGGGAACACAAAGTTTCTTTTCAGTTGCAAACTGCACTCCATACATATATATGGGGAGTTACTAGATCCAACTCGGTTTTACAGTGAAAAATGCAGGAAATTCAAATCGGCACAAGGAAACACACTGAGAAACCAGAGTAAAAGTTTCTCCTGCAAACAGTTCCCTTTGTGCTAGATGAACGAACGTCTCTCCACATGCTCATTTCTCAGAGATAAGTGTTAGTGAAAGCCGTCCTTCACCTAGCTCGTTGGGAACACAATGTTTCTCTTCAGTTGTAAAGTGTAATCCATACATATATATGGGGAGTTACTTGCTCCAACTCGGTTTTACAGGGAAAACTGCAGGAACTTCTAACCGGCATTAGGAAACAGACTGAGAAACCAGAGTAAAAGTTTCTCCTGTAAACCGTTCCATTTGTGCTAGATGAACGAACGTCTCTCCACATGCTCAGTTCTGAGAGATATGTTTCTGTGAAAGCCGTCTTCACTTTGCTTGTTGGGAACACAAAGTTTCTTTTCAGTTGCAAACAGCACTCTATACATATATATCTGGAGGTAGTCGCTCCAAATCAATTTTACAGTGAAAACTGCAGGAACTTCAAACCGTCACTAGGAAACAGACTGAGAAACCACAGTAAAATTTTCTCCTGCATTCCGTTCCCTTTGTGCTAAATAAACGAACATCTCTCCACATGCTCAGTTCTGTGTTATAAGTGTGTGTGAAAGCCGTCCTTCAACTAGCTTGTTGGGAAAGCAAAGTTTCATATCATTTGAAAACTGCACTCCTTACATATGTATTGGGAGGTACTCGCTCCAAATCGGTTTTATAGTGAAAAATGCAGGAACATCCAACCGGCATTGGGAAAAAGACTGAGAAACCAGAGTAAAAGTTTCTCCTGCAACCTCTTCCCTTTTTGCTAAATGAACGAACGTCTCTCCACATGCTCAGTTCTCAGAGATAAATGTGTGTGAAAGCCGCCCTTCACCTAGCTTGTTGGGATCAAAAAGTTTCTTTTCAGTTGCAAATTGCACTGCCTACATATATATGGGGAGGTACTCGCTCCAACTGGGATTTACAGTGAAAACTGCAGGAACCTCAAACCGGCACTAGGAAACACACTGAGAAACCAGAGTAAAAGTTTCTCCTGCAAACCATTCCCCTTGTGCTAGATGAACGAACGTCTCTCCACATGCTCAGTTCTGAGAGATAAGTGTGTTTGAAAGCCGTCCATCAACTAGCTTGTTGGGAACACAGAGTTACTTTTCAGTTGCAAACTGCACTCTCTCTATATATATGGGGAGGTACTAGCTACAACTCGGTTTTACAGTGAAAATGCAGTAACTTCAAACCGGCACTAGGAAACACACTGAGAAACCAGAGTAAAATATCTCCTACAACACGTTCCCTTTGTGCTAGATTAACTGTCATCTCTCCACATGCTCAGTTCTGAGAGATATGTGTGTGTTAAAGCCGTCCTTCACCTAGCTTGTTGGGAACACAAAGTTTCTTTTCAGTTGCAAACGGCACTCCATACATATATATGATGATGTACAGGCTCCAACTCAGTTTTACAGAGAAAACTGCCGGAAATTCAAACCGGCACTAGGAAACACACTGAGAAAACAGAGTAAAAGTTTCTCCTGCAACCCGTTCCCTTTGTGCTAGATGAACGAAAGTCTCTCTACATGCTCTGTTCTGAGATATATGTGTGTGTGCAAGCCGAACTTCACCTAGCTTGTTGGGAACACAGAGTTTCTTTTCAGTTGCAAACTGCAATGCATACATATATATGGGGTGGTACTGGCTCCAACTCGGTTTTACAGTGAATACTGCAGGAACTTCATACCGGCATTAGGAAAATGACTGAGAATTTAGAATAAAGTTTCTCCTGCAACCGGTTCCCTATGTGCTAGATGAACGAACTTCTATCCACATGCTCAGTTCAGAGAGAAAATAGTGTGTGAAAGCCGTTCTTCACCTATCTTGTTGGGAACACAGAGTTTCTTTTCAGTTGCAAAGTGGAATCCTTACATATATATGGGGATTTACTCGCTCCAAATTGATTTTACAGGAAAACTGCAGGAACTTCTAACTGGCATTAGGAAACAGACTGAGAAACCAGAGTAAATGTTTTTCCTGCAACCCGTTTCATTTGTGCTAGATGAACGAACGTCTCTCCACATGCTCAATTCTGAGAGATATGTGTGTGTGAAAGCCGTCCTTCACCTAGCTTGTTGGGAACACAAAGTTCTTTTCAGTTGCAAACGGCACTCCATACATATATATGGGAAAGTACTCGCTCCAACTAGGTTTTACAGTGAAAACTGCAGGAACTTCAAACAGGCACTAGGAAACACACTGAAAAACCAGAGTAAAAGTTTCTAATGCAAACAGTTCCCTTTGTGTTAGATAAACGAAAGTCTCTCCACATGCTCAGTTCTGAGAAATAAGTGTGTGTGAAAGCCGCACTTCACTTATGTTGTAGGGAACACAAAGTTTCTTTTCAGTTGCAAACTGCACTCCATAAATATATATGGGAAGGTACACGCTCCAACTCGGTTTTACAGTGAAAACTGCAGGAACTTCAAACCGGCACTAGGAAACAGACTGAGAAACCAGAGTAAAAGTTCCTCCTGCAAACCGTTCCCATTGTGCTAGATGAATGAAAGTTTCTCCACATGCTCTGTTCTCAGAGATAATTGAGTGTGAATGTCGTCCTTCACCAAGGTTGTTGGGAACACAAAATTTCTTTTCAGTTGCTAAGTTGAATCCATCTATATATATGGGGAGTTACTCGCTCCAACTCGATTTTACAGGGAAAACTTCAGGATCATCTAACTGGCATTAGGAAAAAAACTGAGAATCCAGAGAAAAGTTTCTCCTGCAAACCGTTCTCTTTGTGCTAGATGAACGAACGTCTATCCACATGCTCACTTTTGAGAGATAAGTTTGTGTGAAAGCCGTCCTTCAACTAGCTTGATGGGAACACAAAGTTTCTTTTTGATGCAAACTGCACTACATACATATATATGTGGAGGTACTCGCTCCAACTCGGTTTTACAGTGAAAACTGCAGGAACTTCATACCGGCATTAGGAAAAATACTGAGAATTTAGAATAAAGTTTCACCTGCAACCCGTTCCCTATGTGCTAGATGAACGAACGTCTCTCCACATGCTCAGTTCTGAGAGATAATTGTGGGTGAATGCCGTCCTTCACCTAGCTTGTTGGGAACACAAAGTTTCTTTCAAGTTGCAAAGTGGAATCCATACATATATATGGGGAGTTACTCGTTCCAACTCGGTTTTACAGCGAAAACTGCAGGAATTTCATACCGGCACTAGAAAAAACTCTGAGAATTCACAGTAAAAGTTTCTCCTGGGAAGTGTTCCCTTTGTGCTAGATGAACGAACGTCTCTGCACATGCTCAGATCTGAGAGATAATTTTGTGTGAAAACCGTTCTTCACCAAGCTTGTTGGGAACACAAAGTTTCTTTTCTGTTGCAAACTGCACTCCATACATATATATGGGGAGGTACTGTCTCCAACTCGGTTTTACAGTGAAAACTGCAGGAAATTCAAGCAGGCACTAGGAAACACACTGAGAAACCAGAGTAAAACTTTCTCTTGCAACCCGTTCCCTTTGTGCTAGATGAACGAACGTCTCTCCAAATGCTCATTTCTTAGAGATAAGTGTGTGTGAAAGCCGTCCTTCACCTAGCTTGTAGGGAACACAAAGGTTCTTTAAAGTTGTAAAATGCACTCCATAAATATATATGGGAATGTACTCGCACCAACTCGGTTTTAGAGTGAAAACTGCAGGAAATTCAAAAGGCACTAGGAAACAGACTGAGAAACCAGAGTAAAAGTTCCTCCTGCAAACCGTTCCCATTGTGCTAGATGAATGAAAGTTTCTCCACATGCTCTGTTCTCAGAGATAATTGAGTGTGAATGTCGTCCTTCACCAAGGTTGTTGGGAACACAAAATTTCTTTTCAGTTGCTAAGTTGAATCCATCTATATATATGGGGATTTACTCGCTCCAACTCGATTTTACAGGGAAAACTTCAGGATCATCTAACTGGCATTAGGAAAAAAACTGAGAATCCAGAGAAAAGTTTCTCCTGCAAACCGTTCTATTTGTGCTAGATGAACGAAAGTCTCTCCACATGCTCAGTTCTCAGAGTTAAGTGTGTGTGAAAGCCGTCCTTCAACTAGCTTGTTGGGAACAAAAAGTTTCTTTTCAGTTGCAAAGTGGAATCCATACATAAATATGGGGGGTTACTCGCTCCAACCCGATTTTACAGTGAAAACTGCAGGAACATGTAACCGGCATTAGGAAAAAGACTGAGAATCCAATGTAAATATTTCTCCTGCAAACCGTTCCCTTTTTGCTAGATGAACGAAAGTCTCTCCACATGCTCAGTTCTCAGAGTTAAGTGTGTGTGAAAGCCGTCCTTCAACTTGCTTGATGGGAACACAGAGCTTCTTTTCAGTTGCCAAAGGCAATGCATAAATATATACGTGAGGTACTCGCTCCAACTCGGTTTTACAGTGAAAACTGCAGGAAATTCAAACCGGCACTAGGAAGCACACTGAGAAAACAGAGTAAAAGTTTCTCCTGCAAACCATTCCATTGTGCTAGATGAGCGAACGTCTCTCCACATGCTCAGTTCTCAGAGATAAGTGTGTGTGAAAGCCGTCCTTCACCTAGCTTGTAGGGAACATAAAGTTTATTTTCAGTTGCAAAGTGGTATACTTACATATATATGGGAATTTACTCGCTCCAACTCGGTTTTACAGGGAAAACTGCAGGAACATCTAACCGGCATTAGGAAACATACTGAGAAACCAGAGTAAAAGTTCTTCCTGCAAACCGTTCCTTTTGTGCTAGATGAACGAAAGTCTATCCACATGCTCAGTTCTGAGAGATAAGTGTGGATGAAAGCCGTCCTTCACCTAGCTTGTTGGGAACACAAAGTTTCTTTTCAGTTGCAAACGGCACTCCATACATATATATGGGGATGTATTCGTCCCAACTCGGTTTAACAGTGAAAACTGCAGGAATTTCAAAGCGGTACGTGCAAACACACTGAAAATCCAGAGTAAAAGTTCTTTCTGCAAACCGTTCCATTTGTGCTAGATGAACGAACGTCTCTCCACATGCTCAGTTCTTAGAAATAAGTGTGTGTGAAAGCCGTCCTTCAACTTGCTTGATGGGAACACAGAGTTTCTTTTCAGTTGCAAAAGGCAATGCATAAATATATACGTTAGGTACTCGCTCCAACTCGATTTTACAGTGAAAGCTGCAGGAAATTCAAACCGGCACTAGGAAGCACACTGAGAAATCAGAGTAAAAGTTTCTCCTGCAACCCGTTCCCTTTTTGCTAGATGAATGAACGTCTCTCCACATGCTCTGTTCTGAGAGATATGTGTGTGTGCAAGCCGACCTTCACCTAGCTTGTTGGGAACACAGAGTTACTTTTCAGTTGCAAACTGCACTCCATACATATATATGGGGAGGGACTCGCTCCAACAAGATTTTACAGTGAAACTGCTGGAACTTCAAACCGGCACTAGGAAACACACTGAGATACCAGAGTAAAAGTTTCTCCTGTAAACCGTTCCCATTGTGCTAGTTGAACGAACGTCTATCCACATGCTCAGTTCTGAGAGATAATTTTGTGTGAAAACCGTTCTTCACCAAGCTTGTTGGGAACAGAAAGTATCTTTTCAGTTGCAAAATGCACTCCATACATATATATCTGGAGGTAGTCGCTCCAAATCAATTTTACAGTGAAAACTGCAGGAACTTCAAACCGTCACTAGGAAACAGACTGAGAAACCACAGTCAAATTTTCTCCTGCATCCCGTTCCCTTTGTGCTAAATAAACGAACATCTCTCCACATGCTCAGTTCTGTGTGATAAGTGTGTGTGAAAGCTGTCCTTCAACTAGCTTGTTGGGAAAGCAAAGTTTCATATCATTTGAAAACTGCACTCCTTACATATGTATTGGGAGGTACTCGCTCCAAATCGGTTTTATAGTGAAAAATGCAGGAACATCCAACCGGCATTAGGAAACAGACTGAGAAACCAGAGAAAAAGTTTCTCCTGCAACCTCTTCCCTTTTTGCTAAATGAACGAACGTCTCTCCACATGCTCAGTTCTCAGAGATAAATGTGTGTGAAAGCCGCCCTTCACCTAGCTTGTTGGGATCAAAAAGTTTCTTTTCAGTTGCAAACCGCACTGCCTACATATATATGGGAAGGTACTCGCTCCAACTGGGTTTTACAGTGAAAACTGCAGGAACCTCAAACCGGCACTAGGAAACACACTGAGAAACCAGAGTAAAAGTTTCTCCTGCAAACCGTTCCTTTTGTGCTAGATGAACCAACGTCTCTCCACATGCTCAGTTCTGAGAGATAAGTAAAGTTGAATGCCGTCCTTCACCTAGCTTGTTGGAAAAACAAAGTTTCTTTTCAGTTGCAAAGTGGAATCCATACATATATATGGGGTGTTACTCGCTCCAACTCGGTTTTACAGGGAAAACTGCAGGAACTTCTAACCGGCATTAGGAAACAGACTGAGAAACCAGAGTAAAATTTTCTCCTGCAACCCCTTCCCGTTGCGCTAGATGAACGAACGTGTCTCCACATGCTCATTTCTTAGAAATAAGTGTGTGTGAAAGCCGTCCTTCAACTTGCTTGATGGGAACACAGAGTTTCTTTTCAGTTGCAAAATGCACTGCAAACATATATACGTTAGGTACTCGCTCCAACACGGTTTTACAGAGAAAACTGCAGGAAATTCAAACCGGCATTAGGAAACACACTGAGAAAACAGAGTAAAAGTTTCTTCTGCAACCCGTTCCCTTTGGCTTGATGAACGAACGTCTCTCCACATGCTCAGTTCTCAGAGATAAGTGTGTGTGAAAGCCGTACTTCACCTAGCTTGTAGGGAACAAAAAGTTTCTTTTCAGTTGCAAAGTGTAATCCTTACATATATATGGGGATTTACTCGCTCCAAATCTGTTTTACAGGAAAACTGCAGGAACTTCAAACCGGCACTAGGAAACACACTGAAAATCCTGAGTAAATGTTTTTCCTGCAACCCGTTCCCTTTGTGGTAGATGAACTAACGTCTCTCCACATGCTCAGTTCTGAGATATAAGTGTGGGTGAATGCCGTTCTTCAACTTGCTTGTTGGAAACACAAAGTTTCTTTTCAGTTGCATATTGCACTCCATACATTTATATCGGAAGGGACTCGCTCCAACTAGATTTTACAGTGAAAACTGCAGGAACTTCAAACCGGCACAAGGAAACACACTGAGAAACCAGAGTAAAAGTTTCTCCTGTAAACCGTTCCCTTTGGCTTGATGAACGAACGTCTCTCCACATGCTCAGTTCTCAGAGATAAGTGAGTGTGAAAGCCGTCCTTCACCTAGCTTGTTGGGAACAAAAAGTTTCTTTTCAGCTGCAAACGGCAATCCATACATACATATGGGGATGTACAAGCTCCAACTCGGTTTTACAGTCTAAACTGCAGGAACTTCAAACCGGCACTAGGAAACACACTGAAAATCCAGAGTAAAAGTTCTTCTTGCAACCCGTTCCCTTTGTGCTAGATGAATGAACGTCTCTACACTTGCTCAGTTCTGGGTGATAAGTGTGTGTGAAAGCCGTCCTTCACCTAGCTTGTTGGGTACACAAAGTTTGTTTTCAGTTGCAAAGTGGAATCCATACAAATATATGGGGAGTTACACGCTCGAACTCGGTTTTAAAATGAAAACTGCAGGAACTTCTAACCGGCATTAGGAAAAAGATTGAGAATCCAGTGTAAAAGTTTCTCCTACAAACAGTTCCTTTGTGCTAGATGAACGAACGTCTATCCACATGCTCAGTTCTGAGAGATATGTTTCTGTGAAAGCCGTCTTCACTTTGTTTGTTGGGAACACAAAGTTTCTTTTCAGTTGCAAACAGCACTCTATACATATATATTTGGAGGTAGTCGCTCCAAATCGATTTTACAGTGAAAACTGCAGGAACTTGAAAGCGTCACTAGGAAACAGACTGAGAAACCACAGTAAAATTTTCTCCTGCATCCCGTTCCCTTTGTGCTAGATAAACGAACATCTCTCCACATGCTCAGTTCTGGGTGATAAGTGTGTGTGAAAGCCGTCCTTCAAATAGCTTGTTGGGAAAACATAGTTTCATATCATTTGAAATCTGCACTCCTTACATATGTATTGGGAGGTACTCGCTCCAAATCGGTTTTATAGTGAAAACTGCAGGAACATCCAACCGGCATTAGGAAACAGACTGAGAAACCAGAGTAAAAGTTTCTCCTGCAACCTCTTCCCTTTGTGCTAGATGAACGAACGTCTCTTCACATGCTCAGTTCTGAGAGAAAAGTGTGTGTGAAATCCGTACTTCACCTAGCTTGTTGGGAACACAAAGACTCTTTTCAGTTGCAAACGGCACTATATACATATATATGAGTAGGTACTAGCTCCAACTCGGTTTTACATTGAAAACTGCAGGAACTTATAACCAGCACTAGGAAACACACTGAGAAACCAGAGTAGAAGTTTCCCCTGCAAACCGTTCCCTTTGTGCTAGATGAACGAACGTCTCTCCACATGCTCAGTTCTGAGAGATAAGTGTGTTTGAAAGCCGTCCATCAACTTGCTTGTTGGGAACACAGAGATTCTTTTCAGTTGCAAACTGCACTCTCTATATATATATGGGGAGGTACTAGCTACAACTCGACTTTACAGTGAAAATGCAGTAACTTCAAACCGGCATTAGGAAACAAACTGAGAAACCAGAGTAAAATATCTCCAACAACACGTTCCCTTTGTGCTAGATTAACTGTCGTCTCTCCACATGCTCAGTTCTGAGAGATAAGTGTGTGTTAAAGCAGTCCTTCACCTAGCTTGTTAGGAACACAAAGTTCCTTTTCAGTTGCAAAGTGGAATCCATACATATATATGGGGAGTTACTCGCTCCAACTCGGATTTACAAGGAAAACTGCAGGAAATTCTAACCGGCATTAGGAAACAGACTGAGAAACCAGTGTAAATGTTTCTCCTGGAACCCGTTCCATTTCGGCTAGATGAACGAAGTCTCTCCACATGCTCAGTTCTGAGAGATAAGTGTGGGTGAAAGCCGCCCTTCACCTAGCTTGTTGGGAACACAAAGATTCTTTTCAGTTGCAAACGGCACTCCATACATATATATGGGGATGTACTCGCTCCAACACTGTTTTACAGTGAAAACTGCAGGAATTTCAAACCGGTACTAGGAAACACACTGAAAATCCAGAGTAAAAGTTCCTCCTGCAAACCGTTCCTTTTGTGCTAGATGAACCAACGTCTCTCCACATGCTCAGTTCTGAGAGATAAGTAAAGTTGAATGCCGTCCTTCACCTAGCTTGTTGGAAAAACAAAGTTTCTTTTCAGTTGCAAAGTGGAATCCATACATATATATGGGGTGTTACTCGCTCCAACTCGGTTTTACAGGGAAAACTGCAGGAACTTCTAACCGGCATTAGGAAACAGACTGAGAAACCAGAGTAAAATTTTCTCCTGCAACCCCTTCCCGTTGCGCTAGATGAACGAACGTGTCTCCACATGCTCATTTCTTAGAAATAAGTGTGTGTGAAAGCCGTCCTTCAACTTGCTTGATGGGAACACAGAGTTTCTTTTCAGTTGCAAAATGCACTGCAAACATATATACGTTAGGTACTCGCTCCAACACGGTTTTACAGAGAAAACTGCAGGAAATTCAAACCGGCATTAGGAAACACACTGAGAAAACAGAGTAAAAGTTTCTTCTGCAACCCGTTCCCTTTGGCTTGATGAACGAACGTCTCTCCACATGCTCAGTTCTCAGAGATAAGTGTGTGTGAAAGCCGTACTTCACCTAGCTTGTAGGGAACAAAAAGTTTCTTTTCAGTTGCAAAGTGTAATCCTTACATATATATGGGGATTTACTCGCTCCAAATCTGTTTTACAGGAAAACTGCAGGAACTTCAAACCGGCACTAGGAAACACACTGAAAATCCTGAGTAAATGTTTTTCCTGCAACCCGTTCCCTTTGTGGTAGATGAACTAACGTCTCTCCACATGCTCAGTTCTGAGATATAAGTGTGGGTGAATGCCGTTCTTCAACTTGCTTGTTGGAAACACAAAGTTTCTTTTCAGTTGCATATTGCACTCCATACATTTATATCGGAAGGGACTCGCTCCAACTAGATTTTACAGTGAAAACTGCAGGAACTTCAAACCGGCACAAGGAAACACACTGAGAAACCAGAGTAAAAGTTTCTCCTGTAAACCGTTCCCTTTGGCTTGATGAACGAACGTCTCTCCACATGCTCAGTTCTCAGAGATAAGTGAGTGTGAAAGCCGTCCTTCACCTAGCTTGTTGGGAACAAAAAGTTTCTTTTCAGCTGCAAACGGCAATCCATACATATATATGGGGTTGTACAAGCTCCAACTCGGTTTTACAGTCTAAACTGCAGGAACTTCAAACCGGCACTAGGAAACACACTGAAAATCCAGAGTAAAAGTTCTTCTTGCAACCCGTTCCCTTTGTGCTAGATGAATGAACGTCTCTACACTTGCTCAGTTCTGGGTGATAAGTGTGTGTGAAAGCCGTCCTTCACCTAGCTTGTTGGGTACACAAAGTTTGTTTTCAGTTGCAAAGTGGAATCCATACAAATATATGGGGAGTTACACGCTCGAACTCGGTTTTAAAATGAAAACTGCAGGAACTTCTAACCGGCATTAGGAAAAAGATTGAGAATCCAGTGTAAAAGTTTCTCCTACAAACAGTTCCTTTGTGCTAGATGAACGAACGTCTATCCACATGCTCAGTTCTGAGAGATATGTTTCTGTGAAAGCCGTCTTCACTTTGTTTGTTGGGAACACAAAGTTTCTTTTCAGTTGCAAACAGCACTCTATACATATATATTTGGAGGTAGTCGCTCCAAATCGATTTTACAGTGAAAACTGCAGGAACTTGAAAGCGTCACTAGGAAACAGACTGAGAAACCACAGTAAAATTTTCTCCTGCATCCCGTTCCCTTTGTGCTAGATAAACGAACATCTCTCCACATGCTCAGTTCTGGGTGATAAGTGTGTGTGAAAGCCGTCCTTCAAATAGCTTGTTGGGAAAACATAGTTTCATATCATTTGAAATCTGCACTCCTTACATATGTATTGGGAGGTACTCGCTCCAAATCGGTTTTATAGTGAAAACTGCAGGAACATCCAACCGGCATTAGGAAACAGACTGAGAAACCAGAGTAAAAGTTTCTCCTGCAACCTCTTCCCTTTGTGCTAGATGAACGAACGTCTCTTCACATGCTCAGTTCTGAGAGAAAAGTGTGTGTGAAATCCGTACTTCACCTAGCTTGTTGGGAACACAAAGACTCTTTTCAGTTGCAAACGGCACTATATACATATATATGAGTAGGTACTAGCTCCAACTCGGTTTTACACTGAAAACTGCAGGAACTTATAACCAGCACTAGGAAACACACTGAGAAACCAGAGTAGAAGTTTCCCCTGCAAACCGTT
Source organism: Camelus dromedarius (assembly GCF_036321535.1). Classification (NCBI taxonomy): domain Eukaryota; kingdom Metazoa; phylum Chordata; class Mammalia; order Artiodactyla; family Camelidae; genus Camelus; species Camelus dromedarius. Next base: position 2,613,828 of record NC_087451.1, on the reverse strand, counting down.
CCCTTTGTGCTAGATGAACGAACGTCTCTCCACATGCTCAGTTCTGAGAGATAAGTGTGTTTGAAAGCCGTCCATCAACTTGCTTGTTGGGAACACAGAGATTCTTTTCAGTTGCAAACTGCACTCTCTATATATATATGGGGAGGTACTAGCTACAACTCGACTTTACAGTGAAAATGCAGTAACTTAAAACCGGCATTAGGAAACACACTGAGAAACCAGAGTAAAATATCTCCAACAACACGTTCCCTTTGTGCTAGATTAACTGTCGTCTCTCCACATGCTCAGTTCTGAGAGATAAGTGTGTGTTAAAGCAGTCCTTCACCTAGCTTGTTAGGAACACAAAGTTCCTTTCCAGTTGCAAAGTGGAATCCATACATATATATGGGGAGTTACTCGCTCCAACTCGGATTTACAAGGAAAACTGCAGGAAATTCTAACCGGCATTAGGAAACAGACTGAGAAACCAGTGTAAATGTTTCTCCTGGAACCCGTTCCCTTTCGGCTAGATGAACGAAGTCTCTCCACATGCTCAGTTCTGAGAGATAAGTGTGGGTGAAAGCCGCCCTTCACCTAGCTTGTTGGGAACACAAAGATTCTTTTCAGTTGCAAACGGCACACGATACATATATATGGGGATGTACTCGCTCCAACACTGTTTTACAGTGAAAACTGCAGGAATTTCAAACCGGTACTAGGAAACACACTGAAAATCCAGAGTAAAAGTTCCTCCTGCAAACCGTTCCCTTTGTGCTAGATGAACGAACGTCTCTCCACATGCTCAGTTCTGAGAGATAAGTGTGTTTGAAAGCCGTCCATCAACTTGCTTGTTGGGAACACAGAGATTCTTTTCAGTTGCAAACTGCACTCTCTATATATATATGGGGAGGTACTAGCTACAACTCGACTTTACAGTGAAAATGCAGTAACTTCAAACCGGCATTAGGAAACACACTGAGAAACCAGAGTAAAATATCTCCAACAACACGTTCCCTTTGTGCTAGATTAACTGTCGTCTCTCCATATGCTCAGTTCTGAGAAATAAGTGTGTGTGAAAGCCGCCCTTCACCTAGCTTGTAGGTAACGGAAAGTATCATTTCATTTGCAAACTGCACTCCATAGATATATATGGGGAGGCACTCGCTCCAACACGGTTTTACAGTGAAAACTGCAGGAACGTCAAACCGGCCCTAGGAAACACACTGAGAAACCAGAGTAAAAGTTTCTCCTGCAAACTTTTCCATTTGTGCTAGATTAAAGAACTTCTCTCCACATGCTCAGTTCTCAGAGATAAGTGTGTGTGAAAGCCGTACTTCACATAGCTTGTAAGGAACAAAAAGTCTCTTTTCAGGTGCAAACTGCACTCCATACATATGTATGGATAGGAACACGCTCCAACACGGTTTTACAGTGAAAACTGCAGGAATATCAAACCGGCACTAGGAAACACACTGAGAAACCAGAGTAAAATTTCTCCTGCAAACCGTTCCATTGTGCTAGATGAGCGAACGTCTCTCCACATGCACAGTTCTCAGAGATAAGTGTGTGTGAAACCGTCCTTCACCTAGCTTGCAGGGAACATAAAGTTTATTTTCAGTTGCAAAGTGGTATACTTACATATATATGGGAATTTACTCGCTCCAACTCGGTTTTACAGGGAAAACTGCAGGAACATCTAACCGGCATTAGGAAACATACTGAGAAACCAGAGTAAAAGTTCTTCCTGCAAACCGTTCCCTTTGTGCTAGATGAACGAAAGTCTCTCCACATGCTCAGTTCTCAGAGTTAATTGTGTGTGAAAGCCGTCCTTCAACTAGCTTGTTGGGAACAAAAAGTTTCTTTTCAGTTGCAAAGTGGAATCCATACATAAATATGGGGGGTTACTCGCTCCAACCCGATTTTACAGTGAAAACTGCAGGAACATGTAACCGGCATTAGGAAAAAGACTGAGAATCCAATGTAAATATTTCTCCTGCAAACCGTTCCCTTTTTGCTAGATGAACGAAAGTCTATCCACATGCTCAGTTCTGAGAGATAAGTGTGGATGAAAGCCGTCCTTCACCTAGCTTGTTGGGAACACAAAGTTTCTTTTCAGTTGCAAACGGCACTCCATACATATATATGGGGATGTACTCGTCCCAACTCGGTTTTACAGTGAAAACTGCAGGAATTTCAAAGCGGTACGAGGAAACACACTGAAAATCCAGAGTAAAAGTTCTTTCTGCAAACCGTTCCCTTTGTGCTAGATGAACGAAAGTCTCTCCACATGCTCAGTTCTTAGAAATAAGTGTGTGTGAAAGCCGTCCTTCAACTTGCTTGATGGGAACACAGAGCTTCTTTTCAGTTGCCAAAGGCAATGCATAAATATATACGTTAGGTACTCGCTCCAACTCGGTTTTACAGTGAAAACTGCAGGAAATTCAAACCGGCACTAGGAAGCACACTGAGAAAACAGAGTAAAAGTTTCTCCTGCAAACCGTTCCATTGTGCTAGATGAGCGAACGTCTCTCCACATGCTCAGTTCTCAGAGATAAGTGTGTGTGAAAGCCGTCCTTCACCTAGCTTGTAGGGAACATAAAGTTTATTTTCAGTTGCAAAGTGGTATACTTACATATATATGGGAATTTACTCGCTCCAACTCGGTTTTACAGGGAAAACTGCAGGAACATCTAACCGGCATTTGGAAACATACTGAGAAACCAGAGTAAAAGTTCTTCCTGCAAACCGTTCCCTTTGTGCTAGATGAACGAAAGTCTCTCCACATGCTCAGTTCTCAGAGTTAATTGTGTGTGAAAGCCGTCCTTCAACTAGCTTGTTGGGAACAAAAAGTTTCTTTTCAGTTGCAAAGTGGAATCCATACATATATATGGGGGGTTACTCGCTCCAACCCGATTTTACAGTGAAATCTGCAAGAACATGTAACCGGCATTAGGAAAAAGACTGAGAATCCAATGTAAATATTTCTCCTGCAAACCGTTCCCTTTTTGCTAGATGAACGAAAGTCTATCCACATGCTCAGTTCTGAGAGATAAGTGTGGATGAAAGCCGTCCTTCACCTAGCTTGTTGGGAACACAAAGTTTCTTTTCAGTTGCAAACGGCACTCCATAAATATATATGGGGATGTACTCGTCCCAACTCGGTTTTACAGTGAAAACTGCAGGAATTTCAAAGCGGTACGAGGAAACACACTGAAAATCCAGAGTAAAAGTTCTTTCTGCAAACCGTTCCCTTTGTGCTAGATGAACGAACGTCTCTCCACATGCTCAGTTCTTAGAAATAAGTGTGTGTGAAAGCCGTCCTTCAACTTGCTTGATGGGAACACAGAGCTTCTTTTCAGTTGCCAAAGGCAATGCATAAATATATACGTTAGGTACTCGCTCCAACTCGGTTTTACAGTGAAAACTGCAGGAAATTGAAACCGGCACTAGGAAGCACACTGAGAAAACAGAGTAAAAGTTTCTCCTGCAAACCGTTCCATTGTGCTAGATGAGCGAACGTCTCTCCACATGCTCAGTTCTCAGAGATAAGTGTGTGTGCAAGCCGTCCTTCACCTAGCTTGTAGGGAACATAAAGTTTATTTTCAGTTGCAAAGTGGTATACTTACATATATATGGGAATTTACTCTCTCCAACTCGGTTTTACAGGGAAAACTGCAGGAACATCTAACCGGCATTAGGAAACATACTGAGAAACCAGAGTAAAAGTTCTTCCTGCAAACCGTTCCTTTTGTGCTAGATGAACGAAAGTCTCTCCACATGCTCAGTTCTCAGAGTTAAGTGTGTGTGAAAGCCGTCCTTCAACTAGCTTGTTGGGAACAAAAAGTTTCTTTTCAGTTGCAAAGTGGAATCCATACATATATATGGGGGGTTACTCGCTCCAACCCGATTTTACAGTGAAAACTGCAGGAACATGTAACCGGCATTAGGAAAAAGACTGAGAATCCAATGTAAATATTTCTCCTGCAAACCGTTCCCTTTTTGCTAGATGAACGAAAGTCTATCCACATGCTCAGTTCTGAGAGATAAGTGTGGATGAAAGCCGTCCTTCACCTAGCTTGTTGGGAACACAAAGATTCTTTTCAGTGGCAAACGGCACTCCATACATATATATGGGGATGTACTCGTCCCAACTCGGTTTAACTTTGAAAACTGCAGGAATTTCAAAGCGGTACGAGCAAACACACTGAAAATCCAGAGTAAAAGTTCTTTCTGCAAACCGTTCCCTTTGTGCTAGATGAACGAACGTCTCTCCACATGCTCAGTTCTTAGAAATAAGTGTGTGTGAAAGCCGTCCTTCAACTTGCTTGATGGGAACACAGAGTTTCTTTTCAGTTGCAAAAGGCAATGCATACATATATACGTTAGGTACTCGCTCCAACTCGATTTTACAGTGAAAGCTGCAGGAAATTCAAACCGGCACTAGGAAGCACACTGAGAAAACAGAGTAAAAGTTTCTCCTGCAACCCGTTCCCTTTGTGCTAGATGAATGAACGTCTCTCCACATGCTCTGTTCTGAGAGATATGTGTGTGTGCAAGCCGACCTTCACCTAGCTTGTTGGGAACACAGAGTTACTTTTCAGTTGCAAACTGCACTCCATACATATATATGGGGAGGGACTTGCTCCAACAAGATTTTACAGTGAAAACTGCTGGAACTTCAAACCGGCACTAGGAAACACACTGAGATACCAGAGTAAAAGTTTCTCCTGTAAACCGTTCCCATTGTGCTAGTTGAACGAACGTCTATCCACATGCTCAGTTCTGAGAGATAATTTTGTGTGAAAACCGTTCTTCACCAAGCTTGTTGGGAACAAAAAGTATCTTTTCAGTTGCAAAATGCACTCCATACATATATATTGGGAGGTATTCGCTCCAACTCGGTTTTACAGTGAAAACTGCAGGAATTTCAAACCGGCACTAGGAAACACTCTGAGAAACCAGAGTAAAAATTTCTCCTGCAAACTGATCCCTTTGTTCTAGATGAACGAAAGTCACTCCACATGCTCAGTTCTCAGAGAAAAGTGTGTGTGAAAGCCGTCCTTCAACTAGCATGTTGGGAACACAAAGTTTCTTTTCAGTTGCAAAGTTGAATCCATACATATATATGGGGAGTTACTCGATCCAACTCGGTGTTACATTGAAAACTGCAGGAATTCTAACCGGCATTAGGAAAAAGACTGAGAATCCAGAGTAAAATTTTCTCCTGCAAACCGTTCCTTTTGTGCTAGATGAACGAATGTCTGTCCAAATGCTCATTTGTCAGACATAGGTGTGTTAATAAAGTCCTTCCTCTAGCTTGTTGGGAACACAAAGTTTCTTTTCAGTTGCAAACTGCACTCCATACATATATATGGGGAGTTACTAGATCCAACTCGGTTTTACAGTGAAAAATGCAGGAAATTCAAATCGGCACAAGGAAACACACTGAGAAACCAGAGTAAAAGTTTCTCCTGCAAACAGTTCCCTTTGTGCTAGATGAACGAACGTCTCTCCACATGCTCATTTCTCAGAGATAAGTGTTAGTGAAAGCCGTCCTTCACCTAGCTCGTTGGGAACACAATGTTTCTCTTCAGTTGTAAAGTGTAATCCATACATATATATGGGGAGTTACTTGCTCCAACTCGGTTTTACAGGGAAAACTGCAGGAACTTCTAACCGGCATTAGGAAACAGACTGAGAAACCAGAGTAAAAGTTTCTCCTGTAAACCGTTCCATTTGTGCTAGATGAACGAACGTCTCTCCACATGCTCAGTTCTGAGAGATATGTTTCTGTGAAAGCCGTCTTCACTTTGCTTGTTGGGAACACAAAGTTTCTTTTCAGTTGCAAACAGCACTCTATACATATATATCTGGAGGTAGTCGCTCCAAATCAATTTTACAGTGAAAACTGCAGGAACTTCAAACCGTCACTAGGAAACAGACTGAGAAACCACAGTAAAATTTTCTCCTGCATTCCGTTCCCTTTGTGCTAAATAAACGAACATCTCTCCACATGCTCAGTTCTGTGTGATAAGTGTGTGTGAAAGCCGTCCTTCAACTAGCTTGTTGGGAAAGCAAAGTTTCATATCATTTGAAAACTGCACTCCTTACATATGTATTGGGAGGTACTCGCTCCAAATCGGTTTTATAGTGAAAAATGCAGGAACATCCAACCGGCATTGGGAAACAGACTGAGAAACCAGAGTAAAAGTTTCTCCTGCAACCTCTTCCCTTTTTGCTAAATGAACGAACGTCTCTAAACATGCTCAGTTCTCAGAGATAAATGTGTGTGAAAGCCGCCCTTCACCTAGCTTGTTGGGATCAAAAAGTTTCTTTTCAGTTGCAAATTGCACTGCCTACATATATATGGGGAGGTACTCGCTCCAACTGGGTTTTACAGTGAAAACTGCAGGAACCTCAAACCGGCACTAGGAAACACACTGAGAAACCAGAGTAAAAGTTTCTCCTGCAAACCATTCCCTTTGTGCTAGATGAACGAACGTCTCTCCACATGCTCAGTTCTGAGAGATAAGTGTGTTTGAAAGCCGTCCATCAACTAGCTTGTTGGGAACACAGAGTTACTTTTCAGTTGCAAACTGCACTCTCTCTATATATATGGGGAGGTACTAGCTACAACTCGGTTTTACAGTGAAAATGCAGTAACTTCAAACCGGCACTAGGAAACACACTGAGAAACCAGAGTAAAATATCTCCTACAACACGTTCCCTTTGTGCGAGATTAACTGTCATCTCTCCACATGCTCAGTTCTGAGAGATATGTGTGTGTTAAAGCCGTCCTTCACCTAGCTTGTTGGGAACACAAAGTTTCTTTTCAGTTGCAAACGGCACTCCATACATATATATGGGGATGTACAGGCTCCAACTCAGTTTTACAGAGAAAACTGCCGGAAATTCAAACCGGCACTAGGAAACACACTGAGAAAACAGAGTAAAAGTTTCTCCTGCAACCCGTTCCCTTTGTGCTAGATGAACGAAAGTCTCTCTACATGCTCTGTTCTGAGATATATGTGTGTGTGCAAGCCGAACTTCACCTAGCTTGTTGGGAACACAAAGTTTCTTTTTGATGCAAACTGCACTACATACATATATATGTGGAGGTACTCGCTCCAACTCGATTTTACAGGGAAAACTTCAGGATCATCTAACTGGCATTAGGAAAAAAACTGAGAATCCAGAGAAAAGTTTCTCCTGCAAACCGTTCTCTTTGTGCTAGATGAACGAACGTCTATCCACATGCTCACTTTTGAGAGATAAGTTTGTGTGAAAGCCGTCCTTCAACTAGCTTGATGGGAACACAAAGTTTCTTTTTGATGCAAACTGCACTACATACATATATATGTGGAGGTACTCGCTCCAACTCGGTTTTACAGTGAAAACTGCAGGAACTTCATACCGGCATTAGGAAAAATACTGAGAATTTAGAATAAAGTTTCACCTGCAACCCGTTCCCTATGTGCTAGATGAACGAACGTCTCTCCACATGCTCAGTTCTGAGAGATAATTGTGGGTGAATGCCGTCCTTCACCTAGCTTGTTGGGAACACAAAGTTTCTTTCAAGTTGCAAAGTGGAATCCATACATATATATGGGGAGTTACTCGCTCCAACTCGGTTTTACAGCGAAAACTGCAGGAATTTCATACCGGCACTAGAAAAAACTCTGAGAATTCACAGTAAAAGTTTCTCCTGGGAAGTGTTCCCTTTGTGCTAGATGAACGAACGTCTCTGCACATGCTCAGATCTGAGAGATAATTTTGTGTGAAAACCGTTCTTCACCAAGCTTGTTGGGAACACAAAGTTTCTTTTCTGTTGCAAACTGCACTCCATACATATATATGGGGAGGTACTGTCTCCAACTCGGTTTTACAGTGAAAACTGCAGGAAATTCAAGCAGGCACTAGGAAACACACTGAGAAACCAGAGTAAAAGTTTCTCTTGCAACCCGTTCCCTTTGTGCTAGATGAACGAACGTCTCTCCACATGCTCATTTCTTAGAGATAAGTGTGTGTGAAAGCCGTCCTTCACCTAGCTTGTAGGGAACACAAAGGTTCTTTAAAGTTGTAAAATGCACTCCATAAATATATATGGGAATGTACTCGCACCAACTCGGTTTTAGAGTGAAAACTGCAGGAAATTCAAAAGGCACTAGGAAACAGACTGAGAAACCAGAGTAAAAGTTCCTCCTGCAAACCGTTCCCATTGTGCTAGATGAATGAAAGTTTCTCCAAATGCTCTGTTCTCAGAGATAATTGAGTGTGAATGTCGTCCTTCACCAATGTTGTTGGGAACACAAAATTTCTTTTCAGTTGCTAAGTTGAATCCATCTATATATATGGGGAGTTACTCGCTCCAACTCGATTTTACAGGGAAAACTTCAGGATCATCTAACTGGCATTAGGAAAAAAACTGAGAATCCAGAGAAAAGTTTCTCCTGCAAACCGTTCTCTTTGTGCTAGATGAACGAAAGTCTCTCCACATGCTCAGTTCTCAGAGTTAAGTGTGTGTGAAAGCCGTCCTTCAACTAGCTTGTTGGGAACAAAAAGTTTCTTTTCAGTTGCAAAGTGGAATCCATACATAAATATGGGGGGTTACTCGCTCCAACCCGATTTTACAGTGAAAACTGCAGGAACATGTAACCGGCATTAGGAAAAAGACTGAGAATCCAATGTAAATATTTCTCCTGCAAACCGTTCCCTTTTTGCTAGATGAACGAAAGTCTATCCACATGCTCAGTTCTGAGAGATAAGTGTGGATGAAAGCCGTCCTTCACCTAGCTTGTTGGGAACACAAATTTTCTTTTCAGTTGCAAACGGCACTCCATACATATATATGGGGATGTACTCGTCCCAACTCGGTTTTACAGTGAAAACTGCAGGAATTTCAAAGCGGTACAAGGAAACACACTGAAAATCCAGAGTAAAAGTTCTTTCTGCAAACCGTTCCCTTTGTGCTAGATGAACGAACGTCTCTCCACATGCTCAGTTCTTAGAAATAAGTGTGTGTGAAAGCCGTCCTTCAACTTGCTTGATGGGAACACAGAGCTTCTTTTCAGTTGCCAAAGGCAATGCATAAATATATACGTGAGGTACTCGCTCCAACTCGGTTTTACAGTGAAAACTGCAGGAAATTCAAACCGGCACTAGGAAGCACACTGAGAAAACAGAGTAAAAGTTTCTCCTGCAAACCGTTCCATTGTGCTAGATGAGCGAACGTCTCTCCACATGCTCAGTTCTCAGAGATAAGTGTGTGTGAAAGCCGTCCTTCACCTAGCTTGTAGGGAACATAAAGTTTATTTTCAGTTGCAAAGTGGTATACTTACATATATATGGGAATTTACTCGCTCCAACTCGGTTTTACAGGGAAAACTGCAGGAACATCTAACCGGCATTAGGAAACATACTGAGAAACCAGAGTAAAAGTTCTTCCTGCAAACCGTTCCTTTTGTGCTAGATGAACGAAAGTCTATCCACATGCTCAGTTCTGAGAGATAAGTGTGGATGAAAGCCGTCCTTCACCTAGCTTGTTGGGAACACAAAGTTTCTTTTCAGTTGCAAACGGCACTCCATACATATATATGGGGATGTACTGGTCCCAACTCGGTTTAACAGTGAAAACTGCAGGAATTTCAAAGCGGTACGTGCAAACACACTGAAAATCCAGAGTAAAAGTTCTTTCTGCAAACCGTTCCCTTTGTGCTAGATGAACGAACGTCTCTCCACATGCTCAGTTCTTAGAAATAAGTGTGTGTGAAAGCCGTCCTTCAACTTGCTTGATGGGAACACAGAGTTTCTTTTCAGTTGCAAAAGGCAATGCATAAATATATACGTTAGGTACTCGCTCCAACTCGATTTTACAGTGAAAGCTGCAGGAAATTCAAACCGGCACTAGGAAGCACACTGAGAAATCAGAGTAAAAGTTTCTCCTGCAACCCGTTCCCTTTTTGCTAGATGAATGAACGTCTCTCCACATGCTCTGTTCTGAGAGATATGTGTGTGTGCAAGCCGACCTTCACCTAGCTTGTTGGGAACACAGAGTTACTTTTCAGTTGCAAACTGCACTCCATACATATATATGGGGAGGGACTCGCTCCAACAAGATTTTACAGTGAAACTGCTGGAACTTCAAACCGGCACTAGGAAACACACTGAGATACCAGAGTAAAAGTTTCTCCTGTAAACCGTTCCCATTGTGCTAGTTGAACGAACGTCTATCCACATGCTCAGTTCTGAGAGATAATTTTGTGTGAAAACCGTTCTTCACCAAGCTTGTTGGGAACAGAAAGTATCTTTTCAGTTGCAAAATGCACTCCATACATATATATCTGGAGGTAGTCGCTCCAAATCAATTTTACAGTGAAAACTGCAGGAACTTCAAACCGTCACTAGGAAACAAACTGAGAAACCACAGTCAAATTTTCTCCTGCATCCCGTTCCCTTTGTGCTAAATAAACGAACATCTCTCCACATGCTCAGTTCTGTGTGATAAGTGTGTGTGAAAGCTGTCCTTCAACTAGCTTGTTGGGAAAGCAAAGTTTCATATCATTTGAAAACTGCACTCCTTACATATGTATTGGGAGGTACTCGCTCAAATCGGTTTTATAGTGAAAAATGCAGGAACATCCAACCGGCATTAGGAAACAGACTGAGAAACCAGAGAAAAAGTTTCTCCTGCAACCTCTTCCCTTTTTGCTAAATGAACGAACGTCTCTCCACATGCTCAGTTCTCAGAGATAAATGTGTGTGAAAGCCGCCCTTCACCTAGCTTGTTGGGATCAAAAAGTTTCTTTTCAGTTGCAAACCGCACTGCCTACATATATATGGGAAGGTACTCGCTCCAACTGGTTTTACAGTGAAAACTGCAGGAACCTCAAACCGGCACTAGGAAACACACTGAGAAACCAGAGTAAAAGTTTCTCCTGCAAACCATTCCCTTTGTGCTAGATGAACGAACGTCTCTCCACATGCTCAGTTCTGAGAGATAAGTGTGTTTGAAAGCCGTCCATCAACTAGCTTGTTGGGAACACAGAGTTTCTTTTCAGTTGCAAACTGCACTCTCTCTATATATATGGGGAGGTACTAGCTACAACTCGGTTTTACAGTGAAAATGCAGTAACTTCAAACCGGCACTAGGAAACACACTGAGAAACCAGAGTAAAATATCTCCTACAACACGTTCCCTTTGTGCGAGATTAACTGTCATCTCTCCACATGCTCAGTTCTGAGAGATATGTGTGTGTTAAAGCCGTCCTTCACCTAGCTTGTTGGGAACACAAAGTTTCTTTTCAGTTGCAAACGGCACTCCATACATATATATGGGGATGTACAAGCTCCAACTCAGTTTTACAGAGAAAACTGCCGGAAATTCAAACCGGCACTAGGAAACACACTGAGAAAACAGAGTAAAAGTTTCTCCTGCAACCCGTTCCCTTTGTGCTAGATGAACGAAAGTCTCTCTACATGCTCTGTTCTGAGATATATGTGTGTGTGCAAGCCGAACTTCACCTAGGTTGTTGGGAACACAGAGTTTCTTTTCAGTTGCAAACTGCAATGCATACATATATATGGGGTTGTACTGGATCCAACTCTGTTTTACAGTGAATACTGCAGGAACTTCATACCGGCATTAGGAAAATGACTGAGAATTTAGAATAAAGTTTCTCCTGCAACCGGTTCCCTATGTGCTAGATGAACGAACTTCTATCCACATGCTCAGTTCAGAGAGATAAGAGTGTGTGAAAGCCGTTCTTCACCTATCTTGTTGGGAACACAGAGTTTCTTTTCAGTTGCAAAGTGGAATCCTTACATATATATGGGGATTTACTCGCTCCAAATTGATTTTACAGGAAAACTGCAGGAACTTCTAACTGGCATTAGGAAACAGACTGAGAAACCAGAGTAAATGTTTTTCCTGCAACCCGTTCCATTTGTGCTAGATGAACGAACGTCTCTCCACATGCTCAATTCTGAGAGATATGTGTGTGTGAAAGCCGTCCTTCACCTAGCTTGTTGGGAACACAAAGTTCTTTTCAGTTGCATACGGCACTCCATACATATATATGGGAAAGTACTCGCTCCAACTAGGATTTACAGTGAAAACTGCAGGAACATCAAACAGGCACTAGGAAACACACTGAGAAACCAAAGTAAAAGTTTCTAATGCAAACAGTTCCCTTTGTGTTAGATAAACGAAAGTCTCTCCACATGCTCAGTTCTGAGAAATAAGTGTGTGTGAAAGCCGCCCTTCACTTATCTTGTAGGGAACACAAAGTTTCTTTTCAGTTGCAAAATGCACTCCATAAATATATATGGGAAGGTACACGCTCCAACTCATTTTTACAGTGAAAACTGCAGGAACTTCAAACCGGCACTAGGAAACAGACTGAGAAACCAGAGTAAAAGTTCCTCCTGCAAACCGTTCCCTTTGTGCTAGATGAATGAAAGTTTCTCCACATGCTCTGTTCTCAGAGATAATTGAGTGTGAATGTCGTCCTTCACCAAGGTTGTTGGGAACACAAAATTTCTTTTCAGTTGCTAAGTTGAATCCATCTATATATATGGGGAGTTACTCGCTCCAACTCGATTTTACAGGGAAAACTTCAGGATCATCTAACTGGCATTAGGAAAAAAATGAGATTCCAGAGAAAAGTTTCTCCTGCAAACCGTTCTCTTTGTGCTAGATGAACGAACGTCTATCCACATGCTCACTTTTGAGAGATAAGTTTGTGTGAAAGCCGTCCTTCAACTAGCTTGATGGGAACACAATGTTTCTTTTTGATGCAAACTGCACTACATACATATATATGTGGAGGTACTCGCTCCAACTCGGTTTTACAGTGAAAACTGCAGGAACTTCATACCGGCATTAGGAAAAATACTGAGAATTTAGAATAAAATTTCACCTGCAACCCGTTCCCTATGTGCTAGATGAACGAACGTCTCTCCACATGCTCAGTTCTGAGAGATAATTGTGGGTGAATGCCGTCCTTCACCTAGCTTGTTGGGAACACAAAGTTTCTTTCAAGTTGCAAAGTGGAATCCATACATATATATGGGGAGTTACTCGCTCCAACTCGGTTTTACAGCGAAAACTGCAGGAATTTCATACCGGCACAAGAAAAATCTCTGAGAATTCACAGTAAAAGTTTCTCCTGGGAAGTGTTCCCTTTGTGCTAGATGAACGAACGTCTCTGCACATGCTCAGATCTGAGAGATAATTTTGTGTGAAAACCGTTCTTCACCAAGCTTGTTGGGAACACAAAGTTTCTTTTCTGTTGCAAACTGCACTCCATACATATATATGGGGAGGTACTGTCTCCAACTCGGTTTTACAGTGAAAACTGCAGGAAATTCAAGCAGGCACTAGGAAACACACTGAGAAACCAGAGTAAAACTTTCTCTTGCAACCCGTTCCCTTTGTGCTAGATGAACGAACGTCTCTCCACATGCTCATTTCTTAGAGATAAGTGTGTGTGAAAGCCGTCCTTCACCTAGCTTGTAGGGAACACAAAGGTTCTTTAAAGTTGTAAAATGCACTCCATAAATATATATGGGAATGTACTCGCACCAACTCGGTTTTAGAGTGAAAACTGCAGGAAATTCAAAAGGCACTAGGAAACACACTGAGAAACAGAGTAAAAATTTCTAATGCAAACAGTTCCATTTGTGTTAGATGAACGAAGTCTCTCCACATGCTCAGTTCTGAGAAATAAGTGTGTGTGAAAGCCGCCCTTCAACTATATTGTAGGGAACACAAAGTTTCTTTTCAGTTGCAATCTGCACTAAATAAATAAATATGGGAAGGTACACGCTCCAACTCGGTTTTACAGTGAAAACTGCAGGAACTTCAAACCGGCACTAGGAAACAGCCTGAGAAACCAGAGTAAAAGATTCTCCTGCAAACCTATCCCTTTGTGCTAGATGAACGAACGTCTCTCCACATGCTCAGATCTCAGAGATAAGTGTGTGTGAAAGCCGTACTTCACATAGCTTGTAAGGAACACAAAGATTCTTTTCAGTTGCAAACTGCACTCCATACATATATATGGGTAGGAACACGCTCAAACTCGATTTTACAGTGAAAACTGCAGGAATATCAAACCGGCACTAGGAAACACAGTGAGAAACCAGAGTAAAAGTTTCTCCTGCAAACCGTTCCCTTTGTGCTAGATGAACGAACGTCTCTCCACATGCTCAGTTCTCAGAGATAAGGGTGTGTGAAAGCCGTCCTTCACCTAGCTTGTAGGGAAAATATAGTTTTTTTTAGTTGCAAAGTGGAATACTTAAATATATATGGGAATTTACTCGCTCCAACTCGGTTTTACAGTGAAAAATGCAGGAACATCTAACCGGCATTAGGAAAAACCTGAGAATCCGGAGTAAAAGTTTCTCTTGCAAACCGTTCCCATTGTGCTAGATGAACGAACGTCTATCCACATGCTCAGTTCTGAGAGATAATTTTGTGTGAAAACCATTCTTCACCAAGCTTGTTGGGAACACAAATTTTCTTTCTTGTTGCAAACTGCACTCCATACAAATATATGGGGAGGTACTCGCTCCAACTCGGTTTTATAGTAAAAATTGCAGGAATTTCAAACCGGCACTAGGAAACACTCTGAGAAAACAGAGTAAATGTTTCTCCTGCAAACCGTTCTTTGTGCTACATGAACGAACGTCTCTCCACATGCTCTGTTCTGAGAGATATGTGTGTGTTCAAGCCGACCTTCACCAGGCTTGTTGGGAACACAGAGTTTCTTTTCAGTTGCAAACGGCACTCCATACATATATATGGGGATGTACAAGCTCCAACTCAGTTTTACAGAGAAAACTGCCGGAAATTCAAACCGGCACTAGGAAACACACTGAGAAAACAGAGTAAAAGTTTCTCCTGCAACCCGTTCCCTTTGTGCTAGATGAACGAAAGTCTCTCTACATGCTCTGTTCTGAGATATATGTGTGTGTGCAAGCCGAACTTCACCTAGCTTGTTGGGAACACAGAGTTTCTTTTCAGTTGCAAACTGCAATGCATACATATATATGGGGTGGTACTGGCTCCAACTCGGTTTTACAGTGAATACTGCAGGAACTTCATACCGGCATTAGGAAAATGACTGAGAATTTAGAATAAAGTTTCTCCTGAAACCGGTTCCCTATGTGCTAGATGAACGAACTTCTATCCACATGCTCAGTTCAGAGAGATAAGAGTGTGTGAAAGCCGTTCTTCACCTATCTTGTTGGGAACACAGAGTTTCTTTTCAGTTGCAAAGTGGAATCCTTACATATATATGGGGATTTACTCGCTCCAAATTGATTTTACAGGAAAACTGCAGGAACTTCTAACTGGCATTAGGAAACAGACTGAGAAAACAGAGTAAATGTTTTTCCTGCAACCCGTTCCATTTGTGCTAGATGAACGAACGTCTCTCCAAATGCTCAATTCTGAGAGATATGTGTGTGTGAAAGCCGTCCTTCACCTAGCTTGTAGGGAACACAAAGGTTCTTTTAAGTTGTAAAATGCACTCCATAAATATATATGGGAATGTACTCGCACCAACTCGGTTTTAGAGTGAAAACTGCAGGAAATTGAAAAGGCACTAGGAAACTTACTGAGAAACAGAGTAAAAATTTCTAATGCAAACAGTTCCATTTGTGTTAGATGAACGAAGTCTCTCCACATGCTCAGTTCTGAGAAATAAGTGTGTGTGAAAGCCGCCCTTCAACTATCTTGTAGGGAACACAAAGATTCTTTTCAGTTTCAATCTGCACTCCATAAATAAATATGGGAAGGTACACGCTCCAACTCATTTTTACAGTGAAAACTGCAGGAACTTCAAACCGGCACTAGGAAACAGACTGAGAAACCAGAGTAAAAGTTCCTCCTGCAAACCGTTCCCTTTGTGCTAGATGAATGAAAGTTTCTCCACATGCTCTGTTCTCAGAGATAATTGAGTGTGAATGCCGTCCTTCACCAAGGTCGTTGGGAACACAAAATTTCTTTTCAGTTGCTAAGTTGAATCCATCTATATATATGGGGAGTTACTCGCTCCAACTCGATTTTACAGGGAAAACTTCAGGATCATCTAACTGGCATTAGGAAAAAAACTGAGAATCCAGAGAAAAGTTTCTCCTGCAAACCGTTCTCTTTGTGCTAGATGAACGAACGTCTATCCACATGCTCACTTTTGAGAGATAAGTTTGTGTGAAAGCCGTCCTTCAACTAGCTTGATGGGAACACAAAGTTTCTTTTTGATGCAAACTGCACTACATACATATATATGTGGAGGTACTCGCTCCAACTCGGTTTTCCAGTGAAAACTGCAGGAACTTCAAACCGGCACTAGGAAACACACTGAGAAATCAGAGTAAAAGTTTCTCCTGCAACCCGTTCCATTTGTGCTAGATGAACGAAAGTCTCTCCACATGCTCTGTTCTGAGATATATGTGTGAGTGCAAGCCGAACTTCACCTAGCTTGTTGGGAACACAGAGTTTCTTTTCAGTTGCAAACTACACTGCATACATATATATGGGGAGGTACTGGCTCCAACTCGGTTTTACAGTGAAAACTGCAGGAACTTCATACCGGCATTAGGAAAAATACTGAGAATTTAGAATAAAGTTTCACCTGCAACCCGTTCCCTATGTGCTAGATGAACGAACGTCTCTCCACATGCTCAGTTCTGAGAGATAATTGTGGGTGAATGCCGTCCTTCACCTAGCTTGTTGGGAACACAAAGTTTCTTTCAAGATGCAAAGTGGAATCCATACATATATATGGGGAGTTACTCGCTCCAACTCGGTTTTACAGCGAAAACTGCAGGAATTTCATACCGGCACTAGAAAACACTCTGAGAATTCAGAGTAAAAGTTTCTCCTGGGAAGTGTTCCCTTTGTGCTAGATGAACGAACGTCTCTGCACATGCTCAGTTCTGAGAGATAATTTTGTGTGAAAATCGTTCTTCACCAAGCTTGTTGGGAACACAAAGTTTCTTTTCTGTGGCAAACTGCACTCCATACATATATATGGGGAGGTACTGTCTCCAACTCGGTTTTACAGTGAAAAGTGCAGGAAATTCAAGCAGGCACTAGGAAACACACTGAGAAACCAGAGTAAAACTTTCTCTTGCAACCCGTTCCCTTTGTGCTAGATGAACGAAAGTCTCTCCACATGCTCATTTCTTAGAGATAAGTGTGTGTGAAAGCCGTCCTTCACCTAGCTTGTAGGGAACACAAAGGTTCTTTTAAGTTGCAAAATGCACTCCATAAATATATATGGGAATGTACTCGCACCAACTCGGTTTTAGAGTGAAAACTGCAGGAAATTCAAAAGGCACTAGGAAACACACTGAGAAACAGAGTAAAAATTTCTAATGCAAACAGTTCCATTTGTGTTAGATGAACGAAGTCTCTCCACATGCTCAGTTCTGAGAAATAAGTGTGTGTGAAAGCCGTCCTTCAACTATCTTGTAGGGAACACAAAGTTTCTTTTCAGTTGCAATCTGCACTCCATAAATAAATATGGGGAGGTACACGCTCCAACTCGGTTTTACAGTGAAACTGCAGGAACTGCAAACCGGCACTAGGAAACAGCCTGAGAAACCAGAGTAAAAGTTTCTCCTGCAAACCTATCCCTTTGTGCTAGATGAACGAACGTCTCTCCACATGCTCAGATCTCAGAGATAAGTGTGTGTGAAAGCCGTACTTCACATAGCTTGTAAGGAACACAAAGATTCTTTTCAGTTGCAAACTGCACTCCATACATATATATGGGTAGGAACACGCTCAAACTCGATTTTACAGTGAAAACTGCAGGAATATCAAACCGGCACTAGGAAACACAGTGAGAAACCAGAGTAAAAGTTTCTCCTGCAAACCGTTCCCTTTGTGCTAGATGAACGAACGTCTCTCCACATGCTAAGTTCTCAGAGATAAGGGTGTGTGAAAGCCGTCCTTCACCTAGCTTGTAGGGAAAATATAGTTTTTTTCAGTTGCAAAGTGGAATACTTAAATATATATGGGAATTTACTCGCTCCAACTCTGTTTTACAGTGAAAAATGCAGGAACATCTAACCGGCATTAGGAAAAACCTGAGAATCCGGAGTAAAAGTTTCTCTTGCAAACCGTTCCCATTGTGCTAGATGAACGAACGTCTCTCCACATGCTCTGTTCTGAGAGATATGTGTGTGTTCAAGCCGACCTTCACCAGGCTTGTTGGGAACACAGAGTTTCTTTTCAGTTGAAAAGTGCACTGCATACATATATATGGGGAGGTACTGGCTCCAAATCTGTTTTACAGTGAAAACTGCAGGAACTTCATACCGGCATTAGGAAAAATACTGAGAATTTCGAATAAAGTTTCTCCTGCAACCCGTTCCCTATGTGCTAGATGAACGAACGTCTATCCACATGCTCAGTTCTGAGAGATAAGTGTGTGTGAAAGCCGTTCTTCACCTAGCTTGTTGGGAACACAGAGTTTCTTTTCAGTTGCAATCGGCACTCCATACATTTATATGGGTAGGTAATCGCTCAAACATGATTTTACAGTGAAATCTGCAGGAACTTCTAACCGGCATTAGGAAACAGACTTAGAAACCAGAGTAAATGTTTCTCCTGCAACCCGTTCCCTTTGTGCTAGATGAACGAACGTCTCTCCACATGATCAGTTCTGAGACATATGTGTGTGTGAAAGCCGTCCTTCACCTAGCTTGTTGGGAACACAATGTTTCTTTTCAGTTGCAAAGTGGAATCCATATATATATATGGGGAATTACTTGCTCCAACTCTGTTTTACAGTGAAAACTGCAGGAACATGTATACCGGCATTAGGAAAAAGACTGAGAATCCAGAGTAAATGTTTCTCCTGCAAACCGTTCCTTTTGTGCTAGATGAACGAAAGTCTATCCTCATGCTAAGTTCTGAGAGGTAAGTGTGGGTGAAAGCAGTCCTTCACCTAGCTTGTTGGGAACACAAAGTTTCTTTTCAGTTGCAAAGTGGAATCCATACATATATATGGGGATTTACTCGCTCCAACTCGGCTTTACAGGGAAAACTGCAGGAACTTCTAAACGGAATTAGGAAACAGACGGAGACACCAGAGTAAAATTTTCTCCTGCATCCCCTTCCAATTCTGCTAGATGAACGAACGTCTCTCCACATGCAAAGTTCTAACAAATAAGTGTGTGTGAAAGCCGTCCTTCCAGTTGCTTGATGGGACAACAGAGTTTCTTTTCAGTTGCAAACGGCACTCCATACATATATATGGGGATGTACAAGCTCCAACTCGGTTTTACAGAGAAAACTGCAGGAACTTCAAACCGGCACTAGGAAACACACTGAGAAAAAAGAGTAAAAGTTTCTCCTGCAACCTCTTCCCTTTGTGCTAGATGAACGAAAGTCTCTCTACATGCTCTGTTCTGAGATATATGTGTGTGTGCAAGCCGAACTTCACCTAGCTTGTTGGGAACACAGAGTTACTTTTCAGTTGCAAACTGCATGGCATACATTTATATGAGGAGGTACTGGCTCCAACTCGGTATTACAGTGAATACTGCAGGAACTTCATACCGGCATTAGGAAAATGACTGAGAATTTAGAATAAACTTTCTCCTGCAACCGGTTCCCTATGTGCTAAATGAACGAACTTCTATCCACATGCTCAGTTCTGAGAGATAAGTGTGTGTGAATGCCGTTCTTCACCTAGCTTGTTGGGAATACAGAGATCCTTTTCAGTTGCAAAGTGGAATCCTTACATATATATGGGGATTTACTCGCTCCAAATTGGTTTTACAGGAAAACTGCAGGAACTTCTAACCGGCATTAGGAAACAGACGGAGACACCAGAGTAAAAGTTTTTCCTGCAACCCGTTCCATTTGTGCTAGATGAACGAACGTCTCTCCACATGCTCAATTCTGAGAGATATGTGTGTGTGAAAGCCGTACTTCACCTAGCTTGTTGGGAACACAAAGTTCTTTTCATTTGCAAACGGCACTTCATACATATATATGGGGATGTACAAGCTCCAACTCGGTTTTACAGTGAAAACTGCAGGAAGTTCAAACCGGCACTAGGAAACACTCTGAGAAACCAGAGTAAATGTTTCTCCTGCAAACCGTTCCTTTGTGCTAGATGAACGAACGTCTTTCCACATGCTCAGTTCTCAGAGAGAAGTGTGTGTGAATGCCTTCCTTCAACTAGCTTGTTGGGAACACAAAGTTTCTTTTCAGTTGCAAAGTGGAATCCATACAAATATATGGGGGGTTAGTCGCTCCAACTCGGTTTTACAGTGAAAACTGCAGGAACATGTAACCGGCATTAGGAAAAAGACTGAGAATCCAGAGTAAATGTTTCTCCTGCAAACCGTTCCCTTTGTGCTAGATGAACGAAAGTCTATTCTCATGCTCAGTTCTGAGAGATAAGTGTGGGTGAAAGCAGTCCTTCACCTAGCTTGTTGTGAACACAAAGTTTCTTTTCAGTTGCAAAGTGGAATCCATACATATATATGGGAGGTTAGTCGCTCCAACTCGGTTTTACAGTGAAAAATGCAGGAACATGTAACCGGCATTAGGAAAAAGACTGAGAATCCAGACTAAATGTTTCTCCTGCAAACCGTTCCCTTTGTGCTAGATGAACGAAAGTCTATTCTCATGCTCAGTTCTGAGAGATAAGTGTGGGTGAAAGCAGTCCTTCACCTAGCTTGTTGGGAACACAAAGATTCTTTTCAGTGGCAAACGGCACTCCATACATATATATGGGGATGTACTCGTCCCAACTCGGTTTAACTGTGAAAACTGCAGGAATTTCAAAGCGGTACGAGCAAACACACTGAAAATCCAGAGTAAAAGTTCTTTCTGCAAACCGTTCCCTTTGTGCTAGATGAACGAACGTCTCTCCACATGCTCAGTTCTTAGAAATAAGTGTGTGTGAAAGCCGTCCTTCAACTTGCTTGATGGGAACACAGAGTTTCTTTTCAGTTGCAAAAGGCAATGCATACATATATACGTTAGGTACTCGCTCCAACTCGATTTTACAGTGAAAGCTGCAGGAAATTCAAACCGGCACTAGGAAGCACACTGAGAAAACAGAGTAAAAGTTTCTCCTGCAACCCGTTCCCTTTGTGCTAGATGAATGAACGTCTCTCCACATGCTCTGTTCTGAGAGATATGTGTGTGTGCAAGCCGACCTTCACCTAGCTTGTTGGGAACACAGAGTTACTTTTCAGTTGCAAACTGCACTCCATACATATATATGGGGAGGGACTCGCTCCAACAAGATTTTACAGTGAAAACTGCTGGAACTTCAAACCGGCACTAGGAAACACACTGAGATACCAGAGTAAAAGTTTCTCCTGTAAACCGTTCCCATTGTGCTAGTTGAACGAACGTCTATCCACATACTCAGTTCTGAGAGATAATTTTGTGTGAAAACCGTTCTTCACCAAGCTTGTTGGGAACAAAAAGTATCTTTTCAGTTGCAAAATGCACTCCATACATATATATTGGGAGGTATTCGCTCCAACTCGATTTTACAGTGAAAACTGCAGGAATTTCAAACCGGCACTAGGAAACACTCTGAGAAACCAGAGTAAAAATTTCTCCTGCAAACTGATCCCTTTGTTCTAGATGAACGAAAGTCACTCCACATGCTCAGTTCTCAGAGAAAAGTGTGTGTGAAAGCCGTCCTTCAACTAGCATGTTGGGAACACAAAGTTTCTTTTCAGTTGCAAAGTTGAATCCATACATATATATGGGGAGTTACTCGATCCAACTCGGTTTTACATTGAAAACTGCAGGAATTCTAACCGGCATTAGGAAAAAGACTGAGAATCCAGAGTAAAATTTTCTCCTGCAAACCGTTCCTTTTGTGCTAGATGAACGAATGTCTGTCCAAATGCTCATTTGTCAGACATAGGTGTGTTAATAAAGTCCTTCCTCTAGCTTGTTGGGAACACAAAGTTTCTTTTCAGTTGCAAACTGCACTCCATACATATATATGGGGAGTTACTAGATCCAACTCGGTTTTACAGTGAAAAATGCAGGAAATTCAAATCGGCACAAGGAAACACACTGAGAAACCAGAGTAAAAGTTTCTCCTGCAAACAGTTCCCTTTGTGCTAGATGAACGAACGTCTCTCCACATGCTCATTTCTCAGAGATAAGTGTTAGTGAAAGCCGTCCTTCACCTAGCTCGTTGGGAACACAATGTTTCTCTTCAGTTGTAAAGTGTAATCCATACATATATATGGGGAGTTACTTGCTCCAACTCGGTTTTACAGGGAAAACTGCAGGAACTTCTAACCGGCATTAGGAAACAGACTGAGAAACCAGAGTAAAAGTTTCTCCTGTAAACCGTTCCATTTGTGCTAGATGAACGAACGTCTCTCCACATGCTCAGTTCTGAGAGATATGTTTCTGTGAAAGCCGTCTTCACTTTGCTTGTTGGGAACACAAAGTTTCTTTTCAGTTGCAAACAGCACTCTATACATATATATCTGGAGGTAGTCGCTCCAAATCAATTTTACAGTGAAAACTGCAGGAACTTCAAACCGTCACTAGGAAACAGACTGAGAAACCACAGTAAAATTTTCTCCTGCATTCCGTTCCCTTTGTGCTAAATAAACGAACATCTCTCCACATGCTCAGTTCTGTGTGATAAGTGTGTGTGAAAGCCGTCCTTCAACTAGCTTGTTGGGAAAGCAAAGTTTCATATCATTTGAAAACTGCACTCCTTACATATGTATTGGGAGGTACTCGCTCCAAATCGGTTTTATAGTGAAAAATGCAGGAACATCCAACCGGCATTGGGAAACAGACTGAGAAACCAGAGTAAAAGTTTCTCCTGCAACCTCTTCCCTTTTTGCTAAATGAACGAACGTCTCTAAACATGCTCAGTTCTCAGAGATAAATGTGTGTGAAAGCCGCCCTTCACCTAGCTTGTTGGGATCAAAAAGTTTCTTTTCAGTTGCAA
The DNA here is from genome assembly GCF_036321535.1 of Camelus dromedarius. Lineage (NCBI taxonomy): Eukaryota > Metazoa > Chordata > Mammalia > Artiodactyla > Camelidae > Camelus > Camelus dromedarius. The sequence continues at coordinate 2,590,873 of NC_087451.1, read as the reverse complement.
ATTGCACTGCCTACATATATATGGGGAGGTACTCGCTCCAACTGGGTTTTACAGTGAAAACTGCAGGAACCTCAAACCGGCACTAGGAAACACACTGAGAAACCAGAGTAAAAGTTTCTCCTGCAAACCATTCCCTTTGTGCTAGATGAACGAACGTCTCTCCACATGCTCAGTTCTGAGAGATAAGTGTGTTTGAAAGCCGTCCATCAACTAGCTTGTTGGGAACACAGAGTTACTTTTCAGTTGCAAACTGCACTCTCTCTATATATATGGGGAGGTACTAGCTACAACTCGGTTTTACAGTGAAAATGCAGTAACTTCAAACCGGCACTAGGAAACACACTGAGAAACCAGAGTAAAATATCTCCTACAACACGTTCCCTTTGTGCGAGATTAACTGTCATCTCTCCACATGCTCAGTTCTGAGAGATATGTGTGTGTTAAAGCCGTCCTTCACCTAGCTTGTTGGGAACACAAAGTTTCTTTTCAGTTGCAAACGGCACTCCATACATATATATGGGGATGTACAGGCTCCAACTCAGTTTTACAGAGAAAACTGCCGGAAATTCAAACCGGCACTAGGAAACACACTGAGAAAACAGAGTAAAAGTTTCTCCTGCAACCCGTTCCCTTTGTGCTAGATGAACGAAAGTCTCTCTACATGCTCTGTTCTGAGATATATGTGTGTGTGCAAGCCGAACTTCACCTAGCTTGTTGGGAACACAGAGTTTCTTTTCAGTTGCAAACTGCAATGCATACATATATATGGGGTGGTACTGGCTCCAACTCGGTTTTACAGTGAATACTGCAGGAACTTCATACCGGCATTAGGAAAATGACTGAGAATTTAGAATAAAGTTTTTCCTGCAACCCGTTCCATTTGTGCTAGATGAACGAACGTCTCTCCACATGCTCAATTCTGAGAGATATGTGTGTGTGAAAGCCGTCCTTCACCTAGCTTGTTGGGAACACAAAGTTCTTTTCAGTTGCAAACGGCACTCCATACATATATATGGGAAAGTACTCGCTCCAACTAGGTTTTACAGTGAAAACTGCAGGAACTTCAAACAGGCACTAGGAAACACACTGAGAAACCAGAGTAAAAGTTTCTAATGCAAACAGTTCCCTTTGTGTTAGATAAACGAAAGTCTCTCCACATGCTCAGTTCTGAGAAATAAGTGTGTGTGAAAGCCGCACTTCACTTATGTTGTAGGGAACACAAAGTTTCTTTTCAGTTGCAAACTGCACTCCATAAATATATATGGGAAGGTACACGCTCCAACTCGGTTTTACAGTGAAAACTGCAGGAACTTCAAACCGGCACTAGGAAACAGACTGAGAAACCAGAGTAAAAGTTCCTCCTGCAAACCGTTCCCATTGTGCTAGATGAATGAAAGTTTCTCCACATGCTCGGTTCTCAGAGATAATTGAGTGTGAATGTCGTCCTTCAACTAGCTTGTTGGGAACAAAAAGTTTCTTTTCAGTTGCAAAGTGGAATCCATACATAAATATGGGGGGTTACTCGCTCCAACCCGATTTTACAGTGAAAACTGCAGGAACATGTAACCGGCATTAGGAAAAAGACTGAGAATCCAATGTAAATATTTCTCCTGCAAACCGTTCCCTTTTTGCTAGATGAACGAAAGTCTATCCACATGCTCAGTTCTGAGAGATAAGTGTGGATGAAAGCCGTCCTTCACCTAGCTTGTTGGGAACACAAAGTTTCTTTTCAGTTGCAAACGGCACTCCATACATATATATGGGGATGTACTCGTCCCAACTCGGTTTTACAGTGAAAACTGCAGGAATTTCAAAGCGGTACAAGGAAACACACTGAAAATCCAGAGTAAAAGTTCTTTCTGCAAACCGTTCCCTTTGTGCTAGATGAACGAACGTCTCTCCACATGCTCAGTTCTTAGAAATAAGTGTGTGTGAAAGCCGTCCTTCAACTTGCTTGATGGGAACACAGAGCTTCTTTTCAGTTGCCAAAGGCAATGCATAAATATATACGTGAGGTACTCGCTCCAACTCGGTTTTACAGTGAAAACTGCAGGAAATTCAAACCGGCACTAGGAAGCACACTGAGAAAACAGAGTAAAAGTTTCTCCTGCAAACCGTTCCATTGTGCTAGATGAGTGAACGTCTCTCCACATGCTCAGTTCTCAGAGATAAGTGTGTGTGCAAGCCGTCCTTCACCTAGCTTGTAGGGAACATAAAGTTTATTTTCAGTTGCAAAGTGGTATACTTACATATATATGGGAATTTACTCGCTCCAACTCGGTTTTACAGGGAAAACTGCAGGAACATCTAACCGGCATTAGGAAACATACTGAGAAACCAGAGTAAAAGTTCTTCCTGCAAACCGTTCCTTTTGTGCTAGATGAACGAAAGTCTCTCCACATGCTCAGTTCTCAGAGTTAAGTGTGTGTGAAAGCCGTCCTTCAACTAGCTTGTTGGGAACAAAAAGTTTCTTTTCAGTTGCAAAGTGGAATCCATACATATATATGGGGGGTTACTCGCTCCAACCCGATTTTACAGTGAAAACAGCAGGAACATGTAACCGGCATTAGGAAAAAGACTGAGAATCCAATGTAAATATTTCTCCTGCAAACCGTTCCCTTTTTGCTAGATGAACGAAAGTCTATCCACATGCTCAGTTCTGAGAGATAAGTGTGGATGAAAGCCGTCCTTCACCTAGCTTGTTGGGAACACAAAGTTTCTTTTCAGTTGCAAACGGCACTCCATACATATATATGGGGATGTACTCGTCCCAACTCGGTTTTACAGTGAAAACTGCAGGAATTTCAAAGCGGTACGAGGAAACACACTGAAAATCCAGAGTAAAAGTTCTTTCTGCAAACCGTTCCCTTTGTGCTAGATGAACGAACGTCTCTCCACATGCTCAGTTCTTAGAAATAAGTGTGTGTGAAAGCCGTCCTTCAACTTGCTTGATGGGAACACAGAGCTTCTTTTCAGTTGCCAAAGGCAATGCATAAATATATACGTTAGGTACTCGCTCCAACTCGGTTTTGCAGTGAAAACTGCAGGAAATTCAAACCGGCACTAGGAAGCACACTGAGAAAACAGAGTAAAAGTTTCTCCTGCAAACCGTTCCATTGTGCTAGATGAGCGAACGTCTCTCCACATGCTCAGTTCTCAGAGATAAGTGTGTGTGAAAGCCGTCCTTCACCTAGCTTGTAGGGAACATAAAGTTTATTTTCAGTTGCAAAGTGGTATACTTACATATATATGGGAATTTACTCGCTCCAACTCGGTTTTACAGGGAAAACTGCAGGAACATCTAACCGGCATTAGGAAACATACTGAGAAACCAGAGTAAAAGTTCTTCCTGCAAACCGTTCCTTTTGTGCTAGATGAACGAAAGTCTCTCCACATGCTCAGTTCTCAGAGTTAAGTGTGTGTGAAAGCCGTCCTTCAACTAGCTTGTTGGGAACAAAAAGTTTCTTTTCAGTTGCAAAGTGGAATCCATACATATATATGGGGGGTTACTCGCTCCAACCCGATTTTACAGTGAAAAATGCAGGAACATGTAACCGGCATTAGGAAAAAGACTGAGAATCCAATGTAAATATTTCTCCTGCAAACCGTTCCCTTTTTGCTAGATGAACGAAAGTCTATCCACATGCTCAGTTCTGAGAGATAAGTGTGGATGAAAGCCGTCCTTCACCTAGCTTGTTGGGAACACAAAGATTCTTTTCAGTTGCAAACGGCACTCCATACATATATATGGGGATGTACTCGTCCCAACTCGGTTTAACTGTGAAAACTGCAGGAATTTCAAAGCGGTACGAGCAAACACACTGAAAATCCAGAGTAAAAGTTCTTTCTGCAAACCGTTCCCTTTGTGCTAGATGAACGAACGTCTCTCCATATGCTCAGTTCTTAGAAATAAGTGTGTGTGAAAGCCGTCCTTCAACTTGCTTGATGGGAACACAGAGTTTCTTTTCATTTGCAAAAGGCAATGCATACATATATACGTTAGGTACTCGCTCCAACTCGATTTTACAGTGAAAGATGCAGGAAATTCAAACCGGCACTAGGAAGCACACTGAGAAAACAGAGTAAAAGTTTCTCCTGCAACCCGTTCCCTTTGTGCTAGATGAATGAACGTCTCTCCACATGCTCTGTTCTGAGAGATATGTGTGTGTGCAAGCCGACCTTCACCTAGCTTGTTGGGAACACAGAGTTACTTTTCAGTTGCAAACTGCACTCCATACATATATATGGGGAGGGACTCGCTCCAACAAGATTTTACAGTGAAAACTGCTGGAACTTCAAACCGGCACTAGGAAACACACTGAGATACCAGAGTAAAAGTTTCTCCTGTAAACCGTTCCCATTGTGCTAGTTGAACGAACGTCTATCCACATGCTCAGTTCTGAGAGATAATTTTGTGTGAAAACCGTTCTTCACCAAGCTTGTTGGGAACAAAAAGTATCTTTTCAGTTGCAAAATGCACTCCATACATATATATTGGGAGGTACTCGCTCCAACTCGGTTTTACAGTGAAAACTGCAGGAATTTCAAACCGGCACTAGGAAACATACTGAGAAACCAGAGTAAAAGTTCTTCCTGCAAACCGTTCCTTTTGTGCTAGATGAACGAAAGTCTCTCCACATGCTCAGTTCTCAGAGTTAAGTGTGTGTGAAAGCCGTCCTTCAACTAGCTTGTTGGGAACAAAAAGTTTCTTTTCAGTTGCAAAGTGGAATCCATACATATATATGGGGGGTTACTCGCTCCAACCCGATTTTACAGTGAAAACTGCAGGAACATGTAACCGGCATTAGGAAAAAGACTGAGAATCCAATGTAAATATTTCTCCTGCAAACCGTTCCCTTTTTGCTAGATGAACGAAAGTCTATCCACATGCTCAGTTCTGAGAGATAAGTGTGGATGAAAGCCGTCCTTCACCTAGCTTGTTGGGAACACAAAGATTCTTTTCAGTTGCAAACGGCACTCCATACATATATACGGGGATGTACTCGTCCCAACTCGGTTTAACTGTGAAAACTGCAGGAATTTCAAAGCGGTACGAGCAAACACACTGAAAATCCAGAGTAAAAGTTCTTTCTGCAAACCGTTCCATTTGTGCTAGATGAACGAACGTCTCTCCACATGCTCAGTTCTTAGAAATAAGTGTGTGTGAAAGCCGTCCTTCAACTTGCTTGATGGGAACACAGAGTTTCTTTTCATTTGCAAAAGGCAATGCATACATATATACGTTAGGTACTCGCTCCAACTCGATTTTACAGTGAAAGATGCAGGAAATTCAAACCGGCACTAGGAAGCACACTGAGAAAACAGAGTAAAAGTTTCTCCTGCAACCCGTTCCCTTTGTGCTAGATGAATGAACGTCTCTCCACATGCTCTGTTCTGAGAGATATGTGTGTGTGCAAGCCGACCTTCACCTAGCTTGTTGGGAACACAGAGTTACTTTTCAGTTGCAAACTGCACTCCATACATATATATGGGGAGGGACTCGCTCCAACAAGATTTTACAGTGAAAACTGCTGGAACTTCAAACCGGCACTAGGAAACACACTGAGATACCAGAGTAAAAGTTTCTCCTGTAAACCGTTCCCATTGTGCTAGTTGAACGAACGTCTATCCACATGCTCAGTTCTGAGAGATAATTTTGTGTGAAAACCGTTCTTCACCAAGCTTGTTGGGAACAAAAAGTATCTTTTCAGTTGCAAAATGCACTCCATACATATATATTGGGAGGTACTCGCTCCAACTCGGTTTTACAGTGAAAACTGCAGGAATTTCAAACCGGCACTAGGAAACACTCTGAGAAACCAGAGTAAAAATTTCTCCTGCAAACTGATCCCTTTGTTCTAGATGAACGAAAGTCACTCCACATGCTCAGTTCTCAGAGAAAAGTGTGTGTGAAAGCCGTCCTTCAACTAGCATGTTGGGAACACAAAGTTTCTTTTCAGTTGCAAAGTTGAATCCATACATATATATGGGGAGTTACTCGATCCAACTCGGTGTTACATTGAAAACTGCAGGAATTCTAACCGGCATTAGGAAAAAGACTGAGAATCCAGAGTAAAATTTTCTCCTGCAAACCGTTCCTTTTGTGCTAGATGAACGAATGTCTGTCCAAATGCTCATTTGTCAGACATAAGTGTGTTAATACCGTCCTTCCTCTAGCTTGTTGGGAACACAAAGTTTCTTTTCAGTTGCAAACTGCACTCCATACATATATATGGGGAGTTACTAGATCCAACTCGGTTTTACAGTGAAAAATGCAGGAAATTCAAATCGGCACAAGGAAACACACTGAGAAACCAGAGTAAAAGTTTCTCCTGCAAACAGTTCCCTTTGTGCTAGATGAACGAACGTCTCTCCACATGCTCATTTCTCAGAGATAAGTGTTAGTGAAAGCCGTCCTTCACCTAGCTCGTTGGGAACACAATGTTTCTCTTCAGTTGTAAAGTGTAATCCATACATATATATGGGGAGTTACTTGCTCCAACTCGGTTTTACAGGGAAAACTGCAGGAACTTCTAACCGGCATTAGGAAACAGACTGAGAAACCAGAGTAAAAGTTTCTCCTGTAAACCGTTCCATTTGTGCTAGATGAACGAACGTCTCTCCACATGCTCAGTTCTGAGAGATATGTTTCTGTGAAAGCCGTCTTCACTTTGCTTGTTGGGAACACAAAGTTTCTTTTCAGTTGCAAACAGCACTCTATACATATATATCTGGAGGTAGTCGCTCCAAATCAATTTTACAGTGAAAACTGCAGGAACTTCAAACCGTCACTAGGAAACAGACTGAGAAACCACAGTAAAATTTTCTCCTGCATTCCGTTCCCTTTGTGCTAAATAAACGAACATCTCTCCACATGCTCAGTTCTGTGTGATAAGTGTGTGTGAAAGCCGTCCTTCAACTAGCTTGTTGGGAAAGCAAAGTTTCATATCATTTGAAAACTGCACTCCTTACATATGTATTGGGAGGTACTCGCTCCAAATCGGTTTTATAGTGAAAAATGCAGGAACATCCAACCGGCATTAGGAAACAGACTGAGAAACCAGAGTAAAAGTTTCTCCTGCAACCTCTTCCATTTTTGCTAAATGAACGAACGTCTCTCCACATGCTCAGTTCTCAGAGATAAATGTGTGTGAAAGCCGCCCTTCACCTAGCTTGTTGGGATCAAAAAGTTTCTTTTCATTTGCAAACTGCACTGCCTACATATATATGGGGAGGTACTCGCTCCAACTGGGTTTTACAGTGAAAACTGCAGGAACCTCAAACCGGCACTAGGAAACACACTGAGAAACCAGAGTAAAAGTTTCTCCTGCAAACCATTCCCTTTGTGCTAGATGAACGAACGTCTCTCCACATGCTCAGTTCTGAGAGATAAGTGTGTTTGAAAGCCGACCATCAACTAGCTTGTTGGGAACACAGAGTTTCTTTTCAGTTGCAAACTGCACTCTCTCTATATATATGGGGAGGTACTAGCTACAACTCGGTTTTACAGTGAAAATGCAGTAACTTCAAACCGGCACTAGGAAACACACTGAGAAACCAGAGTAAAATATATCCTACAACACGTTCCCTTTGTGCTAGATTAACTGTCATCTCTCCACATGCTCAGTTCTGAGAGATATGTGTGTGTTAAAGCCGTCCTTCACCTAGCTTGTTGGGAACACAAAGTTTCTTTTCAGTTGCAAACGGCACTCCATACATATATATGGGGATGTACAGGCTCCAACTCAGTTTTACAGAGAAAACTGCCGGAAATTCAAACCGGCACTAGGAAACACACTGAGAAAACAGAGTAAAAGTTTCTCCTGCAACCCGTTCCCTTTGTGCTAGATGAACGAAAGTCTTTCTACATGCTCTGTTCTGAGATATATGTGTGTGTGCAAGCCGAACTTCACCTAACTTGTTGGGAACACAGAGTTTCTTTTCAGTTGCAAACTGCAATGCATACATATATATGGGGTGGTACTGGCTCCAACTCGGTTTTACAGTGAATACTGCAGGAACTTCATACCGGCATTAGGAAAATGACTGAGAATTTAGAATAAAGTTTCTCCTGCAACCGGTTCCCTATGTGCTAGATGAACGAACTTCTATCCACATGCTCAGTTCAGAGAGATAAGAGTGTGTGAAAGCCGTTCTTCACCTATCTTGTTGGGAACACAGAGTTTCTTTTCAGTTGCAAAGTGGAATCCTTACATATATATGGGGATTTACTCGCTCCAAATTGATTTTACAGGAAAACTGCAGGAACTTCTAACTGGCATTAGGAAACAGACTGAGAAACCAGAGTAAATGTTTTTCCTGCAACCCGTTCCATTTGTGCTAGATGAACGAACGTCTCTCCACATGCTCAATTCTGAGAGATATGTGTGTGTGAAAGCCGTCCTTCACCTAGCTTGTTGGGAACACAAAGTTCTTTTCAGTTGCAAACGGCACTCCATACATATATATGGGAAAGTACTCGCTCCAACTAGGTTTTACAGTGAAAACTGCAGGAACTTCAAACAGGCACTAGGAAACACACTGAGAAACCAGAGTAAAAGTTTCTAATGCAAACAGTTCCCTTTGTGTTAGATAAACGAAAGTCTCTCCACATGCTCAGTTCTGAGAAATAAGTGTGTGTGAAAGCCGCACTTCACTTATGTTGTAGGGAACACAAAGTTTCTTTTCAGTTGCAAACTGCACTCCATAAATATATATGGGAAGGTACACGCTCCAACTCGGTTTTACAGTGAAAACTGCAGGAACTTCAAACCGGCACTAGGAAACAGACTGAGAAACCAGAGTAAAAGTTCCTCCTGCAAACCGTTCCCATTGTGCTAGATGAATGAAAGTTTCTCCACATGCTCTGTTCTCAGAGATAATTGAGTGTGAATGTCGTCCTTCACCAAGGTTGTTGGGAACACAAAATTTCTTTTCAGTTGCTAAGTTGAATCCATCTATATATATGGGGAGTTACTCGCTCCAACTCGATTTTACAGGGAAAACTTCAGGATCATCTAACTGGCATTAGGAAAAAAACAGAGAATCCAGAGAAAAGTTTCTCCTGCAAACCGTTCTCTTTGTGCTAGATGAACGAAAGTCTCTCCACATGCTCAGTTCTCAGAGTTAAGTGTGTGTGAAAGCCGTCCTTCAACTAGCTTGTTGGGAACAAAAAGTTTCTTTTCAGTTGCAAAGTGGAATCCATACATAAATATGGGGGTTTACTCGCTCCAACCCGATTTTACAGTTAAAACTGCAGGAACATGTAACCGGCATTAGGAAAAAGACTGAGAATCCAATGTAAATATTTCTCCTGCAAACCGTTCCCTTTTTGCTAGATGAACGAAAGTCTATCCACATGCTCAGTTCTGAGAGATAAGTGTGGATGAAAGCCGTCCTTCACCTAGCTTGTTGGGAACACAAAGTTTCTTTTCAGTTGCAAACGGCACTCCATACATATATATGGGGATGTACTCGTCCCAACTCGGTTTTACAGTGAAAACTGCAGGAATTTCAAAGCGGTACAAGGAAACACACTGAAAATCCAGAGTAAAAGTTCTTTCTGCAAACCGTTCCCTTTGTGCTAGATGAACGAACGTCTCTCCACATGCTCAGTTCTTAGAAATAAGTGTGTGTGAAAGCCGTCCTTCAACTTGCTTGATGGGAACACAGAGCTTCTTTTCAGTTGCCAAAGGCAATGCATAAATATATAAGTGAGGTACTCGCTCCAACTCGGTTTTACAGTGAAAACTGCAGGAAATTCAAACCGGCACTAGGAAGCACACTGAGAAAACAGAGTAAAAGTTTCTCCTGCAAACCGTTCCATTGTGCTAGATGAGCGAACGTCTCTCCACATGCTCAGTTCTCAGAGATAAGTGTGTGTGAAAGCCGTCCTTCACCTAGCTTGTAGGGAACATAAAGTTTATTTTCAGTTGCAAAGTGGTATACTTACATATATATGGGAATTTACTCGCTCCAACTCGGTTTTACAGGGAAAACTGCAGGAACATGTAACCGGCATTAGGAAAAAGACTGAGAAACCAGAGTAAAAGTTCTTCCTGCAAACCGTTCCTTTTGTGCTAGATGAACGAAAGTCTATCCACATGCTCAGTTCTGAGAGATAAGTGTGGATGAAAGCCGTCCTTCACCTAGCTTGTTGGGAACACAAAGTTTCTTTTCAGTTGCAAACGGCACTCCATACATATATATGGGGATGTACTCGTCCCAACTCGGTTTAACAGTGAAAACTGCAGGAATTTCAAAGCGGTACGTGCAAACACACTGAAAATCCAGAGTAAAAGTTCTTTCTGCAAACCGTTCCCTTTGTGCTAGATGAACGAACGTCTCTCCACATGCTCAGTTCTTAGAAATAAGTGTGTGTGAAAGCCGTCCTTCAACTTGCTTGATGGGAACACAGAGTTTCTTTTCAGTTGCAAAAGGCAATGCATAAATATATACGTTAGGTACTCGCTCCAACTCGATTTTACAGTGAAAGCTGCAGGAAATTCAAACCGGCACTAGGAAGCACACTGAGAAAACAGAGTAAAAGTTTCTCCTGCAACCCGTTCCCTTTTTGCTAGATGAATGAACGTCTCTCCACATGCTCTGTTCTGAGAGATATGTGTGTGTGCAAGCCGACCTTCACCTAGCTTGTTGGGAACACAGAGTTACTTTTCAGTTGCAAACTGCACTCCATACATATATATGGGGAGGGACTCGCTCCAACAAGATTTTACAGTGAAACTGCTGGAACTTCAAACCGGCACTAGGAAACACACTGAGATACCAGAGTAAAAGTTTCTCCTGTAAACCGTTCCCATTGTGCTAGTTGAACGAACGTCTATCCACATGCTCAGTTCTGAGAGATAATTTTGTGTGAAAACCGTTCTTCACCAAGCTTGTTGGGAACAGAAAGTATCTTTTCAGTTGCAAAATGCACTCCATACATATATATCTGGAGGTAGTCGCTCCAAATCAATTTTACAGTGAAAACTGCAGGAACTTCAAACCGTCACTAGGAAACAGTCTGAGAAACCACAGTCAAATTTTCTCCTGCATCCCGTTCCCTTTGTGCTAAATAAACGAACATCTCTCCACATGCTCAGTTCTGTGTGATAAGTGTGTGTGAAAGCTGTCCTTCAACTAGCTTGTTGGGAAAGCAAAGTTTCATATCATTTGAAAACTGCACTCCTTACATATGTATTGGGAGGTACTCGCTCCAAATCGGTTTTATAGTGAAAAATGCAGGAACATCCAACCGGCATTAGGAAACAGACTGAGAAACCAGAGAAAAAGTTTCTCCTGCAACCTCTTCCCTTTTTGCTAAATGAACGAACGTCTCTCCACATGCTCAGTTCTCAGAGATAAATGTGTGTGAAAGCCGCCCTTCACCTAGCTTGTTGGGATCAAAAAGTTTCTTTTCAGTTGCAAACTGCACTGCCTACATATATATGGGAAGGTACTCGCTCCAACTGGGTTTTACAGTGAAAACTGCAGGAACCTCAAACCGGCACTAGGAAACACACTGAGAAACCAGAGTAAAAGTTTCTCCTGCAAACCATTCCCTTTGTGCTAGGTGAACGAACGTCTCTCCACATGCTCAGTTCTGAGAGATAAGTGTGTTTGAAAGCCGTCCATCAACTAGCTTGTTGGGAACACAGAGTTTCTTTTCAGTTGCAAAATGCACTCTCTCTATATATATGGGGAGGTACTAGCTACAACTCGGTTTTACAGTGAAAATGCAGTAACTTCAAACCGGCACTAGGAAACACACTGAGAAACCAGAGTAAAATATCTCCTACAACACGTTCCCTTTGTGCGAGATTAACTGTCATCTCTCCACATGCTCAGTTCTGAGAGATATGTGTGTGTTAAAGCCGTCCTTCACCTAGCTTGTTGGGAACACAAAGTTTCTTTTCAGTTGCAAACGGCACTCCATACATATATATGGGGATGTACAAGCTCCAACACAGTTTTACAGAGAAAACTGCCGGAAATTCAAACCGGCACTAGGAAACACACTGAGAAAACAGAGTAAAAGTTTCTCCTGCAACCCGTTCCCTTTGTGCTAGATGAACGAAAGTCTCTCTACATGCTCTGTTCTGAGATATATGTGTGTGTGCAAGCCGAACTTCACCTAGCTTGTTGGGAACACAGAGTTTCTTTTCAGTTGCAAACTGCAATGCATACATATATATGGGGTGGTACTGGCTCCAACTCTGTTTTACAGTGAATACTGCAGGAACTTCATACCGGCATTAGGAAAATGACTGAGAATTTAGAATAAAGTTTCTCCTGCAACCGGTTCCCTATGTGCTAGATGAACGAACTTCTATCCACATGCTCAGTTCAGAGAGATAAGAGTGTGTGAAAGCGGTTCTTCACCTATCTTGTTGGGAACACAGAGTTTCTTTTCAGTTGCAAAGTGGAATCCTTACATATATATGGGGATTTACTCGCTCCAAATTGATTTTACAGGAAAACTGCAGGAACTTCTAACTGGCATTAGGAAACAGACTGAGAAACCAGAGTAAATGTTTTTCCTGCAACCCGTTCCATTTGTGCTAGATGAACGAACGTCTCTCCACATGCTCAATTCTGAGAGATATGTGTGTGTGAAAGCCGTCCTTCACCTAGCTTGTTGGGAACACAAAGTTCTTTTCAGTTGCAAATGGCACTCCATACATATATATGGGAAAGTACTCGCTCCAACTAGGTTTTACAGTGAAAACTGCAGGAACATCAAACAGGCACTAGGAAACACACTGAGAAACCAAAGTAAAAGTTTCTAATGCAAACAGTTCCCTTTGTGTTAGATAAACGAAAGTCTCTCCACATGCTCAGTTCTGAGAAATAAGTGTGTGTGAAAGCCGCCCTTCACTTATCTTGTAGGGAACACAAAGTTTCTTTTCAGTTGCAAAATGCACTCCATAAATATATATGGGAAGGTACACGCTCCAACTCATTTTTACAGTGAAAACTGCAGAAACTTCAAACCGGCACTAGGAAACAGACTGAGAAACCAGAGTAATAGTTCCTCCTGCAAACCGTTCCCTTTGTGCTAGATGAATGAAAGTTTCTCCACATGCTCTGTTCTCAGAGATAATTGAGTGTGAATGTCGTCCTTCACCAAGGTTGTTGGGAACACAAAAGTTCTTTTCAGTTGCTAAGTTGAATCCATCTATATATATGGGGAGTTACTCGCTCCAACTCGATTTTACAGGGAAAACTTCAGGATCATCTAACTGGCATTAGGAAAAAAACTGAGAATCCAGAGAAAAGTTTCTCCTGCAAACCGTTCTCTTTGTGCTAGATGAACGAACGTCTATCCACATGCTCACTTTTGAGAGATAAGTTTGTGTGAAAGCCGTCCTTCAACTAGCTTGATGGGAACACAAAGTTTCTTTTTGATGCAAACTGCACTACATACATATATATGTGGAGGTACTCGCTCCAACTCGGTTTTACAGTGAAAACTGCAGGAACTTCATACCGGCATTAGGAAAAATACTGAGAATTTAGAATAAAGTTTCACCTGCAACCCGTTCCCTATGTGCTAGATGAACGAACGTCTCTCCACATGCTCAGTTCTGAGAGATAATTGTGGGTGAATGCCGTCCTTCACCTAGATTGTTGGGAACACAAAGTTTCTTTCAAGTTGCAAAGTGGAATCCATACATATATATGGGGAGTTACTCGCTCCAACTCGGTTTTACAGCGAAAACTGCAGGAATTTCATACCGGCACTAGAAAAAACTCTGAGAATTCAGAGTAAAAGTTTCTCCTGGGAAGTGTTCCCTTTGTGCTAGATGAACGAACGTCTCTGCACATGCTCAGATCTGAGAGATAATTTTGTGTGAAAACCGTTCTTCACCAAGCTTGTTGGGAACACAAAGTTTCTTTTCTGTTGCAAACTGCACTCCATACATATATATGGGGAGGTACTGTCTCCAACTCGGTTTTACAGTGAAAACTGCAGGAAATTCAAGCAGGCACTAGGAAACACACTGAGAAACCAGAGTAAAACTTTCTCTTGCAACCCGTTCCCTTTGTGCTAGATGAACGAACGTCTCTCCACATGCTCATTTCTTAGAGATAAGTGTGTGTGAAAGCCGTCCTTCACCTAGCTTGTAGGGAACACAAAGGTTCTTTAAAGTTGTAAAATGCACTCCATAAATATATATGGGAATGTACACGCACCAACTCGGTTTTAGAGTGAAAACTGCAGGAATTTCAAAAGGCACTAGGAAACACACTGAGAAACAGAGTAAAAATTTCTAATGCAAACAGTTCCATTTGTGTTAGATGAACGAAGTCTCTCCACATGCTCAGTTCTGAGAAATAAGTGTGTGTGAAAGCCGCCCTTCAACTATCTTGTAGGGAACACAAAGGTTCTTTTCAGTTGCAATCTGCACTCCATAAATAAATATGGGAAGGTACACGCTCCAACTCGGTTTTACAGTGAAAACTGCAGGAACTTCAAACCGGCACTAGGAAACAGCCTGAGAAACCAGAGTAAAAGATTCTCCTGCAAACCTATCCCTTTGTGCTAGATGAACGAACGTCTCTCCACATGCTCAGATCTCAGAGATAAGTGTGTGTGAAAGCCGTACTTCACATAGCTTGTAAGGAACACAAAGATTCTTTTCAGTTGCAAACTGCACTCCATACATATATATGGGTAGGAACACGCTCAAACTCGATTTTACAGTGAAAACTGCAGGAATATCAAACCTGCACTAGGAAACACAGTGAGAAACCAGAGTAAAAGTTTCTCCTGCAAACCGTTCCCTTTGTGCTAGATGAACGAACGTCTCTCCACATGCTCAGTTCTCAGAGATAAGGGTGTGTGAAAGCCGTCCTTCACCTAGCTTGTAGGGAAAATATAGTTTTTTTTAGTTGCAAAGTGGAATACTTAAATATATATGGGAATTTACTCGCTCCAACTCGGTTTTACAGTGAAAAATGCAGGAACATCTAACCGGCATTAGGAAAAACCTGAGAATCCGGAGTAAAAGTTTCTCTTGCAAACCGTTCCCATTGTGCTAGATGAACGAACGTCTATCCACATGCTCAGTTCTGAGAGATTATTTTGTGTGAAAACCGTTCTTCACCAAGCTTGTTGGGAACACAAATTTTCTTTCCTGTTGCAAACTGCACTCCATACAAATATATGGGGAGGTACTCGCTCCAACTCGGTTTTATAGTAAAAAATGCAGGAATTTCAAACCGGCACTAGGAAACACTCTGAGAAACCAGAGTAAATGTTTCTCCTGCAAACCGTTCCTTTGTGCTACATGAACGAACGTCTCTCCACATGCTCTGTTCTGAGAGATATGTGTGTGTTCAAGCCGACCTTCACCAGGCTTGTTGGGAACACAGAGTTTCTTTTCAGTTGCAAACGGCACTCCATACATATATATGGGGATGTACAAGCTCCAACTCAGTTTTACAGAGAAAACTGCCGGAAATTCAAACCGGCACTAGGAAACACACTGAGAAAACAGAGTAAAAGTTTCTCCTGCAACCCGTTCCCTTTGTGCTAGATGAACGAAAGTCTCTCTACATGCTCTGTTCTGAGATATATGTGTGTGTGCAAGCCGAACTTCACCTAGCTTGTTGGGAACACAGAGTTTCTTTTCAGTTGCAAACTGCAATGCATACATATATATGGGGTGGTACTGGCTCCAACTCGGTTTTACAGTGAATACTGCAGGAACTTCATACCGGCATTAGGAAAATGACTGAGAATTTAGAATAAAGTTTCTCCTGCAACCGGTTCCCTATGTGCTAGATGAACGAACTTCTATCCACATGCTCAGTTCAGAGAGATAAGAGTGTGTGAAAGCCGTTCTTCACCTATCTTGTTGGGAACACAGAGTTTCTTTTCAGTTGCAAAGTGGAATCCTTACATATATATGGGGATTTACTCGCTCCAAATTGATTTTACAGGAAAACTGCAGGAACTTCTAACTGGCATTAGGAAACAGACTGAGAAAACAGAGTAAATGTTTTTCCTGCAACCCGTTCCATTTGTGCTAGATGAACGAACGTCTCTCCACATGCTCAATTCTGAGAGATATGTGTGTGTGAAAGCCGTCCTTCACCTAGCTTGTAGGGAACACAAAGGTTCTTTTAAGTTGTAAAATGCACTCCATAAATATATATGGGAATGTACTCGCACCAACTCGGTTTTAGAGTGAAAACTGCAGGAAATTCAAAAGGCACTAGGAAACACACTGAGAAACAGAGTAAAAATTTCTAATGCAAACAGTTCCATTTGTGTTAGATGAACGAAGTCTCTCCACATGCTCAGTTCTGAGAAATAAGTGTGTGTGAAAGCCGCACTTCACTTATCTTGTAGGGAACACAAAGATTCTTTTCAGTTTCAATCTGCACTCCATAAATAAATATGGGAAGGTACACGCTCCAACTCATTTTTACAGTGAAAACTGCAGGAACTTCAAACCGGCACTAGGAAACAGACTGAGAAACCAGAGTAAAAGTTCCTCCTGCAAACCGTTCCCTTTGTGCTAGATGAATGAAAGTTTCTCCACATGCTCTGTTCTCAGAGATAATTGAGTGTGAATGCCGTCCTTCACCAAGGTTGTTGGGAACACAAAATTTCTTTTCAGTTGCTAAGTTGAATCCATCTATATATATGGGGAGTTACTCGCTCCAACTCGATTTTACAGGGAAAACTTCAGGATCATCTAACTGGCATTAGGAAAAAAACTGAGAATCCAGAGAAAAGTTTCTCCTGCAAACCGTTCTCTTTGTGCTAGATGAACGAACGTCTATCCACATGCTCACTTTTGAGAGATAAGTTTGTGTGAAAGCCGTCCTTCAACTAGCTTGATGGGAACACAAAGTTTCTTTTTGATGCAAACTGCACTACATACATATATATGTGGAGGTACTCGCTCCAACTCGGTTTTCCAGTGAAAACTGCAGGAACTTCAAACCGGCACTAGGAAACACACTGAGAAACCAGAGTAAAAGTTTCTCCTGCAACCCGTTCCATTTGTGCTAGATGAACGAAAGTCTCTCCACATGCTCTGTTCTGAGATATATGTGTGAGTGCAAGCCGAACTTCACCTAGCTTGTTGGGAACACAGAGTTTCTTTTCAGTTGCAAACTGCACTGCATACATATATATGGGGAGGTACTGGCTCCAACTCGGTTTTACAGTGAAAACTGCAGGAACTTCATACCGGCATTAGGAAAAATACTGAGAATTTAGAATAAAGTTTCACCTGCAACCCGTTCCCTATGTGCTAGATGAACGAACGTCTCTCCACATGCTCAGTTCTGAGAGATAATTGTGGGTGAATGCCGTCCTTCACCTAGCTTGTTGGGAACACAAAGTTTCTTTCAAGTTGCAAAGTGGAATCTATACATATATATGGGGATTTTCTCGCTCCAACTCGGTTTTACAGCGAAAACTGCAGGAATTTCATACCGGCACTAGAAAACACTCTGAGAATTCACAGTAAAAGTTTCTCCTGGGAAGTGTTCCCTTTGTGCTAGATGAACGAACGTCTCTGCACATGCTCAGTTCTGAGAGATAATTTTGTGTGAAAATCGTTCTTCACCAAGCTTGTTGGGAACACAAAGTTTCTTTTCTGTGGCAAACTGCACTCCATACATATATATGGGGAGGTACTGTCTCCAACTCGGTTTTACAGTGAAAAGTGCAGGAAATTCAAGCAGGCACTAGGAAACACACTGAGAAACCAGAGTAAAACTTTCTCTTGCAACCCGTTCCCTTTGTGCTAGATGAACGAAAGTCTCTCCACATGCTCATTTCTTAGAGATAAGTGTGTGTGAAAGCCGTCCTTCACCTAGCTTGTAGGGAACACAAAGGTTCTTTTAAGTTGCAAAATGCACTCCATAAATATATATGGGAATGTACTCGCACCAACTCGGTTTTAGAGTGAAAACTGCAGGAAATTCAAAAGGCACTAGGAAACACACTGAGAAACAGAGTAAAAATTTCTAATGCAAACAGTTCCATTTGTGTTAGATGAACGAAGTCTCTCCACATGCTCAGTTCTGAGAAATAAGTGTGTGTGAAAGCCGTCCTTCAACTATCTTGTAGGGAACACAAGTTTCTTTTCAGTTGCAATCTGCACTCCATAAATAAATATGGGAAGGTACACGCTCCAACTCGGTTTTACAGTGAAACTGCAGGAACTGCAAACCGGCACTAGGAAACAGCCTGAGAAACCAGAGTAAAAGTTTCTCCTGCAAACCTATCCCTTTGTGCTAGATGAACGAACGTCTCTCCACATGCTCAGATCTCAGAGATAAGTGTGTGTGAAAGCCGTACTTCACAAAGCTTGTAAGGAACACAAAGATTCTTTTCAGTTGCAAACTGCACTCCATACATATATATGGGTAGGAACACGCTCAAACTCGATTTTACAGTGAAAACTGCAGGAATATCAAACCGGCACTAGGAAACACAGTGAGAAACCAGAGTAAAAGTTTCTCCTGCAAACCGTTCCCTTTGTGCTAGATGAACGAACGTCTCTCCACATGCTAAGTTCTCAGAGATAAGGGTGTGTGAAAGCCGTCCTTCACCTAGCTTGTAGGGAAAATATAGTTTTTTTCAGTTGCAAAGTGGAATACTTAAATATATATGGGAATTTACTCGCTCCAACTCGGTTTTACAGTGAAAAATGCAGGAACATCTAACCGGCATTAGGAAAAACCTGAGAATCCGGGTAAAAGTTTCTCTTGCAAACCGTTCCCATTGTGCTAGATGAACGAACGTCTATCCACACGCTCAGTTCTGAGAGATTATTTTGTGTGAAAACCGTTCTTCACCAAGCTTGTTGGGAACACAAATTTTCTTTCCTGTTGCAAACTGCACTCCATACAAATATATGGGGAGGTACTCGCTCCAACTCGGTTTTATAGTAAAAATTGCAGGAATTTCAAACCGGCACTAGGAAACACTCTGAGAAACCAGAGTAAATGTTTCTCCTGCAAACCGTTCCGTTGTGCTAGATGAACGAACGTCTCTCCACATGCTCTGTTCTGAGAGATATGTGTGTGTTCAAGCCGACCTTCACCAGGCTTGTTGGGAACACAGAGTTTCCTTTCAGTTGAAAAGTGCACTGCATACATATATATGGGGAGGTACTGGCTCCAAATCTGTTTTACAGTGAAAACTGCAGGAACTTCATACCGGCATTAGGAAAAATACTGAGAATTTCGAATAAAGTTTCTCCTGCAACCCGTTCCCTATGTGCTAGATGAACGAACGTCTATCCACATGCTCAGTTCTGAGAGATAAGTGTGTGTGAAAGCCGTTCTTCACCTAGCTTGTTGGGAACACAGAGTTTCTTTTCAGTTGCAATCGGCACTCCATACATTTATATGGGTAGGTACTCGCTCAAACATGATTTTACAGTGAAATCTGCAGGAACTTCTAACCGGCATTAGGAAACAGACTTAGAAACCAGAGTAAATGTTTCTCCTGCAACCCGTTCCCTTTGTGCTAGATGAACGAACGTCTCTCCACATGATCAGTTCTGAGACATATGTGTGTGTGAAAGCCGTCCTTCACCTAGCTTGTTGGGAACACAATGTTTCTTTTCAGTTGCAAAGTGGAATCCATATATATATATGGGGAATTACTCGCTCCAACTCTGTTTTACAGTGAAAACTGCAGGAACATGTATACCGGCATTAGGAAAAAGACTGAGAATCCAGAGTAAATGTTTCTCCTGCAAACCGTTCCCTTTGTGCTAGATGAACGAAAGTCTATCCTCATGCTAAGTTCTGAGAGGTAAGTGTGGGTGAAAGCCGTCCTTCACCTAGCTTGTTGGGAACACAAAGTTTCTTTTCAGTTGCAAAGTGGAATCCATACATATATATGGGGATTTACTCGCTCCAACTCGGCTTTACAGGGAAAACTGCAGGAACTTCTAAACGGAATTAGGAAACAGACGGAGACACCAGAGTAAAATTTTCTCCTGCAACCCCTTCCCATTCTGCTAGATGAACGAACGTCTCTCCACATGCTAAGTTCTAACAAATAAGTGTGTGTGAAAGCCGTCCTTCCAGTTGCTTGATGGGAACACAGAGTTTCTTTTCAGTTGCAAACGGCACTCCATACATATATATGGGGATGTACAAGCTCCAACTCGGTTTTACAGAGAAAACTGCAGGAACTTCTAACCGGCATTAGGAAACAGACGGAGACACCAGAGTAAAAGTTTTTCCTGCAACCCGTTCCATTTGTGCTAGATGAACGAACGTCTCTCCACATGCTCAATTCTGAGAGATATGTGTGTGTGAAAGCCGTACTTCACCTAGCTTGTTGGGAACACAAAGTTCTTTTCATTTGCAAACGGCACTTCATACATATATATGGGGATGTACAAGCTACAACTCGGTTTTACAGTGAAAACTGCAGGAAGTTCAAACCGGCACTAGGAAACACTCTGAGAAACCAGAGTAAATGTTTCTCCTGCAAACCGTTCCTTTGTGCTAGATGAACGAACGTCTTTCCACATGCTCAGTTCTCAGAGAGAAGTGTGTGTGAATGCCGTCCTTCAACTATCTTGTTGGGAACACAAAGTTTCTTTTAAGTTGCAAAGTGGAATCCATAAAAATATATGGGGGGTTAGTCGCTCCAACTCGGTTTTACAGTGAAAACTGCAGGAACATGTAACCGGCATTAGGAAAAAGACTGAGAATCCAGAGTAAATGTTTCTCCTGCAAACCGTTCCCTTTGTGCTAGATGAACGAATGTCTATTCTCATGCTCAGTTCTGAGAGATAAGTGTGGGTGAAAGCAGTCCTTCACCTAGCTTGTTGGGAACACAAAGTTTCTTTTCAGTTGCAAAGTGGAATCCATACATATATATGGGAGGTTAGTCGCTCCAACTCGGTTTTACAGTGAAAAATGCAGGAACATGTAACCGGCATTAGGAAAAAGACTGAGAATCCAGACTAAATGTTTCTCCTGCAAACCGTTCCCTTTGTGCTAGATGAACGAAAGTCTATTCTCATGCTCAGTTCTGAGAGATAAGTGTGGGTGAAAGCAGTCCTTCACCTAGCTTGTTGGGAACACAAAGTTTCTTTTCAGTTGCAAAGTGGAATCCATACATATATATGGGGATTTACTCGCTCCAACTCGGTTTTACAGGGAAAACTGCAGGAACTTCTAAACGGCATTAGGAAACAGACGGAGACACCAGAGTAAAATTTTCTCCTGCAAACCCTTCCCATTGTGCTAGATGAACGAACGTCTCTCCACATGCTCAGTTCTTAGAAATAAGTGTGTGTGAAAGCCGTCCTTCAACTTGCTTGATGGGAACACAGAGTTTCTTTTCAGTTGCAAAATGCAATGCATACATATATATGGGGTGGTACTGGCTCCAACTCGGTTTTACAGTGAAAACTGCAGGAACTTCATACCGGCATTAGGAAAAATACTGAGAATTTAGAATAAAGTTTCTCCTGCAACCCGTTCCCTATGTGCTAGATGAACGAAAGTCTATCCACATGCTCAGTTCTGAGAGATAAGTGTGTGTGAAAGCCGTTCTTCACCTAGCTTGTTGGGAACACAGAGTTTCTTTTCATTTGCAATCAGCACTCCATACAATTATATGGGTAGGTACTCGCTCAAACATGTTTTTACAGTTAAATCTAGGAACTTCTAACCGGCATTAGGAAACAGAATTAGAAACCACAGTAAATGTTTCTCCTGCAACCCGTTCCCTTTGTGCTAGATGAACGAACGTCTCTCCACATGATCAGTTCTGAGAGAAATGTGTGTGTGAAAGCCGTACTTCACCTAGCTTGTTGGGAACACAATGTGTCTTTTCAGTTGCAAAGTGGAATCCATACATATATATGGGGAGTTACTCTCTCCAACTCGGTTTTACAGTGAAAAATGCAGGAATATCTAACCGGCATCAAAAAAAAACTGACAATCCAGAGTAAAAGTTTCTAATGCAACCAGTTCTTTTGTGATAGATGAACGAACTTCTCTGCACATGCTCAGTTCTGAGAGATAATTTTGTGTGAAAACCGTTCTTCACCAAGCTTGTTGGGAACACAAATTTTCTTTCCTGTTGCAAACTGCACTCCATACATATTTATGGGGAGGTACTCGCTCCAACTCGGTTTTATAGTAAAAATTGCAGGAATTTCAAACCGGCACTAGGAAACACTCTGAGAAACCAGAGTAAATGTTTCTCCTGCAAACCGTTCCTTTGTGCTAGATGAACGAACGTCTCTCCACATGCTCTGTTCTGAGAGATATGTGTGTGTTCAAGCCGACCTTCACCAGGCTTGTTGGGAACACAGAGTTTCTTTTCAGTTGCAAAGTGCACTGCATACATATATATGGGGAGGTACTGGCTCCAACTCGGTTTTACAGTGAAAACTGCGGGAACTTCATACCGGCATTAGGAAAAATACTGAGAATTTAGAATAAAGTTTCTACTGCAACCCGTTCCCTATGTGCTAGATGAACGAACGTCTATCCACATGCTCAGTTCTGAGAGATAAGTGTGTGTGAAAGCCGTTCTTCACCTAGCTTGTTGGGAACACAGAGTTTCTTTTCAGTTGCAATCGGCACTCCATTAATTTATATGGGTAGGTACTCGCTCAAACATGATTTTACAGTGAAATCTGCAGGAACTTCTAACCGGCATTAGGAAACAGACTTAGAAACCAGAGTAAATGTTTCTCTTGCAACCCGTTCCCTATGTGCTACATGAACGAACGTCTCTCCACATGATCAGTTCTGAGACATATGTGTGTGTGAAAGCCGTCCTTCACCTAGCTTGTTGGGAACACAAAGTTTCTTTTCAGTTGCAAACGGCACTCCATACATATATATGGGGATGTACTCGTCCCAACTCGGTTTTACAGTGAAAACTGCAGGAATTTCAAAGCGGTACGAGGAAACACACTGAAAATCCAGAGTAAAAGTTCTTTCTGCAAACCGTTCCCTTTGTGCTAGATGAACGAACGTCTCTCCACATGCTCAGTTCTTAGAAATAAGTGTGTGTGAAAACCGTCCTTCAACTTGCTTGATGGGAACACAGAGCTTCTTTTCAGTTGCCAAAGGCAATGCATAAATATATACGTTAGGTACTCGCTCCAACTCGGTTTTACAGTGAAAACTGCAGGAAATTCAAACCTGCACTAGGAAGCACACTGAGAAAACAGAGTAAAAGTTTCTCCTGCAAACCGTTCCATTGTGCTAGATGAGCGAACGTCTCTCCACATGCTCAGTTCTCAGAGATAAGTGTGTGTGAAAGCCGTCCTTCACCTAGCTTGTAGGGAACATAAAGTTTATTTTCAGTTGCAAAGTGGTATACTTACATATATATGGGAATTTACTCGCTCCAACTCGGTTTTACAGGGAAAACTGCAGGAACATCTAACCGGCATTAGGAAACATACTGAGAAACCAGAGTAAAAGTTCTTCCTGCAAACCGTTCCCTTTGTGCTAGATGAACGAAAGTCTCTCCACATGCTCAGTTCTCAGAGTTAAGTGTGTGTGAAAGCCGTCCTTCAACTAGCTTGTTGGGAACAAAAAGTTTCTTTTCAGTTGCAAAGTGGAATCCATACATATATATGGGGGGTTACTCGCTCCAACCCGATTTTACAGTGAAAACTGCAGGAACATGTAACCGGCATTAGGAAAAAGACTGAGAATCCAATGTAAATATTTCTCCTGCAAACCGTTCCCTTTTTGCTAGATGAACGAAAGTCTATCCACATGCTCAGTTCTGAGAGATAAGTGTGGATGAAAGCCATCCTTCACCTAGCTTGTTGGGAACACAAAGTTTCTTTTCAGTTGCAAACGGCACTCCATACATATATATGGGGATGTACTCGTCCCAACTCGGTTTTACAGTGAAAACTGCAGGAACTTCAAACCGGCACTAGGAAACACACTGAGAAAAATGAGTAAAATTTCTCCTGCAACCTCTTCCCTTTGTGCTAGATGAACGAAAGTCTCTCTACATGCTCTGTTCTGAGATATATGTGTGTGTGCAAGCCGAACTTCACCTAGCTTGTTGGGAACACAGAGTTACTTTTCAGTTGCAAACTGCATGGCATACATTTATATGAGGAGGTACTGGCTCCAACTCGGTTTTACAGTGAATACTGCAGGAACTTCATACCGGCATTAGGAAAATGACTGAGAATTTAGAATAAACTTTCTCCTGCAACCGGTTCCCTATGTGCTAAATGAACGAACTTCTATCCACATGCTCAGTTCTGAGAGATAAGTGTGTGTGAATGCCGTTCTTCACCTAGCTTGTTGGGAATACAGAGTTCCTTTTCAGTTGCAAAGTGGAATCCTTACATATATATGGGGATTTACTCGCTCCAAATTGGTTTTACAGGAAAACTGCAGGAACTTCTAACCGGCATTAGGAAACAGACGGAGACACCAGAGTAAAAGTTTTTCCTGCAACCCGTTCCATTTGTGCTAGATGAACGAACGTCTCTCCACATGCTCAATTCTGAGAGATATGTGTGTGTGAAAGCCGTACTTCACCTAGCTTGTTGGGAACACAAAGTTCTTTTCATTTGCAAACGGCACTTCATACATATATATGGGGATGTACAAGCTCCAACTCGGTTTTACAGTGAAAACTGCAGGAAGTTCAAACCGGCACTAGGAAACACTCTGAGAAACCAGAGTAAATGTTTCTCCTGCAAACCGTTCCTTTGTGCTAGATGAACGAACGTCTTTCCACATGCTCAGTTCTCAGAGAGAAGTGTGTGTGAATGCCGTCCTTCAACTAGCTTGTTGGGAACACAAAGTTTCTTTTAAGTTGCAAAGTGGAATCCATACAAATATATGGGGGGTTAGTCGCTCCAACTCGGTTTTACAGTGAAAACTGCAGGAACATGTAACCGGCATTAGGAAAAAGACTGAGAATCCAGAGTAAATGTTTCTCCTGCAAACCGTTCCCTTTGTGCTAGATGAACGAAAGTCTATTCTCATGCTCAGTTCTGAGAGATAAGTGTGGGTGAAAGCAGTCCTTCACCTAGCTTGTTGGGAACACAAAGTTTCTTTTCAGTTGCAAAGTGGAATCCATACATATATATGGGAGGTTAGTCGCTCCAACTCGGTTTTACAGTGAAAAATGCAGGAACATGTAACCGGCATTAGGAAAAAGACTGAGAATCCAGACTAAATGTTTCTCCTGCAAACCGTTCCCTTTGTGCTAGATGAACGAAAGTCTATTCTCATGCTCAGTTCTGAGAGATAAGTGTGGGTGAAAGCAGTCCTTCACCTAGCTTGTTGGGAACACAAAGTTTCTTTTCAGTTGCAAAGTGGAATCCATACATATATATGGGGATTTACTCGCTCCAACTCGGTTTTACAGGGAAAACTGCAGGAACTTCTAAACGGCATTAGGAAACAGACGGAGACACCAGAGTAAAATTTTCTCCTGCAAACCCTTCCCATTGTGCTAGATGAACGAACGTCTCTCCACATGCTCAGTTCTTAGAAATAAGTGTGTGTGAAAGCCGTCCTTCAACTTGCTTGATGGGAACACAGAGTTTCTTTTCAGTTGCAAAATGCAATGCATACATATATATGGGTTGGTACTGGCTCCAACTCGGTTTTACAGTGAAAACTGCAGGAACTTCATACCGGCATTAGGAAAAATACTGAGAATTTAGAATAAAGTTTCTCCTGCAACCCGTTCCCTATGTGCTAGATGAACGAAAGTCTATCCACATGCTCAGTTCTGAGAGATAAGTGTGTGTGAAAGCCGTTCTTCACCTAGCTTGTTGGGAACACAGAGTTTCTTTTCATTTGCAATCAGCACTCCATACAATTATATGGGTAGGTACTCGCTCAAACATGTTTTTACAGTTAAATCTAGGAACTTCTAACCGGCATTAGGAAACAGACTTAGAAACCACAGTAAATGTTTCTCCTGCAACCCGTTCCCTTTGTGCTAGATGAACGAACGTCTCTCCACATGATCAGTTCTGAGAGAAATGTGTGTGTGAAAGCCGTACTTCACCTAGCTTGTTGGGAACACAATGTGTCTTTTCAGTTGCAAAGTGGAATCCATACATATATATGGGGAGTTACTCTCTCCAACTCGGTTTTACAGTGAAAAATGCAGGAATATCTAACCGGCATCAAAAAAAAACTGACAATCCAGAGTAAAAGTTTCTAATGCAACCAGTTCTTTTGTGATAGATGAACGAACTTCTCTGCACATGCTCAGTTCTGAGAGATAATTTTGGGTGAAAACCGTTCTTCACCAAGCTTGTTGGGAACACAAATTTTCTTTCCTGTTGCAAACTGCACTCCATACATATTTATGGGGAGGTACTCGCTCCAACTCGGTTTTATAGTAAAAATTGCAGGAATTTCAAACCGGCACTAGGAAACAATCTGAGAAACCAGAGTAAATGTTTCTCCTGCAAACCGTTCCTTTGTGCTAGATGAACGAACGTCTCTCCACATGCTCTGTTCTGAGAGATATGTGTGTGTTCAAGCCGACCTTCACCAGGCTTGTTGGGAACACAGAGTTTCTTTTCAGTTGCAAAGTGCACTGCATACATATATATGGGGAGGTACTGGCTCCAACTCGGTTTTACAGTGAAAACTGCGGGAACTTCATACCGGCATTAGGAAAAATACTGAGAATTTAGAATAAAGTTTCTACTGCAACCCGTTCCCTATGTGCTAGATGAACGAACGTCTATCCACATGCTCAGTTCTGAGAGATAAGTGTGTGTGAAAGCCGTTCTTCACCTAGCTTGTTGGGAACACAGAGTTTCTTTTCAGTTGCAATCGGCACTCCATTAATTTATATGGGTAGGTACTCGCTCAAACATGATTTTACAGTGAAATCTGCAGGAACTTCTAACCGGCATTAGGAAACAGACTTAGAAACCAGAGTAAATGTTTCTCTTGCAACCCGTTCCCTATGTGCTACATGAACGAACGTCTCTCCACATGATCAGTTCTGAGACATATGTGTGTGTGAAAGCCGTCCTTCACCTAGCTTGTTGGGAACACAAAGTTTCTTTTCAGTTGCAAACGGCACTCCATACATATATATGGGGATGTACTCGTCCCAACTCGGTTTTACAGTGAAAACTGCAGGAATTTCAAAGCGGTACGAGGAAACACACTGAAAATCCAGAGTAAAAGTTCTTTGTGCAAACCGTTCCCTTTGTGCTAGATGAACGAACGTCTCTCCACATGCTCAGTTCTTAGAAATAAGTGTGTGTGAAAACCGTCCTTCAACTTGCTTGATGGGAACACAGAGCTTCTTTTCAGTTGCCAAAGGCAATGCATAAATATATAAGTTAGGTACTCGCTCCAACTCGGTTTTACAGTGAAAACTGCAGGAAATTCAAACCTGCACTAGGAAGCACACTGAGAAAACAGAGTAAAAGTTTCTCCTGCAAACCGTTCCATTGTGCTAGATGAGCGAACGTCTCTCCACATGCTCAGTTCTCAGAGATAAGTGTGTGTGAAAGCCGTCCTTCACCTAGCTTGTAGGGAACATAAAGTTTATTTTCAGTTGCAAAGTGGTATACTTACATATATATGGGAATTTACTCGCTCCAACTCGGTTTTACAGGGAAAACTGCAGGAACATCTAACCGGCATTAGGAAACATACTGAGAAACCAGAGTAAAAGTTCTTCCTGCAAACCGTTCCCTTTGTGCTAGATGAACGAAAGTCTCTCCACATGCTCAGTTCTCAGAGTTAATTGTGTGTGAAAGCCGTCCTTCAACTAGCTTGTTGGGAACAAAAAGTTTCTTTTCAGTTGCAAAGTGGAATCCATACATATATATGGGGGGTTACTCGCTCCAACCCGATTTTACAGTGAAAACTGCAGGAACATGTAACCGGCATTAGGAAAAAGACTGAGAATCCAATGTAAATATTTCTCCTGCAAACCGTTCCCTTTTTGCTAGATGAACGAAAGTCTATCCACATGCTCAGTTCTGAGAGATAAGTGTGGATGAAAGCCATCCTTCACCTAGCTTGTTGGGAACACAAAGTTTCTTTTCAGTTGCAAACGGCACTCCATACATATATATGGGGATGTACTCGTCCCAACTCGGTTTTACAGTGAAAACTGCAGGAATTTCAAAGCGGTACGAGGAAACACACTGAAAATCCAGAGTAAAAGTTCTTTCTGCAAACCGTTCCCTTTGTGCTAGATGAACGAACGTCTCTCCACATGCTCAGTTCTTAGAAATAAGTGTGTGTGAAAGCCGTCCTTCAACTTGCTTGATGGGAACACAGAGCTTCTTTTCAGTTGCCAAAGGCAATGCATAAATATATACGTTAGGTACTCGCTCCAACTCGGTTTTACAGTGAAAACTGCAGGAAATTCAAACCGGCACTAGGAAGCACACTGAGAAAACAGAGTAAAAGTTTCTCCTGCAAACCGTTCCATTGTGCTAGATGAGCGAACGTCTCTCCACATGCTCAGTTCTCAGAGATAAGTGTGTGTGAAAGCCGTCCTTCACCTAGCTTGTAGGGAACATAAAGTTTATTTTCAGTTGCAAAGTGGTATACTTACATATATATGGGAATTTACTCGCTCCAACTCGGTTTTACAGGGAAAACTGCAGGAACATCTAACCGGCATTAGGAAACATACTGAGAAACCAGAGTAAAAGTTCTTCCTGCAAACCGTTCCTTTTGTGCTAGATGAACGAAAGTCTCTCCACATGCTCAGTTCTCAGAGTTAAGTGTGTGTGAAAGCCGTCCTTCAACTAGCTTGTTGGGAACAAAAAGTTTCTTTTCAGTTGCAAAGTGGAATCCATACATATATATGGGGGGTTATTCGCTCCAACCCGATTTTACAGTGAAAACTGCAGGAACATGTAACCGGCATTAGGAAAAAGACTGAGAATCCAATGTAAATATTTCTCCTGCAAACCGTTCCCTTTTTGCTAGATGAACGAAAGTCTATCCACATGCTCAGTTCTGAGAGATAAGTGTGGATGAAAGCCGTCCTTCACCTAGCTTGTTGGGAACACAAAGATTCTTTTCAGTTGCAAACGGCACTCCATACATATATATGGGGATGTACTCGTCCCAACTCGGTTTAACTGTGAAAACTGCAGGAATTTGAAAGCGGTACGAGCAAACACACTGAAAATCCAGAGTAAAAGTTCTTTCTGCAAACCGTTCCCTTTGTGCTAGATGAACGAACGTCTCTCCACATGCTCAGTTCTTAATAATAAGTGTGTGTGAAAGCCGTCCTTCAACTTGCTTGATGGGAACACAGAGTTTCTTTTCAGTTGCAAAAGGCAATGCATACATATATACGTTAGGTACTCGCTCCAACTCGATTTTACAGTGAAAGCTGCAGGAAATTCAAACCGGCACTAGGAAGCACACTGAGAAAACAGAGTAAAAGTTTCTCCTGCAACCCGTTCCCTTTGTGCTAGATGAATGAACGTCTCTCCACATGCTCTGTTCTGAGAGATATGTGTGTGTGCAAGCCGACCTTCACCTAGCTTGTTGGGAACACAGAGTTACTTTTCAGTTGCAAACTGCACTCCATACATATATATGGGGAGGGACTCGCTCCAACAAGATTTTACAGTGAAAACTGCTGGAACTTCAAACCGGCACTAGGAAACACACTGAGATACCAGAGTAAAAGTTTCTCCTGTAAACCGTTCCTATTGTGCTAGTTGAACGAACGTCTATCCACATGCTCAGTTCTGAGAGATAATTTTGTGTGAAAACCGTTCTTCACCAAGCTTGTTGGGAACAAAAAGTATCTTTTCAGTTGCAAAATGCACTCCATACATATATATTGGAAGGTACTCGCTCCAACTCGGTTTTACAGTGAAAACTGCAGGAATTTCAAACCGGCACTAGGAAACACTCTGAGAAACCAGAGTAAAAATTTCTCCTGCAAGCTGATCCCTTTGTTCTAGATGAACGAAAGTCACTCCACATGCTCAGTTCTCAGAGAAAAGTGTGTGTGAAAGCCGTCCTTCAACTAGCATGTTGGGAACACAAAGTTTCTTTTCAGTTGCAAAGTTGAATCCATACATATATATGGGGAGTTACTCGATCCAACTCGGTTTTACATTGAAAACTGCAGGAATTCTAACCGGCATTAGGAAAAAGACTGAGAATCCAGAGTAAAATTTTCTCCTGCAAACCGTTCCTTTTGTGCTAGATGAACGAATGTCTGTCCAAATGCTCATTTGTCAGACATAGGTGTGTTAATACCGTCCTTCCTCTAGCTTGTTGGGAACACAAAGTTTCATTTCAGTTGCAAACTGCACTCCATACATATATATGGGGAGTTACTAGATCCAACTCGGTTTTACAGTGAAAAATGCAGGAAATTCAAATCGGCACAAGGAAACACACTGAGAAACCAGAGTAAAAGTTTCTCCTGCAAACAGTTCCCTTTGTGCTAGATGAACGAACGTCTCTCCACATGCTCATTTCTCAGAGATAAGTGTTAGTGAAAGCCGTCCTTCACCTAGCTCGTTGGGAACACAATGTTTCTCTTCAGTTGTAAAGTGTAATCCATACATATATATGGGGAGTTACTTGCTCCAACTCGGTTTTACAGGGAAAACTGCAGGAACTTCTAACCGGCATTAGGAAACAGACTGAGAAACCAGAGTAAAAGTTTCTCCTGTAAACCGTTCCCTTTGTGCTAGATGAACGAACGTCTCTCCACATGCTCAGTTCTGAGAGATATGTTTCTGTGAAAGCCGTCTTCACTTTGCTTGTTGGGAACACAAAGTTTCTTTTCAGTTGCAAACAGCACTCTATACATATATATCTGGAGGTAGTCGCTCCAAATCAATTTTACAGTGAAAACTGCAGGAACTTCAAACCGTCACTAGGAAACAGACTGAGAAACCACAGTAAAATTTTCTCCTGCATTCCGTTCCCTTTGTGCTAAATAAACGAACATCTCTCCACATGCTCAGTTCTGTGTGATAAGTGTGTGTGAAAGCCGTCCTTCAACTAGCTTGTTGGGAAAGCAAAGTTTCATATCATTTGAAAACTGCACTCCTTACATATGTATTGGGAGGTACTCGCTCCAAATCGGTTTTATAGTGAAAAATGCAGGAACATCCAACCGGCATTAGGAAACAGACTGAGAAACCAGAGTAAAAGTTTCTCCTGCAACCTCTTCCTTTTTGCTAAATGAACGAACGTCTCTCCACATGCTCAGTTCTCAGAGATAAATGTGTGTGAAAGCCGCCCTTCACCTAGCTTGTTGGGATCAAAAAGTTTCTTTTCAGTTGCAAACTGCACTGCCTACATATATATGGGGAGGTACTCGCTCCAACTGGGTTTTACAGTGAAAACTGCAGGAACCTCAAACCGGCACTAGGAAACACACTGAGAAACCAGAGTAAAAGTTTCTCCTGCAAACCATTCCCTTTGTGCTAGATGAACGAACGTCTCTCCACATGCTCAGTTCTGAGAGATAAGTGTGTTTGAAAGCCGTCCATCAACTAGCTTGTTGGGAACACAGAGTTTCTTTTCAGTTGCAAACTGCACTCTCTCTATATATATGGGGAGGTACTAGCTACAACTCGGTTTTACAGTGAAAATGCAGTAACTTCAAACCGGCACTAGGAAACACACTGAGAAACCAGAGTAAAATATCTCCTACAACACGTTCCCTTTGTGCTAGATTAACTGTCATCTCTCCACATGCTCAGTTCTGAGAGATATGTGTGTGTTAAAGCCGTCCTTCACCTAGCTTGTTGGGAACACAAAGTTTCTTTTCAGTTGCAAACGGCACTCCATACATATATATGGGGATGTACAGGCTCCAACTCAGTTTTACAGAGAAAACTGCCGGAAATTCAAACCGGCACTAGGAAACACACTGAGAAAACAGAGTAAAAGTTTCTCCTGCAAACCGTTCCCTTTGTGCTAGATGAACGAAAGTCTCTCTACATGCTCTGTTCTGAGATATATGTGTGTGTGCAAGCCGAACTTCACCTAGCTTGTTGGGAACACAGAGTTTCTTTTCAGTTGCAAACTGCAATGCATACATATATATGGGGTGGTACTGGCTCCAACTCGGTTTTACAGTGAATACTGCAGGAACTTCATACCGGCATTAGGAAAATGACTGAGAATTTAGAATAAAGTTTCTCCTGCAACCGGTTCCCTATGTGCTAGATGAACGAACTTCTATCCACATGCTCAGTTCAGAGAGATAAGAGTGTGTGAAAGCCGTTCTTCACCTATCTTGTTGGGAACACAGAGTTTCTTTTCAGTTGCAAAGTGGAATCCTTACATATATATGGGGATTTACTCGCTCCAAATTGATTTTACAGGAAAACTGCAGGAACTTCTAACTGGCATTAGGAAACAGACTGAGAAACCAGAGTAAATGTTTTTCCTGCAACCCGTTCCATTTGTGCTAGATGAACGAACGTCTCTCCACATGCTCAATTCTGAGAGATATGTGTGTGTGAAAGCCGTCCTTCACCTAGCTTGTTGGGAACACAAAGTTCTTTTCAGTTGCAAACGGCACTCCATACATATATATGGGAAAGTACTCGCTCCAACTAGGTTTTACAGTGAAAACTGCAGGAACTTCAAACAGGCACTAGGAAACACACTGAGAAACCAGAGTAAAAGTTTCTAATGCAAACAGTTCCCTTTGTGTTAGATAAACGAAAGTCTCTCCACATGCTCAGTTCTGAGAAATAAGTGTGTGTGAAAGCCGCACTTCACTTATCTTGTAGGGAACACAAAGTTTCTTTTCAGTTGCAAACTGCACTCCATAAATATATATGGGAAGGTACACGCTCCAACTCGGTTTTACAGTGAAAACTGCAGGAAATTCAAACCGGCACTAGGAAACAGACTGAGAAACCAGAGTAAAAGTTCCTCCTGCAAACCGTTCCCATTGTGCTAGATGAATGAAAGTTTCTCCACATGCTCTGTTCTCAGAGATAATTGAGTGTGAATGTCGTCCTTCACCAAGGTTGTTGGGAACACAAAATTTCTTTTCAGTTGCTAAGTTGAATCCATCTATATATATGGGGAGTTACTTGCTCCAACCCGATTTTACAGTGAAAACAGCAGGAACATGTAACCGGCATTAGGAAAAAGACTGAGAATCCAATGTAAATATTTCTCCTGCAAACCGTTCCCTTTTTGCTACATGAACGAAAGTCTATCCACATGCTCAGTTCTGAGAGATAATTGTGGATGAAAGCCGTCCTTCACCTAGCTTGTTGGGAACACAAAGTTTCTTTTCAGTTGCAAACGGCACTCCATACATATATATGGGGATGTACTCGTCCCAACTCGGTTTAACAGTGAAAACTGCAGGAATTTCAAAGCGGTACGTGCAAACACACTGAAAATCCAGAGTAAAAGTTCTTTCTGCAAACCGTTCCCTTTGTGCTAGATGAACGAACGTCTCTCCACATGCTCAGTTCTTAGAAATAAGTGTGTGTGAAAGCCGTCCTTCAACTTGCTTGATGGGAACACAGAGTTTCTTTTCAGTTGCAAAAGGCAATGCATAAATATATACGTTAGGTACTCGCTCCAACTCGATTTTACAGTGAAAGCTGCAGGAAATTCAAACCGGCACTAGGAAGCACACTGAGAAAACAGAGTAAAAGTTTCTCCTGCAACCCGTTCCCTTTTTGCTAGATGAATGAACGTCTCTCCACATGCTCTGTTCTGAGAGATATGTGTGTGTGCAAGCCGACCTTCACCTAGCTTGTTGGGAACACAGAGTTACTTTTCAGTTGCAAACTGCACTCCATACATATATATGGGGAGGGACTCGCTCCAACAAGATTTTACAGTGAAACTGCTGGAACTTCAAACCGGCACTAGGAAACACACTGAGATACCAGAGTAAAAGTTTCTCCTGTAAACCGTTCCCATTGTGCTAGTTGAACGAACGTCTATCCACATGCTCAGTTCTGAGAGATAATTTTGTGTGAAAACCGTTCTTCACCAAGCTTGTTGGGAACAAAAAGTATCTTTTCAGTTGCAAAATGCACTCCATACATATATATATGGAGGTAGTCGCTCCAAATCAATTTTACAGTGAAAACTGCAGGAACTTCAAACCGTCACTAGGAAACAGACTGAGAAACCACAGTAAAATTTTCTCCTGCATCCCGTTCCCTTTGTGCTAAATAAACGAACATCTCTCCACATGCTCAGTTCTGTGTGATAAGTGTGTGTGAAAGCTGTCCTTCAACTAGCTTGTTGGGAAAGCAAAGTTTCATATCATTTGAAAACTGCACTCCTTACATATGTATTGGGAGGTACTCGCTCCAAATCGGTTTTATAGTGAAAAATGCAGGAACATCCAACCGGCATTAGGAAACAGACTGAGAAACCAGAGAAAAAGTTTCTCCTGCAACCTCTTCCCTTTTTGCTAAATGAACGAACGTCTCTCCACATGCTCAGTTCTCAGAGATAAATGTGTGTGAAAGCCGCCCTTCACCTAGCTTGTTGGGATCAAAAAGTTTCTTTTCAGTTGCAAACTGCACTGCCTACATATATATGGGAAGGTACTCGCACCAACTGGGTTTTACAGTGAAAACTGCAGGAACCTCAAACCGGCACTAGGAAACACACTGAGAAACCAGAGTAAAATATCTCCTACAACACGTTCCCTTTGTGCTAGATTAACTGTCATCTCTCCACATGCTCAGTTCTGAGAGATATGTGTGTGTTAAAGCCGTCCTTCACCTAGCTTGTTGGGAACACAAAGTTTCTTTTCAGTTGCAAACGGCACTCCATACATATATATGGGGATGTACAAGCTCCAACTCAGTTTTACAGAGAAAACTGCCGGAAATTCAAACCGGCACTAGGAAACACACTGAGAAAACAGAGTAAAAGTTTCTCCTGCAACCCGTTCCCTTTGTGCTAGATGAACGAAAGTCTCTCTATATGCTCTGTTCTGAGATATATGTGTGTGTGCAAGCCGAACTTCACCTAGGTTGTTGGGAACACAGAGTTTCTTTTCAGTTGCAAACTGCAATGCATACATATATATGGGGTGGTACTGGCTCCAACTCTGTTTTACAGTGAATACTGCAGGAACTTCATACCGGCATTAGGAAAATGACTGAGAATTTAGAATAAAGTTTCTCCTGCAACCGGTTCCCTATGTGCTAGATGAACGAACTTCTATCCACATGCTCAGTTCAGAGAGATAAGAGTGTGTGAAAGCGGTTCTTCACCTATCTTGTTGGGAACAAAGAGTTTCTTTTCAGTTGCAAAGTGGAATCCTTACATATATATGGGGATTTACTCGCTCCAAATTGATTTTACAGGAAAACTGCAGGAACTTCTAACTGGCATTAGGAAACAGACTGAGAAACCAGAGTAAATGTTTTTCCTGCAACCCGTTCCATTTGTGCTAGATGAACGAACGTCTCTCCACATGCTCAATTCTGAGAGATATGTGTGTGTGAAAGCCGTCCTTCACCTAGCTTGTTGGGAACACAAAGTTCTTTTCAGTTGCAAATGGCACTCCATACATATATATGGGAAAGTACACGCTCCAACTAGGTTTTACAGTGAAAACTGCAGGAACTTCAAACAGGCACTAGGAAACACACTGAGAAACCAAAGTAAAAGTTTCTAATGCAAACAGTTCCCTTTGTGTTAGATAAACGAAAGTCTCTCCACATGCTCAGTTCTGAGAAATAAGTGTGTGTGAAAGCCGCCCTTCACTTATCTTGTAGGGAACACAAAGTTTCTTTTCAGTTGCAAAATGCACTCCATAAATATATATGGGAAGGTACACGCTCCAACTCATTTTTACAGTGAAAACTGCAGGAACTTCAAACCGGCACTAGGAAACAGACTGAGAAACCAGAGTAAAAGTTCCTCCTGCAAACCGTTCCCTTTGTGCTAGATGAATGAAAGTTTCTCCACATGCTCTGTTCTCAGAGATAATTGAGTGTGAATGTCGTCCTTCATCAAGGTTTTTGGGAACACAAAATTCTTTTCAGTTGCTAAGTTGAATCCATCTATATATATGGGGAGTTACTCGCTCCAACTCGATTTTACAGGGAAAACTTCAGGATCATCTAACTGGCATTAGGAAAAAAACTGAGAATCCAGAGAAAAGTTTCTCCTGCAAACCGTTCTCTTTGTGCTAGATGAACGAACGTCTATCCACATGCTCACTTTTGAGGGATAAGTTTGTGTGAAAGCCGTCCTTCAACTAGCTTGATGGGAACACAAAGTTTCTTTTTGATGCAAACTGCACTACATACATATATATGTGGAGGTACTCGCTCCAACTCGGTTTTACAGTGAAAACTGCAGGAACTTCATACCGGCATTAGGAAAAATACTGAGAATTTAGAATAAAGTTTCACCTGCAACCCGTTCCCTATGTGCTAGATGAACGAACGTCTCTCCACATGCTCAGTTCTGAGAGATAATTGTGGGTGAATGCCGTCCTTCACCTAGCTTGTTGGGAACACAAAGTTTCTTTCAAGTTGCAAAGTGGAATCCATACATATATATGGGGAGTTACTCGCTCCAACTCGGTTTTACAGCGAAAACTGCAGGAATTTCATACCGGCACTAGAAAAAACTCTGAGAATTCAGAGTAAAAGTTTCTCCTGGGAAGTGTTCCCTTTGTGCTAGATGAACGAACGTCTCTGCACATGCTCAGATCTGAGAGATAATTTTGTGTGAAAACCGTTCTTCATCAAGCTTGTTGGGAACACAAAGTTTCTTTTCTGTTGCAAACTGCACTCCATACATATATATGGGGAGGTACTGTCTCCAACTCGGTTTTACAGTGAAAACTGCAGGAAATTCAAGCAGGCACTAGGAAACACACTGAGAAACCAGAGTGAAACTTTCTCTTGCAACCCGTTCCCTTTGTGCTAGATGAACGAACGTCTCTCCACATGCTCATTTCTTAGAGATAAGTGTGTGTGAAAGCCGTCCTTCACCTAGCTTGTAGGGAACACAAAGGTTCTTTAAAGTTGTAAAATGCACTCCATAAATATATATGGGAATGTACTCGCACCAACTCGGTTTTAGAGTGAAAACTGCAGGAAATTCAAAAGGCACAAGGAAACACACTGAGAAACAGAGTAAAAATTTCTAATGCAAACAGTTCCATTTGTGTTAGATGAACGAAGTCTCTCCACATGCTCAGTTCTGAGAAATAAGTGTGTGTGAAAGCCGCCCTTCAACTATCTTGTAGGGAACACAAAGTTTCTTTTCAGTTGCAATCTGCACTAAATAAATAAATATGGGAAGGTACACGCTCCAACTCGGTTTTACAGTGAAAACTGCAGGAACTTCAAACCGGCACTAGGAAACAGCCTGAGAAACCAGAGTAAAAGATTCTCCTGCAAACCTATCCCTTTGTGCTAGATGAACGAACGTCTCTCCACATGCTCAGATCTCAGAGATAAGTGTGTGTGAAAGCCGTACTTCACATAGCTTGTAAGGAACACAAAGATTCTTTTCAGTTGCAAACTGCACTCCATACATATATATGGGTAGGAACACGCTCAAACTCGATTTTACAGTGAAAACTGCAGGAATATCAAACCGGCACTAGGAAACACAGTGAGAAACCAGAGTAAAAGTTTCTCCTGCAAACCGTTCCCTTTGTGCTAGATGAACGAACGTCTCTCCACATGCTCAGTTCTCAGAGATAAGGGTGTGTGAAAGCCGTCCTTCACCTAGCTTGTAGGGAAAATATAGTTTTTTTTAGTTGCAAAGTGGAATACTTAAATATATATGGGAATTTACTCGCTCCAACTCGGTTTTACAGTGAAAAATGCAGGAACATCTAACCGGCATTAGGAAAAACCTGAGAATCCGGAGTAAAAGTTTCTCTTGCAAACCGTTCCCATTGTGCTAGATGAACGAACGTCTATCCACATGCTCAGTTCTGAGAGATTATTTTGTGTGAAAACCGTTCTTCACCAAGCTTGTTGGGAACACAAATTTTCTTTCCTGTTGCAAACTGCACTCCATAGAAATATATGGGGAGGTACTCGCTCCAACTCGGTTTTATAGTAAAAATTGCAGGAATTTCAAACCGGCACTAGGAAACACTCTGAGAAACCAGAGTAAATGTTTCTCCTGCAAACCGTTCCTTTGTGCTACATGAACAAACGTCTCTCCACATGCTCTGTTCAGAGAGATATGTGTGTGTTCAAGCCGACCTTCACCAGGCTTGTTGGGAACACAGAGTTTCTTTTCAGTTGCAAACGGCACTCCATACATATATATGGGGACGTACAAGCTCCAACACAGTTTTACAGAGAAAACTGCCGGAAATTCAAACCGGCACTAGGAAACACACTGAGAAAACAGAGTAAAAGTTTCTCCTGCAACCCGTTCCCTTTGTGCTAGATGAACGAAAGTCTCTCTACATGCTCTGTTCTGAGATATATGTGTGTGTGCAAGCCGAACTTCACCTAGCTTGTTGGGAACACAGAGTTTCTTTTCAGTTGCAAACTGCAATGCATACATATATATGGGGTGGTACTGGCTCCAACTCGGTTTTACAGTGAATACTGCAGGAACTTCATACCGGCATTAGGAAAATGATTGAGAATTTAGAATAAAGTTTCTCCTGCAACCGGTTCCCTATGTGCTAGATGAACGAACTTCTATCCACATGCTCAGTTCAGAGAGATAAGAGTGTGTGAAAGCCGTTCTTCACCTATCTTGTTGGGAACACAGAGTTTCTTTTCAGTTGCAAAGTGGAATCCTTACATATATATTGGGATTTACTCGCTCCAAATTGATTTTACAGGAAAACTGCAGGAACTTCTAACTGGCATTAGGAAACAGACTGAGAAAACAGAGTAAATGTTTTTCCTGCAACCCGTTCCATTTGTGCTAGATGAACGAACGTCTCTCCACATGCTCAATTCTGAGAGATATGTGTGTGTGAAAGCCGTCCTTCACCTAGCTTGTAGGGAACACAAAGGTTCTTTTAAGTTGTAAAATGCACTCCATAAATATATATGGGAATGTACTCGCACCAACTCGGTTTTAGAGTGAAAACTGCAGGAAATTCAAAAGGCACTAGGAAACACACTGAGAAACAGAGTAAAAATTTCTAATGCAAACAGTTCCATTTGTGTTAGATGAACGAAGTCTCTCCACATGCTCAGTTCTGAGAAATAAGTGTGTGTGAAAGCCGCCCTTCAACTATCTTGTAGGGAACACAAAGATTCTTTTCAGTTTCAATCTGCACTCCATAAATAAATATGGGAAGGTACACGCTCCAACTCATTTTTACAGTGAAAACTGCAGGAACTTCAAACCGGCACTAGGAAACAGACTGAGAAACCAGAGTAAAAGTTCCTCCTGCAAACCGTTCCCTTTGTGCTAGATGAATGAAAGTTTCTCCACATGCTCTGTTCTCAGAGATAATTGAGTGTGAATGCCGTCCTTCACCAAGGTTGTTTGGAACACAAAATTTCTTTTCAGTTGCTAAGTTGAATCCATCTATATATATGGGTAGTTACTCGCTCCAACTCGATTTTACAGGGAAAACTTCAGGATCATCTAACTGGCATTAGGAAAAAAACTGAGAATCCAGAGAAAAGTTTCTCCTGCAAACCGTTCTCTTTGTGCTAGATGAACGAACGTCTATCCACATGCTCACTTTTGAGAGATAAGTTTGTGTGAAAGCCGTCCTTCAACTAGCTTGATGGGAACACAAAGTTTCTTTTTGATGCAAACTGCACTACATACATATATATGTGGAGGTACTCGCTCCAACTCGGTTTTCCAGTGAAAACTGCAGGAACTTCAAACCGGCACTAGGAAACACACTGAGAAACCAGAGTAAAAGTTTCTCCTGCAACCCGTTCCATTTGTGCTAGATGAACGAAAGTCTCTCCACATGCTCTGTTCTGAGATATATGTGTGAGTGCAAGCCGAACTTCACCTAGCTTGTTGGGAACACAAAGTTTCTTTTCAGTTGCAAACTGCACTGCATACATATATATGGGGAGGTACTGGCTCCAACTCGGTTTTACAGTGAAAACTGCAGGAACTTCATACCGGCATTAGGAAAAATACTGAGAATTTAGAATAAAGTTTCACCTGCAACCCGTTCCCTATGTGCTAGATGAACGAACGTCTCTCCACATGCTCAGTTCTGAGAGATAATTGTGGGTGAATGCCGTCCTTCACCTAGCTTGTTGGGAACACAAAGTTTCTTTCAAGTTGCAAAGTGGAATCCATACATATATATGGGGATTTACTCGCTCCAACACGGTTTTACAGCGAAAACTGCAGGAATTTCATACCGGCACTTGAAAACACTCTGAGAATTCAGAGTAAAAGTTTCTCCTGGGAAGTGTTCCCTTTGTGCTAGATGAACGAACGTCTCTGCACATGCTCAGTTCTGAGAGATAATTTTGTGTGAAAATCGTTCTTCACCAAGCTTGTTGGGAACGCAAAGTTTCTTTTCTGTGGCTAACTGCACTCCATACATATATATGGGGAGGTACTGTCTCCAACTCGGTTTTACAGTGAAAAGTGCAGGAAATTCAAGCAGGCACTAGGAAACACACTGAGAAACCAGAGTAAAACTTTCTCTTGCAACCCGTTCCCTTTGTGTTAGATGAACGAACGTCTCTCCACATGCTCATTTCTTAGAGATAAGTGTGTGTGAAAGCCGTCCTTCACCTAGCTTGTAGGGAATACAAAGGTTCTTTTAAGTTGCAAAATGCACTCCATAAATATATATGGGAATGTACTCGCACCAACTCGGTTTTAGAGTGAAAACTGTAGGAAATTCAAAAGGCACTAGGAAACACACTGAGAAACAGAGTAAAAATTTCTAATGCAAACTGTTCCATTTGTGTTAGATGAACGAAGTCTCTCCACAAGCTCAGTTCTTAGAAATAAGTGTGTGTGAAAGCCGTCCTTCAACTATCTTGTAGGGAACACAAAGTTTCTTTTCAGTTGCAATCTGCACTCCATAAATAAATATGGGAAGGTACACGCTCCAACTCGGTTTTACAGTGAAACTGCAGGAACTGCAAACCGGCACTAGGAAACAGCCTGAGAAACCAGAGTAAAAGTTTCTCCTGCAAACCTATCCCTTTGTGCTAGATGAACGAACGTCTCTCCACATGCTCAGATCTCAGAGATAAGTGTGTGTGAAAGCCGTAGTTCACATAGCTTGTAAGGAACACAAAGATTCTTTTCAGTTGCAAACTGCACTCCATACATATATATGGGTAGGAACACGCTCAAACTCGATTTTACAG
Organism: Camelus dromedarius; assembly: GCF_036321535.1. NCBI lineage: Eukaryota > Metazoa > Chordata > Mammalia > Artiodactyla > Camelidae > Camelus > Camelus dromedarius. The sequence continues at coordinate 2,549,606 of NC_087451.1, read as the reverse complement.
TGAAAACTGCAGGAATATCAAACCGGCACTAGGAAACACAGTGAGAAACCAGAGTAAAAGTTTCTCCTGCAAACCGTTCCCTTTGTGCTAGATGAACGAAAGTCTCTCCACATGCTAAGTTCTCAGAGATAAGGGTGTGTGAAAGCCGTCCTTCACCTAGCTTGTAGGGAAAATATAGTTTTTTTCAGTTGCAAAGTGGAATACTTAAATATATATGGGAATTTACTCGCTCCAACTCGGTTTTACAGTGAAAAATGCAGGAACATCTAACCGGCATTAGGAAAAACCTGAGAATCCGGAGTAAAAGTTTCTCTTGCAAACCGTTCCCATTGTGCTAGATGAACGAACGCCTATCCACACGCTCAGTTCTGAGAGATTATTTTGTGTGAAAACCGGTCTTCACCAAGCTTATTGGGAACACAAATTTTCTTTCCTGTTGCAAACTGCACTCCATACAAATATATATGGAGGTACTCGCTCCAACTCGGTTTTATAGTAAAAATTGCAGGAATTTCAAACCGGCACTAGGAAACACTCTGAGAAACCAGAGTAAATGTTTCTCCTGCAAACCGTTCCTTTGTGCTAGATGAACGAACGTCTCTCCACATGCTCTGTTATGAGAGATATGTGTGTGTTCAAGCCGACCTTCACCAGGCTTGTTGGGAACACAGAGTTTCTTTTCAGTTGAAAAGTGCACTGCATACATATATATGGGGAGGTACTGGCTCCAAATCTGTTTTACAGTGAAAACTGCAGGAACTTCATACCGGCATTAGGAAAAATACTGAGAATTTCGAATAAAGTTTCTCCTGCAACCCGTTCCCTTTGTGCTAGATGAACGAACGTCTCTCCACATGATCAGTTCTGAGACATATGTGTGTGTGAAAGCCGTCCTTCACCTAGCTTGTTGGGAACACAATGTTTCTTTTCAGTTGCAAAGTGGAATCCATATATATATATGGGGAATTACTCCCTCCAACTCTGTTTTACAGTGAAAACTGCAGGAACATGTATACCGGCATTAGGAAAAAGACTGAGAATCCAGAGTAAATGTTTCTCCTGCAAAACGTTCCTTTTGTGCTAGATGAACGAAAGTCTATCCTCATGCTTAGTTCTGAGAGGTAAGTGTGGGTGAAAGCCGTCCTTCACCTAGCTTGTTGGGAACACAAAGTTTCTTTTCAGTTGCAAAGTGGAATCCATACATATATATGGGGATTTACTCGCTCCAACTCGGCTTTACAGGGAAAACTGCAGGAACTTCTAAACGGAATTAGGAAACAGACGGAGACACCAGAGTAAAATTTTCTCCTGCAACCCCTTCCCATTCTGCTAGATGAACGAACGTCTCTCCACATGCTAAGTTCTAACAAATAAGTGTGTGTGAAAGCCGTCCTTCCAGTTGCTTGATGGGAACACAGAGTTTCTTTTCAGTTGCAAACGGCACTCCATACATATATATGGGGATGTACAAGCTCCAACTCGGTTTTACAGAGAAAACTGCAGGAACTTCAAACCGGCACTAGGAAACACACTGAGAAAAAAGAGTAAAAGTTTCTCCTGCAACCTCTTCCCTTTGTGCTAGATGAACGAAAGTCTCTCTACATGCTCTGTTCTGAGATATATGTGTGTGTGCAAGCCGAACTTCACCTAGCTTGTTGGGAACACAGAGTTACTTTTCAGTTGCAAACTGCATGGCATACATTTATATGAGGAGGTACTGGCTCCAACTCGGTTTTACAGTGAATACTGCAGGAACTTCATACCGGCATTAGGAAAATGACTGAGAATTTAGAATAAACTTTCTCCTGCAACCGGTTCCCTATGTGCTAAATGAACGAACTTCTATCCACATGCTCAGATCTGAGAGATAATTGTGTGTGAATGCCGTTCTTCACCTAGCTTGTTGGGAATACAGAGTTCCTTTTCAGTTGCAAAGTGGAATCCTTACATATATATGGGGATTTACTCGCTCCAAATTGGTTTTACAGGAAAACTGCAGGAACTTCTAACCGGCATTAGGAAACAGACGGAGACACCAGAGTAAAAGTTTTTCCTGCAACCCGTTCCATTTGTGCTAGATGAACGAACGTCTCTCCACATGCTCAATTCTGAGAGATATGTGTGTGTGAAAGCCGTCCTTCACCTAGCTTGTTGGGAACACAAAGTTCTTTTCATTTGCAAACGGCACTTCATACATATATATGGGGATGTACAAGCTCCAACTCGGTTTTACAGTGAAAACTGCAGGAAGTTCAAACCGGCACTAGGAAACACTCTGAGAAATCAGAGTAAATGTTTCTCCTGCAAACTGTTCCTTTGTGCTAGATGAACGAACGTCTTTCCACATGCTCAGTTCTCAGAGATAAGTGTGTGTGAATGCCGTCCTTCAACTAGCTTGTTGGGAACACAAAGTTTCTTTTCAGTTGCAAAGTGGAATCCATACAAATATATGGGGGGTTAGTCGCTCCAACTCGGGTTTACAGTGAAAACTGCAGGAACATGTAACCGGCATTAGGAAAAAGACTGAGAATCCAGACTAAATGTTTCTCCTGCAAACCGTTCCCTTTGTGCTAGATGAACGAAAGTCTATTCTCATGCTCAGTTCTGAGAGATAAGTGTGGGTGAAAGCAGTCCTTCACCTAGCTTGTTGGGAACACAAAGTTTCTTTTCAGTTGCAAAGTGGAATCCATACATATATATGGGGATTTACTCGCTCCAACTCGGTTTTACAGGGAAAACTGCAGGAACTTCTAAACGACATTAGGAAACAGACGGAGACACCAGAGTAAAATTTTCTCCTGCAACCCCTTCCCATTGTGCTAGATGAACGAACGTCTCTCCACATGCTTTGTTCTGAGAGATATGTGTGTGTTCAAGCCGACCTTCACCAGACTTGTTGGGAACACAGAGTTTCTTTTCAGTTGCAAAGTGCACTGCATACATATATATGGGGAGGTACTGGCTCCAACTCGGTTTTACAGTGATAACTGCAGGAACTTCATACCGGAATTAGGAAAAATACTGAGAATTTAGAATAAAGTTTCTCCTGCAACCGGTTCCCTATGTGCTAGATGTACGAAAGTCTATCCACATGCTCAGTTCTGAGAGATAAGTGTGTGTGAAAGCCGTTCTTCACCTAGCTTGTTGGGAACACAGAGTTTCTTTTCAGTTGCAATCCGCACTCCATACAATTATATGGGTAGGTACTCGCTCAAACATGTTTTTACAGTGAAATCTAGGAACTTCTAACCGGCATTAGGAAACAGACTTAGAAACCACAGTAAATGTTTCTCCTGCAACCCGTTCCCTTTGTGCTAGATGAACGAACGTCTCTCCACATGATCAGTTCTGAGAGAAATGTGTGTGTGAAAGCCGTACTACACCTAGCTTGTTGGGAACACAATGTGTCTTTTCAGTTGCAAAGTGGAATCCATACATATATATGGGGAGTTACTCTCTCCAACTCGGTTTTACAGTGAAAAATGCAGGAATATCTAACCGGCATCAAAAAAAAACTGACAATCCAGAGTAAAAGTTTCTAATGCAACCAGTTCTTTTGTGATAGATGAACGAACTTCTCTGCACATGCTCAGTTCTGAGAGATAATTTTGTGTGAATACCGTTCTTCACCAAGCTTGTTGGGAACACAAATTTTCTTTCCTGTTGCAAACTGCACTCCATACATATTTATGGGGAGGTACTCGCTCCAAATCGGTTTTATAGTAAAAATTGCAGGAATTTCAAACCGGCACTAGGAAACACTCTGAGAAACCAGAGTAAATGTTTCTCCTGCAAACCGTTCCTTTGTGCTAGATGAACGAACGTCTCTCCACATGCTCTGTTCTGAGAGATATGTGTGTGTTCAAGCCGACCTTCACCAGGCTTGTTGGGAACACAGAGTTTCTTTTCAGTTGCAAAGTGCACTGCATACATATATATGGGGAGGTACTGGCTCCAACTCGGTTTTACAGAGAAAACTGCAGGAACTTCATACCGGCAGTAGGAAAAATACTGAGAATTTAGAATAAAGTTTCTACTGCAACCCGTTCCCTATGTGCTAGATGAACGAACGTCTATGCACATGCTCAGTTCTGAGAGATAAGTGTGTGTGAAAGCCGTTCTTCACCTAGCTTGTTGGGAACTCAAAGTTTCTTATCTGTTGCAAACTGCACTCCATACATATATATGGGATGTACTCGCTCCAACTCGGTTTTACAGAGAAAACTGCAGGAACTTGAAACCGGCACTAGGAAACACACTGAGAATAAAGAGTAAAAGTTTCTCCTGCAACCTCTTCCCTTTGTGCTAGATGAACGAAAGTCTCTCCACATGCTCTGTTCTGAGATATATGTGTGTGTGCAAGCCGAACTTCACCTAGCTTGTTGGGAACACAGAGTTACTTTTCAGTTGCAAACTGCATGGCATACATTTATATGAGGAGGTACTGGCTCCAACTCGGTTTTACAGTGAATACTGCAGGAACTTCATACCGGCATTAGGAAAATGACTGAGAATTTAGAATAAACTTTCTCCTGCAACCGGTTCCCTATGTGCTAAATGAACGAACTTCTATCCACATGCTCAGTTCTGAGAGATAAGTGTGTGTGAAAGCCGTTCTTCACCTAGATTGTTGGGAACACAGAGTTCCTTTTTAGTTGCAAAGTGGAATCCTTACATATATATGGAGATTTACTCACTCCAAATTGGTTTTACAGGAAAACTGCAGGAACTTCTAACCGGCATTAGGAAACAGACTGAGAAACCAGAGTAAAAGTTTCTCCTGCAACCCGTTCCATTTGTGCTAGATAAACGAACGTCTCTCCAAATGCTCAATTCTGAGAGATATTTGTGTGTGAAAGCCGTCCTTCACCTAGTTTGTTGGGAATACAAAGTTCTTTTCAGTTGCAAACGGCACTTCATACATATATAAGGGGATGTACAAGCTCCAACTCGGTTTTACAGTGAAAACTGCAGGAAGTTCAAACCGGCACTAAGAAACACTCTGAGAAACCAGAGTAAAAGTTTCTCCTGCAAACCGTTCCTTTGTGCTAGATGAACGAACGTCTCTCCACATGCTCAGTTCTCAGAGATAAGTGTGTGTGAATGCCGTCCTTCAACTAGCTTGTTGGGAACACAAAGTTTCTTTTCAGTTGCAAAGTGGAATCCATACATATATATGGGGGGTTAGTCGCTCCAACTCGGTTTTACAGTGAAAACTGCAGGAACATGTAACCGGCATTAGGAAAAAGACTGAGAATCCAGAGTAAATGTTTCTCCTGCAAACCGTTCCCTTTGTGCTAGATGAACGAAAGTCTATTCTCATGCTCAGTTCTGAGAGATAATTGTGGGTGAAAGCAGTCCTTCACCTAGCTTGTTGGGAACACAAAGTTTCTTTTCAGTTGCAAAGTGGAATCCATACATATATATGGGGGGTTAGTCGCTCCAACTCGGTTTTACAGTGAAAAATGCAGGAACATGTAACCAGCATTAGGAAAAATACTGAGAATCCAGATTAAATGTTTCTCCTGCAAACCGTTCCCTTTGTGCTAGATGAACGAAAGTCTATTCTCATGCTCAGTTCTGAGAGATAAGTGTGGGTGAAAGCAGTCCTTCACCTAGCTTGTTGGGAACACAAAGTTTCTTTTCAGTTGCAAAGTGGAATCCATACATATATATGGGGATTTACTCGCTCCAACTCGGTTTTACAGGGAAAACTGCAGGAACTTCTAAACGGCATTAGGAAACAGACGGAGACACCAGAGTAAAATTTTCTCCTGCAACCCCTTCCCATTGTGCTAGATGAACGAACGTCTCTCCACATGCTCAGTTCTTAAAAATAAGTGTGTGTGAAAGCCGTCCTTCAACTTGCTTGATGGGAACACAGAGTTTCTTTTCAGTTGCAAAATGCAATGCATACATATATACGTTAGGTAATCGCTCCAACTCGATTTTACAGTGAAAACTGCAGGAAATTCAAACCGGCACTAGGAAACACACTGAGAAAACAGAGTAAAAGTTTCTCCTGCAACCCCTTCCCATTGTGCTAGATGAACGAACGTCTCTCCACATGCTTTGTTCTGAGAGATATGTGTGTGTTCAAGCCGACCTTCACCAGGCTTGTTGGGAACACAGAGTTTCTTTTCAGTTGCAAAGTGCACTGCATACATATATAAGGGGAGGTACTGGCTCCAAGTCGGTTTTACAGTGAAAACTGCAGGAATTTCATACCGGCATTAGGAAAAATACTGAGAATTTAGAATAAAGTTTCTCCTGCAACCCGTTCCCTATGTGCTAGATGAACGAAAGTCTATCCACATGCTCAGTTCTGAGAGATAAGTGTGTGTGAAAGCCGTTCTTCACCTAGCTTGTTGGGAACACAGAGTTTCTTTTCATTTGCAATCGGCACTCCATAAATAAATATGGGAAGGTACACGCTCCAACTCGGTTTTACAGTGAAAACTGCAGGAATTTCAAACCGGCACTAGGAAACAGCCTGAGAAACCAGAGTAAAAGTTTCTCCTGCAAACCTATCCCTTTGTGCTAGATGAACGAACGTCTCTCCACATGCTCAGATCTCAGATATAAGTGTGTGTGAAAGCCGTACTTCACATAGCTTGTAAGGAACACAAAGATTCTTTTCAGTTGCAAACTGCACTCCATACATATATATGGGTAGGAACACGCTCAAACTCGGTTTTACAGTGAAAACTGCAGGAATATCAAACCGGAACTAGAAAACACAGTGAGAAACCAGAGTAAAAGTTTCTCCTGCAAACCGTTCCTTTTGTGCTAGATGAACGAACGTATCTCCACATGCTCAGTTCTCAGAGATAAGGGTGTGTGAAAGCCGTCCTTCACCTAGCTTGTAGGGAAAATATAGTTTTTTTCAGTTGCAAAGTGGAATACTTAAATATATATGGGAATTTACTCGCTCCAACTCGGTTTTACAGTGAAAAATGCAGGAACATCTAACCGGCATTAGGAAAAACCTGAGAATCCGGAGTAAAAGTTTCTCTTGCAAACCATTCCCATTGTGCTAGATGAACGAACGTCTATCCACATGCTCAGTTCTGAGAGATTATTTTGTGTAAAACAGTTCTTCACCAAGCTTGTTGGGAACACAAATTTTCTTTCCTGTTGCAAACTGCACTCCATACATATATATGGGGATGTACTCGCTCCAACTCTGTTTTATAGTAAAAATTGCAGGAATTTCAAACCGGCACTAGGAAACACTCTGAGAAACCAGAGTAAATGTTTCTCCTGCAAACCGTTCCTTTGTGCTAGATGAACGAACGTCTCTCCACATGTTCAGTTGTCAGAGATAAGCGTGTGTGAATGCCGTACTTCAACTAGCTTGTTGGGAACACAAAGTTTCTTTTCAGTTGCAAAGTGGAATCCATACATATATATGGGGGGTTAGTCGCTCCAACTCGGTTTTACAGTGAAAAATGCAGGAACATGTAACCAGCATTAGGAAAAAGACTGAGAATCCAGAGTAAATGTTTCTCCTGCAAACCGTTCCCTTTGTGCTAGATGAACGAAAGTCTATCCTCATGCTCAGTTCTGAGAGATAAGTGTGGGTGAAAGCAGTCCTTCACCTAGCTTGTTGGGAACACCAAGTTCCTTTTTAGTTGCAAAGTGGAATCCATATATATATATGGGGATTTGCTCGCTCCAACTCGGTTTTACAGGGAAAACTGCAGGAACTTCTAAACGGCATTAGGAAACAGACGGAGACACCAGAGTAAAATTTTCTCCTGCAACCCCTTCCCATTGTGCTAGATGAACGAACGTCTCTCCACATGCTCAGTTCTTAGAAATAAGTGTGTGTGAAAGCCGTCCTTCAACTTGCTTGATGGGAACACAGAGTTTCTTTTCAGTTGCAAAATGCAATGCATACATATATATGTTAGGTAATCGCTCCAACTCGATTTTACAGGGAAAACTGCAGTAAATTCAAACCGGCACTAGGAAACACACTGAGAAAACAGAGTAAAAGTTTCTCCTGCAACCCCTTCCCATTGTGCTAGATGAACGAACGTCTCTCCACATGCTTTGTTCTGAGAGATATGTGTGTGTTCAAGCCGACCTTCACCAGACTTGTTGGGAACACAGAGTTTCTTTTCAGTTGGAAAGTGCACTGCATACATATATATGGGGAGGTACTGGCTCCAAATCTGTTTTACAGTGAAAACTGCAGGAACTTCATACCGGAATTAGGAAAAATACTGAGAATTTAGAATAAAGTTTCTCCTGCAACCGGTTCCCTATGTGCTAGATGAACGAAAGTCTATCCACATGCTCAGTTCTGAGAGATAAGTGTGTGTGAAAGCCGTTCTTCACCTAGCTTGTTGGGAACACAGAGTTTCTTTTCAGTTGCAATCCGCACTCCATACAATTATATGGGTAGGTACTCGCTCAAACATGTTTTTACAGTGAAATCTAGGAACTTCTAACCGGCATTAGGAAACAGACTTAGAAACCACAGTAAATGTTTCTCCTGCAACCCGTTCCCTTTGTGCTAGATGAACGAACGTCTCTCCACATGATCATTTCTTAGAGATACGTGTGTGTGAAAGCCGTCCTTCACCTAGCTTGTAGGGAAAACTAAGGTTCTTTTAAGTTGCAAAATGCACTCCATAAATATATATGGGAATGTACTCGCACCAACTCGGTTTTACAGTGAAAACTGCAGGAAATTCAAACAGGCAGTAGGAAACACTCTGAGAAACCAGAGTAAAAGTTTCTCCTGCAAACCTTTCCCTTTGGGCTAGATTAAAGAACGTCCCTCCACATGCTCAGTTCTCAGAGATAAGTGTGTGTGAAAGCCGTCCTTCACATAACTTGTAAGGAACAAAAAGCTTCTTTTCAGTTGCAAACTGCACTCCATACATATATATGTGTAGGAATACGCTCCAACTCGGTTTTACACTGAAAACTGCAGGAACTTCAAACCGGCCCTAGGAAACACACTGAGAAACCAGAGTAAAATTTCTCCTGCAAACCGTTCCATTGTTCTAGATGAACGAACGTCTCTACACATGCTCAGTTCTCAGAGATAAGTGTGTTTGAAAGCCGTCCTTCACCTAGCTTGTAGGGAACATAAAGTTTATTTTTAGATGCAAATTGGAATACTTACATATATATGGGAATTTATTCGCTCCAACTCGGTTTTACAGGGAAAACTGCAGGAACTTCTAACCGGCATTAGGAAACAGACTTAGAAACCAGAGTAAAAGTTCTACCAGCAAACCGTTCCCTTTGTGCTAGATGAACGAACGTCTCTCCACATGCTCAGTTCTGAGAGATAAGTGTGTGTGAAAGCCGTTCTTCACCTAGATTGTTGGGAACACAGAGTTCCTTTTTAGTTGCAAAGTGGAATCCTTACATATATATGGAGATTTACTCACTCCAAATTGGTTTTACAGGAAAACTGCAGGAACTTCTAACCGGCATTAGGAAACAGACTGAGAAACCAGAGTAAAAGTTTCTCCTGCAACCCGTTCCATTTGTGCTAGATAAACGAACGTCTCTCCAAATGCTCAATTCTGAGAGATATTTGTGTGTGAAAGCCGTCCTTCACCTAGTTTGTTGGGAATACAAAGTTCTTTTCAGTTGCAAACGGCACTTCATACATATATAAGGGGATGTACAAGCTCCAACTCGGTTTTACAGTGAAAACTGCAGGAAGTTCAAACCGGCACTAAGAAACACTCTGAGAAACCAGAGTAAAAGTTTCTCCTGCAAACCGTTCCTTTGTGCTAGATGAACGAACGTCTCTCCACATGCTCAGTTCTCAGAGATAAGTGTGTGTGAATGCCGTCCTTCAACTAGCTTGTTGGGAACACAAAGTTTCTTTTCAGTTGCAAAGTGGAATCCATACATATATATGGGGGGTTAGTCGCTCCAACTCGGTTTTACAGTGAAAACTGCAGGAACATGTAACCGGCATTAGGAAAAAGACTGAGAATCCAGAGTAAATGTTTCTCCTGCAAACCGTTCCCTTTGTGCTAGATGAACGAAAGTCTATTCTCATGCTCAGTTCTGAGAGATAATTGTGGGTGAAAGCAGTCCTTCACCTAGCTTGTTGGGAACACAAAGTTTCTTTTCAGTTGCAAAGTGGAATCCATACATATATATGGGGGGTTAGTCGCTCCAACTCGGTTTTACAGTGAAAAATGCAGGAACATGTAACCAGCATTAGGAAAAAGACTGAGAATCCAGATTAAATGTTTCTCCTGCAAACCGTTCCCTTTGTGCTAGATGAACGAAAGTCTATTCTCATGCTCAGTTCTGAGAGATAAGTGTGGGTGAAAGCAGTCCTTCACCTAGCTTGTTGGGAACACAAAGTTTCTTTTCAGTTGCAAAGTGGAATCCATACATATATATGGGGATTTACTCGCTCCAACTCGGTTTTACAGGGAAAACTGCAGGAACTTCTAAACGGCATTAGGAAACAGACGGAGACACCAGAGTAAAATTTTCTCCTGCAACCCCTTCCCATTGTGCTAGATGAACGAACGTCTCTCCACATGCTCAGTTCTTAAAAATAAGTGTGTGTGAAAGCCGTCCTTCAACTTGCTTGATGGGAACACAGAGTTTCTTTTCAGTTGCAAAATGCAATGCATACATATATACGTTAGGTAATCGCTCCAACTCGATTTTACAGTGAAAACTGCAGGAAATTCAAACCGGCACTAGGAAACACACTGAGAAAACAGAGTAAAAGTTTCTCCTGCAACCCCTTCCCATTGTGCTAGATGAACGAACGTCTCTCCACATGCTTTGTTCTGAGAGATATGTGTGTGTTCAAGCCGACCTTCACCAGGCTTGTTGGGAACACAGAGTTTCTTTTCAGTTGCAAAGTGCACTGCATACATATATAAGGGGAGGTACTGGCTCCAACTCGGTTTTACAGTGAAAACTGCAGGAATTTCATACCGGCATTAGGAAAAATACTGAGAATTTAGAATAAAGTTTCTCCTGCAACCCGTTCCCTATGTGCTAGATGAACGAAAGTCTATCCACATGCTCAGTTCTGAGAGATAAGTGTGTGTGAAAGCCGTTCTTCACCTAGCTTGTTGGGAACACAGAGTTTCTTTTCATTTGCAATCGGCACTCCATAAATAAATATGGGAAGGTACACGCTCCAACTCGGTTTTACAGTGAAAACTGCAGGAATTTCAAACCGGCACTAGGAAACAGCCTGAGAAACCAGAGTAAAAGTTTCTCCTGCAAACCTATCCCTTTGTGCTAGATGAACGAACGTCTCTCCACATGCTCAGATCTCAGATATAAGTGTGTGTGAAAGCCGTACTTCACATAGCTTGTAAGGAACACAAAGATTCTTTTCAGTTGCAAACTGCACTCCATACATATATATGGGTAGGAACACGCTCAAACTCGGTTTTACAGTGAAAACTGCAGGAATATCAAACCGGAACTAGAAAACACAGTGAGAAACCAGAGTAAAAGTTTCTCCTGCAAACCGTTCCTTTTGTGCTAGATGAACGAACGTATCTCCACATGCTCAGTTCTCAGAGATAAGGGTGTGTGAAAGCCGTCCTTCACCTAGCTTGTAGGGAAAATATAGTTTTTTTCAGTTGCAAAGTGGAATACTTAAATATATATGGGAATTTACTCGCTCCAACTCGGTTTTACAGTGAAAAATGCAGGAACATCTAACCGGCATTAGGAAAAACCTGAGAATCCGGAGTAAAAGTTTCTCTTGCAAACCATTCCCATTGTGCTAGATGAACGAACGTCTATCCACATGCTCAGTTCTGAGAGATTATTTTGTGTAAAACAGTTCTTCACCAAGCTTGTTGGGAACACAAATTTTCTTTCCTGTTGCAAACTGCACTCCATACATATATATGGGGATGTACTCGCTCCAACTCTGTTTTATAGTAAAAATTGCAGGAATTTCAAACCGGCACTAGGAAACACTCTGAGAAACCAGAGTAAATGTTTCTCCTGCAAACCGTTCCTTTGTGCTAGATGAACGAACGTCTCTCCACATGTTCAGTTGTCAGAGATAAGCGTGTGTGAATGCCGTACTTCAACTAGCTTGTTGGGAACACAAAGTTTCTTTTCAGTTGCAAAGTGGAATCCATACATATATATGGGGGGTTAGTCGCTCCAACTCGGTTTTACAGTGAAAAATGCAGGAACATGTAACCAGCATTAGGAAAAAGACTGAGAATCCAGAGTAAATGTTTCTCCTGCAAACCGTTCCCTTTGTGCTAGATGAACGAAAGTCTATCCTCATGCTCAGTTCTGAGAGATAAGTGTGGGTGAAAGCAGTCCTTCACCTAGCTTGTTGGGAACACCAAGTTCCTTTTTAGTTGCAAAGTGGAATCCATATATATATATGGGGATTTGCTCGCTCCAACTCGGTTTTACAGGGAAAACTGCAGGAACTTCTAAACGGCATTAGGAAACAGACGGAGACACCAGAGTAAAATTTTCTCCTGCAACCCCTTCCCATTGTGCTAGATGAACGAACGTCTCTCCACATGCTCAGTTCTTAGAAATAAGTGTGTGTGAAAGCCGTCCTTCAACTTGCTTGATGGGAACACAGAGTTTCTTTTCAGTTGCAAAATGCAATGCATACATATATATGTTAGGTAATCGCTCCAACTCGATTTTACAGGGAAAACTGCAGTAAATTCAAACCGGCACTAGGAAACACACTGAGAAAACAGAGTAAAAGTTTCTCCTGCAACCCCTTCCCATTGTGCTAGATGAACGAACGTCTCTCCACATGCTTTGTTCTGAGAGATATGTGTGTGTTCAAGCCGACCTTCACCAGACTTGTTGGGAACACAGAGTTTCTTTTCAGTTGGAAAGTGCACTGCATACATATATATGGGGAGGTACTGGCTCCAAATCTGTTTTACAGTGAAAACTGCAGGAACTTCATACCGGAATTAGGAAAAATACTGAGAATTTAGAATAAAGTTTCTCCTGCAACCGGTTCCCTATGTGCTAGATGAACGAAAGTCTATCCACATGCTCAGTTCTGAGAGATAAGTGTGTGTGAAAGCCGTTCTTCACCTAGCTTGTTGGGAACACAGAGTTTCTTTTCAGTTGCAATCCGCACTCCATACAATTATATGGGTAGGTACTCGCTCAAACATGTTTTTACAGTGAAATCTAGGAACTTCTAACCGGCATTAGGAAACAGACTTAGAAACCACAGTAAATGTTTCTCCTGCAACCCGTTCCCTTTGTGCTAGATGAACGAACGTCTCTCCACATGATCATTTCTTAGAGATACGTGTGTGTGAAAGCCGTCCTTCACCTAGCTTGTAGGGAAAACTAAGGTTCTTTTAAGTTGCAAAATGCACTCCATAAATATATATGGGAATGTACTCGCACCAACTCGGTTTTACAGTGAAAACTGCAGGAAATTCAAACAGGCAGTAGGAAACACTCTGAGAAACCAGAGTAAAAGTTTCTCCTGCAAACCTTTCCCTTTGGGCTAGATTAAAGAACGTCCCTCCACATGCTCAGTTCTCAGAGATAAGTGTGTGTGAAAGCCGTCCTTCACATAACTTGTAAGGAACAAAAAGCTTCTTTTCAGTTGCAAACTGCACTCCATACATATATATGTGTAGGAATACGCTCCAACTCGGTTTTACACTGAAAACTGCAGGAACTTCAAACCGGCCCTAGGAAACACACTGAGAAACCAGAGTAAAATTTCTCCTGCAAACCGTTCCATTGTTCTAGATGAACGAACGTCTCTACACATGCTCAGTTCTCAGAGATAAGTGTGTTTGAAAGCCGTCCTTCACCTAGCTTGTAGGGAACATAAAGTTTATTTTTAGATGCAAATTGGAATACTTACATATATATGGGAATTTATTCGCTCCAACTCGGTTTTACAGGGAAAACTGCAGGAACTTCTAACCGGCATTAGGAAACAGACTTAGAAACCAGAGTAAAAGTTCTACCAGCAAACCGTTCCCTTTGTGCTAGATGAACGAACGTCTCTCCACATGCTCAGTTCTGAGAGATATGTGTGTGTGAAAGCCGTCCTTCACCTAGCTTGTTTGGAACACAAAGTTTCTTTTCATTTGCAAAGTGGAATTAAGATATATATATATCGGGAGTTACTCGCTCCAACTCGGTTTTACAGTGAAAAATGCAGGAACATCTAACCGGCATTAGGAAAAAGTCTGAGAATCCAGTGTAAAAGTTTATCCTGCAAACCGTTCCCTTTGTGCTAGATGAACAAACGTCTCTCCACATGTTCAGTTCTGAGAGATAATTGTGGGTTAAAGCCGTCCTTCACCTAGCTTGTTGGGAAAACAAAGTTGGTTTTCAGTTGCAAATTGGAATCCATACAAATATATGGGGAGTTACACGCTCGAACTCGGTTTTACAGTGATAACTGCAGGAACTTCTAACCGGCATTAGGAAACAGATTGAGAATCCAGTTTAAAGTTTCACCTGCAAACAGTTCCATTTGTGCTAGATGAACGAACGTCTATCCACATGCTCATTGCTGAGAGATATGTTTCTGTGAAAGCCGTCCTTCACTTTGCTTGTTGGGAACACAAAGTTTCTTTTCAGTTGCAAACTGCACTCCATACATATATATCTGGAGGTACTCGCTCCAAATCGATTTTACAGTGAAAACTGCAGGAACTTCAAACCGGCCCTACGAAAAACACTGAGAAATCAGAGTAAAAGTTTCTCCTGTAAACCGTTCCTTTGTGCTATATAAACGAACGTCTCTCCACATGCTCAGTTCTAGAGATAAGTGTGTGTGAAAGCTGTCCTTCACCTAGATTTTTGGGAACACAAAGTTTCTTTTCAGTTGCAAAGTGGAATCCATACATATACATGGGGTGTTACTCGATCCAACATGGTTTTACAGGGAAAACCGCAGGAACATCTAACCGGCATTAGGAAACAGACTGAGAAAGCACAGTAAAATTTTCTCCTGCAACCCGTTCCCTTTGTGCTAAATGAACGAACGTCTTTCAACATGCTCAGTTCTGAGAGATAAGTGTGTGTAAATGCCGTACTTCCCCTAGCTTGTTGGGAACACAGAGTTTCTTTCAGTTGCAAACTGTACTCCATACAATTATAAGGGGAATTACTAGCTCCAACACGGTTTTACAGTGAAAACTGAAGGAACTTCAAAAATGCACTAGGAAAGACACTGAGAAATCAGAGCAAAGTTACTCCTGCAACCCGTTCCCTTTGTGCTAGATGAACGAAGGTCTCTAAACATGCTTAGTTCTCAGAGATAAGTGTGTGTGAAAGCCGTCCTTCACCTAGCATTTGGGAACACAGAGTTTCTTTTCAGTTGAAAAATGCACTGCAAACATATATATGGGGAGGTACACGCTCCAACTCGTTTTTACTGTGAAAACTGCAGAAAATTTAAACCGACACTTGTAAAAAATTTGAGAAACCAGAGTAAAAGTTTCTCCTGCAAACATTTCCATTTGTGCTAGATGAACGAACGTCTCTCCACATGCTCAGTTCTGAGAGATAAGTGTCTGTGAAAGCCGTCCTTCAACTAGCTTGTTGGGAACACAAAGTTTCATATCAGTTTCAAACTGCACTCCTTACATATGTATAGGGAGGTACTCGCTCCAACACGGTTTTACAGTGAAAACTGCAGGAACATCTAACCAGCACTAGGAAACACTCTGAGAAACCAGAGTAAAAGTTTCTCCTGGAACCAGTTCCCTTTGTGCTAGATGAACGAACGTCTCTCCACATGCTCAGTTCTCAGAGATAAGTGTGTGTGAAAGCCGTCCTTCACCTAGCTTGTTGGGAACACAGAGTTTCTTTCCAGTTGTTATCGGCACTCCATACATTTATATGGATAGGTACTCGCTGAAACATGTTTTTACAGTGAAATCTGCAAGAACTTCTAACCGGCATTAGGAAACAGACTTAGAAACCAGAGTAAATATTTCTCCTGCAAACCGTTCATTTTGTGCTAGATAAACGAACGTCTCTCAACATGATCAGTTCTGAGAGATATGTGTGTGTGAAAGCCGTCGTTCACCTAGCTTGTTGGGAACACAAAGTTTCTTATCTGTTGCAAACTGCACTCCATACATATATATGGGATGTACTCGCTCCAACTCGGTTTTACAGTGAAAACTGCAGGAATTTCAAACCGGCACTAGGAAACACTCTGAGAAACCAGAGTAAAAGTTTCTCTTGCAAACAGTTCCTTGTGCTAGATGAACGAACGTCTCTCCACATGCTCAGTTCTCAGAGATAAGTGTGTGTGAAAGCCGTTCTTCAACTAGCTCGTTTGGAACACAATGTTTCTCTTCAGTTGTAAAGTGCAATCCATACATATATATGGGGATTTACTTGCTCCAAGTCGGTGTTACAGGGAAAACGGCAGGAACTTCTTACCGGCATTTGGAAACAGACTTAGAAACCAGAGTAATTGTTTCTCCTGCAATCCTTTCCCTTTGTGCTAGATGAACGAACGTCTCTCCACATGCTCATTTCTCAGACATAAGTGTGTGTGAAAGCCGTCCTTCACCTAGCTTGTTGGGAACACAGAGTTACTTTTCAATTGCAAACTTCACTCCATACATTTATATGGGGAGGGACTCGCTCCAACTAGATTTTACAGTGAAAACTGCAGGAACTTCAAACCGGCACAAGGAAACACACTGAGAAACCAGAGTAAAAGTTTCTCCTGTAAACCGTTCCCTTTGGCTTGATGAACGAAAGTCTCTCCACATGCTCAGTTCTCAGAGATAAGTGAGTGTGAAAGCCGTCCTTCACCTAGCTTGTTGGGAACAAAAAGTTTCTTTTCAGCTGCAAACGGCAATCCATACATATATATGGGGATGTACAAGCTCCAACTCGGTTTTACAGTCTAAACTGCAGGAACTTCAAACCGGCACTAGGAAACACACTGAAAATCCAGAGTAAAAGTTCTTCTTGCAACCTGTTCCCTTTGTGCTAGATGAATGAACGTCTCTACACTTGCTCAGTTCTGGGTGATAAGTGTGTGTGAAAGCCGTCCTTCACCTAGCTTGTTGGGTACGCAAAGTTTGTTTTCAGTTGCAAAGTGGAATCCATACAAATATATGGGGAGTTACACGCTCGAACTCGGTTTTAAAATGAAAACTGCAGGAACTTCTAACCGGCATTAGGAAAAAGATTGAGAATCCAGTGTAAAAGTTTCTCCTACAAACAGTTCCTTTGTGCTAGATGAACGAACGTCTATCCACATGCTCAGTTCTGAGAGATATGTTTCTGTGAAAGCCGTCTTCACTTTGTTTGTTGGGAACACAAAGTTTCTTTTCAGTTGCAAACAGCACTCTATACATATATATTTGGAGGTAGTCGCTGCAAATCGATTTTACAGTGAAAACTGCAGGAACTTGAAAGCGTCACTAGGAAACAGACTGAGAAACCACAGTAAAATTTTCTCCTGCATCCCGTTCCCTTTGTGCTAGATAAACGAACATCTCTCCACATGCTCAGTTCTGGGTGATAAGTGTGTGTGAAAGCCGTCCTTCAAATAGCTTGTTGGGAAAACATAGTTTCATATCATTTGAAATCTGCACTCCTTACATATGTATTGGGAGGTACTCGCTCCAAATCGGTTTTATAGTGAAAACTGCAGGAACATCCAACCGGCATTAGGAAACAGACTGAGAAACCAGAGTAAAAGTTTCTCCTGCAACCTCTTCCCTTTGTGCTAGATGAACGAACGTCTCTTCACATGCTCAGTTCTGAGAGAAAAGTGTGTGTGAAATCCGTACTTCACCTAGCTTGTTGGGAACACAAAGACTCTTTTCAGTTGCAAACGGCACTATATACATATATATGAGTAGGTACTAGCTCCAACTCGGTTTTACACTGAAAACTGCAGGAACTTATAACCAGCACTAGGAAACACACTGAGAAACCAGAGTAGAAGTTTCCCCTGCAAACCGTTCCCTTTGTGCTAGATGAACGAACGTCTCTCCACATGCTCAGTTCTGAGAGATAAGTGTGTTTGAAAGCCGTCCATCAACTTGCTTGTTGGGAACACAGAGATCCTTTTCAGTTGCAAACTGCACTCTCTCTATATATATGGGGAGGTACTAGCTACAACTCGACTTTACAGTGAAAATGCAGTAACTTCAAACTGGCATTAGGAAACACACTGAGAAACCAGAGTAAAATATCTGCAACAACACGTTCCCTTGGTGCTAGATTAACTGTCGTCTCTCCACATGCTCAGTTCTGAGAGATAAGTGTGTGTTAAAGCAGTCCTTCACCTAGCTTGTTAGGAACACAAAGTTCCTTTTCAGTTGCAAAGTGGAATCCATACATATATATGGGGAGTTACTCGCTCCAACTCGGATTTACAAGGAAAACTGCATGAAATTCTAACCGGCATTAGTAAACAGACTGAGAAACCAGAGTAATAGTTTCTCCTGCAATCCTTTCCCTTTGTGCTAGATGAACGAACGTCTCTCCACATGCTCATTTCTCAGACATAAGTGTGTGTGAAGCCGTCCTTCACCTAGCTTGTTGGGAACACAGAGTTACTTTTCAATTGCAAACTTCACTCCATACATTTATATGGGGAGGGACTCGCTCCAACTAGATTTTACAGTGAAAACTGCAGGAACTTCAAACCGGCACAAGGAAACACACTGAGAAACCAGAGTAAAAGTTTCTCCTGTAAACCGTTCCCTTTGGCTTGATGAACGAACGTCTCTCCACATGCTCAGTTCTCAGAGATAAGTGAGTGTGAAAGCCGTCCTTCACCTAGCTTGTTGGGAACAAAAAGTTTCTTTACAGCTGCAAACGGCAATCCATACATATATATGGGGATGTACAAGCTCCAACTCGGTTTTACAGTCTAAACTGCAGGAACTTCAAACCGGCACTAGGAAACACACTGAAAATCCAGAGTAAAAGTTCTTCTTGCAACCCGTTCCCTTTGTGCTAGATGAATGAACGTCTCTACACTTGCTCATTTCTGGGTGATAAGTGTGTGTGAAAGCCGTCCTTCACCTAGCTTGTTGGGTACACAAAGTTTGTTTTCAGTTGCAAAGTGGAATCCATACAAATATATGGGGAGTTACACGCTCGAACTCGGTTTTAAAATGAAAACTGCAGGAACTTCTAACCGGCATTAGGAAAAAGATTGAGAATCCAGTGTAAAAGTTTCTCCTACAAACAGTTCCTTTGTGCTAGATGAACGAACGTCTATCCACATGCTCAGTTCTGAGAGATATGTTTCTGTGAAAGCCGTCTTCACTTTGTTTGTTGGGAACACAAAGTTTCTTTTCAGTTGCAAACAGCACTCTATACATATATATTTGGAGGTAGTCGCTCCAAATCGATTTTACAGTGAAAACTGCAGGAACTTGAAAGCGTCACTAGGAAACAGACTGAGAAACCACAGTAAAATTTTCTCCTGCATCCCGTTCCCTTTGTGCTAGATAAACGAACATCTCTCCACATGCTCAGTTCTGGGTGATAAGTGTGTGTGAAAGCCGTCCTTCAAATAGCTTGTTGGGAAAACATAGTTTCATATCATTTGAAATCTGCACTCCTTACATATGTATTGGGAGGTACTTGCTCCAAATCGGTTATAGTGAAAACTGCAGGAACATCCAACCGGCATTAGGAAACAGACTGAGAAACCAGAGTAAAAGTTGCTCCTGCAACCTCTTCCTTTGTGCTAGTTGAACGAACGTCTCTTCACATGCTCAGTTCTGAGAGAAAAGTGTGTGTGAAATCCGTACTTCACCTAGCTTGTTGGGAACACAAAGACTCTTTTCAGTTGCAAACGGCACTATATACATATATATGAGTAGGTACTAGCTCCAACTTGGTTTTACACTGAAAACTGCAGGAACTTATAACCAGCACTAGGAAACACACTGAGAAACCAGAGTAGAAGTTTCCCCTGCAAACCGTTCCCTTTGTGCTAGATGAACGAACGTCTCTCCACATGCTCAGTTCTGAGAGATAAGTGTGTTTGAAAGCCGTCCATCAACTTGCTTGTTGGGAACACAGAGATTCTTTTCAGTTGCAAACTGCACTCTCTATATATATATGGGGAGGTACTAGCTACAACTCGACTTTACAGTGAAAATGCAGTAACTTCAAACCGGCATTAGGAAACACACTGAGAAACCAGAGTAAAATATCTCCAACAACACGTTCCCTTTGTGCTAGATTAACTGTCGTCTCTCCACATGCTCAGTTCTGAGAGATAAGTGTGTGTTAAAGCAGTCCTTCACCTAGCTTGTTAGGAACACAAAGTTCCTTTTCAGTTGCAAAGTGGAATCCATACATATATATGGGGAGTTACTCGCTCCAACTCGGATTTACAAGGAAAACTGCAGGAAATTCTAACCGGCATTAGGAAACAGACTGAGAAACCAGTGTAAATGTTTCTCCTGGAACCCGTTCCATTTCGGCTAGATGAAAGAAGTCTCTCCACATGCTCAGTTCTGAGAGATAAGTGTGGGTGAAAGCCGCCCTTCACCTAGCTTGTTGGGAACACAAAGATTCTTTTCAGTTGCAAACGGCACTCCATACATATATATGGGGATGTACTCGCTCCAACACTCTTTTACAGTGAAAACTGCAGGAATTTCAAACCGGTACTAGGAAACACACTGAAAATCCAGAGTAAAAGTTCCTCCTGCAAACAGTTCCTTTTGGGCTAGATTAACCAACGTCTCTCCACATGCTCAGTTCTGAGAGATAAGTAAAGTTGAATGCCGTCCTTCACCTAGCTTGTTGGAAAAACAAAGTTTCTTTTCAGTTGCAAAGTGGAATCCATACATATATATGGGGTGTTACTCGCTCCAACTCGGTTTTACAGGGAAAACTGCAGGAACTTCTAACCGGCATTAGGAAACAGACTGAGAAACCAGAGTAAAATTTTCTCCTGCAACCCCTTCCCGTTGCGCTAGATGAACGAACGTGTCACCACATGCTCATTTCTTAGAAATAAGTGTGTGTGAAAGCCGTCCTTCAACTTGCTTGATGGGAACACAGAGTTTCTTTTCAGTTGCAAAATGCAATGCATACATATATATGTTAGGTAATCGCTCCAACTCGATTTTACAGTGAAAACTGCAAGAAATTCAAACTGGCACTAGGAAACACACTGAGAAAACAGAGTAAAAGTTTCTCCTGCAACCCCTTCCCATTGTGCTAGATGAACGAACGTCTCTCCACATGCTTTGTTCTGAGAGATATGTGTGTGTTCAAGCCGAACTTCACCAGGCTTGTTGGGAACACAGAGTTTCTTTTCAGTTGCAAAGTGCACTGCATACATATATAAGGGGAGGTACTGGCTCCAACTCGGTTTTACAGTGAAAACTGCAGGAACTTCATACCGGCATTAGGAAAAATACTGAGAATTTAGAATAAAGTTTCTCCTGCAACCCGTTCCCTATGTGCTAGATGAACGAAAGTCTATCCACATGCTCAGTTCTGAGAGATAAGTGTGTGTGAAAGCCGTTCTTCACCTAGCTTGTTGGGAACACAGAGTTTCTTTTCATTTGCAATCGGCACTCCATACAATTACATGGGTAGGTACTCGCTCAAACATGTTTTTACAGTTAAATCTAGGAACTTCTAACCGGCATTAGGAAACAGACTTAGAAACCACAGTAAATGTTTCACCTGCAACCCGTTCCCTTTGTGCTAGATGAACGAACGTCTCTCCACATGATCAGTTCTGAGAGAAATGTGTGTGTGAAAGCCGTACATCACCTACCTTGTTGGGAACACAATGTGTCTTTTCAGTTGCAAAGTGGAATCCATATATATATATGGGGAGTTACTCTCTCCAACTCGGTTTTACAGTGAAAAATGCAGGAATATCTAACCGGCATCAAAAAAAAACTGACAATCCAGAGTAAAAGTTTCTAATGCAACCAGTTATTTTGTGATAGATGAACGAACTTCTCTGCACATGCTCAGTTCTGAGAGATAATTTTGTGTGAAAACCGTTCTTCACCAAGCTTGTTGGGAACACAAATTTCCTTTCCTGTTGCAAACTGCACTCCATACATATTTATGGGGAGGTACTCGCTCCAACTCGGTTTTATAGTAAAAATTGCAGGAATTTCAAACCGGCACTAGGAAAAACTCTGAGAAACCAGAGTAAATGTTTCTCCTGCAAACCGTTCCTTTGTGCTAGATGAACGAACGTCTCTCCACATGCTCTGTTCTGAGAGATATGTGTGTGTTCAAGCCGACCTTCACCAGGCTTGTTGGGAACACAGAGTTTCTTTTCAGTTGCAAAGTGCACTGCATACATATATATGGGGAGGTACTGGCTCCAACTCGGTTTTACAGTGAAAACTGCAGGAACTTCATACCGGCATTAGGAAAAATACTGAGAATTTAGAATAAAGTTTCTACTGCAACCCGTTCCCTATGTGCTAGATGAACGAACGTCTATGCACATGCTCAGTTCTGAGAGATAAGTGTGTGTGAAAGCCATTCTTCACCTAGCTTGTTGGAACACAGAGTTTCTTTTCAGTTGCAATCGGCACTCCATAAATTTATATGGGTAGGTACTCGCTCAAACATGATTTTACAGTGAAATCTGCAGGAACTTCTAACCGGCATTAGGAAACAGACTTAGAAACCAGAGTAAATGTTTCTCTTGCAACCCGTTCCCTATGTGCTAGATGAACGAACGTCTCTCCACATGATCAGTTCTGAGACATATGTGTGTGTGAAAGCCGTCCTTCACCTAGCTTGTTGGGAACACAATGTTTCTTTTCAGTTGCAAAGTGGAGTCCATATATATATATGGGGAATTACTCGCTCCAACTCTGTTTTACAGTGAAAATTGCAGGAACATGTAACCGGCATTAGGAAAAAGACTGAGAATCCAGAGTAAATGTTTCTCCTGCAAACCGTTCCCTTTGTGCTAGATGAACGAAAGTCTATCCTCATGCTCAGTTCTGAGAGGTAAGTGTGGGTGAAAGCCGTACTTCACCTAGCTTGTTGGGAACACAAAGTTTCTTTTCAGTTGCAAAGTGGAATCCATACATATATATGGGGATTTACTCGCTCCAACTCGGTTTTACAGGGAAAACTGCAGGAACTTCTAAACGGAATTAGGAAACAGACGGAGACACCAGAGAAAATTTTCTCCTGCAACCCCTTCCCATTCTGCTAGATGAACGAACGTCTCTCCACATGCTAAGTTCTAAGAAATAAGTGTGTGTGAAAGCCGTCCTTCAACTTGCTTGATGGGAACACAGAGTTTCTTTTCAGTTGCAAACGGCACTCCATACATATATATGGGAATGTACAAGCTCCAACTCGGTTTTACAGAGAAAACTGCAGGAACTTCAAACCGGCACTAGGAAACACACTGAGAAAAAAGAGTAAAAGTTTCTCCTGCAACCTCTTCCCTTTGTGCTAGATGAACGAAAGTCTCTCTACATGCTCTGTTCTGAGATATATGTGTGTGTGCAAGCCGAACTTCACCTAGCTTGTTGGGAACACAGAGTTACTTTTCAGTTGCAAACTGCATGGCATACATTTATATGAGGAGGTACTGGCTCCAACTCGGTTTTACAGTGAATACTGCAGGAACTTCATACCGGCATTAGGAAAATGACTGAGAATTTAGAATAAACTTTCTCCTGCAACCGGTTCCCTATGTGCTAAATGAACGAACTTCTATCCACATGCTCAGTTCTGAGAGATAAGTGTGTGTGAAAGCCGTTCTTCACCTAGCTTGTTGGGAACACAGAGTTCCTTTTCAGTTGCAAAGTGGAATCCTTACATATATATGGGGATTTACTCACTCCAAATTGGTTTTACAGGAAAACTGCAGGAACTTCTAACCGGCATTAGGAAACAGACTGAGAAACCAGAGTAAAAGTTTTTCCTGCAACCCGTTCCATTTGTGCTAGATAAACGAACGTCTCTCCAAATGCTCAATTCTGAGAGATATTTGTGTGTGAAAGCCGTCCTTCACCTAGTTTGTTGGGAACACAAAGTTCTTTTCAGTTGCAAACGGCACTTCATACATATATAAGGGGATGTACAAGCTCCAACTCGGTTTTACAGTGAAAACTGCAGGAAGTTCAAACCGGCACTAAGAAACACTCTGAGAAACCAGAGTAAATGTTTCTCCTGCAAACCGTTCCTTTGTGCTAGATGAACGAACGTCTCTCCACATGCTCAGTTCTCAGAGATAAGTGTGTGTGAATGCCGTCCTTCTACTAGCTTGTTGGGAACACAAAGTTTCTTTTCAGTTGCAAAGTGGAATCCATACATATATATGGGGGGTTAGTCGCTCCAACTCGGTTTTACAGTGAAAACTGCAGGAACATGTAACCGGCATTAGGAAAAAGACTGAGAATCCAGAGTAAATGTTTCTCCTGCAAACCATTCCCTTTGTGCTAGATGAACGAAAGTCTATTCTCATGCTCAGTTCTGAGAGATAAGTGTGGGTGAAAGCAGTCCTTCACCTAGCTTGTTGGGAACACAAAGTTTCTTTTCAGTTGCAAAGTGGAATCCATACATATATATGGGGGGTTAGTCGCTCCAACTCGGTTTTACAGTGAAAAATGCAGGAACATGTAACCAGCATTAGAAAAAAGACTGAGAATCCAGATTAAATGTTTCTCCTGCAAACCGTTCCCTTTGTGCTAATTGAACGAAAGTCTATTCTCATGCTCAGTTCTGAGAGATAAGTGTGGGTGAAAGCAGTCCTTCACCTAGCTTGTTGGGAACACAAAGTTTCTTTTCAGTTGCAAAGTGGAATCCATACATATATATGGGGATTTACTCGCTCCAACTCGGTTTTACAGGGAAAACTGCAGGAACTTCTAAACGGCATTAAGAAACAGACGGAGACACCAGAGTAAAATTTTCTCCTGCAACCACTTCCCATTGTGCTAGATGAACGAACGTCTCTCCACATGCTCAGTTCTTAGAAATAAGTGTGTGTGAAAGCCGTCCTTCAACTTGCTTGATGGGAACACAGAGTTTCTTTTCAGTTGCAAAATGCAATGCATACATATATACGTTAGGTAATCGCTCCAACTCGATTTTACAGTGAAAACTGCAGGAAATTCAAACCGGCACTAGGAAACACACTGAGAAAACAGAGTAAAAGATTCTCCTGCAACCCCTTCCCATTGTGCTAGATGAACGAACGTCTCTCTACATGCTTTGTTCTGAGAGATATGTGTGTGTTCAAGCCGACCTTCACCAGGCTTGTTGGGAACACAGAGTTTCTTTTCAGTTGCAAAGGGCACTGCATACATATATAAGGGGAGGTACTGGCTCCAACTCGGTTTTACAGTGAAAACTGCAGGAACTTCATACCGGCATTAGGAAAAATACTGAGAATTTAGAATAAAGTTTCTCCTGCAACCCGTTCCCTATGTGCTAGATGAACGAAAGTCTATCCACATGCTCAGTTCTGAGAGATAAGTGTGTGTGAAAGCCGTTCTTCACCTAGCTTGTTGGGAACACAGAGTTTCTTTTCATTTGCAATCGGCACTCCATAAATAAATATGGGAAGGTACACGCTCCAACTCGGTTTTACAGTGAAAACTGCAGGAATTTCAAACCGGCACTAGGAAACAGCCTGAGAAACCAGAGTAAAAGTTTCTCCTGCAAACCTATCCCTTTGTGCTAGATGAACGAACGTCTCTCCACATGCTCAGATCTCAGATATAAGTGTGTGTGAAAGCCGTAATTCACATAGCTTGTAAGGAACACAAAGATTCTTTTCAGTTGCAAACTGCACTCCATACATATATATGGGTAGGAACACGCTCAAACTCGGTTTTACAGTGAAAACTGCAGGAATATCAAACCGCACTAGAAAACACAGTGAGAAACCAGAGTAAAAGTTTCTCCTGCAAACCGTTCCTTTTGTGCTAGATGAACGAACGTATCTCCACATGCTCAGTTCTCAGGGATAAGGGTGTGTGAAAGCCGTCCTTCACCTAGCTTGTAGGGAAAATATAGTTTTTTTCAGTTGCAAAGTGGAATACTTAAATATATATGGGTATTTACTCGCTCCAACTCGGTTTTACAGTGAAAAATGCAGGAACATCTAACCGGCATTAGGAAAAACCTGAGAATCCGGAGTAAAAGTTTCTCTTGCAAACGGTTCCCATTGTGCTAGATGAACGAACGTCTATCCACATGCTCAGTTCTGAGAGATTATTTTGTGTAAAACCGTTCTTCACCAAGCTTGTTGGGAACACAAATTTTCTTTCCTGTTGCAAACTGCACTCCATACATATATATGGGGATGTACTCGCTCCAACTCTGTTTTATAGTAAAAATTGCAGGAATTTCAAACCGGCACTAGGAAACACTCTGAGAAACCAGAGTAAATGTTTCTCCTGCAAACCGTTCCTTTGTGCTAGATGAACGAACGTCTCTCCACATGTTCAGTTGTCAGAGATAAGTGTGTGTGAATGCCGTCCTTCAACTAGCTTGTTGGGAACACAAAGTTTCTTTTCAGTTGCAAAGTGGAATCCATACATATATATGGGGGGTTAGTCGCTCCAACTCGGTTTTACAGTGAAAACTGCAGGAACATGTAACCGGCATTAGGAAAAAGACTGAGAATCCAGAGTAAATGTTTCTCCTGCAAACCGTTCCCTTTGTGCTAGATGAACGAAAGTCTATCCTCATGCTCAGTTCTGAGAGATAAGTGTGGGTGAAAGCAGTCCTTCACCTAGCTTGTTGGGAACACCAAGTTCCTTTTCAGTTGCAAAGTGGAATCCATATATATATATGGGGATTTACTCGCTCCAACTCGGTTTTACAGGGAAAACTGCAGGAACTTCTAAACGGCATTAGGAAACAGACGGAGACACCAGAGTAAAATTTTCTCCTGCAACCCCTTCCCATTGTGCTAGATGAACGAACGTCTCTCCACATGCTCAGTTCTTAGAAATAAGTGTGTGTGAAAGCCGTCCTTCAACTTGCTTGATGGGAACACAGAGTTTCTTTTCAGTTGCAAAATGCAATGCATACATATATATGTTAGGTAATCGCTCCAACTCGATTTTACAGTGAAAACTGCAGTAAATTCAAACCGACACTAGGAAACACACTGAGAAAACAGAGTAAAAGTTTCTCCTGCAACCCCTTCCCATTGTGCTAGATGAACGAACGTCTCTCCACATGCTTTGTTCTGAGAGATATGTGTGTGTTCAAGCCGACCTTCACCAGACTTGTTGGGAACACAGAGTTTCTTTTCAGTTGCAAAGGGCACTGCATACATATATAAGGGGAGGTACTGGCTCCAACTCGGTTTTACAGTGAAAACTGCAGGAACTTCATACCGGAATTAGGAAAAATACTGAGAATTTAGAATAAAGTTTCTCCTGCAACCGGTTCCCTATGTGCTAGATGAACGAAAGTCTATCCACATGCTCAGTTCTGAGAGATAAGTGTGTGTGAAAGCCGTTCTTCACCTAGCTTGTTGGGAACACAGAGTTTCTTTTCAGTTGCAATCCGCACTCCATACAATTATATGGGTAGGTACTCGCTCAAACATGTTTTTACAGTGAAATCTAGGAACTTCTAACCGGCATTAGGAAACAGACTTAGAAACCACAGTAAATGTTTCTCCTGCAACCCGTTCCCTTTGTGCTAGATGAACGAACGTCTCTCCACATGATCATTTCTTAGAGATACGTGTGTGTGAAAGCCGTCCTTCACCTAGCTTGTAGGGAAAACAAAGGTTCTTTTAAGTTGCAAAATGCACTCCATAAATATATATGGGAATGTACTCGCACCAACTCGGTTTTACAGTGAAAACTGCAGGAAATTCAAACAGGCAGTAGGAAACACTCTGAGAAACCAGAGTAAAAGTTTCTCCTGCAAACCTTTCCCTTTGGGCTAGATTAAAGAACGTCCCTCCACATGCTCAGTTCTCAGAGATAAGTGTGTGTGAAAGCCGTCCTTCACATAACTTGTAAGGAACAAAAAGCTTCTTTTCAGTTGCAAACTGCACTCCATACATATATATGTGTAGGAATACGCTCCAACTCGGTTTTACACTGAAAACTGCAGGAACTTCAAACCGGCCCTAGGAAACACACTGAGAAACCAGAGTAAAATTTCTCCTGCAAACCGTTCCATTGTTCTAGATGAACGAACGTCTCTACACATGCTCAGTTCTCAGAGATAAGTGTGTTTGAAAGCCGTCCTTCACCTAGCTTGTAGGGAACATAAAGTTTATTTTTAGATGCAAAGTGGAATACTTACATATATATGGGAATTTATTCGCTCCAACTCGGTTTTACAGGGAAAACTGCAGGAACTTCTAACCGGCATTTGGAAACAGACTTAGAAACCAGAGTAAAAGTTCTACCAGCAAACCGTTCCCTTTGTGCTAGATGAACGAACGTCTCTCCACATGCTCAGTTCTGAGAGATATGTGTGTGTGAAAGCCGTCCTTCACCTAGCTTGTTTGGAACACAAAGTTTCTTTTCATTTGCAAAGTGGAATTAAGATATATATATATCGGGAGTTACTCGCTCCAACTCGGTTTTACAGTGAAAAATGCAGGAACATCTAACCGGCATTAGGAAAAAGTCTGAGAATCCAGTGTAAAAGTTTATCCTGCAAACCGTTCCCTTTGTGCTAGATGAACAAACGTCTCTCCACATGTTCAGTTCTGAGAGATAATTGTGGGTTAAAGCCGTCCTTCACCTAGCTTGTTGGGAAAACAAAGTTGGTTTTCAGTTGCAAATTGGAATCCATACAAATATATGGGGAGTTACACGCTCGAACTCGGTTTTACAGTGAAAACTGCAGGAACTTCTAACCGGCATTAGGAAACAGATTGAGAATCCAGTTTAAAGTTTCACCTGCAAACAGTTCCATTTGTGCTAGATGAACGAACGTCTATCCACATGCTCATTGCTGAGAGATATGTTTCTGTGAAAGCCGTCCTTCACTTTGCTTGTTGGGAACACAAAGTTTCTTTTCAGTTGCAAACTGCACTCCATACATATATATCTGGAGGTACTCGCTCCAAATCGATTTTACAGTGAAAACTGCAGGAACTTCAAACCGGCCCTACGAAAAACACTGAGAAATCAGAGTAAAAGTTTCTCCTGTAAACCGTTCCTTTGTGCTATATAAACGAACGTCTCTCCACATGCTCAGTTCTAGAGATAAGTGTGTGTGAAAGCTGTCCTTCACCTAGATTTTTGGGAACACAAAGTTTCTTTTCAGTTGCAAAGTGGAATCCATACATATACATGGGGTGTTACTCGATCCAACATGGTTTTACAGGGAAAACCGCAGGAACATCTAACCGGCATTAGGAAACAGACTGAGAAAGCACAGTAAAATTTTCTCCTGCAACCCGTTCCCTTTGTGCTAGATGAACGAACGTCTTTCAACATGCTCAGTTCTGAGAGATAAGTGTGTGTGAATGCCGTACTTCCCCTAGCTTGTTGGGAACACAGAGTTTCTTTCAGTTGCAAACTGTACTCCATACAATTATAAGGGGAATTACTAGCTCCAACACGGTTTTACAGTGAAAACTGCAGGAACTTCAAAAATGCACTAGGAAACACACTGAGAAATCAGAGCAAAGTTACTCCTGCAACCCATTCCCTTTGTGCTAGATGAACGAAGGTCTCTAAACATGCTTAGTTCTCAGAGATAAGTGTGTGTGAAAGCCGTCCTTCACCTAGCATTTGGGAACACAGAGTTTCTTTTCAGTTGAAAAATGCACTGCATACAATTATATGGGGAGGTACACGCTCCAACTCGTTTTTACTGTGAAAACTGCAGAAAATTTAAACCGACACTTGTAAAAAATTTGAGAAACCAGAGTAAAAGTTTCTCCTGCAAACATTTCCATTTGTGCTAGATGAACGAACGTCTCTCCACATGCTCAGTTCTGAGAGATAAGTGTCTGTGAAAGCCGTCCTTCAACTAGCTTGTTGGGAACACAAAGTTTCATATCAGTTTCAAACTGCACTCCTTACATATGTATAGGGAGGTACTCGCTCCAACACGGTTTTACAGTGAAAACTGCAGGAACATATAACCGGCACTAGGAAACACTCTGAGAAACCAGAGTAAAAGTTTCTCCTGCAACCAGTTCCCTTTGTGCTAGATGAACGAACGTCTCTCCACATGCTCAGTTCTCAGAGATAAGTGTGAGTGAAAGCCGTCCTTCACCTAGCTTGTTGGGATCACAGAGTTTCTTTTCAGTTGCAAACTGCACTGCATACCTATATATGGGGAAGTTCTGGCTCCAACTCCCTTTTACAGTGAAAACTGCAGGAACTTCATAACGGCATTAGGAAAAAGACTGAGAATTTAGAATAAATTTGTCCTGAAACCCATTCCCTATGTGCTAGATGAACGAACGTCTCTCCACATGCTCAGTTCTCAGAGATAAGTGTGTGTGAAAGCCGTCCTTCACCTAGCTTGTTGGGAACACAGAGTTTCTTTCCAGTTGTTATCGGCACTCCATACATTTATATGGATAGGTACTCGCTCAAACATGTTTTTACAGTGAAATCTGCAAGAACTTCTAACCGGCATTAGGAAACAGACTTAGAAACCAGAGTAAATATTTCTCCTGCAAACCGTTCATTTTGTGCTAGATAAACGAACGTCTCTCCACATGATCAGTTCTGAGAGATATGTGTGTGTGAAAGCCGTCGTTCACCTAGCTTGTTGGGAACACAAAGTTTCTTATCTGTTGCAAACTGCACTCCATACATATATATGGGATGTACTCGCTCCAACTCGGTTTTACAGTGAAAACTGCAGGAATTTCAAACCGGCACTAGGAAACACTCTGAGAAACCAGAGTAAAAGTTTCTCCTGCAAACAGTTCCTTGTGCTAGATGAACGAACGTCTCTCCACATGCTCAGTTCTCAGAGATAAGTGTGTGTGAAAGCCGTTCTTCAACTAGCTCGTTTGGAACACAATGTTTCTCTTCAGTTGTAAAGTGCAATCCATACATATATATGGGGATTTACTTGCTCCAAGTCGGTGTTACAGGGAAAACGGCAGGAACTTCTAACCGGCATTAGGAAACAGACTGAGAAACCAGAGTAATAGTTTCTCCTGCAATCCTTTCCCTTTGTGCTAGATGAACGAACGTCTCTCCACATGCTCATTTCTCAGACATAAGTGTGTGTGAAAGCCGTCCTTCACTTAGCTTGTTGGGAACACAGAGTTACTTTTCAATTGCAAACTTCACTCCATACATTTATATGGGGAGGGACTCGCTCCAACTAGATTTTACAGTGAAAACTGCAGGAACTTCAAACCGGCACAAGGAAACACACTGAGAAACCAGAGTAAAAGTTTCTCCTGTAAACCGTTCCCTTTGGCTTGATGAACGAACGTCTCTCCACATGCTCAGTTCTCAGAGATAAGTGAGTGTGAAAGCCGTCCTTCACCTAGCTTGTTGGGAACAAAAAGTTTCTTTTCAGCTGCAAACGGCAATCCATACATATATATGGGGATGTACAAGCTCCAACTCGGTTTTACAGTCTAAACTGCAGGAACTTCAAACCGGCACTAGGAAACACACTGAAAATCCAGAGTAAAAGTTCTTCTTGCAACCCGTTCCCTTTGTGCTAGATGAATGAACGTCTCTACACTTGCTCAGTTCTGGGTGATAAGTGTGTGTGAAAGCCGTCCTTCACCTAGCTTGTTGGGTACACAAAGTTTGTTTTCAGTTGCAAAGTGGAATCCATACAAATATATGGGGAGTTACACGCTCGAACTCGGTTTTAAAATGAAAACTGCAGGAACTTCTAACCGGCATTAGGAAAAAGATTGAGAATCCAGTGTAAAAGTTTCTCCTACAAACAGTTCCTTTGTGCTAGATGAACGAACGTCTATCCACATGCTCAGTTCTGAGAGATATGTTTCTGTGAAAGCCGTCTTCACTTTGTTTGTTGGGAACACAAAGTTTCTTTTCAGTTGCAAACAGCACTCTATACATATATATTTGGAGGTAGTCGCTCCAAATCGATTTTACAGTGAAAACTGCAGGAACTTGAAAGCGTCACTAGGAAACAGACTGAGAAACCACAGTAAAATTTTCTCCTGCATCCCGTTCCCTTTGTGCTAGATAAACGAACATCTCTCCACATGCTCAGTTCTGGGTGATAAGTGTGTGTGAAAGCCGTCCTTCAAATAGCTTGTTGGGAAAACATAGATTCATATCATTTGAAATCTGCACTCCTTACATATGTATTGGGAGGTACTCGCTCCAAATCGGTTTTATAGTGAAAACTGCAGGAACATCCAACCAGCATTAGGAAACAGACTGAGAAACCAGAGTAAAAGTTTCTCCTGCAACCTCTTCCCTTTGTGCTAGATGAACGAACGTCTCTTCACATGCTCAGTTCTGAGAGAAAAGTGTGTGTGAAATCCGTACTTCACCTAGCTTGTTGGGAACACAAAGACTCTTTTCAGTTGAAAACGGCACTATATACATATATATGAGTAGGTACTAGCTCCAACTCGGTTTTACACTGAAAACTGCAGGAACTTATAACCAGCACTAGGAAACACTCTGAGAAACCAGAGTAAATGTTTCTCCTGCAAACCGTTCCTTTGTGCTAGATGAACGAACGTCTCTCCACATGCTCAGTTCTCAGAGATAAGTGTGTGTGAATGCCGTCCTTCTACTAGCTTGTTGGGAACACAAAGTTTCTTTTCAGTTGCAAAGTGGAATCCATACATATATATGGGGGGTTAGTCGCTCCAACTCGGTTTTACAGTGAAAACTGCAGGAACATGTAACCGGCATTAGGAAAAAGACTGAGAATCCAGAGTAAATGTTTCTCCTGCAAACCGTTCCCTTTGTGCTAGATGAACGAAAGTCTATTCTCATGCTCAGTTCTGAGAGATAAGTGTGGGTGAAAGCAGTCCTTCACCTAGCTTGTTGGGAACACAAAGTTTCTTTTCAGTTGCAAAGTGGAATCCATACATATATATGGGGGGTTAGTCGCTCCAACTCGGTTTTACAGTGAAAAATGCAGGAACATGTAACCAGCATTAGAAAAAAGACTGAGAATCCAGATTAAATGTTTCTCCTGCAAACCGTTCCCTTTGTGCTAATTGAACGAAAGTCTATTCTCATGCTCAGTTCTGAGAGATAAGTGTGGGTGAAAGCAGTCCTTCACCTAGCTTGTTGGGAACACAAAGTTTCTTTTCAGTTGCAAAGTGGAATCCATACATATATATGGGGATTTACTCGCTCCAACTCGGTTTTACAGGGAAAACTGCAGGAACTTCTAAACGGCATTAAGAAACAGACGGAGACACCAGAGTAAAATTTTCTCCTGCAACCACTTCCCATTGTGCTAGATGAACGAACGTCTCTCCACATGCTCAGTTCTTAGAAATAAGTGTGTGTGAAAGCCGTCCTTCAACTTGCTTGATGGGAACACAGAGTTTCTTTTCAGTTGCAAAATGCAATGCATACATATATACGTTAGGTAATCGCTCCAACTCGATTTTACAGTGAAAACTGCAGGAAATTCAAACCGGCACTAGGAAACACACTGAGAAAACAGAGTAAAAGATTCTCCTGCAACCCCTTCCCATTGTGCTAGATGAACGAACGTCTCTCTACATGCTTTGTTCTGAGAGATATGTGTGTGTTCAAGCCGACCTTCACCAGGCTTGTTGGGAACACAGAGTTTCTTTTCAGTTGCAAAGGGCACTGCATACATATATAAGGGGAGGTACTGGCTCCAACTCGGTTTTACAGTGAAAAGTGCAGGAACTTCATACCGGCATTAGGAAAAATACTGAGAATTTAGAATAAAGTTTCTCCTGCAACCCGTTCCCTATGTGCTAGATGAACGAAAGTCTATCCACATGCTCAGTTCTGAGAGATAAGTGTGTGTGAAAGCCGTTCTTCACCTAGCTTGTTGGGAACACAGAGTTTCTTTTCATTTGCAATCGGCACTCCATAAATAAATATGGGAAGGTACACGCTCCAACTCGGTTTTACAGTGAAAACTGCAGGAATTTCAAACCGGCACTAGGAAACAGCCTGAGAAACCAGAGTAAAAGTTTCTCCTGCAAACCTATCCCTTTGTGCTAGATGAACGAACGTCTCTCCACATGCTCAGATCTCAGATATAAGTGTGTGTGAAAGCCGTAATTCACATAGCTTGTAAGGAACACAAAGATTCTTTTCAGTTGCAAACTGCACTCCATACATATATATGGGTAGGAACACGCTCAAACTCGGTTTTACAGTGAAAACTGCAGGAATATCAAACCGCACTAGAAAACACAGTGAGAAACCAGAGTAAAAGTTTCTCCTGCAAACCGTTCCTTTTGTGCTAGATGAACGAACGTATCTCCACATGCTCAGTTCTCAGGGATAAGGGTGTGTGAAAGCCGTCCTTCACCTAGCTTGTAGGGAAAATATAGTTTTTTTCAGTTGCAAAGTGGAATACTTAAATATATATGGGTATTTACTCGCTCCAACTCGGTTTTACAGTGAAAAATGCAGGAACATCTAACCGGCATTAGGAAAAACCTGAGAATCCGGAGTAAAAGTTTCTCTTGCAAACGGTTCCCATTGTGCTAGATGAACGAACGTCTATCCACATGCTCAGTTCTGAGAGATTATTTTGTGTAAAACCGTTCTTCACCAAGCTTGTTGGGAACACAAATTTTCTTTCCTGTTGCAAACTGCACTCCATACATATATATGGGGATGTACTCGCTCCAACTCTGTTTTATAGTAAAAATTGCAGGAATTTCAAACCGGCACTAGGAAACACTCTGAGAAACCAGAGTAAATGTTTCTCCTGCAAACCGTTCCTTTGTGCTAGATGAACGAACGTCTCTCCACATGTTCAGTTGTCAGAGATAAGTGTGTGTGAATGCCGTCCTTCAACTAGCTTGTTGGGAACACAAAGTTTCTTTTCAGTTGCAAAGTGGAATCCATACATATATATGGGGGGTTAGTCGCTCCAACTCGGTTTTACAGTGAAAAATGCAGGAACATGTAACCAGCATTAGAAAAAAGACTGAGAATCCAGATTAAATGTTTCTCCTGCAAACCGTTCCCTTTGTGCTAATTGAACGAAAGTCTATTCTCATGCTCAGTTCTGAGAGATAAGTGTGGGTGAAAGCAGTCCTTCACCTAGCTTGTTGGGAACACAAAGTTTCTTTTCAGTTGCAAAGTGGAATCCATACATATATATGGGGATTTACTCGCTCCAACTCGGTTTTACAGGGAAAACTGCAGGAACTTCTAAACGGCATTAAGAAACAGACGGAGACACCAGAGTAAAATTTTCTCCTGCAACCACTTCCCATTGTGCTAGATGAACGAACGTCTCTCCACATGCTCAGTTCTTAGAAATAAGTGTGTGTGAAAGCCGTCCTTCAACTTGCTTGATGGGAACACAGAGTTTCTTTTCAGTTGCAAAATGCAATGCATACATATATACGTTAGGTAATCGCTCCAACTCGATTTTACAGTGAAAACTGCAGGAAATTCAAACCGGCACTAGGAAACACACTGAGAAAACAGAGTAAAAGATTCTCCTGCAACCCCTTCCCATTGTGCTAGATGAACGAACGTCTCTCTACATGCTTTGTTCTGAGAGATATGTGTGTGTTCAAGCCGACCTTCACCAGGCTTGTTGGGAACACAGAGTTTCTTTTCAGTTGCAAAGGGCACTGCATACATATATAAGGGGAGGTACTGGCTCCAACTCGGTTTTACAGTGAAAACTGCAGGAACTTCATACCGGCATTAGGAAAAATACTGAGAATTTAGAATAAAGTTTCTCCTGCAACCCGTTCCCTATGTGCTAGATGAACGAAAGTCTATCCACATGCTCAGTTCTGAGAGATAAGTGTGTGTGAAAGCCGTTCTTCACCTAGCTTGTTGGGAACACAGAGTTTCTTTTCATTTGCAATCGGCACTCCATAAATAAATATGGGAAGGTACACGCTCCAACTCGGTTTTACAGTGAAAACTGCAGGAATTTCAACCGGCACTAGGAAACAGCCTGAGAAACCAGAGTAAAAGTTTCTCCTGCAAACCTATCCCTTTGTGCTAGATGAACGAACGTCTCTCCACATGCTCAGATCTCAGATATAAGTGTGTGTGAAAGCCGTAATTCACATAGCTTGTAAGGAACACAAAGATTCTTTTCAGTTGCAAACTGCACTCCATACATATATATGGGTAGGAACACGCTCAAACTCGGTTTTACAGTGAAAACTGCAGGAATATCAAACCGCACTAGAAAACACAGTGAGAAACCAGAGTAAAAGTTTCTCCTGCAAACCGTTCCTTTTGTGCTAGATGAACGAACGTATCTCCACATGCTCAGTTCTCAGGGATAAGGGTGTGTGAAAGCCGTCCTTCACCTAGCTTGTAGGGAAAATATAGTTTTTTTCAGTTGCAAAGTGGAATACTTAAATATATATGGGTATTTACTCGCTCCAACTCGGTTTTACAGTGAAAAATGCAGGAACATCTAACCGGCATTAGGAAAAACCTGAGAATCCGGAGTAAAAGTTTCTCTTGCAAACGGTTCCCATTGTGCTAGATGAACGAACGTCTATCCACATGCTCAGTTCTGAGAGATTATTTTGTGTAAAACCGTTCTTCACCAAGCTTGTTGGGAACACAAATTTTCTTTCCTGTTGCAAACTGCACTCCATACATATATATGGGGATGTACTCGCTCCAACTCTGTTTTATAGTAAAAATTGCAGGAATTTCAAACCGGCACTAGGAAACACTCTGAGAAACCAGAGTAAATGTTTCTCCTGCAAACCGTTCCTTTGTGCTAGATGAACGAACGTCTCTCCACATGTTCAGTTGTCAGAGATAAGTGTGTGTGAATGCCGTCCTTCAACTAGCTTGTTGGGAACACAAAGTTTCTTTTCAGTTGCAAAGTGGAATCCATACATATATATGGGGGGTTAGTCGCTCCAACTCGGTTTTACAGTGAAAACTGCAGGAACATGTAACCGGCATTAGGAAAAAGACTGAGAATCCAGAGTAAATGTTTCTCCTGCAAACCGTTCCCTTTGTGCTAGATGAACGAAAGTCTATCCTCATGCTCAGTTCTGAGAGATAAGTGTGGGTGAAAGCAGTCCTTCACCTAGCTTGTTGGGAACACCAAGTTCCTTTTCAGTTGCAAAGTGGAATCCATATATATATATGGGGATTTACTCGCTCCAACTCGGTTTTACAGGGAAAACTGCAGGAACTTCTAAACGGCATTAGGAAACAGACGGAGACACCAGAGTAAAATTTTCTCCTGCAACCCCTTCCCATTGTGCTAGATGAACGAACGTCTCTCCACATGCTCAGTTCTTAGAAATAAGTGTGTGTGAAAGCCGTCCTTCAACTTGCTTGATGGGAACACAGAGTTTCTTTTCAGTTGCAAAATGCAATGCATACATATATATGTTAGGTAATCGCTCCAACTCGATTTTACAGTGAAAACTGCAGTAAATTCAAACCGACACTAGGAAACACACTGAGAAAACAGAGTAAAAGTTTCTCCTGCAACCCCTTCCCATTGTGCTAGATGAACGAACGTCTCTCCACATGCTTTGTTCTGAGAGATATGTGTGTGTTCAAGCCGACCTTCACCAGACTTGTTGGGAACACAGAGTTTCTTTTCAGTTGCAAAGGGCACTGCATACATATATAAGGGGAGGGTACTGGCTCCAACTCGGTTTTACAGTGAAAACTGCAGGAACTTCATACCGGAATTAGGAAAAATACTGAGAATTTAGAATAAAGTTTCTCCTGCAACCGGTTCCCTATGTGCTAGATGAACGAAAGTCTATCCACATGCTCAGTTCTGAGAGATAAGTGTGTGTGAAAGCCGTTCTTCACCTAGCTTGTTGGGAACACAGAGTTTCTTTTCAGTTGCAATCCGCACTCCATACAATTATATGGGTAGGTACTCGCTCAAACATGTTTTTACAGTGAAATCTAGGAACTTCTAACCGGCATTAGGAAACAGACTTAGAAACCACAGTAAATGTTTCTCCTGCAACCCGTTCCCTTTGTGCTAGATGAACGAACGTCTCTCCACATGATCATTTCTTAGAGATACGTGTGTGTGAAAGCCGTCCTTCACCTAGCTTGTAGGGAAAACAAAGGTTCTTTTAAGTTGCAAAATGCACTCCATAAATATATATGGGAATGTACTCGCACCAACTCGGTTTTACAGTGAAAACTGCAGGAAATTCAAACAGGCAGTAGGAAACACTCTGAGAAACCAGAGTAAAAGTTTCTCCTGCAAACCTTTCCCTTTGGGCTAGATTAAAGAACGTCCCTCCACATGCTCAGTTCTCAGAGATAAGTGTGTGTGAAAGCCGTCCTTCACATAACTTGTAAGGAACAAAAAGCTTCTTTTCAGTTGCAAACTGCACTCCATACATATATATGTGTAGGAATACGCTCCAACTCGGTTTTACACTGAAAACTGCAGGAACTTCAAACCGGCCCTAGGAAACACACTGAGAAACCAGAGTAAAATTTCTCCTGCAAACCGTTCCATTGTTCTAGATGAACGAACGTCTCTACACATGCTCAGTTCTCAGAGATAAGTGTGTTTGAAAGCCGTCCTTCACCTAGCTTGTAGGGAACATAAAGTTTATTTTTAGATGCAAAGTGGAATACTTACATATATATGGGAATTTATTCGCTCCAACTCGGTTTTACAGGGAAAACTGCAGGAACTTCTAACCGGCATTTGGAAACAGACTTAGAAACCAGAGTAAAAGTTCTACCAGCAAACCGTTCCCTTTGTGCTAGATGAACGAACGTCTCTCCACATGCTCAGTTCTGAGAGATATGTGTGTGTGAAAGCCGTCCTTCACCTAGCTTGTTTGGAACACAAAGTTTCTTTTCATTTGCAAAGTGGAATTAAGATATATATATATCGGGAGTTACTCGCTCCAACTCGGTTTTACAGTGAAAAATGCAGGAACATCTAACCGGCATTAGGAAAAAGTCTGAGAATCCAGTGTAAAAGTTTATCCTGCAAACCGTTCCCTTTGTGCTAGATGAACAAACGTCTCTCCACATGTTCAGTTCTGAGAGATAATTGTGGGTTAAAGCCGTCCTTCACCTAGCTTGTTGGGAAAACAAAGTTGGTTTTCAGTTGCAAATTGGAATCCATACAAATATATGGGGAGTTACACGCTCGAACTCGGTTTTACAGTGAAAACTGCAGGAACTTCTAACCGGCATTAGGAAACAGATTGAGAATCCAGTTTAAAGTTTCACCTGCAAACAGTTCCATTTGTGCTAGATGAACGAACGTCTATCCACATGCTCATTGCTGAGAGATATGTTTCTGTGAAAGCCGTCCTTCACTTTGCTTGTTGGGAACACAAAGTTTCTTTTCAGTTGCAAACTGCACTCCATACATATATATCTGGAGGGTACTCGCTCCAAATCGATTTTACAGTGAAAACTGCAGGAACTTCAAACCGGCCCTACGAAAAACACTGAGAAATCAGAGTAAAAGTTTCTCCTGTAAACCGTTCCTTTGTGCTATATAAACGAACGTCTCTCCACATGCTCAGTTCTAGAGATAAGTGTGTGTGAAAGCTGTCCTTCACCTAGATTTTTGGGAACACAAAGTTTCTTTTCAGTTGCAAAGTGGAATCCATACATATACATGGGGTGTTACTCGATCCAACATGGTTTTACAGGGAAAACCGCAGGAACATCTAACCGGCATTAGGAAACAGACTGAGAAAGCACAGTAAAATTTTCTCCTGCAACCCGTTCCCTTTGTGCTAGATGAACGAACGTCTTTCAACATGCTCAGTTCTGAGAGATAAGTGTGTGTGAATGCCGTACTTCCCCTAGCTTGTTGGGAACACAGAGTTTCTTTCAGTTGCAAACTGTACTCCATACAATTATAAGGGGAATTACTAGCTCCAACACGGTTTTACAGTGAAAACTGCAGGAACTTCAAAAATGCACTAGGAAACACACTGAGAAATCAGAGCAAAGTTACTCCTGCAACCCATTCCCTTTGTGCTAGATGAACGAAGGTCTCTAAACATGCTTAGTTCTCAGAGATAAGTGTGTGTGAAAGCCGTCCTTCACCTAGCATTTGGGAACACAGAGTTTCTTTTCAGTTGAAAAATGCACTGCATACAATTATATGGGGAGGTACACGCTCCAACTCGTTTTTACTGTGAAAACTGCAGAAAATTTAAACCGACACTTGTAAAAAATTTGAGAAACCAGAGTAAAAGTTTCTCCTGCAAACATTTCCATTTGTGCTAGATGAACGAACGTCTCTCCACATGCTCAGTTCTGAGAGATAAGTGTCTGTGAAAGCCGTCCTTCAACTAGCTTGTTGGGAACACAAAGTTTCATATCAGTTTCAAACTGCACTCCTTACATATGTATAGGGAGGTACTCGCTCCAACACGGTTTTACAGTGAAAACTGCAGGAACATATAACCGGCACTAGGAAACACTCTGAGAAACCAG
Source organism: Camelus dromedarius (assembly GCF_036321535.1). NCBI lineage: Eukaryota > Metazoa > Chordata > Mammalia > Artiodactyla > Camelidae > Camelus > Camelus dromedarius. Next base: position 2,509,098 of record NC_087451.1, on the reverse strand, counting down.
AGTAAAAGTTTCTCCTGCAACCAGTTCCCTTTGTGCTAGATGAACGAACGTCTCTCCACATGCTCAGTTCTCAGAGATAAGTGTGAGTGAAAGCCGTCCTTCACCTAGCTTGTTGGGATCACAGAGTTTCTTTTCAGTTGCAAACTGCACTGCATACCTATATATGGGGAAGTTCTGGCTCCAACTCCCTTTTACAGTGAAAACTGCAGGAACTTCATAACGGCATTAGGAAAAAGACTGAGAATTTAGAATAAATTTGTCCTGAAACCCATTCCCTATGTGCTAGATGAACGAACGTCTCTCCACATGCTCAGTTCTCAGAGATAAGTGTGTGTGAAAGCCGTCCTTCACCTAGCTTGTTGGGAACACAGAGTTTCTTTCCAGTTGTTATCGGCACTCCATACATTTATATGGATAGGTACTCGCTCAAACATGTTTTTACAGTGAAATCTGCAAGAACTTCTAACCGGCATTAGGAAACAGACTTAGAAACCAGAGTAAATATTTCTCCTGCAAACCGTTCATTTTGTGCTAGATAAACGAACGTCTCTCCACATGATCAGTTCTGAGAGATATGTGTGTGTGAAAGCCGTCGTTCACCTAGCTTGTTGGGAACACAAAGTTTCTTATCTGTTGCAAACTGCACTCCATACATATATATGGGATGTACTCGCTCCAACTCGGTTTTACAGTGAAAACTGCAGGAATTTCAAACCGGCACTAGGAAACACTCTGAGAAACCAGAGTAAAAGTTTCTCCTGCAAACAGTTCCTTGTGCTAGATGAACGAACGTCTCTCCACATGCTCAGTTCTCAGAGATAAGTGTGTGTGAAAGCCGTTCTTCAACTAGCTCGTTTGGAACACAATGTTTCTCTTCAGTTGTAAAGTGCAATCCATACATATATATGGGGATTTACTTGCTCCAAGTCGGTGTTACAGGGAAAACGGCAGGAACTTCTAACCGGCATTAGGAAACAGACTGAGAAACCAGAGTAATAGTTTCTCCTGCAATCCTTTCCCTTTGTGCTAGATGAACGAACGTCTCTCCACATGCTCATTTCTCAGACATAAGTGTGTGTGAAAGCCGTCCTTCACTTAGCTTGTTGGGAACACAGAGTTACTTTTCAATTGCAAACTTCACTCCATACATTTATATGGGGAGGGACTCGCTCCAACTAGATTTTACAGTGAAAACTGCAGGAACTTCAAACCGGCACAAGGAAACACACTGAGAAACCAGAGTAAAAGTTTCTCCTGTAAACCGTTCCCTTTGGCTTGATGAACGAACGTCTCTCCACATGCTCAGTTCTCAGAGATAAGTGAGTGTGAAAGCCGTCCTTCACCTAGCTTGTTGGGAACAAAAAGTTTCTTTTCAGCTGCAAACGGCAATCCATACATATATATGGGGATGTACAAGCTCCAACTCGGTTTTACAGTCTAAACTGCAGGAACTTCAAACCGGCACTAGGAAACACACTGAAAATCCAGAGTAAAAGTTCTTCTTGCAACCCGTTCCCTTTGTGCTAGATGAATGAACGTCTCTACACTTGCTCAGTTCTGGGTGATAAGTGTGTGTGAAAGCCGTCCTTCACCTAGCTTGTTGGGTACACAAAGTTTGTTTTCAGTTGCAAAGTGGAATCCATACAAATATATGGGGAGTTACACGCTCGAACTCGGTTTTAAAATGAAAACTGCAGGAACTTCTAACCGGCATTAGGAAAAAGATTGAGAATCCAGTGTAAAAGTTTCTCCTACAAACAGTTCCTTTGTGCTAGATGAACGAACGTCTATCCACATGCTCAGTTCTGAGAGATATGTTTCTGTGAAAGCCGTCACGCAGCGCTCGACTGTGAACACAAAGTTTCTTTTCAGTTGCAAACAGCACTCTATACATATATATTTGGAGGTAGTCGCTCCAAATCGATTTTACAGTGAAAACTGCAGGAACTTGAAAGCGTCACTAGGAAACAGACTGAGAAACCACAGTAAAATTTTCTCCTGCATCCCGTTCCCTTTGTGCTAGATAAACGAACATCTCTCCACATGCTCAGTTCTGGGTGATAAGTGTGTGTGAAAGCCGTCCTTCAAATAGCTTGTTGGGAAAACATAGATTCATATCATTTGAAATCTGCACTCCTTACATATGTATTGGGAGGTACTCGCTCCAAATCGGTTTTATAGTGAAAACTGCAGGAACATCCAACCAGCATTAGGAAACAGACTGAGAAACCAGAGTAAAAGTTTCTCCTGCAACCTCTTCCCTTTGTGCTAGATGAACGAACGTCTCTTCACATGCTCAGTTCTGAGAGAAAAGTGTGTGTGAAATCCGTACTTCACCTAGCTTGTTGGGAACACAAAGACTCTTTTCAGTTGCAAACGGCACTATATACATATATATGAGTAGGTACTAGCTCCAACTCGGTTTTACACTGAAAACTGCAGGAACTTATAACCAGCACTAGGAAACACTCTGAGAAACCAGAGTAAATGTTTCTCCTGCAAACCGTTCCTTTGTGCTAGATGAACGAACGTCTCTCCACATGCTCAGTTCTCAGAGATAAGTGTGTGTGAATGCCGTCCTTCTACTAGCTTGTTGGGAACACAAAGTTTCTTTTCAGTTGCAAAGTGGAATCCATACATATATATGGGGGGTTAGTCGCTCCAACTCGGTTTTACAGTGAAAACTGCAGGAACATGTAACCGGCATTAGGAAAAAGACTGAGAATCCAGAGTAAATGTTTCTCCTGCAAACCGTTCCCTTTGTGCTAGATGAACGAAAGTCTATTCTCATGCTCAGTTCTGAGAGATAAGTGTGGGTGAAAGCAGTCCTTCACCTAGCTTGTTGGGAACACAAAGTTTCTTTTCAGTTGCAAAGTGGAATCCATACATATATATGGGGGGTTAGTCGCTCCAACTCGGTTTTACAGTGAAAAATGCAGGAACATGTAACCAGCATTAGAAAAAAGACTGAGAATCCAGATTAAATGTTTCTCCTGCAAACCGTTCCCTTTGTGCTAATTGAACGAAAGTCTATTCTCATGCTCAGTTCTGAGAGATAAGTGTGGGTGAAAGCAGTCCTTCACCTAGCTTGTTGGGAACACAAAGTTTCTTTTCAGTTGCAAAGTGGAATCCATACATATATATGGGGATTTACTCGCTCCAACTCGGTTTTACAGGGAAAACTGCAGGAACTTCTAAACGGCATTAAGAAACAGACGGAGACACCAGAGTAAAATTTTCTCCTGCAACCACTTCCCATTGTGCTAGATGAACGAACGTCTCTCCACATGCTCAGTTCTTAGAAATAAGTGTGTGTGAAAGCCGTCCTTCAACTTGCTTGATGGGAACACAGAGTTTCTTTTCAGTTGCAAAATGCAATGCATACATATATACGTTAGGTAATCGCTCCAACTCGATTTTACAGTGAAAACTGCAGGAAATTCAAACCGGCACTAGGAAACACACTGAGAAAACAGAGTAAAAGATTCTCCTGCAACCCCTTCCCATTGTGCTAGATGAACGAACGTCTCTCTACATGCTTTGTTCTGAGAGATATGTGTGTGTTCAAGCCGACCTTCACCAGGCTTGTTGGGAACACAGAGTTTCTTTTCAGTTGCAAAGGGCACTGCATACATATATAAGGGGAGGTACTGGCTCCAACTCGGTTTTACAGTGAAAAGTGCAGGAACTTCATACCGGCATTAGGAAAAATACTGAGAATTTAGAATAAAGTTTCTCCTGCAACCCGTTCCCTATGTGCTAGATGAACGAAAGTCTATCCACATGCTCAGTTCTGAGAGATAAGTGTGTGTGAAAGCCGTTCTTCACCTAGCTTGTTGGGAACACAGAGTTTCTTTTCATTTGCAATCGGCACTCCATAAATAAATATGGGAAGGTACACGCTCCAACTCGGTTTTACAGTGAAAACTGCAGGAATTTCAAACCGGCACTAGGAAACAGCCTGAGAAACCAGAGTAAAAGTTTCTCCTGCAAACCTATCCCTTTGTGCTAGATGAACGAACGTCTCTCCACATGCTCAGATCTCAGATATAAGTGTGTGTGAAAGCCGTAATTCACATAGCTTGTAAGGAACACAAAGATTCTTTTCAGTTGCAAACTGCACTCCATACATATATATGGGTAGGAACACGCTCAAACTCGGTTTTACAGTGAAAACTGCAGGAATATCAAACCGCACTAGAAAACACAGTGAGAAACCAGAGTAAAAGTTTCTCCTGCAAACCGTTCCTTTTGTGCTAGATGAACGAACGTATCTCCACATGCTCAGTTCTCAGGGATAAGGGTGTGTGAAAGCCGTCCTTCACCTAGCTTGTAGGGAAAATATAGTTTTTTTCAGTTGCAAAGTGGAATACTTAAATATATATGGGTATTTACTCGCTCCAACTCGGTTTTACAGTGAAAAATGCAGGAACATCTAACCGGCATTAGGAAAAACCTGAGAATCCGGAGTAAAAGTTTCTCTTGCAAACGGTTCCCATTGTGCTAGATGAACGAACGTCTATCCACATGCTCAGTTCTGAGAGATTATTTTGTGTAAAACCGTTCTTCACCAAGCTTGTTGGGAACACAAATTTTCTTTCCTGTTGCAAACTGCACTCCATACATATATATGGGGATGTACTCGCTCCAACTCTGTTTTATAGTAAAAATTGCAGGAATTTCAAACCGGCACTAGGAAACACTCTGAGAAACCAGAGTAAATGTTTCTCCTGCAAACCGTTCCTTTGTGCTAGATGAACGAACGTCTCTCCACATGTTCAGTTGTCAGAGATAAGTGTGTGTGAATGCCGTCCTTCAACTAGCTTGTTGGGAACACAAAGTTTCTTTTCAGTTGCAAAGTGGAATCCATACATATATATGGGGGGTTAGTCGCTCCAACTCGGTTTTACAGTGAAAAATGCAGGAACATGTAACCAGCATTAGAAAAAAGACTGAGAATCCAGATTAAATGTTTCTCCTGCAAACCGTTCCCTTTGTGCTAATTGAACGAAAGTCTATTCTCATGCTCAGTTCTGAGAGATAAGTGTGGGTGAAAGCAGTCCCTTACCTAGCTTGTTGGGAACACAAAGTTTCTTTTCAGTTGCAAAGTGGAATCCATACATATATATGGGGATTTACTCGCTCCAACTCGGTTTTACAGGGAAAACTGCAGGAACTTCTAAACGGCATTAAGAAACAGACGGAGACACCAGAGTAAAATTTTCTCCTGCAACCACTTCCCATTGTGCTAGATGAACGAACGTCTCTCCACATGCTCAGTTCTTAGAAATAAGTGTGTGTGAAAGCCGTCCTTCAACTTGCTTGATGGGAACACAGAGTTTCTTTTCAGTTGCAAAATGCAATGCATACATATATACGTTAGGTAATCGCTCCAACTCGATTTTACAGTGAAAACTGCAGGAAATTCAAACCGGCACTAGGAAACACACTGAGAAAACAGAGTAAAAGATTCTCCTGCAACCCCTTCCCATTGTGCTAGATGAACGAACGTCTCTCTACATGCTTTGTTCTGAGAGATATGTGTGTGTTCAAGCCGACCTTCACCAGGCTTGTTGGGAACACAGAGTTTCTTTTCAGTTGCAAAGGGCACTGCATACATATATAAGGGGAGGTACTGGCTCCAACTCGGTTTTACAGTGAAAACTGCAGGAACTTCATACCGGCATTAGGAAAAATACTGAGAATTTAGAATAAAGTTTCTCCTGCAACCCGTTCCCTATGTGCTAGATGAACGAAAGTCTATCCACATGCTCAGTTCTGAGAGATAAGTGTGTGTGAAAGCCGTTCTTCACCTAGCTTGTTGGGAACACAGAGTTTCTTTTCATTTGCAATCGGCACTCCATAAATAAATATGGGAAGGTACACGCTCCAACTCGGTTTTACAGTGAAAACTGCAGGAATTTCAAACCGGCACTAGGAAACAGCCTGAGAAACCAGAGTAAAAGTTTCTCCTGCAAACCTATCCCTTTGTGCTAGATGAACGAACGTCTCTCCACATGCTCAGATCTCAGATATAAGTGTGTGTGAAAGCCGTAATTCACATAGCTTGTAAGGAACACAAAGATTCTTTTCAGTTGCAAACTGCACTCCATACATATATATGGGTAGGAACACGCTCAAACTCGGTTTTACAGTGAAAACTGCAGGAATATCAAACCGCACTAGAAAACACAGTGAGAAACCAGAGTAAAAGTTTCTCCTGCAAACCGTTCCTTTTGTGCTAGATGAACGAACGTATCTCCACATGCTCAGTTCTCAGGGATAAGGGTGTGTGAAAGCCGTCCTTCACCTAGCTTGTAGGGAAAATATAGTTTTTTTCAGTTGCAAAGTGGAATACTTAAATATATATGGGTATTTACTCGCTCCAACTCGGTTTTACAGTGAAAAATGCAGGAACATCTAACCGGCATTAGGAAAAACCTGAGAATCCGGAGTAAAAGTTTCTCTTGCAAACGGTTCCCATTGTGCTAGATGAACGAACGTCTATCCACATGCTCAGTTCTGAGAGATTATTTTGTGTAAAACCGTTCTTCACCAAGCTTGTTGGGAACACAAATTTTCTTTCCTGTTGCAAACTGCACTCCATACATATATATGGGGATGTACTCGCTCCAACTCTGTTTTATAGTAAAAATTGCAGGAATTTCAAACCGGCACTAGGAAACACTCTGAGAAACCAGAGTAAATGTTTCTCCTGCAAACCGTTCCTTTGTGCTAGATGAACGAACGTCTTTCCACATGCTCAGTTCTCAGAGGTAAGTGTGTGTGAATGCCGTCCTTCAACTAGCTTGTTGGGAACACAAAGTTTCTTTTCAGTTGCAAAGTGGAATCCATACATATATATGGGGGGTTAGTCGCTCCAACTCGGTTTTACAGTGAAAACTGCAGGAACATGTAACCGGCATTAGGAAAAAGACTGAGAATCCAGAGTAAATGTTTCTCCTGCAAACCGTTCCCTTTGTGCTAGATGAACGAAAGTCTATCCTCATGCTCAGTTCTGAGAGATAAGTGTGGGTGAAAGCAGTCCTTCACCTAGCTTGTTGGGAACACCAAGTTCCTTTTCAGTTGCAAAGTGGAATCCATATATATATATGGGGATTTACTCGCTCCAACTCGGTTTTACAGGGAAAACTGCAGGAACTTCTAAACGGCATTAGGAAACAGACGGAGACACCAGAGTAAAATTTTCTCCTGCAACCCCTTCCCATTGTGCTAGATGAACGAACGTCTCTCCACATGCTCAGTTCTTAGAAATAAGTGTGTGTGAAAGCCGTCCTTCAACTTGCTTGATGGGAACACAGAGTTTCTTTTCAGTTGCAAAATGCAATGCATACATATATATGTTAGGTAATCGCTCCAACTCGATTTTACAGTGAAAACTGCAGTAAATTCAAACCGACACTAGGAAACACACTGAGAAAACAGAGTAAAAGTTTCTCCTGCAACCCCTTCCCATTGTGCTAGATGAACGAACGTCTCTCCACATGCTTTGTTCTGAGAGATATGTGTGTGTTCAAGCCGACCTTCACCAGACTTGTTGGGAACACAGAGTTTCTTTTCAGTTGCAAAGGGCACTGCATACATATATAAGGGGAGGTACTGGCTCCAACTCGGTTTTACAGTGAAAACTGCAGGAACTTCATACCGGAATTAGGAAAAATACTGAGAATTTAGAATAAAGTTTCTCCTGCAACCGGTTCCCTATGTGCTAGATGAACGAAAGTCTATCCACATGCTCAGTTCTGAGAGATAAGTGTGTGTGAAAGCCGTTCTTCACCTAGCTTGTTGGGAACACAGAGTTTCTTTTCAGTTGCAATCCGCACTCCATACAATTATATGGGTAGGTACTCGCTCAAACATGTTTTTACAGTGAAATCTAGGAACTTCTAACCGGCATTAGGAAACAGACTTAGAAACCACAGTAAATGTTTCTCCTGCAACCCGTTCCCTTTGTGCTAGATGAACGAACGTCTCTCCACATGATCATTTCTTAGAGATACGTGTGTGTGAAAGCCGTCCTTCACCTAGCTTGTAGGGAAAACAAAGGTTCTTTTAAGTTGCAAAATGCACTCCATAAATATATATGGGAATGTACTCGCACCAACTCGGTTTTACAGTGAAAACTGCAGGAAATTCAAACAGGCAGTAGGAAACACTCTGAGAAACCAGAGTAAAAGTTTCTCCTGCAAACCTTTCCCTTTGGGCTAGATTAAAGAACGTCCCTCCACATGCTCAGTTCTCAGAGATAAGTGTGTGTGAAAGCCGTCCTTCACATAACTTGTAAGGAACAAAAAGCTTCTTTTCAGTTGCAAACTGCACTCCATACATATATATGTGTAGGAATACGCTCCAACTCGGTTTTACACTGAAAACTGCAGGAACTTCAAACCGGCCCTAGGAAACACACTGAGAAACCAGAGTAAAATTTCTCCTGCAAACCGTTCCATTGTTCTAGATGAACGAACGTCTCTACACATGCTCAGTTCTCAGAGATAAGTGTGTTTGAAAGCCGTCCTTCACCTAGCTTGTAGGGAACATAAAGTTTATTTTTAGATGCAAAGTGGAATACTTACATATATATGGGAATTTATTCGCTCCAACTCGGTTTTACAGGGAAAACTGCAGGAACTTCTAACCGGCATTTGGAAACAGACTTAGAAACCAGAGTAAAAGTTCTACCAGCAAACCGTTCCCTTTGTGCTAGATGAACGAACGTCTCTCCACATGCTCAGTTCTGAGAGATATGTGTGTGTGAAAGCCGTCCTTCACCTAGCTTGTTTGGAACACAAAGTTTCTTTTCATTTGCAAAGTGGAATTAAGATATATATATATCGGGAGTTACTCGCTCCAACTCGGTTTTACAGTGAAAAATGCAGGAACATCTAACCGGCATTAGGAAAAAGTCTGAGAATCCAGTGTAAAAGTTTATCCTGCAAACCGTTCCCTTTGTGCTAGATGAACGAACGTCTCTCCACATGCTCAGTTCTAGAGATAAGTGTGTGTGAAAGCTGTCCTTCACCTAGATTTTTGGGAACACAAAGTTTCTTTTCAGTTGCAAAGTGGAATCCATACATATACATGGGGTGTTACTCGATCCAACATGGTTTTACAGGGAAAACCGCAGGAACATCTAACCGGCATTAGGAAACAGACTGAGAAAGCACAGTAAAATTTTCTCCTGCAACCCGTTCCCTTTGTGCTAGATGAACGAACGTCTTTCAACATGCTCAGTTCTGAGAGATAAGTGTGTGTGAATGCCGTACTTCCCCTAGCTTGTTGGGAACACAGAGTTTCTTTCAGTTGCAAACTGTACTCCATACAATTATAAGGGGAATTACTAGCTCCAACACGGTTTTACAGTGAAAACTGCAGGAACTTCAAAAATGCACTAGGAAACACACTGAGAAATCAGAGCAAAGTTACTCCTGCAACCCATTCCCTTTGTGCTAGATGAACGAAGGTCTCTAAACATGCTTAGTTCTCAGAGATAAGTGTGTGTGAAAGCCGTCCTTCACCTAGCATTTGGGAACACAGAGTTTCTTTTCAGTTGAAAAATGCACTGCATACAATTATATGGGGAGGTACACGCTCCAACTCGTTTTTACTGTGAAAACTGCAGAAAATTTAAACCGACACTTGTAAAAAATTTGAGAAACCAGAGTAAAAGTTTCTCCTGCAAACATTTCCATTTGTGCTAGATGAACGAACGTCTCTCCACATGCTCAGTTCTGAGAGATAAGTGTCTGTGAAAGCCGTCCTTCAACTAGCTTGTTGGGAACACAAAGTTTCATATCAGTTTCAAACTGCACTCCTTACATATGTATAGGGAGGTACTCGCTCCAACACGGTTTTACAGTGAAAACTGCAGGAACATATAACCGGCACTAGGAAACACTCTGAGAAACCAGAGTAAAAGTTTCTCCTGCAACCAGTTCCCTTTGTGCTAGATGAACGAACGTCTCTCCACATGCTCAGTTCTCAGAGATAAGTGTGAGTGAAAGCCGTCCTTCACCTAGCTTGTTGGGATCACAGAGTTTCTTTTCAGTTGCAAACTGCACTGCATACCTATATATGGGGAAGTTCTGGCTCCAACTCCCTTTTACAGTGAAAACTGCAGGAACTTCATAACGGCATTAGGAAAAAGACTGAGAATTTAGAATAAATTTGTCCTGAAACCCATTCCCTATGTGCTAGATGAACGAACGTCTCTCCACATGCTCAGTTCTCAGAGATAAGTGTGTGTGAAAGCCGTCCTTCACCTAGCTTGTTGGGAACACAGAGTTTCTTTCCAGTTGTTATCGGCACTCCATACATTTATATGGATAGGTACTCGCTCAAACATGTTTTTACAGTGAAATCTGCAAGAACTTCTAACCGGCATTAGGAAACAGACTTAGAAACCAGAGTAAATATTTCTCCTGCAAACCGTTCATTTTGTGCTAGATAAACGAACGTCTCTCCACATGATCAGTTCTGAGAGATATGTGTGTGTGAAAGCCGTCGTTCACCTAGCTTGTTGGGAACACAAAGTTTCTTATCTGTTGCAAACTGCACTCCATACATATATATGGGATGTACTCGCTCCAACTCGGTTTTACAGTGAAAACTGCAGGAATTTCAAACCGGCACTAGGAAACACTCTGAGAAACCAGAGTAAAAGTTTCTCCTGCAAACAGTTCCTTGTGCTAGATGAACGAACGTCTCTCCACATGCTCAGTTCTCAGAGATAAGTGTGTGTGAAAGCCGTTCTTCAACTAGCTCGTTTGGAACACAATGTTTCTCTTCAGTTGTAAAGTGCAATCCATACATATATATGGGGATTTACTTGCTCCAAGTCGGTGTTACAGGGAAAACGGCAGGAACTTCTAACCGGCATTAGGAAACAGACTGAGAAACCAGAGTAATAGTTTCTCCTGCAATCCTTTCCCTTTGTGCTAGATGAACGAACGTCTCTCCACATGCTCATTTCTCAGACATAAGTGTGTGTGAAAGCCGTCCTTCACTTAGCTTGTTGGGAACACAGAGTTACTTTTCAATTGCAAACTTCACTCCATACATTTATATGGGGAGGGACTCGCTCCAACTAGATTTTACAGTGAAAACTGCAGGAACTTCAAACCGGCACAAGGAAACACACTGAGAAACCAGAGTAAAAGTTTCTCCTGTAAACCGTTCCCTTTGGCTTGATGAACGAACGTCTCTCCACATGCTCAGTTCTCAGAGATAAGTGAGTGTGAAAGCCGTCCTTCACCTAGCTTGTTGGGAACAAAAAGTTTCTTTTCAGCTGCAAACGGCAATCCATACATATATATGGGGATGTACAAGCTCCAACTCGGTTTTACAGTCTAAACTGCAGGAACTTCAAACCGGCACTAGGAAACACACTGAAAATCCAGAGTAAAAGTTCTTCTTGCAACCCGTTCCCTTTGTGCTAGATGAATGAACGTCTCTACACTTGCTCAGTTCTGGGTGATAAGTGTGTGTGAAAGCCGTCCTTCACCTAGCTTGTTGGGTACACAAAGTTTGTTTTCAGTTGCAAAGTGGAATCCATACAAATATATGGGGAGTTACACGCTCGAACTCGGTTTTAAAATGAAAACTGCAGGAACTTCTAACCGGCATTAGGAAAAAGATTGAGAATCCAGTGTAAAAGTTTCTCCTACAAACAGTTCCTTTGTGCTAGATGAACGAACGTCTATCCACATGCTCAGTTCTGAGAGATATGTTTCTGTGAAAGCCGTCTTCACTTTGTTTGTTGGGAACACAAAGTTTCTTTTCAGTTGCAAACAGCACTCTATACATATATATTTGGAGGTAGTCGCTCCAAATCGATTTTACAGTGAAAACTGCAGGAACTTGAAAGCGTCACTAGGAAACAGACTGAGAAACCACAGTAAAATTTTCTCCTGCATCCCGTTCCCTTTGTGCTAGATAAACGAACATCTCTCCACATGCTCAGTTCTGGGTGATAAGTGTGTGTGAAAGCCGTCCTTCAAATAGCTTGTTGGGAAAACATAGATTCATATCATTTGAAATCTGCACTCCTTACATATGTATTGGGAGGTACTCGCTCCAAATCGGTTTTATAGTGAAAACTGCAGGAACATCCAACCAGCATTAGGAAACAGACTGAGAAACCAGAGTAAAAGTTTCTCCTGCAACCTCTTCCCTTTGTGCTAGATGAACGAACGTCTCTTCACATGCTCAGTTCTGAGAGAAAAGTGTGTGTGAAATCCGTACTTCACCTAGCTTGTTGGGAACACAAAGACTCTTTTCAGTTGCAAACGGCACTATATACATATATATGAGTAGGTACTAGCTCCAACTCGGTTTTACACTGAAAACTGCAGGAACTTATAACCAGCACTAGGAAACACACTGAGAAACCAGAGTAGAAGTTTCCCCTGCAAACCGTTCCCTTTGTGCTAGATGAACGAACGTCTCTCCACATGCTCAGTTCTGAGAGATAAGTGTGTTTGAAAGCCGTCCATCAACTTACTTGTTGGGAACACAGAGATTCTTTTCAGTTGCAAACTGCACTCTCTATATATATATGGGGAGGTACTAGCTACAACTCGACTTTACAGTGAAAATGCAGTAACTTCAAACCGGCATTAGGAAACACACTGAGAAACCAGAGTAAAATATCTCCAACAACACGTTCCCTTTGTGCTAGATTAACTGTCGTCTCTCCACATGCTCAGTTCTGAGAGATAAGTGTGTGTTAAAGCAGTCCTTCACCTAGCTTGTTAGGAACACAAAGTTCCTTTTCAGTTGCAAAGTGGAATCCATACATATATATGGGGAGTTACTCGCTCCAACTCGGATTTACAAGGAAAACTGCAGGAAATTCTAACCGGCATTAGGAAACAGACTGAGAAACCAGTGTAAATGTTTCTCCTGGAACCCGTTCCCTTTCGGCTAGATGAACGAAGTCTCTCCACATGCTCAGTTCTGAGAGAAAAGTGTGGGTGAAAGCCGCCCTTCACCTAGCTTGTTGGGAACACAAAGATTCTTTTCAGTTGCAAACGGCACTCCATACATATATATGGGTATGTACTCGCTCCAACACTGTTTTACAGTGAAAACTGCAGGAATTTCAAACCGGTACTAGGAAACACACTGAAAATCCAGAGTAAAAGTTCCTCCTGCAAACAGTTCCTTTTGTGCTAGATGAACCAACGTCTCTCCACATGCTCAGTTCTGAGAGATAAGTAAAGTTGAATGCCGTCCTTCACCTAGCTTGTTGGAAAAACAAAGTTTCTTTTCAGTTGCAAAGTGGAATCCATACATATATATGGGGTGTTACTCGTTCCAACTCGGTTTTACAGGGAAAACTGCAGGAACTTCTAACCGGCATTAGGAAACAGACTGAGAAACCAGAGTAAAATTTTCTCCTGCAACCCCTTCCCGTTGCGCTAGATGAACGAACGTGTCTCCACATGCTCATTTCTTAGAAATAAGTGTGTGTGAAAGCCGTCCTTCAACTTGCTTGATGGGAACACAGAGTTTCTTTTCAGTTGCAAAATGCACTGCAAACATATATACGTTATGTACTCGCTCCAACACGGTTTTACAGAGAAAATTGCAGGAAATTCAAACCGGCATTAGGAAACACACTGAGAAAACAGAGTAAAAGTTTCTTCTGCAACCCGTTCCCTTTGGCTTGATGAACGAATGTCTCTCCACATGCTCAGTTCTCAGAGATAAATGTGTGTGAAAGCCGTACTTCACCTAGCTTGTAGGGAACAAAAAGTTTCTTTTCAGTTGCAAAGTGTAATCCTTACATATATATGGGGATTTACTCGCTCCAAATCTGTTTTACAGGAAAACTGCAGGAACTTCAAACCGGCACTAGGAAACACACTGAAAATCCAGAGTAAATGTTTTTCCTGCAACCCGTTCCCTTTGTGGTAGATAAACGAACGTCTCTCCACATGCTCAGTTTTGAGATATAAGTGTGGTTGAATGCCGTTCTTCAACTTGCTTGTTGGAAACACAAAGTTTCTTTTCAGTTGCATATTGCACTCCATACATTTATATCGGAAGGGACTCGCTCCAACTAGATTTTACAGTGAAAACTGCAGTAATTTCATACCGGCACTAGAAAACACACTGAGAAACCAGAGTAAAAGTTTCTCCTGGAAACTGTACCTATTGTGCTACATGAACGAAGGTCTCTGCACATGCTCAATTCTGAGAGATAAGTGTGTGTGAAAGCCATCCTTCCCCTAGCTTGTTGGGAACACAAAATTTCTTTTCAGTTGCAAAATGCACTCCATTATTATATATGGGAAATACTCGCTCCAACTCGGTTTTACAGTGAAAACTGCAGCAATTTCAAACAGGCACTAGGAAACACACTGAGAAACCAGAGTAATAGTTTCTAATGCAAACACTTCCCTTTGTGTTAGATGAACGAACGTCCCTTCACATGCTCAGTTCTGAGAAATAAGTGTGTGTGAAAGCCGCCCTTCACCTAGCTTGTAGGTAACGGAAAGTATCATTTCATTTGCAAAATGCACTCCATAGATGTATATGGGGAGGCACTCGCTCCAACACGGTTTTACAGTGAAAACTGCAGGAACTTCAAACCGGCCCTAGGAAACACACTGAGAAACCAGAGTAAAAGTTTCTCCTGCAAACTTTTCCCTTTGTGCTAGATTAAAGAACGTCTCTCCACATGCTCAGTTCTCAGAGATAAGTGTGTGTGAAAGCCGTCCTTCACATAGCTTGTAAGGAACAAAAAGTTTCTTTTCAGGTGCAAACTGCACTCCATACATATATATGGGTAGGAACACGCTCCAACACGGTTTTACAGTGAAAACTGCAGGAATATCAAACCGGCACTAGGAAACACACTGAGAAACCAGAGTAAAATTTCTCCTGCAAACCGTTCCATTGTGCTAGATGAGCGAACGTCTCTCCACATGCACAGTTCTCAGAGATAAGTGTGTGTGAAACCGTCCTTCACCTAGCTTGTAGGGAACATAAAGTTTATTTTCAGTTGCAAAGTGGTATACTAACATATATATGGGAATTTACTCGCTCCAACTCGGTTTTACAGGGAAAACTGCAGGAACATCTAACCGGCATTAGGAAACATACTGAGAAACCAGAGTAAAAGTTCTTCCTGCAAACCGTTCCCTTTGTGCTAGATGAACGAAAGTCTCTCCACATGCTCAGTTCTCAGAGTTAATTGTGTGTGAAAGCCGTCCTTCAACTAGCTTGTTGGGAATAAAAAGTTTCTTTTCAGTTGCAAAGTGGAATCCATACATATATATGGGGGGTTACTCGCTCCAACCCGATTTTACAGTGAAAACTGCAGGAACATGTAACCGGCATTAGGAAAAAGACTGAGAATCCAATGTAAATATTTCTCCTGCAAACCGTTCCTTTTGCTAGATGAACGAAAGTCTATCCACATGCTCAGTTCTGAGAGATAAGTGTGGATGAAAGCCGTCCTTCACCTAGCTTGTTGGGAACACAAAGTTTCTTTTCAGTTGCAAACGGCACTCCATACATATATATGGGGATGTACTCGTCCCAACTCGGTTTTACAGTGAAAACTGCAGGAATTTCAAAGCGGTACGAGGAAACACACTGAAAATCCAGAGTAAAAGTTCTTTCTGCAAACCGTTCCCTTTGTGCTAGATGAACGAACGTCTCTCCACATGCTCAGTTCTTAGAAATAAGTGTGTGTGAAAGCCGTCCTTCAACTTGCTTGATGGGAACACAGAGCTTCTTTTCAGTTGCAAAAGGCAATGCATAAATATATACGTTAGGTACTCGCTCCAACTCGGTTTTACAGTGAAAACTGCAGGAAATTCAAACCGGCACTAGGAAGCACACTGAGAAAACAGAGTAAAAATTTCTCCTGCAAACTGATCCCTTTGTTCTAGATGAACGAAAGTCACTCCACATGTTCAGTTCTCAGAGAAAAGTGTGTGTGAAAGCCGTCCTTCAACTAGCATGTTGGGAACACAAAGTTTCTTTTCAGTTGCAAAGTAGAATCCATACATATATATGGGGAGTTACTCGATCCAACTCGGTTTTACATTGAAAACTGCAGGAATTCTAACCGGCATTAGGAAAAAGACTGAGAATCCAGATTAAAATTTTCTCCTGCAAACCGTTCCTTTTGTGCTAGATGAACGAATGTCTGTCCAAATGCTCATTTGTCAGACATAGGTGTGTTAATACCGTCCTTCCTCTAGCTTGTTGGGAACACAAAGTTTCTTTTCAGTTGCAAACTGCACTCCATACATATATATGGGGAGTTACTAGATCCAACTCGGTTTTACAGTGAAAATGCAGTAACTTCAAACCGGCACTAGGAAACACACTGAGAAACCAGAGTAAAAGTTTCTCCTGCAAACAGTTCCCTTTGTGCTAGATGAACGAACGTCTCTCCACATGCTCATTTCTCAGAGATAAGTGTTAGTGAAAGCCGTCCTTCACCTAGCTCGTTGGGAACACAATGTTTCTCTTCAGTTGTAAAGTGTAATCCATACATATATATGGGGAGTTACTTGCTCCAACTCGGTTTTACAGGGAAAACTGCAGGAACTTCTAACCGGCATTAGGAAACAGACTGAGAAACCAGAGTAAAAGTTTCTCCTGTAAACCGTTCCCTTTGTGCTAGATGAACGAACGTCTCTCCACATGCTCAGTTCTGAGAGATATGTTTCTGTGAAAGCCGTCTTCACTTTGCTTGTTGGGAACACAAAGTTTCTTTTCAGTTGCAAACAGCACTCTATACATATATATCTGGAGGTAGTCGCTCCAAATCAATTTTACAGTGAAAACTGCAGGAACTTCAAACCGTCACTAGGAAACAGACTGAGAAACCACAGTAAAATTTTCTCCTGCATTCCGTTCCCTTTGTGCTAAATAAACGAACATCTCTCCACATGCTCAGTTCTGTGTGATAAGTGTGTGTGAAAGCCGTCCTTCAACTACCTTGTTGGGAAAGCAAAGTTTCATATCATTTGAAAACTGCACTCCTTACATATGTATTGGGAGGTACTCGCTCCAAATCGGTTTTATAGTGAAAAATGCAGGAACATCCAACCGGCATTAGGAAACAGACTGAGAAACCAGAGTAAAAGTTTCTCCTGCAACCTCTTCCCTTTTTGCTAAATGAACGAACGTCTCTCCACATGCTCAGTTCTGAGAGATAAGTGTGTTTGAAAGCCGTCCATCAACTAGCTTGTTGGGAACACAGAGTTTCTTTTCAGTTGCAAACTGCTCTCTCTCTATATATATGGGGAGGTACTAGCTACAACTCGGTTTTACAGTGAAAATGCAGTAACTTCAAACCGGCACTAGGAAACACACTGAGAAACCAGAGTAAAATATCTCCTACAACACGTTCCCTTTGTGCTAGATTAACTGTCATCTCTCCACATGCTCAGTTCTGAGAGATATGTGTGTGTTAAAGCCGTCATTCACCTAGCTTGTTGGGAACACAAAGTCTCTTTTCAGTTGCAAACGGCACTCCATACATATATATGGGGATGTACAAGCTCCAACTCAGGTTTACAGAGAAAACTGCCGGAAATTCAAACCGGCACTAGGAAACACACTGAGAAAACAGAGTAAAAGTTTCTCCTGCAACCCGTTCCCTTTGTGCTAGATGAACGAAAGTCTCTCTACATGCTCTGTTCTGAGATATATGTGTGTGTGCAAGCCGAACTTCACCTAGCTTGTTGGGAACACAGAGTTTCTTTTCAGTTGCAAACTGCAATGCATACATATATATGGGGTGGTACTGGCTCCAACTCGGTTTTACAGTGAATACTGCAGGAACTTCATACCGGCATTAGGAAAATGACTGAGAATTTAGAATAAAGTTTCTCCTGCAACCGGTTCCCTATGTGCTAGATGAACGAACTTCTATCCACATGCTCAGTTCAGAGAGATAAGAGTGTGTGAAAGCCGTTCTTCACCTATCTTGTTGGGAACACAGAGTTTCTTTTCAGTTGCAAAGTGGAATCCTTACATATATATGGGGATTTACTCGCTCCAAATTGATTTTACAGGAAAACTGCAGGAACTTCTAACTGGCATTAGGAAACAGACTGAGAAACCAGAGTAAATATTTTTCCTGCAACCCGTTCCATTTGTGCTAGATGAACGAACGTCTCTCCACATGCTCAATTCTGAGAGATATGTGTGTGTGAAAGCCGTCCTTCACCTAGCTTGTTGGGAACAAAAAGTTCTTTTCAGTTGCAAACGGCACTCCATACATATATATGGGAAAGTACTCGCTCCAACTAGGTTTTACAGTGAAAACTGCAGGAACTTCAAACAGGCACTTGGAAACACACTGAGAAACCAGAGTAAAAGTTTCTAATGCAAACAGTTCCCTTTGTGTTAGATAAACGAAAGTCTCTCCACATGCTCAGTTCTGAGAAATAAGTGTGTGTGAAAGCCGCCCTTCACTTATCTTGTAGGGAACACAAAGTTTCTTTTCAGTTGCAAACTGCACTCCATAAATATATATGGGAAGGTACACGCTCCAACTCATTTTTACAGTGAAAACTGCAGGAACTTCAAACCGGCACTAGGAAACAGACTGAGAAACCAGAGTAAAAGTTCCTCCTGCAAACCGTTCCCTTTGTGCTAGATGAATGAAAGTTTCTCCACATGCTCTGTTCTCAGAGATAATTGAGTGTGAATGTCGTCCTTCACCAAGGTTGTTGGGAACACAAAATTTCTTTTCAGTTGCTAAGTTGAATCCATCTATATATATGGGGAGTTACTTGCTCCAACTCGATTTTACAGTGAAAACTGCAGGAACATGTAACCGGCATTATGAAAAAGACTGAGAATCCAGAGTAAATGTTTCTCCTGCAAACCGTTCCCTTTGTGCTAGATGAACGAAAGTCTATTCTCATGCTCAGTTCTGAGAGATAAGTGTGGGTGAAAGCAGTCCTTCACCTAGCTTGTTGGGAACACAAAGTTTCTTTTCAGTTGCAAAGTGGAATCCATACATATATATGGGAGGTTAGTCGCTCCAACTCGGTTTTACAGTGAAAAATGCAGGAACATGTAACCGGCATTAGGAAAAAGACTGAGAATCCAGAGTAAATGTTTCTCCTGCAAACCGTTCCCTTTTTGCTAGATGAACGAAAGTCTATTCTCATGCTCAGTTCTGAGAGATAAGTGTGGGTGAAAGCAGTCCTTCACCTAGCTTGTTGGGAACACAAAGATTCTTTTCATTTGCAAAGTGGAATCCATACATATATATGGGAGGTTAGTCGCTCCAAATCGGTTTTACAGGGAAAACTGCAGGAACTTCTAAACGGCATTAGGAAACAGACGGAGACACCAGAGTAAAATTTTCTCCTGCAACCCCTTCCCATTGTGCTAGATGAACGAACGTCTCTCCACATGCTCAGTTCTTAGAAATAAGTGTGTGTGAAAGCCGTCCTTCAACTTGCTTGATGGGAACACAGAGTTTCTTTTCAGTTGCATAATGCAATGCATACATATATACGTTAGGTAATCGCTCCAACTCGATTTTACAGTGAAAACTGCAGGAAATTCAAACCGGCACTAGGAAACACACTGAGAAAACAGAGTAAAAGTTTCTCCTGCAAACCCTTCCCATTGTGCTAGATGAACGAACGTCTCTCCACATGCTTTGTTCTGAGACATATGTGTGTGTTCAAGCCGACCTTCACCAGGCTTGTTGGGAACACAGAGTTTCTTTTCAGTTGCAAAGTGCACTGCATACATATATAAGGGGAGGTACTGGCTCCAACTCGGTTTTACAGTGAAAACTGCAGGAACTTCATACCGGCATTAGGAAAAATACTGAGAATTTAGAATAAAGTTTCTCCTGCAACCGTTCCCTATGTGCTAGATGAACGAAAGTCTATCCACATGCTCAGTTCTGAGAGATAAGTGTGTGTGAAAGCCGTTCTTCACCTAGCTTGTTGGGAACACAGAGTTTCTTTTCATTTGCAATCGGCACTCCATACAATTATATGGGTAGGTACTCGCTCAAACATGTTTTTTCAGTGAAATCTAGGAACTTCTAAACGGCATTAGGAAACAGACTTAGAAACCACAGTAAATGTTTCTCCTGCAACCCGTTCCCTATGTGCTAGATGAACGAAAGTCTATCCACATGCTCAGTTCTGAGAGATAAGTGTGTGTGAAAGCCGTTCTTCACCTAGCTTGTTGGGAACACAGAGTTTCTTTTCATTTGCAATCGGCACTCCATACAATTATATGGGTAGGTACTCGCTCAAACATGTTTTTTCAGTGAAATCTAGGAACTTCTAAACGGCATTAGGAAACAGACTTAGAAACCACAGTAAATGTTTCTCCTGCAACCCGTTCCCTTTGTGCTAGATGAACGAACGTCTCTCCACATGATCAGTTCTGAGAAATATGTGTGTGTGAAAGCCGTCCTTAACCTAGCTTGTTGGGAACACAATGTTTCTTTTCAGTTGCAAAGTGGAATCCATATATATATATGGGGAATTACTCGCTCCAAATCTGTTTTACAGTGAAAACTGCAGGAACATGTAACCGGCATTAGGAAAAAGACTGAGAATCCAGAGTAAATGTTTCTCCTGCAAACCGTTCCCTTTGTGCTAGTTGAATGAAAGACTATTCTCATGCTCAGTTCTGAGAGATAAGTGTGGGTGAAAGCAGTCCTTCACCTAGCTTGTTGGGAACACAAAGTTTCTTTTCTGTTGCAAACTGCACTCCATACATATATATGGGGATTTACTCGCTCCAACTCGGTTTTACAGGGAAAACTGCAGGAACTTCTAAACGGCATTAGGAAAC
Source organism: Camelus dromedarius (assembly GCF_036321535.1). Taxonomy (NCBI): domain Eukaryota; kingdom Metazoa; phylum Chordata; class Mammalia; order Artiodactyla; family Camelidae; genus Camelus; species Camelus dromedarius. Next base: position 2,488,266 of record NC_087451.1, on the reverse strand, counting down.
AGACGGAGACACCAGAGTAAAATTTTCTCCTGCAACCCCTTCCCATTGTGCTAGATGAACAAACGTCTCTCCACATGCTCAGTTCTTAGAAATAAGTGTGTGTGAAAGCCGTCCTTCAACTTGCTTGATGGGAACACAGAGTTTCTTTTCAGTTGCAAAATGCAATGCATACATATATACGTTAGGTAATCGCTCCAACTCGATTTTACAGTGAAATCTGCAGGAAATTCAAACCGGCACTAGGAAACACACTGAGAAAACAGAGTAAAAGTTTCTCCTGCAACCCCTTCCCATTGTGCTAGATGAACGAACGTCTCTCCACATGCTTTGTTCTGAGACATATGTGTGTGTTCAAGCCGACCTTCACCAGGCTTGTTGGGAACGCAGAGTTTCTTTTCAGTTGCAAAGTGCACTGCATACATATATAAGGGGAGGTACTGGCTCCAACTCGGTTTTACAGTGAAAACTGCAGGAACTTCATACCGGCATTAGGAAAAATACTGAGAATTTAGAATAAAGTTTCTCCTGCAACCCGTTCCCTATGTGCTAGATGAACGAAAGTCTATCCACATGCTCAGTTCTGAGAGATAAGTGTGTGTGAAAGCCGTTCTTCACCTAGCTTGTTGGGAACACAGAGTTTCTTTTCATTTGCAATCGGCACTCCATACAATTATATGGGTAGGTACTCGCTCAAACATGTTTTTATAGTGAAGTCTAGGAACTTCTAACCGGCATTAGGAAACAGACTTAGAAACCACAGTAAAAGTTTCTCCTGCAACCAGTTCCCTTTGTGCTAGATGAACGAACGTCTCTCCACATGATCAGTTCTGAGAGAAATGTGTGTGTGAAAGCCGTCCTTCACCTAGCTTGTTGGGAACACAATGTTTCTTTTCAGTTGCAAAGTGGAATCCATATATATATATGGGGAGTTACTCTCTCCAACTCGGTTTTACAGTGAAAAATGCAGGAATATCTAACCGGCATCAGGAAAAAACTGACAATCCAGAGTAAAAGTTTCTAATGCAACCAGTTCCCTTTGTGTTAGATGAACGAACGTCTCTGCACATGCTCAGTTCTGAGAGATAATTTTGTGTGAAAACCGTTCTTCACCAAGCTTGTTGGGAACACAAATTTTCTTTCCTGTTGCAAACTGCACTCCATACATATATATGGGGAGGTACTCGCTCCAACTCGGTTTTATAGTAAAAATTGCAGGAATTTCAAACCGGCACTAGGAAACACTCTGAGAAACCAGAGTAAATGTTTCTCCTGCAAACCGTTCCTTTGTGCTAGATGAACGAACGTCTCTCCACATGCTCTGTTCTGAGAGATATGTGTGTGTTCAAGCCGACCTTCACCAGGCTTGTTGGGAACACAGAGTTTCTTTTCAGTTGCAAAGTGCACTGCATACATATATATGGGGAGGTACTGGCTCCAACTCGGTTTTACAGTGAAAACTGCAGGAACTTCATACCGGCATTAGGAAAAATACTGAGAATTTAGAATAAAGTTTCTACTGCAACCCGTTCCCTATGTGCTAGATGAACGAACGTCTATCCACATGCTCAGTTCTGAGAGATAAGTGTGTGTGAAAGCCGTTCTTCACCTAGCTTGTTGGGAACACAGAGTTTCTTTTCAGTTGCAATCGGCACTCCATACATTTATATGGGTAGGTACTCGCTCAAACATGATTTTTCAGTGAAATCTGCAGGAACTTCTAACCGGCATTAGGAAAAAGACTGAGAATCCAGAGTAAATGCTTCTCCTGCAAACCGTTCCCTTTGTGCTTGATGAACGAAAGTCTATCCTCATGCTCAGTTCTGAGAGGTAAGTGTGGGTGAAAGCCGTACTTCACCTAGCTTGTTGGGAACACAAACTTTCTTTTCAGTTGCAAAGTGGAATCCATACATATATATGGGGATTTACTCGTCCCAACTCGGTTTTACAGTGAAAACTGCAGGAATTTCAAAGCGGTACGAGGAAACACACTGAAAATCAAGAGTAAAAGTTCTTTCTGCAAACCGTTCCCTTTGTGCTAGATGAACGAACGTCTCTCCACATGCTCAGTTCTTAGAAATAAGTGTGTGTGAAAGCCGTCCTTCAACTTGCTTGATGGGAACACAGAGCTTCTTTTCAGTTGCAAAAGGCAATGCATAAATATATACGTTAGGTACTCGCTCCAACTCGGTTTTACAGTGAAAACTGCAGGAAATTCAAACCGTCACTAGGAAGCACACTGAGAAAACAGAGTAAAAGTTTCTCCTGCAAACCGTTCCATTGTGCTAGATGAGCGAACGTCTCTCCACATGCTCAGTTCTCAGAGATAAGTGTGTGTGAAAGCCGTCCTTCACCTAGCTTGTAGGGAACATAAAGTTTATTTTCAGTTGCAAAGTGGTATACTTACATATATATGGGAATTTACTCGCTCCAACTCGGTTTTATAGGGAAAACTGCAGGAACATCTAACCGGCATTAGGAAACATACTGAGAAACCAGAGTAAAAGTTCTTCCTGCAAACCGTTCCTTTTGTTCTAGATGAACGAAAGTCTCTCCACATGCTCAGTTCTCAGAGTTAAGTGTGTGTGAAAGCCGTCCTTCAACTAGCTTGTTGGGAACAAAAAGTTTCTTTTCAGTTGCAAAGTGGAATCCATACATATATATGGGGGGTTACACGCTCCAACCCGATTTTACAGTGAAAACTGCAGGAACATGTAACCGGCATTAGGAAAAAGACTGAGAATCCAATGTAAATATTTCTCCTGCAACCCGTTCCCTTTGTGCTAGATGAATGAACGTCTCTCCACATGCTCTGTTCTGAGAGATATGTGTGTGTGCAAGCCGACCTTCACCTAGCTTGTTGGGAACACAGAGTTACTTTTCAGTTGCAAACTGCACTCCATACATATATATGGGGAGGGACTCGCTCCAACAAGATTTTACAGTGAAAACTGCTGGAACTTCAAACCGGCACTAGGAAACACACTGAGATACCAGAGTAAAAGTTTCTCCTGTAAACCGTTCCCATTGTGCTAGTTGAACGAACGTCTATCCACATGCTCAGTTCTGAGAGATAATTTTGTGTGAAAACCGTTCTTCACCAAGCTTGTTGGGAACAAAAAGTATCTTTTCAGTTGCAAAATGCACTCCATACATATATATGGGGAGGTACTCGCTCCAACTCGGTTTTACAGTGAAAACTGCAGGAATTTCAAACCGGCACTAGGAAACACTCTGAGAAACCAGAGTAAAAGTTTCTCCTGCAAACTGATCCCTTTGTTCTAGATGAACGAAAGTCACTCCACATGCTCAGTTCTCAGAGAAAAGTGTGTGTGAAAGCCGTCCTTCAACTAGCATGTTGGGAACACAAAGTTACTTTTCAGTTACAAAGTAGAATCCATACATATATATGGGGAGTTACTCGATCCAACTCGCTTTTACAGTGAAAACTGCAGGAATTCTAACCGGCATTAGGAAAAAGACTGAGAATCCAGAGTAAAATTTTCTCCTGCAAACCGTTCCTTTTGTGCTAGATGAACGAATGTCTGTCCAAATGCTCATTTGTCAGACATAGGTGTGTTAATACCGTCCTTCCTCTAGCTTGTTGGGAACACAAAGTTTCTTTTCAGTTGCAAACTGCACTCCATACATATATATGTGGAGTTACTAGATCCAACTCGGTTTTACAGTGAAAAATGCAGGAAATTCAAATCGGCACAAGGAAACACACTGAGAAACCAGAGTAAAAGTTTCTCCTGCAAACAGTTCCCTTTGTGCTAGATGAACGAACGTCTATCCACATGCTCATTTCTCAGAGATAAGTGTTAGTGAAAGCCGTCCTTCACCTAGCTCGTTGGGAACACAATGTTTCTCTTCAGATGTAAAGTGTAATCCATACATATATATGGGGAGTTACTTGCTCCAACTCGGTTTTACAGGGAAAACTGAAGGAACTTCTAACCGGCATTAGGAAACAGACTGAGAAACCAGAGTAAAAGTTTCCCTGTAAACCGTTCCCTTTGTGCTAGATGAACGAACGTCTCTCCACATGCTCAGTTCTGAGAGATATGTTTCTGTGAAAGCCGTCTTCACTTTGCTTGTTGGGAACACAAAGTTTCTTTTCAGTTGCAAACAGCACTCTATACATATATATCTGGAGGTAGTCGCTCCAAATCAATTTTACAGTGAAAACTGCAGGAACTTCAAACCGTCACTAGGAAACAGACTGAGAAACCACAGTAAAATTTTCTCCTGCATCCCGTTCCATTTGTGTTAAATAAACGAACATCTCTCCACATGCTCAGTTCTGTGTGATAAGTGTGTGTGAAAGCCGTCCTTCAACTAGCTTGTTGGGAAAGCAAAGTTTCATATCATTTGAAAACTGCACTCCTTACATGTGTATTGGGAGGTACCCGCTCCAAATCGGTTTTATAGTGAAAAATGCAGGAACATCCAACCGGCATTAGGAAACAGACTGAGAAACCAGAGTAAAAGTTTCTCCTGCAACCTCTTCCCTTTTTGCTAAATGAACGAACGTCTCTCCACATGCTCAGTTCTCAGAGATAATTGTGTGTGAAGGCCGCCCTTCACCTAGCTTGTTGGGAACAAAAAGTTTCTTTTCAGTTGCAAACTGCACTGCCTAAATTTATATGGGGAGGTACTCGCTCCAACTGGGTTTTACAGTGAAAACTGCAGGAACCTCAAACCGGCACTAGGAAACACACTGAGAAACCAGAGTAAAAGTTTCTCCTGCAAACCATTCCCTTTGTGCTAGATGAACGAACGTCTCTTCACATGCTCAGTTCTGAGAGAAATGTGTGTGTGAAATCCGTACTTCACCTAGCTTGTTGGGAACACAAAGACTCTTTTCAGTTGCAAACGGCACTATATATATATATATGGGTAGGTACTAGCTCCAACTCGGTTTTACACTGAAAACTGCACGAACTTATAACCAGCACTAGGAAACACACTGAGACACCAGAGTAGAAGTTTCCCCTGCAACCCGTTACCTTTGTGCTAGATGAACGAACGTCTCTCCACATGCTCAGTTCTGAGAGATAAGTGTGTTTGAAAGCCGTCCATCAACCAGCTTGTTGGGAACACAGAGTTTCTTTTCAGTTGAAAAATGCACTCTCTCTATATATATGGGGAGGTACTAGCTACAACTCGGTTTTACAGTGAAAATGCAGTAACTTCAAACTGGCACTAGGAAACACACTGAGAAACCAGAGTAAAATATCTCCTACAACACGTTCCCTTTGTGCTAGATTAACTGTCATCTCTCCACATGCTCAGTTCTGGGAGATATGTGTGTTTTAAAGCCGTCCTTCACCTAGCTTGTTGGGAACACAAAGTTTCTTTTCAGTTGCAAACGGCACTCCATACATATATATGGGGATGTACAAGCTCCAACTCAGTTTTACAGAGAAAACTGCCGGAAATTCAAACCGGCACTAGGAAACACACTGAGAAAACAGAGTAAAAGTTTCTCCTGCAACCAGTTCACTTTGTGCTAGATGAACGAAAGTTTTTCTACATGCTCTGTTCTGAGATATATGTGTGTGTGCAAGCCGAACTTCACCTAGCTTGTTGGGAACACAGAGTTTCTTTTCAGTTGCAAACTGCAATGCATACATATATATGTTGTGGTACTGGCTCCAACTCGGTTTTACAGTGAATACTGCAGGAACTTCATACCGGCATTAGGAAAATGACTGAGAATTTAGAATAAAGTTTCTCCTGCAACCGGTTCCCTATGTGCTAGATGAACGAACTTCTATCCACATGCTCAGTTCAGAGAGATAAGAGTGTGTGAAAGCCGTTCTTCACCTATCTTGTTGGGAACACAGAGTTTCTTTTCAGTTGCAAAGTGGAATCCTTACATATATATGGGGATTTACTCGCTCCAAATTGATTTTACAGGAAAACTGCAGGAACTTCTAACTGGCATTAGGAAACAGACTGAGAAACCAGAGTAAATGTTTTTCCTGCAACCCGTTCCATTTGTGCTAGATGAACGAACGTCTCTCCACATGCTCAATTCTGAGAGATATGTGTGTGTGAAAGCCGTCCTTCACCTAGCTTGTTGGGAACACAAAGTTCTTTTCAGTTGCAAACGGCACTCCATACATATATATGGGAAAGTACTCGCTCCAACTCGGTTTTACAGTGAAAACTGCAGGAACTTCAAACAGGCACTAGGAAACACACTGAGAAACCAGAGTAAAAGTTTCTAATGCAAACAGTTCCCTTTGTGTTAGATAAACGAAAGTCTCTCCACATGCTCAGTTCTGAGAAATAAGTGTGTGTGAAAGCCGTTCTTCACTTATCTTGTAGGGAACACAAAGTTTCTTTTCAGTTGCAAACTGCACTCCATAAATATATATGGGAAGGTACACGCTCCAACTCGGTTTTACAGTGAAAACTGCAGGAACTTCAAACCGGCACTAGGAAACAGACTGAGAAACCAGAGTAATAGTTCCTCCTGCAAACCGTTCCCTTTGTGCTAGATGAATGAAAGTTTCTCCACATGCTCTGTTCTCAGAGATAATTGAGTGTGAATGCCGTCCTTCACCAAGGTTGTTGGGAACACAAAATTTCTTTTCAGTTGCTAAGTTGAATCCATCTATATATATGGGGAGTTACTCGTTCCAGCTCGATTTTACAGGGAAAACTTCAGGATCATCTAACTGGCATTAGGAAAAAAACTGAGAATCCAGAGAAAAGTTTCTCCTGCAAACCGTTCTCTTTGTGCTAGATGAACGAACGTCTATCCACATGCTCACTTTTGAGAGATAAGTTTGTGTGAAAGCCGTCCTTCAACTAGCTTGTTGGGAACACAAAGTTTCTTTTTGATGCAAACTGCACTACATACATATATATGTGGAGGTACTCGCTCCAACTCGGTTTTACAGTGAAAACTGCAGGAACTTCAAACCGGCACTAGGAAACACACTGAGAAACCAGAGTAAAACTTTCTCCTGCAACCCGTTCCATTTGTGCCAGATGAACGAAAGTCTCTCCACATGCTCTGTTCTGAGATATATGTGTGAGTGCAAGCCGAACTTCATCTAGCTTGTTGGGAACACAGAGTTTCTTTTCTGTTGCAAACTGCACTGCATACATATATATGGGGAGGTACTGGCTCCAACTCGGTTTTACAGTGAAAACTGCAGGAACTTCATACCGGCATTAGGAAAAATACTGAGAATTTAGAATAAAGTTTCACCTGCAACCCGTTCCCTATGTGCTAGATGAACGAACGTCTCTCCACATGCTCAGTTCTGAGAGATAATTGTGGGTGAATGCCGTCCTTCACCTAGCTTGTTGGGAACACAAAATTTCTTTCAAGTTGCAAAGTGGAATCCATACATATATATGGGGAGTTACTCGCTCCAACTCGGTTTTACAGCGAAAACTGCAGGAATATCATACCGGCACTAGAAAACACTCTGAGAATTCAGAGTAAATGTTTCTCCTGGGAAGTGTTCCCTTTGTGCTAGATGAACGAACGTCTCTGCACATGCTCAGTTCTGAGAGATAATTTTGTGTGAAAACCGTTCTTCACCAAGCTTGTTGGGAACACAAAGTTTCTTTTCTGTTGCAAACTGCACTCCATACATATATATGGGGAGGTACTGTCTCCAACTCGGTTTTACAGTGAAAACTGCAGGAAATTCAAGCAGGCACTAGGAAACACACTGAGAAACCAGAGTAAAACTTTCTCTTGCAACCCGTTCCCTTTGTGCTAGATGAACGAACGTCTCTCCACATGCTCATTTCTTAGAGATAAGTGTGTGTGAAAGCCGTCCTTCACCTAGCTTGTAGGGAACACAAAGGTTCTTTTAAGTTGCAAAATGCACTCCATAAATATATATGGGAATGTACTCGCACCAACTCGGTTTTAGAGTGAAAACTGCAGGAAATTCAAAAGGCACTAGGAAACACACTGAGAAACAGAGTAAAAATTTCTAATGCAAACAGTTCCATTTGTGTTAGATGAACGAAGTCTCTCCACATGCTCAGTTCTGAGAAATAAGTGTGTGTGAAAGCCGCCCTTCAACTATCTTGTAGGGAACACAAAGTTTCTTTTCAGTTTCAATCAGCACTCCATAAATAAATATGGGAAGGTACACGCTCCAACTCGGTTTTACAGTGAAAACTGCAGGAACTTCAAACCGGCACTAGGAAACAGCCTGAGAAACCAGAGTAAAAGTTTCTCCTGCAAACCAATCCCTTTGTGCTAGATGAACGAACGTCTCTCCACATGCTCAGATCTCAGAGATAAGTGTGTGTGAAAGCCGTACTTCACATAGCTTGTAAGGAACACAAAGATTCTTTTCAGTTGCAAACTGCACTCCATACATATATATGGGTAGGAACACGCTCAAACTCGGTTTTACAGTGAAAACTGCAGGAATATCAAACCGGCACTAGGAAACACAGTGAGAAACCAGAGTAAAATTTCTCCTGCAAACCGTTCCCTTTGTGCTAGATGAACGAACGTCTCTCCACATGCTCAGTTCTCAGAGATAAGGGTGTGTGAAAGCCGTCCTTCACCTAGCTTGTAGGGAAAATATAGTTTTTTTCAGTTGCAAAGTGGAATACTTAAATATATATGGGAATTTACTCGCTCCAACTCGGTTTTACAGTGAAAAATGCAGGAACATCTAACCGGCATTAGGAAAAACCTGAGAATCCGGAGTAAAAGTTTCTCTTGCAAACCGTTCCCATTGTGCTAGATGAACGAACGTCTATCCACATGCTCAGTTCTGAGAGATTATTTTGTGTGAAAACCGTTCTTCAACAAGCTTGTTGGGAACACAAATATTCTTTCCTGTTGCAAACTGCACTCCATACAAATATATGGGGAGGTACTCGCTCCAACTCGGTTTTATAGTAAAAATTGCAGGAATTTCAAACCGGCACTAGGAAACATTCTGAGAAACCAGAGTAAATGTTTCTCCAGCAAACCGTTCCTTTGTGCTAGATGAACGAACGTCTCTCCACATGCTCTGTTCTGAGAGATATGTGTGTGTTCAAGCCGACCTTCACCAGGCTTGTTGCTAACACAGAGTTTCTTTTCAGTTGCAAAGTGCACTGCATACATATATATGGGGAGGTACTGACTCCAACTCGGTTTTACAGTGAAAACTGCAGGAACTTCATACCGGCATTAGGAAAAATACTGAGAATTTAGAATAAATTTTCTACTGCAACCCATTCCCTATGTGCTAGATGAACGAACGTCTATCCACATGCTCAGTTCTGAGAGATAAGTGTGTGTGAAAGCCGTTCTTCACCTAGCTTGTTGGGAACACAGAGTTTCTTTTCAGTTGCAATCGGCACTCCATAAATTTATATGGGTTGGTACTCGCTCAAACATGATTTTACAGTGAAATCTGCAGGAACTTCTAACCGGCATTAGGAAACAGACTTAGAAACCAGAGTAAATGTTTCTCCTGCAACCCGTTCCCTATGTGCTAGATGAACGAACGTCTCTCCACATGATCAGTTCTGAGACATATGTGTGTGTGAAAGCCGTCCTTCACCTAGCTTGTATGGAACACAATGTTTCTTTTCAGTTGCAAAGTGGAATCCATATATATATATGGGGAATTACTCGCTCCAACTCTGTTTTACAGTGAAAACTGCAGGAACATGTAACCGGCATTAGGAAAAAGACTGAGAATCCAGAGTAAATGTTTCTCCAGCAAACAGTTCCCTTTGTGCTAGATGAACGAAAGTCTATACTCATGCTCAGTTCTGAGAGGTAAGTGTGGGTGAAAGCCGTACTTCACCTAGCTTGTTGGGAACACAAAGTTTCTTTTCAGTTGCAAAGTGGAATCCATACATATATATGGGGATTTACTCGCTCCAACTCGGCTTTACAGGGAAAACTGCAGGAACTTCTAAACGGAATTAGGAAACAGACGGAGACACCAGAGAAAATTTTCTCCTGCAACCCCTTCCCATTCTGCTAGATGAACGAACGTCTCTCCACATGCTAAGTTCTAAGAAATAAGTGTGTGTGAAAGCCGTCCTTCAAGTTGCTTGATGGGAACACAGAGTTTCTTTTCAGCTGCAAACGGCACTCCATACATATATATGGGGATGTACAAGATCCAACTCGGTTTTACAGAGAAAACTGCAGGAACTTCAAACCGGCACTAGGAAACACACTGAGAAAAAAGAGTAAAAGTTTCTCCTGCAACCTCTTCCCTTTGTGCTAGATGAACGAAAGTCTCTCTACATGCTCTGTTCTGAGATATATGTGTGTGTGCAAGCCGAACTTCACCTAGCTTGTTGGGAACACAGAGTTACTTTTCAGTTGCAAACTGCATGGCATACATTTATATGAGGAGGTACTGGCTCCAACTCGTTTTTACAGTGAATACTGCAGGAACTTCATACCGGCATTAGGAAAATGACTGAGAATTTAGAATAAACTTTCTCCTGCAACCGGTTCCCTATGTGCTAAATGAACGAACTTCTATCCACATGCTCAGTTCTGAGAGATAAGTGTGTGTGAAAGCCGTTCTACACTTATCTTGTAGGGAACACAAAGTTTCTTTTCAGTTGCAAACTGCACTCCATAAATATATATGGGAAGGTACACGCTCCAACTCGGTTTTACAGTGAAAACTGCAGGAACTTCAAACCGGCACTAGGAAACAGACTGAGAAACCAGAGTAATAGTTCCTCCTGCAAACCGTTCCCTTTGTGCTAGATGAATGAAAGTTTCTCCACATGCTCTGTTCTCAGAGATAATTGAGTGTGAATGCCGTCCTTCACCAAGGTTGTTGGGAACACAAAATTTCTTTTCAGTTGCTAAGTTGAATCCATCTATATATATGGGGAGTTACTCGTTCCAGCTCGATTTTACAGGGAAAACTTCAGGATCATCTAACTGGCATTAGGAAAAAAACTGAGAATCCAGAGAAAAGTTTCTCCTGCAAACCGTTCTCTTTGTGCTAGATGAACGAACGTCTATCCACATGCTCACTTTTGAGAGATAAGTTTGTGTGAAAGCCGTCCTTCAACTAGCTTGTTGGGAACACAAAGTTTCTTTTTGATGCAAACTGCACTACATACATATATATGTGGAGGTACTCGCTCCAACTCGGTTTTACAGTGAAAACTGCAGGAACTTCAAACCGGCACTAGGAAACACACTGAGAAACCAGAGTAAAAGTTTCTCCTGCAACCCGTTCCATTTGTGCTAGATGAACGAAAGTCTCTCCACATGCTCTGTTCTGAGATATATGTGTGAGTGCAAGCCGAACTTCACCTAGCTTGTTGGGAACACAGAGTTTCTTTTCTGTTGCAAACTGCACTGCATACATATATATGGGGAGGTACTGGCTCCAACTCGGTTTTACAGTGAAAACTGCAGGAACTTCATACCGGCATTAGGAAAAATACTGAGAATTTAGAATAAAGTTTCACCTGCAACCCGTTCCCTATGTGCTAGATGAACGAACGTCTCTCCACATGCTCAGTTCTGAGAGATAATTGTGGGTGAATGCCGTCCTTCACCTAGCTTGTTGGGAACACAAAGTTTCTTTCAAGTTGCAAAGTGGAATCCATACATATATATGGGGAGTTACTCGCTCCAACTCGGTTTTACAGCGAAAACTGCAGGAATATCATACCGGCACTAGAAAACACTCTGAGAATTCAGAGTAAATGTTTCTCCTGGGAAGTGTTCCCTTTGTGCTAGATGAACGAACGTCTCTGCACATGCTCAGTTCTGAGAGATAATTTTGTGTGAAAACCGTTCTTCACCAAGCTTGTTGGGAACACAAAGTTTCTTTTCTGTTGCAAACTGCACTCCATACATATATATGGGGAGGTACTGTCTCCAACTCGGTTTTACAGTGAAAACTGCAGGAAATTCAAGCAGGCACTAGGAAACACACTGAGAAACCAGAGTAAAACTTTCTCTTGCAACCCGTTCCCTTTGTGCTAGATGAACGAACGTCTCTCCACATGCTCATTTCTTAGAGATAAGTGTGTGTGAAAGCCGTCCTTCACCTAGCTTGTAGGGAACACAAAGGTTCTTTTAAGTTGCAAAATGCACTCCATAAATATATATGGGAATGTACTCGCACCAACTCGGTTTTAGAGTGAAAACTGCAGGAAATTCAAAAGGCACTAGGAAACACACTGAGAAACAGAGTAAAAATTTCTAATGCAAACAGTTCCATTTGTGTTAGATGAACGAAGTCTCTCCACATGCTCAGTTCTGAGAAATAAGTGTGTGTGAAAGCCGCCCTTCAACTATCTTGTAGGGAACACAAAGTTTCTTTTCAGTTTCAATCTGCACTCCATAAATAAATATGGGAAGGTACACGCTCCAACTCGGTTTTACAGTGAAAACTGCAGGAACTTCAAACCGGCACTAGGAAACAGCCTGAGAAACCAGAGTAAAAGTTTCTCCTGCAAACCTATCCCTTTGTGCTAGATGAACGAACGTCTCTCCACATGCTCAGATCTCAGAGATAAGTGTGTGTGAAAGCCGTACTTCACATAGCTTGTAAGGAACACAAAGATTCTTTTCAGTTGCAAACTGCACTCCATACATATATATGGGTAGGAACACGCTCAAACTCGGTTTTACAGTGAAAACTGCAGGAATATCAAACCGGCACTAGGAAACACAGTGAGAAACCAGAGTAAAATTTCTCCTGCAAACCGTTCCCTTTGTGCTAGATGAACGAACGTCTCTCCACATGCTCAGTTCTCAGAGATAAGGGTGTGTGAAAGCCGTCCTTCACCTAGCTTGTAGGGAAAATATAGTTTTTTTCAGTTGCAAAGTGGAATACTTAAATATATACGGGAATTTACTCGCTCCAACTCGGTTTTACAGTGAAAAATGCAGGAACATCTAACCGGCATTAGGAAAAACCTGAGAATCCGGAGTAAAAGTTTCTCTTGCAAACCGTTCCCATTGTGCTAGATGAACGAACGTCTATCCACATGCTCAGTTCTGAGAGATTATTTTGTGTGAAAACCGTTCTTCAACAAGCTTGTTGGGAACACAAATATTCTTTCCTGTTGCAAACTGCACTCCATACAAATATATGGGGAGGTACTCGCTCCAACTCGGTTTTATAGTAAAAATTGCAGGAATTTCAAACCGGCACTAGGAAACACTCTGAGAAACCAGAGTAAATGTTTCTCCAGCAAACCGTTCCTTTGTGCTAGATGAACGAACGTCTCTCCACATGCTCTGTTCTGAGAGATATGTGTGTGTTCAAGCCGACCTTCACCAGGCTTGTTGGGAACACAGAGTTTCTTTTCAGTTGCAAAGTGCACTGCATACATATATATGGGGAGGTACTGGCTCCAACTCGGTTTTACAGTGAAAACTGCAGGAACTTCATACCGGCATTAGGAAAAATACTGAGAATTTAGAATAAATTTTCTACTGCAACCCGTTCCCTATGTGCTAGATGAACGAACGTCTATCCACATGCTCAGTTCTGAGAGATAAGTGTGTGTGAAAGCCGTTCTTCACCTAGCTTGTTGGGAACACAGAGTTTCTTTTCAGTTGCAATCGGCACTCCATAAATTTATATGGGTAGGTACTCGCTCAAACATGATTTTACAGTGAAATCTGCAGGAACTTCTAACCGGCATTAGGAAACAGACTTAGAAACCAGAGTAAATGTTTCTCCTGCAACCCGTTCCCTATGTGCTAGATGAACGTACGTCTCTCCACATGATCAGTTCTGAGACATATGTGTGTGTGAAAGCCGTCCTTCACCTAGCTTGTTGGGAACACAATGTTTCTTTTCAGTTGCAAAGTGGAATCCATATATATATATGGGGAATTACTCGCTCCAACTCTGTTTTACAGTGAAAACTGCAGGAACATGTAACCGGCATTAGGAAAAAGACTGAGAATCCAGAGTAAATGTTTCTCCAGCAAACAGTTCCCTTTGTGCTAGATGAACGAAAGTCTATACTCATGCTCAGTTCTGAGAGGTAAGTGTGGGTGAAAGCCGTACTTCACCTAGCTTGTTGGGAACACAAAGTTTCTTTTCAGTTGCAAAGTGGAATCCATACATATATATGGGGATTTACTCGCTCCAACTCGGCTTTACAGGGAAAACTGCAGGAACTTCTAAACGGAATTAGGAAACAGACGGAGACACCAGAGAAAATTTTCTCCTGCAACCCCTTCCCATTCTGCTAGATGAACGAACGTCTCTCCACATGCTAAGTTCTAAGAAATAAGTGTGTGTGAAAGCCGTCCTTCAAGTTGCTTGATGGGAACACAGAGTTTCTTTTCAGCTGCAAACGGCACTCCATACATATATATGGGGATGTACAAGATCCAACTCGGTTTTACAGAGAAAACTGCAGGAACTTCAAACCGGCACTAGGAAACACACTGAGAAAAAAGAGTAAAAGTTTCTCCTGCAACCTCTTCCCTTTGTGCTAGATGAACGAAAGTCTCTCTACATGCTCTGTTCTGAGATATATGTGTGTGTGCAAGCCGAACTTCACCTAGCTTGTTGGGAACACAGAGTTACTTTTCAGTTGCAAACTGCATGGCATACATTTATATGAGGAGGTACTGGCTCCAACTCGTTTTTACAGTGAATACTGCAGGAACTTCATACCGGCATTAGGAAAATGACTGAGAATTTAGAATAAACTTTCTCCTGCAACCGGTTCCCTATGTGCTAAATGAACGAACTTCTATCCACATGCTCAGTTCTGAGAGATAAGTGTGTGTGAAAGCCGTTCTTCACTTATCTTGTAGGGAACACAAAGTTTCTTTTCAGTTGCAAACTGCACTCCATAAATATATATGGGAAGGTACACGCTCCAACTCGGTTTTACAGTGAAAACTGCAGGAACTTCAAACCGGCACTAGGAAACAGACTGAGAAACCAGAGTAATAGTTCCTCCTGCAAACCGTTCCCTTTGTGCTAGATGAATGAAAGTTTCTCCACATGCTCTGTTCTCAGAGATAATTGAGTGTGAATGCCGTCCTTCACCAAGGTTGTTGGGAACACAAAATTTCTTTTCAGTTGCTAAGTTGAATCCATCTATATATATGGGGAGTTACTCGTTCCAGCTCGATTTTACAGGGAAAACTTCAGGATCATCTAACTGGCATTAGGAAAAAAACTGAGAATCCAGAGAAAAGTTTCTCCTGCAAACCGTTCTCTTTGTGCTAGATGAACGAACGTCTATCCACATGCTCACTTTTGAGAGATAAGTTTGTGTGAAAGCCGTCCTTCAACTAGCTTGTTGGGAACACAAAGTTTCTTTTTGATGCAAACTGCACTACATACATATATATGTGGAGGTACTCGCTCCAACTCGGTTTTACAGTGAAAACTGCAGGAACTTCAAACCGGCACTAGGAAACACACTGAGAAACCAGAGTAAAAGTTTCTCCTGCAACCCGTTCCATTTGTGCTAGATGAACGAAAGTCTCTCCACATGCTCTGTTCTGAGATATATGTGTGAGTGCAAGCCGAACTTCACCTAGCTTGTTGGGAACACAGAGTTTCTTTTCTGTTGCAAACTGCACTGCATACATATATATGGGGAGGTACTGGCTCCAACTCGGTTTTACAGTGAAAACTGCAGGAACTTCATACCGGCATTAGGAAAAATACTGAGAATTTAGAATAAAGTTTCACCTGCAACCCGTTCCCTATGTGCTAGATGAACGAACGTCTCTCCACATGCTCAGTTCTGAGAGATAATTGTGGGTGAATGCCGTCCTTCACCTAGCTTGTTGGGAACACAAAGTTTCTTTCAAGTTGCAAAGTGGAATCCATACATATATATGGGGAGTTACTCGCTCCAACTCGGTTTTACAGCGAAAACTGCAGGAATATCATACCGGCACTAGAAAACACTCTGAGAATTCAGAGTAAATGTTTCTCCTGGGAAGTGTTCCCTTTGTGCTAGATGAACGAACGTCTCTGCACATGCTCAGATCTGAGAGATAATTTTGTGTGAAAACCGTTCTTCACCAAGCTTGTTGGGAACACAAAGTTTCTTTTCTGTTGCAAACTGCACTCCATACATATATATGGGGAGGTACTGTCTCCAACTCGGTTTTACAGTGAAAACTGCAGGAAATTCAAGCAGGCACTAGGAAACACACTGAGAAACCAGAGTAAAACTTTCTCTTGCAACCCGTTCCCTTTGTGCTAGATGAACGAACGTCTCTCCACATGCTCATTTCTTAGAGATAAGTGTGTGTGAAAGCCGTCCTTCACCTAGCTTGTAGGGAACACAAAGGTTCTTTTAAGTTGCAAAATGCACTCCATAAATATATATGGGAATGTACTCGCACCAACTCGGTTTTAGAGTGAAAACTGCAGGAAATTCAAAAGGCACTAGGAAACACACTGAGAAACAGAGTAAAAATTTCTAATGCAAACAGTTCCATTTGTGTTAGATGAACGAAGTCTCTCCACATGCTCAGTTCTGAGAAATAAGTGTGTGTGAAAGCCGCCCTTCAACTATCTTGTAGGGAACACAAAGTTTCTTTTAGTTTCAATCTGCACTCCATAAATAAATATGGGAAGGTACACGCTCCAACTCGGTTTTACAGTGAAAACTGCAGGAACTTCAAACCGGCACTAGGAAACAGCCTGAGAAACCAGAGTAAAAGTTTCTCCTGCAAACCTATCCCTTTGTGCTAGATGAACGAACGTCTCTCCACATGCTCAGATCTCAGAGATAAGTGTGTGTGAAAGCCGTACTTCACATAGCTTGTAAGGAACACAAAGATTCTTTTCATTTGCAAAGTGGAATCCATACATATATATGGGGATTTACTCGCTCCAACTCGGCTTTACAGGGAAAACTGCAGGAACTTCTAAACGGAATTAGGAAACAGACGGAGACACCAGAGAAAATTTTCTCCTGCATCCCCTTCCCATTCTGCTAGATGAACGAACGTCTCTCCACATGCTAAGTTCTAAGAAATAAGTGTGTGTGAAAGCCGTCCTTCAAGTTGCTTGATGGGAACACAGAGTTTCTTTTCAGCTGCAAACGGCACTCCATACATATATATGGGGATGTACAAGATCCAACTCGGTTTTACAGAGAAAACTGCAGGAACTTCAAACCGGCACTAGGAAACACACTGAGAAAAAAGAGTAAAAGTTTCTCCTGCAACCTCTTCCCTTTGTGCTAGATGAACGAAAGTCTCTCTACATGCTCTGTTCTGAGATATATGTGTGTGTGCAAGCCGAACTTCACCTAGCTTGTTGGGAACACAGAGTTACTTTTCAGTTGCAAACTGCATGGCATACATTTATATGAGGAGGTACTGGCTCCAACTCGTTTTTACAGTGAATACTGCAGGAACTTCATACCGGCATTAGGAAAATGACTGAGAATTTAGAATAAACTTTCTCCTGCAACCGGTTCCCTATGTGCTAAATGAACGAACTTCTATCCACATGCTCAGTTCTGAGAGATAAGTGTGTGTGAAAGCCGTTCTTCACCTAGCTTGTTGGGAACACAGAGTTCCTTTTCAGTTGCAAAGTGGAATCCTTACATATATATATGGGGATTTACTCGCTCCAAATTGGTTTTACAGGAAAACTGCAGGAACTTCTAACCAGCATTAGGAAACAGACGGAGACACCAGAGTAAAAGTTTTTCCTGCAACCCGTTCCATTTGTGCTAGATGAACGAACGTCTCTCCACATGCTCAATTCTGAGAGATATGTGTGTGTGAAAGCCGTCCTTCACCTAGCTTGTTGGGAACACAAAGTTCTTTTCAGTTGCAAACGGCACTTCATACATATATATGGGGATGTACAAGCTCCAACTCGGTTTTACAGTGAAAACTGCAGGAAGTTCAAACCGGCACTAGGAAACACTCTGAGAAACCAGAGTAAATGTTTCTCCTGCAAACCGTTCCTTTAAGCTAGATGAACGAACGTCTTTCCACATGCTCAGTTCTCAGAGATAAGTGTGTGTGAATGCCGTCCTTCAACTAGCTTGTTGGGAACACAAAGTTTCTTTTCAGTTGCAAAGTGGAATCCATACATATATATGGGGGGTTAGTCGCTCCAACTCGGTTTTACAGTGAAAACTGCAGGAACATGTAACCGGCATTAGGAAAAAGACTGAGAATCCAGAGTAAATGTTTCTCCTGCAAACCGTTCCCTTTGTGCTAGATGAACGAAAGTCTATTCTCATGCTCAGTTCTGAGAGATAAGTGTGGGTGAAAGCAGTCCTTCACCTAGCTTGTTGGGAACACAAAGTTTCTTTTCAGTTGCAAAGTGGAATCCATACATATATATGGGAGGTTAGTCGCTCCAACTCGGTTTTACAGTGAAAAATGCAGGAACATGTAACCGGCATTAGGAAAAAGACTGAGAATCCAGAGTAAATGTTTCTCCTGCAAACCGTTCCCTTTGTGCTAGATGAACGAAAGTCTATTCTCATGCTCAGTTCTGAGAGATAAGTGTGGGTGAAAGCAGTCCTTAACCTAGCTTGTTGGGAACACAAAGTTTCTTTTCAGTTGCAAAGTGCAATCCATACATATATATGGGGATTTACTCGCTCCAACTCGGTTTTACAGGGAAAACTGCAGGAACTTCTAAACGGCATTAGGAAACAGACGGAGACACCAGAGTAAAATTTTCTCCTGCAACCCCTTCCCATTGTGCTAGATGAACGAACGTCTCTCCACATGCTCAGTTCTTAGAAATAAGTGTGTGTGAAAGCCGTCCTTCAACTTGCTTGATGGGAACACAGAGTTTCTTTTCAGTTGCATAATGCAATGCATACATATATACGTTAGGTAATCGCTCCAACTCGATTTTACAGTGAAAACTGCAGGAAATTCAAACCGGCACTAGGAAACACACTGAGAAAACAGAGTAAAAGTTTCTCCTGCAACCCCTTCCCATTGTGCTAGATGAACGAACGTCTCTCCACATGCTTTGTTCTGAGAGATATGTGTGTGTTCAAGCCGACCTTCACCAGGCTTGTTGGGAACACAGAGTTTCTTTTCAGTTGCAAAGTGCACTGCATACATATATAAGGGGAGGTACTGGCTCCAACTCGGTTTTACAGTGAAAACTGCAGGAACTTCATACCGGCATTAGGAAAAATACTGAGAATTTAGAATAAAGTTTCTCCTGCAACCCGTTCCCTATGTGCTAGATGAACGAAAGTCTATCCACATGCTCAGTTCTGAGAGATAAGTGTGTGTGAAAGCCGTTCTTCACCTAGCTTGTTGGGAACACAGAGTTTCTTTTCATTTGCAATCGGCACTCCATACAATTATATGGGTAGGTACTCGCTAAAACATATTTTTATAGTGAAATCTAGGAACTTCTAACCGGCATTAGGAAACAGACTTAGAAACCACAGTAAATGTTTCTCCTGCAACCCGTTCCCTTTGTGCTAGATGAACGAACGTCTCTCCACATGATCAGTTCTGAGAGAAATGTGTGTGTGAAAGCCGTCCTTCACCTAGCTTGTTGGGAACACAATGTTTCTTTTCAGTTGCAAATTGGAATCCATATATATATATGGGGAGTTACTCTCTCCAACTCGGTTTTACAGTGAAAAATGCAGGAATATCTAACCGGCATCAGGAAAAAACTGACAATCCAGAGTAAAAGTTTCTAATGCAACCAGTTCCCTTTGTGTTAGATGAACGAACGTCTCTGCACATGCTCAGTTCTGAGAGATAATTTTGTGTGAAAACCGTTCTTCACCAAGCTTGTTGGGAACACAAATTTTCTTTCCTGTTGCAAACTGCACTCCATACATATATATGGGGAGGTACTCGCTCCAACTCGGTTTTATAGTAAAAATTGCAGGAATTTCAAACCGGCACTAGGAAACACTCTGAGAAACCAGAGTAAATGTTTCTCCTGCAAACCGTTCCTTTGTGCTAGATGAACGAACGTCTCTCCACATGCTCTGTTCTGAGAGATATGTGTGTGTTCAAGCCGACCTTCACCAGGCTTGTTGGGAACACAGAGTTTCTTTTCAGTTGCAAAGTGCACTGCATACATATATATGGGGAGGTACTGGCTCCAACTCGGTTTTACAGTGAAAACTGCAGGAATTTCAAAGTGGTACGAGGAAACACACTGAAAATCCAGAGTAAAAGTTCTTTCTGCAAACCGTTCCCTTTGTGCTAGATGAACGAACGTCTCTCCACATGCTCAGTTCTTAGAAATAAGTGTGTGTGAAAGCCGTCCTTCAACTTGCTTGATGGGAACACAGAGCTTCTTTTCAGTTGCAAAAGGCAATGCATAAATATATACGTTAGGTACTCGCTCCAACTCGGTTTTACAGTGAAAACTGCAGGAAATTCAAACCGTCACTAGGAAGCACACTGAGAAAACAGAGTAAAAGTTTCTCCTGCAAACCGTTCCATTGTGCTAGATGAGCGAACGTCTCTCCACATGCTCAGTTCTCAGAGATAAGTGTGTGTGAAAGCCGTCCTTCACCTAGCTTGTAGGGAACATAAAGTTTATTTTCAGTTGCAAAGTGGTATACTTACATATATATGGGAATTTACTCGCTCCAACTCGGTTTTACAGGGAAAACTGCAGGAACATCTAACCGGCATTAGGAAACATACTGAGAATCCAGATTAAAAGTTCTTCCTGCAAACCGTTCCTTTTGTGCTAGATGAACGAAAGTCTCTCCACATGCTCAGTTCTCAGAGTTAAGTGTGTGTGAAAGCCGTCCTTCAACTAGCTTGTTGGGAACAAAAAGTTTCTTTTCAGTTGCAAAGTGGAATCCATACATATATATGGGGGGTTACTCGCTCCAACCCGATTTTACAGTGAAAACTGCAGGAACATGTAACCGGCATTAGGAAAAAGACTGAGAATCCAATGTAAATATTTCTCCTGCAACCCGTTCCCTTTGTGCTAGATGAATGAACGTCTCTCCACATGCTCTGTTCTGAGAGATATGTGTGTGTGCAAGCCGACCTTCACCTAGCTTGTTGGGAACACAGAGTTACTTTTCAGTTGCAAACTGCACTCCATACATATATATGGGGAGGGACTCGCTCCAACAAGATTTTACAGTGAAAACTGCTGGAACTTCAAACCGGCACTAGGAAACACACTGAGATACCAGAGTAAAAGTTTCTCCTGTAAACCGTTCCCATTGTGCTAGTTGAACGAACGTGTATCCACATGCTCAGTTCTGAGAGACAATTTTGTGTGAAAACCGTTCTTCACCAAGCTTGTTGGGAACAAAAAGTATCTTTTCAGTTGCAAAATGCACTCCATACATATATATGGGGAGGTACTCGCTCCAACTCGGTTTTACAGTGAAAACTGCAGGAATTTCAAACCGGCACTAGGAAACTCTCTGAGAAACCAGAGTAAAAGTTTCTCCTGCAAACTGATCCCTTTGTTCTAGATGAACGAAAGTCACTCCACATGCTCAGTTCTCAGAGAAAAGTGTGTGTGAAAGCCATCCTTCAACTAGCATGTTGGGAACACAAAGTTACTTTTCAGTTACAAAGTAGAATCCATACATATATATGGGGAGTTACTCGATCCAACTCGCTTTTACAGTGAAAACTGCAGGAATTCTAACCGGCATTAGGAAAAAGACTGAGAATCCAGAGTAAAATTTTCTCCTGCAAACCGTTCCTTTTGTGCTAGATGAACGAATGTCTGTCCAAATGCTCATTTGTCAGACATAGGTGTGTTAATACCGTCCTTCCTCTAGCTTGTTGGGAACACAAAGTTTCTTTTCAGTTGCAAACTGCACTCCATACATATATATGGGGAGTTACTAGATCCAACTCGGTTTTACAGTGAAAAATGCAGGAAATTCAAATCGGCACAAGGAAACACACTGAGAAACCAGAGTAAAAGTTTCTCCTGCAAACAGTTCCCTTTGTGCTAGATGAACGAACGTCTATCCACATGCTCATTTCTCAGAGATAAGTGTTAGTGAAAGCCGTCCTTCACCTAGCTCGTTGGGAACACAATGTTTCTCTTCAGCTGTAAAGTGTAATCCATACATATATATGGGGAGTTACTTGCTCCAACTCGGTTTTACAGGGAAAACTGAAGGAACTTCTAACCGGCATTAGGAAACAGACTGAGAAACCAGAGTAAAAGTTTCTCCTGTAAACCGTTCCCTTTGTGCTAAATGAACGAACGTCTCTCCACATGCTCAGTTCTGAGAGATATGTTTCTGTGAAAGCCGTCTTCACTTTGCTTGTTGGGAACACAAAGTTTCTTTTCAGTTGCAAACAGCACTCTATACATATATATCTGGAGGTAGTCGCTCCAAATCAATTTTACAGTGAAAACTGCAGGAACTTCAAACCGTCACTAGGAAACAGACTGAGAAACCACAGTAAAATTTTCTCCTGCATCCCGTTCCCTTTGTGCTAAATAAACGAACATCTCTCCACATGCTCAGTTCTGTGTGATAAGTGTGTGTGAAAGCCGTCCTTCAACTAGCTTGCTGGGAAAGCAAAGTTTCATATCATTTGAAAACTGCACTCCTTACATGTGTATTGGGAGGTACCCGCTCCAAATCGGTTTTATAGTGAAAAATGCAGGAACATCCAACCGGCATTAGGAAACACACTGAGAAAACAGAGTAAAAGTTTCTCCTGCAACCCCTTCCCATTGTGCTAGATGAACGAACGTGTCTCCACATGCTTTGTTCTGAGAGATATGTGTGTGTTCAAGCCGACCTTCACCAGGCTTGTTGGGAACAACAGAGTTTCTTTTCAGTTGCAAAGTGCACTGCATACATATATAAGGGGAGGTACTGGCTCCAACTCGGTTTTACAGTGAAAACTGCAGGAACTTCATACCGGCATTAGGAAAAATACTGAGAATTTAGAATAAAGTTTCTCCTGCAACCCGTTCCCTATGTGCTAGATGAACGAAAGTCTATCCACATGCTCAGTTCTGAGAGATAAGTGTGTGTGAAAGCCGTTCTTCACCTAGCTTGTTGGGAACACAGAGTTTCTTTTCATTTGCAATCGGCACTCCATACAATTATATGGGTAGGTACTCGCTCAAACATGTTTTTACAGTGAAATCTAGGAACTTCTAAACGGCATTAGGAAACAGACTTAGAAACCACAGTAAATGTTTCTCCTGCAACCCGTTCCCTTTGTGCTAGATGAACGAACGTCTCTCCACATGATCAGTTCTGAGAGAAATGTGTGTGTGAAAGCCGTCCTTCACCTAGCTTGTTGGGAACACAATGTTTCTTTTCAGTTGCAAAGTGGAATCCATATATATATATGGGGAGTTACTCTCTCCAACTCGGTTTTACAGTGAAAAATGCAGGAATATCTAACCGGCATCAGGAAAAAACTGACAATCCAGAGTATAAGTTTCTAATGCAACCAGTTCCCTTTGTGTTAGATGAACGAACGTCTCTGCACATGCTCAGTTCTGAGAGATAATTTTGTGTGAAAACCGTTCTTCACTAAGCTTGTTGGGAACACAAATTTTCTTTCCTGTTGCAAACTGCACTCCATACATATATATGGGGAGGTACTCGCTCCAACTCGGTTTTATAGTAAAAATTGCAGGAATTTCAAGCCGGCACTAGGAAACACTCTGAGAAACCAGAGTAAATGTTTCTCCTGCAAACCGTTCCTTTGTGCTAGATGAACGAACGTCTCTCCACATGCTCTGTTCTGAGAGATATGTGTGTGTTCAAGCCGACCTTCACCAGGCTTGTTGGGAACACAGAGATTCTTTTCAGTTGCAAAGTGCACTGCATACATATATATGGGGAGGTACTGGCTCCAACTCGGTTTTACAGTGAAAACTGCAGGAAGTTCAAACCGGCACTAGGAAACACTCTGAGAAACCAGAGTAAATGTTTCTCCTGCAAACCGTTCCTTTGTGCTAGATGAACGAACGTCTTTCCACATGCTCAGTTCTCAGAGGTAAGTGTGTGTGAATGCCGTCCTTCAACTAGCTTGTTGGGAACACAAAGTTTCTTTTCAGTTGCAAAGTGGAATCCATACATATATATGGGGGGTTAGTCGCTCCAACTCGGTTTTACAGTGAAAACTGCAGGAACATGTAACCGGCATTAGGAAAAAGACTGAGAATCCAGAGTAAATGTTTCTCCTGCAAACCGTTCCCTTTGTGCTAGATGAACGAAAGTCTATTCTCATGCTCAGTTCTGAGAGATAAGTGTGGGTGAAAGCAGTCCTTCACCTAGCTTGTTGGGAACACAAAGTTTCTTTTCAGTTGCAAAGTGGAATCCATACATATATATGGGAGGTTAGTCGCTCCAACTCGGTTTTACAGTGAAAAATGCAGGAACATGTAACCGGCATTAGGAAAAAGACTGAGAATCCAGATTAAATGTTTCTCCTGCAAACCGTTCCCTTTGTGCTAGATGAACGAAAGTCTATTCTCATGCTCAGTTCTGAGAGATAAGTGTGGGTGAAAGCAGTCCTTCACCTAGCTTGTTGGGAACACAAAGTTTCTTTTCAGTTGCAAAGTGCAATCCATACATATATATGGGGATTTACTCCCTCCAAATCGGTTTTACAGGGAAAACTGCAGGAACTTCTAAACGGCATTAGGAAACAGACGGAGACTCCAGAGTAAAATTTTCTCCTGCAACCCCTTCCCATTGTGCTAGATGAACGAACGTCTCTCCACATGCTCAGTTCTTAGAAATAAGTGTGTGTGAAAGCCGTCCTTCAACTTGCTTGATGGGAACACAGAGTTTCTTTTCAGTTGCATAATGCAATGCATACATATATACGTTAGGTAATCGCTCCAACTCGATTTTACAGTGAAAACTGCAGGAAATTCAAACCGGCACTAGGAAACACACTGAGAAAACAGAGTAAAAGTTTCTCCTGCAACCCCTTCCCATTGTGCTAGATGAACGAACGTCTCTCCACATGCTTTGTTCTGAGAGATATGTGTGTGTTCAAGCCGACCTTCACCAGGCTTGTTGGGAACACAGAGTTTCTTTTCAGTTGCAAAGTGCACTGCATACATATATAAGGGGAGGTACTGGCTCAACTCGGTTTTACAGTGAAAACTGCAGGAACTTCATACCGGCATTAGGAAAAATACTGAGAATTTAGAATAAAGTTTCTCCTGCAACCCGTTCCCTATGTGCTAGATGAACGAAAGTCTATCCACATGCTCAGTTCTGAGAGATAAGTGTCTGTGAAAGCCGTTCTTCACCTAGCTTGTTGGGAACACAGAGTTTCTTTTCAGTTGCAATCGGCACTCCATACAATTATATGGGTAGGTACTCGCTCAATCATGTTTTTACAGTGAAATCTAGGAACTTCTAAACGGCATTAGGAAACAGACTTAGAAACCACAGTAAATGTTTCTCCTGCAACCCGTTCCCTTTGTGCTAGATGAACGAACGTCTCTCCACATGATCAGTTCTGAGAGAAATGTGTGTGTGAAAGCCGTCCTTCACCTAGCTTGTTGGGAACACAATGTTTCTTTTCAGTTGCAAAGTGGAATCCATATATATATATGGGGAGTTACTCTCTCCAAATCGGTTTTACAGTGAAAAATGCAGGAATATCTAACCGGCATCAGGAAAAAACTGACAATCCAGAGTAAAAGTTTCTAATGCAACCAGTTCCCTTTGTGTTAGATGAACGAACGTCTCTGCACATGCTCAGTTCTGAGAGATAATTTTGTGTGAAAACCGTTCTTCACCAAGCTTGTTGGGAACACAAATTTTCTTTCCTGTTGCAAACTGCACTCCATACATATATATGGGGAGGTACTCGCTCCAACTCGGTTTTATAGTAAAAATTGCAGGAATTTCAAACCGGCACTAGGAAACACTCTGAGAAACCAGAGTAAATGTTTCTCCTGCAAACCGTTCCTTTGTGCTAGATGAACGAACGTCTCTCCACATGCTCTGTTCTGAGAGATATGTGTGTGTTCAAGCCGACATTCACCAGGCTTGTTGGGAACACAGAGTTTCTTTTCAGTTGCAAAGTGCACTGCATACATATATATGGGGAGGTACTGGCTCCAACTCGGTTTTACAGTGAAAACTGCAGGAACTTCATACCGGCATTAGGAAAAATACTGAGAATTTAGAATAAAGTTTCTACTGCAACCCGTTCCCTATGTGCTAGATGAACGAACGTCTATCCACATGCTCAGTTCTGAGAGATAAGTGTGTGTGAAAGCCGTTCTTCACCTAGCTTGTTGGGAACACAGAGTTTCTTTTCAGTTGCAATCGGCACTCCATACATTTATATGGGTAGGTACTCGCTCAAACATGATTTTACAGTGAAATCTGCAGGAACTTCTAACCGGCATTAGGAAAAAGACTGAGAATCCAGAGTAAATGCTTCTCCTGCAAACCGTTCCCTTTGTGCTTGATGAACGAAAGTCTATCCTCATGCTCAGTTCTGAGAGGTAAGTGTGGGTGAAAGCCGTACTTCACCTAGCTTGTTGGGAACACAAAGTTTCTTTTCAGTTGCAAAGTGGAATCCATACATATATATGGGGATTTACTCGTCCCAACTCGGTTTTACAGTGAAAACTGCAGGAATTTCAAAGCGGTACGAGGAAACACACTGAAAATCCAGAGTAAAAGTTCTTTCTGCAAACCGTTCCCTTTGTGCTAGATGAACGAACGTCTCTCCACATGCTCAGTTCTTAGAAATAAGTGTGTGTGAAAGCCGTCCTTCAACTTGCTTGATGGGAACACAGAGCTTCTTTTCAGTTGCAAAAGGCAATGCATAAATATATACGTTAGGTACTCGCTCCAACTCGGTTTTACAGTGAAAACTTCAGGAAATTCAAACCGTCACTAGGAAGCACACTGAGAAAACAGAGTAAAAGTTTCTCCTGCAAACCGTTCCATTGTGCTAGATGAGCGAACGTCTCTCCACATGCTCAGTTCTCAGAGATAAGTGTGTGTGAAAGCCGTCCTTCACCTAGCTTGTAGGGAACATAAAGTTTATTTTCAGTTGCAAAGTGGTATACTTACATATATATGGGAATTTACTCGCTCCAACTCGGTTTTATAGGGAAAACTGCAGGAACATCTAACCGGCATTAGGAAACATACTGAGAAACCAGAGTAAAAGTTCTTCCTGCAAACCGTTCCTTTTGTGCTAGATGAACGAAAGTCTCTCCACATGCTCAGTTCTCAGAGTTAAGTGTGTGTGAAAGCCGTCCTTCAACTAGCTTGTTGGGAACAAAAAGTTTCTTTTCAGTTGCAAAGTGGAATCCATACATATATATGGGGGGTTACTCGCTCCAACCCGATTTTACAGTGAAAACTGCAGGAACATGTAACCGGCATTAGGAAAAAGACTGAGAATCCAATGTAAATATTTCTCCTGCAACCCGTTCCCTTTGTGCTAGATGAATGAACGTCTATCCACATGCTCAGTTCTGAGAGATAATTTTGTGTGAAAACCTTTCTTCACCAAGCTTGTTGGGAACAAAAAGTATCTTTTCAGTTGCAAAATGCACTCCATACATATATATGGGGAGGTACTCGCTCCAACTCGGTTTTACAGTGAAAACTGCAGGAATTTCAAACCGGCACTAGGAAACACTCTGAGATACCAGAGTAAAAGTTTCTCCTGCAAACTGATCCCTTTGTTCTAGATGAACGAAAGTCACTCCACATGCTCAGTTCTCAGAGAAAAGTGTGTGTGAAAGCCGTCCTTCAACTAGCATGTTGGGGACACAAAGTTACTTTTCAGTTACAAAGTAGAATCCATACATATATATGGGGAGTTACTCGATCCAACTCGCTTTTACAGTGAAAACTGCAGGAATTCTAACCGGCATTAGGAAAAATAATGAGAATTTAGAATAAAGTTTCTACTGCAACCCGTTCCCTATGTGCTAGATGAACGAACGTCTATCCACATGCTCAGTTCTGAGAGATAAGTGTGTGTGAAAGCCGTTCTTCACCTAGCTTGTTGGGAACACAGAGTTTCTTTTCAGTTGCAATCGGCACTCCATAAATTTATATGGGTAGGTACTCGCTCAAACATGATTTTACAGTGAAATCTGCAGGAACTTCTAACCGGCATTAGGAAACAGACTTAGAAACCAGAGTAAATGTTTCTCCTGCAACCCGTTCCCTATGTGCTAGATGAACGAACGTCTCTCCACATGATCAGTTCTGAGAAATATGTGTGTGTGAAAGCCGTCCTTAACCTAGCTTGTTGGGAACACAATGTTTCTTTTCAGTTGCAAAGTGGAATCCATATATATATATGGGGAATTACTCGCTCCAAATCTGTTTTACAGTGAAAACTGCAGGAACATGTAACCGGCATTAGGAAAAAGACTGAGAATCCAGAGTAAATGTTTCTCCTGCAAACCGTTCCCTTTGTGCTAGATGAATGAAAGACTATTCTCATGCTCAGATCTGAGAGATAAGTGTGGGTGAAAGCAGTCCTTCACCTAGCTTGTTGGGAACACAAAGTTTCTTTTCTGTTGCAAACTGCACTCCATACATATATATGGGGATTTACTCGCTCCAACTCGGTTTTACAGGGAAAACTGCAGGAACTTCTAAACGGCATTAGGAAACAGACGGAGACACCAGAGTAAAATTTTCTCCTGCAACCCCTTCCCATTGTGCTAGATGAACAAACGTCTCTCCACATGCTCAGTTCTTAGAAATAAGTGTGTGTGAAAGCCGTCCTTCAACTTGCTTGATGGGAACACAGAGTTTCTTTTCAGTTGCAAAATGCAATGCATACATATATACGTTAGGTAATCGCTCCAAATCGATTTTACAGTGAAATCTGCAGGAAATTCAAACCGGCACTAGGAAACACACTGAGAAAACAGAGTAAAAGTTTCTCCTGCAACCCCTTCCCATTGTGCTAGATGAACGAACGTCTCT
Source organism: Camelus dromedarius (assembly GCF_036321535.1). Taxonomy (NCBI): domain Eukaryota; kingdom Metazoa; phylum Chordata; class Mammalia; order Artiodactyla; family Camelidae; genus Camelus; species Camelus dromedarius. Next base: position 2,459,397 of record NC_087451.1, on the reverse strand, counting down.
CCACATGCTCAATTCTGAGAGATAATTTTGTGTGAAAACCGTTCTTCACCAAGCTTGTTGGGAACACAAATTTTCTTTCCTGTTGCAAACTGCACTCCATACATATATATGGGGAGGTACTCGCTCCAACTCGGTTTTATAGTAAAAATTGCAGGAATTTCAAACCGGCACTAGGAAACACTCTGAGAAACCAGAGTAAATGTTTCTCCTGCAAACCGTTCCTTTGTGCTAGATGAACGAACGTCTCTCCACATGCTCTGTTCTGAGAGATATGTGTGTGTTCAAGCCGACATTCACCAGGCTTGTTGGGAACACAGAGTTTCTTTTCAGTTGCAAAGTGCACTGCATACATATATATGGGTAGGTACTGGCTCCAACTCGGTTTTACAGTGAAAACTGCAGGAACTTCATACCGGCATTAGGAAAAATACTGAGAATTTAGAATAAAGTTTCTACTGCAACCCGTTCCCTATGTGCTAGATGAACGAACGTCTATCCACATGCTCAGTTCTGAGAGATAAGTGTGTGTGAAAGCCGTTCTTCACCTAGCTTGTTGGGAACACAGAGTTTCTTTTCAGTTGCAATCGGCACTCCATACATTTATATGGGTAGGTACTCGCTCAAACATGATTTTACAGTGAAATCTGCAGGAACTTCTAACCGGCATTAGGAAAAAGACTGAGAATCCAGAGTAAATGCTTCTCCTGCAAACCGTTCCCTTTGTGCTTGATGAACGAAAGTCTATCCTCATGCTCAGTTCTGAGAGGTAAGTGTGGGTGAAAGCCGTACTTCACCTAGCTTGTTGGGAACACAAAGTTTCTTTTCAGTTGCAAAGTGGAATCCATACATATATATGGGGATTTACTCGTCCCAACTCGGTTTTACAGTGAAAACTGCAGGAATTTCAAAGCGGTACGAGGAAACACACTGAAAATCCAGAGTAAAAGTTCTTTCTGCAAACCGTTCCCTTTGTGCTAGATGAACGAACGTCTCTCCACATGCTCAGTTCTTAGAAATAAGTGTGTGTGAAAGCCGTCCTTCAACTTGCTTGATGGGAACACAGAGCTTCTTTTCAGTTGCAAAAGGCAATGCATAAATATATACGTTAGGTACTCGCTCCAACTCGGTTTTACAGTGAAAACTTCAGGAAATTCAAACCGTCACTAGGAAGCACACTGAGAAAACAGAGTAAAAGTTTCTCCTGCAAACCGTTCCATTGTGCTAGATGAGCGAACGTCTCTCCACATGCTCAGTTCTCAGAGATAAGTGTGTGTGAAAGCCGTCCTTCACCTAGCTTGTAGGGAACATAAAGTTTATTTTCAGTTGCAAAGTGGTATACTTACATATATATGGGAATTTACTCGCTCCAACTCGGTTTTATAGGGAAAACTGCAGGAACATCTAACCGGCATTAGGAAACATACTGAGAAACCAGAGTAAAAGTTCTTCCTGCAAACCGTTCCTTTTGTGCTAGATGAACGAAAGTCTCTCCACATGCTCAGTTCTCAGAGTTAAGTGTGTGTGAAAGCCGTCCTTCAACTAGCTTGTTGGGAACAAAAAGTTTCTTTTCAGTTGCAAAGTGGAATCCATACATATATATGGGGGGTTACTCGCTCCAACCCGATTTTACAGTGAAAACTGCAGGAACATGTAACCGGCATTAGGAAAAAGACTGAGAATCCAATGTAAATATTTCTCCTGCAACCCGTTCCCTTTGTGCTAGATGAATGAACGTCTATCCACATGCTCAGTTCTGAGAGATAATTTTGTGTGAAAACCTTTCTTCACCAAGCTTGTTGGGAACAAAAAGTATCTTTTCAGTTGCAAAATGCACTCCATACTTATATATGGGGAGGTACTCGCTCCAACTCGGTTTTACAGTGAAAACTGCAGGAATTTCAAACCGGCACTAGGAAACACTCTGAGAAACCAGAGTAAAAGTTTCTCCTGCAAACTGATCCCTTTGTTCTAGATGAACGAAAGTCACTCCACATGCTCAGTTCTCAGAGAAAAGTGTGTGTGAAAGCCGTCCTTCAACTAGCATGTTGGGGACACAAAGTTACTTTTCAGTTACAAAGTAGAATCCATACATATATATGGGGAGTTACTCGATCCAACTCGCTTTTACAGTGAAAACTGCAGGAATTCTAACCGGCATTAGGAAAAAGACTGAGAATCCAGAGTAAAATTATCTCCTGCAAACCGTTCCTTTTGTGCTAGATGAACGAATGTCTGTCCAAATGCTCATTTGTCAGACATAGGTGTGTTAATACCGTCCTTCCTCTAGCTTGTTGGGAACACAAAGTTTCTTTTCAGTTGCAAACTGCACTCCATACATATATATGTGGAGTTACTAGATCCAACTCGGTTTTACAGTGAAAAATGCAGGAAATTCAAATCGGCACAAGGAAACACACTGAGAAACCAGAGTAAAAGTTTCTCCTGCAAACAGTTCCCTTTGTGCTAGATGAACGAACGTCTATCCACATGCTCATTTCTCAGAGATAATTGTTAGTGAAAGCCGTCCTTCACCTAGCTCGTTGGGAACACAATGTTTCTCTTCAGATGTAAAGTGTAATCCATACATATATATGGGGAGTTACTTGCTCCAACTCGGTTTTACAGGGAAAACTGAAGGAACTTCTAACCGGCATTAGGAAACAGACTGAGAAACCAGAGTAAAAGTTTCTCCTGTAAACCGTTCCCTTTGTGCTAGATGAACGAACGTCTCTCCACATGCTCAGTTCTGAGAGATATGTTTCTGTGAAAGCGGTCTTCACTTTGCTTGTTGGGAACACAAAGTTTCTTTTCAGTTGCAAACAGCACTCTATACATATATATCTGGAGGTAGTCGCTCCAAATCAATTTTACAGTGAAAACTGCAGGAACTTCAAACCGTCACTATGAAACAGACTGAGAAACCACAGAAAAATTTTCTCCTGCATCCCGTTCCCTTTGTGCTAAATAAACGAACATCTCTCCACATGCTCAGTTCTGTGTGATAAGTGTGTGTGAAAGCCGTCCTTCAACTAGCTTGTTGGGAAAGCAAAGTTTCATATCATTTGAAAACTGCACTCCTTACATGTGTATTGGGAGGTACACGCTCCAAATCGGTTTTATAGTGAAAAATGCAGGAACATCCAACCGGCATTAGGAAACAGACTGAGAAACCAGAGTAAAAGTTTCTCCTGCAACCTCTTCATTTTTGCTAAATGAACGAACGTCTCTCCACATGCTCAGTTCTCAGAGATAAATGTGTGTGAAGGCCGCCCTTCACCTAGCTTGTTGGGAACAAAAAGTTTCTTTTCAGTTGAAAACTGCACTGCCTAAATATATATGGGGAGGTACTCGCTTCAACTGGGTTTTACAGTGAAAACTGCAGGAACCTCAAACCGGCACTAGGAAACACACTGAGAAACCAGAGTAAAAGTTTCTCCTGCAAACCATTCCCTTTGTGCTAGATGAACGAACGTCTCTTCACATGCTCAGTTCTGAGAGAAATGTGTGTGTGAAATCCGTACTTCACCTAGCTTGTTGGGAACACAAAGACTCTTTTCAGTTGCAAACGGCACTATATATATATATATGGGTAGGTACTAGCTCCAACTCGGTTTTACACTGAAAACTGCACGAACTTATAACCAGCACTAGGAAACACACTGAGAAACCAGAGTAGAAGTTTCCCCTGCAACCCGTTACCTTTGTGCTAGATGAACGAACGTCTCTCCACATGCTCAGTTCTGAGAGATAAGTGTGTTTGAAAGCCGTCCATCAACCAGCTTGTTGGGAACACAGAGTTTCTTTTCAGTTGAAAACTGCACTCTCTATATATATATGGGGAGGTACTAGCTACAACTCGGTTTTACAGTGAAAATGCAGTAACTTCAAATTGGCACTAGGAAACACACTGAGAAACCAGAGTAAAATATCTCCTACAACACGTTCCCTTTGTGCTAGATTAACTGTCATCTCTCCACATGCTCAGTTCTGGGAGATATGTGTGTTTTAATGCCGTCCTTCACCTAGCTTGTTGGGAACACAAAGTTTCTTTTCAGTTGCAAATGGCACTCCATACATATATATGGGGATGTACAAGCTCCAACTCAGTTTTACAGAGAAAACTGCCGGAAATTCAAACCGGCACTAGGAAACACACTGAGAAAACAGTGTAAAAGTTTCTCCTGCAACCAGTTCAATTTGTGCTAGATGAACGAAAGTTTCTCTACATGCTCTGTTCTGAGATATATGTGTGTGTGCAAGCCGAACTTCACCTAGCTTGTTGGGAACACAGAGTTTCTTTTCAGTTGCAAACTGCAATGCATACATATATATGGGGTGGTACTGGCTCCAACTCGGTTTTACAGTGAATACTGCAGGAACTTCATACCGGCATTAGTAAAATGACTGAGAATTTAGAATAAAGTTTCTCCTGCAACCGGTTCCCTATGTGCTAGATGAACGAACTTCTATCCACATGCTCATTTCAGAGAGATAAGAGTGTGTGAAAGCCGTTCTTCACCTATCTTGTTGGGAACACAGAGTTTCTTTTCAGTTGCAAAGTGGAATCCTTACATATATATGGGGATTTACTCGCTCCAAATTGATTTTACAGGAAAACTGCAGGAACTTCTAACTGGCATTAGGAAACAGACTGAGAAACCAGAGTAAATGTTTTTCCTGCAACCCGTTCCATTTGTGCTAGATGAACGAACGTCTCTCCACATGCTCAATTCTGAGAGATATGTGTGTGTGAAAGCCGTCCTTCACCTAGCTTGTTGGGAACACAAAGTTCTTTTCAGTTGCAAACGGCACTCCATACATATATATGGGAAAGTACTCGCTCCAACTCGGTTTTACAGTGAAAACTGCAGGAACTTCAAACAGGCACTAGGAAACACACTGAGAAACCAGAGTAAAAGTTTCTAATGCAAACAGTTCCCTTTGTGTTAGATAAACGAAAGTCTCTCCACATGCTCAGTTCTGAGAAATAAGTGTGTGTGAAAGCCGTTCTTCACTTATCTTGTAGGGAACACAAAGTTTCTTTTCAGTTGCAAACTGCACTCCATAAATATATATGGGAAGGTACACGCTCCAACTCGGTTTTACAGTGAAAACTGCAGGAACTTCAAACCGGCACTAGGAAACAGACTGAGAAACCAGAGTAATAGTTCCTCCTGCAAACCGTTCCCTTTGTGCTAGATGAATGAAAGTTTCTCCACATGCTCTGTTCTCAGAGATAATTGAGTGTGAATGCCGTCCTTCACCAAGGTTGTTGGGAACACAAAATTTCTTTTCAGTTGCTAAGTTGAATCCATCTATATATATGGGGAGTTACTCGTTCCAGCTCGATTTTACAAGGAAAACTTCAGGATCATCTAACTGGCATTAGGAAAAAAACTGAGAATCCAGAGAAACGTTTCTCCTGCAAACCGTTCTCTTTGTGCTAGATGAACGAACGTCTATCCACATGCTCACTTTTGAGAGATAAGTTTGTGTGAAAGCCGTCCTTCAACTAGCTTGTTGGGAACACAAAGTTTCTTTTTGATGCAAACTGCACTACATACATATATATGTGGAGGTACTCGCTCCAACTCGGTTTTACAGTGAAAACTGCAGGAACTTCAAACCGGCACTAGGAAACACACTGAGAAACCAGAGTAAAAGTTTCTCCTGCAACCCGTTCCATTTGTGCTAGATGAACGAAAGTCTCTCCACATGCTGTGTTCTGAGATATATGTGTGAGTGCAAGCCGAACTTCACCTAGCTTGTTGGGAACACAGAGTTTCTTTTCTGTTGCAAACTGCACTGCATACATATATATGGGGAGGTACTGGCTCCAACTCGGTTTTACAGTGAAAACTGCAGGAACTTCATACCGGCATTAGGAAAAATACTGAGAATTTAGAATAAAGTTTCACCTGCAACCCGTTCCCTATGTGCTAGATGAACGAACGTCTCTCCACATGCTCAGTTCTGAGAGATAATTGTGGGTGAATGCCGTCCTTCACCTAGCTTGTTGGGAACACAAAGTTTCTTTCAAGTTGCAAAGTGGAATCCATACATATATATGGGGAGTTACTCGCTCCAACTCGGTTTTACAGCGAAAACTGCAGGAATATCATACCGGCACTAGAAAACACTCTGAGAATTCAGAGTAAATGTTTCTCCTGGGAAGTGTTCCCTTTGTGCTAGATGAACGAACGTCTCTGCACATGCTCAGTTCTGAGAGATAATTTTGTGTGAAAACCGTTCTTCACCAAGCTTGTTGGGAACACAAAGTTTCTTTTCTGTTGCAAACTGCACTCCATACATATATATGGGGAGGTACTGTCTCCAACTCGGTTTTACAGTGAAAACTGCAGGAAATTCAAGCAGGCACTAGGAAACACACTGAGAAACCAGAGTAAAACTTTCTCTTGCAACCCGTTCCCTTTGTGCTAGATGAACGAACGTCTCTCCACATGCTCATTTCTTAGAGATAAGTGTGTGTGAAAGCCGTCCTTCACCTAGCTTGTAGGGAACACAAAGGTTCTTTTAAGTTGCAAAATGCACTCCATAAATATATATGGGAATGTACTCGCACCAACTCGGTTTTAGAGTGAAAACTGCAGGAAATTCAAAAGGCACTAGGAAACACACTGAGAAACAGAGTAAAAATTTCTAATGCAAACAGTTCCATTTGTGTAGGATGAACGAAGTCTCTCCACATGCTCAGTTCTGAGAAATAAGTGTGTGTGAAAGCCGCACTTCAACTATCTTGTAGGGAACACAAAGTTTCTTTTCAGTTTCAATCTGCACTCCATAAATAAATATGGGAAGGTACACGCTCCAACTCGGTTTTACAGTGAAAACTGCAGGAACTTCAAACCGGCACTAGGAAACAGCCTGAGAAACCAGAGTAAAAGTTTCTCCTGCAAACCTATCCCTTTGTGCTAGATGAACGAACGTCTCTCCACATGCTCAGATCTCAGAGATAAGTGTGTGTGAAAGCCGTACTTCACATAGCTTGTAAGGAACACAAAGATTCTTTTCAGTTGCAAACTGCACTCCATGCATATATATGGGTAGGAACACGCTCAAACTCGGTTTTACAGTGAAAACTGCAGGAATATCAAACCGGCACTAGGAAACACAGTGAGAAACCAGAGTAAAAGTTTCTCCTGCAAACCGTTCCCTTTGTGCTAGATGAACGAACGTCTATCCACATGCTCACTTTTGAGAGATAAGTTTGTGTGAAAGCCGTCCTTCAACTAGCTTGTTGGGAACACAAAGTTTCTTTTTGATGCAAACTGCACTACATACATATATATGTGGAGGTACTCGCTCCAACTCGGTTTTACAGTGAAAACTGCAGGAACTTCAAACCGGCACTAGGAAACACACTGAGAAACCAGAGTAAAAGTTTCTCCTGCAACCCGTTCCATTTGTGCTAGATGAACGAAAGTCTCTCCACATGCTCTGTTCTGAGATATATGTGTGAGTGCAAGCCGAACTTCACCTAGCTTGTTGGGAACACAGAGTTTCTTTTCTGTTGCAAACTGCACTGCATACATATATATGGGGAGGTACTGGCTCCAACTCGGTTTTACAGTGAAAACTGCAGGAACTTCATACCGGCATTAGGAAAAATACTGAGAATTTAGAATAAAGTTTCACCTGCAACCCGTTCCCTATGTGCTAGATGAACGAACGTCTCTCCACATGCTCAGTTCTGAGAGATAATTGTGGGTGAATGCCGTCCTTCACCTAGCTTGTTGGGAACACAAAGTTTCTTTCAAGTTGCAAAGTGGAATCCATACATATATATGGGGAGTTACTCGCTCCAACTCAGTTTTACAGCGAAAACTGCAGGAATATCATACCGGCACTAGAAAACACTCTGAGAATTCAGAGTAAATGTTTCTCCTGGGAAGTGTTCCCTTTGTGCTAGATGAACGAACGTCTCTGCACATGCTCAGTTCTGAGAGATAATTTTGTGTGAAAACCGTTCTTCACCAAGCTTGTTGGGAACACAAAGTTTCTTTTCTGTGGCAAACTGCACTCCATACATATATATGGGGAGGTACTGTCTCCAACTCGGTTTTACAGTGAAAACTGCAGGAAATTCAAGCAGGCACTAGGAAACACACTGAGAAACCAGAGTAAAACTTTCTCTTGCAACCCGTTCCCTTTGTGCTAGATGAACGAACGTCTCTCCACATGCTCATTTCTTAGAGATAAGTGTGTGTGAAAGCCGTCCTTCACCTAGCTTGTAGGGAACACAAAGGTTCTTTTAAGTTGCAAAATGCACTCCATAAATATATATGGGAATGTACTCGCACCAACTCGGTTTTAGAGTGAAAACTGCAGGAAATTCAAAAGGCACTAGGAAACACACTGAGAAACAGAGTAAAAATTTCTAATGCAAACAGTTCCATTTGTGTTAGATGAACGAAGTCTCTCCACATGCTCAGTTCTGAGAAATAAGTGTGTGTGAAAGCCGCCCTTCAACTATCTTGTAGGGAACACAAAGTTTCTTTTCAGTTTCAATCTGCACTCCATAAATAAATATGGGAAGGTACACGCTCCAACTCGGTTTTACAGTGAAAACTGCAGGAACTTCAAACCGGCACTAGGAAACAGCCTGAGAAACCAGAGTAAAAGTTTCTCCTGCAAACCTATCCCTTTGTGCTAGATGAACGAACGTCTCTCCACATGCTCAGATCTCAGAGATAAGTGTGTGTGAAAGCCGTACTTCACATAGCTTGTAAGGAACACAAAGATTCTTTTCAGTTGCAAACTGCACTCCATACATATATATGGGTAGGAACACGCTCAAACTCGGTTTTACAGTGAAAACTGCAGGAATATCAAACCGGCACTAGGAAACACAGTGAGAAACCAGAGTAAAAGTTTCTCCTGCAAACCGTTCCCTTTGTGCTAGATGAACGAACGTCTCTCCACATGCTCAGTTCTCAGAGATAAGGGTGTGTGAAAGCCGTCCTTCACCTAGCTTGTAGGGAAAATATAGTTTTTTTCAGTTGCAAAGTGGAATACTTAAATATATACGGGAATTTACTCGCTCCAACTCGGTTTTACAGTGAAAAATGCAGGAACATCTAACCGGCATTAGGAAAAACCTGAGAATCCGGAGTAAAAGTTTCTCTTGCAAACCGTTCCCATTGTGCTAGATGAACGAACGTCTATCCACATGCTCAGTTCTGAGAGATTATTTTGTGTGAAAACCGTTCTTCAACAAGCTTGTTGGGAACACAAATATTCTTTCCTGTTGCAAACTGCACTCCATACAAATATATGGGGAGGTACTCGCTCCAACTCGGTTTTATAGTAAAAATTGCAGGAATTTCAAACCGGCACTAGGAAACACTCTGAGAAACCAGAGTAAATGTTTCTCCAGCAAACCGTTCCTTTGTGCTAGATGAACGAACGTCTCTCCACATGCTCTGTTCTGAGAGATATGTGTGTGTTCAAGCCGACCTTCACCAGGCTTGTTGGGAACACAGAGTTTCTTTTCAGTTGCAAAGTGCACTGCATACATATATATGGGGAGGTACTGGCTCCAACTCGGTTTTACAGTGAAAACTGCAGGAACTTCATACCGGCATTAGGAAAAATACTGAGAATTTAGAATAAATTTTCTACTGCAACCCGTTCCCTATGTGCTAGATGAACGAACGTCTATCCACATGCTCAGTTCTGAGAGATAAGTGTGTGTGAAAGCCGTTCTTCACCTAGCTTGTTGGGAACACAGAGTTTCTTTTCAATTGCAATCGGCACTCCATAAATTTATATGGGTAGGTACTCGCTCAAACATGATTTTACAGTGAAATCTGCAGGAACTTCTAACCGGCATTAGGAAAAGACTTAGAAACCAGAGTAAATGTTTCTCCTGCAACCCGTTCCCTATGTGCTAGATGAACGAACGTCTCTCCACATGATCAGTTCTGAGACATATGTGTGTGTGAAAGCCGTCCTTCACCTAGCTTGTTGGGAACACAATGTTTCCTTTCAGTTGCAAAGTGGAATCCATATATATATATGGGGAATTACTCGCTCCAACTATGTTTTACAGTGAAAACTGCAGGAACATGTAACCGGCATTAGGAAAAAGACTGAGAATCCAGAGTAAATGTTTCTCCAGCAAACAGTTCCCTTTGTGCTAGATGAACGAAAGTCTATACTCATGCTCAGTTCTGAGAGGTAAGTGTGGGTGAAAGCCGTACTTCACCTAGCTTGTTGGGAACACAAAGTTTCTTTTCAGTTGCAAAGTGGAATCCATACATATATATGGGGATTTACTCGCTCCAACTCGGCTTTACAGGGAAAACTGCAGGAACTTCTAAACGGAATTAGGAAACAGACGGAGACACCAGAGAAAATTTTCTCCTGCAACCCCTTCCCATTCTGCTAGATGAACGAACGTCTCTCCACATGCTAAGTTCTAAGAAATAAGTGTGTGTGAAAGCCGTCCTTCAAGTTGCTTGATGGGAACACAGAGTTTCTTTTCAGCTGCAAACGGCACTCCATACATATATATGGGGATGTACAAGATCCAACTCGGTTTTACAGAGAAAACTGCAGGAACTTCAAACCGGCACTAGGAAACACACTGAGAAAAAAGAGTAAAAGTTTCTCCTGCAACCTCTTCCCTTTGTGCTAGATGAACGAAAGTCTCTCTACATGCTCTGTTCTGAGATATATGTGTGTGTGCAAGCCGAACTTCACCTAGCTTGTTGGGAACACAGAGTTACTTTTCAGTTGCAAACTGCATGGCATACATTTATATGAGGAGGTACTGGCTCCAACTCGTTTTTACAGTGAATACTGCAGGAACTTCATACCGGCATTAGGAAAATGACTGAGAATTTAGAATAAACTTTCTCCTGCAACCGGTTCCCTATGTGCTAAATGAACGAACTTCTATCCACATGCTCAGTTCTGAGAGATAAGTGTGTGTGAAAGCCGTTCTTCACCTAGCTTGTTGGGAACACAGAGTTCCTTTTCAGTTGCAAAGTGGAATCCTTACATATATATATGGGGATTTACTCGCTCCAAATTGGTTTTACAGGAAAACTGCAGGAACTTCTAACCAGCATTAGGAAACAGACGGAGACACCAGAGTAAAAGTTTTTCCTGCAACCCGTTCCATTTGTGCTAGATGAACGAACGTCTCTCCACATGCTCAATTCTGAGAGATATGTGTGTGTGAAAGCCGTCCTTCACCTAGCTTGTTGGGAATACAAAGTTCTTTTCAGTTGCAAACGGCACTTCATACATATATATGGGGATGTACAAGCTCCAACTCGGTTTTACAGTGAAAACTGCAGGAAGTTCAAACCGGCACTAGGAAACACTCTGAGAAACCAGAGTAAATGTTTCTCCTGCAAACCGTTCCTTTGTGCTAGATGAACGAACGTCTTTCCACATGCTCAGTTCTCAGAGATAAGTGTGTGTGAATGCCGTCCTTCAACTAGCTTGTTGGGAACACAAAGTTTCTTTTCAGTTGCAAAGTGGAATCCATACATATATATGGGGGGTTAGTCGCTCCAACTCGGTTTTACAGTGAAAACTGCAGGAACATGTAACCGGCATTAGGAAAAAGACTGAGAATCCAGAGTAAATGTTTCTCCTGCAAACCGTTCCCTTTGTGCTAGATGAACGAAAGTCTATTCTCATGCTCAGTTCTGAGAGATAAGTGTGGGTGAAAGCAGTCCTTCACCTAGCTTGTTGGGAACACAAAGTTTCTTTTCAGTTGCAAAGTGGAATCCATACATATATATGGGAGGTTAGTCGCTCCAACTCGGTTTTACAGTGAAAAATGCAGGAACATGTAAGCGGCATTAGGAAAAAGACTGAGAATCCAGAGTAAATGTTTCTCCTGCAAACCGTTCCCTTTGTGCTAGATGAACGAAAGTCTATTCTCATGCTCAGTTCTGAGAGATAAGTGTGGGTGAAAGCAGTCCTTCACCTAGCTTGTTGGGAACACAAAGTTTCTTTTCAGTTGCAAAGTGCAATCCATACATATATATGGGGATTTACTCGCTCCAACTCGGTTTTACAGGGAAAACTGCAGGAACTTCTAAACGGCATTAGGAAACAGACGGAGACACCAGAGTAAAATTTTCTCCTGCAACCCCTTCCCATTGTGCTAGATGAACGAACGTCTCTCCACATGCTCAGTTCTTAGAAATAAGTGTGTGTGAAAGCCGTCCTTCAACTTGCTTGATGGGAACACAGAGTTTCTTTTCACTTGCATAATGCAATGCATACATATATACGTTAGGTAATCGCTCCAACTCGATTTTACAGTGAAAACTGCAGGAAATTCAAACCGGCACTAGGAAACACACTGAGAAAACAGAGTAAAAGTTTCTCCTGCAACCCCTTCCCATTGTGCTAGATGAACGAACGTCTCTCCACATGCTTTGTTCTGAGAGATATGTGTGTGTTCAAGCCGACCTTCACCAGGCTTGTTGGGAACACAGAGTTTCTTTTCAGTTGCAAAGTGCACTGCATACATATATAAGGGGAGGTACTGGCTCCAACTCGGTTTTACAGTGAAAACTGCAGGAACTTCATACCGGCATTAGGAAAAATACTGAGAAGTTAGAATAAAGTTTCTCCTGCAACCCGTTCCCTATGTGCTAGATGAACGAAAGTCTATCCACATGCTCAGTTCTGAGAGATAAGTGTGTGTGAAAGCCGTTTTTCACCTAGCTTGTTGGGAACACAGAGTTTCTTTTCATTTGCAATCGGCACTCCATACAATTATATGGGTAGGTACTCGCTCAAACATGTTTTTACAGTGAAATCTAGGAACTTCTAAACGGCATTAGGAAACAGACTTAGAAACCACAGTAAATGTTTCTCCTGCAACCCGTTCCCTTTGTGCTAGATGAACGAACGTCTCTCCACATGATCAGTTCTGAGAGAAATGTGTGTGTGAAAGCCGTCCTTCACCTAGCTTGTTGGGAACACAATGTTTCTTTTCAGTTGCAAAGTGGAATCCATATATATATATGGGGAGTTACTCTCTCCAACTCGGTTTTACAGTGAAAAATGCAGGAATATCTAACCGGCATCAGGAAAAAACTGACAATCCAGAGTAAAAGTTTCTAATGCAACCAGTTCCCTTTGTGTTAGATGAACGAACGTCTCTGCACATGCTCAGTTCTGAGAGATAATTTTGTGTGAAAACCGTTCTTCACTAAGCTTGTTGGGAACACAAATTTTCTTTCCTGTTGCAAACTGCACTCCATACATATATATGGGGAGGTACTCGCTCCAACTCGGTTTTATAGTAAAAATTGCAGGAATTTCAAACCGGCACTAGGAAACACTCTGAGAAACCAGAGTAAATGTTTCTCCTGCAAACCGTTCCTTTGTGCTAGATGAACGAACGTCTCTCCACATGCTCTGTTCTGAGAGATATGTGTGTGTTCAAGCCGACCTTCACCAGGCTTGTTGGGAACACAGAGATTCTTTTCAGTTGCAAAGTGCACTGCATACATATATATGGGGAGGTACTGGCTCCAACTCGGTTTTACAGTGAAAACTGCAGGAACTTCATACCGGCATTAGGAAAAATACTGAGAATTTAGAATAAAGTTTCTACTGCAACCCGTTCCCTATGTGCTAGATGAACGAACGTCTATCCACATGCTCAGTTCTGAGAGATAAGTGTGTGTGAAAGCCGTTCTTCACCTAGCTTGTTGGGAACACAGAGTTTCTTTTCAGTTGCAATCGGCACTCCATAAATTTATATGGGTAGGTACTCGCTCAAACATGATTTTACAGTGAAATCTGCAGGAACTTCTAACCGGCATTAGGAAACAGACTTAGAAACCAGAGTAAATGTTTCTCCAGCAACCCGTTCCCTATGTGCTAGATGAACGAACGTCTCTCCACATGATCAGTTCTGAGAAATATGTGTGTGTGAAAGCCGTCCTTCACCTAGCTTGTTGGGAACACAATGTTTCTTTTCAGTTGCAAAGTGGAATCCATATATATATATGGGGAATTACTCGCTCCAAATCTGTTTTACAATGAAAACTGCAGGAACATGTAACCGGCATTAGGAAAAAGACTGAGAATCCAGAGTAAATGTTTCTCCTGCAAACCGTTCCCTTTGTGCTAGATGAACGAAAGTCTATTCTCATGCTCAGTTCTGAGAGATAAGTGTGGGTGAAAGCAGTCCTTCACCTAGCTTGTTGGGAACACAAAGTTTCTTTTCAGTTGCAAAGTGCAATCCATACATATATATGGGGATTTACTCGCTCCAACTCGGTTTTACAGGGAAAACTGCAGGAACTTCTAAACGGCATTAGGAAACAGACGGAGACACCAGAGTAAAATTTTCTCCTGCAACCCCTTCCCATTGTGCTAGATGAACGAACGTCTCTCCACATGCTCAGTTCTTAGAAATAAGTGTGTGTGAAAGCCGTCCTTCAACTTGCTTGATGGGAACACAGAGTTTCTTTTCACTTGCATAATGCAATGCATACATATATACGTTAGGTAATCGCTCCAACTCGATTTTACAGTGAAAACTGCAGGAAATTCAAACCGGCACTAGGAAACACACTGAGAAAACAGAGTAAAAGTTTCTCCTGCAACCCCTTCCCATTGTGCTAGATGAACGAACGTCTCTCCACATGCTTTGTTCTGAGAGATATGTGTGTGTTCAAGCCGACCTTCACCAGGCTTGTTGGGAACACAGAGTTTCTTTTCAGTTGCAAAGTGCACTGCATACATATATAAGGGGAGGTACTGGCTCCAACTCGGTTTTACAGTGAAAACTGCAGGAACTTCATACCGGCATTAGGAAAAATACTGAGAAGTTAGAATAAAGTTTCTCCTGCAACCCGTTCCCTATGTGCTAGATGAACGAAAGTCTATCCACATGCTCAGTTCTGAGAGATAAGTGTGTGTGAAAGCCGTTTTTCACCTAGCTTGTTGGGAACACAGAGTTTCTTTTCATTTGCAATCGGCACTCCATACAATTATATGGGTAGGTACTCGCTCAAACATGTTTTTACAGTGAAATCTAGGAACTTCTAAACGGCATTAGGAAACAGACTTAGAAACCACAGTAAATGTTTCTCCTGCAACCCGTTCCCTTTGTGCTAGATGAACGAACGTCTCTCCACATGATCAGTTCTGAGAGAAATGTGTGTGTGAAAGCCGTCCTTCACCTAGCTTGTTGGGAACACAATGTTTCTTTTCAGTTGCAAAGTGGAATCCATATATATATATGGGGAGTTACTCTCTCCAACTCGGTTTTACAGTGAAAAATGCAGGAATATCTAACCGGCATCAGGAAAAAACTGACAATCCAGAGTAAAAGTTTCTAATGCAACCAGTTCCCTTTGTGTTAGATGAACGAACGTCTCTGCACATGCTCAGTTCTGAGAGATAATTTTGTGTGAAAACCGTTCTTCACTAAGCTTGTTGGGAACACAAATTTTCTTTCCTGTTGCAAACTGCACTCCATACATATATATGGGGAGGTACTCGCTCCAACTCGGTTTTATAGTAAAAATTGCAGGAATTTCAAACCGGCACTAGGAAACACTCTGAGAAACCAGAGTAAATGTTTCTCCTGCAAACCGTTCCTTTGTGCTAGATGAACGAACGTCTCTCCACATGCTCTGTTCTGAGAGATATGTGTGTGTTCAAGCCGACCTTCACCAGGCTTGTTGGGAACACAGAGATTCTTTTCAGTTGCAAAGTGCACTGCATACATATATATGGGGAGGTACTGGCTCCAACTCGGTTTTACAGTGAAAACTGCAGGAACTTCATACCGGCATTAGGAAAAATACTGAGAATTTAGAATAAAGTTTCTACTGCAACCCGTTCCCTATGTGCTAGATGAACGAACGTCTATCCACATGCTCAGTTCTGAGAGATAAGTGTGTGTGAAAGCCGTTCTTCACCTAGCTTGTTGGGAACACAGAGTTTCTTTTCAGTTGCAATCGGCACTCCATAAATTTATATGGGTAGGTACTCGCTCAAACATGATTTTACAGTGAAATCTGCAGGAACTTCTAACCGGCATTAGGAAACAGACTTAGAAACCAGAGTAAATGTTTCTCCAGCAACCCGTTCCCTATGTGCTAGATGAACGAACGTCTCTCCACATGATCAGTTCTGAGAAATATGTGTGTGTGAAAGCCGTCCTTCACCTAGCTTGTTGGGAACACAATGTTTCTTTTCAGTTGCAAAGTGGAATCCATATATATATATGGGGAATTACTCGCTCCAAATCTGTTTTACAATGAAAACTGCAGGAACATGTAACCGGCATTAGGAAAAAGACTGAGAATCCAGAGTAAATGTTTCTCCTGCAAACCGTTCCCTTTGTGCTAGATGAATGAAAGACTATTCTCATGCTCAGTTCTGAGAGATAAGTGTGGGTGAAAGCAGTCCTTCACCTAGCTTGTTGGGAACACAAAGTTTCTTTTCAGTTGCAAACTGCACTCCATACATATATATGGGGATTTACTCGCTCCAACTCGGCTTTACAGGGAAAACTGCAGGAACTTCTAAACGGAATTAGGAAACAGACGGAGACACCAGAGAAAATTTTCTCCTGCATCCCCTTCCCATTCTGCTAGATGAACGAACGTCTCTCCACATGCTAAGTTCTAAGAAATAAGTGTGTGTGAAAGCCGTCCTTCAAGTTGCTTGATGGGAACACAGAGTTTCTTTTCAGCTGCAAACGGCACTCCATACATATATATGGGGATGTACAAGATCCAACTCGGTTTTACAGAGAAAACTGCAGGAACTTCAAACCGGCACTAGGAAACACACTGAGAAAAAAGAGTAAAAGTTTCTCCTGCAACCTCTTCCCTTTGTGCTAGATGAACGAAAGTCTCTCTACATGCTCTGTTCTGAGATATATGTGTGTGTGCAAGCCGAACTTCACCTAGCTTGTTGGGAACACAGAGTTACTTTTCAGTTGCAAACTGCATGGCATACATTTATATGAGGAGGTACTGGCTCCAACTCGTTTTTACAGTGAATACTGCAGGAACTTCATACCGGCATTAGGAAAATGACTGAGAATTTAGAATAAACTTTCTCCTGCAACCGGTTCCCTATGTGCTAAATGAACGAACTTCTATCCACATGCTCAGTTCTGAGAGATAAGTGTGTGTGAAAGCCGTTCTTCACTTATCTTGTAGGGAACACAAAGTTTCTTTTCAGTTGCAAACTGCACTCCATAAATATATATGGGAAGGTACACGCTCCAACTCGGTTTTACAGTGAAAACTGCAGGAACTTCAAACCGGCACTAGGAAACAGACTGAGAAACCAGAGTAATAGTTCCTCCTGCAAACCGTTCCCTTTGTGCTAGATGAATGAAAGTTTCTCCACATGCTCTGTTCTCAGAGATAATTGAGTGTGAATGCCGTCCTTCACCAAGGTTGTTGGGAACACAAAATTTCTTTTCAGTTGCTAAGTTGAATCCATCTATATATATGGGGAGTTACTCGTTCCAGCTCGATTTTACAGGGAAAACTTCAGGATCATCTAACTGGCATTAGGAAAAAAACTGAGAATCCAGAGAAAAGTTTCTCCTGCAAACCGTTCTCTTTGTGCTAGATGAACGAACGTCTATCCACATGCTCACTTTTGAGAGATAAGTTTGTGTGAAAGCCGTCCTTCAACTAGCTTGTTGGGAACACAAAGTTTCTTTTTGATGCAAACTGCACTACATACATATATATGTGGAGGTACTCGCTCCAACTCGGTTTTACAGTGAAAACTGCAGGAACTTCAAACCGGCACTAGGAAACACACTGAGAAACCAGAGTAAAAGTTTCTCCTGCAACCCGTTCCATTTGTGCTAGATGAACGAAAGTCTCTCCACATGCTCTGTTCTGAGATATATGTGTGAGTGCAAGCCGAACTTCACCTAGCTTGTTGGGAACACAGAGTTTCTTTTCTGTTGCAAACTGCACTGCATACATATATATGGGGAGGTACTGGCTCCAACTCGGTTTTACAGTGAAAACTGCAGGAACTTCATACCGGCATTAGGAAAAATACTGAGAATTTAGAATAAAGTTTCACCTGCAACCCGTTCCCTATGTGCTAGATGAACGAACGTCTCTCCACATGCTCAGTTCTGAGAGATAATTGTGGGTGAATGCCGTCCTTCACCTAGCTTGTTGGGAACACAAAGTTTCTTTCAAGTTGCAAAGTGGAATCCATACATATATATGGGGAGTTACTCGCTCCAACTCGGTTTTACAGCGAAAACTGCAGGAATATCATACCGGCACTAGAAAACACTCTGAGAATTCAGAGTAAATGTTTCTCCTGGGAAGTGTTCCCTTTGTGCTAGATGAACGAACGTCTCTGCACATGCTCAGATCTGAGAGATAATTTTGTGTGAAAACCGTTCTTCACCAAGCTTGTTGGGAACACAAAGTTTCTTTTCTGTGGCAAACTGCACTCCATACATATATATGGGGAGGTACTGTCTCCAACTCGGTTTTACAGTGAAAACTGCAGGAAATTCAAGCAGGCACTAGGAAACACACTGAGAAACCAGAGTAAAACTTTCTCTTGCAACCCGTTCCCTTTGTGCTAGATGAACGAACGTCTCTCCACATGCTCATTTCTTAGAGATAAGTGTGTGTGAAAGCCGTCCTTCACCTAGCTTGTAGGGAACACAAAGGTTCTTTTAAGTTGCAAAATGCACTCCATAAATATATATGGGAATGTACTCGCACCAACTCGGTTTTAGAGTGAAAACTGCAGGAAATTCAAAAGGCACTAGGAAACACACTGAGAAACAGAGTAAAAATTTCTAATGCAAACAGTTCCATTTGTGTTAGATGAACGAAGTCTCTCCACATGCTCAGTTCTGAGAAATAAGTGTGTGTGAAAGCCGCCCTTCAACTATCTTGTAGGGAACACAAAGTTTCTTTTAGTTTCAATCTGCACTCCATAAATAAATATGGGAAGATACACGCTCCAACTCGGTTTTACAGTGAAAACTGCAGGAACTTCAAACCGGCACTAGGAAACAGCCTGAGAAACCAGAGTAAAAGTTTCTCCTGCAAACCTATCCCTTTGTGCTAGATGAACGAACGTCTCTCCACATGCTCAGATCTCAGAGATAAGTGTGTGTGAAAGCCGTACTTCACATAGCTTGTAAGGAACACAAAGATTCTTTTCATTTGCAAAGTGGAATCCATACATATATATGGGGATTTACTCGCTCCAACTCGGCTTTACAGGGAAAACTGCAGGAACTTCTAAACGGAATTAGGAAACAGACGGAGACACCAGAGAAAATTTTCTCCTGCATCCCCTTCCCATTCTGCTAGATGAACGAACGTCTCTCCACATGCTAAGTTCTAAGAAATAAGTGTGTGTGAAAGCCGTCCTTCAAGTTGCTTGATGGGAACACAGAGTTTCTTTTCAGCTGCAAACGGCACTCCATACATATATATGGGGATGTACAAGATCCAACTCGGTTTTACAGAGAAAACTGCAGGAACTTCAAACCGGCACTAGGAAACACACTGAGAAAAAAGAGTAAAAGTTTCTCCTGCAACCTCTTCCCTTTGTGCTAGATGAACGAAAGTCTCTCTACATGCTCTGTTCTGAGATATATGTGTGTGTGCAAGCCGAACTTCACCTAGCTTGTTGGGAACACAGAGTTACTTTTCAGTTGCAAACTGCATGGCATACATTTATATGAGGAGGTACTGGCTCCAACTCGTTTTTACAGTGAATACTGCAGGAACTTCATACCGGCATTAGGAAAATGACTGAGAATTTAGAATAAACTTTCTCCTGCAACCGGTTCCCTATGTGCTAAATGAACGAACTTCTATCCACATGCTCAGTTCTGAGAGATAAGTGTGTGTGAAAGCCGTTCTTCACCTAGCTTGTTGGGAACACAGAGTTCCTTTTCAGTTGCAAAGTGGAATCCTTACATATATATATGGGGATTTACTCGCTCCAAATTGGTTTTACAGGAAAACTGCAGGAACTTCTAACCAGCATTAGGAAACAGACGGAGACACCAGAGTAAAAGTTTTTCCTGCAACCCGTTCCATTTGTGCTAGATGAACGAACGTCTCTCCACATGCTCAATTCTGAGAGATATGTGTGTGTGAAAGCCGTCCTTCACCTAGCTTGTTGGGAACACAAAGTTCTTTTCAGTTGCAAACGGCACTTCATACATATATATGGGGATGTACAAGCTCCAACTCGGTTTTACAGTGAAAACTGCAGGAAGTTCAAACCGGCACTAGGAAACACTCTGAGAAACCAGAGTAAATGTTTCTCCTGCAAACCGTTCCTTTAAGCTAGATGAACGAACGTCTTTCCACATGCTCAGTTCTCAGAGATAAGTGTGTGTGAATGCCGTCCTTCAACTAGCTTGTTGGGAACACAAAGTTTCTTTTCAGTTGCAAAGTGGAATCCATACATATATATGGGGGGTTAGTCGCTCCAACTCGGTTTTACAGTGAAAACTGCAGGAACATGTAACCGGCATTAGGAAAAAGACTGAGAATCCAGAGTAAATGTTTCTCCTGCAAACCGTTCCCTTTGTGCTAGATGAACGAAAGTCTATTCTCATGCTCAGTTCTGAGAGATAAGTGTGGGTGAAAGCAGTCCTTCACCTAGCTTGTTGGGAACACAAAGTTTCTTTTCAGTTGCAAAGTGGAATCCATACATATATATGGGAGGTTAGTCGCTCCAACTCGGTTTTACAGTGAAAAATGCAGGAACATGTAACCGGCATTAGGAAAAAGACTGAGAATCCAGAGTAAATGTTTCTCCTGCAAACCGTTCCCTTTGTGCTAGATGAACGAAAGTCTATTCTCATGCTCAGTTCTGAGAGATAAGTGTGGGTGAAAGCAGTCCTTAACCTAGCTTGTTGGGAACACAAAGTTTCTTTTCAGTTGCAAAGTGCAATCCATACATATATATGGGGATTTACTCGCTCCAACTCGGTTTTACAGGGAAAACTGCAGGAACTTCTAAACGGCATTAGGAAACAGACGGAGACACCAGAGTAAAATTTTCTCCTGCAACCCCTTCCCATTGTGCTAGATGAACGAACGTCTCTCCACATGCTCAGTTCTTAGAAATAAGTGTGTGTGAAAGCCGTCCTTCAACTTGCTTGATGGGAACACAGAGTTTCTTTTCAGTTGCATAATGCAATGCATACATATATACGTTAGGTAATCGCTCCAACTCGATTTTACAGTGAAAACTGCAGGAAATTCAAACCGGCACTAGGAAACACACTGAGAAAACAGAGTAAAAGTTTCTCCTGCAACCCCTTCCCATTGTGCTAGATGAACGAACGTCTCTCCACATGCTTTGTTCTGAGAGATATGTGTGTGTTCAAGCCGACCTTCACCAGGCTTGTTGGGAACACAGAGTTTCTTTTCAGTTGCAAAGTGCACTGCATACATATATAAGGGGAGGTACTGGCTCCAACTCGGTTTTACAGTGAAAACTGCAGGAACTTCATACCGGCATTAGGAAAAATACTGAGAATTTAGAATAAAGTTTCTCCTGCAACCCGTTCCCTATGTGCTAGATGAACGAAAGTCTATCCACATGCTCAGTTCTGAGAGATAAGTGTGTGTGAAAGCCGTTCTTCACCTAGCTTGTTGGGAACACAGAGTTTCTTTTCATTTGCAATCGGCACTCCATACAATTATATGGGTAGGTACTCGCTAAAACATATTTTTATAGTGAAATCTAGGAACTTCTAACCGGCATTAGGAAACAGACTTAGAAACCACAGTAAATGTTTCTCCTGCAACCCGTTCCCTTTGTGCTAGATGAACGAACGTCTCTCCACATGATCAGTTCTGAGAGAAATGTGTGTGTGAAAGCCGTCCTTCACCTAGCTTGTTGGGAACACAATGTTTCTTTTCAGTTGCAAATTGGAATCCATATATATATATGGGGAGTTACTCTCTCCAACTCGGTTTTACAGTGAAAAATGCAGGAATATCTAACCGGCATCAGGAAAAAACTGACAATCCAGAGTAAAAGTTTCTAATGCAACCAGTTCCCTTTGTGTTAGATGAACGAACGTCTCTGCACATGCTCAGTTCTGAGAGATAATTTTGTGTGAAAACCGTTCTTCACCAAGCTTGTTGGGAACACAAATTTTCTTTCCTGTTGCAAACTGCACTCCATACATATATATGGGGAGGTACTCGCTCCAACTCGGTTTTATAGTAAAAATTGCAGGAATTTCAAACCGGCACTAGGAAACACTCTGAGAAACCAGAGTAAATGTTTCTCCTGCAAACCGTTCCTTTGTGCTAGATGAACGAACGTCTCTCCACATGCTCTGTTCTGAGAGATATGTGTGTGTTCAAGCCGACCTTCACCAGGCTTGTTGGGAACACAGAGTTTCTTTTCAGTTGCAAAGTGCACTGCATACATATATATGGGGAGGTACTGGCTCCAACTCGGTTTTACAGTGAAAACTGCAGGAACTTCATACCGGCATTAGGAAAAATACTGAGAATTTAGAATAAAGTTTCTACTGCAACCCGTTCCCTATGTGCTAGATGAACGAACGTCTATCCACATGCTCAGTTCTGAGAGATAAGTGTGTGTGAAAGCCGTTCTTCACCTAGCTTGTTGGGAACACAGAGTTTCTTTTCAGTTGCAATCGGCACTCCATACATTTATATGGGTAGGTACTCGCTCAAACATGATTTTACAGTGAAATCTGCAGGAACTTCTAACCGGCATTAGGAAAAAGACTGAGAATCCAGAGTAAATGCTTCTCCTGCAAACCGTTCCCTTTGTGCTTGATGAATGAAAGTCTATCCTCATGCTCAGTTCTAAGAGTTAAGTGTGGGTGAAAGCCGTACTTCACCTAGCTTGTTGGGAACACAAAGTTTCTTTTCAGTTGCAAAGTGGAATCCATACATATATATGGGGATTTACTCGCTCCAACTCGGCTTTACAGGGAAAACTGCAGGAACATCTAAACGGAATTTGGAAACAGAAGGAGACACCAGAGAACATTTTCTCCTGCAACCCCTTCCCATTCTGCTAGATGAACGAACGTCTCTCCACATGCTAAGTTCTAAGAAATAAGTGTGTGTGAAAGCCGTCCTTCAAGTTGCTTGATGGGAACACAGAGTTTCTTTTCAGCTGCAAACGGCACTCCATACATATATATGGGGATGTACAAGATCCAACTCGGTTTTACAGAGAAAACTGCAGGAACTTCAAACCGGCACTAGGAAACACACTGAGAAAAAAGAGTAAAAGTTTCTCCTGCAACCTCTTCCCTTTGTGCTAGATGAACGAAAGTCTCTCTACATGCTCTGTTCTGAGATATATGTGTGTGTGCAAGCCGAACTTCACCTAGCTTGTTGGGAACACAGAGTTACTTTTCAGTTGCAAACTGCATGGCATACATTTATATGAGGAGGTACTGGCTCCAACTCGTTTTTACAGTGAATACTGCAGGAACTTCATACCGGCATTAGGAAAATGACTGAGAATTTAGAATAAACTTTCTCCTGCAACCGGTTCCCTATGTGCTAAATGAACGAACTTCTATCCACATGCTCAGTTCTGAGAGATAAGTGTGTGTGAAAGCCGTTCTTCACCTAGCTTGTTGGGAACACAGAGTTCCTTTTCAGTTGCAAAGTGGAATCCTTACATATATATATGGGGATTTACTCGCTCCAAATTGGTTTTACAGGAAAACTGCAGGAACTTCTAACCAGCATTAGGAAACAGACGGAGACACCAGAGTAAAAGTTTTTCCTGCAACCCGTTCCATTTGTGCTAGATGAACGAACGTCTCTCCACATGCTCAATTCTGAGAGATATGTGTGTGTGAAAGCCGTCCTTCACCTAGCTTGTTGGGAACACAAAGTTCTTTTCAGTTGCAAACGGCACTTCATACATATATATGGGGATGTACAAGCTCCAACTCGGTTTTACAGTGAAAACTGCAGGAAGTTCAAACCGGCACTAGGAAACACTCTGAGAAACCAGAGTAAATGTTTCTCCTGCAAACCGTTCCTTTGTGCTAGATGAACGAACGTCTTTCCACATGCTCAGTTCTCAGAGATAAGTGTGTGTGAATGCCGTCCTTCAACTAGCTTGTTGGGAACACAAAGTTTCTTTTCAGTTGCAAAGTGGAATCCATACATATATATGGGGGGTTAGTCGCTCCAACTCGGTTTTACAGTGAAAACTGCAGGAACATGTAACCGGCATTAGGAAAAAGACTGAGAATCCAGAGTAAATGTTTCTCCTGCAAACCGTTCCCTTTGTGCTAGATGAACGAAAGTCTATTCTCATGCTCAGTTCTGAGAGATAAGTGTGGGTGAAAGCAGTCCTTCACCTAGCTTGTTGGGAACACAAAGTTTCTTTTCAGTTGCAAAGTGGAATCCATACATATATATGGGAGGTTAGTCGCTCCAACTCGGTTTTACAGTGAAAAATGCAGGAACATGTAAGCGGCATTAGGAAAAAGACTGAGAATCCAGAGTAAATGTTTCTCCTGCAAACCGTTCCCTTTGTGCTAGATGAACGAAAGTCTATTCTCATGCTCAGTTCTGAGAGATAAGTGTGGGTGAAAGCAGTCCTTCACCTAGCTTGTTGGGAACACAAAGTTTCTTTTCAGTTGCAAAGTGCAATCCATACATATATATGGGGATTTACTCGCTCCAACTCGGTTTTACAGGGAAAACTGCAGGAACTTCTAAACGGCATTAGGAAACAGACGGAGACACCAGAGTAAAATTTTCTCCTGCAACCCCTTCCCATTGTGCTAGATGAACGAACGTCTCTCCACATGCTCAGTTCTTAGAAATAAGTGTGTGTGAAAGCCGTCCTTCAACTTGCTTGATGGGAACACAGAGTTTCTTTTCACTTGCATAATGCAATGCATACATATATATGTTAGGTAATCGCTCCAACTCGATTTTACAGTGAAAACTGCAGGAAATTCAAACCGGCACTAGGAAACACACTGAGAAAACAGAGTAAAAGTTTCTCCTGCAACCCCTTCCCATTGTGCTAGATGAACGAACGTCTCTCCACATGCTTTGTTCTGAGAGATATGTGTGTGTTCAAGCCGACCTTCACCAGGCTTGTTGGGAACACAGAGTTTCTTTTCAGTTGCAAAGTGCACTGCATACATATATAAGGGGAGGTACTGGCTCCAACTCGGTTTTACAGTGAAAACTGCAGGAACTTCATACCGGCATTAGGAAAAATACTGAGAATTTAGAATAAAGTTTCTCCTGCAACCCGTTCCCTATGTGCTAGATGAACGAAAGTCTATCCACATGCTCAGTTCTGAGAGATAAGTGTGTGTGAAAGCCGTTCTTCACCTAGCTTGTTGGGAACACAGAGTTTCTTTTAATTTGCAATCGGCACTCCATACAATTATATGGGTAGGTACTCGCTCAAACATGTTTTTACAGTGAAATCTAGGAACTTCTAAACGGCATTAGGAAACAGACTTAGAAACCACAGTAAATGTTTCTCCTGCAACCCGTTCCCTTTGTGCTAGATGAACGAACGTCTCTCCACATGATCAGTTCTGAGAGAAATGTGTGTGTGAAAGCCGTCCTTCACCTAGCTTGTTGGGAACACAATGTTTCTTTTCAGTTGCAAAGTGGAATCCATATATATATATGGGGAGTTACTCTCTCCAACTCGGTTTTACAGTGAAAAATGCAGGAATATCTAACCGGCATCAGGAAAAAACTGACAATCCAGAGTAAAAGTTTCTAATGCAACCAGTTCCCTTTGTGTTAGATGAACGAACGTCTCTGCACATGCTCAGTTCTGAGAGATAATTTTGTGTGAAAACCGTTCTTCACTAAGCTTGTTGGGAACACAAATTTTCTTTCCTGTTGCAAACTGCACTCCATACATATATATGGGGAGGTACTCGCTCCAACTCGGTTTTATAGTAAAAATTGCAGGAATTTCAAACCGGCACTAGGAAACACTCTGAGAAACCAGAGTAAATGTTTCTCCTGCAAACCGTTCCTTTGTGCTAGATGAACGAACGTCTCTCCACATGCTCTGTTCTGAGAGATATGTGTGTGTTCAAGCCGACCTTCACCAGGCTTGTTGGGAACACAGAGATTCTTTTCAGTTGCAAAGTGCACTGCATACATATATATGGGGAGGTACTGGCTCCAACTCGGTTTTACAGTGAAAACTGCAGGAACTTCATACCGGCATTAGGAAAAATACTGAGAATTTAGAATAAAGTTTCTACTGCAACCCGTTCCCTATGTGCTAGATGAACGAACGTCTATCCACATGCTCAGTTCTGAGAGATAAGTGTGTGTGAAAGCCGTTCTTCACCTAGCTTGTTGGGAACACAGAGTTTCTTTTCAGTTGCAATCGGCACTCCATAAATTTATATGGGTAGGTACTCGCTCAAACATGATTTTACAGTGAAATCTGCAGGAACTTCTAACCGGCATTAGGAAACAGACTTAGAAACCAGAGTAAATGTTTCTCCAGCAACCCGTTCCCTATGTGCTAGATGAACGAACGTCTCTCCACATGATCAGTTCTGAGAAATATGTGTGTGTGAAAGCCGTCCTTCACCTAGCTTGTTGGGAACACAATGTTTCTTTTCAGTTGCAAAGTGGAATCCATATATATATATGGGGAATTACTCGCTCCAAATCTGTTTTACAGTGAAAACTGCAGGAACATGTAACCGGCATTAGGAAAAAGACTGAGAATCCAGAGTAAATGTTTCTCCTGCAAACCGTTCCCTTTGTGCTAGATGAATGAAAGACTATTCTCATGCTCAGTTCTGAGAGATAAGTGTGGGTGAAAGCAGTCCTTCACCTAGCTTGTTGGGAACACAAAGTTTCTTTTCTGTTGCAAACTGCACTCCATACATATATATGGGGATTTACTCGCTCCAACTCGGTTTTACAGGGAAAACTGCAGGAACTTCTAAACGGCATTAGGAAACAGACGGAGACACCAGAGTAAAATTTTCTCCTGCAACCCCTTCCCATTGTGCTAGATGAACAAACGTCTCTCCACATGCTCAGTTCTTAGAAATAAGTGTGTGTGAAAGCCGTCCTTCAACTTGCTTGATGGGAACACAGAGTTTCTTTTCAGTTGCAAAATGCAATGCATACATATATACGTTAGGTAATCGCTCCAACTCGATTTTACAGTGAAATCTGCAGGAAATTCAAACTGGCACTAGGAAACACACTGAGAAAACAGAGTAAAAGTTTCTCCTGCAACCCCTTCCCATTGTGCTAGATGAACGAACGTCTCTCCACATGCTTTGTTCTGAGACATATGTGTGTGTTCAAGCCGAACTTCACCAGGCTTGTTGGGAACGCAGAGTTTCTTTTCAGTTGCAAAGTGCACTGCATACATATATAAGGGGAGGTACTGGCTCCAACTCGGTTTTACAGTGAAAACTGCAGGAACTTCATACCGACATTAGGAAAAATACTGAGAATTTAGAATAAAGTTTCTCCTGCAACCCGTTCCCTATGTGCTAGATGAACGAAAGTCTATCCACATGCTCAGTTCTGAGAGATAAGTGTGTGTGAAAGCCGTTCTTCACCTAGCTTGTTGGGAACACAGAGTTTCTTTTCATTTGCAATCGGCACTCCATACAATTATATGGGTAGGTACTCGCTAAAACATGTTTTTATAGTGAAATCTAGGAACTTCTAACCGGCATTAGGAAACAGACTTAGAAACCACAGTAAATGTTTCTCCTGCAACCGTTCCCTTTGTGCTAGATGAACGAACGTCTCTCCACATGATCAGTTCTGAGAGAAATGTGTGTGTGAAAGCCGTCCTTCACCTAGCTTGTTGGGAACACAATGTTTCTTTTCAGTTGCAAAGTGGAATCCATATATATATATGGGGAGTTACTCTCTCCAACTCGGTTTTACAGTGAAAAATGCAGGAATATCTAACCGGCATCAGGAAAAAACTGACAATCCAGAGTAAAAGTTTCTAATGCAACCAGTTCCCTTTGTGTTAGATGAACGAACGTCTCTGCACATGCTCAGTTCTGACAGATAATTTTGTGTGAAAACCGTTCTTCACCAAGCTTGTTGGGAACACAAATTTTCTTTCCTGTTGCAAACTGCACTCCATACATATATATGGGGAGGTACTCGCTCCAACTCAGTTTTATAGTAAAAATTGCAGGAATTTCAAACCGGCACTAGGAAACACTCTGAGAAACCAGAGTAAATGTTTCTCCTGCAAACCGTTCCTTTGTGCTAGATGAACGAACGTCTCTCCACATGCTCTGTTCTGAGAGATATGTGTGTGTTCAAGCCGACCTTCACCAGGCTTGTTGGGAACACAGAGTTTCTTTTCAGTTGCAAAGTGCACTGCATACATATATATGGGGAGGTACTGGCTCCAACTCGGTTTTACAGTGAAAACTGCAGGAACTTCATACCGGCATTAGGAAAAATACTGAGAATTTAGAATAAAGTTTCTACTGCAACCCGTTCCCTATGTGCTAGATGAACGAACGTCTATCCACATGCTCAGTTCTGAGAGATAAGTGTGTGTGAAAGCCGTTCTTCACCTAGCTTGTTGGGAACACAGAGTTTCTTTTCAGTTGCAATCGGCACTCCATACATTTATATGGGTAGGTACTCGCTCAAACATGATTTTACAGTGAAATCTGCAGGAACTTCTAACCGGCATTAGGAAAAAGACTGAGAATCCAGAGTAAATGCTTCTGCAAACCGTTCCCTTTGTGCTTGATGAATGAAAGTCTATCCTCATGCTCAGTTCTAAGAGTTAAGTGTGGGTGAAAGCCGTACTTCACCTAGCTCTTTGGGAACACAAAGTTTCTTTTCAGTTGCAAAGTGGAATCCATACATATATATGGGGATTTACTCGTCCCAACTCGGTTTTACAGTGAAAACTGCAGGAATTTCAAAGCGGTACGAGGAAACACACTGAAAATCCAGAGTAAAAGTTCTTTCTGCAAACCGTTCCCTTTGTGCTAGATGAACGAACGTCTCTCCACATGCTCAGTTCTTAGAAATAAGTGTGTGTGAAAGCCGTCCTTCAACTTGCTTGATGGGAACACAGAGCTTCTTTTCAGTTGCAAAAGGCAATGCATAAATATATACGTTAGGTACTCGCTCCAACTCGGTTTTACAGTGAAAACTGCAGGAAATTCAAACCGTCACTAGGAAGCACACTGAGAAAACAGAGTAAAAGTTTCTCCTGCAAACCGTTCCATTGTGCTAGATGAGCGAACGTCTCTCCACATGCTCAGTTCTCAGAGATAAGTGTGTGTGAAAGCCGTACTTCACCTAGCTTGTAGGGAACATAAAGTTTATTTTCAGTTGCAAAGTGGTATACTTACATATATATGGGAATTTACTCGCTCCAACTCGGTTTTACAGGGAAAACTGCAGGAACATCTAACCGGCATTAGGAAACATACTGAGAAACCAGAGTAAAAGTTCTTCCTGCAAACCGTTCCTTTTGTGCTAGATGAACGAAAGTCTCTCCACATGCTCAGTTCTCAGAGTTAAGTGTGTGTGAAAGCCGTCCTTCAACTAGCTTGTTGGGAACAAAAAGTTTCTTTTCAGTTGCAAAGTGGAATCCATACATATATATGGGGGGTTACTCGCTCCAACCCGATTTTACAGTGTAAACTGCAGGAACATGTAACCGGCATTAGGAAAAAGACTGAGAATCCAATGTAAATATTTCTCCTGCAACCCGTTCCCTTAGTGCTAGATGAATGAACGTCTCTCCACATGCTCTGTTCTGAGAGATATGTGTGTGTGCAAGCCGACCTTCACCTAGCTTGTTGGGAACACAGAGTTACTTTTCAGTTGCAAACTGCACTCCATACATATATATGGGGAGGGACTCGCTCCAACAAGATTTTACTGTGAAAACTGCTGGAACTTCAAACCGGCACTAGGAAACACACTGAGATACCAGAGTAAAAGTTTCTCCTGTAAACCGTTCCCATTGTGCTAGTTGAACGAACGTCTATCCACATGCTCAGTTCTGAGAGATAATTTTGTGTGAAAACCGTTCTTCACCAAGCTTGTTGGGAACAAAAAGTATCTTTTCAGTTGCAAAATGCACTCCATACATATATATGGGGAGGTACTCGCTCCAACTCGGTTTTACAGTGAAAACTGCAGGAATTTCAAACCGGCACTAGGAAACACTCTGAGAAACCAGAGTAAAAGTTTCTCCTGCAAACTGATCCCTTTGTTCTAGATGAACGAAAGTCACTCCACATGCTCAGTTCTCAGAGAAAAGTGTGTGTGAAAGCCGTCCTTCAACTAGCATGTTGGGAACACAAAGTTAATTTTCAGTTACAAAGTAGAATCCATACATATATATGGGGAGTTACTCGATCCAACTCGGTTTTACATTGAAAACTGCAGGAATTCTAACCGGCATTAGGAAAAAGACTGAGAATCCAGAGTAAAATTTTCTCCTGCAAACCGTTCCTTTTGTGCTAGATGAACGAATGTCTGTCCAAATGCTCATTTGTCAGACATAGGTGTGTTAATACCGTCCTTCCTCTAGCTTGTTGGGAACACAAAGTTTCTTTTCAGTTGCAAACTGCACTCCATACATATATATGGGGAGTTACTAGATCCAACTCGGTTTTACAGTGAAAAATGCAGGAAATTCAAATCGGCACAAGGAAACACACTGAGAAACCAGAGTAAAAGTTCTTTCTGCAAACCGTTCCCTTTGTGCTAGATGAACGAACGTCTATCCACATGC
This sequence comes from Camelus dromedarius, assembly GCF_036321535.1. NCBI lineage: Eukaryota > Metazoa > Chordata > Mammalia > Artiodactyla > Camelidae > Camelus > Camelus dromedarius. Next base: position 2,428,605 of record NC_087451.1, on the reverse strand, counting down.
TCATTTCTCAGAGATAAGTGTTAGTGAAAGCCGTCCTTCACCTAGCTCGTTGGGAACACAATGTTTCTCTTCAGTTGTAAAGTGTAATCCATACATATATATGGGGAGTTACTTGCTCCAACTCGGTTTTACAGGGAAAACTGAAGGAACTTCTAACCGGCATTAGGAAACAGACTGAGAAACCAGAGTAAAAGTTTCTCCTGTAAACCGTTCCCTTTGTGCTAGATGAACGAACGTCTCTCCACATGCTCTGTTCTGAGAGATATGTTTCTGTGAAAGCCGTCTTCACTTTGCTTGTTGGGAACACAAAGTTTCTTTTCAGTTGCAAACAGCACTCTATACATATATATCTGGAGGTAGTCGCTCCAAATCAATTTTACAGTGAAAACTGCAGGAACTTCAAACCGTCACTAGGAAACAGACTGAGAAACCACAGTAAAATTTTCTCCTGCATCCCGTTCCCTTTGTGCTAAATAAACGAACATCTCTCCACATGCTCAGTTCTGTGTGATAAGTGTGTGTGAAAGCCGTCCTTCAACTAGCTTGTTGGGAAAGCAAAGTTTCATATCATTTGAAAACTGCACTCCTTACATGTGAATTGGGAGGTACCCGCTCCAAATCGGTTTTATAGTGAAAAATGCAGGAACATCCAACCGGCATTAGGAAACAGACTGAGAAACCAGAGTAAAAGTTTCTCCTGCAACCTCTTCCCTTTTTGCTAAATGAACGAACGTCTCTCCACATACTCAGTTCTCAGAGATAAATGTGTGTGAAGGCCGCCCTTCACCTTGCTTGTTGGGAACAAAAAGTTTCTTTTCAGTTGCAAACTGCACTGCCTAAATATATATGGGGAGGTACTCGCTGCAACTGGGTTTTACAGTGAAAACTGCAGGAACCTCAAACCGGCACTAGGAAACACACTGAGAAACCAGAGTAAAAGTTTCTCCTGCAAACCATTCCCTTTGTGCTAGATGAACGAACGTCTCTTCACATGCTCAGTTCTGAGAGAAATGTGTGTGTGAAATCCGTACTTCACCTAGCTTGTTGGGAACACAAAGACTCTTTTCAGTTGCAAACGGCACTATATATATATATATGGGTAGGTACTAGCTCCAACTCGGTTTTACACTGAAAACTGCACGAACTTATAACCAGCACTAGGAAACAAACTGAGAAACCAGAGTAGAAGTTTCCCCTGCAACCCGTTACCTTTGTGCTAGATGAACGAACGTCTCTCCACATGCTCAGTTCTGAGAGATAAGTGTGTTTGAAAGCCGTCCATCAACTAGCTTGTTGGGAACACAGAGTTTCTTTTCAGTTGAAAACTGCACTCTCTATATATATATGGGGAGGTACTAGCTACAAATCGGTTTTACAGTGAAAATGCAGTAACTTCAAACTGGCACTAGGAAACACACTGAGAAACCAGAGTAAAATATCTCCTACAACACGTTCCCTTTGTGCTAGATTAACTGTCATCTCTCCACATGCTCAGTTCTGGGAGATATGTGTGTTTTAAAGCCGTCCTTCACCTAGCTTGTTGGGAACACAAAGTTTCTTTTCAGTTGCAAACGGCACTCCATACATATATATGGGGATGTACAAGCTCCAACTCAGTTTTACAGAGAAAACTGCCGGAAATTCAAACCGGCACTAGGAAACACACTGAGAAAACAGAGTAAAAGTTTCTCCTGCAACCAGTTCACTTTGTGCTAGATGAACGAAAGTTTCTCTACATGCTCTGTTCTGAGATATATGTGTGTGTGCAAGCCGAACTTCACCTAGCTTGTTGGGAACACAGAGTTTCTTTTCAGTTGCAAACTGCAATGCATACATATATATGGGGTGGTACTGGCTCCAACTCGGTTTTACAGTGAATACTGCAGGAACTTCATACCGGCATTAGGAAAATGACTGAGAATTTAGAATAAAGTTTCTCCTGCAACCGGTTCCCTATGTGCTAGATGAACGAACTTCTATCCACATGCTCAGTTCAGAGAGATAAGAGTGTGTGAAAGCCGTTCTTCACCTATCTTGTTGGGAACACAGAGTTTCTTTTCAGTTGCAAAGTGGAATCCTTACATATATATGGGGATTTACTCGCTCCAAATTGATTTTACAGGAAAACTGCAGGAACTTCTAACTGGCATTAGGAAACAGACTGAGAAACCAGAGTAAATGTTTTTCCTGCAACCCGTTCCATTTGTGCTAGATGAACGAACGTCTCTCCACATGCTCAATTCTGAGAGATATGTGTGTGTGAAAGCCGTCCTTCACCTAGCTTGTTGGGAACACAAAGTTCTTTTCAGTTGCAAACGGCACTCCATACATATATATGGGAAAGTACTCGCTCCAACTCGGTTTTACAGTGAAAACTGCAGGAACTTCAAACAGGCACTAGGAAACACACTGAGAAACCAGAGTAAAAGTTTCTAATGCAAACAGTTCCCTTTGTGTTAGATAAACGAAAGTCTCTCCACATGCTCAGTTCTGAGAAATAAGTGTGTGTGAAAGCCGCCCTTCACTTATCTTGTAGGGAACACAAAGTTTCTTTTCAGTTGCAAACTGCACTCCATAAATATATATGGGAAGGTACACGCTCCAACTCGGTTTTACAGTGAAAACTGCAGGAACTTCAAACCGGCACTAGGAAACAGACTGAGAAACCAGAGTAATAGTTCCTCCTGCAAACCGTTCCCTTTGTGCTAGATGAATGAAAGTTTCTCCACATGCTCTGTTCTCAGAGATAATTGAGTGTGAATGCCGTCCTTCACCAAGGTTGTTGGGAACACAAAATTTCTTTTCAGTTGCTAAGTTGAATCCATCTATATATATGGGGAGTTACTCGTTCCAGCTCGATTTTACAGGGAAAACTTCAGGATCATCTAACTGGCATTAGGAAAAAAACTGAGAATCCAGAGAAAAGTTTCTCCTGCAAACCGTTCTCTTTGTGCTAGATGAACGAACGTCTATCCACATGCTCACTTTTGAGAGATAAGTTTGTGTGAAAGCCGTCCTTCAACTAGCTTGATGGGAACACAAAGTTTCTTTTTGATGCAAACTGCACTACATACATATATATGTGGAGGTACTCGCTCCAACTCGGTTTTACAGTGAAAACTGCAGGAACTTCAAACCGGCACTAGGAAACACACTGAGAAACCAGAGTAAAAGTTTCTCCTGCAACCCGTTCCATTTGTGCTAGATGAACGAAAGTCTCTCCACATGCTCTGTTCTGAGATATATGTGTGAGTGCAAGCCGAACTTCACCTAGCTTGTTGGGAACACAGAGTTTCTTTTCTGTTGCAAACTGCACTGCATACATATATATGGGGAGGTACTGGCTCCAACTCGGTTTTACAGTGAAAACTGCAGGAACTTCATACCGGCATTAGGAAAAATACTGAGAATTTAGAATAAAGTTTCACCTGCAACCCGTTCCCTATGTGCTAGATGAACGAACGTCTCTCCACATGCTCAGTTCTGAGAGATAATTGTGGGTGAATGCCGTCCTTCACCTAGCTTGTTGGGAACACAAAGTTTCTTTCAAGTTGCAAAGTGGAATCCATACATATATATGGGGAGTTACTCGCTCCAACTCGGTTTTACAGCGAAAACTGCAGGAATATCATACCGGCACTAGAAAACACTCTGAGAATTCAGAGTAAATGTTTCTCCTGGGAAGTGTTCCCTTTGTGCTAGATGAACGAACGTCTCTGCACATGCTCAGTTCTGAGAGATAATTTTGTGTGAAAACCGTTCTTCACCAAGCTTGTTGGGAACACAAAGTTTCTTTTCTGTTGCAAACTGCACTCCATACATATATATGGGGAGGTACTGTCTCCAACTCGGTTTTACAGTGAAAACTGCAGGAAATTCAAGCAGGCACTAGGAAACACACTGAGAAACCAGAGTAAAACTTTCTCTTGCAACCCGTTCCCTTTGTGCTAGATGAACGAACGTCTCTCCACATGCTCATTTCTTAGAGATAAGTGTGTGTGAAAGCCGTCCTTCACCTAGCTTGTAGGGAACACAAAGGTTCTTTTAAGTTGCAAAATGCACTCCATAAATATATATGGGAATGTACTCGCACCAACTCGGTTTTAGAGTGAAAACTGCAGGAATTTCAAAAGGCACTAGGAAACACACTGAGAAACAGAGTAAAAATTTCTAATGCAAACAGTTCCATTTGTGTTAGATGAACGAAGTCTCTCCACATGCTCAGTTCTGAGAAATAAGTGTGTGTGAAAGCCGCCCTTCAACTATCTTGTAGGGAACACAAAGTTTCTTTTCAGTTTCAATCTGCACTCCATAAATAAATATGGGAAGGTACACGCTCCAACTCGGTTTTACAGTGAAAACTGCAGGAACTTCAAACCGGCACTAGGAAACAGCCTGAGAAACCAGAGTAAAAGTTTCTCCTGCAAACCTATCCCTTTGTGCTAGATGAACGAACGTCTCTCCACATGCTCAGATCTCAGAGATAAGTGTGTGTGAAAGCCGTACTTCACATAGCTTGTAAGGAACACAAAGATTCTTTTCAGTTGCAAACTGCACTCCATACATATATATGGGTAGGAACACGCTCAAACTCGGTTTTACAGTGAAAACTGCAGGAATATCAAACCGGCACTAGGAAACACAGTGAGAAACCAGAGTAAAAGTTTCTCCTGCAAACCGTTCCCTTTGTGCTAGATGAACGAACGTCTCTCCACATGCTCAGTTCTCAGAGATAAGGGTGTGTGAAAGCCGTCCTTCACCTAGCTTGTAGGGAAAATATAGTTTTTTTCAGTTGCAAAGTGGAATACTTAAATATATACGGGAATTTACTCGCTCCAACTCGGTTTTACAGTGAAAAATGCAGGAACATCTAACCGGTATTAGGAAAAACCTGAGAATCCGGAGTAAAAGTTTCTCTTGCAAACCGTTCCCATTGTGCTAGATGAACGAACGTCTATCCACATGCTCAGTTCTGAGAGATTATTTTGTGTGAAAACCGTTCTTCAACAAGCTTGTTGGGAACACAAATATTCTTTCCTGTTGCAAACTGCACTCCATACAAATATATGGGGAGGTACTCGCTCCAACTCGGTTTTATAGTAAAAATTGCAGGAATTTCAAACCGGCACTAGGAAACACTCTGAGAAACCAGAGTAAATGTTTCTCCAGCAAACCGTTCCTTTGTGCTAGATGAACGAACGTCTCTCCACATGCTCTGTTCTGAGAGATATGTGTGTGATCAAGCCGACCTTCACCAGGCTTGTTGGGAACACAGAGTTTCTTTTCAGTTGCAAAGTGCACTGCATACATATATATGGGGAGGTACTGGCTCCAACTCGGTTTTACAGTGAAAACTGCAGGAACTTCATACCGGCATTAGGAAAAATACTGAGAATTTAGAATAAATTTTCTACTGCAACCCGTTCCCTATGTGCTAGATGAACGAACGTCTATCCACATGCTCAGTTCTGAGAGATAAGTGTGTGTGAAAGCCGTTCTTCACCTAGCTTGTTGGGAACACAGAGTTTCTTTTCAGTTGCAATCGGCACTCCATAAATTTATATGGGTAGGTACTCGCTCAAACATGATTTTACAGTGAAATCTGCAGGAACTTCTAACCGGCATTAGGAAAAGACTTAGAAACCAGAGTAAATGTTTCTCCTGCAACCCGTTCCCTATGTGCTAGATGAACGAACGTCTCTCCACATGATCAGTTCTGAGACATATGTGTGTGTGAAAGCCGTCCTTCACCTAGCTTGTTGGGAACACAATGTTTCCTTTCAGTTGCAAAGTGGAATCCATATATATATATGGGGAATTACTCGCTCCAACTCTGTTTTACAGTGAAAACTGCAGGAACATGTAACCGGCATTAGGAAAAAGACTGAGAATCCAGAGTAAATGTTTCTCCAGCAAACAGTTCCCTTTGTGCTAGATGAACGAAAGTCTATACTCATGCTCAGTTCTGAGAGGTAAGTGTGGGTGAAAGCCGTACTTCACCTAGCTTGTTGGGAACACAAAGTTTCTTTTCAGTTGCAAAGTGGAATCCATACATATATATGGGGATTTACTCGCTCCAACTCGGCTTTACAGGGAAAACTGCAGGAACTTCTAAACGGAATTAGGAAACAGACGGAGACACCAGAGAAAATTTTCTCCTGCAACCCCTTCCCATTCTGCTAGATGAACGAACGTCTCTCCACATGCTAAGTTCTAAGAAATAAGTGTGTGTGAAAGCCGTCCTTCAAGTTGCTTGATGGGAACACAGAGTTTCTTTTCAGCAGCAAACAGCACTCCATACATATATATGGGGATGTACAAGATCCAACTCGGTTTTACAGAGAAAACTGCAGGAACTTCAAACCGGCACTAGGAAACACACTGAGAAAAAAGAGTAAAAGTTTCTCCTGCAACCTCTTCCCTTTGTGCTAGATGAACGAAAGTCTCTCTACATGCTCTGTTCTGAGATATATGTGTGTGTGCAAGCCGAACTTCACCTAGCTTGTTGGGAACACAGAGTTACTTTTCAGTTGCAAACTGCATGGCATACATTTATATGAGGAGGTACTGGCTCCAACTCGTTTTTACAGTGAATACTGCAGGAACTTCATACCGGCATTAGGAAAATGACTGAGAATTTAGAATAAACTTTCTCCTGCAACCGGTTCCCTATGTGCTAAATGAACGAACTTCTATCCACATGCTCAGTTCTGAGAGATAAGTGTGTGTGAAAGCCGTTCTTCACCTAGCTTGTTGGGAACACAGAGTTACTTTTCAGTTGCAAAGTGGAATCCTTACATATATATATGGGGATTTACTCGCTCCAAATTGGTTTTACAGGAAAACTGCAGGAACTTCTAACCAGCATTAGGAAACAGACGGAGACACCAGAGAAAATTTTCTCCTGCAACCCCTTCCCATTCTGCTAGATGAACGAACGTCTCTCCACATGCTAAGTTCTAAGAAATAAGTGTGTGTGAAAGCCGTCCTTCAAGTTGCTTGATGGGAACACAGAGTTTCTTTTCAGCAGCAAACAGCACTCCATACATATATATGGGGATGTACAAGATCCAACTCGGTTTTACAGAGAAAACTGCAGGAACTTCAAACCGGCACTAGGAAACACACTGAGAAAAAAGAGTAAAAGTTTCTCCTGCAACCTCTTCCCTTTGTGCTAGATGAACGAAAGTCTCTCTACATGCTCTGTTCTGAGATATATGTGTGTGTGCAAGCCGAACTTCACCTAGCTTGTTGGGAACACAGAGTTACTTTTCAGTTGCAAACTGCATGGCATACATTTATATGAGGAGGTACTGGCTCCAACTCGTTTTTACAGTGAATACTGCAGGAACTTCATACCGGCATTAGGAAAATGACTGAGAATTTAGAATAAACTTTCTCCTGCAACCGGTTCCCTATGTGCTAAATGAACGAACTTCTATCCACATGCTCAGTTCTGAGAGATAAGTGTGTGTGAAAGCCGTTCTTCACCTAGCTTGTTGGGAACACAGAGTTCCTTTTCAGTTGCAAAGTGGAATCCTTACATATATATATGGGGATTTACTCGCTCCAAATTGGTTTTACAGGAAAACTGCAGGAACTTCTAACCAGCATTAGGAAACAGACGGAGACACCAGAGTAAAAGTTTTTCCTGCAACCCGTTCCATTTGTGCTAGATGAACGAACGTCTCTCCACATGCTCAATTCTGAGAGATATGTGTGTGTGAAAGCCGTCCTTCACCTAGCTTGTTGGGAACACAAAGTTCTTTTCAGTTGCAAACGGCACTTCATACATATATATGGGGATGTACAAGCTCCAACTCGGTTTTACAGTGAAAACTGCAGGAAGTTCAAACCGGCACTAGGAAACACTCTGAGAAACCAGAGTAAATGTTTCTCCTGCAAACCGTTCCTTTGTGCTAGATGAACGAACGTCTTTCCACATGCTCAGTTCTCAGAGATAAGTGTGTGTGAATGCCGTCCTTCAACTAGCTTGTTGGGAACACAAAGTTTCTTTTCAGTTGCAAAGTGGAATCCATACATATATATGGGGGGTTAGTCGCTCCAACTCGGTTTTACAGTGAAAACTGCAGGAACATGTAACCGGCATTAGGAAAAAGACTGAGAATCCAGAGTAAATGTTTCTCCTGCAAACCGTTCCCTTTGTGCTAGATGAACGAAAGTCTATTCTCATGCTCAGTTCTGAGAGATAAGTGTGGGTGAAAGCAGTCCTTCACCTAGCTTGTTGGGAACACAAAGTTTCTTTTCAGTTGCAAAGTGGAATCCATACATATATATGGGAGGTTAGTCGCTCCAACTCGGTTTTACAGTGAAAAATGCAGGAACATGTAAGCGGCATTAGGAAAAAGACTGAGAATCCAGAGTAAATGTTTCTCCTGCAAACCGTTCCCTTTGTGCTAGATGAACGAAAGTCTATTCTCATGCTCAGTTCTGAGAGATAAGTGTGGGTGAAAGCAGTCCTTCACCTAGCTTGTTGGGAACACAAAGTTTCTTTTCAGTTGCAAAGTGCAATCCATACATATATATGGGGATTTACTCGCTCCAACTCGGTTTTACAGGGAAAACTGCAGGAACTTCTAAACGGCATTAGGAAACAGACGGAGACACCAGAGTAAAATTTTCTCCTGCAACCCCTTCCCATTGTGCTAGATGAACGAACGTCTCTCCACATGCTCAGTTCTTAGAAATAAGTGTGTGTGAAAGCCGTCCTTCAACTTGCTTGATGGGAACACAGAGTTTCTTTTCACTTGCATAATGCAATGCATACATATATACGTTAGGTAATCGCTCCAACTCGATTTTACAGTGAAAACTGCAGGAAATTCAAACCGGCACTAGGAAACACACTGAGAAAACAGAGTAAAAGTTTCTCCTGCAACCCCTTCCCATTGTGCTAGATGAACGAACGTCTCTCCACATGCTTTGTTCTGAGAGATATGTGTGTGTTCAAGCCGACCTTCACCAGGCTTGTTGGGAACACAGAGTTTCTTTTCAGTTGCAAAGTGGAATCCATATATATATATGGGGAGTTACTCTCTCCAACTCGGTTTTACAGTGAAAAATGCAGTAATATCTAACCGGCATCAGGAAAAAACTGACAATCCAGAGTAAAAGTTTCTAATGCAACCAGTTCCCTTTGTGTTAGATGAACGAACGTCTCTGCACATGCTCAGTTCTGAGAGATAATTTTGTGTGAAAACCGTTCTTCACTAAGCTTGTTGGGAACACAAATTTTCTTTCCTGTTGCAAACTGCACTCCATACATATATATGGGGAGGTACTCGCTCCAACTCGGTTTTATAGTAAAAATTGCAGGAATTTCAAACCGGCACTAGGAAACACTCTGAGAAACCAGAGTAAATGTTTCTCCTGCAAACCGTTCCTTTGTGCTAGATGAACGAACGTCTCTCCACATGCTCTGTTCTGAGAGATATGTGTGTGTTCAAGCCGACCTTCACCAGGCTTGTTGGGAACACAGAGATTCTTTTCAGTTGCAAAGTGCACTGCATACATATATATGGGGAGGTACTGGCTCCAACTCGGTTTTACAGTGAAAACTGCAGGAACTTCATACCGGCATTAGGAAAAATACTGAGAATTTAGAATAAAGTTTCTACTGCAACCCGTTCCCTATGTGCTAGATGAACGAACGTCTATCCACATGCTCAGTTCTGAGAGATAAGTGTGTGTGAAAGCCGTTCTTCACCTAGCTTGTTGGGAACACAGAGTTTCTTTTCAGTTGCAATCGGCACTCCATAAATTTATATGGGTAGGTACTCGCTCAAACATGATTTTACAGTGAAATCTGCAGGAACTTCTAACCGGCATTAGGAAACAGACTTAGAAACCAGAGTAAATATTTCTCCAGCAACGCGTTCCCTATGTGCTAGATGAACGAACGTCTCTCCACATGATCAGTTCTGAGAAATATGTGTGTGTGAAAGCCGTCCTTCACCTAGCTTGTTGGGAACACAATGTTTCTTTTCAGTTGCAAAGTGGAATCCATATATATATATGGGGAATTACTCGCTCCAAATCTGTTTTACAGTGAAAACTGCAGGAACATGTAACCGGCATTAGGAAAAAGACTGAGAATCCAGAGTAAATGTTTCTCCTGCAAACCGTTCCCTTTGTGCTAGATGAATGAAAGACTATTCTCATGCTAAGTTCTGAGAGATAAGTGTGGGTGAAAGCAGTCCTTCACCTAGCTTGTTGGGAACACAAAGTTTCTTTTCAGTTGCAAACTGCACTCCATACATATATATGGGGATTTACTCGCTCCAACTCGGTTTTACAGGGAAAACTGCAGGAACTTCTAAACGGCATTAGGAAACAGACGGAGACACCAGAGTAAAATTTTCTCCTGCAACCCCTTCCCATTGTGCTAGATGAACAAACGTCTCTCCACATGCTCAGTTCTTAGAAATAAGTGTGTGTGAAAGCCGTCCTTCAACTTGCTTGATGGGAACACAGAGTTTCTTTTCAGTTGCAAAATGCAATGCATACATATATACGTTAGGTAATCGCTCCAACTCGATTTTACAGTGAAATCTGCAGGAAATTCAAACTGGCACTAGGAAACACACTGAGAAAACAGAGTAAAAGTTTCTCCTGCAACCCCTTCCCATTGTGCTAGATGAACGAACGTCTCTCCACATGCTTTGTTCTGAGACATATGTGTGTGTTCAAGCCGAACTTCACCAGGCTTGTTGGGAACGCAGAGTTTCTTTTCAGTTGCAAAGTGCACTGCATACATATATAAGGGGAGGTACTGGCTCCAACTCGGTTTTACAGTGAAAACTGCAGGAACTTCATACCGGCATTAGGAAAAATACTGAGAATTTAGAATAAAGTTTCTCCTGCAACCCGTTCCCTATGTGCTAGATGAACGAAAGTCTATCCACATGCTCAGTTCTGAGAGATAAGTGTGTGTGAAAGCCGTTCTTCACCTAGCTTGTTGGGAACACAGAGTTTCTTTTCATTTGCAATCGGCACTCCATACAATTATATGGGTAGGTACTCGCTAAAACATGTTTTTATAGTGAAATCTAGGAACTTCTAACCGGCATTAGGAAACAGACTTAGAAACCACAGTAAATGTTTCTCCTGCAACCCGTTCCCTTTGTGCTAGATGAACGAACGTCTCTCCACATGATCAGTTCTGAGAGAAATGTGTGTGTGAAAGCCGTCCTTCACCTAGCTTGTTGGGAACACAATGTTTCTTTTCAGTTGCAAAGTGGAATCCATATATATATATGGGGAGTTACTCTCTCCAACTCGGTTTTACAGTGAAAAATGCAGGAATATCTAACCGGCATCAGGAAAAAACTGACAATCCAGAGTAAAAGTTTCTAATGCAACCAGTTCCCTTTGTGTTAGATGAACGAACGTCTCTGCACATGCTCAGTTCTGAGAGATAATTTTGTGTGAAAACCGTTCTTCACCAAGCTTGTTGGGAACACAAATTTTCTTTCCTGTTGCAAACTGCACTCCATACATATATATGGGGAGGTACTCGCTCCAACTCGGTTTTATAGTAAAAATTGCAGGAATTTCAAACCGGCACTAGGAAACACTCTGAGAAACCAGAGTAAATGTTTCTCCTGCAAACCGTTCCTTTGTGCTAGATGAACGAACGTCTCTCCACATGCTCTGTTCTGAGAGATATGTGTGTGTTCAAGCCGACCTTCACCAGGCTTGTTGGGAACACAGAGTTTCTTTTCAGTTGCAAAGTGCACTGCATACATATATATGTTGAGGTACTGGCTACAACTCGGTTTTACAGTGAAAACTGCAGGAACTTCATACCGGCATTAGGAAAAATACTGAGAATTTAGAATAAAGTTTCTACTGCAACCCGTTCCCTATGTGCTAGATGAACGAACGTCTATCCACATGCTCAGTTCTGAGAGATAAGTGTGTGTGAAAGCCGTTCTTCACCTAGCTTGTTGGGAACACAGAGTTTCTTTTCAGTTGCAATCGGCAATCCATACATTTATATGGGTAGGTACTCGCTCAAACATGATTTTACAGTGAAATCTGCAGGAACTTCTAACCGGCATTAGGAAAAAGACTGAGAATCCAGAGTAAATGCTTCTCCTGCAAACCGTTCCCTTTGTGCTTGATGAACGAAAGTCTATCCTCATGCTCAGTTCTAAGAGTTAAGTGTGGGTGAAAGCCGTACTTCACCTAGCTTGTTGGGAACACAAAGTTTCTTTTCAGTTGCAAAGTGGAATCCATACATATATATGGGGATTTACTCGTCCCAACTCGGTTTTACAGTGAAAACTGCAGGAATTTCAAAGCGGTACGAGGAAACACACTGAAAATCCAGAGTAAAAGTTCTTTCTGCAAACCGTTCCCTTTGTGCTAGATGAACGAACGTCTCTCCACATGCTCAGTTCTTAGAAATAAGTGTGTGTGAAAGCCGTCCTTCAACTTGCTTGATGGGAACACAGAGCTTCTTTTCAGTTGCAAAAGGCAATGCATAAATATATACGTTAGGTACTCGCTCCAACTCGGTTTTACAGTGAAAACTGCAGGAAATTCAAACCGTCACTAGGAAGCACACTGAGAAAACAGAGTAAAAGTTTCTCCTGCAAACCGTTCCATTGTGCTAGATGAGCGAACGTCTCTCCACATGCTCAGTTCTCAGAGATAAGTGTGTGTGAAAGCCGTACTTAACCTAGCTTGTATGGAACATAAAGTTTATTTTCAGTTGCAAAGTGGTATACTTACATATATATGGGAATTTACTCGCTCCAACTCGGTTTTACAGGGAAAACTGCAGGAACATCTAACCGGCATTAGGAAACATACTGAGAAACCAGAGTAAAAGTTCTTCCTGCAAACCGTTCCTTTTGTGCTAGATGAACGAAAGTCTCTCCACATGCTCAGTTCTCAGAGTTAAGTGTGTGTGAAAGCCGTCCTTCAACTAGCTTGTTGGGAACAAAAAGTTTCTTTTCTGTTGCAAAGTGGAATCCATACATATATATGGGGGGTTACTCGCTCCAACCCGATTTTACAGTGTAAACTGCAGGAACATGTAACCGGCATTAGGAAAAAGACTGAGAATCCAATGTAAATATTTCTCCTGCAACCCGTTCCCTTTGTGCTAGATGAATGAACGTCTCTCCACATGCTCTGTTCTGAGAGATATGTGTGTGTGCAAGCCGACCTTCACCTAGCTTGTTGGGAACACAGAGTTACTTTTCAGTTGCAAACTGCACTCCATACATATATATGGGGAGGGACTCGCTCCAACAAGATTTTACAGTGAAAACTGCTGGAACTTCAAACCGGCACTAGGAAACACACTGAGATACCAGAGTAAAAGTTTCTCCTGTAAACCGTTCCCATTGTGCTAGTTGAACGAACGTCTATCCACATGCTCAGTTCTGAGAGATAATTTTGTGTGAAAACCGATCTTCACCAAGCTTGTTGGGAACAAAAAGTATCTTTTCAGTTGCAAAATGCACTCCATACATATATATGGGGAGGTACTCGCTCCAACTCGGTTTTACAGTGAAAACTGCAGGAATTTCAAACCGGCACTAGGAAACACTCTGAGAAACCAGAGTAAAAGTTTCTCCTGCAAACTGATCCCTTTGTTCTAGATGAACGAAAGTCACTCCACATGCTCAGTTCTCAGAGAAAAGTGTGTGTGAAAGCCGTCCTTCAACTAGCATGTTGGGAACACAAAGTTACTTTTCAGTTACAAAGTAGAATCCATACATATATATGGGGAGTTACTCGATCCAACTCGGTTTTACATTGAAAACTGCAGGAATTCTAACCGGCATTAGGAAAAAGACTGAGAATCCAGAGTAAAATTTTCTCCTGCAAACCGTTCCTTTTGTGCTAGATGAACGAATGTCTGTCCAAATGCTCATTTGTCAGACATAGGTGTGTTAATACCGTCCTTCCTCTAGCTTGTTGGGAACACAAAGTTTCTTTTCAGTTGCAAACTGCACTCCATACATATATATGGGGAGTTACTAGATCCAACTCGGTTTTACAGTGAAAAATGCAGGAAATTCAAATCGGCACAAGGAAACACACTGAGAAACCAGAGTAAAAGTTTCTCCTGCAAACAGTTCCCTTTGTGCTAGATGAACGAACGTCTATCCACATGCTCATTTCTCAGAGATAAGTGTTAGTGAAAGCCGTCCTTCACCTAGCTCGTTGGGAACACAATGTTTCTCTTCAGTTGTAAAGTGTAATCCATACATATATATGGGGAGTTACTTGCTCCAACTCGGTTTTACAGGGAAAACTGAAGGAACTTCTAACCGGCATTAGGAAACAGACTGAGAAACCAGAGTAAAAGTTCTTCCTGCAAACCGTTCCTTTTGTGCTAGATGAACGAAAGTCTCTCCACATGCTCAGTTCTCAGAGTTAAGTGTGTGTGAAAGCCGTCCTTCAACTAGCTTGTTGGGAACAAAAAGTTTCTTTTCAGTTGCAAAGTGGAATCCATACATATATATGGGGGGTTACTCGCTCCAACCCGATTTTACAGTGTAAACTGCAGGAACATGTAACCGGCATTAGGAAAAAGACTGAGAATCCAATGTAAATATTTCTCCTGCAACCCGTTCCCTTTGTGCTAGATGAATGAACGTCTCTCCACATGCTCTGTTCTGAGAGATATGTGTGTGTGCAAGCCGACCTTCACCTAGCTTGTTGGGAACACAGAGTTACTTTTCAGTTGCAAACTGCACTCCATACATATATATGGGGAGGGACTCGCTCCAACAAGATTTTACAGTGAAAACTGCTGGAACTTCAAACCGGCACTAGGAAACACACTGAGATACCAGAGTAAAAGTTTCTCCTGTAAACCGTTCCCATTGTGCTAGTTGAACGAACGTCTATCCACATGCTCAGTTCTGAGAGATAATTTTGTGTGAAAACCGATCTTCACCAAGCTTGTTGGGAACAAAAAGTATCTTTTCAGTTGCAAAATGCACTCCATACATATATATGGGGAGGTACTCGCTCCAACTCGGTTTTACAGTGAAAACTGCAGGAATTTCAAACCGGCACTAGGAAACACTCTGAGAAACCAGAGTAAAAGTTTCTCCTGCAAACTGATCCCTTTGTTCTAGATGAACGAAAGTCACTCCACATGCTCAGTTCTCAGAGAAAAGTGTGTGTGAAAGCCGTCCTTCAACTAGCATGTTGGGAACACAAAGTTACTTTTCAGTTACAAAGTAGAATCCATACATATATATGGGGAGTTACTCGATCCAACTCGGTTTTACATTGAAAACTGCAGGAATTCTAACCGGCATTAGGAAAAAGACTGAGAATCCAGAGTAAAATTTTCTCCTGCAAACCGTTCCTTTTGTGCTAGATGAACGAATGTCTGTCCAAATGCTCATTTGTCAGACATAGGTGTGTTAATACCGTCCTTCCTCTAGCTTGTTGGGAACACAAAGTTTCTTTTCAGTTGCAAACTGCACTCCATACATATATATGGGGAGTTACTAGATCCAACTCGGTTTTACAGTGAAAAATGCAGGAAATTCAAATCGGCACAAGGAAACACACTGAGAAACCAGAGTAAAAGTTTCTCCTGCAAACAGTTCCCTTTGTGCTAGATGAACGAACGTCTATCCACATGCTCATTTCTCAGAGATAAGTGTTAGTGAAAGCCGTCCTTCACCTAGCTCGTTGGGAACACAATGTTTCTCTTCAGTTGTAAAGTGTAATCCATACATATATATGGGGAGTTACTTGCTCCAACTCGGTTTTACAGGGAAAACTGAAGGAACTTCTAACCGGCATTAGGAAACAGACTGAGAAACCAGAGTAAAAGTTTCTCCTGTAAACCGTTCCCTTTGTGCTAGATGAACGAACGTCTCTCCACATGCTCTGTTCTGAGAGATATGTTTCTGTGAAAGCCGTCTTCACTTTGCTTGTTGGGAACACAAAGTTTCTTTTCAGTTGCAAACAGCACTCTATACATATATATCTGGAGGTAGTCGCTCCAAATCAATTTTACAGTGAAAACTGCAGGAACTTCAAACCGTCACTAGGAAACAGACTGAGAAACCACAGTAAAATTTTCTCCTGCATCCCGTTCCCTTTGTGCTAAATAAACGAACATCTCTCCACATGCTCAGTTCTGTGTGATAAGTGTGTGTGAAAGCCGTCCTTCAACTAGCTTGTTGGGAAAGCAAAGTTTCATATCATTTGAAAACTGCACTCCTTACATGTGAATTGGGAGGTACCCGCTCCAAATCGGTTTTATAGTGAAAAATGCAGGAACATCCAACCGGCATTAGGAAACAGACTGAGAAACCAGAGTAAAAGTTTCTCCTGCAACCTCTTCCCTTTTTGCTAAATGAACGAACGTCTCTCCACATGCTCAGTTCTCAGAGATAAATGTGTGTGAAGGCAGCCCTTCACCTTGCTTGTTGGGAACAAAAAGTTTCTTTTCAGTTGCAAACTGCACTGCCTAAATATATATGGGGAGGTACTCGCTGCAACTGGGTTTTACAGTGAAAACTGCAGGAACCTCAAACCGGCACTAGGAAACACACTGAGAAACCAGAGTAAAAGTTTCTCCTGCAAACCATTCCCTTTGTGCTAGATGAACGAACGTCTCTTCACATGCTCAGTTCTGAGAGAAATGTGTGTGTGAAATCCGTACTTCACCTAGCTTGTTGGGAACACAAAGACTCTTTTCAGTTGCAAACGGCACTATATATATATATATGGGTAGGTACTAGCTCCAACTCGGTTTTACACTGAAAACTGCACGAACTTATAACCAGCACTAGGAAACACACTGAGAAACCAGAGTAGAAGTTTCCCCTGCAACCCGTTACCTTTGTGCTAGATGAACGAACGTCTCTCCACATGCTCAGTTCTGAGAGATAAGTGTGTTTGAAAGCCGTCCATCAACTAGCTTGTTGGGAACACAGAGTTTCTTTTCAGTTGAAAACTGCACTCTCTATATATATATGGGGAGGTACTAGCTACAACTCGGTTTTACAGTGAAAATGCAGTAACTTCAAACTGGCACTAGGAAAAACACTGAGAAACCAGAGTAAAATATCTCCTACAACACGTTCCCTTTGTGCTAGATTAACTGTCATCTCTCCACATGCTCAGTTCTGGGAGATATGTGTGTTTTAAAGCCGTCCTTCACCTAGCTTGTTGGGAACACAAAGTTTCTTTTCAGTTGCAAACGGCACTCCATACATATATATGGGGATGTACAAGCTCCAACTCAGTTTTACAGAGAAAACTGCCGGAAATTCAAACCGGCACTAGGAAACACACTGAGAAAACAGAGTAAAAGTTTCTCCTGCAACCAGTTCACTTTGTGCTAGATGAACGAAAGTTTCTCTACATGCTCTGTTCTGAGATATATGTGTGTGTGCAAGCCGAACTTCACCTAGCTTGTTGGGAACACAGAGTTTCTTTTCAGTTGCAAACTGCAATGCATACATATATATGGGGTGGTACTGGCTCCAACTCGGTTTTACAGGGAAAACTGCAGGAACATCTAACCGGCATTAGGAAACATACTGAGAAACCAGAGTAAAAGTTCTTCCTGCAAACCGTTCCTTTTGTGCTAGATGAACGAAAGTCTCTCCACATGCTCAGTTCTCAGAGTTAAGTGTGTGTGAAAGCCGTCCTTCAACTAGCTTGTTGGGAACAAAAAGTTTCTTTTCAGTTGCAAAGTGGAATCCATACATATATATGGGGGGTTACTCGCTCCAACCCGATTTTACAGTGTAAACTGCAGGAACATGTAACCGGCATTAGGAAAAAGACTGAGAATCCAATGTAAATATTTCTCCTGCAACCCGTTCCCTTTGTGCTAGATGAATGAACGTCTCTCCACATGCTCTGTTCTGAGAGATATGTGTGTGTGCAAGCCGACCTTCACCTAGCTTGTTGGGAACACAGAGTTACTTTTCAGTTGCAAACTGCACTCCATACATATATATGGGGAGGGACTCGCTCCAACAAGATTTTACAGTGAAAACTGCTGGAACTTCAAACCGGCACTAGGAAACACACTGAGATACCAGAGTAAAAGTTTCTCCTGTAAACCGTTCCCATTGTGCTAGTTGAACGAACGTCTATCCACATGCTCAGTTCTGAGAGATAATTTTGTGTGAAAACCGATCTTCACCAAGCTTGTTGGGAACAAAAAGTATCTTTTCAGTTGCAAAATGCACTCCATACATATATATGGGGAGGTACTCGCTCCAACTCGGTTTTACAGTGAAAACTGCAGGAATTTCAAACCGGCACTAGGAAACACTCTGAGAAACCAGAGTAAAAGTTTCTCCTGCAAACTGATCCCTTTGTTCTAGATGAACGAAAGTCACTCCACATGCTCAGTTCTCAGAGAAAAGTGTGTGTGAAAGCCGTCCTTCAACTAGCATGTTGGGAACACAAAGTTACTTTTCAGTTACAAAGTAGAATCCATACATATATATGGGGAGTTACTCGATCCAACTCGGTTTTACATTGAAAACTGCAGGAATTCTAACCGGCATTAGGAAAAAGACTGAGAATCCAGAGTAAAATTTTCTCCTGCAAACCGTTCCTTTTGTGCTAGATGAACGAATGTCTGTCCAAATGCTCATTTGTCAGACATAGGTGTGTTAATACCGTCCTTCCTCTAGCTTGTTGGGAACACAAAGTTTCTTTTCAGTTGCAAACTGCACTCCATACATATATATGGGGAGTTACTAGATCCAACTCGGTTTTACAGTGAAAAATGCAGGAAATTCAAATCGGCACAAGGAAACACACTGAGAAACCAGAGTAAAAGTTTCTCCTGCAAACAGTTCCCTTTGTGCTAGATGAACGAACGTCTATCCACATGCTCATTTCTCAGAGATAAGTGTTAGTGAAAGCCGTCCTTCACCTAGCTCGTTGGGAACACAATGTTTCTCTTCAGTTGTAAAGTGTAATCCATACATATATATGGGGAGTTACTTGCTCCAACTCGGTTTTACAGGGAAAACTGAAGGAACTTCTAACCGGCATTAGGAAACAGACTGAGAAACCAGAGTAAAAGTTCTTCCTGCAAACCGTTCCTTTTGTGCTAGATGAACGAAAGTCTCTCCACATGCTCAGTTCTCAGAGTTAAGTGTGTGTGAAAGCCGTCCTTCAACTAGCTTGTTGGGAACAAAAAGTTTCTTTTCAGTTGCAAAGTGGAATCCATACATATATATGGGGGGTTACTCGCTCCAACCCGATTTTACAGTGTAAACTGCAGGAACATGTAACCGGCATTAGGAAAAAGACTGAGAATCCAATGTAAATATTTCTCCTGCAACCCGTTCCCTTTGTGCTAGATGAATGAACGTCTCTCCACATGCTCTGTTCTGAGAGATATGTGTGTGTGCAAGCCGACCTTCACCTAGCTTGTTGGGAACACAGAGTTACTTTTCAGTTGCAAACTGCACTCCATACATATATATGGGGAGGGACTCGCTCCAACAAGATTTTACAGTGAAAACTGCTGGAACTTCAAACCGGCACTAGGAAACACACTGAGATACCAGAGTAAAAGTTTCTCCTGTAAACCGTTCCCATTGTGCTAGTTGAACGAACGTCTATCCACATGCTCAGTTCTGAGAGATAATTTTGTGTGAAAACCGATCTTCACCAAGCTTGTTGGGAACAAAAAGTATCTTTTCAGTTGCAAAATGCACTCCATACATATATATGGGGAGGTACTCGCTCCAACTCGGTTTTACAGTGAAAACTGCAGGAATTTCAAACCGGCACTAGGAAACACTCTGAGAAACCAGAGTAAAAGTTTCTCCTGCAAACTGATCCCTTTGTTCTAGATGAACGAAAGTCACTCCACATGCTCAGTTCTCAGAGAAAAGTGTGTGTGAAAGCCGTCCTTCAACTAGCATGTTGGGAACACAAAGTTACTTTTCAGTTACAAAGTAGAATCCATACATATATATGGGGAGTTACTCGATCCAACTCGGTTTTACATTGAAAACTGCAGGAATTCTAACCGGCATTAGGAAAAAGACTGAGAATCCAGAGTAAAATTTTCTCCTGCAAACCGTTCCTTTTGTGCTAGATGAACGAATGTCTGTCCAAATGCTCATTTGTCAGACATAGGTGTGTTAATACCGTCCTTCCTCTAGCTTGTTGGGAACACAAAGTTTCTTTTCAGTTGCAAACTGCACTCCATACATATATATGGGGAGTTACTAGATCCAACTCGGTTTTACAGTGAAAAATGCAGGAAATTCAAATCGGCACAAGGAAACACACTGAGAAACCAGAGTAAAAGTTTCTCCTGCAAACAGTTCCCTTTGTGCTAGATGAACGAACGTCTATCCACATGCTCATTTCTCAGAGATAAGTGTTAGTGAAAGCCGCCCTTCACCTAGCTCGTTGGGAACACAATGTTTCTCTTCAGTTGTAAAGTGTAATCCATACATATATATGGGGAGTTACTTGCTCCAACTCGGTTTTACAGGGAAAACTGAAGGAACTTCTAACCGGCATTAGGAAACAGACTGAGAAACCAGAGTAAAAGTTTCTCCTGTAAACCGTTCCCTTTGTGCTAGATGAACGAACGTCTCTCCACATGCTCTGTTCTGAGAGATATGTTTCTGTGAAAGCCGTCTTCACTTTGCTTGTTGGGAACACAAAGTTTCTTTTCAGTTGCAAACAGCACTCTATACATATATATCTGGAGGTAGTCGCTCCAAATCAATTTTACAGTGAAAACTGCAGGAACTTCAAACCGTCACTAGGAAACAGACTGAGAAACCACAGTAAAATTTTCTCCTGCATCCCGTTCCCTTTGTGCTAAATAAACGAACATCTCTCCACATGCTCAGTTCTGTGTGATAAGTGTGTGTGAAAGCCGTCCTTCAACTAGCTTGTTGGGAAAGCAAAGTTTCATATCATTTGAAAACTGCACTCCTTACATGTGAATTGGGAGGTACCCGCTCCAAATCGGTTTTATAGTGAAAAATGCAGGAACATCCAACCGGCATTAGGAAACAGACTGAGAAACCAGAGTAAAAGTTTCTCCTGCAACCTCTTCCCTTTTTGCTAAATGAACGAACGTCTCTCCACATGCTCAGTTCTCAGAGATAAATGTGTGTGAAGGCAGCCCTTCACCTTGCTTGTTGGGAACAAAAAGTTTCTTTTCAGTTGCAAACTGCACTGCCTAAATATATATGGGGAGGTACTCGCTGCAACTGGGTTTTACAGTGAAAACTGCAGGAACCTCAAACCGGCACTAGGAAACACACTGAGAAACCAGAGTAAAAGTTTCTCCTGCAAACCATTCCCTTTGTGCTAGATGAACGAACGTCTCTTCACATGCTCAGTTCTGAGAGAAATGTGTGTGTGAAATCCGTACTTCACCTAGCTTGTTGGGAACACAAAGACTCTTTTCAGTTGCAAACGGCACTATATATATATATATGGGTAGGTACTAGCTCCAACTCGGTTTTACACTGAAAACTGCACGAACTTATAACCAGCACTAGGAAACACACTGAGAAACCAGAGTAGAAGTTTCCCCTGCAACCCGTTACCTTTGTGCTAGATGAACGAACGTCTCTCCACATGCTCAGTTCTGAGAGATAAGTGTGTTTGAAAGCCGTCCATCAACTAGCTTGTTGGGAACACAGAGTTTCTTTTCAGTTGAAAACTGCACTCTCTATATATATATGGGGAGGTACTAGCTACAACTCGGTTTTACAGTGAAAATGCAGTAACTTCAAACTGGCACTAGGAAAAACACTGAGAAACCAGAGTAAAATATCTCCTACAACACGTTCCCTTTGTGCTAGATTAACTGTCATCTCTCCACATGCTCAGTTCTGGGAGATATGTGTGTTTTAAAGCCGTCCTTCACCTAGCTTGTTGGGAACACAAAGTTTCTTTTCAGTTGCAAACGGCACTCCATACATATATATGGGGATGTACAAGCTCCAACTCAGTTTTACAGAGAAAACTGCCGGAAATTCAAACCGGCACTAGGAAACACACTGAGAAAACAGAGTAAAAGTTTCTCCTGCAACCAGTTCACTTTGTGCTAGATGAACGAAAGTTTCTCTACATGCTCTGTTCTGAGATATATGTGTGTGTGCAAGCCGAACTTCACCTAGCTTGTTGGGAACACAGAGTTTCTTTTCAGTTGCAAACTGCAATGCATACATATATATGGGGTGGTACTGGCTCCAACTCGGTTTTACAGGGAAAACTGCAGGAACATCTAACCGGCATTAGGAAACATACTGAGAAACCAGAGTAAAAGTTCTTCCTGCAAACCGTTCCTTTTGTGCTAGATGAACGAAAGTCTCTCCACATGCTCAGTTCTCAGAGTTAAGTGTGTGTGAAAGCCGTCCTTCAACTAGCTTGTTGGGAACAAAAAGTTTCTTTTCAGTTGCAAAGTGGAATCCATACATATATATGGGGGGTTACTCGCTCCAACCCGATTTTACAGTGTAAACTGCAGGAACATGTAACCGGCATTAGGAAAAAGACTGAGAATCCAATGTAAATATTTCTCCTGCAACCCGTTCCCTTTGTGCTAGATGAATGAACGTCTCTCCACATGCTCTGTTCTGAGAGATATGTGTGTGTGCAAGCCGACCTTCACCTAGCTTGTTGGGAACACAGAGTTACTTTTCAGTTGCAAACTGCACTCCATACATATATATGGGGAGGGACTCGCTCCAACAAGATTTTACAGTGAAAACTGCTGGAACTTCAAACCGGCACTAGGAAACACACTGAGATACCAGAGTAAAAGTTTCTCCTGTAAACCGTTCCCATTGTGCTAGTTGAACGAACGTCTATCCACATGCTCAGTTCTGAGAGATAATTTTGTGTGAAAACCGATCTTCACCAAGCTTGTTGGGAACAAAAAGTATCTTTTCAGTTGCAAAATGCACTCCATACATATATATGGGGAGGTACTCGCTCCAACTCGGTTTTACAGTGAAAACTGCAGGAATTTCAAACCGGCACTAGGAAACACTCTGAGAAACCAGAGTAAAAGTTTCTCCTGCAAACTGATCCCTTTGTTCTAGATGAACGAAAGTCACTCCACATGCTCAGTTCTCAGAGAAAAGTGTGTGTGAAAGCCGTCCTTCAACTAGCATGTTGGGAACACAAAGTTACTTTTCAGTTACAAAGTAGAATCCATACATATATATGGGGAGTTACTCGATCCAACTCGGTTTTACATTGAAAACTGCAGGAATTCTAACCGGCATTAGGAAAAAGACTGAGAATCCAGAGTAAAATTTTCTCCTGCAAACCGTTCCTTTTGTGCTAGATGAACGAATGTCTGTCCAAATGCTCATTTGTCAGACATAGGTGTGTTAATACCGTCCTTCCTCTAGCTTGTTGGGAACACAAAGTTTCTTTTCAGTTGCAAACTGCACTCCATACATATATATGGGGAGTTACTAGATCCAACTCGGTTTTACAGTGAAAAATGCAGGAAATTCAAATCGGCACAAGGAAACACACTGAGAAACCAGAGTAAAAGTTTCTCCTGCAAACAGTTCCCTTTGTGCTAGATGAACGAACGTCTATCCACATGCTCATTTCTCAGAGATAAGTGTTAGTGAAAGCCGTCCTTCACCTAGCTCGTTGGGAACACAATGTTTCTCTTCAGTTGTAAAGTGTAATCCATACATATATATGGGGAGTTACTTGCTCCAACTCGGTTTTACAGGGAAAACTGAAGGAACTTCTAACCGGCATTAGGAAACAGACTGAGAAACCAGAGTAAAAGTTCTTCCTGCAAACCGTTCCTTTTGTGCTAGATGAACGAAAGTCTCTCCACATGCTCAGTTCTCAGAGTTAAGTGTGTGTGAAAGCCGTCCTTCAACTAGCTTGTTGGGAACAAAAAGTTTCTTTTCAGTTGCAAAGTGGAATCCATACATATATATGGGGGGTTACTCGCTCCAACCCGATTTTACAGTGTAAACTGCAGGAACATGTAACCGGCATTAGGAAAAAGACTGAGAATCCAATGTAAATATTTCTCCTGCAACCCGTTCCCTTTGTGCTAGATGAATGAACGTCTCTCCACATGCTCTGTTCTGAGAGATATGTGTGTGTGCAAGCCGACCTTCACCTAGCTTGTTGGGAACACAGAGTTACTTTTCAGTTGCAAACTGCACTCCATACATATATATGGGGAGGGACTCGCTCCAACAAGATTTTACAGTGAAAACTGCTGGAACTTCAAACCGGCACTAGGAAACACACTGAGATACCAGAGTAAAAGTTTCTCCTGTAAACCGTTCCCATTGTGCTAGTTGAACGAACGTCTATCCACATGCTCAGTTCTGAGAGATAATTTTGTGTGAAAACCGATCTTCACCAAGCTTGTTGGGAACAAAAAGTATCTTTTCAGTTGCAAAATGCACTCCATACATATATATGGGGAGGTACTCGCTCCAACTCGGTTTTACAGTGAAAACTGCAGGAATTTCAAACCGGCACTAGGAAACACTCTGAGAAACCAGAGTAAAAGTTTCTCCTGCAAACTGATCCCTTTGTTCTAGATGAACGAAAGTCACTCCACATGCTCAGTTCTCAGAGAAAAGTGTGTGTGAAAGCCGTCCTTCAACTAGCATGTTGGGAACACAAAGTTACTTTTCAGTTACAAAGTAGAATCCATACATATATATGGGGAGTTACTCGATCCAACTCGGTTTTACATTGAAAACTGCAGGAATTCTAACCGGCATTAGGAAAAAGACTGAGAATCCAGAGTAAAATTTTCTCCTGCAAACCGTTCCTTTTGTGCTAGATGAACGAATGTCTGTCCAAATGCTCATTTGTCAGACATAGGTGTGTTAATACCGTCCTTCCTCTAGCTTGTTGGGAACACAAAGTTTCTTTTCAGTTGCAAACTGCACTCCATACATATATATGGGGAGTTACTAGATCCAACTCGGTTTTACAGTGAAAAATGCAGGAAATTCAAATCGGCACAAGGAAACACACTGAGAAACCAGAGTAAAAGTTTCTCCTGCAAACAGTTCCCTTTGTGCTAGATGAACGAACGTCTATCCACATGCTCATTTCTCAGAGATAAGTGTTAGTGAAAGCCGTCCTTCACCTAGCTCGTTGGGAACACAATGTTTCTCTTCAGTTGTAAAGTGTAATCCATACATATATATGGGGAGTTACTTGCTCCAACTCGGTTTTACAGGGAAAACTGAAGGAACTTCTAACCGGCATTAGGAAACAGACTGAGAAACCAGAGTAAAAGTTCTTCCTGCAAACCGTTCCTTTTGTGCTAGATGAACGAAAGTCTCTCCACATGCTCAGTTCTCAGAGTTAAGTGTGTGTGAAAGCCGTCCTTCAACTAGCTTGTTGGGAACAAAAAGTTTCTTTTCAGTTGCAAAGTGGAATCCATACATATATATGGGGGGTTACTCGCTCCAACCCGATTTTACAGTGTAAACTGCAGGAACATGTAACCGGCATTAGGAAAAAGACTGAGAATCCAATGTAAATATTTCTCCTGCAACCCGTTCCCTTTGTGCTAGATGAATGAACGTCTCTCCACATGCTCTGTTCTGAGAGATATGTGTGTGTGCAAGCCGACCTTCACCTAGCTTGTTGGGAACACAGAGTTACTTTTCAGTTGCAAACTGCACTCCATACATATATATGGGGAGGGACTCGCTCCAACAAGATTTTACAGTGAAAACTGCTGGAACTTCAAACCGGCACTAGGAAACACACTGAGATACCAGAGTAAAAGTTTCTCCTGTAAACCGTTCCCATTGTGCTAGTTGAACGAACGTCTATCCACATGCTCAGTTCTGAGAGATAATTTTGTGTGAAAACCGATCTTCACCAAGCTTGTTGGGAACAAAAAGTATCTTTTCAGTTGCAAAATGCACTCCATACATATATATGGGGAGGTACTCGCTCCAACTCGGTTTTACAGTGAAAACTGCAGGAATTTCAAACCGGCACTAGGAAACACTCTGAGAAACCAGAGTAAAAGTTTCTCCTGCAAACTGATCCCTTTGTTCTAGATGAACGAAAGTCACTCCACATGCTCAGTTCTCAGAGAAAAGTGTGTGTGAAAGCCGTCCTTCAACTAGCATGTTGGGAACACAAAGTTACTTTTCAGTTACAAAGTAGAATCCATACATATATATGGGGAGTTACTCGATCCAACTCGGTTTTACATTGAAAACTGCAGGAATTCTAACCGGCATTAGGAAAAAGACTGAGAATCCAGAGTAAAATTTTCTCCTGCAAACCGTTCCTTTTGTGCTAGATGAACGAATGTCTGTCCAAATGCTCATTTGTCAGACATAGGTGTGTTAATACCGTCCTTCCTCTAGCTTGTTGGGAACACAAAGTTTCTTTTCAGTTGCAAACTGCACTCCATACATATATATGGGGAGTTACTAGATCCAACTCGGTTTTACAGTGAAAAATGCAGGAAATTCAAATCGGCACAAGGAAACACACTGAGAAACCAGAGTAAAAGTTTCTCCTGCAAACAGTTCCCTTTGTGCTAGATGAACGAACGTCTATCCACATGCTCATTTCTCAGAGATAAGTGTTAGTGAAAGCCGCCCTTCACCTAGCTCGTTGGGAACACAATGTTTCTCTTCAGTTGTAAAGTGTAATCCATACATATATATGGGGAGTTACTTGCTCCAACTCGGTTTTACAGGGAAAACTGAAGGAACTTCTAACCGGCATTAGGAAACAGACTGAGAAACCAGAGTAAAAGTTTCTCCTGTAAACCGTTCCCTTTGTGCTAGATGAACGAACGTCTCTCCACATGCTCTGTTCTGAGAGATATGTTTCTGTGAAAGCCGTCTTCACTTTGCTTGTTGGGAACACAAAGTTTCTTTTCAGTTGCAAACAGCACTCTATACATATATATCTGGAGGTAGTCGCTCCAAATCAATTTTACAGTGAAAACTGCAGGAACTTCAAACCGTCACTAGGAAACAGACTGAGAAACCACAGTAAAATTTTCTCCTGCATCCCGTTCCCTTTGTGCTAAATAAACGAACATCTCTCCACATGCTCAGTTCTGTGTGATAAGTGTGTGTGAAAGCCGTCCTTCAACTAGCTTGTTGGGAAAGCAAAGTTTCATATCATTTGAAAACTGCACTCCTTACATGTGAATTGGGAGGTACCCGCTCCAAATCGGTTTTATAGTGAAAAATGCAGGAACATCCAACCGGCATTAGGAAACAGACTGAGAAACCAGAGTAAAAGTTTCTCCTGCAACCTCTTCCCTTTTTGCTAAATGAACGAACGTCTCTCCACATGCTCAGTTCTCAGAGATAAATGTGTGTGAAGGCAGCCCTTCACCTTGCTTGTTGGGAACAAAAAGTTTCTTTTCAGTTGCAAACTGCACTGCCTAAATATATATGGGGAGGTACTCGCTGCAACTGGGTTTTACAGTGAAAACTGCAGGAACCTCAAACCGGCACTAGGAAACACACTGAGAAACCAGAGTAAAAGTTTCTCCTGCAAACCATTCCCTTTGTGCTAGATGAACGAACGTCTCTTCACATGCTCAGTTCTGAGAGAAATGTGTGTGTGAAATCCGTACTTCACCTAGCTTGTTGGGAACACAAAGACTCTTTTCAGTTGCAAACGGCACTATATATATATATATGGGTAGGTACTAGCTCCAACTCGGTTTTACACTGAAAACTGCACGAACTTATAACCAGCACTAGGAAACACACTGAGAAACCAGAGTAGAAGTTTCCCCTGCAACCCGTTACCTTTGTGCTAGATGAACGAACGTCTCTCCACATGCTCAGTTCTGAGAGATAAGTGTGTTTGAAAGCCGTCCATCAACTAGCTTGTTGGGAACACAGAGTTTCTTTTCAGTTGAAAACTGCACTCTCTATATATATATGGGGAGGTACTAGCTACAACTCGGTTTTACAGTGAAAATGCAGTAACTTCAAACTGGCACTAGGAAAAACACTGAGAAACCAGAGTAAAATATCTCCTACAACACGTTCCCTTTGTGCTAGATTAACTGTCATCTCTCCACATGCTCAGTTCTGGGAGATATGTGTGTTTTAAAGCCGTCCTTCACCTAGCTTGTTGGGAACACAAAGTTTCTTTTCAGTTGCAAACGGCACTCCATACATATATATGGGGATGTACAAGCTCCAACTCAGTTTTACAGAGAAAACTGCCGGAAATTCAAACCGGCACTAGGAAACACACTGAGAAAACAGAGTAAAAGTTTCTCCTGCAACCAGTTCACTTTGTGCTAGATGAACGAAAGTTTCTCTACATGCTCTGTTCTGAGATATATGTGTGTGTGCAAGCCGAACTTCACCTAGCTTGTTGGGAACACAGAGTTTCTTTTCAGTTGCAAACTGCAATGCATACATATATATGGGGTGGTACTGGCTCCAACTCGGTTTTACAGGGAAAACTGCAGGAACATCTAACCGGCATTAGGAAACATACTGAGAAACCAGAGTAAAAGTTCTTCCTGCAAACCGTTCCTTTTGTGCTAGATGAACGAAAGTCTCTCCACATGCTCAGTTCTCAGAGTTAAGTGTGTGTGAAAGCCGTCCTTCAACTAGCTTGTTGGGAACAAAAAGTTTCTTTTCAGTTGCAAAGTGGAATCCATACATATATATGGGGGGTTACTCGCTCCAACCCGATTTTACAGTGTAAACTGCAGGAACATGTAACCGGCATTAGGAAAAAGACTGAGAATCCAATGTAAATATTTCTCCTGCAACCCGTTCCCTTTGTGCTAGATGAATGAACGTCTCTCCACATGCTCTGTTCTGAGAGATATGTGTGTGTGCAAGCCGACCTTCACCTAGCTTGTTGGGAACACAGAGTTACTTTTCAGTTGCAAACTGCACTCCATACATATATATGGGGAGGGACTCGCTCCAACAAGATTTTACAGTGAAAACTGCTGGAACTTCAAACCGGCACTAGGAAACACACTGAGATACCAGAGTAAAAGTTTCTCCTGTAAACCGTTCCCATTGTGCTAGTTGAACGAACGTCTATCCACATGCTCAGTTCTGAGAGATAATTTTGTGTGAAAACCGATCTTCACCAAGCTTGTTGGGAACAAAAAGTATCTTTTCAGTTGCAAAATGCACTCCATACATATATATGGGGAGGTACTCGCTCCAACTCGGTTTTACAGTGAAAACTGCAGGAATTTCAAACCGGCACTAGGAAACACTCTGAGAAACCAGAGTAAAAGTTTCTCCTGCAAACTGATCCCTTTGTTCTAGATGAACGAAAGTCACTCCACATGCTCAGTTCTCAGAGAAAAGTGTGTGTGAAAGCCGTCCTTCAACTAGCATGTTGGGAACACAAAGTTACTTTTCAGTTACAAAGTAGAATCCATACATATATATGGGGAGTTACTCGATCCAACTCGGTTTTACATTGAAAACTGCAGGAATTCTAACCGGCATTAGGAAAAAGACTGAGAATCCAGAGTAAAATTTTCTCCTGCAAACCGTTCCTTTTGTGCTAGATGAACGAATGTCTGTCCAAATGCTCATTTGTCAGACATAGGTGTGTTAATACCGTCCTTCCTCTAGCTTGTTGGGAACACAAAGTTTCTTTTCAGTTGCAAACTGCACTCCATACATATATATGGGGAGTTACAAGATCCAACTCGGTTTTACAGTGAAAAATGCAGGAAATTCAAATCGGCACAAGGAAACACACTGAGAAACCAGAGTAAAAGTTTCTCCTGCAAACAGTTCCCTTTGTGCTAGATGAACGAACGTCTATCCACATGCTCATTTCTCAGAGATAAGTGTTAGTGAAAGCCGTCCTTCACCTAGCTCGTTGGGAACACAATGTTTCTCTTCAGTTGTAAAGTGTAATCCATACATATATATGGGGAGTTACTTGCTCCAACTCGGTTTTACAGGGAAAACTGAAGGAACTTCTAACCGGCATTAGGAAACAGACTGAGAAACCAGAGTAAAAGTTCTTCCTGCAAACCGTTCCTTTTGTGCTAGATGAACGAAAGTCTCTCCACATGCTCAGTTCTCAGAGTTAAGTGTGTGTGAAAGCCGTCCTTCAACTAGCTTGTTGGGAACAAAAAGTTTCTTTTCAGTTGCAAAGTGGAATCCATACATATATATGGGGGGTTACTCGCTCCAACCCGATTTTACAGTGTAAACTGCAGGAACATGTAACCGGCATTAGGAAAAAGACTGAGAATCCAATGTAAATATTTCTCCTGCAACCCGTTCCCTTTGTGCTAGATGAATGAACGTCTCTCCACATGCTCTGTTCTGAGAGATATGTGTGTGTGCAAGCCGACCTTCACCTAGCTTGTTGGGAACACAGAGTTACTTTTCAGTTGCAAACTGCACTCCATACATATATATGGGGAGGGACTCGCTCCAACAAGATTTTACAGTGAAAACTGCTGGAACTTCAAACCGGCACTAGGAAACACACTGAGATACCAGAGTAAAAGTTTCTCCTGTAAACCGTTCCCATTGTGCTAGTTGAACGAACGTCTATCCACATGCTCAGTTCTGAGAGATAATTTTGTGTGAAAACCGATCTTCACCAAGCTTGTTGGGAACAAAAAGTATCTTTTCAGTTGCAAAATGCACTCCATACATATATATGGGGAGGTACTCGCTCCAACTCGGTTTTACAGTGAAAACTGCAGGAATTTCAAACCGGCACTAGGAAACACTCTGAGAAACCAGAGTAAAAGTTTCTCCTGCAAACTGATCCCTTTGTTCTAGATGAACGAAAGTCACTCCACATGCTCAGTTCTCAGAGAAAAGTGTGTGTGAAAGCCGTCCTTCAACTAGCATGTTGGGAACACAAAGTTACTTTTCAGTTACAAAGTAGAATCCATACATATATATGGGGAGTTACTCGATCCAACTCGGTTTTACATTGAAAACTGCAGGAATTCTAACCGGCATTAGGAAAAAGACTGAGAATCCAGAGTAAAATTTTCTCCTGCAAACCGTTCCTTTTGTGCTAGATGAACGAATGTCTGTCCAAATGCTCATTTGTCAGACATAGGTGTGTTAATACCGTCCTTCCTCTAGCTTGTTGGGAACACAAAGTTTCTTTTCAGTTGCAAACTGCACTCCATACATATATATGGGGAGTTACTAGATCCAACTCGGTTTTACAGTGAAAAATGCAGGAAATTCAAATCGGCACAAGGAAACACACTGAGAAACCAGAGTAAAAGTTTCTCCTGCAAACAGTTCCCTTTGTGCTAGATGAACGAACGTCTATCCACATGCTCATTTCTCAGAGATAAGTGTTAGTGAAAGCCGCCCTTCACCTAGCTCGTTGGGAACACAATGTTTCTCTTCAGTTGTAAAGTGTAATCCATACATATATATGGGGAGTTACTTGCTCCAACTCGGTTTTACAGGGAAAACTGAAGGAACTTCTAACCGGCATTAGGAAACAGACTGAGAAACCAGAGTAAAAGTTTCTCCTGTAAACCGTTCCCTTTGTGCTAGATGAACGAACGTCTCTCCACATGCTCTGTTCTGAGAGATATGTTTCTGTGAAAGCCGTCTTCACTTTGCTTGTTGGGAACACAAAGTTTCTTTTCAGTTGCAAACAGCACTCTATACATATATATCTGGAGGTAGTCGCTCCAAATCAATTTTACAGTGAAAACTGCAGGA
This sequence comes from Camelus dromedarius, assembly GCF_036321535.1. NCBI lineage: Eukaryota > Metazoa > Chordata > Mammalia > Artiodactyla > Camelidae > Camelus > Camelus dromedarius. The sequence goes on along the minus strand of NC_087451.1, from coordinate 2,396,905 downwards.
ACTTCAAACCGTCACTAGGAAACAGACTGAGAAACCACAGTAAAATTTTCTCCTGCATCCCGTTCCCTTTGTGCTAAATAAACGAACATCTCTCCACATGCTCAGTTCTGTGTGATAAGTGTGTGTGAAAGCCGTCCTTCAACTAGCTTGTTGGGAAAGCAAAGTTTCATATCATTTGAAAACTGCACTCCTTACATGTGAATTGGGAGGTACCCGCTCCAAATCGGTTTTATAGTGAAAAATGCAGGAACATCCAACCGGCATTAGGAAACAGACTGAGAAACCAGAGTAAAAGTTTCTCCTGCAACCTCTTCCCTTTTTGCTAAATGAACGAACGTCTCTCCACATGCTCAGTTCTCAGAGATAAATGTGTGTGAAGGCAGCCCTTCACCTTGCTTGTTGGGAACAAAAAGTTTCTTTTCAGTTGCAAACTGCACTGCCTAAATATATATGGGGAGGTACTCGCTGCAACTGGGTTTTACAGTGAAAACTGCAGGAACCTCAAACCGGCACTAGGAAACACACTGAGAAACCAGAGTAAAAGTTTCTCCTGCAAACCATTCCCTTTGTGCTAGATGAACGAACGTCTCTTCACATGCTCAGTTCTGAGAGAAATGTGTGTGTGAAATCCGTACTTCACCTAGCTTGTTGGGAACACAAAGACTCTTTTCAGTTGCAAACGGCACTATATATATATATATGGGTAGGTACTAGCTCCAACTCGGTTTTACACTGAAAACTGCACGAACTTATAACCAGCACTAGGAAACACACTGAGAAACCAGAGTAGAAGTTTCCCCTGCAACCCGTTACCTTTGTGCTAGATGAACGAACGTCTCTCCACATGCTCAGTTCTGAGAGATAAGTGTGTTTGAAAGCCGTCCATCAACTAGCTTGTTGGGAACACAGAGTTTCTTTTCAGTTGAAAACTGCACTCTCTATATATATATGGGGAGGTACTAGCTACAACTCGGTTTTACAGTGAAAATGCAGTAACTTCAAACTGGCACTAGGAAAAACACTGAGAAACCAGAGTAAAATATCTCCTACAACACGTTCCCTTTGTGCTAGATTAACTGTCATCTCTCCACATGCTCAGTTCTGGGAGATATGTGTGTTTTAAAGCCGTCCTTCACCTAGCTTGTTGGGAACACAAAGTTTCTTTTCAGTTGCAAACGGCACTCCATACATATATATGGGGATGTACAAGCTCCAACTCAGTTTTACAGAGAAAACTGCCGGAAATTCAAACCGGCACTAGGAAACACACTGAGAAAACAGAGTAAAAGTTTCTCCTGCAACCAGTTCACTTTGTGCTAGATGAACGAAAGTTTCTCTACATGCTCTGTTCTGAGATATATGTGTGTGTGCAAGCCGAACTTCACCTAGCTTGTTGGGAACACAGAGTTTCTTTTCAGTTGCAAACTGCAATGCATACATATATATGGGGTGGTACTGGCTCCAACTCGGTTTTACAGTGAATACTGCAGGAACTTCATACCGGCATTAGGAAAATGACTGAGAATTTAGAATAAAGTTTCTCCTGCAACTGGTTCCCTATGTGCTAGATGAACGAACTTCTATCCACATGCTCAGTTCAGAGAGATAAGAGTGTGTGAAAGCCGTTCTTCACCTATCTTGTTGGGAACACAGAGTTTCTTTTCAGTTGCAAAGTGGAATCCTTACATATATATGGGGATTTACCCGCTCCAAATTGATTTTACAGGAAAACTGCAGGAACTTCTAACTGGCATTAGGAAACAGACTGAGAAACCAGAGTAAATGTTTTTCCTGCAACCCGTTCCATTTGTGCTAGATGAACGAACGTCTCTCCACATGCTCAATTCTGAGAGATATGTGTGTGTGAAAGCCGTCCTTCACCTAGCTTGTTGGGAACACAAAGTTCTTTTCAGTTGCAAACGGCACTCCATACATATATATGGGAAAGTACTCGCTCCAACTCGGTTTTACAGTGAAAACTGCAGGAATTTCAAACAGGCACTAGGAAACACACTGAGAAACCAGAGTAAAAGTTTCTAATGCAAACAGTTCCCTTTGTGTTAGATAAACGAAAGTCTCTCCACATGCTCAGTTCTGAGAAATAAGTGTGTGTGAAAGCCGACCTTCACTTATCTTGTAGGGAACACAAAGTTTCTTTTCAGTTGCAAACTGCACTCCATAAATATATATGGGAAAGTACACGCTCCAACTCGGTTTTACAGTGAAAACTGCAGGAACTTCAAACCGGCACTAGGAAACAGACTGAGAAACCAGAGTAATAGTTCCTCCTGCAAACCGTTCCCTTTGTGCTAGATGAATGAAAGTTTCTCCACATGCTCTGTTCTCAGAGATAATTGAGTGTGAATGCCGTCCTTCACCAAGGTTGTTGGGAACACAAAATTTCTTTTCAGTTGCTAAGTTGAATCCATCTATATATATGGGGAGTTACTCGTTCCAGCTCGATTTTACAGGGAAAACTTCAGGATCATCTAACTGGCATTAGGAAAAAAACTGAGAATCCAGAGAAAAGTTTCTCCTGCAAACCGTTCTCTTTGTGCTAGATGAACGAACGTCTATGCACATGCTCACTTTTGAGAGATAAGTTTGTGTGAAAGCCGTCCTTCAACTAGCTTGATGGGAACACAAAGTTTCTTTTTGATGCAAACTGCACTACATACATATATATGTGGAGGTACTCGCTCCAACTCGGTTTTACAGTGAAAACTGCAGGAACTTCAAACCGGCACTAGGAAACACACTGAGAAACCAGAGTAAAAGTTTCTCCTGCAACCCGTTCCATTTGTGCTAGATGAACGAAAGTCTCTCCACATGCTCTGTTCTGAGATATATGTGTGAGTGCAAGCCGAACTTCACCTAGCTTGTTGGGAACACAGAGTTTCTTTTCTGTTGCAAACTGCACTGCATACATATATATGGGGAGGTACTGGCTCCAACTCGGTTTTACAGTGAAAACTGCAGGAACTTCATACCGGCATTAGGAAAAATACTGAGAATTTAGAATAAAGTTTCACCTGCAACCCGTTCCCTATGTGCTAGATGAACGAACGTCTCTCCACATGCTCAGTTCTGAGAGATAATTGTGGGTGAATGCCGTCCTTCACCTAGCTTGTTGGGAACACAAAGTTTCTTTCAAGTTGCAAAGTGGAATCCATACATATATATGGGGAGTTACTCGCTCCAACTCGGTTTTACAGCGAAAACTGCAGGAATATCATACCGGCACTAGAAAACACTCTGAGAATTCAGAGTAAATGTTTCTCCTGGGAAGTGTTCCCTTTGTGCTAGATGAACGAACGTCTCTGCACATGCTCAGTTCTGAGAGATAATTTTGTGTGAAAACCGTTCTTCACCAAGCTTGTTGGGAACACAAAGTTTCTTTTCTGTTGCAAACTGCACTCCATACATATATATGGGGAGGTACTGTCTCCAACTCGGTTTTACAGTGAAAACTGCAGGAAATTCAAGCAGGCACTAGGAAACACACTGAGAAACCAGAGTAAAACTTTCTCTTGCAACCCGTTCCCTTTGTGCTAGATGAACGAACGTCTCTCCACATGCTCATTTCTTAGAGATAAGTGTGTGTGAAAGCCGTCCTTCACCTGGCTTGTAGGGAACACAAAGGTTCTTTTAAGTTGCAAAATGCACTCCATAAATATATATGGGAATGTACTCGCACCAACTCGGTTTTAGAGTGAAAACTGCAGGAAATTCAAAAGGCACTAGGAAACACACTGAGAAACAGAGTAAAAATTTCTAATGCAAACAGTTCCATTTGTGTTAGATGAACGAAGTCTCTCCACATGCTCAGTTCTGAGAAATAAGTGTGTGTGAAAGCCGCCCTTCAACTATCTTGTAGGGAACACAAAGTTTCTTTTCAGTTTCAATCTGCACTCCATAAATAAATATGGGAAGGTACACGCTCCAACTCGGTTTTACAGTGAAAACTGCAGGAACTTCAAACCGGCACTAGGAAACAGCCTGAGAACCAGAGTAAAAGTTTCTCCTGCAAACCTATCCCTTTGTGCTAGATGAACGAACGTCTCTCCACATGCTCAGATCTCAGAGATAAGTGTGTGTGAAAGCCGTACTTCACATAGCTTGTAAGGAACACAAAGATTCTTTTCAGTTGCAAACTGCACTCCATACATATATATGGGTAGGAACACGCTCAAACTCGGTTTTACAGTGAAAACTGCAGGAATATCAAACCGGCACTAGGAAACACAGTGAGAAACCAGAGTAAAAGTTTCTCCTGCAAACCGTTCCCTTTGTGCTAGATGAACGAACGTCTCTCCACATGCTCAGTTCTCAGAGATAAGGGTGTGTGAAAGCCGTCCTTCACCTAGCTTGTAGGGAAAATATAGTTTTTTTCAGTTGCGAAGTGGAATACTTAAATATATATGGGAATTTACTCGCTCCAACTCGGTTTTACAGTGAAAAATGCAGGAACATCTAACCGGCATTAGGAAAAACCTGAGAATCCGGAGTAAAAGTTTCTCTTGCAAACCGTTCCCATTGTGCTAGATGAACGAACGTCTATCCACATGCTCAGTTCTGAGAGATTATTTTGTGTGAAAACCGTTCTTCAACAAGCTTGTTGGGAACACAAATATTCTTTAATGTTGCAAACTGCACTCCATACAAATATATGGGGAGGTACTCGCTCCAACTCGGTTTTATAGTAAAAATTGCAGGAATTTCAAACCGGCACTAGGAAACACTCTGAGAAACCAGAGTAAATGTTTCTCCAGCAAACCGTTCCTTTGTGCTAGATGAACGAACGTCTCTCCACATGCTCTGTTCTGAGAGATATGTGTGTGTTCAAGCCGACCTTCACCAGACTTGTTGGGAACACAGAGTTTCTTTTCAATTGCAAAGTGCACTGCATACATATATATGGGGAGGTACTGGCTCCAACTCGGTTTTACAGTGAAAACTGCAGGAACTTCATACCGGCATTAGGAAAAATACTGAGAATTTAGAATAAAGTTTCTACTGCAACCCGTTCCCTATGTGCTAGATGAACGAACGTCTATCCACATGCTCAGTTCTGAGAGATAAGTGTGTGTGAAAGCCGTTCTTCACCTAGCTTGTTGGGAACACAGAGTTCCTTTTCAGTTGCAAAGTGGAATCCTTACATATATATGGGGATTTACTGGCTCCAAATTGGTTTTACAGGAAAACTGCAGGAACTTCTAACCGGCATTTGGAAACAGACTGAGAAACCAGAGTAAAAGTTTTTCCAGCAACCTGTTCCATTTGTGCTAGATAAACGAACGTCTCTCCACATGCTCAATTCTGAGAGATATGTGTGTGTTAAAGCCGTCCTTCACCTAGTTTGTTGGGAACACAAAGTTCTTTTCAGTTGCAAACGGCACTTCATACATATATATGGGGATGTACAAGATCCAACTCGGTTTTACAGTGAAAACTGCAGGAAGTTCAAACCGGCACTAGGAAACACTCTGAGAAACCAGAGTAAATGTTTCTCCTGCAAACCGTTCCTTTGTGCTAGATGAACGAAAGTCACTCCACATGCTCAGTTCTCAGAGAAAAGTGTGTGTGAAAGCCGTCCTTCAACTAGCATGTTGGGAACACAAAGTTTCTTTTCAGTTGCAAAGTTGAATCCATACATATATATGGGGAGTTACTCGATCCAACTCGGTTTTACATTGAAAACTGCAGGAATTCTAACCGGCATTAGGAAAAAGACTGAGAATCCAGAGTAAAATTTTCTCCTGCAAACCGTTCCTTTTGTGCTAGATGAACGAATGTCTGTCCAAATGCTCATTTGTCAGACATAGGTGTGTTAATACCGTCCTTCCTCTAGCTTGTTGGGAACACAAAGTTTCTTTTCAGTTGCAAACTGCACTCCATACATATATATGGGGAGTTACTAGATCCAACTCGGTTTTACAGTGAAAAATGCAGGAAATTCAAATCGGCACAAGGAAACACACTGAGAAACCAGAGTAAAAGTTTCTCCTGCAAACAGTTCCCTTTGTGCTAGATGAACGAACGTCTCTCCACATGCTCATTTCTCAGAGATAAGTGTTAGTGAAAGCCGTCCTTCACCTAGCTCGTTGGGAACACAATGTTTCTCTTCAGTTGTAAAGTGTAATCCATACATATATATGGGGAGTTACTTGCTCCAACTCGGTTTTACAGGGAAAACTGCAGGAACTTCTAACCGGCATTAGGAAACAGACTGAGAAACCAGAGTAAAAGTTTCTCCTGTAAACCGTTCCCTTTGTGCTAGATGAACGAACGTCTCTCCACATGCTCAGTTCTGAGAGATATGTTTCTGTGAAAGCCGTCTTCACTTTGCTTGTTGGGAACACAAAGTTTCTTTTCAGTTGCAAACAGCACTCTATACATATATATCTGGAGGTAGTCGCTCCAAATCAATTTTACAGTGAAAACTGCAGGAACTTCAAACCGTCACTAGGAAACAGACTGAGAAACCACAGTAAAATTTTCTCCTGCATTCCGTTCCCTTTGTGCTAAATAAACGAACATCTCTCCACATGCTCAGTTCTGTGTGATAAGTGTGTGTGAAAGCCGTCCTTCAACAAGCTTGTTGGGAAAGCAAAGTTTCATATCATTTGAAAACTGCACTCCTTACATATGTATTGGGAGGTACTCGCTCCAAATCGGTTTTATAGTGAAAAATGCAGGAACATCCAACCGGCATTAGGAAACAGACTGAGAAACCAGAGTAAAAGTTTCTCCTGCAACCTCTTCCCTTTTTGCTAAATGAACGAACGTCTCTCCACATGCTCAGTTCTCAGAGATAAATGTGTGTGAAAGCCGCCCTTCACCTAGCTTGTTGGGATCAAAAAGTTTCTTTTCAGTTGCAAACTGCACTGCCTACATATATATGGGGAGGTACTCGCTCCAACTGGGTTTTACAGTGAAAACTGCAGGAACCTCAAACCGGCACTAGGAAACACACTGAGAAACCAGAGTAAAAGTTTCTCCTGCAAACCATTCCCTTTGTGCTAGATGAACGAACGTCTCTCCACATGCTCAGTTCTGAGAGATAAGTGTGTTTGAAAGCCGTCCATCAACTAGCTTGTTGGGAACACAGAGTTTCTTTTCAGTTGCAAACTGCACTCTCTCTATATATATGGGGAGGTACTAGCTACAACTCGGTTTTACAGTGAAAATGCAGTAACTTCAAACCGGCACTAGGAAACACACTGAGAAACCAGAGTAAAATATCTCCTACAACACGTTCCCTTTGTGCTAGATTAACTGTCATCTCTCCACATGCTCAGTTCTGAGAGATATATGTGTGTTAAAGCCGTCCTTCACCTAGCTTGTTGGGAACACAAAGTTTCTTTTCAGTTGCAAACGGCACTCCATACATATATATGGGGATGTACAGGCTCCAACTCAGTTTTACAGAGAAAACTGCCGGAAATTCAAACCGGCACTAGGAAACACACTGAGAAAACAGAGTAAAAGTTTCTCCTGCAAACCGTTCCTTTTGTGCTAGATGAACGAAAGTCTCTCTACATGCTCTGTTCTGAGATATATGTGTGTGTGCAAGCCGAACTTCACCTAGCTTGTTGGGAACACAGAGTTTCTTTTCAGTTGCAAACTGCAATGCATACATATATATGGGGTGGTACTGGCTCCAACTCGGTTTTACAGTGAATACTGCAGGAACTTCATACCGGCATTAGGAAAATGACTGAGAATTTAGAATAAAGTTTCTCCTGCAACCGGTTCCCTATGTGCTAGATGAACGAACTTCTATCCACATGCTCAGTTCAGAGAGATAAGAGTGTGTGAAAGCCGTTCTTCACCTATCTTGTTGGGAACACAGAGTTTCTTTTCAGTTGCAAAGTGGAATCCTTACATATATATGGGGATTTACTCGCTCCAAATTGATTTTACAGGAAAACTGCAGGAACTTCTAACTGGCATTAGGAAACAGACTGAGAAACCAGAGTAAATGTTTTTCCTGCAACCCGTTCCATTTGTGCTAGATGAACGAACGTCTCTCCACATGCTCAATTCTGAGAGATATGTGTGTGTGAAAGCCGTCCTTCACCTAGCTTGTTGGGAACACAAAGTTCTTTTCAGTTGCAAACGGCACTCCATACATATATATGGGAAAGTACTCGCTCCAACTAGGTTTTACAGTGAAAAATGCAGGAACTTCAAACAGGCACTAGGAAACACACTGAGAAAACAGAGTAAAAGTTTCTAATGCAAACAGTTCCCTTTGTGTTAGATAAACGAAAGTCTCTCCACATGCTCAGTTCTGAGAAATAAGTGTGTGTGAAAGCCGCCCTTCACTTATCTTGTAGGGAACACAAAGTTTCTTTTCAGTTGCAAACTGCACTCCATAAATATATATGGGAAGGTACACGCTCCAACTCGGTTTTACAGTGAAAACTGCAGGAACTTCAAACCGGCACTAGGAAACAGACTGAGAAACCAGAGTAAAAGTTCCTCCTGCAAACCGTTCCCATTGTGCTAGATGAATGAAAGTTTTTCCACATGCTCTGTTCTCAGAGATAATTGAGTGTGAATGTCGTCCTTCACCAAGGTTGTTGGGAACACAAAATTTCTTTTCAGTTGCTAAGTTGAATCCATCTATATATATGGGGAGTTACTTGCTCCAACCCGATTTTACAGTGAAAACAGCAGGAACATGTAACCGGCATTAGGAAAAAGACTGAGAATATAATGTAAATATTTCTCCTGCAAACCGTTCCCTTTTTGCTAGATGAACGAAAGTCTATCCACATGCTCAGTTCTGAGAGATAATTGTGGATGAAAGCCGTCCTTCACCTAGCTTGTTGGGAACACAAAGTTTCTTTTCAGTTGCAAACGGCACTCCATACATATATATGGGGATGTACTCGTCCCAACTCGGTTTAACAGAGAAAACTGCAGGAATTTCAAAGCGGTACGTGCAAACACACTGAAAATCCAGAGTAAAAGTTCTTTCTGCAAACCGTTCCCTTTGTGCTAGATGAACGAACGTCTCTCCACATGCTCAGTTCTTAGAAATAAGTGTGTGTGAAAGCCGTCCTTCAACTTGCTTGATGGGAACACAGAGTTTCTTTTCAGTTGCAAAAGGCAATGCATAAATATATACGTTAGGTACTCGCTCCAACTCGATTTTACAGTGAAAGCTGCAGGAAATTCAAACCGGCACTAGGAAGCACACTGAGAAAACAGAGTAAAAGTTTCTCCTGCAACCCGTTCCCTTTTTGCTAGATGAATGAACGTCTCTCCACATGCTCTGTTCTGAGAGATATGTGTGTGTGCAAGCCGACCTTCACCTAGCTTGTTGGGAACACAGAGTTACTTTTCAGTTGCAAACTGCACTCCATACATATATATGGGGAGGGACTCGCTCCAACAAGATTTTACAGTGAAACTGCTGGAACTTCAAACCGGCACTAGGAAACACACTGAGATACCAGAGTAAAAGTTTCTCCTGTAAACCGTTCCCATTGTGCTAGTTGAACGAACGTCTATCCACATGCTCAGTTCTGAGAGATAATTTTGTGTGAAAACCGTTCTTCACCAAGCTTGTTGGGAACAAAAAGTATCTTTTCAGTTGCAAAATGCACTCCATACATATATATCTGGAGGTAGTCGCTCCAAATCAATTTTACAGTGAAAACTGCAGGAACTTCAAACCGTCACTAGGAAACAGACTGAGAAACCACAGTAAAATTTTCTCCTGCATCCCGTTCCTTTTGTGCTAAATAAACGAACATCTCTCCACATGCTCAGTTCTGTGTGATAAGTGTGTGTGAAAGCTGTCCTTCAACTAGCTTGTTGGGAAAGCAAAGTTTCATATCATTTGAAAACTGCACTCCTTACATATGTATAGGGAGGTACTCGCTCCAAATCGGTTTTATAGTGAAAAATGCAGGAACATCCAACCGGCATTAGGAAACAGACTGAGAAACCAGAGAAAAAGTTTCTCCTGCAACCTCTTCCCTTTTTGCTAAATGAACGAACGTCTCTCCACATGCTCAGTTCTCAGAGATAAATGTGTGTGAAAGCCGCCCTTCACCTAGCTTGTTGGGATCAAAAAGTTTCTTTTCAGTTGCAAACTGCACTGCCTACATATATATGGGAAGGTACTCGCACCAACTGGGTTTTACAGTGAAAACTGCAGGAACCTCAAACCGGCACTAGGAAACACACTGAGAAACCAGAGTAAAATATCTCCTACAACACGTTCCCTTTGTGCTAGATTAACTGTCATCTCTCCACATGCTCAGTTCTGAGAGATATGTGTGTGTTAAAGCCGTCCTTCACCTAGCTTGTTGGGAACACAAAGTTTCTTTTCAGTTGCAAACGGCACTCCATACATATATATGGGGATGTACAAGCTCCAACTCAGTTTTACAGAGAAAACTGCCGGAAATTCAAACCGGCACTAGGAAACACACTGAGAAAACAGAGTAAAAGTTTCTCCTGCAACCCGTTCCCTTTGTGCTAGATGAACGAAAGTCTCTCTATATGCTCTGTTCTGAGATATATGTGTGTGTGCAAGCCGAACTTCACCTAGGTTGTTGGGAACACAGAGTTTCTTTTCAGTTGCAAACTGCAATGCATACATATATATGGGGTGGTACTGGCTCCAACTCTGTTTTACAGTGAATACTGCAGGAACTTCATACCGGCATTAGGAAAATGACTGAGAATTTAGAATAAAGTTTCTCCTGCAACCGGTTCCCTATGTGCTAGATGAACGAACTTCTATCCACATGCTCAGTTCAGAGAGATAAGAGTGTGTGAAAGCGGTTCTTCACCTATCTTGTTGGGAACAAAGAGTTTCTTTTCAGTTGCAAAGTGGAATCCTTACATATATATGGGGATTTACTCGCTCCAAATTGATTTTACAGGAAAACTGCAGGAACTTCTAACTGGCATTAGGAAACAGACTGAGAAACCAGAGTAAATGTTTTTCCTGCAACCCGTTCCATTTGTGCTAGATGAACGAACGTCTCTCCACATGCTCAATTCTGAGAGATATGTGTGTGTGAAAGCCGTCCTTCACCTAGCTTGTAGGGAACACAAAGGTTCTTTAAAGTTGTAAAATGCACTCCATAAATATATATGGGAATGTACTCGCACCAACTCGGTTTTAGAGTGAAAACTGCAGGAAATTCAAAAGGCACTAGGAAACACACTGAGAAACAGAGTAAAAATTTCTAATGCAAACAGTTCCATTTGTGTTAGATGAACGAAGTCTCTCCACATGCTCAGTTCTGAGAAATAAGTGTGTGTGAAAGCCGCCCTTCAACTATCTTGTAGGGAACACAAAGTTTCTTTTCAGTTGCAATCTGCACTAAATAAATAAATATGGGAAGGTACGCGCTCCAACTCGGTTTTACAGTGAAAACTGCAGGAACTTCAAACCGGCACTAGGAAACAGCCTGAGAAACCAGAGTAAAAGATTCTCCTGCAAACCTATCCCTTTGTGCTAGATGAACGAACGTCTCTCCACATGCTCAGATCTCAGAGATAAGTGTGTGTGAAAGCCGTACTTCACATAGCTTGTAAGGAACACAAAGATTCTTTTCAGTTGCAAACTGCACTCCATACATATATATGGGTAGGAACACGCTCAAACTCGATTTTACAGTGAAAACTGCAGGAATATCAAACCGGCACTAGGAAACACAGTGAGAAACCAGAGTAAAAGTTTCTCCTGCAAACCGTTCCCTTTGTGCTAGATGAACGAACGTCTCTCCACATGCTCAGTTCTCAGAGATAAGGGTGTGTGAAAGCCGTCCTTCACCTAGCTTGTAGGGAAAATATAGTTTTTTTTAGTTGCAAAGTGGAATACTTAAATATATATGGGAATTTACTCGCTCCAACTCGGTTTTACAGTGAAAAATGCAGGAACATCTAACCGGCATTAGGAAAAACCTGAGAATCCGGAGAAAAAGTTTCTCTTGCAAACCGTTCCCATTGTGCTAGATGAACGAACGTCTATCCACATGCTCAGTTCTGAGAGAATATTTTGTGTGAAAACCGTTCTTCACCAAGCTTGTTGGGAACACAAATTTTATTTCCTGTTGCAAACTGCACTCCATACAAATATATGGGGAGGTACTCGCTCCAACTCGGTTTTATAGTAAAAATTGCAGGAATTTCAAACCGGCACTAGGAAACACTCTGAGAAACCAGAGTAAATGTTTCTCCTGCAAACCGTTCCTTTGTGCTACATGAACAAACGTCTCTCCACATGCTCTGTTCAGAGAGATATGTGTGTGTTCAAGCCGACCTTCACCAGGCTTGTTGGGAACACAGAGTTTCTTTTCAGTTGCAAACGGCACTCCATACATATATATGGGGATGTACAAGCTCCAACACAGTTTTACAGAGAAAACTGCCGGAAATTCAAACCGGCACTAGGAAACACACTGAGAAAACAGAGTAAAAGTTTCTCCTGCAACCCGTTCCCTTTGTGCTAGATGAACGAAAGTCTCTCTACATGCTCTGTTCTGAGATATATGTGTGTGTGCAAGCCGAACTTCACCTAGCTTGTTGGGAACACAGAGTTTCTTTTCAGTTGCAAACTGCAATGCATACATATATATGGGGTGGTACTGGCTCCAACTCGGTTTTACAGTGAATACTGCAGGAACTTCATACCGGCATTAGGAAAATGATTGAGAATTTAGAATAAAGTTTCTCCTGCAACCGGTTCCCTATGTGCTAGATGAACGAACTTCTATCCACATGCTCAGTTCAGAGAGATAAGAGTGTGTGAAAGCCGTTCTTCACCTATCTTGTTGGGAACACAGAGTTTCTTTTCAGTTGCAAAGTGGAATCCTTACATATATATGGGGATTTACTCGCTCCAAATTGATTTTACAGGAAAACTGCAGGAACTTCTAACTGGCATTAGGAAACAGACTGAGAAAACAGAGTAAATGTTTTTCCTGCAACCCGTTCCATTTGTGCTAGATGAACGAACGTCTCTCCACATGCTCAATTCTGAGAGATATGTGTGTGTGAAAGCCGTCCTTCACCTAGCTTGTAGGGAACACAAAGGTTCTTTTAAGTTGTAAAATGCACTCCATAAATATATATGGGAATGTACTCGCACCAACTTGGTTTTAGAGTGAAAACTGCAGGAAATTCAAAAGGCACTAGGAAACACACTGAGAAACAGAGTAAAAATTTCTAATGCAAACAGTTCCATTTGTGTTAGATGAACGAAGTCTCTCCACATGCTCAGTTCTGAGAAATAAGTGTGTGTGAAAGCCGCCCTTCAACTATCTTGTAGGGAACACAAAGATTCTTTTCAGTTTCAATCTGCACTCCATAAATAAATATGGTAAGGTACACGCTCCAACTCATTTTTACAGTGAAAACTGCAGGAACTTCAAACCGGCACTAGGAAACAGACTGAGAAACCAGAGTAAAAGTTCCTCCTGCAAACCGTTCCCTTTGTGCTAGATGAATGAAAGTTTCTCCACATGCTCTGTTCTCAGAGATAATTGAGTGTGAATGCCGTCCTTCACCAAGGTTGTTTGGAACACAAAATTTCTTTTCAGTTGCTAAGTTGAATCCATCTATATATATGGGGAGTTACTCGCTCCAACTCGATTTTACAGGGAAAACTTCAGGATCATCTAACTGGCATTAGGAAAAAAACTGAGAATCCAGAGAAAAGTTTCTCCTGCAAACCGTTCTCTTTGTGCTAGATGAACGAACGTCTATCCACATGCTCACTTTTGAGAGATAAGTTTGTGTGAAAGCCGTCCTTCAACTAGCTTGATGGGAACACAAAGTTTCTTTTTGATGCAAACTGCACTACATACATATATATGTGGAGGTACTCGCTCCAACTCGGTTTTCCAGTGAAAACTGCAGGAACTTCAAACCGGCACTAGGAAACACACTGAGAAACCAGAGTAAAAGTTTCTCCTGCAACCCGTTCCATTTGTGCTAGATGAACGAAAGTCTCTCCACATGCTCTGTTCTGAGATATATGTGTGAGTGCAAGCCGAACTTCACCTAGTTTGTTGGGAACACAAAGTTTCTTTTCAGTTGCAAACTGCACTGCATACATATATATGGGGAGGTACTGGCTCCAACTCGGTTTTACAGTGAAAACTGCAGGAACTTCATACCGGCATTAGGAAAAATACTGAGAATTTAGAATAAAGTTTCACCTGCAACCCGTTCCCTATGTGCTAGATGAACGAACGTCTCTCCACATGCTCAGTTCTGAGAGATAATTGTGGGTGAATGCCGTCCTTCACCTAGCTTGTTGGGAACACAAAGTTTCTTTCAAGTTGCAAAGTGGAATCCATACATATATATGGGGAGTTACTCGCTCCAACACGGTTTTACAGCGAAAACTGCAGGAATTTCATACCGGCACTAGAAAACACTCTGAGAATTCAGAGTAAAAGTTTCTCCTGGGAAGTGTTCCCTTTGTGCTAGATGAACGAACGTCTCTGCACATGCTCAGTTCTGAGAGATAATTTTGTGTGAAAATCGTTCTTCACCAAGCTTGTTGGGAACACAAAGTTTCTTTTCTGTGGCAAACTGCACTCCATACATATATATGGGGAGGTACTGTCTCCAACTCGGTTTTACAGTGAAAAGTGCAGGAAATTCAAGCAGGCACTAGGAAACACACTGAGAAACCAGAGTAAAACTTTCTCTTGCAACCCGTTCCCATTGTGTTAGATGAACGAACGTCTCTCCACATGCTCATTTCTTAGAGATAAGTGTGTGTGAAAGCCGTCCTTCACCTAGCTTGTAGGGAATACAAAGGTTCTTTTAAGTTGCAAAATGCACTCCATAAATATATATGGGAATGTACTCGCACCAACTCGGTTTTAGAGTGAAAACTTCAGGAAATTCAAAAGGCACTAGGAAACACACTGAGAAACAGAGTAAAATTTTCTAATGCAAACTGTTCCATTTGTGTTAGATGAACGAAGTCTCTCCACATGCTCAGTTCTTAGAAATAAGTGTGTGTGAAAGCCGTCCTTCAACTATCTTGTAGGGAACACAAAGTTTCTTTTCAGTTGCAATCTGCACTCCATAAATAAATATGGGAAGGTACACGCTCCAACTCGGTTTTACAGTGAAACTGCAGGAACTGCAAACCGGCACTAGGAAACAGCCTGAGAAACCAGAGTAAATGTTTCTCCTGCAAACCTATCCCTTTGTGCTAGATGAACGAACGTCTCTCCACATGCTCAGATCTCAGAGATAAGTGTGTGTGAAAGCCGTAGTTCACATAGCTTGTAAGGAACACAAAGATTCTTTTCAGTTGCAAACTGCACTCCATACATATATATGGGTAGGAACACGCTCAAACTCGATTTTACAGTGAAAACTGCAGGAATATCAAACCGGCACTAGGAAACACAGTGAGAAACCAGAGTAAAAGTTTCTCCTGCAAACCGTTCCCTTTGTGCTAGATGAACGAACGTCTCTCCACATGCTAAGTTCTCAGAGATAAGGGTGTGTGAAAGCCGTCCTTCACCTAGCTTGTAGGGAAAATATAGTTTTTTTCAGTTGCAAAGTGGAATACTTAAATATATATGGGAATTTACTCGCTCCAACTCGGTTTTACAGTGAAAAATGCAGGAACATCTAACCGGCATTAGGAAAAACCTGAGAATCCGGAGTAAAAGTTTCTCTTGCAAACGGTTCCCATTGTGCTAGATGAACGAACGTCTATCCACACGCTCAGTTCTGAGAGATTATTTTGTGTGAAAACCGGTCTTCACCAAGCTTATTGGGAACACAAATTTTCTTTCCTGTTGCAAACTGCACTCCATACAAATATATGGGGAGGTACTCGCTCCAACTCGGTTTTATAGTAAAAATTGCAGGAATTTCAAACCGGCACTAGGAAACACTCTGAGAAACCAGAGTAAATGTTTCTCCTGCAAACCGTTCCTTTGTGCTAGATGAACGAACGTCTCTCCACATGCTCTGTTATGAGAGATATGTGTGTGTTCAAGCCGACCTTCACCAGGCTTGTTGGGAACACAGAGTTTCTTTTCAGTTGAAAAGTGCACTGCATACATATATATGGGGAGGTACTGGCTCCAAATCTGTTTTACAGTGAAAACTGCAGGAACTTCATACCGGCATTAGGAAAAATACTGAGAATTTCGAATAAAGTTTCTCCTGCAACCCGTTCCCTTTGTGCTAGATGAACGAACGTCTCTCCACATGATCAGTTCTGAGACATATGTGTGTGTGAAAGCCGTCCCTCACCTAGCTTGTTGGGAACACAATGTTTCTTTTCAGTTGCAAAGTGGAATCCATATATATATATGGGGAATTACTCCCTCCAACTCTGTTTTACAGTGAAAACTGCAGGAACATGTATACCGGCATTAGGAAAAAGACTGAGAATCCAGAGTAAATGTTTCTCCTGCAAAACGTTCCTTTTGTGCTAGATGAACGAAAGTCTATCCTCATGCTTAGTTCTGAGAGGTAAGTGTGGGTGAAAGCCGTCCTTCACCTAGCTTGTTGGGAACACAAAGTTTCTTTTCAGTTGCAAATTGGAATCCATACATATATATGGGGATTTACTCGCTCCAACTCGGCTTTACAGGGAAAACTGCAGGAACTTCTAAACGGAATTAGGAAACAGACGGAGACACCAGAGTAAAATTTTCTCCTGCAACCCCTTCCCATTCTGCTAGATGAACGAACGTCTCTCCACATGCTAAGTTCTAACAAATAAGTGTGTGTGAAAGCCGTCCTTCCAGTTGCTTGATGGGAACACAGAGTTTCTTTTCAGTTGCAAACGGCACTCCATACATATATATGGGGATGTACAAGCTCCAACTCGGTTTTACAGAGAAAACTGCAGGAACTTCAAACCGGCACTAGGAAACACACTGAGAAAAAAGAGTAAAAGTTTCTCCTGCAACCTCTTCCCTTTGTGCTAGATGAACGAAAGTCTCTCTACATGCTCTGTTCTGAGATATATGTGTGTGTGCAAGCCGAACTTCACCTAGCTTGTTGGGAACACAGAGTTACTTTTCAGTTGCAAACTGCATGGCATACATTTATATGAGGAGGTACTGGCTCCAACTCGATTTTACAGTGAATACTGCAGGAACTTCATACCGGCATTAGGAAAATGACTGAGAATTTAGAATAAACTTTCTCCTGCAACCGGTTCCCTATGTGCTAAATGAACGAACTTCTATCCACATGCTCAGATCTGAGAGATAAGTGTGTGTGAATGCCGTTCTTCACCTAGCTTGTTGGGAATACAGAGTTCCTTTTCCGTTGCAAAGTGGAATCCTTACATATATATGGGGATTTACTCGCTCCAAATTGGTTTTACAGGAAAACTGCAGGAACTTCTAACCGGCATTAGGAAACAGACGGAGACACCAGAGTAAAAGTTTTTCCTGCAACCCGTTCAATTTGTGCTAGATGAACGAACGTCTCTCCACATGCTCAATTCTGAGAGATATGTGTGTGTGAAAGCCGTCCTTCACCTAGCTTGTTGGGAACACAAAGTTCTTTTCATTTGCAAACGGCACTTCATACATATATATGGGGATGTACAAGCTCCAACTCGGTTTTACAGTGAAAAATGCAGGAAGTTCAAACCGGCACTAGGAAACACTCTGAGAAATCAGAGTAAATGTTTCTCCTGCAAACCGTTCCTTTGTGCTAGATGAACGAACGTCTTTCCACATGCTCAGTTCTCAGAGATAAGTGTGTGTGAATGCCGTCCTTCAACTAGCTTGTTGGGAACACAAAGTTTCTTTTCAGTTGCAAAGTGGAATCCATACAAATATATGGGGGGTTAGTCGCTCCAACTCGGGTTTACAGTGAAAACTGCAGGAACATGTAACCGGCATTAGGAAAAAGACTGAGAATCCAGAGTAAATGTTTCTCCTGCAAACCGTTCCCTTTGTGCTAGATGAACGAAAGTCTATTCTCATGCTCAGTTCTGAGAGATAAGTGTGGGTGAAAGCAGTCCTTCACCTAGCTTGTTGGGAACACAAAGTTTCTTTTCAGTTGCAAAGTGGAATCCATACATATATATGGGAGGTTAGTCGCTCCAACTCGTTTTTACAGTGAAAAATGCAGGAACATGTAACCGGCATTAGGAAAAAGACTGAGAATCCAGACTAAATGTTTCTCCTGCAAACCGTTCCCTTTGTGCTAGATGAACGAAAGTCTATTCTCATGCTCAGTTCTGAGAGATAAGTGTGGGTGAAAGCAGTCCTTCACCTAGCTTGTTGGGAACACAAAGTTTCTTTTCAGTTGCAAAGTGGAATCCATACATATATATGGGGATTTACTCGCTCCAACTCGGTTTTACAGGGAAAACTGCAGGAACTTCTAAACGGCATTAGGAAACAGACGGAGACACCAGAGTAAAATTTTCTCCTGCAACCCCTTCCCATTGTGCTAGATGAACGAACGTCTCTCCACATGCTTTGTTCTGAGAGATATGTGTGTGTTCAAGCCGACCTTCACCAGGCTTGTTGGGAACACAGAGTTTCTTTTCAGTTGCAAAGTGCACTGCATACATATATATGGGGAGGTACTGGCTCCAACTCGGTTTTACAGTGATAACTGCAGGAACTTCATACCGGAATTAGGAAAAATACTGAGAATTTAGAATAAAGTTTCTCCTGCAACCGGTTCCCTATGTGCTAGATGAACGAAAGTCTATCCACATGCTCAGTTCTGAGAGATAAGTGTGTGTGAAAGCCGTTCTTCACCTAGCTTGTTGGGAACACAGAGTTTCTTTTCAGTTGCAATCCGCACTCCATACAATTATATGGGTAGGTACTCGCTCAAACATGTTTTTACAGTGAAATCTAGGAACTTCTAACCGGCATTAGGAAACAGACTTAGAAACAACAGTAAATGTTTCTCCTGCAACCCGTTCCCTTTGTGCTAGATGAACGAACGTCTCTCCACATGATCAGTTCTGAGAGAAATGTGTGTGTGAAAGCCGTACTACACCTAGCTTGTTGGGAACACAATGTGTCTTTTCAGTTGCAAAGTGGAATCCATACATATATATGGGGAGTTACTCTCTCCAACTCGGTTTTACAGTGAAAAATGCAGGAATATCTAACCGGCATCAAAAAAAAACTGACAATCCAGAGTAAAAGTTTCTAATGCAACCAGTTCTTTTGTGATAGATGAACGAACTTCTCTGCACATGCTCAGTTCTGAGAGATAATTTTGTGTGAATACCGTTCTTCACCAAGCTTGTTGGGAACACAAATTTTCTTTCCTGTTGCAAACTGCACTCCATACATATTTATGGGGAGGTACTCGCTCCAAATCGGTTTTATAGTAAAAATTGCAGGAATTTCAAACCGGCACTAGGAAACACTCTGAGAAACCAGAGTAAATGTTTCTCCTGCAAACCGTTCCTTTGTGCTAGATGAACGAACGTCTCTCCACATGCTCTGTTCTGAGAGATATGTGTGTGTTCAAGCCGACCTTCACCAGGCTTGTTGGGAACACAGAGTTTCTTTTCAGTTGCAAAGTGCACTGCATACATATATATGGGGAGGTACTGGCTCCAACTCGGTTTTACAGTGAAAACTGCAGGAACTTCATACCGGCAGTAGGAAAAATACTGAGAATTTAGAATAAAGTTTCTACTGCAACCCGTTCCCTATGTGCTAGATGAACGAACGTCTATGCACATGCTCAGTTCTGAGACATAAGTGTGTGTGAAAGCCGTTCTTCACCTAGCTTGTTGGGAACACAAAGTTTCTTATCTGTTGCAAACTGCACTCCATACATATATATGGGATGTACTCGCTCCAACTCGGTTTTACAGAGAAAACTGCAGGAACTTGAAACCGGCACTAGGAAACACACTGAGAATAAAGAGTAAAAGTTTCTCCTGCAACCTCTTCCCTTTGTGCTAGATGAACGAAAGTCTCTCCACATGCTCTGTTCTGAGATATATGTGTGTGTGCAAGCCGAACTTCACCTAGCTTGTTGGGAACACAGAGTTACTTTTCAGTTGCAAACTGCATGGCATACATTTATATGAGGAGGTACTGGCTCCAACTCGGTTTTACAGTGAATACTGCAGGAACTTCATACCGGCATTAGGAAAATGACTGAGAATTTAGAATAAACTTTCTCCTGCAACCGGTTCCCTATGTGCTAAATGAACGAACTTCTATCCACATGCTCAGTTCTGAGAGATAAGTGTGTGTGAAAGCCGTTCTTCACCTAGCTTGTTGGGAACACAGAGTTCCTTTTCAGTTGCAAAGTGGAATCCTTACATATATATGGGGATTTACTCACTCCAAATTGGTTTTACAGGAAAACTGCAGGAACTTCTAACCGGCATTAGAAAACAGACTGAGAAACCAGAGTAAAAGTTTCTCCTGCAACCCGTTCCATTTGTGCTAGATAAACGAACGTCTCTCCAAATGCTCAATTCTGAGAGATATTTGTGTGTGAAAGCCGTCCTTCACCTAGTTTGTTGGGAATACAAAGTTCTTTTCAGTTGCAAACGGCACTTCATACATATATAAGGGGATGTACAAGCTCCAACTCGGTTTTACAGTGAAAACTGCAGGAAGTTCAAACCGGCACTAAGAAACACTCTGAGAAACCAGAGTAAATGTTTCTCCTGCAAACCGTTCCTTTGTGCTAGATGAACGAACGTCTCTCCACATGCTCAGTTCTCAGAGATAAGTGTGTGTGAATGCCGTCCTTCAACTAGCTTGTTGGGAACACAAAGTTTCTTTTCAGTTGTAAAGTGGAATCCATACATATATATGGGGGGTTAGTCGCTCCAACTCGGTTTTACAGTGAAAACTGCAGGAACATGTAACCGGCATTAGGAAAAAGACTGAGAATCCAGAGTAAATGTTTCTCCTGCAAACCGTTCCCTTTGTGCTAGATGAACCAAAGTCTATTCTCATGCTCAGTTCTGAGAGATAATTGTGGGTGAAAGCAGTCCTTCACCTAGCTTGTTGGGAACACAAAGTTTCTTTTCAGTTGCAAAGTGGAATCCATACATATATATGGGGGGTTAGTCGCTCCAACTCGGTTTTACAGTGAAAAATGCAGGAACATGTAACCAGCATTAGGAAAAAGACTGAGAATCCAGATTAAATGTTTCTCCTGCAAACCGTTCCCTTTGTGCTAGATGAACGAAAGTCTATTCTCATGCTCAGTTCTGAGAGATAAGTGTGGGTGAAAGCAGTCCTTCACCTAGCTTGTTGGGAACACAAAGTTTCTTTTCAGTTGCAAAGTGGAATCCATACATATATATGGGGATTTACTCGCTCCAACTCGGTTTTACAGGGAAAACTGCAGGAACTTCTAAACGGCATTAGGAAACAGACGGAGACACCAGAGTAAAATTTTCTCCTGCAACCCCTTCCCATTGTGCTAGATGAACGAACGTCTCTCCACATGCTCAGTTCTTAAAAATAAGTGTGTGTGAAAGCCGTCCTTCAACTTGCTTGATGGGAACACAGAGTTTCTTTTCAGTTGCAAAATGCAATGCATACATATATACGTTAGGTAATCGCTCCAACTCGATTTTACAGTGAAAACTGCAGGAAATTCAAACCGGCACTAGGAAACACACTGAGAAAACAGAGTAAAAGTTTCTCCTGCAACCCCTTCCCATTGTGCTAGATGAACGAACGTCTCTCCACATGCTTTGTTCTGAGAGATATGTGTGTGTTCAAGCCGACCTTCACCAGGCTTGTTGGGAACACAGAGTTTCTTTTCAGTTGTAAAGTGCACTGCATACATATATAAGGGGAGGTACTGGCTCCAACTCGGTTTTACAGTGAAAACTGCAGGAATTTCATACCGGCATTAGGAAAAATACTGAGAATTTAGAATAAAGTTTCTCCTGCAACCCGTTCCCTATGTGCTAGATGAACGAAAGTCTATCCACATGCTCAGTTCTGAGAGATAAGTGTGTGTGAAAGCCGTTCTTCACCTAGCTTGTTGGGAACACAGAGTTTCTTTTCATTTGCAATCAGCACTCCATAAATAAATATGGGAAGGTACACGCTCCAACTCGGTTTTACAGTGAAAACTGCAGGAATTTCAAACCGGCACTAGGAAACAGCCTGAGAAACCAGAGTAAAAGTTTCTCCTGCAAACCTATCCCTTTGTGCTAGATGAACGAACGTCTCTCCACATGCTCAGATCTCAGATATAAGTGTGTGTGAAAGCCGTACTTCACATAGCTTGTAAGGAACACAAAGATTCTTTTCAGTTGCAAACTGCACTCCATACATATATATGGGTAGGAACACGCTCAAACTCGGTTTTACAGTGAAAACTGCAGGAATATCAAACCGGAACTAGAAAACACAGTGAGAAACCAGAGTAAAAGTTTCTCCTGCAAACCGTTCCTTTTGTGCTAGATGAACGAACGTATCTCCACATGCTCAGTTCTCAGAGATAAGGGTGTGTGAAAGCCGTCCTTCACCTAGCTTGTAGGGAAAATATAGTTTTTTTCAGTTGCAAAGTGGAATACTTAAATATATATGGGAATTTACTCGCTCCAACTCGGTTTTACAGTGAAAAATGCAGGAACATCTAACCGGCATTAGGAAAAACCTGAGAATCCGGAGTAAAAGTTTCTCTTGCAAACCATTCCCATTGTGCTAGATGAACGAACGTCTATCCACATGCTCAGTTCTGAGAGATTATTTTGTGTAAAACAGTTCTTCACCAAGCTTGTTGGGAACACAAATTTTCTTTCCTGTTGCAAACTGCACTCCATACATATATATGGGGATGTACTCGCTCCAACTCTGTTTTATAGTAAAAATTGCAGGAATTTCAAACCGGCACTAGGAAACACTCTGAGAAACCAGAGTAAATGTTTCTCCTGCAAACCGTTCCTTTGTGCTAGATGAACGAACGTCTCTCCACATGTTCAGTTGTCAGAGATAAGCGTGTGTGAATGCCGTCCTTCAACTAGCTTGTTGGGAACACAAAGTTTCTTTTCAGTTGCAAAGTGGAATCCATACATATATATGGGGGGTTAGTCGCTCCAACTCGGTTTTACAGTGAAAACTGCAGGAACATGTAACCGGCATTAGGAAAAAGACTGAGAATCCAGAGTAAATGTTTCTCCTGCAAACCGTTCCCTTTGTGCTAGATGAACGAAAGTCTATCCTCATGCTCAGTTCTGAGAGATAAGTGTGGGTGAAAGCAGTCCTTCACCTAGCTTGTTGGGAACACCAAGTTCCTTTTCAGTTGCAAAGTGGAATCCATATATATATATGGGGATTTACTCGCTCCAACTCGGTTTTACAGGGAAAACTGCAGGAACTTCTAAACGGCATTAGGAAACAAACGGAGACACCAGAGTAAAATTTTCTCCTGCAACCCCTTCCCATTGTGCTAGATGAACGAACGTCTCTCCACATGCTCAGTTCTTAGAAATAAGTGTGTGTGAAAGCCGTCCTTCAACTTGCTTGATGGGAACACAGAGTTTCTTTTCAGTTGCAAAATGCAATGCATACATATATATGTTAGGTAATCGCTCCAACTCGATTTTACAGTGAAAACTGCAGTAAATTCAAACCGGCACTAGGAAACACACTGAGAAAACAGAGTAAAAGTTTCTCCTGCAACCCCTTCCCATTGTGCTAGATGAACGAACGTCTCTCCACATGCTTTGTTCTGAGAGATATGTGTGTGTTCAAGCCGACCTTCACCAGACTTGTTGGGAACACAGAGTTTCTTTTCAGTTGGAAAGTGCACTGCATACATATATATGGGGAGGTACTGGCTCCAAATCTGTTTTACAGTGAAAACTGAAGGAACTTCAAAAATGCACTAGGAAACACACTGAGAAATCAGAGCAAAGTTACTCCTGCAACCCGTTCCCTTTGTGCTAGATGAACGAAGGTCTCTAAACATGCTTAGTTCTCAGAGATAAGTGTGTGTGAAAGCCGTCCTTCACCTAGCATTTGGGAACACAGAGTTTCTTTTCAGTTGAAAAATGCACTGCAAACATATATATGGGGAGGTACACGCTCCAACTCGTTTTTACTGTGAAAACTGCAGAAAATTTAAACCGACACTTGTAAAAAATTTGAGAAACCAGAGTAAAAGTTTCTCCTGCAAACATTTCCATTTGTGCTAGATGAACGAACGTCTCTCCACATGCTCAGTTCTGAGAGATAAGTGTCTGTGAAAGCCGTCCTTCAACTAGCTTGTTGGGAACACAAAGTTTCATATCAGTTTCAAACTGCACTCCTTACATATGTATAGGGAGGTACTCGCTCCAACACGGTTTTACAGTGAAAACTGCAGGAACATCTAACCGGCACTAGGAAACACTCTGAGAAACCAGAGTAAAAGTTTCTCCTGCAACCAGTTCCCTTTGTGCTAGATGAACGAACGTCTCTCCACATGCTCAGTTCTCAGAGATAAGTGTGTGTGAAAGCCGTCCTTCACCTAGCTTGTTGGGAACACAGAGTTTCTTTCCAGTTGTTATCGGCACTCCATACATTTATATGGATAGGTACTCGCTGAAACATGTTTTTACAGTGAAATCTGCAAGAACTTCTAACCGGCATTAGGAAACAGACTTAGAAACCAGAGTAAATATTTCTCCTGCAAACCGTTCATTTTGTGCTAGATAAACGAACGTCTCTCAACATGATCAGTTCTGAGAGATATGTGTGTGTGAAAGCCGTCGTTCACCTAGCTTGTTGGGAACACAAAGTTTCTTATCTGTTGCAAACTGCACTCCATACATATATATGGGATGTACTCGCTCCAACTCGGTTTTACAGTGAAAACTGCAGGAATTTCAAACCGGCACTAGGAAACACTCTGAGAAACCAGAGTAAAAGTTTCTCTTGCAAACAGTTCCTTGTGCTAGATGAACGAACGTCTCTCCACATGCTCAGTTCTCAGAGATAAGTGTGTGTGAAAGCCGTTCTTCAACTAGCTCGTTTGGAACACAATGTTTCTCTTCAGTTGTAAAGTGCAATCCATACATATATATGGGGATTTACTTGCTCCAAGTCGGTGTTACAGGGAAAACGGCAGGAACTTCTAACCGGCATTTGGAAACAGACTTAGAAACCAGAGTAATTGTTTTTCCTGCAATCCTTTCCCTTTGTGCTAGATGAACGAACGTCTCTCCACATGCTCATTTCTCAGACATAAGTGTGTGTGAAAGCCGTCCTTCACCTAGCTTGTTGGGAACACAGAGTTACTTTTCAATTGCAAACTTCACTCCATACATTTATATGGGGAGGGACTCGCTCCAACTAGATTTTACAGTGAAAACTGCAGGAACTTCAAACCGGCACAAGGAAACACACTGAGAAACCAGAGTAAAAGTTTCTCCTGTAAACCGTTCCCTTTGGCTTGATGAACGAACGTCTCTCCACATGCTCAGTTCTCAGAGATAAGTGAGTGTGAAAGCCGTCCTTCACCTAGCTTGTTGGGAACAAAAAGTTTCTTTACAGCTGCAAACGGCAATCCATACATATATATGGGGATGTACAAGCTCCAACTCGGTTTTACAGTCTAAACTGCAGGAACTTCAAACCGGCACTAGGAAACACACTGAAAATCCAGAGTAAAAGTTCTTCTTGCAACCCGTTCCCTTTGTGCTAGATGAATGAACGTCTCTACACTTGCTCATTTCTGGGTGATAAGTGTGTGTGAAAGCCGTCCTTCACCTAGCTTGTTGGGTACACAAAGTTTGTTTTCAGTTGCAAAGTGGAATCCATACAAATATATGGGGAGTTACACGCTCGAACTCGGTTTTAAAATGAAAACTGCAGGAACTTCTAACCGGCATTAGGAAAAAGATTGAGAATCCAGTGTAAAAGTTTCTCCTACAAACAGTTCCTTTGTGCTAGATGAACGAACGTCTATCCACATGCTCAGTTCTGAGAGATATGTTTCTGTGAAAGCCGTCTTCACTTTGTTTGTTGGGAACACAAAGTTTCTTTTCAGTTGCAAACAGCACTCTATACATATATATTTGGAGGTAGTCGCTCCAAATCGATTTTACAGTGAAAACTGCAGGAACTTGAAAGCGTCACTAGGAAACAGACTGAGAAACCACAGTAAAATTTTCTCCTGCATCCCGTTCCCTTTGTGCTAGATAAACGAACATCTCTCCACATGCTCAGTTCTGGGTGATAAGTGTGTGTGAAAGCCGTCCTTCAAATAGCTTGTTGGGAAAACATAGTTTCATATCATTTGAAATCTGCACTCCTTACATATGTATTGGGAGGTACTTGCTCCAAATCGGTTATAGTGAAAACTGCAGGAACATCCAACCGGCATTAGGAAACAGACTGAGAAACCAGAGTAAAAGTTGCTCCTGCAACCTCTTCCTTTGTGCTAGTTGAACGAACGTCTCTTCACATGCTCAGTTCTGAGAGAAAAGTGTGTGTGAAATCCGTACTTCACCTAGCTTGTTGGGAACACAAAGACTCTTTTCAGTTGCAAACGGCACTATATACATATATATGAGTAGGTACTAGCTCCAACTTGGTTTTACACTGAAAACTGCAGGAACTTATAACCAGCACTAGGAAACACACTGAGAAACCAGAGTAGAAGTTTCCCCTGCAAACCGTTCCCTTTGTGCTAGATGAACGAACGTCTCTCCACATGCTCAGTTCTGAGAGATAAGTGTGTTTGAAAGCCGTCCATCAACTTGCTTGTTGGGAACACAGAGATTCTTTTCAGTTGCAAACTGCACTCTCTATATATATATGGGGAGGTACTAGCTACAACTCGACTTTACAGTGAAAATGCAGTAACTTCAAACCGGCATTAGGAAACACACTGAGAAACCAGAGTAAAATATCTCCAACAACACGTTCCCTTTGTGCTAGATTAACTGTCGTCTCTCCACATGCTCAGTTCTGAGAGATAAGTGTGTGTTAAAGCAGTCCTTCACCTAGCTTGTTAGGAACACAAAGTTCCTTTTCAGTTGCAAAGTGGAATCCATACATATATATGGGGAGTTACTCGCTCCAACTCGGATTTACAAGGAAAACTGCAGGAAATTCTAACCGGCATTAGGAAACAGACTGAGAAACCAGTGTAAATGTTTCTCCTGGAACCCGTTCCATTTCGGCTAGATGAAAGAAGTCTCTCCACATGCTCAGTTCTGAGAGATAAGTGTGGGTGAAAGCCGCCCTTCACCTAGCTTGTTGGGAACACAGAGTTTCTTTTCAGTTGCAAAGTGCACTGCATACATATATAAGGGGAGGTACTGGCTCCAACTCGGTTTTACAGTGAAAACTGCAGGAACTTCATACCGGCATTAGGAAAAATACTGAGAATTTAGAATAAAGTTTCTCCTGCAACCCGTTCCCTATGTGCTAGATGAACGAAAGTCTATCCACATGCTCAGTTCTGAGAGATAAGTGTGTGTGAAAGCCGTTCTTCACCTAGCTTGTTGGGAACACAGAGTTTCTTTTCATTTGCAATCGGCACTCCATACAATTACATGGGTAGGTACTCGCTCAAACATGTTTTTACAGTTAAATCTAGGAACTTCTAACCGGCATTAGGAAACAGACTTAGAAACCACAGTAAATGTTTCTCCTGCAACCCGTTCCCTTTGTGCTAGATGAACGAACGTCTCTCCACATGATCAGTTCTGAGAGAAATGTGTGTGTGAAAGCCGTACATCACCTAGCTTGTTGGGAACACAATGTGTCTTTTCAGTTGCAAAGTGGAATCCATATATATATATGGGGAGTTACTCTCTCCAACTCGGTTTTACAGTGAAAAATGCAGGAATATCTAACCGGCATCAAAAAAAAACTGACAATCCAGAGTAAAAGTTTCTAATGCAACCAGTTATTTTGTGATAGATGAACGAACTTCTCTGCACATGCTCAGTTCTGAGAGATAATTTTGTGTGAAAACCGTTCTTCACCAAGCTTGTTGGGAACACAAATTTCCTTTCCTGTTGCAAACTGCACTCCATACATATTTATGGGGAGGTACTCGCTCCAACTCGGTTTTATAGTAAAAATTGCAGGAATTTCAAACCGGCACTAGGAAAAACTCTGAGAAACCAGAGTAAATGTTTCTCCTGCAAACCGTTCCTTTGTGCTAGATGAACGAACGTCTCTCCACATGCTCTGTTCTGAGAGATATGTGTGTGTTCAAGCCGACCTTCACCAGGCTTGTTGGGAACACAGAGTTTCTTTTCAGTTGCAAAGTGCACTGCATACATATATATGGGGAGGTACTGGCTCCAACTCGGTTTTACAGTGAAAAATGCAGGAATATCTAACCGGCATCAAAAAAAAACTGACAATCCAGAGTAAAAGTTTCTAATGCAACCAGTTATTTTGTGATAGATGAACGAACTTCTCTGCACATGCTCAGTTCTGAGAGATAATTTTGTGTGAAAACCGTTCTTCACCAAGCTTGTTGGGAACACAAATTTCCTTTCCTGTTGCAAACTGCACTCCATACATATTTATGGGGAGGTACTCGCTCCAACTCGGTTTTATAGTAAAAATTGCAGGAATTTCAAACCGGCACTAGGAAAAACTCTGAGAAACCAGAGTAAATGTTTCTCCTGCAAACCGTTCCTTTGTGCTAGATGAACGAACGTCTCTCCACATGCTCTGTTCTGAGAGATATGTGTGTGTTCAAGCCGACCTTCACCAGGCTTGTTGGGAACACAGAGTTTCTTTTCAGTTGCAAAGTGCACTGCATACATATATATGGGGAGGTACTGGCTCCAACTCGGTTTTACAGTGAAAACTGCAGGAACTTCATACCGGCATTAGGAAAAATACTGAGAATTTAGAATAAAGTTTCTACTGCAACCCGTTCCCTATGTGCTAGATGAACGAACGTCTATGCACATGCTCAGTTCTGAGAGATAAGTGTGTGTGAAAGCCGTTCTTCACCTAGCGTGTTGGAACACAGAGTTTCTTTTCAGTTGCAATCGGCACTCCATAAATTTATATGGGTAGGTACTCGCTCAAACATGATTTTACAGTGAAATCTGCAGGAACTTCTAACCGGCATTAGGAAACAGACTTAGAAACCAAAGTAAATGTTTCTCTTGCAACCCGTTCCCTATGTGCTAGATGAACGAACGTCTCTCCACATGATCAGTTCTGAGACATATGTGTGTGTGAAAGCCGTCCTTCACCTAGCTTGTTGGGAACACAATGTTTCTTTTCAGTAGCAAAGTGGAATCCATATATATATATGGGGAATTACTCGCTCCAACTCTGTTTTACAGTGAAAATTGCAGGAACATGTAACCGGCATTAGGAAAAAGACTGAGAATCCAGAGTAAATGTTTCTCCTGCAAACCGTTCCCTTTGTGCTAGATGAACGAAAGTCTATCCTCATGCTCAGTTCTGAGAGGTAAGTGTGGGTGAAAGCCGTACTTCACCTAGCTTGTTGGGAACACAAAGTTTCTTTTCAGTTGCAAAGTGGAATCCATACATATATATGGGGATTTACTCGCTCCAACTCGGTTTTACAGGGAAAACTGCAGGAACTTCTAAACGGAATTAGGAAACAGACGGAGACACCAGAGAAAATTTTCTCCTGCAACCCCTTCCCATTCTGCTAGATGAACGAACGTCTCTCCACATGCTAATTTCTAAGAAATAAGTGTGTGTGAAAGCCGTCCTTCAACTTGCTTGATGGGAACACAGAGTTTCTTTTCAGTTGCAAACGGCACTCCATACATATATATGGGAATGTACAAGCTCCAACTCGGTTTTACAGAGAAAACTGCAGGAACTTCAAACCGGCACTAGGAAACACACTGAGAAAAAAGAGTAAAAGTTTCTCCTGCAACCTCTTCCCTTTGTGCTAGATGAACGAAAGTCTCTCTACATGCTCTGTTCTGAGATATATGTGTGTGTGCAAGCCGAACTTCACCTAGCTTGTTGGGAACACAGAGTTACTTTTCAGTTGCAAACTGCATGGCATACATTTATATGAGGAGGTACTGGCTCCAACTCGGTTTTACAGTGAATACTGCAGGAACTTCATACCGGCATTAGGAAAATGACTGAGAATTTAGAATAAACTTTCTCCTGCAACCGGTTCCCTATGTGCTAAATGAACGAACTTCTATCCACATGCTCAGTTCTGAGAGATAAGTGTGTGTGAAAGCCGTTCTTCACCTAGCTTGTTGGGAACACAGAGTTCCTTTTCAGTTGCAAAGTGGAATCCTTACATATATATGGGGATTTACTCACTCCAAATTGGTTTTACAGGAAAACTGCAGGAACTTCTAACCGGCATTAGGAAACAGACTGAGAAACCAGAGTAAAAGTTTTTCCTGCAACCCGTTCCATTTGTGCTAGATAAACGAACGTCTCTCCAAATGCTCAATTCTGAGAGATATTTGTGTGTGAAAGCCGTCCTTCACCTAGTTTGTTGGGAACACAAAGTTCTTTTCAGTTGCAAACGGCACTTCATACATATATAAGGGGATGTACAAGCTCCAACTCGGTTTTACAGTGAAAACTGCAGGAAGTTCAAACCGGCACTAAGAAACACTCTGAGAAACCAGAGTAAATGTATCTCCTGCAAACCGTTCCTTTGTGCTAGATGAACGAACGTCTCTCCACATGCTCAGTTCTCAGAGATAAGTGTGTGTGAATGCCGTCCTTCTACTAGCTTGTTGGGAACACAAAGTTTCTTTTCAGTTGCAAAGTGGAATCCATACATATATATGGGGGGTTAGTCGCTCCAACTCGGTTTTACAGTGAAAACTGCAGGAACATGTAACCGGCATTAGGAAAAAGACTGAGAATCCAGAGTAAATGTTTCTCCTGCAAACCGTTCCCTTTGTGCTAGATGAACGAAAGTCTATTCTCATGCTCAGTTCTGAGAGATAAGTGTGGGTGAAAGCAGTCCTTCACCTAGCTTGTTGGGAACACAAAGTTTCTTTTCAGTTGCAAA
This sequence comes from Camelus dromedarius, assembly GCF_036321535.1. NCBI lineage: Eukaryota > Metazoa > Chordata > Mammalia > Artiodactyla > Camelidae > Camelus > Camelus dromedarius. The sequence goes on along the minus strand of NC_087451.1, from coordinate 2,365,954 downwards.
GTGGAATCCATACATATATATGGGGGATTAGTCGCTCCAACTCGGTTTTACAGTGAAAAATGCAGGAACATGTAACCAGCATTAGAAAAAAGACTGAGAATCCAGATTAAATGTTTCTCCTGCAAACCGTTCCCTTTGTGCTAATTGAACGAAAGTCTATTCTCATGCTCAGTTCTGAGAGATAAGTGTGGGTGAAAGCAGTCCTTCACCTAGCTTGTTGGGAACACAAAGTTTCTTTTCAGTTGCAAAGTGGAATCCATACATATATATGGGGATTTACTCGCTCCAACTCGGTTTTACAGGGAAAACTGCAGGAACTTCTAAACGGCATTAAGAAACAGACGGAGACACCAGAGTAAAATTTTCTCCTGCAACCACTTCCCATTGTGCTAGATGAACGAACGTCTCTCCACATGCTCAGTTCTTAGAAATAAGTGTGTGTGAAAGCCGTCCTTCAACTTGCTTGATGGGAACACAGAGTTTCTTTTCAGTTGCAAAATGCAATGCATACATATATACGTTAGGTAATCGCTCCAACTCGATTTTACAGTGAAAACTGCAGGAAATTCAAACCGGCACTAGGAAACACACTGAGAAAACAGAGTAAAAGATTCTCCTGCAACCCCTTCCCATTGTGCTAGATGAACGAACGTCTCTCTACATGCTTTGTTCTGAGAGATATGTGTGTGTTCAAGCCGACCTTCACCAGGCTTGTTGGGAACACAGAGTTTCTTTTCAGTTGCAAAGGGCACTGCATACATATATAAGGGGAGGTACTGGCTCCAACTCGGTTTTACAGTGAAAACTGCAGGAACTTCATACCGGCATTAGGAAAAATACTGAGAATTTAGAATAAAGTTTCTCCTGCAACCCGTTCCCTATGTGCTAGATGAACGAAAGTCTATCCACATGCTCAGTTCTGAGAGATAAGTGTGTGTGAAAGCCGTTCTTCACCTAGCTTGTTGGGAACACAGAGTTTCTTTTCATTTGCAATCGGCACTCCATAAATAAATATGGGAAGGTACACGCTCCAACTCGGTTTTACAGTGAAAACTGCAGGAATTTCAAACCGGCACTAGGAAACAGCCTGAGAAACCAGAGTAAAAGTTTCTCCTGCAAACCTATCCCTTTGTGCTAGATGAACGAACGTCTCTCCACATGCTCAGATCTCAGATATAAGTGTGTGTGAAAGCCGTAATTCACATAGCTTGTAAGGAACACAAAGATTCTTTTCAGTTGCAAACTGCACTCCATACATATATATGGGTAGGAACACGCTCAAACTCGGTTTTACAGTGAAAACTGCAGGAATATCAAACCGCACTAGAAAACACAGTGAGAAACCAGAGTAAAAGTTTCTCCTGCAAACCGTTCCTTTTGTGCTAGATGAACGAACGTATCTCCACATGCTCAGTTCTCAGGGATAAGGGTGTGTGAAAGCCGTCCTTCACCTAGCTTGTAGGGAAAATATAGTTTTTTTCAGTTGCAAAGTGGAATACTTAAATATATATGGGTATTTACTCGCTCCAACTCGGTTTTACAGTGAAAAATGCAGGAACATCTAACCGGCATTAGGAAAAACCTGAGAATCCGGAGTAAAAGTTTCTCTTGCAAACGGTTCCCATTGTGCTAGATGAACGAACGTCTATCCACATGCTCAGTTCTGAGAGATTATTTTGTGTAAAACCGTTCTTCACCAAGCTTGTTGGGAACACAAATTTTCTTTCCTGTTGCAAACTGCACTCCATACATATATATGGGGATGTACTCGCTCCAACTCTGTTTTATAGTAAAAATTGCAGGAATTTCAAACCGGCACTAGGAAACACTCTGAGAAACCAGAGTAAATGTTTCTCCTGCAAACCGTTCCTTTGTGCTAGATGAACGAACGTCTCTCCACATGTTCAGTTGTCAGAGATAAGTGTGTGTGAATGCCGTCCTTCAACTAGCTTGTTGGGAACACAAAGTTTCTTTTCAGTTGCAAAGTGGAATCCATACATATATATGGGGGGTTAGTCGCTCCAACTCGGTTTTACAGTGAAAAATGCAGGAACATGTAACCAGCATTAGAAAAAAGACTGAGAATCCAGATTAAATGTTTCTCCTGCAAACCGTTCCCTTTGTGCTAATTGAACGAAAGTCTATTCTCATGCTCAGTTCTGAGAGATAAGTGTGGGTGAAAGCAGTCCTTCACCTAGCTTGTTGGGAACACAAAGTTTCTTTTCAGTTGCAAAGTGGAATCCATACATATATATGGGGATTTACTCGCTCCAACTCGGTTTTACAGGGAAAACTGCAGGAACTTCTAAACGGCATTAAGAAACAGACGGAGACACCAGAGTAAAATTTTCTCCTGCAACCACTTCCCATTGTGCTAGATGAACGAACGTCTCTCCACATGCTCAGTTCTTAGAAATAAGTGTGTGTGAAAGCCGTCCTTCAACTTGCTTGATGGGAACACAGAGTTTCTTTTCAGTTGCAAAATGCAATGCATACATATATACGTTAGGTAATCGCTCCAACTCGATTTTACAGTGAAAACTGCAGGAAATTCAAACCGGCACTAGGAAACACACTGAGAAAACAGAGTAAAAGATTCTCCTGCAACCCCTTCCCATTGTGCTAGATGAACGAACGTCTCTCTACATGCTTTGTTCTGAGAGATATGTGTGTGTTCAAGCCGAACTTCACCAGGCTTGTTGGGAACACAGAGTTTCTTTTCAGTTGCAAAGGGCACTGCATACATATATAAGGGGAGGTACTGGCTCCAACTCGGTTTTACAGTGAAAACTGCAGGAACTTCATACCGGCATTAGGAAAAATACTGAGAATTTAGAATAAAGTTTCTCCTGCAACCCGTTCCCTATGTGCTAGATGAACGAAAGTCTATCCACATGCTCAGTTCTGAGAGATAAGTGTGTGTGAAAGCCGTTCTTCACCTAGCTTGTTGGGAACACAGAGTTTCTTTTCATTTGCAATCGGCACTCCATAAATAAATATGGGAAGGTACACGCTCCAACTCGGTTTTACAGTGAAAACTGCAGGAATTTCAAACCGGCACTAGGAAACAGCCTGAGAAACCAGAGTAAAAGTTTCTCCTGCAAACCTATCCCTTTGTGCTAGATGAACGAACGTCTCTCCACATGCTCAGATCTCAGATATAAGTGTGTGTGAAAGCCGTAATTCACATAGCTTGTAAGGAACACAAAGATTCTTTTCAGTTGCAAACTGCACTCCATACATATATATGGGTAGGAACACGCTCAAACTCGGTTTTACAGTGAAAACTGCAGGAATATCAAACCGCACTAGAAAACACAGTGAGAAACCAGAGTAAAAGTTTCTCCTGCAAACCGTTCCTTTTGTGCTAGATGAACGAACGTATCTCCACATGCTCAGTTCTCAGGGATAAGGGTGTGTGAAAGCCGTCCTTCACCTAGCTTGTAGGGAAAATATAGTTTTTTTCAGTTGCAAAGTGGAATACTTAAATATATATGGGTATTTACTCGCTCCAACTCGGTTTTACAGTGAAAAATGCAGGAACATCTAACCGGCATTAGGAAAAACCTGAGAATCCGGAGTAAAAGTTTCTCTTGCAAACGGTTCCCATTGTGCTAGATGAACGAACGTCTATCCACATGCTCAGTTCTGAGAGATTATTTTGTGTAAAACCGTTCTTCACCAAGCTTGTTGGGAACACAAATTTTCTTTCCTGTTGCAAACTGCACTCCATACATATATATGGGGATGTACTCGCTCCAACTCTGTTTTATAGTAAAAATTGCAGGAATTTCAAACCGGCACTAGGAAACACTCTGAGAAACCAGAGTAAATGTTTCTCCTGCAAACCGTTCCTTTGTGCTAGATGAACGAACGTCTCTCCACATGTTCAGTTGTCAGAGATAAGTGTGTGTGAATGCCGTCCTTCAACTAGCTTGTTGGGAACACAAAGTTTCTTTTCAGTTGCAAAGTGGAATCCATACATATATATGGGGGGTTAGTCGCTCCAACTCGGTTTTACAGTGAAAACTGCAGGAACATGTAACCGGCATTAGGAAAAAGACTGGGAATCCAGAGTAAATGTTTCTCCTGCAAACCGTTCCCTTTGTGCTAGATGAACGAAAGTCTATCCTCATGCTCAGTTCTGAGAGATAAGTGTGGGTGAAAGCAGTCCTTCACCTAGCTTGTTGGGAACACCAAGTTCCTTTTCAGTTGCAAAGTGGAATCCATATATATATATGGGGATTTACTCGCTCCAACTCGGTTTTACAGGGAAAACTGCAGGAACTTCTAAACGGCATTAGGAAACAGACGGAGACACCAGAGTAAAATTTTCTCCTGCAACCCCTTCCCATTGTGCTAGATGAACGAACGTCTCTCCACATGCTCAGTTCTTAGAAATAAGTGTGTGTGAAAGCCGTCCTTCAACTTGCTTGATTTGAACACAGAGTTTCTTTTCAGTTGCAAAATGCAATGCATACATATATATGTTAGGTAATCGCTCCAACTCGATTTTACAGTGAAAACTGCAGTGAATTCAAACCGACACTAGGAAACACACTGAGAAAACAGAGTAAAAGTTTCTCCTGCAACCCCTTCCCATTGTGCTAGATGAACGAACGTCTCTCCACATGCTTTGTTCTGAGAGATATGTGTGTGTTCAAGCCGACCTTCACCAGACTTGTTGGGAACACAGAGTTTCTTTTCAGTTGCAAAGGGCACTGCATACATATATAAGGGGAGGTACTGGCTCCAACTCGGTTTTACAGTGAAAACTGCAGGAACTTCATACCGGAATTAGGAAAAATACTGAGAATTTAGAATAAAGTTTCTCCTGCAACCGGTTCCCTATGTGCTAGATGAACGAAAGTCTATCCACATGCTCAGTTCTGAGAGATAAGTGTGTGTGAAAGCCGTTCTTCACCTAGCTTGTTGGGAACACAGAGTTTCTTTTCAGTTGCAATCCGCACTCCATACAATTATATGGGTAGGTACTCGCTCAAACATGTTTTTACAGTGAAATCTAGGAACTTCTAACCGGCATTAGGAAACAGACTTAGAAACCACAGTAAATGTTTCTCCTGCAACCCGTTCCCTTTGTGCTAGATGAACGAACGTCTCTCCACATGATCATTTCTTAGAGATACGTGTGTGTGAAAGCCGTCCTTCACCTAGCTTGTAGGGAAAACAAAGGTTCTTTTAAGTTGCAAAATGCACTCCATAAATATATATGGGAATGTACTCGCACCAACTCGGTTTTACAGTGAAAACTGCAGGAAATTCAAACAGGCAGTAGGAAACACTCTGAGAAACCAGAGTAAAAGTTCCTCCTGCAAACCTTTCCCTTTGGGCTAGATTAAAGAACGTCCCTCCACATGCTCAGTTCTCAGAGATAAGTGTGTGTGAAAGCCGTCCTTCACATAACTTGTAAGGAACAAAAAGCTTCTTTTCAGTTGCAAACTGCACTCCATACATATATATGTGTAGGAATACGCTTCAACTCGGTTTTACACTGAAAACTGCAGGAACTTCAAACCGGCCCTAGGAAACACACTGAGAAACCAGAGTAAAATTTCTCCTGCAAACCGTTCCATTGTTCTAGATGAACGAACGTCTCTACACATGCTCAGTTCTCAGAGATAAGTGTGTTTGAAAGCCGTCCTTCACCTAGCTTGTAGGGAACATAAAGTTTATTTTTAGATGCAAAGTGGAATACTTACATATATATGGGAATTTATTCGCTCCAACTCGGTTTTACAGGGAAAACTGCAGGAACTTCTAACCGGCATTAGGAAACAGACTTAGAAACCAGAGTAAAAGTTCTACCAGCAAACCGTTCCCTTTGTGCTAGATGAACGAACGTCTCTCCACATGCTCAGTTCTGAGAGATATGTGTGTGTGAAAGCCGTCCTTCACCTAGCTTGTTTGGAACACAAAGTTTCTTTTCATTTGCAAAGTGGAATTAAGATATATATATATCGGGAGTTACTCGCTCCAACTCGGTTTTACAGTGAAAAATGCAGGAACATCTAACCGGCATTAGGAAAAAGTCTGAGAATCCAGTGTAAAAGTTTATCCTGCAAACCGTTCCCTTTGTGCTAGATGAACAAACGTCTCTCCACATGTTCAGTTCTGAGAGATAATTGTGGGTTAAAGCCGTCCTTCACCTAGCTTGTTGGGAAAACAAAGTTGGTTTTCAGTTGCAAATTGGAATCCATACAAATATATGGGGAGTTACACGCTCGAACTCGGTTTTACAGTGAAAACTGCAGGAACTTCTAACCGGCATTAGGAAACAGATTGAGAATCCAGTTTAAAGTTTCACCTGCAAACAGTTCCATTTGTGCTAGATGAACGAACGTCTATCCACATGCTCATTGCTGAGAGATATGTTTCTGTGAAAGCCGTCCTTCACTTTGCTTGTTGGGAACACAAAGTTTCTTTTCAGTTGCAAACTGCACTCCATACATATATATCTGGAGGTACTCGCTCCAAATCGATTTTACAGTGAAAACTGCAGGAACTTCAAACCGGCCCTACGAAAAACACTGAGAAATCAGAGTAAAAGTTTCTCCTGTAAACCGTTCCTTTGTGCTATATAAACGAACGTCTCTCCACATGCTCAGTTCTAGAGATAAGTGTCTGTGAAAGCTGTCCTTCACCTAGATTTTTGGGAACACAAAGTTTCTTTTCAGTTGCAAAGTGGAATCCATACATATACATGGGGTGTTACTCGATCCAACATGGTTTTACAGGGAAAACCGCAGGAACATCTAACCGGCATTAGGAAACAGACTGAGAAAGCACAGTAAAATTTTCTCCTGCAACCCGTTCCCTTTGTGCTAGATGAACGAACGTCTTTCAACATGCTCAGTTCTGAGAGATAAGTGTGTGTGAATGCCGTACTTCCCCTAGCTTGTTGGGAACACAGAGTTTCTTTCAGTTGCAAACTGTACTCCATACAATTATAAGGGGAATTACTAGCTCCAACACGGTTTTACAGTGAAAACTGCAGGAACTTCAAAAATGCACTAGGAAACACACTGAGAAATCAGAACAAAGTTACTCCTGCAACCCGTTCCCTTTGTGCTAGATGAACGAAGGTCTCTAAACATGCTTAGTTCTCAGAGATAAGTGTGTGTGAAAGCCGTCCTTCACCTAGCATTTGGGAACACAGAGTTTCTTTTCAGTTGAAAAATGCACTGCATACAATTATATGGGGAGGTACACGCTCCAACTCGTTTTTACTGTGAAAACTGCAGAAAATTTAAACCGACACTTGTAAAAAATTTGAGAAACCAGAGTAAAAGTTTCTCCTGCAAACATTTCCATTTGTGCTAGATGAACGAACGTCTCTCCACATGCTCAGTTCTGAGAGATAAGTGTCTGTGAAAGCCGTCCTTCAACTAGCTTGTTGGGAACACAAAGTTTCATATCAGTTTCAAACTGCACTCCTTACATATGTATAGGGAGGTACTCGCTCCAACACGGTTTTACAGTGAAAACTGCAGGAACATCTAACCGGCACTAGGAAACACTCTGAGAAACCAGAGTAAAAGTTTCTCCTGCAACCAGTTCCCTTTGTGCTAGATGAACGAACGTCTCTCCACATGCTCAGTTCTCAGAGATAAGTGTGAGTGAAAGCCGTCCTTCACCTAGCTTGTTGGGATCACAGAGTTTCTTTTCAGTTGCAAACTGCACTGCATACCTATATATGGGGAAGTTCTGGCTCCAACTCCCTTTTACAGTGAAAACTGCAGGAACTTCATAACGGCATTAGGAAAAAGACTGAGAATTTAGAATAAATTTGTCCTGAAACCCATTCCCTATGTGCTAGATGAACGAACGTCTCTCCACATGCTCAGTTCTCAGAGATAAGTGTGTGTGAAAGCCGTCCTTCACCTAGCTTGTTGGGAACACAGAGTTTCTTTCCAGTTGTTATCGGCACTCCATACATTTATATGGATAGGTACTCGCTCAAACATGTTTTTACAGTGAAATCTGCAAGAACTTCTAACCGGCATTAGGAAACAGACTTAGAAACCAGAGTAAATATTTCTCCTGCAAACCGTTCATTTTGTGCTAGATAAACGAACGTCTCTCCACATGATCAGTTCTGAGAGATATGTGTGTGTGAAAGCCGTCGTTCACCTAGCTTGTTGGGAACACAAAGTTTCTTATCTGTTGCAAACTGCACTCCATACATATATATGGGATGTACTCGCTCCAACTCGGTTTTACAGTGAAAACTGCAGGAATTTCAAACCGGCACTAGGAAACACTCTGAGAAACCAGAGTAAAAGTTTCTCCTGCAAACAGTTCCTTGTGCTAGATGAACGAACGTCTCTCCACATGCTCAGTTCTCAGAGATAAGTGTGTGTGAAAGCCGTTCTTCAACTAGCTCGTTTGGAACACAATGTTTCTCTTCAGTTGTAAAGTGCAATCCATACATATATATGGGGATTTACTTGCTCCAAGTCGGTGTTACAGGGAAAACGGCAGGAACTTCTAACCGGCATTAGGAAACAGACTGAGAAACCAGAGTAATAGTTTCTCCTGCAATCCTTTCCCTTTGTGCTAGATGAACGAACGTCTCTCCACATGCTCATTTCTCAGACATAAGTGTTTGTGAAAGCCGTCCTTCACTTAGCTTGTTGGGAACACAGAGTTACTTTTCAATTGCAAACTTCACTCCATACATTTATATGGGGAGGGACTCGCTCCAACTAGATTTTACAGTGAAAACTGCAGGAACTTCAAACCGGCACAAGGAAACACACTGAGAAACCAGAGTAAAAGTTTCTCCTGTAAACCGTTCCCTTTGGCTTGATGAACGAACGTCTCTCCACATGCTCAGTTCTCAGAGATAAGTGAGTGTGAAAGCCGTCCTTCACCTAGCTTGTTGGGAACAAAAAGTTTCTTTTCAGCTGCAAACGGCAATCCATACATATATATGGGGATGTACAAGCTCCAACTCGGTTTTACAGTCTAAACTGCAGGAACTTCAAACCGGCACTAGGAAACACACTGAAAATCCAGAGTAAAAGTTCTTCTTGCAACCCGTTCCCTTTGTGCTAGATGAATGAACGTCTCTACACTTGCTCAGTTCTGGGTGATAAGTGTGTGTGAAAGCCGTCCTTCACCTAGCTTGTTGGGTACACAAAGTTTGTTTTCAGTTGCAAAGTGGAATCCATACAAATATATGGGGAGTTACACGCTCGAACTCGGTTTTAAAATGAAAACTGCAGGAACTTCTAACCGGCATTAGGAAAAAGATTGAGAATCCAGTGTAAAAGTTTCTCCTACAAACAGTTCCTTTGTGCTAGATGAACGAACGTCTATCCACATGCTCAGTTCTGAGAGATATGTTTCTGTGAAAGCCGTCTTCACTTTGTTTGTTGGGAACACAAAGTTTCTTTTCAGTTGCAAACAGCACTCTATACATATATATTTGGAGGTAGTCGCTCCAAATCGATTTTACAGTGAAAACTGCAGGAACTTGAAAGCGTCACTAGGAAACAGACTGAGAAACCACAGTAAAATTTTCTCCTGCATCCCGTTCCCTTTGTGCTAGATAAACGAACATCTCTCCACATGCTCAGTTCTGGGTGATAAGTGTGTGTGAAAGCCGTCCTTCAAATAGCTTGTTGGGAAAACATAGATTCATATCATTTGAAATCTGCACTCCTTACATATGTATTGGGAGGTACTCGCTCCAAATCGGTTTTATAGTGAAAACTGCAGGAACATCCAACCAGCATTAGGAAACAGACTGAGAAACCAGAGTAAAAGTTTCTCCTGCAACCTCTTCCCTTTGTGCTAGATGAACGAACGTCTCTTCACATGCTCAGTTCTGAGAGAAAAGTGTGTGTGAAATCCGTACTTCACCTAGCTTGTTGGGAACACAAAGACTCTTTTCAGTTGCAAACGGCACTATATACATATATATGAGTAGGTACTAGCTCCAACTCGGTTTTACACTGAAAACTGCAGGAACTTATAACCAGCACTAGCAAACACACTGAGAAACCAGAGTAGAAGTTTCCCCTGCAAACCGTTCCCTTTGTGCTAGATGAACGAACGTCTCTCCACATGCTCAGTTCTGAGAGATAAGTGTGTTTGAAAGCCGTCCATCAACTTACTTGTTGGGAACACAGAGATTCTTTTCAGTTGCAAACTGCACTCTCTATATATATATGGGGAGGTACTAGCTACAACTCGACTTTACAGTGAAAATGCAGTAACTTCAAACCGGCATTAGGAAACACACTGAGAAACCAGAGTAAAATATCTCCAACAACACGTTCCCTTTGTGCTAGATTAACTGTCGTCTCTCCACATGCTCAGTTCTGAGAGATAAGTGTGTGTTAAAGCAGTCCTTCACCTAGCTTGTTAGGAACACAAAGTTCCTTTTCAGTTGCAAAGTGGAATCCATACATATATATGGGGAGTTACTCGCTCCAACTCGGATTTACAAGGAAAACTGCAGGAAATTCTAACCGGCATTAGGAAACAGACTGAGAAACCAGTGTAAATGTTTCTCCTGGAACCCGTTCCCTTTCGGCTAGATGAACGAAGTCTCTCCACATGCTCAGTTCTGAGAGAAAAGTGTGGGTGAAAGCCGCCCTTCACCTAGCTTGTTGGGAACACAAAGATTCTTTTCAGTTGCAAACGGCACTCCATACATATATATGGGGATGTACTCGCTCCAACACTGTTTTACAGTGAAAACTGCAGGAATTTCAAACCGGTACTAGGAAACACACTGAAAATCCAGAGTAAAAGTTCCTCCTGCAAACAGTTCCTTTTGTGCTAGATGAACCAACGTCTCTCCACATGCTCAGTTCTGAGAGATAAGTAAAGTTGAATGCCGTCCTTCACCTAGCTTGTTGGAAAAACAAAGTTTCTTTTCAGTTGCAAAGTGGAATCCATACATATATATGGGGTGTTACTCGTTCCAACTCGGTTTTACAGGGAAAACTGCAGGAACTTCTAACCGGCATTAGGAAACAGACTGAGAAACCAGAGTAAAATTTTCTCCTGCAACCCCTTCCCGTTGCGCTAGATGAACGAACGTGTCTCCACATGCTCATTTCTTAGAAATAAGTGTGTGTGAAAGCCGTCCTTCAACTTGCTTGATGGGAACACAGAGTTTCTTTTCAGTTGCAAAATGCACTGCAAACATATATACGTTATGTACTCGCTCCAACACGGTTTTACAGAGAAAACTGCAGGAAATTCAAACCGGCATTAGGAAACACACTGAGAAAACAGAGTAAAAGTTTCTTCTGCAACCCGTTCCCTTTGGCTTGATGAACGAATGTCTCTCCACATGCTCAGTTCTCAGAGATAAATGTGTGTGAAAGCCGTACTTCACCTAGCTTGTAGGGAACAAAAAGTTTCTTTTCAGTTGCAAAGTGTAATCCTTACATATATATGGGGATTTACTCGCTCCAAATCTGTTTTACAGGAAAACTGCAGGAACTTCAAACCGGCACTAGGAAACACACTGAAAATCCAGAGTAAATGTTTTTCCTGCAACCCGTTCCCTTTGTGGTAGATGAACGAACGTCTCTCCACATGCTCAGTTCTGAGATATAAGTGTGGTTGAATGCCGTTCTTCAACTTGCTTGTTGGAAACACAAAGTTTCTTTTCAGTTGCATATTGCACTCCATACATTTATATCGGAAGGGACTCGCTCCAACTAGATTTTACAGTGAAAACTGCAGTAATTTCATACCGGCACTAGAAAACACACTGAGAAACCAGAGTAAAAGTTTCTCCTGGAAACTGTACCTATTGTGCTACATGAACGAAGGTCTCTGCACATGCTCAATTCTGAGAGATAAGTGTGTGTGAAAGCCATCCTTCCCCTAGCTTGTTGGGAACACAAAATTTCTTTTCAGTTGCAGAATGCACTCCATTATTATATATGGGAAATACTCGCTCCAACTCGGTTTTACAGTGAAAACTGCAGCAATTTCAAACAGGCACTAGGAAACACACTGAGAAACCAGAGTAATAGTTTCTAATGCAAACACTTCCCTTTGTGTTAGATGAACGAACGTCCCTTCACATGCTCAGTTCTGAGAAATAAGTGTGTGTGAAAGCCGCCCTTCACCTAGCTTGTAGGTAACGGAAAGTATCATTTCATTTGCAAACTGCACTCCATAGATATATATGGGGAGGCACTCGCTCCAACACGGTTTTACAGTGAAAACTGCAGGAACTTCAAACCGGCCCTAGGAAACACACTGAGAAACCAGAGTAAAAGTTTCTCCTGCAAACTTTTCCCTTTGTGCTAGATTAAAGAACGTCTCTCCACATGCTCAGTTCTCAGAGATAAGTGTGTGTGAAAGCCGTCCTTCACATAGCTTGTAAGGAACAAAAAGTTTCTTTTCAGGTGCAAACTGCACTCCATACATATATATGGGTAGGAACACGCTCCAACACGGTTTTACAGTGAAAACTGCAGGAATATCAAACCGGCACTAGGAAACACACTGAGAAACCAGAGTAAAATTTCTCCTGCAAACCGTTCCATTGTGCTAGATGAGCGAACGTCTCTCCACATGCACAGTTCTCAGAGATAAGTGTGTGTGAAACCGTCCTTCACCTAGCTTGTAGGGAACATAAAGTTTATTTTCAGTTGCAAAGTGGTATACTAACATATATATGGGAATTTACTCGCTCCAACTCGGTTTTACAGGGAAAACTGCAGGAACATCTAACCGGCATTAGGAAACATACTGAGAAACCAGAGTAAAAGTTCTTCCTGCAAACCGTTCCCTTTGTGCTAGATGAACGAAAGTCTCTCCACATGCTCAGTTCTCAGAGTTAATTGTGTGTGAAAGCCGTCCTTCAACTAGCTTGTTGGGAATAAAAAGTTTCTTTTCAGTTGCAAAGTGGAATCCATACATATATATGGGGGGTTACTCGCTCCAACCCGATTTTACAGTGAAAACTGCAGGAACATGTAACCGGCATTAGGAAAAAGACTGAGAATCCAATGTAAATATTTCTCCTGCAAACCGTTCCTTTTGCTAGATGAACGAAAGTCTATCCACATGCTCAGTTCTGAGAGATAAGTGTGGATGAAAGCCGTCCTTCACCTAGCTTGTTGGGAACACAAAGTTTCTTTTCAGTTGCAAACGGCACTCCATACATATATATGGGGATGTACTCGTCCCAACTCGGTTTTACAGTGAAAACTGCAGGAATTTCAAAGCGGTACGAGGAAACACACTGAAAATCCAGAGTAAAAGTTCTTTCTGCAAACCGTTCCCTTTGTGCTAGATGAACGAACGTCTCTCCACATGCTCAGTTCTTAGAAATAAGTGTGTGTGAAAGCCGTCCTTCAACTTGCTTGATGGGAACACAGAGCTTCTTTTCAGTTGCCAAAGGCAATGCATAAATATATACGTTAGGTACTCGCTCCAACTCGGTTTTACAGTGAAAACTGCAGGAAATTCAAACCGGCACTAGGAAGCACACTGAGAAAACAGAGTAAAAGTTTCTCCTGCAAACCGTTCCATTTGTGCTAGATGAACGAACGTCTCTCCACATGCTCAGTTCTCAGAGATAAGTGTGTGTGAAAGCCGTCCTTCACCTAGCTTGTAGGGAACATAAAGTTTATTTTCAGTTGCAAAGTGGTATACTTACATATATATGGGAATTTACTCGCTCCAACTCGGTTTTAAAGGGAAAACTGCAGGAACATCTAACCGGCATTAGGAAACATACTGAGAAACCAGAGTAAATGTTCTTCCTGCAAACCGTTCCTTTTGTGCTAGATGAACGAAAGTCTCTCCACATGCTCAGTTCTCAGAGTTAAGTGTGTGTGAAAGCCGTCCTTCAACTAGCTTGTTGGGAACAAAAAGTTTCTTTTCAGTTGCAAAGTGGAATCCATACATATATATGGGGGGTTACTCGCTCCAACCCGATTTTACAGTGAAAACTGCAGGAACATGTAACCGGCATTAGGAAAAAGACTGAGAATCCAATGTAAATATTTCTCCTGCAAACCGTTCCCTTTTTACTAGATGAACGAAAGTCTATCCACATGCTCAGTTCTGAGAGATAAGTGTGGATGAAAGCCGTCCTTCACCTAGATTGTTGGGAACACAAAGTATCTTTTCAGTTGCAAACGGCACTCCATACATATATATGGGGATGTACTCGTCCCAACTCGGTTTAACTGTGAAAACTGCAGGAATTTCAAAGCGGTACGAGCAAACACACTGAAAATCCAGAGTAAAAGTTCTTTCTGCAAACCGTTCCCTTTGTGCTAGATGAACGAACATCTCTCCACATGCTCAGTTCTTAGAAATAAGTGTGTGTGAAAGCCGTCCTTCAACTTGCTTGTTGGGAACACAGAGTTTCTTTTCAGTTGCAAAAGGCAATGCATACATATATACGTTAGGTACTCGCTCCAACTTGATTTTACAGTGAAAGCTGCAGGAAATTCAAACCGGCACTAGGAAGCACACTGAGAAAACAGAGTAAAAGTTTCTCCTGCAACCCGTTCCCTTTGTGCTAGATGAATGAACGTCTCTCCACATGCTCTGTTCTGAGAGATATGTGTGTGTGCAAGCCGACCTTCACCTAGCTTGTTGGGAACACAGAGTTACTTTTCAGTTGCAAACTGCACTCCATACATATATATGGGGAGGGACTCGCTCCAACAAGATTTTACAGTGAAAACTGCTGGAACTTCAAACCGGCACTAGGAAACACACTGAGATACCAGAGTAAAAGTTTCTCCTGTAAACCGTTCCCATTGTGCTAGTTGAACGAACGTCTATCCACATGCTCAGTTCTGAGAGATAATTTTGTGTGAAAACCGTTCTTCACCAAGCTTGTTGGGAACAAAAAGTATCTTTTCAGTTGCAAAATGCACTCCATACATATATATGGGGAGGTACTCGCTCCAACTCGGTTTTACAGTGAAAACTGCAGGAATTTCAAACCGGCACTAGGAAACACTCTGAGAAACCAGAGTAAAAATTTCTCCTGCAAACTGATCCCTTTGTTCTAGATGAACGAAAGTCACTCCACATGTTCAGTTCTCAGAGAAAAGTGTGTGTGAAAGCCGTCCTTCAACTAGCATGTTGGGAACACAAAGTTTCTTTTCAGTTGCAAAGTAGAATCCATACATATATATGGGGAGTTACTCGATCCAACTCGGTTTTACATTGAAAACTGCAGGAATTCTAACCGGCATTAGGAAAAAGACTGAGAATCCAGATTAAAATTTTCTCCTGCAAACCGTTCCTTTTGTGCTAGATGAACGAATGTCTGTCCAAATGCTCATTTGTCAGACATAGGTGTGTTAATACCGTCCTTCCTCTAGCTTGTTGGGAACACAAAGTTTCTTTTCAGTTGCAAACTGCACTCCATACATTTATATGGGGAGTTACTAGATCCAACTCGGTTTTACAGTGAAAATGCAGTAACTTCAAACCGGCACTAGGAAACACACTGAGAAACCAGAGTAAAAGTTTCTCCTGCAAACAGTTCCCTTTGTGCTAGATGAACGAACGTCTCTCCACATGCTCATTTCTCAGAGATAAGTGTTAGTGAAAGCCGTCCTTCACCTAGCTCGTTGGGAACACAATGTTTCTCTTCAGT
The DNA here is from genome assembly GCF_036321535.1 of Camelus dromedarius. NCBI lineage: Eukaryota > Metazoa > Chordata > Mammalia > Artiodactyla > Camelidae > Camelus > Camelus dromedarius. The sequence goes on along the minus strand of NC_087451.1, from coordinate 2,350,323 downwards.
TGTAAAGTGTAATCCATACATATATATGGGGAGTTACTTGCTCCAACTCGGTTTTACAGGGAAAACTGCAGGAACTTCTAACCGGCATTAGGAAACAGACTGAGAAACCAGAGTAAAAGTTTCTCCTGTAAACCGTTCCCTTTGTGCTAGATGAACGAACGTCTCTCCACATGCTCAGTTCTGAGAGATATGTTTCTGTGAAAGCCGTCTTCACTTTGCTTGTTGGGAACACAAAGTTTCTTTTCAGTTGCAAACAGCACTCTATACATATATATCTGGAGGTAGTCGCTCCAAATCAATTTTACAGTGAAAACTGCAGGAACTTCAAACCGTCACTAGGAAACAGACTGAGAAACCACAGTAAAATTTTCTCCTGCATTCCGTTCCCTTTGTGCTAAATAAACGAACATCTCTCCACATGCTCAGTTCTGTGTGATAAGTGTGTGTGAAAGCCGTATTTCAACTACCTTGTTGGGAAAGCAAAGTTTCATATCATTTGAAAACTGCACTCCTTACATATGTATTGGGAGGTACTCGCTCCAAATCGGTTTTATAGTGAAAAATGCAGGAACATCCAACCGGCATTAGGAAACAGACTGAGAAACCAGAGTAAAAGTTTCTCCTGCAACCTCTTCCCTTTTTGCTAAATGAACGAACGTCTCTCCACATGCTCAGTTCTGAGAGATAAGTGTGTTTGAAAGCCGTCCATCAACTAGCTTGTTGGGAACACAGAGTTTCTTTTCAGTTGCAAACTGCTCTCTCTCTATATATATGGGGAGGTACTAGCTACAACTCCGTTTTACAGTGAAAATGCAGTAACTTCAAACCGGCACTAGGAAACACACTGAGAAACCAGAGTAAAATATCTCCTACAACACGTTCCCTTTGTGCTAGATTAACTGTCATCTCTCCACATGCTCAGTTCTGAGAGATATGTGTGTGTTAAAGCCGTCCTTCACCTAGCTTGTTGGGAACACAAAGTCTCTTTTCAGTTGCAAACGGCACTCCATACATATATATGGGGATGTACAAGCTCCAACTCAGGTTTACAGAGAAAACTGCCGGAAATTCAAACCGGCACTAGGAAACACACTGAGAAAACAGAGTAAAAGTTTCTCCTGCAATCCGTTCCCTTTGTGCTAGATGAACGAAAGTCTCTCTACATGCTCTGTTCTGAGATATATGTGTGTGTGCAAGCCGAACTTCACCTAGCTTGTTGGGAACACAGAGTTTCTTTTCAGTTGCAAACTGCAATGCATACATATATATGGGGAGGTACTGGCTCCAACTCGGTTTTACAGTGAATACTGCAGGAACTTCATACCGGCATTAGGAAAATGACTGAGAATTTAGAATAAAGTTTCTCCTGCAACCGGTTCCCTATGTGCTAGATGAACGAACTTCTATCCACATGCTCAGTTCAGAGAGATAAGAGTGTGTGAAAGCCGTTCTTCACCTATCTTGTTGGGAACACAGAGTTTCTTTTCAGTTGCAAAGTGGAATCCTTACATATATATGGGGATTTACTCGCTCCAAATTGATTTTACAGGAAAACTGCAGGAACTTCTAACTGGCATTAGGAAACAGACTGAGAAACCAGAGTAAATATTTTTCCTGCAACCCGTTCCATTTGTGCTAGATGAACGAACGTCTCTCCACATGCTCAATTCTGAGAGATATGTGTGTGTGAAAGCCGTCCTTCACCTAGCTTGTTGGGAACAAAAAGTTCTTTTCAGTTGCAAACGGCACTCCATACATATATATGGGAAAGTACTCGCTCCAAATAGGTTTTACAGTGAAAACTGCAGGAACTTCAAACAGGCACTAGGAAACACACTGAGAAACCAGAGTAAAAGTTTCTAATGCAAACAGTTCCCTTTGTGTTAGATAAACGAAAGTCTCTCCACATGCTCAGTTCTGAGAAATAAGTGTGTGTGAAAGCCGCACTTCACTTATCTTGTAGGGAACACAAAGTTTCTTTTCAGTTGCAAACTGCACTCCATAAATATATATGGGAAGGTACACGCTCCAACTCGGTTTTACAGTGAAAACTGCAGGAAATTCAAACCGGCACTAGGAAACAGACTGAGAAACCAGAGTAAAAGTTCCTCCTGCAAACCTTTCCCTTTGTGCTAGATGAATGAAAGTTTCTCCACATGCTCTGTTCTCAGAGATAATTGAGTGTGAATGTCGTCCTTCACCAAGGTTGTTGGGAACACAAAATTTCTTTTCAGTTGCTAAGTTGAATCCATCTATATATATGGGGAGTTACTCGCTCCAACTCGATTTTACAGGGAAAACTTCAGGATCATCTAACTGGCATTAGGAAAAAAACTGAGAATCCAGAGAAAAGTTTCTCCTGCAAACCGTTCTCTTTGTGCTAGATGAACGAAAGTCTCTCCACATGCTCAGTTCTCAGAGTTAAGTGTGTGTGAAAGCCGTCCTTCAACTAGCTTGTTGGGAACAAAAAGTTTCTTTTCAGTTGCAAAGTGGAATCCATATATAAATATGGGGGGTTACTCGCTCCAACCCGATTTTACAGTGAAAACTGCAGGAACATGTAACCGGCATTAGGAAAAAGACTGAGAATCCAATGTAAATATTTCTCCTGCAAACCGTTCCCTTTTTGTTAGATGAACGAAATTCTATCCACATGCTCAGTTCTGAGAGATAAGTGTGGATGAAAGCCGTCCTTCACCTAGCTTGTTGGGAACACAAAGTTTCTTTTCAGTTGCAAACGGCACTCCATACATATATATGGGGATGTACTCGTCCCAACTCGGTTTTACAGTGAAAACTGCAGGAATTTCAAAGCGGTACGAGGAAACACACTGAAAATCCAGAGTAAAAGTTCTTTCTGCAAACCGTTCCCTTTGTGCTAGATGAACGAACGTCTCTCCACATGCTCAGTTCTTAGAAATAAGTGTGTGTGAAAGCCGTCCTTCAACTTGCTTGATGGGAACACAGAGCTTCTTTTCAGTTGCCAAAGGCAATGCATAAATATATACGTTAGGTACTCGCTCCAACTCGGTTTTACAGTGAAAACTGCAGGAAATTCAAACCGGCACTAGGAAGCACACTGAGAAAACAGAGTAAAAGTTTCTCCTGCAAACCGTTCCATTGTGCTAGATGAGCGAACGTCTCTCCACATGCTCAGTTCTCAGAGATAAGTGTGTGTGAAAGCCGTCCTTCACCTAGCTTGTAGGGAACATAAAGTTTATTTTCAGTTGCAAAGTGGTATACTTACATATATATGGGAATTTACTCGCTCCAACTCGGTTTTACAGGGAAAACTGCAGGAACATCTAACCGGCATTAGGAAACATACTGAGAAAACAGAGTAAAAGTTCTTCCTGCAAACCGTTCCTTTTGTGCTAGATGAACGAAAGTCTCTCCACATGCTCAGTTCTCAGATTTAAGTGTGTGTGAAAGCCGTCCTTCAAATAGCTTGTTGGGAACAAAAAGTTTCTTTTCAGTTGCAAAGTGGAATCCATACATATATATGGGGGGTTACTCGCTCCAACCCGATTTTACAGTGAAAACAGCAGGAACATGTAACCGGCATTAGGAAAAAGACTGAGAATCCAATGTAAATATTTCTCCTGCAAACCGTTCCCTTTTTGCTAGATGAACGAAAGTCTATCCACATGCTCAGTTCTGAGAGATAAGTGTGGATGAAAGCCGTCCTTCACCTAGCTTGTTGGGAACACAAAGTTTCTTTTCATTTGCAAACGGCACTCCATACATATATATGGGGATGTACTCGTCCCAACTCGGTTTAACAGTGAAAACTGCAGGAATTTCAAAGCGGTACGAGCAAACACACTGAAAATCCAGAGTAAAAGTTCTTTCTGCAAACCGTTCCCTTTGTGCTAGATGAACGAACGTCTCTCCACATGCTCAGATCTTAGAAATAAGTGTGTGTGAAAGCCGTCCTTCAACTTGCTTGATGGGAACACAGAGTTTCTTTCCAGTTGCAAAAGGCAATGCATAAATATATACGTTAGGTACTCGCTCCAACTCGATTTTACAGTGAAAGCTGCAGGAAATTCAAACCGGCACTAGGAAGCACACTGAGAAAACAGAGTAAAAGTTTCTCCTGCAACCCGTTCCCTTTTTGCTAGATGAATGAACGTCTCTCCACATGCTCTGTTCTGAGAGATATGTGTGTGTGCAAGCCGACCTTCACCTAGCTTGTTGGGAACACAGAGTTACTTTTCAGTTGCAAACTGCACTCCATACATATATATGGGGAGGGACTCGCTCCAACAAGATTTTACAGTGAAAACTGCTGGAACTTCAAACCGGCACTAGGAAACACACTGAGATACCAGAGTAAAAGTTTCTCCTGTAAACCGTTCCCATTGTGCTAGTTGAACGAACGTCTATCCACATGCTCAGTTCTGAGGGATAATTTTGTGTGAAAACCGTTCTTCACCAAGCTTGTTGGGAACAAAAAGTATCTTTTCAGTTGCAAAATGCACTCCATACATATATATCTGAAGGTAGTCGCTCCAAATCAATTTTACAGTGAAAACTGCAGGAACTTCAAACCGTCACTAGGAAACAGACTGAGAAACCACAGTAAAATTTTCTCCTGCATCCCGTTCCCTTTGTGCTAAATAAACGAACATCTCTCCACATGCTCAGTTCTGTGTGATAAGTGTGTGTGAAAGCTGTCCTTCAACTAGCTTGTTGGGAAAGCAAAGTTTCATATCATTTGAAAACTGCACTCCTTACATATGTATTGGGAGGTACTCGCTCCAAATCGGTTTTATAGTGAAAAATGCAGGAACATCCAACCGGCATTAGGAAACAGACTGAGAAACCAGAGAAAAAGTTTCTCCTGCAACCTCTTCCCTTTTTGCTAAATGAACGAACGTCTCTCCACATGCTCAGTTCTCAGAGATAAATGTGTGTGAAAGCCGCCCTTCACCTAGCTTGTTGGGATCAAAAAGTTTCTTTTCAGTTGCAAACTGCACTGCCTACATATATATGGGGAGGTACTCGCTCCAACTGGGTTTTACAGTGAAAACTGCAGGAACCTCAAACCGGCACTAGGAAACACACTGAGAAACCAGAGTAAAAGTTTCTCCTGCAAACCATTCCCTTTGTGCTAGATGAACGAACGTCTCTCCACATGCTCAGTTCTGAGAGATAAGTGTGTTTGAAAGCCGTCCATCAACTAGCTTGTTGGGAACACAGAGTTTCTTTTCAGTTGCAAACTGCACTCTCTCTATATATATGGGGAGGTACTAGCTACAACTCGGTTTTACAGTGAAAATGCAGTAACTTCAAACCGGCACTAGGAAACACACTGAGAAACCAGAGTAAAATATCTCCTACAACACGTTCCCTTTGTGCTAGATTAACTGTCATCTCTCCACATGCTCAGTTCTGAGAGATATGTGTGTGTTAAAGCCGTCCTTCACCTAGCTTGTTGGGAACACAAAGTTTCTTTTCAGTTGCAAACGGCACTCCATACATATATATGGGGATGTAGAAGCTCCAACTCAGTTTTACAGAGAAAACTGCCGGAAATTCAAACCGGCACTAGGAAACACACTGAGAAAACAGAGTAAAAGTTTCTCCTGCAACCCGTTCCCTTTGTGCTAGATGAACGAAAGTCTCTCTACATGCTCTGTTCTGAGATATATGTGTGTGTGCAAGCCGAACTTCACCTAGCTTGTTGGGAACACAGAGTTTCTTTTCAGTTGCAAACTGCAATGCATACATATATATGGGGTGGTACTGGCTCCAACTCGGTTTTACAGTGAATACTGCAGGAACTTCATACCGGCATTAGGAAAATGACTGAGAATTTAGAATAAAGTTTCTCCTGCAACCGGTTCCCTATGTGCTAGATGAACGAACTTCTATCCACATGCTCAGTTCAGAGAGATAAGGGTGTGTGAAAGCCGTTCTTCACCTATCTTGTTGGGAACACAGAGTTTCTTTTCAGTTGCAAAGTGGAATCCTTACATATATATGGGGATTTACTCGCTCCAAATTGATTTTACAGGAAAACTGCAGGAACTTCTAACTGGCATTAGGAAACAGACTGAGAAACCAGAGTAAATGTTTTTCCTGCAACCCGTTCCATTTGTGCTAGATGAACGAACGTCTCTGCACATGCTCAATTCTGAGAGATATGTGTGTGTGAAAGCCGTCCTTCACCTAGCTTGTTGGGAACACAAAGTTCTTTTCAGTTGCAAATGGCACTCCATACATATATATGGGAAAGAACTCGCTCCAACTCGGTTTTACAGTGAAAACTGCAGGAACTTCAAACAGGCACTAGGAAACACACTGAGAAACCAGAGTAAAAGTTTCTAATGCAAACAGTTCCCTTTGTGTTAGATAAACGAAAGTCTCTCCACATGCTCAGTTCTGAGAAATAAGTGTGTGTGAAAGCCGCCCTTCACTTATCTTGTAGGGAACACAAAGTTTCTTTTCAGTTGCAAACTGCACTCCATAAATATATATGGGAAGGTACACGCTCCAACTCATTTTTACAGTGAAAACTGCAGGAACTTCAAACCGGCACTAGGAAACAGACTGAGAAACCAGAGTAAAAGTTCCTCCTGCAAACCGTTCCCTTTGTGCTAGATGAATGAAAGTTTCTCCACATGCTCTGTTCTCAGAGATAATTGAGTGTGAATGTCGTCCTTCACCAAGGTTGTTGGGAACACAAAATTTCTTTTCAGTTGCTAAGTTGAATCCATCTATATATATGGGGAGTTACTTGCTCCAACTCGATTTTACAGTGAAAACTGCAGGAACATGTAACCGGCATTAGGAAAAAGACTGAGAATCCAGAGTAAATGTTTCTCCTGCAAACCGTTCCCTTTGTGCTAGATGAACGAAAGTCTATTCTCATGCTCAGTTCTGAGAGATAAGTGTGGGTGAAAGCAGTCCTTCACCTAGCTTGTTGGGAACACAAAGTTTCTTTTCAGTTGCAAAGTGGAATCCATACATATATATGGGAGGTTAGTCGCTCCAACTCGGTTTTACAGTGAAAAATGCAGGAACATGTAACCGGCATTAGGAAAAAGACTGAGAATCCAGAGTAAATGTTTCTCCTGCAAACCGTTCCCTTTGTGCTAGATGAACGAAAGTCTATTCTCATGCTCAGTTCTGAGAGATAAGTGTGGGTGAAAGCAGTCCTTCACCTAGCTTGTTGGGAACACAAAGATTCTTTTCATTTGCAAAGTGGAATCCATACATATATATGGGAGGTTAGTCGCTCCAAATCGGTTTTACAGGGAAAACTGCAGGAACTTCTAAACGGCATTAGGAAACAGACGGAGACACCAGAGTAAAATTTTCTCCTGCAACCCCTTCCCATTGTGCTAGATGAACGAACGTCTCTCCACATGCTCAGTTCTTAGAAATAAGTGTGTGTGAAAGCCGTCCTTCAACTTGCTTGATGGGAACACAGAGTTTCTTTTCAGTTGCATAATGCAATGCATACATATATACGTTAGGTAATCGCTCCAACTCGATTTTACAGTGAAAACTGCAGGAAATTCAAACCGGCACTAGGAAACACACTGAGAAAACAGAGTAAAAGTTTCTCCTGCAAACCCTTCCCATTGTGCTAGATGAACGAACGTCTCTCCACATGCTTTGTTCTGAGACATATGTGTGTGTTCAAGCCGACCTTCACCAGGCTTGTTGGGAACACAGAGTTTCTTTTCAGTTGCAAAGTGCACTGCATACATATATAAGGGGAGGTACTGGCTCCAACTCGGTTTTACAGTGAAAACTGCAGGAACTTCATACCGGCATTAGGAAAAATACTGAGAATTTAGAATAAAGTTTCTCCTGCAACCCGTTCCCTATGTGCTAGATGAACGAAAGTCTATCCACATGCTCAGTTCTGAGAGATAAGTGTGTGTGAAAGCCGTTCTTCACCTAGCTTGTTGGGAACACAGAGTTTCTTTTCATTTGCAATCGGCACTCCATACAATTATATGGGTAGGTACTCGCTCAAACATGTTTTTTCAGTGAAATCTAGGAACTTCTAAACGGCATTAGGAAACAGACTTAGAAACCACAGTAAATGTTTCTCCTGCAACCCGTTCCCTATGTGCTAGATGAACGAAAGTCTATCCACATGCTCAGTTCTGAGAGATAAGTGTGTGTGAAAGCCGTTCTTCACCTAGCTTGTTGGGAACACAGAGTTTCTTTTCATTTGCAATCGGCACTCCATACAATTATATGGGTAGGTACTCGCTCAAACATGTTTTTTCAGTGAAATCTAGGAACTTCTAAACGGCATTAGGAAACAGACTTAGAAACCACAGTAAATGTTTCTCCTGCAACCCGTTCCCTTTGTGCTAGATGAACGAACGTCTCTCCACATGATCAGTTCTGAGAAATATGTGTGTGTGAAAGCCGTCCTTAACCTAGCTTGTTGGGAACACAATGTTTCTTTTCAGTTGCAAAGTGGAATCCATATATATATATGGGGAATTACTCGCTCCAAATCTGTTTTACAGTGAAAACTGCAGGAACATGTAACCGGCATTAGGAAAAAGACTGAGAATCCAGAGTAAATGTTTCTCCTGCAAACCGTTCCCTTTGTGCTAGTTGAATGAAAGACTATTCTCATGCTCAGTTCTGAGAGATAAGTGTGGGTGAAAGCAGTCCTTCACCTAGCTTGTTGGGAACACAAAGTTTCTTTTCTGTTGCAAACTGCACTCCATACATATATATGGGGATTTACGCGCTCCAACTCGGTTTTACAGGGAAAACTGCAGGAACTTCTAAACGGCATTAGGAAACAGACGGAGACACCAGAGTAAAATTTTCTCCTGCAACCCCTTCCCATTGTGCTAGATGAACAAACGTCTCTCCACATGCTCAGTTCTTAGAAATAAGTGTGTGTGAAAGCCGTCCTTCAACTTGCTTGATGGGAACACAGAGTTTCTTTTCAGTTGCAAAATGCAATGCATACATATATACGTTAGGTAATCGCTCCAACTCGATTTTACAGTGAAATCTGCAGGAAATTCAAACCGGCACTAGGAAACACACTGAGAAAACAGAGTAAAAGTTTCTCCTGCAACCCCTTCCCATTGTGCTAGATGAACGAACGTCTCTCCACATGCTTTGTTCTGAGACATATGTGTGTGTTCAAGCCGACCTTCACCAGGCTTGTTGGGAACGCAGAGTTTCTTTTCAGTTGCAAAGTGCACTGCATACATATATAAGGGGAGGTACTGGCTCCAACTCGGTTTTACAGTGAAAACTGCAGGAACTTCATACCGGCATTAGGAAAAATACTGAGAATTTAGAATAAAGTTTCTCCTGCAACCCGTTCCCTATGTGCTAGATGAACGAAAGTCTATCCACATGCTCAGTTCTGAGAGATAAGTGTGTGTGAAAGCCGTTCTTCACCTAGCTTGTTGGGAACACAGAGTTTCTTTTCATTTGCAATCGGCACTCCATACAATTATATGGGTAGGTACTCGCTCAAACATGTTTTTATAGTGAAGTCTAGGAACTTCTAACCGGCATTAGGAAACAGACTTAGAAACCACAGTAAAAGTTTCTCCTGCAACCAGTTCCCTTTGTGCTAGATGAACGAACGTCTCTCCACATGATCAGTTCTGAGAGAAATGTGTGTGTGAAAGCCGTCCTTCACCTAGCTTGTTGGGAACACAATGTTTCTTTTCAGTTGCAAAGTGGAATCCATATATATATATGGGGAGTTACTCTCTCCAACTCGGTTTTACAGTGAAAAATGCAGGAATATCTAACCGGCATCAGGAAAAAACTGACAATCCAGAGTAAAAGTTTCTAATGCAACCAGTTCCCTTTGTGTTAGATGAACGAACGTCTCTGCACATGCTCAGTTCTGAGAGATAATTTTGTGTGAAAACCGTTCTTCACCAAGCTTGTTGGGAACACAAATTTTCTTTCCTGTTGCAAACTGCACTCCATACATATATATGGGGAGGTACTCGCTCCAACTCGGTTTTATAGTAAAAATTGCAGGAATTTCAAACCGGCACTAGGAAACACTCTGAGAAACCAGAGTAAATGTTTCTCCTGCAAACCGTTCCTTTGTGCTAGATGAACGAACGTCTCTCCACATGCTCTGTTCTGAGAGATATGTGTGTGTTCTAGCCGACCTTCACCAGGCTTGTTGGGAACACAGAGTTTCTTTTCAGTTGCAAAGTGCACTGCATACATATATATGGGGAGGTACTGGCTCCAACTCGGTTTTACAGTGAAAACTGCAGGAACTTCATACCGGCATTAGGAAAAATACTGAGAATTTAGAATAAAGTTTCTACTGCAACCCGTTCCCTATGTGCTAGATGAACGAACGTCTATCCACATGCTCAGTTCTGAGAGATAAGTGTGTGTGAAAGCCGTTCTTCACCTAGCTTGTTGGGAACACAGAGTTTCTTTTCAGTTGCAATCGGCACTCCATACATTTATATGGGTAGGTACTCGCTCAAACATGATTTTACAGTGAAATCTGCAGGAACTTCTAACCGGCATTAGGAAAAAGACTGAGAATCCAGAGTAAATGCTTCTCCTGCAAACCGTTCCCTTTGTGCTTGATGAACGAAAGTCTATCCTCATGCTCAGTTCTGAGAGGTAAGTGTGGGTGAAAGCCGTACTTCACCTAGCTTGTTGGGAACACAAAGTTTCTTTTCAGTTGCAAAGTGGAATCCATACATATATATGGGGATTTACTCGTCCCAACTCGGTTTTACAGTGAAAACTGCAGGAATTTCAAAGCGGTACGAGGAAACACACTGAAAATCAAGAGTAAAAGTTCTTTCTGCAAACCGTTCCCTTTGTGCTAGATGAACGAACGTCTCTCCACATGCTCAGTTCTTAGAAATAAGTGTGTGTGAAAGCCGTCCTTCAACTTGCTTGATGGGAACACAGAGCTTCTTTTCAGTTGCAAAAGGCAATGCATAAATATATACGTTAGGTACTCGCTCCAACTCGGTTTTACAGTGAAAACTGCAGGAAATTCAAACCGTCACTAGGAAGCACACTGAGAAAACAGAGTAAAAGTTTCTCCTGCAAACCGTTCCATTGTGCTAGATGAGCGAACGTCTCTCCACATGCTCAGTTCTCAGAGATAAGTGTGTGTGAAAGCCGTCCTTCACCTAGCTTGTAGGGAACATAAAGTTTATTTTCAGTTGCAAAGTGGTATACTTACATATATATGGGAATTTACTCGCTCCAACTCGGTTTTATAGGGAAAACTGCAGGAACATCTAACCGGCATTAGGAAACATACTGAGAAACCAGAGTAAAAGTTCTTCCTGCAAACCGTTCCTTTTGTTCTAGATGAACGAAAGTCTCTCCACATGCTCAGTTCTCAGAGTTAAGTGTGTGTGAAAGCCGTCCTTCAACTAGCATGTTGGGAACAAAAAGTTTCTTTTCAGTTGCAAAGTGGAATCCATACATATATATGGGGGGTTACTCGCTCCAACCCGATTTTACAGTGAAAAATGCAGGAACATATAACCGGCATTAGGAAAAAGACTGAGAATCCAATGTAAATATTTCTCCTGCAACCCGTTCCCTTTGTGCTAGATGAATGAACGTCTCTCCACATGCTCTGTTCTGAGAGATATGTGTGTGTGCAAGCCGACCTTCACCTAGCTTGTTGGGAACACAGAGTTACTTTTCAGTTGCAAACTGCAATCCATACATATATATGGGGAGGGACTCGCTCCAACAAGATTTTACAGTGAAAACTGCTGGAACTTCAAACCGGCACTAGGAAACACACTGAGATACCAGAGTAAAAGTTTCTCCTGTAAACCGTTCCCATTGTGCTAGTTGAACGAACGTCTATCCACATGCTCAGTTCTGAGAGATAATTTTGTGTGAAAACCGTTCTTCACCAAGCTTGTTGGGAACAAAAAGTATCTTTTCAGTTGCAAAATGCACTCCATACATATATATGGGGAGGTACTCGCTCCAACTCGGTTTTACAGTGAAAACTGCAGGAATTTCAAACCGGCACTAGGAAACACTCTGAGAAACCAGAGTAAAAGTTTCTCCTGCAAACTGATCCCTTTGTTCTAGATGAACGAAAGTCACTCCACATGCTCAGTTCTCAGAGAAAAGTGTGTGTGAAAGCCGTCCTTCAACTAGCATGTTGGGAACACAAAGTTAATTTTCAGTTACAAAGTAGAATCCATACATATATATGGGGAGTTACTCGATCCAACTCGGTTTTACATTGAAAACTGCAGGAATTCTAACCGGCATTAGGAAAAAGACTGAGAATCCAGAGTAAAATGTTCTCCTGCAAACCGTTCCTTTTGTGCTAGATGAACGAATGTCTGTCCAAATGCTCATTTGTCAGACATAGGTGTGTTAATACCGTCCTTCCTCTAGCTTGTTGGGAACACAAAGTTTCTTTTCAGTTGCAAACTGCACTCCATACATATATATGTGGAGTTAATAGATCCAACTCGGTTTTACAGTGAAAAATGCAGGAAATTCAAATCGGCACAAGGAAACACACTGAGAAACCAGAGTAAAAGTTTCTCCTGCAAACAGTTCCCTTTGTGCTAGATGAACGAACGTCTATCCACATGCTCATTTCTCAGAGATAAGTGTTAGTGAAAGCCGTCCTTCACCTAGCTCGTTGGGAACACAATGTTTCTCTTCAGATGTAAAGTGTAATCCATACATATATATGGGGAGTTACTTGCTCCAACTCGGTTTTACAGGGAAAACTGAAGGAACTTCTAACCGGCATTAGGAAACAGACTGAGAAACCAGAGTAAAAGTTTCTCCTGTAAACCGTTCCCTTTGTGCTAGATGAACGAACGTCTCTCCACATGCTCAGTTCTGAGAGATATGTTTCTGTGAAAGCCGTCTTCACTTTGCTTGTTGGGAACACAAAGTTTCTTTTCAGTTGCAAACAGCACTCTGTACATATATATCTGGAGGTAGTCGCTCCAAATCAATTTTACAGTGAAAACTGCAGGAACTTCAAACCGTCACTAGGAAACAGACTGAGAAACCACAGTAAAATTTTCTCCTGCATCCCGTTCCATTTGTGCTAAATAAACGAACATCTCTCCACATGCTCAGTTCTGTGTGATAAGTGTGTGTGAAAGCCGTCCTTCAACTAGCTTGTTGGGAAAGCAAAGTTTCATATCATTTGAAAACTGCACTCCTTACATGTGTATTGGGAGGTACCCGCTCCAAATCGGTTTTATAGTGAAAAATGCAGGAACATCCAACCGGCATTAGGAAACAGACTGAGAAACCAGAGTAAAAGTTTCTCCTGCAACCTCTTCCATTTTTGCTAAATGAACGAACGTCTCTCCACATGCTCAGTTCTCAGAGATAAATGTGTGTGAAGGCCGCCCTTCACCTAGCTTGTTGGGAACAAAAAGTTTCTTTTCAGTTGCAAACTGCACTGCCTAAATATATATGGGGAGGTACTCGCTCCAACTGGGTTTTACAGTGAAAACTGCAGGAACCTCAAACCGGCACTAGGAAACACACTGAGAAACCAGAGTAAAAGTTTCTCCTGCAAACCATTCCCTTTGTGCTAGATGAACGAACGTCTCTTCACATGCTCAGTTCTGAGAGAAATGTGTGTGTGAAATCCGTACTTCACCTAGCTTGTTGGGAACACAAAGACTCTTTTCAGTTGCAAACGGCACTATATATATATATATGGGTAGGTACTAGCTCCAACTCGGTTTTACACTGAAAACTGCACGAACTTATAACCAGCACTAGGAAACACACTGAGACACCAGAGTAGAAGTTTCCCCTGCAACCCGTTACCTTTGTGCTAGATGAACGAACGTCTCTCCACATGCTCAGTTCTGAGAGATAAGTGTGTTTGAAAGCCGTCCATCAACCAGCTTGTTGGGAACACAGAGTTTCTTTTCAGTTGAAAACTGCACTCTCTCTATATATATGGGGAGGTACTAGCTACAACTCGGTTTTACAGTGAAAATGCAGTAACTTCAAACTGGCACTAGGAAACACACTGAGAAACCAGAGTAAAATATCTCCTACAACACGTTCCCTTTGTGCTAGATTAACTGTCATCTCTCCACATGCTCAGTTCTGGGAGATATGTGTGTTTTAAAGCCGTCCTTCACCTAGCTTGTTGGGAACACAAAGTTTCTTTTCAGTTGCAAACGGCACTCCATACATATATATGGGGATGTACAAGCTCCAACTCAGTTTTACAGAGAAAACTGCCGGAAATTCAAACCGGCACTAGGAAACACACTGAGAAAACAGAGTAAAAGTTTCTCCTGCAACCAGTTCACTTTGTGCTAGATGAACGAAAGTTTTTCTACATGCTCTGTTCTGAGATATATGTGTGTGTGCAAGCCGAACTTCACCTAGCTTGTTGGGAACACAGAGTTTCTTTTCAGTTGCAAACTGCAATGCATACATATATATGTTGTGGTACTGGCTCCAACTCGGTTTTACAGTGAATACTGCAGGAACTTCATACCGGCATTAGGAAAATGACTGAGAATTTAGAATAAAGTTTCTCCTGCAACCGGTTCCCTATGTGCTAGATGAACGAACTTCTATCCACATGCTCAGTTCAGAGAGATAAGAGTGTGTGAAAGCCGTTCTTCACCTATCTTGTTGGGAACACAGAGTTTCTTTTCAGTTGCAAAGTGGAATCCTTACATATATATGGGGATTTACTCGCTCCAAATTGATTATACAGGAAAACTGCAGGAACTTCTAACTGGCATTAGGAAACAGACTGAGAAACCAGAGTAAATGTTTTTCCTGCAACCCGTTCCATTTGTGCTAGATGAACGAACGTCTCTCCACATGCTCAATTCTGAGAGATATGTGTGTGTGAAAGCCGTCCTTCACCTAGCTTGTTGGGAACACAAAGTTCTTTTCAGTTGCAAACGGCACTCCATACATATATATGGGAAAGTACTCGCTCCAACTCGGTTTTACAGTGAAAACTGCAGGAACTTCAAACAGGCACTAGGAAACACACTGAGAAACCAGAGTAAAAGTTTCTAATGCAAACAGTTCCCTTTGTGTTAGATAAACGAAAGTCTCTCCACATGCTCAGTTCTGAGAAATAAGTGTGTGTGAAAGCCGCACTTCACTTATCTTGTAGGGAACACAAAGTTTCTTTTCAGTTGCAAACTGCACTCCATAAATATATATGGGAAGGTACACGCTCCAACTCGGTTTTACAGTGAAAACTGCAGGAACTTCAAACCGGCACTAGGAAACAGACTGAGAAACCAGAGTAATAGTTCCTCCTGCAAACCGTTCCCTTTGTGCTAGATGAATGAAAGTTTCTCCACATGCTCTGTTCTCAGAGATAATTGAGTGTGAATGCCGTCCTTCACCAAGGTTGTTGGGAACACAAAATTTCTTTTCAGTTGCTAAGTTGAATCCATCTATATATATGGGGAGTTACTCGTTCCAGCTCGATTTTACAGGGAAAACTTCAGGATCATCTAACTGGCATTAGGAAAAAAACTGAGAATCCAGAGAAAAGTTTCTCCTGCAAACCGTTCTCTTTGTGCTAGATGAACGAACGTCTATCCACATGCTCACTTTTGAGAGATAAGTTTGTGTGAAAGCCGTCCTTCAACTAGCTTGTTGGGAACACAAAGTTTCTTTTTGATGCAAACTGCACTACATACATATATATGTGGAGGTACTCGCTCCAACTCGGTTTTACAGTGAAAACTGCAGGAACTTCAAACCGGCACTAGGAAACACACTGAGAAACCAGAGTAAAAGTTTCTCCTGCAACCCGTTCCATTTGTGCTAGATGAACGAAAGTCTCTCCACATGCTCTGTTCTGAGATATATGTGTGAGTGCAAGCCGAACTTCACCTAGCTTGTTGGGAACACAGAGTTTCTTTTCTGTTGCAAACTGCACTGCATACATATATATGGGGAGGTACTGGCTCCAACTCGGTTTTACAGTGAAAACTGCAGGAACTTCATACCGGCATTAGGAAAAATACTGAGAATTTAGAATAAAGTTTCACCTGCAACCCGTTCCCTATGTGCTAGATGAACGAACGTCTCTCCACATGCTCAGTTCTGAGAGATAATTGTGTGTGAATGCCGTCCTTCACCTAGCTTGTTGGGAACACAAAGTTTCTTTCAAGTTGCAAAGTGGAATCCATACATATATATGGGGAGTTACTCGCTCCAACTCGGTTTTACAGCGAAAACTGCAGGAATATCATACCGGCACTAGAAAACACTCTGAGAATTCAGAGTAAATGTTTCTCCTGGGAAGTGTTCCCTTTGTGCTAGATGAACGAACGTCTCTGCACATGCTCAGTTCTGAGAGATAATTTTGTGTGAAAACCGTTCTTCACCAAGCTTGTTGGGAACACAAAGTTTCTTTTCTGTTGCAAACTGCACTCCATACATATATATGGGGAGGTACTGTCTCCAACTCGGTTTTACAGTGAAAACTGCAGGAAATTCAAGCAGGCACTAGGAAACACACTGAGAAACCAGAGTAAAACTTTCTCTTGCAACCCGTTCCCTTTGTGCTAGATGAACGAACGTCTCTCCACATGCTCATTTCTTAGAGATAAGTGTGTGTGAAAGCCGTCCTTCACCTGGCTTGTAGGGAACACAAAGGTTCTTTTAAGTTGCAAAATGCACTCCATAAATATATATGGGAATGTACTCGCACCAACTCGGTTTTAGAGTGAAAACTGCAGGAAATTCAAAAGGCACTAGGAAACACACTGAGAAACAGAGTAAAAATTTCTAATGCAAACAGTTCCATTTGTGTTAGATGAACGAAGTCTCTCCACATGCTCAGTTCTGAGAAATAAGTGTGTGTGAAAGCCGCCCTTCAACTATCTTGTAGGGAACACAAAGTTTCTTTTCAGTTTCAATCTGCACTCCATAAATAAATATGGGAAGGTACACGCTCCAACTCGGTTTTACAGTGAAAACTGCAGGAACTTCAAACCGGCACTAGGAAACAGCCTGAGAAACCAGAGTAAAAGTTTCTCCTGCAAACCTATCCCTTTGTGCTAGATGAACGAACGTCTCTCCACATGCTCAGATCTCAGAGATAAGTGTGTGTGAAAGCCGTACTTCACATAGCTTGTAAGGAACACAAAGATTCTTTTCAGTTGCAAACTGCACTCCATACATATATATGGGTAGGAACACGCTCAAACTCGGTTTTACAGTGAAAACTGCAGGAATATCAAACCGGCACTAGGAAACACAGTGAGAAACCAGAGTAAAATTTCTCCTGCAAACCGTTCCCTTTGTGCTAGATGAACGAACGTCTCTCCACATGCTCAGTTCTCAGAGATAAGGGTGTGTGAAAGCCGTCCTTCACCTAGCTTGTAGGGAAAATATAGTTTTTTTCAGTTGCAAAGTGGAATACTTAAATATATATGGGAATTTACTCGCTCCAACTCGGTTTTACAGTGAAAAATGCAGGAACATCTAACCGGCATTAGGAAAAACCTGAGAATCCGGAGTAAAAGTTTCTCTTGCAAACCGTTCCCATTGTGCTAGATGAACGAACGTCTATCCACATGCTCAGTACTGAGAGATTATTTTGTGTGAAAACCGTTCTTCAACAAGCTTGTTGGGAACACAAATATTCTTTCCTGTTGCAAACTGCACTCCATACAAATATATGGGGAGGTACTCGCTCCAACTCGGTTTTATAGTAAAAATTGCAGGAATTTCAAACCGGCACTAGGAAACACTCTGAGAAACCAGAGTAAATGTTTCTCCAGCAAACCGTTCCTTTGTGCTAGATGAACGAACGTCTCTCCACATGCTCTGTTCTGAGAGATATGTGTGTGTTCAAGCCGACCTTCACCAGGCTTGTTGCTAACACAGAGTTTCTTTTCAGTTGCAAAGTGCACTGCATACATATATATGGGGAGGTACTGACTCCAACTCGGTTTTACAGTGAAAACTGCAGGAACTTCATACCGGCATTAGGAAAAATACTGAGAATTTAGAATAAATTTTCTACTGCAACCCATTCCCTATGTGCTAGATGAACGAACGTCTATCCACATGCTCAGTTCTGAGAGATAAGTGTGTGTGAAAGCCGTTCTTCACCTAGCTTGTTGGGAACACAGAGTTTCTTTTCAGTTGCAATCGGCACTCCATAAATTTATATGGGTTGGTACTCGCTCAAACATGATTTTACAGTGAAATCTGCAGGAACTTCTAACCGGCATTAGGAAACAGACTTAGAAACCAGAGTAAATGTTTCTCCTGCAACCCGTTCCCTATGTGCTAGATGAACGAACGTCTCTCCACATGATCAGTTCTGAGACATATGTGTGTGTGAAAGCCGTCCTTCACCTAGCTTGTTGGGAACACAATGTTTCTTTTCAGTTGCAAAGTGGAATCCATATATATATATGGGGAATTACTCGCTCCAACTCTGTTTTACAGTGAAAACTGCAGGAACATGTAACCGGCATTAGGAAAAAGACTGAGAATCCAGAGTAAATGTTTCTCCAGCAAACAGTTCCCTTTGTGCTAGATGAACGAAAGTCTATACTCATGCTCAGTTCTGAGAGGTAAGTGTGGGTGAAAGCCGTACTTCACCTAGCTTGTTGGGAACACAAAGTTTCTTTTCAGTTGCAAAGTGGAATCCATACATATATATGGGGATTTACTCGCTCCAACTCGGCTTTACAGGGAAAACTGCAGGAACTTCTAAACGGAATTAGGAAACAGACGGAGACACCAGAGAAAATTTTCTCCTGCAACCCCTTCCCATTCTGCTAGATGAATGAACGTCTCTCCACATGCTAAGTTCTAAGAAATAAGTGTGTGTGAAAGCCGTCCTTCAAGTTGCTTGATGGGAACACAGAGTTTCTTTTCAGCTGCAAACGGCACTCCATACATATATATGGGGATGTACAAGATCCAACTCGGTTTTACAGAGAAAACTGCAGGAACTTCAAACCGGCACTAGGAAACACACTGAGAAAAAAGAGTAAAAGTTTCTCCTGCAACCTCTTCCCTTTGTGCTAGATGAACGAAAGTCTCTCTACATGCTCTGTTCTGAGATATATGTGTGTGTGCAAGCCGAACTTCACCTAGCTTGTTGGGAACACAGAGTTACTTTTCAGTTGCAAACTGCATGGCATACATTTATATGAGGAGGTACTGGCTCCAACTCGTTTTTACAGTGAATACTGCAGGAACTTCATACCGGCATTAGGAAAATGACTGAGAATTTAGAATAAACTTTCTCCTGCAACCGGTTCCCTATGTGCTAAATGAACGAACTTCTATCCACATGCACAGTTCTGAGAGATAAGTGTGTGTGAAAGCCGTTCTTCACTTATCTTGTAGGGAACACAAAGTTTCTTTTCAGTTGCAAACTGCACTCCATAAATATATATGGGAAGGTACACGCTCCAACTCGGTTTTACAGTGAAAACTGCAGGAACTTCAAACCGGCACTAGGAAACAGACTGAGAAACCAGAGTAATAGTTCCTCCTGCAAACCGTTCCCTTTGTGCTAGATGAATGAAAGTTTCTCCACATGCTCTGTTCTCAGAGATAATTGAGTGTGAATGCCGTCCTTCACCAAGGTTGTTGGGAACACAAAATTTCTTTTCAGTTGCTAAGTTGAATCCATCTATATATATGGGGAGTTACTCATTCCAGCTCGATTTTACAGGGAAAACTTCAGGATCATCTAACTGGCATTAGGAAAAAAACTGAGAATCCAGAGAAAAGTTTCTCCTGCAAACCGTTCTCTTTGTGCTAGATGAACGAACGTCTATCCACATGCTCACTTTTGAGAGATAAGTTTGTGTGAAAGCCGTCCTTCAACTAGCTTGTTGGGAACACAAAGTTTCTTTTTGATGCAAACTGCACTACATACATATATATGTGGAGGTACTCGCTCCAACTCGGTTTTACAGTGAAAACTGCAGGAACTTCAAACCGGCACTAGGAAACACACTGAGAAACCAGAGTAAAAGTTTCTCCTGCAACCCGTTCCATTTGTGCTAGATGAACGAAAGTCTCTCCACATGCTCTGTTCTGAGATATATGTGTGAGTGCAAGCCGAACTTCACCTAGCTTGTTGGGAACACAGAGTTTCTTTTCTGTTGCAAACTGCACTGCATACATATATATGGGGAGGTACTGGCTCCAACTCGGTTTTACAGTGAAAACTGCAGGAACTTCATACCGGCATTAGGAAAAATACTGAGAATTTAGAATAAAGTTTCACCTGCAACCCGTTCCCTATGTGCTAGATGAACGAACGTCTCTCCACATGCTCAGTTCTGAGAGATAATTGTGGGTGAATGCCGTCCTTCACCTAGCTTGTTGGGAACACAAAGTTTCTTTCAAGTTGCAAAGTGGAATCCATACATATATATGGGGAGTTACTCGCTCCAACTCGGTTTTACAGCGAAAACTGCAGGAATATCATACCGGCACTAGAAAACACTCTGAGAATTCAGAGTAAATGTTTCTCCTGGGAAGTGTTCCCTTTGTGCTAGATGAACGAACGTCTCTGCACATGCTCAGTTCTGAGAGATAATTTTGTGTGAAAACCGTTCTTCACCAAGCTTGTTGGGAACACAAAGTTTCTTTTCTGTTGCAAACTGCACTCCATACATATATATGGGGAGGTACTGTC
The DNA here is from genome assembly GCF_036321535.1 of Camelus dromedarius. NCBI lineage: Eukaryota > Metazoa > Chordata > Mammalia > Artiodactyla > Camelidae > Camelus > Camelus dromedarius. Next base: position 2,329,670 of record NC_087451.1, on the reverse strand, counting down.
TCCAACTCGGTTTTACAGTGAAAACTGCAGGAAATTCAAGCAGGCACTAGGAAACACACTGAGAAACCAGAGTAAAACTTTCTCTTGCAACCCGTTCCCTTTGTGCTAGATGAACGAACGTCTCTCCACATGCTCATTTCTTAGAGATAAGTGTGTGTGAAAGCCGTCCTTCACCTAGCTTGTAGGGAACACAAAGGTTCTTTTAAGTTGCAAAATGCACTCCATAAATATATATGGGAATGTACTCGCACCAACTCGGTTTTAGAGTGAAAACTGCAGGAAATTCAAAAGGCACTAGGAAACACACTGAGAAACAGAGTAAAAATTTCTAATGCAAACAGTTCCATTTGTGTTAGATGAACGAAGTCTCTCCACATGCTCAGTTCTGAGAAATAAGTGTGTGTGAAAGCCGCCCTTCAACTATCTTGTAGGGAACACAAAGTTTCTTTTCAGTTTCAATCTGCACTCCATAAATAAATATGGGAAGGTACACGCTCCAACTCGGTTTTACAGTGAAAACTGCAGGAACTTCAAACCGGCACTAGGAAACAGCCTGAGAAACCAGAGTAAAAGTTTCTCCTGCAAACCTATCCCTTTGTGCTAGATGAACGAACGTCTCTCCACATGCTCAGATCTCAGAGATAAGTGTGTGTGAAAGCCGTACTTCACATAGCTTGTAAGGAACACAAAGATTCTTTTCAGTTGCAAACTGCACTCCATACATATATATGGGTAGGAACACGCTCAAACTCGGTTTTACAGTGAAAACTGCAGGAATATCAAACCGGCACTAGGAAACACAGTGAGAAACCAGAGTAAAATTTCTCCTGCAAACCGTTCCCTTTGTGCTAGATGAACGAACGTCTCTCCACATGCTCAGTTCTCAGAGATAAGGGTGTGTGAAAGCCGTCCTTCACCTAGCTTGTAGGGAAAATATAGTTTTTTTCAGTTGCAAAGTGGAATACTTAAATATATATGGGAATTTACTCGCTCCAACTCGGTTTTACAGTGAAAAATGCAGGAACATCTAACCGGCATTAGGAAAAACCTGAGAATCCGGAGTAAAAGTTTCTCTTGCAAACCGTTCCCATTGTGCTAGATGAACGAACGTCTATCCACATGCTCAGTTCTGAGAGATTATTTTGTGTGAAAACCGTTCTTCAACAAGCTTGTTGGGAACACAAATATTCTTTCCTGTTGCAAACTGCACTCCATACAAATATATGGGGAGGTACTCGCTCCAACTCGGTTTTATAGTAAAAATTGCAGGAATTTCAAACCGGCACTAGGAAACACTCTGAGAAACCAGAGTAAATGTTTCTCCAGCAAACCGTTCCTTTGTGCTAGATGAACGAACGTCTCTCCACATGCTCTGTTCTGAGAGATATGTGTGTGTTCAAGCCGACCTTCACCAGGCTTGTTGGGAACACAGAGTTTCTTTTCAGTTGCAAAGTGCACTGCATACATATATATGGGGAGGTACTGGCTCCAACTCGGTTTTACAGTGAAAACTGCAGGAACTTCATACCGGCATTAGGAAAAATACTGAGAATTTAGAATAAATTTTCTACTGCAACCCGTTCCCTATGTGCTAGATGAACGAACGTCTATCCACATGCTCAGTTCTGAGAGATAAGTGTGTGTGAAAGCCGTTCTTCACCTAGCTTGTTGGGAACACAGAGTTTCTTTTCAGTTGCAATCGGCACTCCATAAATTTATATGGGTAGGTACTCGCTCAAACATGATTTTACAGTGAAATCTGCAGGAACTTCTAACCGGCATTAGGAAACAGACTTAGAAACCAGAGTAAATGTTTCTCCTGCAACCCGTTCCCTATGTGCTAGATGAACGAACGTCTCTCCACATGATCAGTTCTGAGACATATGTGTGTGTGAAAGCCGTCCTTCACCTAGCTTGTTGGGAACACAATGTTTCTTTTCAGTTGCAAAGTGGAATCCATATATATATATGGGGAATTACTCGCTCCAACTCTGTTTTACAGTGAAAACTGCAGGAACATGTAACCGGCATTAGGAAAAAGACTGAGAATCCAGAGTAAATGTTTCTCCAGCAAACAGTTCCCTTTGTGCTAGATGAACGAAAGTCTATACTCATGCTCAGTTCTGAGAGGTAAGTGTGGGTGAAAGCCGTACTTCACCTAGCTTGTTGGGAACACAAAGTTTCTTTTCAGTTGCAAAGTGGAATCCATACATATATATGGGGATTTACTCGCTCCAACTCGGCTTTACAGGGAAAACTGCAGGAACTTCTAAACGGAATTAGGAAACAGAAGGAGACACCAGAGAAAATTTTCTCCTGCAACCCCTTCCCATTCTGCTAGATGAACGAAAGTCTCTCCACATGCTAAGTTCTAAGAAATAAGTGTGTGTGAAAGCCGTCCTTCAAGTTGCTTGATGGGAACACAGAGTTTCTTTTCAGCTGCAAACGGCACTCCATACATATATATGGGGATGTACAAGATCCAACTCGGTTTTACAGAGAAAACTGCAGGAACTTCAAACCGGCACTAGGAAACACACTGAGAAAAAAGAGTAAATGTTTCTCCTGCAACCTCTTCCCTTTGTGCTAGATGAACGAAAGTCTCTCTACATGCTCTTTTCTGAGATATATGTGTGTGTGCAAGCCGAACTTCACCTAGCTTGTTGGGAACACAGAGTTACTTTTCAGTGGCAAACTGCATGGCATACATTTATATGAGGAGGTACTGGCTCCAACTCGTTTTTACAGTGAATACTGCAGGAACTTCATACCGGCATTAGGAAAATGACTGAGAATTTAGAATAAACTTTCTCCTGCAACCGGTTCCCTATGTGCTAAATGAACGAACTTCTATCCACATGCTCAGTTCTGAGAGATAAGTGTGTGTGAAAGCCGTTCTTCACTTATCTTGTAGGGAACACAAAGTTTCTTTTCAGTTGCAAACTGCACTCCATAAATATATATGGGAAGGTACACGCTCCAACTCGGTTTTACAGTGAAAACTGCAGGAACTTCAAACCGGCACTAGGAAACAGACTGAGAAAACAGAGTAATAGTTCCTCCTGCAAACCGTTCCCTTTGTGATAGATGAATGAAAGTTTCTCCACATGCTCTGTTCTCAGAGATAATTGAGTGTGAATGCCGTCCTTCACCAAGGTTGTTGGGAACACAAAATTTCTTTTCAGTTGCTAAGTTGAATCCATCTATATATATGGGGAGTTACTCGTTCCAGCTCGATTTTACAGGGAAAACTTCAGGATCATCTAACTGGCATTAGGAAAAAAACTGAGAATCCAGAGAAAAGTTTCTCCTGCAAACCGTTCTCTTTGTGCTAGATGAACGAACGTCTATCCACATGCTCACTTTTGAGAGATAAGTTTGTGTGAAAGCCGTCCTTCAACTAGCTTGTTGGGAACACAAAGTTTCTTTTTGATGCAAACTGCACTACATACATATATATGTGGAGGTACTCGCTCCAACTCGGTTTTACAGTGAAAACTGCAGGAACTTCAAACCGGCACTAGGAAACACACTGAGAAACCAGAGTAAAAGTTTCTCCTGCAACCCGTTCCATTTGTGCTAGATGAACGAAAGTCTCTCCACATGCTCTGTTCTGAGATATATGTGTGAGTGCAAGCCGAACTTCACCTAGCTTGTTGGGAACACAGAGTTTCTTTTCTGTTGCAAACTGCACTGCATACATATATATGGGGAGGTACTGGCTCCAACTCGGTTTTACAGTGAAAACTGCAGGAACTTCATACCGGCATTAGGAAAAATACTGAGAATTTAGAATAAAGTTTCACCTGCAACCCGTTCCCTATGTGCTAGATGAACGAACGTCTCTCCACATGCTCAGTTCTGAGAGATAATTGTGGGTGAATGCCGTCCTTCACCTAGCTTGTTGGGAACACAAAGTTTCTTTCAAGTTGCAAAGTGGAATCCATACATATATATGGGGAGTTACTCGCTCCAACTCGGTTTTACAGCGAAAACTGCAGGAATATCATACCGGCACTAGAAAACACTCTGAGAATTCAGAGTAAATGTTTCTCCTGGGAAGTGTTCCCTTTGTGCTAGATGAACGAACGTCTCTGCACATGCTCAGTTCTGAGAGATAATTTTGTGTGAAAACCGTTCTTCACCAAGCTTGTTGGGAACACAAAGTTTCTTTTCTGTTGCAAACTGCACTCCATACATATATATGGGGAGGTACTGTCTCCAACTCGGTTTTACAGTGAAAACTGCAGGAAATTCAAGCAGGCACTAGGAAACACACTGAGAAACCAGAGTAAAACTTTCTCTTGCAACCCGTTCCCTTTGTGCTAGATGAACGAACGTCTCTCCACATGCTCATTTCTTAGAGATAAGTGTGTGTGAAAGCCGTCCTTCACCTAGCTTGTAGGGAACACAAAGGTTCTTTTAAGTTGCAAAATGCACTCCATAAATATATATGGGAATGTACTCGCACCAACTCGGTTTTAGAGTGAAAACTGCAGGAAATTCAAAAGGCACTAGGAAACACACTGAGAAACAGAGTAAAAATTTCTAATGCAAACAGTTCCATTTGTGTTAGATGAACGAAGTCTCTCCACATGCTCAGTTCTGAGAAATAAGTGTGTGTGAAAGCCGCCCTTCAACTATCTTGTAGGGAACACAAAGTTTCTTTTCAGTTTCAATCTGCACTCCATAAATAAATATGGGAAGGTACACGCTCCAACTCGGTTTTACAGTGAAAACTGCAGGAACTTCAAACCGGCACTAGGAAACAGCCTGAGAAACCAGAGTAAAAGTTTCTCCTGCAAACCTATCCCTTTGTGCTAGATGAACGAACGTCTCTCCACATGCTCAGATCTCAGAGATAAGTGTGTGTGAAAGCCGTACTTCACATAGCTTGTAAGGAACACAAAGATTCTTTTCAGTTGCAAACTGCACTCCATACATATATATGGGTAGGAACACGCTCAAACTCGGTTTTACAGTGAAAACTGCAGGAATATCAAACCGGCACTAGGAAACACAGTGAGAAACCAGAGTAAAATTTCTCCTGCAAACCGTTCCCTTTGTGCTAGATGAACGAACGTCTCTCCACATGCTCAGTTCTCAGAGATAAGGGTGTGTGAAAGCCGTACTTCACCTAGCTTGTAGGGAAAATATAGTTTTTTTCAGTTGCAAAGTGGAATACTTAAATATATATGGGAATTTACTCGCTCCAACTCGGTTTTACAGTGAAAAATGCAGGAACATCTAACCGGCATTAGGAAAAACCTGAGAATCCGGAGTAAAAGTTTCTCTTGCAAACCGTTCCCATTGTGCTAGATGAACGAACGTCTATCCACATGCTCAGTTCTGAGAGAATATTTTGTGTGAAAACCGTTCTTCAACAAGCTTGTTGGGAACACAAATATTCTTTCCTGTTGCAAACTGCACTCCATACAAATATATGGGGAGGTACTCGCTCCAACTCGGTTTTATAGTAAAAATTGCAGGAATTTCAAACCGGCACTAGGAAACACTCTGAGAAACCAGAGTAAATGTTTCTCCAGCAAACCGTTCCTTTGTGCTAGATGAACGAACGTCTCTCCACATGCTCTGTTCTGAGAGATATGTGTGTGTTCAAGCCGACCTTCACCAGGCTTGTTGGGAACACAGAGGTTCTTTTCAGTTGCAAAGTGCACTGCATACATATATATGGGGAGGTACTGGCTCCAACTCGGTTTTACAGTGAAAACTGCAGGAACTTCATACCGGCATTAGGAAAAATACTGAGAATTTAGAATAAAGTTTCTACTGCAACCCGTTCCCTATGTGCTAGATGAACGAACGTCTATCCACATGCTCAGTTCTGAGAGATAAGTGTGTGTGAAAGCCGTTCTTCACCTAGCTTGTTGGGAACACAGAGTTTCTTTTCAGTTGCAATCGGCACTCCATAAATTTATATGGGTAGGTACTCGCTCAAACATGATTTTACAGTGAAATCTGCAGGAACTTCTAACCGGCATTAGGAAACAGACTTAGAAACCAGAGTAAATGTTTCTCCTGCAACCCGTTCCCTATGTGCTAGATGAACGAACGTCTCTCCACATGATCAGTTCTGAGACATATGTGTGTGTGAAAGCCGTCCTTCACCTAGCTTGTTGGGAACACAATGTTTCCTTTCATTTGCAAAGTGGAATCCATATATATATATGGGGAATTACTCGCTCCAACTCTGTTTTACAGTGAAAACTGCAGGAACATGTAACCGGCATTAGGAAAAAGACTGAGAATCCAGAGTAAATGTTTCTCCAGCAAACAGTTCCCTTTGTGCTAGATGAACGAAAGTCTATACTTATGCTCAGTTCTGAGAGGTAAGTGTGGGTGAAAGCCGTACTTCACATAGCTTGTTGGGAACACAAAGTTTCTTTTCATTTGCAAAGTGGAATCCATACATATATATGGGGATTTACTCGCTCCAACTCGGCTTTACAGGGAAAACTGCAGGAACTTCTAAACGGAATTAGGAAACAGACGGAGACACCAGAGAAAATTTTCTCCTGCATCCCCTTCCCATTCTGCTAGATGAACGAACGTCTCTCCACATGCTAAGTTCTAAGAAATAAGTGTGTGTGAAAGCCGTCCTTCAAGTTGCTTGATGGGAACACAGAGTTTCTTTTCAGCTGCAAACGGCACTCCATACATATATATGGGGATGTACAAGATCCAACTCGGTTTTACAGAGAAAACTGCAGGAACTTCAAACCGGCACTAGGAAACACACTGAGAAAAAAGAGTAAAAGTTTCTCCTGCAACCTCTTCCCTTTGTGCTAGATGAACGAAAGTCTCTCTACATGCTCTGTTCTGAGATATATGTGTGTGTGCAAGCCGAACTTCACCTAGCTTGTTGGGAACACAGAGTTACTTTTCAGTTGCAAACTGCATGGCATACATTTATATGAGGAGGTACTGGCTCCAACTCGTTTTTACAGTGAATACTGCAGGAACTTCATACCGGCATTAGGAAAATGACTGAGAATTTAGAATAAACTTTCTCCTGCAACCGGTTCCCTATGTGCTAAATGAACGAACTTCTATCCACATGCTCAGTTCTGAGAGATAAGTGTGTGTGAAAGCCGTTCTTCACCTAGCTTGTTGGGAACACAGAGTTCCTTTTCAGTTGCAAAGTGGAATCCTTACATATATATATGGGGATTTACTCGCTCCAAATTGGTTTTACAGGAAAACTGCAGGAACTTCTAACCAGCATTAGGAAACAGACGGAGATACCAGAGTAAAAGTTTTTCCTGCAACCCGTTCCATTTGTGCTAGATGAACGAACGTCTCTCCACATGCTCAATTCTGAGAGATATGTGTGTGTGAAAGCCGTCCTTCACCTAGCTTGTTGGGAACACAAAGTTCTTTTCAGTTGCAAACGGCACTTCATACATATATATGGGGATGTACAAGCTCCAACTCGGTTTTACAGTGAAAACTGCAGGAAGTTCAAACCGGCACTAGGAAACACTCTGAGAAACCAGAGTAAATGTTTCTCCTGCAAACCGTTCCTTTAAGCTAGATGAACGAACGTCTTTCCACATGCTCAGTTCTCAGAGATAAGTGTGTGTGAATGCCGTCCTTCAACTAGCTTGTTGGGAACACAAAGTTTCTTTTCAGTTGCAAAGTGGAATCCATACATATATATGGGGGGTTAGTCGCTCCAACTCGGTTTTACAGTGAAAACTGCAGGAACATGTAACCGGCATTAGGAAAAAGACTGAGAATCCAGAGTAAATGTTTCTCCTGCAAACCGTTCCCTTTGTGCTAGATGAACGAAAGTCTATTCTCATGCTAAGTTCTGAGAGATAAGTGTGGGTGAAAGCAGTCCTTCACCTAGCTTGTTGGGAACACAAAGTTTCTTTTCAGTTGCAAAGTGGAATCCATACATATATATGGGAGGTTAGTCGCTCCAACTCGGTTTTACAGTGAAAAATGCAGGAACATGTAAGCGGCATTAGGAAAAAGACTGAGAATCCAGAGTAAATGTTTCTCCTGCAAACCGTTCCCTTTGTGCTAGATGAACGAAAGTCTATTCTCATGCTCAGTTCTGAGAGATAAGTGTGGGTGAAAGCAGTCCTTCACCTAGCTTGTTGGGAACACAAAGTTTCTTTTCAGTTGCAAAGTGCAATCCATACATATATATGGGGATTTACTCGCTCCAACTCGGTTTTACAGGGAAAACTGCAGGAACTTCTAAACGGCATTAGGAAACAGACGGAGACACCAGAGTAAAATTTTCTCCTGCAACCCCTTCCCATTGTGCTAGATGAACGAACGTCTCTCCACATGCTCAGTTCTTAGAAATAAGTGTGTGTGAAAGCCGTCCTTCAACTTGCTTGATGGGAACACAGAGTTTCTTTTCAGTTGCATAATGCAATGCATACATATATACGTTAGGTAATCGCTCCAACTCGATTTTACAGTGAAAACTGCAGGAAATTCAAACCGGCACTAGGAAACACACTGAGAAAACAGAGTAAAAGTTTCTCCTGCAACCCCTTCCCATTGTGATAGATGAACGAACGTCTCTCCACATGCTTTGTTCTGAGAGATATGTGTGTGTTCAAGCCGACCTTCACCAGGCTTGTTGGGAACACAGAGTTTCTTTTCAGTTGCAAAGTGCACTGCATACATATATAAGGGGAGGTACTGGCTCCAACTCGGTTTTACAGTGAAAACTGCAGGAACTTCATAACGGCATTAGGAAAAATACTGAGAATTTAGAATAAAGTTTCTCCTGCAACCCGTTCCCTATGTGCTAGATGAACGAAAGTCTATCCACATGCTCAGTTCTGAGAGATAAGTGTGTGTGAAAGCCGTTCTTCACCTAGCTTGTTGGGAACACAGAGTTTCTTTTCATTTGCAATCGGCATTCCATACAATTATATGGGTAGGTACTCGCTAAAACATGTTTTTATAGTGAAATCTAGGAACTTCTAACCGGCATTAGGAAACAGACTTAGAAACCACAGTAAATGTTTTCCTGCAACCCGTTCCCTTTGTGCTAGATGAACGAACGTCTCTCCACATGATCAGTTCTGAGAGAAATGTGTGTGTGAAAGCCGTCCTTCACCTAGCTTGTTGGGAACACAATGTTTCTTTTCAGTTGCAAATTGGAATCCATATATATATATGGGGAGTTACTCCCTCCAACTCGTTTTTACAGTGAAAAATGCAGGAATATCTAACCGGCATCAGGAAAAAACTGACAATCCAGAGTAAAAGTTTCTAATGCAACCAGTTCCCTTTGTGTTAGATGAACGAACGTCTCTGCACATGCTCAGTTCTGAGAGATAATTTTGTGTGAAAACCGTTCTTCACCAAGCTTGTTGGGAACACAAATTTTCTTTCCTGTTGCAAACTGCACTCCATACATATATATGGGGAGGTACTCGCTCCAACTCGGTTTTATAGTAAAAATTGCAGGAATTTCAAACCGGCACTAGGAAACACTCTGAGAAACCAGAGTAAATGTTTCTCCTGCAAACCGTTCCTTTGTGCTAGATGAACGAACGTCTCTCCACATGCTCTGTTCTGAGAGATATGTGTGTGTTCAAGCCGACCTTCACCAGGCTTGTTGGGAACACAGAGTTTCTTTTCAGTTGCAAAGTGCACTGCATACATATATATGGGGAGGTACTGGCTCCAACTCGGTTTTACAGTGAAAACTGCAGGAATTTCAAAGCGGTACGAGGAAACACACTGAAAATCCAGAGTAAAAGTTCTTTCTGCAAACCGTTCCCTTTGTGCTAGATGAACGAACGTCTCTCCACATGCTCAGTTCTTAGAAATAAGTGTGTGTGAAAGCCGTCCTTCAACTTGCTTGATGGGAACACAGAGCTTCTTTTCAGTTGCAAAAGGCAATGCATAAATATATACGTTAGGTACTCGCTCCAACTCGGTTTTACAGTGAAAACTGCAGGAAATTCAAACCGTCACTAAGAAGCACACTGAGAAAACAGAGTAAAAGTTTCTCCTGCAAACCGTTCCATTGTGCTAGATGAGCGAACGTCTCTCCACATGCTCAGTTCTCAGAGATAAGTGTGTGTGAAAGCCGTCCTTCACCTAGCTTGTAGGGAACATAAAGTTTATTTTCAGTTGCAAAGTGGTATACTTACATATATATGGGAATTTACTCGCTCCAACTCGGTTTTACAGGGAAAACTGCAGGAACATCTAACCGGCATTAGGAAACATACTGAGAAACCAGAGTAAATGTTCTTCCTGCAAACCGTTCCTTTTGTGCTAGATGAACGAAAGTCTCTCCACATGCTCAGTTCTCAGAGTTAAGTGTGTGTGAAAGCCGTCCTTCAACTAGCTTGTTGGGAACAAAAAGTTTCTTTTCAGTTGCAAAGTGGAATCCATACATATATATGGGGGGTTACTCGCTCCAACCCGATTTTACAGTGAAAACTGCAGGAACATGTAACCGGCATTAGGAAAAAGACTGAGAATCCAATGTAAATATTTCTCCTGCAACCCGTTCCCTTTGTGCTAGATGAATGAACGTCTCTCCACATGCTCTGTTCTGAGAGATATGTGTGTGTGCAAGCCGACCTTCACCTAGCTTGTTGGGAACACAGAGTTACTTTTCAGTTGCAAACTGCACTCCATACATATATATGGGGAGGGACTCGCTCCAACAAGATTTTACAGTGAAAACTGCTGGAACTTCAAACCGGCACTAGGAAACACACTGAGATACCAGAGTAAAAGTTTCTCCTGTAAACCGTTCCCATTGTGCTAGTTGAACGAACGTGTATCCACATGCTCAGTTCTGAGAGATAATTTTGTGTGAAAACCGTTCTTCACCAAGCTTGTTGGGAACAAAAAGTATCTTTTCAGTTGCAAAATGCACTCCATACATATATATGGGGAGGTACTCGCTCCAACTCGGTTTTACAGTGAAAACTGCAGGAATTTCAAACCGGCACTAGGAAACTCTCTGAGAAACCAGAGTAAAAGTTTCCCCTGCAAACTGATCCCTTTGTTCTAGATGAACGAAAGTCACTCCACATGCTCAGTTCTCAGAGAAAAGTGTGTGTGAAAGCCATCCTTCAACTAGCATGTTGGGAACACAAAGTTACTTTTCAGTTACAAAGTAGAATCCATACATATATATGGGGAGTTACTCGATCCAACTCGCTTTTACAGTGAAAACTGCAGGAATTCTAACCGGCATTAGGAAAAAGACTGAGAATCCAGAGTAAAATTTTCTCCTGCAAACCGTTCCTTTTGTGCTAGATGAACGAATGTCTGTCCAAATGCTCATTTGTCAGACATAGGTGTGTTAATACCGTCCTTCCTCTAGCTTGTTGGGAACACAAAGTTTCTTTTCAGTTGCAAACTGCACTCCATACATATATATGGGGAGTTGCTAGATCCAACTCGGTTTTACAGTGAAAAATGCAGGAAATTCAAATCGGCACAAGGAAACACACTGAGAAACCAGAGTAAAAGTTTCTCCTGCAAACAGTTCCCTTTGTGCTAGATGAACGAACGTCTATCCACATGCTCATTTCTCAGAGATAAGTGTTAGTGAAAGCCGTCCTTCACCTAGCTCGTTGGGAACACAATGTTTCTCTTCAGCTGTAAAGTTTAATCCATACATATATATGGGGAGTTACTTGCTCCAACTCGGTTTTACAGGGAAAACTGAAGGAACTTCTAACCGGCATTAGGAAACAGACTGAGAAACCAGAGTAAAAGTTTCTCCTGTAAACCGTTCCCTTTGTGCTAGATGAACGAACGTCTCTCCACATGCTCAGTTCTGAGAGATATGTTTCTGTGAAAGCCGTCTTCACTTTGCTTGTTGGGAACACAAAGTTTCTTTTCAGTTGCAAACAGCACTCTATACATATATATCTGGAGGTAGTCGCTCCAAATCAATTTTACAGTGAAAACTGCAGGAACTTCAAACCGTCACTAGGAAACAGACTGAGAAACCACAGTAAAATTTTCTCCTGCATCCCGTTCCCTTTGTGCTAAATAAACGAACATCTCTCCACATGCTCAGTTCTGTGTGATAAGTGTGTGTGAAAGCCGTCCTTCAACTAGCTTGTTGGGAAAGCAAAGTTTCATATCATTTGAAAACTGCACTCCTTACATGTGTATTGGGAGGTACCCGCTCCAAATCGGTTTTATAGTGAAAAATGCAGGAACATCCAACCGGCATTAGGAAACACACTGAGAAAACAGAGTAAAAGTTTCTCCTGCAACCCCTTCCCATTGTGCTAGATGAACGAACGTGTCTCCACATGCTTTGTTCTGAGAGATATGTGTGTTTTCAAGCCGAACTTCACCAGGCTTGTTGGGAACAACAGAGTTTCTTTTCAGTTGCAAAGTGCACTGCATACATATAAAAGGGGAGGTACTGGCTCCAACTCGGTTTTACAGTGAAAACTGCAGGAACTTCATACCGGCATTAGGAAAAATACTGAGAATTTAGAATAAAGTTTCTCCTGCAACCCGTTCCCTATGTGCTAGATGAACGAAAGTCTATCCACATGCTCAGTTCTGAGAGATAAGTGTGTGTGAAAGCCGTTCTTCACCTAGCTTGTTGGGAACACAGAGTTTCTTTTCATTTGCAATCGGCACTCCATACAATTATATGGGTAGGTACTCGCTCAAACATGTTTTTACAGTGAAATCTAGGAACTTCTAAACGGCATTAGGAAACAGACTTAGAAACCACAGTAAATGTTTCTCCTGCAACCCGTTCCCTTTGTGCTAGATGAACGAACGTCTCTCCACATGATCAGTTCTGAGAGAAATGTGTGTGTGAAAGCCGTCCTTCACCTAGCTTGTTGGGAACACAATGTTTCTTTTCAGTTGCAAAGTGGAATCCATATATATATATGGGGAGTTACTCTCTCCAACTCGGTTTTACAGTGAAAAATGCAGGAATATCTAACCGGCATCAGGAAAAAACTGACAATCCAGAGTAAAAGTTTCTAATGCAACCAGTTCCCTTTGTGTTAGATGAACGAACGTCTCTGCACATGCTCAGTTCTGAGAGATAATTTTGTGTGAAAACCGTTCTTCACTAAGCTTGTTGGGAACACAAATTTTCTTTCCTGTTGCAAACTGCACTCCATACATATATATGGGGAGGTACTCGCTCCAACTCGGTTTTATAGTAAAAATTGCAGGAATTTCAAACCGGCACTAGGAAACACTCTGAGAAACCAGAGTAAATGTTTCTCCTGCAAACCGTTCCTTTGTGCTAGATGAACGAACGTCTCTCCACATGCTCTGTTCTGAGAGATATGTGTGTGTTCAAGCCGACCTTCACCAGGCTTGTTGGGAACACAGAGATTCTTTTCAGTTGCAAAGTGCACTGCATACATATATATGGGGAGGTACTGGCTCCAACTCGGTTTTACAGTGAAAACTGCAGGAAGTTCAAACCGGCACTAGGAAACACTCTGAGAAACCAGAGTAAATGTTTCTCCTGCAAACCGTTCCTTTGTGCTAGATGAACGAACGTCTTTCCACATGCTCAGTTCTCAGAGATAAGTGTGTGTGAATGCCGTCCTTCAACTAGCTTGTTGGGAACACAAAGTTTCTTTTCAGTTGCAAAGTGGAATCCATACATATATATGGGGGGTTAGTCGCTCCAACTCGGTTTTACAGTGAAAACTGCAGGAACATGTAACCGGCATTAGGAAAAAGACTGAGAATCCAGAGTAAATGTTTCTCCTGCAAACCGTTCCCTTTGTGCTAGATGAACGAAAGTCTATTCTCATGCTCAGTTCTGAGAGATAAGTGTGGGTGAAAGCAGTCCTTCACCTAGCTTGTTGGGAACACAAAGTTTCTTTTCAGTTGCAAAGTGGAATCCATACATATATATGGGAGGTTAGTCGCTCCAACTCGGTTTTACAGTGAAAAATGCAGGAACATGTAACCGGCATTAGGAAAAATACTGAGAATCCAGATTAAATGTTTCTCCTGCAAACCGTTCCCTTTGTGCTAGATGAACGAAAGTCTATTCTCATGCTCAGTTCTGAGAGATAAGTGTGGGTGAAAGCAGTCCTTCACCTAGCTTGTTGGGAACACAAAGTTTCTTTTCAGTTGCAAAGTGCAATCCATACATATATATGGGGATTTACTCCCTCCAAATCGGTTTTACAGGGAAAACTGCAGGAACTTCTAAACGGCATTAGGAAACAGACGGAGACTCCAGAGTAAAATTTTCTCCTGCAACCCCTTCCCATTGTGCTAGATGAACGAACGTCTCTCCACATGCTCAGTTCTTAGAAATAAGTGTGTGTGAAAGCCGTCCTTCAACTTGCTTGATGGGAACACAGAGTTTCTTTTCAGTTGCATAATGCAATGCATACATATATACGTTAGGTAATCGCTCCAACTCGATTTTACAGTGAAAACTGCAGGAAATTCAAACCGGCACTAGGAAACACACTGAGAAAACAGAGTAAAAGTTTCTCCTGCAACCCCTTCCCATTGTGCTAGATGAACGAACGTCTCTCCACATGCTTTGTTCTGAGAGATATGTGTGTGTTCAAGCCGAACTTCACCAGGCTTGTTGGGAACACAGAGTTTCTTTTCAGTTGCAAAGTGCACTGCATACATATATAAGGGGAGGTACTGGCTCCAACTCGGTTTTACAGTGAAAACTGCAGGAACTTCATACCGGCATTAGGAAAAATACTGAGAATTTAGAATAAAGTTTCTCCTGCAACCCGTTCCCTATGTGCTAGATGAACGAAAGTCTATCCACATGCTCAGTTCTGAGAGATAAGTGTGTGTGAAAGCCGTTCTTCACCTAGCTTGTTGGGAACACAGAGTTTCTTTTCAGTTGCAATCGGCACTCCATACAATTATATGGGTAGGTACTCGCTCAAACATGTTTTTACAGTGAAATCTAGGAACTTCTAAACGGCATTAGGAAACAGACTTAGAAACCACAGTAAATGTTTCTCCTGCAACCCGTTCCCTATGTGCTAGATGAACGAACGTCTCTCCACATGATCAGTTCTGAGAGAAATGTGTGTGTGAAAGCCGTCCTTCACCTAGCTTGTTGGGAACACAATGTTTCTTTTCAGTTGCAAAGTGGAATCCATATATATATATGGGGAGTTACTCTCTCCAACTCGGTTTTACAGTGAAAAATGCAGGAATATCTAACCGGCATCAGGAAAAAACTGACAATCCAGAGTAAAAGTTTCTAATGCAACCAGTTCCCTTTGTGTTAGATGAACGAACGTCTCTGCACATGCTCAGTTCTGAGAGATAATTTTGTGTGAAAACCGTTCTTCACTAAGCTTGTTGGGAACACAAATATTCTTTCCTGTTGCAAACTGCACTCCATACATATATATGGGGAGGTACTCGCTCCAACTCGGTTTTATAGTAAAAATTGCAGGAATTTCAAACCGGCACTAGGAAACACTCTGAGAAACCAGAGTAAATGTTTCTCCTGCAAACCGTTCCTTTGTGCTAGATGAACGAACGTCTCTCCACATGCTCTGTTCTGAGAGATATGTGTGTGTTCAAGCCGACCTTCACCAGGCTTGTTGGGAACACAGAGATTCTTTTAAGTTGCAAAGTGCAATGCATACATATATATGGGGAGGTACTGGCTCTAACTCGGTTTTACAGTGAAAACTGCAGGAACTTCATACCGGCATTAGGAAAAATACTGAGAATTTAGAATAAAGTTTCTACTGCAACCCGTTCCCTATGTGCTAGATGAACGAACGTCTATCCACATGCTCAGTTCTGAGAGATAAGTGTGTGTGAAAGCCGTTCTTCACCTAGCTTGTTGGGAACACAGAGTTTCTTTTCAGTTGCAATCGGCACTCCATAAATTTATATGGGTAGGTACTCACTCAAACATGATTTTACAGTGAAATCTGCAGGAACTTCTAACCGGCATTAGGAAACAGACTTAGAAACCAGAGTAAATGTTTCTCCTGCAACCCGTTCCCTATGTGCTAGATGAACGAACGTCTCTCCACATGATCAGTTCTGAGAAATATGTGTGTGTGAAAGCCGTCCTTAACCTAGCTTGTTGGGAACACAATGTTTCTTTTCAGTTGCAAAGTGGAATCCATATATATATATGGGGAATTACTCGCTCCAAATCTGTTTTACAGTGAAAACTGCAGGAACATGTAACCGGCATTAGGAAAAAGACTGAGAATCCAGAGTAAATGTTTCTCCTGCAAACCGTTCCCTTTGTGCTAGATGAATGAAAGACTATTCTCATGCTCAGTTCTGAGAGATAAGTGTGGGTGAAAGCAGTCCTTCACCTAGCTTGTTGGGAACACAAAGTTTCTTTTCTGTTGCAAACTGCACTCCATACATATATATGGGGATTTACTCGCTCCAACTCGGTTTTACAGGGAAAACTGCAGGAACTTCTAAACGGCATTAGGAAACAGACGGAGACACCAGAGTAAAATTTTCTCCTGCAACCCCTTCCCATTGTGCTAGATGAACAAACGTCTCTCCACATGCTCAGTTCTTAGAAATAAGTGTGTGTGAAAGCCGTCCTTCAACTTGCTTGATGGGAACACAGAGTTTCTTTTCAGTTGCAAAATGCAATGCATACATATATACGTTAGGTAATCGCTCCAAATCGATTTTACAGTGAAATCTGCAGGAAATTCAAACCGGCACTAGGAAACACACTGAGAAAACAGAGTAAAAGTTTCTCCTGCAACCCCTTCCCATTGTGCTAGATGAACGAACGTCTCTCCACATGCTTTGTTCTGAGACATATGTGTGTGTTCAAGCCGACCTTCACCAGGCTTATTGGGAACGCAGAGTTTCTTTTCAGTTGCAAAGTGCACTGCATACATATATAAGGGGAGGTACTGGCTCCAACTCGGTTTTACAGTGAAAACTGCAGGAACTTCATACCGGCATTAGGAAAAATACTGAGAATTTAGAATAAAGTTTCTCCTGCAACCCATTCCCTATGTGCTAGATGAACGAAAGTCTATCCACATGCTCAGTTCTGAGAGATAAGTGTGTGTGAAAGCCGTTCTTCACCTAGCTTGTTGGGAACACAGAGTTTCTTTTCATTTGCAATCGGCACTCCATACAATTATATGGGTAGGTACTCGCTCAAACATGTTTTTATAGTGAAGTCTAGGAACTTCTAACCGGCATTAGGAAACAGACTTAGAAACCACAGTAAATGTTTCTCCTGCAACCCGTTCCCTTTGTGCTAGATGAACGAACGTCTCTCCACATGATCAGTTCTGAGAGAAATGTGTGTGTGAAAGCCGTCCTTCACCTAGCTTGTTGGGAACACAATGTTTCTTTTCAGTTGCAAAGTGGAATCCATATATATATATGGGGAGTTACTCTCTCCAACTCGGTTTTACAGTGAAAAATGCAGGAATATCTAACCGGCATCAGGAAAAAACTGACAATCCAGAGTAAAAGTTTCTAATGCAACCAGTTCCCTTTGTGTTAGATGAACGAACGTCTCTGCACATGCTCAGTTCTGAGAGATAATTTTGTGTGAAAACCATTCTTCACCAAGCTTGTTGGGAACACAAATTTTCTTTCCTGTTGCAAACTGCACTCCATACATATATATGGGGAGGTACTCGCTCCAACTCGGTTTTATAGTAAAAATTGCAGGAATTTCAAACCGGCACTAGGAAACACTCTGAGAAACCAGAGTAAATGTTTCTCCTGCAAACCGTTCTTTGTGCTAGATGAACGAACGTCTCTCCACATGCTCTGTTCTGAGAGATATGTGTGTGTTCAAGCCGACATTCACCAGGCTTGTTGGGAACACAGAGTTTCTTTTCAGTTGCAAAGTGCACTGCATACATATATATGGGGAGGTACTGGCTCCAACTCGGTTTTACAGTGAAAACTGCAGGAACTTCATACCGGCATTAGGAAAAATACTGAGAATTTAGAATAAAGTTTCTACTGCAACCCGTTCCCTATGTGCTAGATGAACGAACGTCTATCCACATGCTCAGTTCTGAGAGATAAGTGTGTGTGAAAGCCGTTCTTCACCTAGCTTGTTGGGAACACAGAGTTTCTTTTCAGTTGCAATCGGCACTCCATACATTTATATGGGTAGGTACTCGCTCAAACATGATTTTACAGTGAAATCTGCAGGAACTTCTAACCGGCATTAGGAAAAAGACTGAGAATCCAGAGTAAATGCTTCTCCTGCAAACCGTTCCCTTTGTGCTTGATGAACGAAAGTCTATCCTCATGCTCAGTTCTGAGAGGTAAGTGTGGGTGAAAGCCGTACTTCACCTAGCTTGTTGGGAACACAAAGTTTCTTTTCAGTTGCAAAGTGGAATCCATACATATATATGGGGATTTACTCGTCCCAACTCGGTTTTACAGTGAAAACTGCAGGAATTTCAAAGCGGTACGAGGAAACACACTGAAAATCCAGAGTAAAAGTTCTTTCTGCAAACCGTTCCCTTTGTGCTAGATGAACGAAAGTCTCTCCACATGCTCAGTTCTTAGAAATAAGTGTGTGTGAAAGCCGTCCTTCAACTTGCTTGATGGGAACACAGAGCTTCTTTTCAGTTGCAAAAGGCAATGCATAAATATATACGTTAGGTACTCGCTCCAACTCGGTTTTACAGTGAAAACTTCAGGAAATTCAAACCGTCACTAGGAAGCACACTGAGAAAACAGAGTAAAAGTTTCTCCTGCAAACCGTTCCATTGTGCTAGATGAGCGAACGTCTCTCCACATGCTCAGTTCTCAGAGATAAGTGTGTGTGAAAGCCGTCCTTCACCTAGCTTGTAGGGAACATAAAGTTTATTTTCAGTTGCAAAGTGGTATACTTACATATATATGGGAATTTACACGCTCCAACTCGGTTTTATAGGGAAAACTGCAGGAACATCTAACCGGCATTAGGAAACATACTGAGAAACCAGAGTAAAAGTTCTTCCTGCAAACCGTTCCTTTTGTGCTAGATGAACGAAAGTCTCTCCACATGCTCAGTTCTCAGAGTTAAGTGTGTGTGAAAGCCGTCCTTCAACTAGCTTGTTGGGAACAAAAAGTTTCTTTTCAGTTGCAAAGTGGAATCCATACATATATATGGGGGGTTACTCGCTCCAACCCGATTTTACAGTGAAAACTGCAGGAACATGTAACCGGCATTAGGAAAAAGACTGAGAATCCAATGTAAATATTTCCCCTGCAACCCGTTCCCTTTGTGCTAGATGAATGAACGTCTATCCACATGCTCAGTTCTGAGAGATAATTTTGTGTGAAAACCTTTCTTCACCAAGCTTGTTGGGAACAAAAAGTATCTTTTCAGTTGCAAAATGCACTCCATACATATATATGGGGAGGTACTCGCTCCAACTCGGTTTTACAGTGAAAACTGCAGGAATTTCAAACCGGCACTAGGAAACACTCTGAGAAACCAGAGTAAAAGTTTCTCCTGCAAACTGATCCCTTTGTTCTAGATGAACGAAAGTCACTCCACATGCTCAGTTCTCAGAGAAAAGTGTGTGTGAAAGCCGTCCTTCAACTAGCATGTTGGGGACACAAAGTTACTTTTCAGTTACAAAGTAGAATCCATACATATATATGGGGAGTTACTCGATCCAACTCGCTTTTACAGTGAAAACTGCAGGAATTCTAACCGGCATTAGGAAAAAGACTGAGAATCCAGAGTAAAATTATCTCCTGCAAACCGTTCCTTTTGTGCTAGATGAACGAATGTCTGTCCAAATGCTCATTTGTCAGACATAGGTGTGTTAATACCGTCCTTCCTCTAGCTTGTTGGGAACACAAAGTTTCTTTTCAGTTGCAAACTGCACTCCATACATATATATGTGGAGTTACTAGATCCAACTCGGTTTTACAGTGAAAAATGCAGGAAATTCAAATCGGCACAAGGAAACACACTGAGAAACCAGAGTAAAAGTTTCTCCTGCAAACAGTTCCCTTTGTGCTAGATGAACGAACGTCTATCCACATGCTCATTTCTCAGAGATAAGTGTTAGTGAAAGCCGTCCTTCACCTAGCTCGTTGGGAACACAATGTTTCTCTTCAGATGTAAAGTGTAATCCATACATATATATGGGGAGTTACTTGCTCCAACTCGGTTTTACAGGGAAAACTGAAGGAACTTCTAACCGGCATTAGGAAACAGACTGAGAAACCAGAGTAAAAGTTTCTCCTGTAAACCGTTCCCTTTGTGCTAGATGAACGAACGTCTCTCCACATGCTCAGTTCTGAGAGATATGTTTCTGTGAAAGCGGTCTTCACTTTGCTTGTTGGGAACACAAAGTTTCTTTTCAGTTGCAAACAGCACTCTATACATATATATCTGGAGGTAGTCGCTCCAAATCAATTTTACAGTGAAAACTGCAGGAACTTCAAACCGTCACTAGGAAACAGACTGAGAAACCACAGTAAAATTTTCTCCTGCATCCCGTTCCCTTTGTGCTAAATAAACGAACATCTCTCCACATGCTCAGTTCTGTGTGATAAGTGTGTGTGAAAGCCGTCCTTCAACTAGCTTGTTGGGAAAGCAAAGTTTCATATCATTTGAAAACTGCACTCCTTACATGTGTATTGGGAGGTACACGCTCCAAATCGGTTTTATAGTGAAAAATGCAGGAACATCCAACCGGCATTAGGAAACAGACTGAGAAACCAGAGTAAAAGTTTCTCCTGCAACCTCTTCATTTTTGCTAAATGAACGAACGTCTCTCCACATGCTCAGTTCTCAGAGATAAATGTGTGTGAAGGCCGCCCTTCACCTAGCTTGTTGGGAACAAAAAGTTTCTTTTCAGTTGCAAACTGCACTGCCTAAATATATATGGGGAGGTACTCGCTTCAACTGGGTTTTACAGTGAAAACTGCAGGAACCTCAAACCGGCACTAGGAAACACACTGAGAAACCAGAGTAAAAGTTTCTCCTGCAAACCATTCCCTTTGTGTTAGATAAACGAAAGTCTCTCCACATGCTCAGTTCTGAGAGAAATGTGTGTGTGAAATCCGTACTTCACCTAGCTTGTTGGGAACACAAAGACTCTTTTCAGTTGCAAACGGCACTATATATATATATATGGGTAGGTACTAGCTCCAACTCGGTTTTACACTGAAAACTGCACGAACTTATAACCAGCACTAGGAAACACACTGAGAAACCAGAGTAGAAGTTTCCCCTGCAACCCGTTACCTTTGTGCTAGATGAACGAACGTCTCTCCACATGCTCAGTTCTGAGAGATAAGTGTGTTTGAAAGCCGTCCATCAACCAGCTTGTTGGGAACACAGAGTTTCTTTTCAGTTGAAAACTGCACTCTCTATATATATATGGGGAGGTACTAGCTACAACTCGGTTTTACAGTGAAAATGCAGTAACTTCAAACTGGCACTAGGAAACACACTGAGAAACCAGAGTAAAATATCTCCTACAACACGTTCCCTTTGTGCTAGATTAACTGTCATCTCTCCACATGCTCAGTTCTGGGAGATATGTGTGTTTTAAAGCCGTCCTTCACCTAGCTTGTTGGGAACACAAAGTTTCTTTTCAGTTGCAAATGGCACTCCATACATATATATGGGGATGTACAAGCTCCAACTCAGTTTTACAGAGAAAACTGCCGGAAATTCAAACTGGCACTAGGAAACACACTGAGAAAACAGAGTAAAAGTTTCTCCTGCAACCAGTTCAATTTGTGCTAGATGAACGAAAGTTTCTCTACATGCTCTGTTCTGAGATATATGTGTGTGTGCAAGCCGAACTTCACCTAGCTTGTTGGGAACACAGAGTTTCTTTTCAGTTGCAAACTGCAATGCATACATATATATGGGGTGGTACTGGCTCCAACTCGGTTTTACAGTGAATACTGCAGGAACTTCATACCGGCATTAGTAAAATGACTGAGAATTTAGAATAAAGTTTCTCCTGCAACCGGTTCCCTATGTGCTAGATGAACGAACTTCTATCCACATGCTCAGTTCAGAGAGATAAGAGTGTGTGAAAGCCGTTCTTCACCTATCTTGTTGGGAACACAGAGTTTCTTTTCAGTTGCTAAGTGGAATCCTTACATATATATGGGGATTTACTCGCTCCAAATTGATTTTACAGGAAAACTGCAGGAACTTCTAACTGGCATTAGGAAACAGACTGAGAAACCAGAGTAAATATTTTTACTGCAACCCGTTCCATTTGTGCTAGATGAACGAACGTCTCTCCACATGCTCAATTCTGAGAGATATGTGTGTGTGAAAGCCGTCCTTCACCTAGCTTGTTGGGAACACAAAGTTCTTTTCAGTTGCAAACGGCACTCCATACATATATATGGGAAAGTACTCGCTCCAACTCGGTTTTACAGTGAAAACTGCAGGAACTTCAAACAGGCACTAGGAAACACACTGAGAAACCAGAGTAAAAGTTTCTAATGCAAACAGTTCCCTTTGTGTTAGATAAACGAAAGTCTCTCCACATGCTCAGTTCTGAGAAATAAGTGTGTGTGAAAGCCGTTCTTCACTTATCTTGTAGGGAACACAAAGTTTCTTTTCAGTTGCAAACTGCACTCCATAAATATATATGGGAAGGTACACGCTCCAACTCGGTTTTACAGTGAAAACTGCAGGAACTTCAAACCGGCACTAGGAAACAGACTGAGAAACCAGAGTAATAGTTCCTCCTGCAAACCGTTCCCTTTGTGCTAGATGAATGAAAGTTTCTCCACATGCTCTGTTCTCAGAGATAAATGAGTGTGAATGCCGTCCTTCACCAAGGTTGTTGGGAACACAAAATTTCTTTTCAGTTGCTAAGTTGAATCCATCTATATATATGGGGAGTTACTCGTTCCAGCTCGATTTTACAAGGAAAACTTCAGGATCATCTAACTGGCATTAGGAAAAAACTGAGAATCCAGAGAAAAGTTTCTCCTGCAAACCGTTCTCTTTGTGCTAGATGAACGAACGTCTATCCACATGCTCACTTTTGAGAGATAAGTTTGTGTGAAAGCCGTCCTTCAACTAGCTTGTTGGGAACACAAAGTTTCTTTTTGATGCAAACTGCACTACATACATATATATGTGGAGGTACTCGCTCCAACTCGGTTTTACAGTGAAAACTGCAGGAACTTCAAACCGGCACTAGGAAACACACTGAGAAACCAGAGTAAAAGTTTCTCCTGCAACCCGTTCCATTTGTGCTAGATGAACGAAAGTCTCTCCACATGCTCTGTTCTGAGATATATGTGTGAGTGCAAGCCGAACTTCACCTAGCTTGTTGGGAACACAGAGTTTCTTTTCTGTTGCAAACTGCACTGCATACATATATATGGGGAGGTACTGGCTCCAACTCGGTTTTACAGTGAAAACTGCAGGAACTTCATACCGGCATTAGGAAAAATACTGAGAATTTAGAATAAAGTTTCACCTGCAACCCGTTCCCTATGTGCTAGATGAACGAACGTCTCTCCACATGCTCAGTTCTGAGAGATAATTGTGGGTGAATGCCGTCCTTCACCTAGCTTGTTGGGAACACAAAGTTTCTTTCAAGTTGCAAAGTGGAATCCATACATATATATGGGGAGTTACTCGCTCCAACTCAGTTTTACAGCGAAAACTGCAGGAATATCATACCGGCACTAGAAAACACTCTGAGAATTCAGAGTAAATGTTTCTCCTGGGAAGTGTTCCCTTTGTGCTAGATGAACGAACGTCTCTGCACATGCTCAGTTCTGAGAGATAATTTTGTGTGAAAACCGTTCTTCACCAAGCTTGTTGGGAACACAAAGTTTCTTTTCTGTTGCAAACTGCACTCCATACATATATATGGGGAGGTACTGTCTCCAACTCGGTTTTACAGTGAAAACTGCAGGAAATTCAAGCAGGCACTAGGAAACACACTGAGAAACCAGAGTAAAACTTTCTCTTGCAACCCGTTCCCTTTGTGCTAGATGAACGAACGTCTCTCCACATGCTCATTTCTTAGAGATAAGTGTGTGTGAAAGCCGTCCTTCACCTAGCTTGTAGGGAACACAAAGGTTCTTTTAAGTTGCAAAATGCACTCCATAAATATATATGGGAATGTACTCGCACCAACTCGGTTTTAGAGTGAAAACTGCAGGAAATTCAAAAGGCACTAGGAAACACACTGAGAAACAGAGTAAAAATTTCTAATGCAAACAGTTCCATTTGTGTTAGATGAACGAAGTCTCTCCACATGCTCAGTTCTGAGAAATAAGTGTGTGTGAAAGCCGCCCTTCAACTATCTTGTAGGGAACACAAAGTTTCTTTTCAGTTTCAATCTGCACTCCATAAATAAATATGGGAAGGTACACGCTCCAACTCGGTTTTACAGTGAAAACTGCAGGAACTTCAAACCGGCACTAGGAAACAGCCTGAGAAACCAGAGTAAAAGTTTCTCCTGCAAACCTATCCCTTTGTGCTAGATGAACGAACGTCTCTCCACATGCTCAGATCTCAGAGATAAGTGTGTGTGAAAGCCGTACTTCACATAGCTTGTAAGGAACACAAAGATTCTTTTCAGTTGCAAACTGCACTCCATACATATATATGGGTAGGAACACGCTCAAACTCGGTTTTACAGTGAAAACTGCAGGAATATCAAACCGGCACTAGGAAACACAGTGAGAAACCAGAGTAAAAGTTTCTCCTGCAAACCGTTCCCTTTGTGCTAGATGAACGAACGTCTCTCCACATGCTCAGTTCTCAGAGATAAGGGTGTGTGAAAGCCGTCCTTCACCTAGCTTGTAGGGAAAATATAGTTTTTTTCAGTTGCAAAGTGGAATACTTAAATATATACGGGAATTTACTCGCTCCAACTCGGTTTTACAGTGAAAAATGCAGGAACATCTAACCGGCATTAGGAAAAACCTGAGAATCCGGAGTAAAAGTTTCTCTTGCAAACCGTTCCCATTGTGCTAGATGAACGAACGTCTATCCACATGCTCAGTTCTGAGAGATTATTTTGTGTGAAAACCGTTCTTCAACAAGCTTGTTGGGAACACAAATATTCTTTCCTGTTGCAAACTGCACTCCATACAAATATATGGGGAGGTACTCGCTCCAACTCGGTTTTATAGTAAAAATTGCAGGAATTTCAAACCGGCACTAGGAAACACTCTGAGAAACCAGAGTAAATGTTTCTCCAGCAAACCGTTCCTTTGTGCTAGATGAACGAACGTCTCTCCACATGCTCTGTTCTGAGAGATATGTGTGTGTTCAAGCCGACCTTCACCAGGCTTGTTGGGAACACAGAGTTTCTTTTCAGTTGCAAAGTGCACTGCATACATATATATGGGGAGGTACTGGCTCCAACTCGGTTTTACAGTGAAAACTGCAGGAACTTCATACCGGCATTAGGAAAAATACTGAGAATTTAGAATAAATTTTCTACTGCAACCCGTTCCCTATGTGCTAGATGAACGAACGTCTATCCACATGCTCAGTTCTGAGAGATAAGTGTGTGTGAAAGCCGTTCTTCACCTAGCTTGTTGGGAACACAGAGTTTCTTTTCAGTTGCAATCGGCACTCCATAAATTTATATGGGTAGGTACTCGCTCAAACATGATTTTACAGTGAAATCTGCAGGAACTTCTAACCGGCATTAGAAAAAGACTTAGAAACCAGAGTAAATGTTTCTCCTGCAACCCGTTCCCTATGTGCTAGATGAACGAACGTCTCTCCACATGATCAGTTCTGAGACATATGTGTGTGTGAAAGCCGTCCTTCACCTAGCTTGTTGGGAACACAATGATTCCTTTCAGTTGCAAAGTGGAATCCATATATATATATGGGGAATTACTCGCTCCAACTCTGTTTTACAGTGAAAACTGCAGGAACATGTAACCGGCATTAGGAAAAAGACTGAGAATCCAGAGTAAATGTTTCTCCAGCAAACAGTTCCCTTTGTGCTAGATGAACGAAAGTCTATACTCATGCTCAGTTCTGAGAGGTAAGTGTGGGTGAAAGCCGTACTTCACCTAGCTTGTTGGGAACACAAAGTTTCTTTTCAGTTGCAAAGTGGAATCCATACATATATATGGGGATTTACTCGCTCCAACTCGGCTTTACAGGGAAAACTGCAGGAACTTCTAAACGGAATTAGGAAACAGACGGAGACACCAGAGAAAATTTTCTCCTGCAACCCCTTCCCATTCTGCTAGATGAACGAACGTCTCTCCACATGCTAACTTCTAAGAAATAAGTGTGTGTGAAAGCCGTCCTTCAAGTTGCTTGATGGGAACACAGAGTTTCTTTTCAGCTGCAAACGGCACTCCATACATATATATGGGGATGTACAAGATCCAACTCGGTTTTACAGAGAAAACTGCAGGAACTTCAAACCGGCACTAGGAAACACACTGAGAAAAAAGAGTAAAAGTTTCTCCTGCAACCTCTTCCCTTTGTGCTAGATGAACGAAAGTCTCTCTACATGCTCTGTTCTGAGATATATGTGTGTGTGCAAGCCGAACTTCACCTAGCTTGTTGGGAACACAGAGTTACTTTTCAGTTGCAAACTGCATGGCATACATTTATATGAGGAGGTACTGGCTCCAACTCGTTTTACAGTGAATACTGCAGGAACTTCATACCGGCATTAGGAAAATGACTGAGAATTTAGAATAAACTTTCTCCTGCAACCGGTTCCCTATGTGCTAAATGAACGAACTTCTATCCACATGCTCAGTTCTGAGAGATAAGTGTGTGTGAAAGCCGTTCTTCACCTAGCTTGTTGGGAACACAGAGTTCCTTTTCAGTTGCAAAGTGGAATCCTTACATATATATGGGGATTTACTCGCTCCAAATTGGTTTTACAGGAAAACTGCAGGAACTTCTAACCAGCATTAGGAAACAGACGGAGACACCAGAGTAAAAGTTTTTCCTGCAACCCGTTCCATTTGTGCTAGATGAACGAACGTCTCTCCACATGCTCAATTCTGAGAGATATGTGTGTGTGAAAGCCGTCCTTCACCTAGCTTGTTGGGAACACAAAGTTCTTTTCAGTTGCAAACGGCACTTCATACATATATATGGGGATGTACAAGCTCCAACTCGGTTTTACAGTGAAAACTGCAGGAAGTTCAAACCGGCACTAGGAAACACTCTGAGAAACCAGAGTAAATGTTTCTCCTGCAAACCGTTCCTTTGTGCTAGATGAACGAACGTCTTTCCACATGCTCAGTTCTCAGAGATAAGTGTGTGTGAATGCCGTCCTTCAACTAGCTTGTTGGGAACACAAAGTTTCTTTTCAGTTGCAAAGTGGAATCCATACATATATATGGGGGGTTAGTCGCTCCAACTCGGTTTTACAGTGAAAACTGCAGGAACATGTAACCGGCATTAGGAAAAAGACTGAGAATCCAGAGTAAATGTTTCTCCTGCAAACCGTTCCCTTTGTGCTAGATGAACGAAAGTCTATTCTCATGCTCAGTTCTGAGAGATAAGTGTGGGTGAAAGCAGTCCTTCACCTAGCTTGTTGGGAACACAAAGTTTCTTTTCAGTTGCAAAGTGGAATCCATACATATATATGGGAGGTTAGTCGCTCCAACTCGGTTTTACAGTGAAAAATGCAGGAACATGTAAGCGGCATTAGGAAAAAGACTGAGAATCCAGAGTAAATGTTTCTCCTGCAAACCGTTCCCTTTGTGCTAGATGAACGAAAGTCTATTCTCATGCTCAGTTCTGAGAGATAAGTGTGGGTGAAAGCAGTCCTTCACCTAGCTTGTTGGGAACACAAAGTTTCTTTTCAGTTGCAAAGTGCAATCCATACATATATATGGGGATTTACTCGCTCCAACTCGGTTTTACAGGGAAAACTGCAGGAACTTCTAAACGGCATTAGGAAACAGACGGAGACACCAGAGTAAAATTTTCTCCTGCAACCCCTTCCCATTGTGCTAGATGAACGAACGTCTCTCCACATGCTCAGTTCTTAGAAATAAGTGTGTGTGAAAGCCGTCCTTCAACTTGCTTGATGGGAACACAGAGTTTCTTTTCAGTTGCATAATGCAATGCATACATATATACGTTAGGTAATCGCTCCAACTCGATTTTACAGTGAAAACTGCAGGAAATTCAAACCGGCACTAGGAAACACACTGAGAAAACAGAGTAAAAGTTTCTCCTGCAACCCCTTCCCATTGTGCTAGATGAACGAACGTCTCTCCACATGCTTTGTTCTGAGAGATATGTGTGTGTTCAAGCCGACCTTCACCAGGCTTGTTGGGAACACAGAGTTTCTTTTCAGTTGCAAAGTGCACTGCATACATATATAAGGGGAGGTACTGGCTCCAACTCGGTTTTACAGTGAAAACTGCAGGAACTTCATACCGGCATTAGGAAAAATACTGAGAATTTAGAATAAAGTTTCTCCTGCAACCCGTTCCCTATGTGCTAGATGAACGAAAGTCTATCCACATGCTCAGTTCTGAGAGATAAGTGTGTGTGAAAGCCGTTCTTCACCTAGCTTGTTGGGAACACAGAGTTTCTTTTCATTTGCAATCGGCACTCCATAAAATTATATGGGTAGGTACTCGCTCAAACATGTTTTTACAGTGAAATCTAGGAACTTCTAAACGGCATTAGGAAACAGACTTAGAAACCACAGTAAATGTTTCTCCTGCAACCCGTTCCCTTTGTGCTAGATGAACGAACGTCTCTCCACATGATCAGTTCTGAGAGAAATGTGTGTGTGAAAGCCGTCCTTCACCTAGCTTGTTGGGAACACAATGTTTCTTTTCAGTTGCAAAGTGGAATCCATATATATATATGGGGAGTTACTCTCTCCAACTCGGTTTTACAGTGAAAAATGCAGGAATATCTAACCGGCATCAGGAAAAAACTGACAATCCAGAGTAAAAGTTTCTAATGCAACCAGTTCCCTTTGTGTTAGATGAACGAACGTCTCTGCACATGCTCAGTTCTGAGAGATAATTTTGTGTGAAAACCGTTCTTCACTAAGCTTGTTGGGAACACAAATTTTCTTTCCTGTTGCAAACTGCACTCCATACATATATATGGGGAGGTACTCGCTCCAACTCGGTTTTATAGTAAAAATTGCAGGAATTTCAAACCGGCACTAGGAAACACTCTGAGAAACCAGAGTAAATGTTTCTCCTGCAAACCGTTCCTTTGTGCTAGATGAACGAACGTCTCTCCACATGCTCTGTTCTGAGAGATATGTGTGTGTTCAAGCCGACCTTCACCAGGCTTGTTGGGAACACAGAGATTCTTTTCAGTTGCAAAGTGCACTGCATACATATATATGGGGAGGTACTGGCTCCAACTCGGTTTTACAGTGAAAACTGCAGGAACTTCATACCGGCATTAGGAAAAATACTGAGAATTTAGAATAAAGTTTCTACTGCAACCCGTTCCCTATGTGCTAGATGAACGAACGTCTATCCACATGCTCAGTTCTGAGAGATAAGTGTGTGTGAAAGCCGTTCTTCACCTAGCTTGTTGGGAACACAGAGTTTCTTTTCAGTTGCAATCGGCACTCCATAAATTTATATGGGTAGGTACTCGCTCAAACATGATTTTACAGTGAAATCTGCAGGAACTTCTAACCGGCATTAGGAAACAGACTTAGAAACCAGAGTAAATGTTTCTCCAGCAACCCGTTCCCTATGTGCTAGATGAACGAACGTCTCTCCACATGATCAGTTCTGAGAAATATGTGTGTGTGAAAGCCGTCCTTCACCTAGCTTGTTGGGAACACAATGTTTCTTTTCAGTTGCAAAGTGGAATCCATATATATATATGGGGAATTACTCGCTCCAAATCTGTTTTACAGTGAAAACTGCAGGAACATGTAACCGGCATTAGGAAAAAGACTGAGAATCCAGAGTAAATGTTTCTCCTGCAAACCGTTCCCTTTGTGCTAGATGAATGAAAGACTATTCTCATGCTCAGTTCTGAGAGATAAGTGTGGGTGAAAGCAGTCCTTCACCTAGCTTGTTGGGAACACAAAGTTTCTTTTCTGTTGCAAACTGCACTCCATACATATATATGGGGATTTACTCGCTCCAACTCGGTTTTACAGGGAAAACTGCAGGAACTTCTAAACGGCATTAGGAAACAGACGGAGACACCAGAGCAAAATTTTCTCCTGCAACCCCTTCCCATTGTGCTAGATGAACAAACGTCTCTCCACA
The DNA here is from genome assembly GCF_036321535.1 of Camelus dromedarius. Lineage (NCBI taxonomy): Eukaryota > Metazoa > Chordata > Mammalia > Artiodactyla > Camelidae > Camelus > Camelus dromedarius. The sequence goes on along the minus strand of NC_087451.1, from coordinate 2,299,505 downwards.
TTCTCAGTTCTTAGAAATAAGTGTGTGTGAAAGCCGTCCTTCAACTTGCTTGATGGGAACACAGAGTTTCTTTTCAGTTGCAAAATGCAATGCATACATATATACGTTAGGTAATCGCTCCAACTCGATTTTACAGTGAAATCTGAAGGAAATTCAAACTGGCACTAGGAAACACACTGAGAAAACAGAGTAAAAGTTTCTCCTGCAACCCCTTCCCATTGTGATAGATGAACGAACGTCTCTCCACATGCTTTGTTCTGAGACATTTGTGTGTGTTCAAACCGAACTTCACCAGGCTTGTTGGGAACGCAGAGTTTCTTTTCAGTTGCAAAGTGCACTGCATACATATATAAGGGGAGGTACTGGCTCCAACTCGGTTTTACAGTGAAAACTGCAGGAACTTCATACCGGCATTAGGAAAAATACTGAGAATTTAGAATAAAGTTTCTCCTGCAACCCGTTCCCTATGTGCTAGATGAACGAAAGTCTATCCACATGCTCAGTTCTGAGAGATAAGTGTGTGTGAAAGCCGTTCTTCACCTAGCTTGTTGGGAACACAGAGTTTCTTTTCATTTGCAATCGGCACTCCATACAATTATATGGGTAGGTACTCGCTAAAACATGTTTTTATAGTGAAATCTAGGAACTTCTAACCGGCATTAGGAAACAGACTTAGAAACCACAGTAAATGTTTCTCCTGCAACCGTTCCCTTTGTGCTAGATGAACGAACGTCTCTCCACATGATCAGTTCTGAGAGAAATGTGTGTGTGAAAGCCGTCCTTCACCTAGCTTGTTGGGAACACAATGTTTCTTTTCAGTTGCAAAGTGGAATCCATATATATATATGGGGAGTTACTCTCTCCAACTCGGTTTTACAGTGAAAAATGCAGGAATATCTAACCGGCATCAGGAAAAAACTGACAATCCAGAGTAAAAGTTTCTAATGCAACCAGTTCCCTTTGTGTTAGATGAACGAACGTCTCTGCACATGCTCAGTTCTGAGAGATAATTTTGTGTGAAAACCGTTCTTCACCAAGCTTGTTGGGAACACAAATTTTCTTTCCTGTTGCAAACTGCACTCCATACATATATATGGGGAGGTACTCGCTCCAACTCAGTTTTATAGTAAAAATTGCAGGAATTTCAAACCGGCACTAGGAAACACTCTGAGAAACCAGAGTAAATGTTTCTCCTGCAAACCGTTCCTTTGTGCTAGATGAATGAACGTCTCTCCACATGCTCAGTTCTGAGAGATATGTGTGTGTTCAAGCCGACCTTCACCAGGCTTGTTGGGAACACAGAGTTTCTTTTCAGTTGCAAAGTGCACTGCATACATATATATGGGGAGGTACTGGCTCCAACTCGGTTTTACAGTGAAAACTGCAGGAACTTCATACCGGCATTAGGAAAAATACTGAGAATTTAGAATAAAGTTTCTACTGCAACCCGTTCCCTATGTGCTAGATGAACGAACGTCTATCCACATGCACAGTTCTGAGAGATAAGTGTGTGTGAAAGCCGTTCTTCACCTAGCTTGTTGGGAACACAGAGTTTCTTTTCAGTTGCAATCGGCACTCCATACATTTATATGGGTAGGTACTCGCTCAAACATGATTTTACAGTGAAATCTGCAGGAACTTCTAACCGGCATTAGGAAAAAGACTGAGAATCCAGAGTAAATGCTTCTCCTGCAAACCGTTCCCTTTGTGCTTGATGAACGAAAGTCTATCCTCATGCTCAGTTCTGAGAGGTAAGTGTGGGTGAAAGCCGTACTTCACCTAGCTTGTTGGGAACACAAAGTTTCTTTTCAGTTGCAAAGTGGAATCCATACATATATATGGGGATTTACTCGTCCCAACTCGGTTTTACAGTGAAAACTGCAGGAATTTCAAAGCGGTACGAGGAAACACACTGAAAATCCAGAGTAAAAGTTCTTTCTGCAAACCGTTCCCTTTGTGCTAGATGAACGAACGTCTCTCCACATGCTCAGTTCTTAGAAATAAGTGTGTGTGAAAGCCGTCCTTCAACTTGCTTGATGGGAACACAGAGCTTCTTTTCAGTTGCAAAAGGCAATGCATAAATATATACGTTAAGTACTCGCTCCAACTCGGTTTTACAGTGAAAACTGCAGGAAATTCAAACCGTCACTTGGAAGCACACTGAGAAAACAGAGTAAAAGTTTCTCCTGCAAACCGTTCCATTGTGCTAGATGAGCGAACGTCTCTCCACATGCTCAGTTCTCAGAGATAAGTGTGTGTGAAAGCCGTACTTCACCTAGCTTGTAGGGAACATAAAGTTTATTTTCAGTTGCAAAGTGGTATACTTACATATATATGGGAATTTACTCGCTCCAACTCGGTTTTACAGGGAAAACTGCAGGAACATCTAACCGGCATTAGGAAACATACTGAGAAACCAGAGTAAAAGTTCTTCCTGCAAACCGTTCCTTTTGTGCTAGATGAACGAAAGTCTCTCCACATGCTCAGTTCTCAGAGTTAAGTGTGTGTGAAAGCCGTCCTTCAACTAGCTTGTTGGGAACAAAAAGTTTCTTTTCAGTTGCAAAGTGGAATCCATACATATATATGGGGGGTTACTCGCTCCAACCCGATTTTACAGTGTAAACTGCAGGAACATGTAACCGGCATTAGGAAAAAGACTGAGAATCCAATGTAAATATTTCTCCTGCAACCCGTTCCCTTAGTGCTAGATGAATGAACGTCTCTCCACATGCTCTGTTCTGAGAGATATGTGTGTGTGCAAGCCGACCTTCACCTAGCTTGTTGGGAACACAGAGTTACTTTTCAGTTGCAAACTGCACTCCATACATATATATGGGGAGGGACTCGCTCCAACAAGATTTTACAGTGAAAACTGCTGGAACTTCAAACCGGCACTAGGAAACACACTGAGATACCAGAGTAAAAGTTTCTCCTGTAAACCGTTCCCATTGTGCTAGTTGAACGAACGTCTATCCACATGCTCAGTTCTGAGAGATAATTTTGTGTGAAAACCGTTCTTCACCAAGCTTGTTGGGAACAAAAAGTATCTTTTCAGTTGCAAAATGCACTCCATACATATATATGGGGAGGTACTCGCTCCAACTCGGTTTTACAGTGAAAACTGCAGGAATTTCAAACCGGCACTAGGAAACACTCTGAGAAACCAGAGTAAAAGTTTCTCCTGCAAACTGATCCCTTTGTTCTAGATGAACGAAAGTCACTCCACATGCTCAGTTCTCAGAGAAAAGTGTGTGTGAAAGCCGTCCTTCAACTAGCATGTTGGGAACACAAAGTTAATTTTCAGTTACAAAGTAGAATCCATACATATATATGGGGAGTTACTCGATCCAACTCGGTTTTACATTGAAAACTGCAGGAATTCTAACCGGCATTAGGAAAAAGACTGAGAATCCAGAGTAAAATTTTCTCCTGCAAACCGTTCCTTTTGTGCTAGATGAACGAATGTCTGTCCAAATGCTCATTTGTCAGACATAGGTGTGTTAATACCGTCCTTCCTCTAGCTTGTTGGGAACACAAAGTTTCTTTTCAGTTGCAAACTGCACTCCATACATATATATGGGGAGTTACTAGATCCAACTCGGTTTTACAGTGAAAAATGCAGGAAATTCAAATCGGCACAAGGAAACACACTGAGAAACCAGAGTAAAAGTTCTTTCTGCAAACCGTTCCCTTTGTGCTAGATGAACGAACGTCTATCCACATGCTCATTTCTCAGAGATAAGTGTTAGTGAAAGCCGTCCTTCACCTAGCTCGTTGGGAACACAATGTTTCTCTTCAGTTGTAAAGTGTAATCCATACATATATATGGGGAGTTACTTGCTCCAACTCGGTTTTACAGGGAAAACTGAAGGAACTTCTAACCGGCATTAGGAAACAGACTGAGAAACCAGAGTAAAAGTTTCTCCTGTAAACCGTTCCCTTTGTGCTAGATGAACGAACGTCTCTCCACATGCTCTGTTCTGAGAGATATGTTTCTGTGAAAGCCGTCTTCACTTTGCTTGTTGGGAACACAAAGTTTCTTTTCAGTTGCAAACAGCACTCTATACATATATATCTGGAGGTAGTCGCTCCAAATCAATTTTACAGTGAAAACTGCAGGAACTTCAAACCGTCACTAGGAAACAGACTGAGAAACCACAGTAAAATTTTCTCCTGCATCCCGTTCCCTTTGTGCTAAATAAACGAACATCTCTCCACATGCTCAGTTCTGTGTGATAAGTGTGTGTGAAAGCCGTCCTTCAACTAGCTTGTTGGGAAAGCAAAGTTTCATATCATTTGAAAACTGCACTCCTTACATGTGAATTGGGAGGTACCCGCTCCAAATCGGTTTTATAGTGAAAAATGCAGGAACATCCAACCGGCATTAGGAAACAGACTGAGAAACCAGAGTAAAAGTTTCTCCTGCAACCTCTTCCCTTTTTGCTAAATGAACGAACGTCTCTCCACATGCTCAGTTCTCAGAGATAAATGTGTGTGAAGGCCGCCCTTCACCTTGCTTGTTGGGAACAAAAAGTTTCTTTTCAGTTGCAAACTGCACTGCCTAAATATATATGGGGAGGTACTCGCTCCAACTGGGTTTTACAGTGAAAACTGCAGGAACATCAAACCGGCACTAGGAAACACACTGAGAAACCAGAGTAAAAGTTTCTCCTGCAAACCATTCCCTTTGTGCTAGATGAACGAACGTCTCTTCACATGCTCAGTTCTGAGAGAAATGTGTGTGTGAAATCCGTACTTCACCTAGCTTGTTGGGAACACAAAGACTCTTTTCAGTTGCAAACGGCACTATATATATATATACGGGTAGGTACTAGCTCCAACTCGGTTTTACACTGAAAACTGCACGAACTTATAACCAGCACTAGGAAACACACTGAGAAACCAGAGTAGAAGTTTCCCCTGCAACCCGTTACCTTTGTGCTAGATGAACGAACGTCTCTCCACATGCTCAGTTCTGAGAGATAAGTGTGTTTGAAAGCCGTCCATCAACTAGCTTGTTTGGAACACAGAGTTTCTTTTCAGTTGAAAACTGCACTCTCTATATATATATGGGGAGGTACTAGCTACAACTCGGTTTTACAGTGAAAATGCAGTAACTTCAAACTGGCACTAGGAAACACACTGAGAAACCAGAGTAAAATATCTCCTACAACACGTTCCCTTTGTGCTAGATTAACTGTCATCTCTCCACATGCTCAGTTCTGGGAGATATGTGTGTTTTAAAGCCGTCCTTCAACTAGCTTGTTGGGAACACAAAGTTTCTTTTCAGTTGCAAACGGCACTCCATACATATATATGGGGATGTACAAGCTCCAACTCAGTTTTACAGAGAAAACTGCCGGAAATTCAAACCGGCACTAGGAAACACACTGAGAAAACAGAGTAAAAGTTTCTCCTGCAACCAGTTCACTTTGTGCTAGATGAACGAAAGTTTCTCTACATGCTCTGTTCTGAGATATATGTGTGTGTGCAAGCCGAACTTCACCTAGCTTGTTGGGAACACAGAGTTTCTTTTCAGTTGCAAACTGCAATGCATACATATATATGGGGTGGTACTGGCTCCAACTCGGTTTTACAGTGAATACTGCAGGAACTTCATACCGGCATTAGGAAAATGACTGAGAATTTAGAATAAAGTTTCTCCTGCAACCGGTTCCCTATGTGCTAGATGAACGAACTTCTATCCACATGCTCAGTTCAGAGAGATAAGAGTGTGTGAAAGCCGTTCTTCACCTATCTTGTTGGGAACACAGAGTTTCTTTTCAGTTGCAAAGTGGAATCCTTACATATATATGGGGATTTACTCGCTCCAAATTGATTTTACAGGAAAACTGCAGGAACTTCTAACTGGCATTAGGAAACAGACTGAGAAACCAGAGTAAATGTTTTTCCTGCAACCCGTTCCATTTGTGCTAGATGAACGAACGTCTCTCCACATGCTCAATTCTGAGAGATATGTGTGTGTGAAAGCCGTCCTTCACCTAGCTTGTTGGGAACACAAAGTTCTTTTCAGTTGCAAACGGCACTCCATACATATATATGGGAAAGTACTCGCTCCAACTCGGTTTTACAGTGAAAACTGCAGGAACTTCAAACAGGCACTAGGAAACACACTGAGAAACCAGAGTAAAAGTTTCTAATGCAAACAGTTCCCTTTGTTTTAGATAAACGAAAGTCTCTCCACATGCTCAGTTCTGAGAAATAAGTGTGTGTGAAAGCCGCCCTTCACTTATCTTGTAGGGAACACAAAGTTTCTTTTCAGTTGCAAACTGCACTCCATAAATATATATGGGAAGGTACACGCTCCAACTCGGTTTTACAGTGAAAACTGCAGGAACTTCAAACCGGCACTAGGAAACAGACTGAGAAACCAGAGTAATAGTTCCTCCTGCAAACCGTTCCCTTTGTGCTAGATGAATGAAAGTTTCTCCACATGCTCTGTTCTCAGAGATAATTGAGTGTGAATGCCGTCCTTCACCAAGGTTGTTGGGAACACAAAATTTCTTTTCAGTTGCTAAGTTGAATCCATCTATATATATGGGGAGTTACTCGTTCCAGCTCGATTTTACAGGGAAAACTTCAGGATCATCTAACTGGCATTAGGAAAAAAACTGAGAATCCAGAGAAAAGTTTCTCCTGCAAACCGTTCTCTTTGTGCTAGATGAACGAACGTCTATCCACATGCTCACTTTTGAGAGATAAGTTTGTGTGAAAGCCGTCCTTCAACTAGCTTGATGGGAACACAAAGTTTCTTTTTGATGCAAACTGCACTACATACATATATATGTGGAGGTACTCGCTCCAACTCGGTTTTACAGTGAAAACTGCAGGAACTTCAAACCGGCACTAGGAAACACACTGAGAAACCAGAGTAAAAGTTTCTCCTGCAACCCGTTCCATTTGTGCTAGATGAACGAAAGTCTCTCCACATGCTCTGTTCTGAGATATATGTGTGAGTGCAAGCCGAACTTCACCTAGCTTGTTGGGAACACAGAGTTTCTTTTCTGTTGCAAACTGCACTGCATACATATATATGGGGAGGTACTGGCTCCAACTCGGTTTTACAGTGAAAACTGCAGGAACTTCATACCGGCATTAGGAAAAATACTGAGAATTTAGAATAAAGTTTCACCTGCAACCCGTTCCCTATGTGCTAGATGAACGAACGTCTCTCCACATGCTCAGTTCTGAGAGATAATTGTGGGTGAATGCCGTCCTTCACCTAGCTTGTTGGGAACACAAAGTTTCTTTCAAGTTGCAAAGTGGAATCCATACATATATATGGGGAGTTACTCGCTCCAACTCGGTTTTACAGCGAAAACTGCAGGAATATCATACCGGCACTAGAAAACACTCTGAGAATTCAGAGTAAATGTTTCTCCTGGGAAGTGTTCCCTTTGTGCTAGATGAACGAACGTCTCTGCACATGCTCAGTTCTGAGAGATAATTTTGTGTGAAAACCGTTCTTCACCAAGCTTGTTGGGAACACAAAGTTTCTTTTCTGTTGCAAACTGCACTCCATACATATATATGGGGAGGTACTGTCTCCAACTCGGTTTTACAGTGAAAACTGCAGGAAATTCAAGCAGGCACTAGGAAACACACTGAGAAACCAGAGTAAAACTTTCTCTTGCAACCCGTTCCCTTTGTGCTAGATGAACGAACGTCTCTCCACATGCTCATTTCTTAGAGATAAGTGTGTGTGAAAGCCGTCCTTCACCTAGCTTGTAGGGAACACAAAGGTTCTTTTAAGTTGCAAAATGCACTCCATAAATATATATGGGAATGTACTCGCACCAACTCGGTTTTAGAGTGAAAACTGCAGGAATTTCAAAAGGCACTAGGAAACACACTGAGAAACAGAGTAAAAATTTCTAATGCAAACAGTTCCATTTGTGTTAGATGAACGAAGTCTCTCCACATGCTCAGTTCTGAGAAATAAGTGTGTGTGAAAGCCGCCCTTCAACTATCTTGTAGGGAACACAAAGTTTCTTTTCAGTTTCAATCTGCACTCCATAAATAAATATGGGAAGGTACACGCTCCAACTCGGTTTTACAGTGAAAACTGCAGGAACTTCAAACCGGCACTAGGAAACAGCCTGAGAAACCAGAGTAAAAGTTTCTCCTGCAAACCTATCCCTTTGTGCTAGATGAACGAACGTCTCTCCACATGCTCAGATCTCAGAGATAAGTGTGTGTGAAAGCCGTACTTCACATAGCTTGTAAGGAACACAAAGATTCTTTTCAGTTGCAAACTGCACTCCATACATATATATGGGTAGGAACACGCTCAAACTCGGTTTTACAGTGAAAACTGCAGGAATATCAAACCGGCACTAGGAAACACAGTGAGAAACCAGAGTAAAAGTTTCTCCTGCAAACCGTTCCCTTTGTGCTAGATGAACGAACGTCTCTCCACATGCTCAGTTCTCAGAGATAAGGGTGTGTGAAAGCCGTCCTTCACCTAGCTTGTAGGGAAAATATAGTTTTTTTCAGTTGCAAAGTGGAATACTTAAATATATACGGGAATTTACTCGCTCCAACTCGGTTTTACAGTGAAAAATGCAGGAACATCTAACCGGCATTAGGAAAAACCTGAGAATCCGGAGTAAAAGTTTCTCTTGCAAACCGTTCCCATTGTGCTAGATGAACGAACGTCTATCCACATGCTCAGTTCTGAGAGATTATTTTGTGTGAAAACCGTTCTTCAACAAGCTTGTTGGGAACACAAATATTCTTTCCTGTTGCAAACTGCACTCCATACAAATATATGGGGAGGTACTCGCTCCAACTCGGTTTTATAGTAAAAATTGCAGGAATTTCAAACCGGCACTAGGAAACACTCTGAGAAACCAGAGTAAATGTTTCTCCAGCAAACCGTTCCTTTGTGCTAGATGAACGAACGTCTCTCCACATGCTCTGTTCTGAGAGATATGTGTGTGTTCAAGCCGACCTTCACCAGGCTTGTTGGGAACACAGAGTTTCTTTTCAGTTGCAAAGTGCACTGCATACATATATATGGGGAGGTACTGGCTCCAACTCGGTTTTACAGTGAAAACTGCAGGAACTTCATACCGGCATTAGGAAAAATACTGAGAATTTAGAATAAATTTTCTACTGCAACCCGTTCCCTATGTGCTAGATGAACGAACGTCTATCCACATGCTCAGTTCTGAGAGATAAGTGTGTGTGAAAGCCGTTCTTCACCTAGCTTGTTGGGAACACAGAGTTTCTTTTCAGTTGCAATCGGCACTCCATAAATTTATATGGGTAGGTACTCGCTCAAACATGATTTTACAGTGAAATCTGCAGGAACTTCTAACCGGCATTAGGAAACAGACTTAGAAACCAGAGTAAATGTTTCTCCTGCAACCCGTTCCCTATGTGCTAGATGAACGAACGTCTCTCCACATGATCAGTTCTGAGACATATGTGTGTGTGAAAGCCGTCCTTCACCTAGCTTGTTGGGAACACAATGTTTCCTTTCATTTGCAAAGTGGAATCCATATATATATATGGGGAATTACTCGCTCCAACTCTGTTTTACAGTGAAAACTGCAGGAACATGTAACCGGCATTAGGAAAAAGACTGAGAATCCAGAGTAAATGTTTCTCCAGCAAACAGTTCCCTTTGTGCTAGATGAACGAAAGTCTATACTCATGCTCAGTTCTGAGAGGTAAGTGTGGGTGAAAGCCGTACTTCACCTAGCTTGTTGGGAACACAAAGTTTCTTTTCAGTTGCAAAGTGGAATCCATACATATATATGGGGATTTACTCGCTCCAACTCGGCTTTACAGGGAAAACTGCAGGAACTTCTAAACGGAATTAGGAAACAGACGGAAACACCAGAGAAAATTTTCTCCTGCAACCCCTTCCCATTCTGCTAGATGAACGAACGTCTCTCCACATGCTAAGTTCTAAGAAATAAGTGTGTGTGAAAGCCGTCCTTCAAGTTGCTTGATGGGAACACAGAGTTTCTTTTCAGCTGCAAACGGCACTCCATACATATATATGGGGATGTACAAGATCCAACTCGGTTTTACAGAGAAAACTGCAGGAACTTCAAACCGGCACTAGGAAACACACTGAGAAAAAAGAGTAAAAGTTTCTCCTGCAACCTCTTCCCTTTGTGCTAGATGAACGAAAGTCTCTCTACATGCTCTGTTCTGAGATATATGTGTGTGTGCAAGCCGAACTTCACCTAGCTTGTTGGGAACACAGAGTTACTTTTCAGTTGCAAACTGCATGGCATACATTTATATGAGGAGGTACTGGCTCCAACTCGTTTTTACAGTGAATACTGCAGGAACTTCATACCGGCATTAGGAAAATGACTGAGAATTTAGAATAAACTTTCTCCTGCAACCGGTTCCCTATGTGCTAAATGAACGAACTTCTATCCACATGCTCAGTTCTGAGAGATAAGTGTGTGTGAAAGCCGTTCTTCACCTAGCTTGTTGGGAACACAGAGTTCCTTTTCAGTTGCAAATTGGAATCCTTACATATATATATGGGGATTTACTCGCTCCAAATTGGTTTTACAGGAAAACTGCAGGAACTTCTAACCAGCATTAGGAAACAGACGGAGACACCAGAGTAAAAGTTTTTCCTGCAACCCGTTCCATTTGTGCTAGATGAACGAACGTCTCTCCACATGCTCAATTGTGAGAGATATGTGTGTGTGAAAGCCGTCCTTCACCTAGCTTGTTGGGAACACAAAGTTCTTTTCAGTTGCAAACGGCACTTCATACATATATATGGGGATGTACAAGCTCCAACTCGGTTTTACAGTGAAAACTGCAGGAAGTTCAAACCGGCACTAGGAAACACTCTGAGAAACCAGAGTAAATGTTTCTCCTGCAAACCGTTCCTTTGTGCTAGATGAACGAACGTCTTTCCACATGCTCAGTTCTCAGAGATAAGTGTGTGTGAATGCCGTCCTTCAACTAGCTTGTTGGGAACACAAAGTTTCTTTTCAGTTGCAAAGTGGAATCCATACATATATATGGGGGGTTAGTCGCTCCAACTCGGTTTTACAGTGAAAACTGCAGGAACATGTAACCGGCATTAGGAAAAAGACTGAGAATCCAGAGTAAATGTTTCTCCTGCAAACCGTTCCCTTTGTGCTAGATGAACGAAAGTCTATTCTCATGCTCAGTTCTGAGAGATAAGTGTGGGTGAAAGCAGTCCTTCACCTAGCTTGTTGGGAACACAAAGTTTCTTTTCAGTTGCAAAGTGGAGTCCATACATATATATGGGAGGTTAGTCGCTCCAACTCGGTTTTACAGTGAAAAATGCAGGAACATGTAAGCGGCATTAGGAAAAAGACTGAGAATCCAGAGTAAATGTTTCTCCTGCAAACCGTTCCCTTTGTGCTAGATGAACGAAAGTCTATTCTCATGCTCAGTTCTGAGAGATTAGTGTGGGTGAAAGCAGTCCTTCACCTAGCTTGTTGGGAACACAAAGTTTCTTTTCAGTTGCAAAGTGCAATCCATACATATATATGGGGATTTACTCGCTCCAACTCGGTTTTACAGGGAAAACTGCAGGAACTTCTAAACGGCATTAGGAAACAGACGGAGACACCAGAGTAAAATTTTCTCCTGCAACCCCTTCCCATTGTGCTAGATGAACGAACGTCTCTCCACATGCTCAGTTCTTAGAAATAAGTGTGTGTGAAAGCCGTCCTTCAACTTGCTTGATGGGAACACAGAGTTTCTTTTCAGTTGCATAATGCAATGCATACATATATATGTTAGGTAATCGCTCCAACTCGATTTTACAGTGAAAACTGCAGGAAATTCAAACCGGCACTAGGAAACACACTGAGAAAACAGAGTAAAAGTTTCTCCTGCAACCCCTTCCCATTGTGCTAGATGAACGAACGTCTCTCCACATGCTTTGTTCTGAGAGATATGTGTGTGTTCAAGCCGACCTTCACCAGGCTTGTTGGGAACACAGAGTTTCTTTTCAGTTGCAAAGTGGAATCCATATATATATATGGGGAGTTACTCTCTCCAACTCGGTTTTACAGTGAAAAATGCAGGAATATCTAACCGGCATCAGGAAAAAACTGACAATCCAGAGTAAAAGTTTCTAATGCAACCAGTTCCCTTTGTGTTAGATGAACGAACGTCTCTGCACATGCTCAGTTCTGAGAGATAATTTTGTGTGAAAACCGTTCTTCACTAAGCTTGTTGGGAACACAAATTTTCTTTCCTGTTGCAAACTGCACTCCATACATATATATGGGGAGGTACTCGCTCCAACTCGGTTTTATAGTAAAAATTGCAGGAATTTCAAACCGGCACTAGGAAACACTCTGAGAAACCAGAGTAAATGTTTCTCCTGCAAACCGTTCCTTTGTGCTAGATGAACGAACGTCTCTCCACATGCTCTGTTCTGAGAGATATGTGTGTGTTCAAGCCGACCTTCACCAGGCTTGTTGGGAACACAGAGATTCTTTTCAGTTGCAAAGTGCACTGCATACATATATATGGGGAGGTACTGGCTCCAACTCTGTTTTACAGTGAAAACGACAGGAACTTCATACCGGCATTAGGAAAAATACTGAGAATTTAGAATAAAGTTTCTACTGCAACCCGTTCCCTATGTGCTAGATGAACGAACGTCTATCCACATGCTCAGTTCTGAGAGATAAGTGTGTGTGAAAGCCGTTCTTCACCTAGCTTGTTGGGAACACAGAGTTTCTTTTCAGTTGCAATCGGCACTCCATAAATTTATATGGGTAGGTACTCGCTCAAACATGATTTTACAGTGAAATCTGCAGGAACTTCTAACCGGCATTAGGAAACAGACTTAGAAACCAGAGTAAATGTTTCTCCAGCAACCCGTTCCCTATGTGCTAGATGAACGAACGTCTCTCCACATGATCAGTTCTGAGAAATATGTGTGTGTGAAAGCCGTCCTTCACCTAGCTTGTTGGGAACACAATGTTTCTTTTCAGTTGCAAAGTGGAATCCATATATATATATGGGGAATTACTCGCTCCAAATCTGTTTTACAGTGAAAACTGCAGGAACATTTAACCGGCATTAGGAAAAAGAATGAGAATCCAGAGTAAATGTTTCTCCTGCAAACCGTTCCCTTTGTGCTAGATGAATGAAAGACTATTCTCATGCTCAGTTCTGAGAGATAAGTGTGGGTGAAAGCAGTCCTTCACCTAGCTTGTTGGGAACACAAAGTTTCTTTTCTGTTGCAAACTGCACTCCATACATATATATGGGGATTTACTCGCTCCAACTCGGTTTTACAGGGAAAACTGCAGGAACTTCTAAACGGCATTAGGAAACAGACGGAGACACCAGAGTAAAATTTTCTCCTGCAACCCCTTCCCATTGTGCTAGATGAACAAACGTCTCTCCACATTCTCAGTTCTTAGAAATAAGTGTGTGTGAAAGCCGTCCTTCAACTTGCTTGATGGGAACACAGAGTTTCTTTTCAGTTGCAAAATGCAATGCATACATATATACGTTAGGTAATCGCTCCAACTCGATTTTACAGTGAAATCTGCAGGAAATTCAAACTGGCACTAGGAAACACACTGAGAAAACAGAGTAAAAGTTTCTCCTGCAACCCCTTCCCATTGTGCTAGATGAACGAACGTCTCTCCACATGCTTTGTTCTGAGACATATGTGTGTGTTCAAGCCGAACTTCACCAGGCTTGTTGGGAACGCAGAGTTTCTTTTCAGTTGCAAAGTGCACTGCATACATATATAAGGGGAGGTACTGGCTCCAACTCGGTTTTACAGTGAAAACTGCAGGAACTTCATACCGGCATTAGGAAAAATACTGAGAATTTAGAATAAAGTTTCTCCTGCAACCCGTTCCCTATGTGCTAGATGAACGAAAGTCTATCCACATGCTCAGTTCTGAGAGATAAGTGTGTGTGAAAGCCGTTCTTCACCTAGCTTGTTGGGAACACAGAGTTTCTTTTCATTTGCAATCGGCACTCCATACAATTATATGGGTAGGTACTCGCTAAAACATGTTTTTATAGTGAAATCTAGGAACTTCTAACCGGCATTAGGAAACAGACTTAGAAACCACAGTAAATGTTTCTCCTGCAACCCGTTCCCTTTGTGCTAGATGAACGAACGTCTCTCCACATGATCAGTTCTGAGAGAAATGTGTGTGTGAAAGCCGTCCTTCACCTAGCTTGTTGGGAACACAATGTTTCTTTTCAGTTGCAAAGTGGAATCCATATATATATATGGGGAGTTACTCTCTCCAACTCGGTTTTACAGTGAAAAATGCAGGAATATCTAACCGGCATCAGGAAAAAACTGACAATCCAGAGTAAAAGTTTCTAATGCAACCAGTTCCCTTTGTGTTAGATGAACGAACGTCTCTGCACATGCTCAGTTCTGAGAGATAATTTTGTGTGAAAACCGTTCTTCACCAAGCTTGTTGGGAACACAAATTTTCTTTCCTTTTGCAAACTGCACTCCATACATATATATGTGGAGGTACTCGCTCCAACTCGGTTTTATAGTAAAAATTGCAGGAATTTCAAACCGGCACTAGGAAACACTCTGAGAAACCAGAGTAAATGTTTCTCCTGCAAACCGTTCCTTTGTGCTAGATGAACGAACGTCTCTCCACATGCTCTGTTCTGAGAGATATGTGTGTGTTCAAGCCGACCTTCACCAGGCTTGTTGGGAACACAGAGTTTCTTTTCAGTTGCAAAGTGCACTGCATACATATATATGGGGAGGTACTGGCTACAGCTCGGTTTTACAGTGAAAACTGCAGGAACTTCATACCGGCATTAGGAAAAATACTGAGAATTTAGAATAAAGTTTCTACTGCAACCCGTTCCCTATGTGCTAGATGAACGAACGTCTATCCACATGCTCAGTTCTGAGAGATAAGTGTGTGTGAAAGCCGTTCTTCACCTAGCTTGTTGGGAACACAGAGTTTCTTTTCAGTTGCTATCGGCACTCCATACATTTATATGGGTAGGTACTCGCTCAAACATGATTTTACAGTGAAATCTGCAGGAACTTCTAACCGGCATTAGGAAAAAGACTGAGAATCCAGAGTAAATGCTTCTCCTGCAAACCGTTCCCTTTGTGCTTGATGAACGAAAGTCTATCCTCATGCTCAGTTCTAAGAGTTAAGTGTGGGTGAAAGCCGTACTTCACCTAGCTTGTTGGGAACACAAAGTTTCTTTTCAGTTGCAAAGTGGAATCCATACATATATATGGGGATTTACTCGTCCCAACTCGGTTTTACAGTGAAAACTGCAGGAATTTCAAAGCGGTACGAGGAAACACACTGAAAATCCAGAGTAAAAGTTCTTTCTGCAAACCGTTCCCTTTGTGCTAGATGAACGAACGTCTCTCCACATGCTCAGTTCTTAGAAATAAGTGTGTGTGAAAGCCGTCCTTCAACTTGCTTGATGGGAACACAGAGCTTCTTTTCAGTTGCAAAAGGCAATGCATAAATATATACGTTAGGTACTCGCTCCAACTCGGTTTTACAGTGAAAACTGCAGGAAATTCAAACCGTCACTAGGAAGCACACTGAGAAAACAGAGTAAAAGTTTCTCCTGCAAACCGTTCCATTGTGCTAGATGAGCGAACGTCTCTCCACATGCTCAGTTCTCAGAGATAAGTGTGTGTGAAAGCCGTACTTCACCTAGCTTGTAGGGAACATAAAGTTTATTTTCAGTTGCAAAGTGGTATACTTACATATATATGGGAATTTACTCGCTCCAACTCGGTTTTACAGGGAAAACTGAAGGAACTTCTAACCGGCATTAGGAAACAGACTGAGAAACCAGAGTAAAAGTTCTTCCTGCAAACCGTTCCTTTTGTGCTAGATGAACGAAAGTCTCTCCACATGCTCAGTTCTCAGAGTTAAGTGTGTGTGAAAGCCGTCCTTCAACTAGCTTGTTGGGAACAAAAAGTTTCTTTTCAGTTGCAAAGTGGAATCCATACATATATATGGGGGGTTACTCGCTCCAACCCGATTTTACAGTGTAAACTGCAGGAACATGTAACCGGCATTAGGAAAAAGACTGAGAATCCAATGTAAATATTTCTCCTGCAACCCGTTCCCTTTGTGCTAGATGAATGAACGTCTCTCCACATGCTCTGTTCTGAGAGATATGTGTGTGTGCAAGCCGACCTTCACCTAGCTTGTTGGGAACACAGAGTTACTTTTCAGTTGCAAACTGCACTCCATACATATATATGGGGAGGGACTCGCTCCAACAAGATTTTACAGTGAAAACTGCTGGAACTTCAAACCGGCACTAGGAAACACACTGAGATACCAGAGTAAAAGTTTCTCCTGTAAACCGTTCCCATTGTGCTAGTTGAACGAACGTCTATCCACATGCTCAGTTCTGAGAGATAATTTTGTGTGAAAACCGATCTTCACCAAGCTTGTTGGGAACAAAAAGTATCTTTTCAGTTGCAAAATGCACTCCATACATATATATGGGGAGGTACTCGCTCCAACTCGGTTTTACAGTGAAAACTGCAGGAATTTCAAACCGGCACTAGGAAACACTCTGAGAAACCAGAGTAAAAGTTTCTCCTGCAAACTGATCCCTTTGTTCTAGATGAACGAAAGTCACTCGACATGCTCAGTTCTCAGAGAAAAGTGTGTGTGAAAGCCGTCCTTCAACTAGCATGTTGGGAACACAAAGTTACTTTTCAGTTACAAAGTAGAATCCATACATATATATGGGGAGTTACTCGATCCAACTCGGTTTTACATTGAAAACTGCAGGAATTCTAACCGGCATTAGGAAAAAGACTGAGAATCCAGAGTAAAATTATCTCCTGCAAACCGTTCCTTTTGTGCTAGATGAACGAATGTCTGTCCAAATGCTCATTTGTCAGACATAGGTGTGTTAATACCGTCCTTCCTCTAGCTTGTTGGGAACACAAAGTTTCTTTTCAGTTGCAAACTGCACTCCATACATATATATGGGGAGTTACTAGATCCAACTCGGTTTTACAGTGAAAAATGCAGGAAATTCAAATCGGCACAAGGAAACACACTGAGAAACCAGAGTAAAAGTTTCTCCTGCAAACAGTTCCCTTTGTGCTAGATGAACGAACGTCTATCCACATGCTCATTTCTCAGAGATAAGTGTTAGTGAAAGCCGTCCTTCACCTAGCTCGTTGGGAACACAATGTTTCTCTTCAGTTGTAAAGTGTAATCCATATATATATATGGGGAGTTACTTGCTCCAACTCGGTTTTACAGGGAAAACTGAAGGAACTTCTAACCGGCATTAGGAAACAGACTGAGAAACCAGAGTAAAAGTTCTTCCTGCAAACCGTTCCTTTTGTGCTAGATGAACGAAAGTCTCTCCACATGCTCAGTTCTCAGAGTTAAGTGTGTGTGAAAGCCGTCCTTCAACTAGCTTGTTGGGAACAAAAAGTTTCTTTTCAGTTGCAAAGTGGAATCCATACATATATATGGGGGGTTACTCGCTCCAACCCGATTTTACAGTGTAAACTGCAGGAACATGTAACCGGCATTAGGAAAAAGACTGAGAATCCAATGTAAATATTTCTCCTGCAACCCGTTCCCTTTGTGCTAGATGAATGAACGTCTCTCCACATGCTCTGTTCTGAGAGATATGTGTGTGTGCAAGCCGACCTTCACCTAGCTTGTTGGGAACACAGAGTTACTTTTCAGTTGCAAACTGCACTCCATACATATATATGGGGAGGGACTCGCTCCAACAAGATTTTACAGTGAAAACTGCTGGAACTTCAAACCGGCACTAGGAAACACACTGAGATACCAGAGTAAAAGTTTCTCCTGTAAACCGTTCCCATTGTGCTAGTTGAACGAACGTCTATCCACATGCTCAGTTCTGAGAGATAATTTTGTGTGAAAACCGATCTTCACCAAGCTTGTTGGGAACAAAAAGTATCTTTTCAGTTGCAAAATGCACTCCATACATATATATGGGGAGGTACTCGCTCCAACTCGGTTTTACAGTGAAAACTGCAGGAATTTCAAACCGGCACTAGGAAACACTCTGAGAAACCAGAGTAAAAGTTTCTCCTGCAAACTGATCCCTTTGTTCTAGATGAATGAAAGTCACTCCACATGCTCAGTTCTCAGAGAAAAGTGTGTGTGAAAGCCGTCCTTCAACTAGCATGTTGGGAACACAAAGTTACTTTTCAGTTACAAAGTAGAATCCATACATATATATGGGGAGTTACTCGATCCAACTCGGTTTTACATTGAAAACTGCAGGAATTCTAACCGGCATTAGGAAAAAGACTGAGAATCCAGAGTAAAATTATCTCCTGCAAACCGTTCCTTTTGTGCTAGATGAACGAATGTCTGTCCAAATGCTCATTTGTCAGACATAGGTGTGTTAATACCGTCCTTCCTCTAGCTTGTTGGGAACACAAAGTTTCTTTTCAGTTGCAAACTGCACTCCATACATATATATGGGGAGTTACTAGATCCAACTCGGTTTTACAGTGAAAAATGCAGGAAATTCAAATCGGCACAAGGAAACACACTGAGAAACCAGAGTAAAAGTTTCTCCTGCAAACAGTTCCCTTTGTGCTAGATGAACGAACGTCTATCCACATGCTCATTTCTCAGAGATAAGTGTTAGTGAAAGCCGTCCTTCACCTAGCTCGTTGGGAACACAATGTTTCTCTTCAGTTGTAAAGTGTAATCCATACATATATATGGGGAGTTACTTGCTCCAACTCGGTTTTACAGGGAAAACTGAAGGAACTTCTAACCGGCATTAGGAAACAGACTGAGAAACCAGAGTAAAAGTTTCTCCTGTAAACCGTTCCCTTTGTGCTAGATGAACGAACGTCTCTCCACATGCTCTGTTCTGAGAGATATGTTTCTGTGAAAGCCGTCTTCACTTTGCTTGTTGGGAACACAAAGTTTCTTTTCAGTTGCAAACAGCACTCTATACATATATATCTGGAGGTAGTCGCTCCAAATCAATTTTACAGTGAAAACTGCAGGAACTTCAAACCGTCACTAGGAAACAGACTGAGAAACCACAGTAAAATTTTCTCCTGCATCCCGTTCCCTTTGTGCTAAATAAACGAACATCTCTCCACATGCTCAGTTTGTGTGATAAGTGTGTGTGAAAGCCGTCCTTCAACTAGCTTGTTGGGAAAGCAAAGTTTCATATCATTTGAAAACTGCACTCCTTACATGTGAATTGGGAGGTACCCGCTCCAAATCGGTTTTATAGTGAAAAATGCAGGAACATCCAACCGGCATTAGGAAACAGACTGAGAAACCAGAGTAAAAGTTTCTCCTGCAACCTCTTCCCTTTTTGCTAAATGAACGAACGTCTCTCCACATGCTCAGTTCTCAGAGATAAATGTGTGTGAAGGCCGCCCTTCACCTTGCTTGTTGGGAACAAAAAGTTTCTTTTCAGTTGCAAACTGCACTGCCTAAATATATATGGGGAGGTACTCGCTCCAACTGGGTTTTACAGTGAAAACTGCAGGAACCTCAAACCGGCACTAGGAAACACACTGAGAAACCAGAGTAAAAGTTTCTCCTGCAAACCATTCCCTTTGTGCTAGATGAACGAACGTCTCTTCACATGCTCAGTTCTGAGAGAAATGTGTGTGTGAAATCCGTACTTCACCTAGCTTGTTGGGAACACAAAGACTCTTTTCAGTTGCAAACGGCACTATATATATATATATGGGTAGGTACTAGCTCCAACTCGGTTTTACACTGAAAACTGCACGAACTTATAACCAGCACTAGGAAACACACTGAGAAACCAGAGTAGAAGTTTCCCCTGCAACCCGTTACCTTTGTGCTAGATGAACGAACGTCTCTCCACATGCTCAGTTCTGAGAGATAAGTGTGTTTGAAAGCCGTCCATCAACTAGCTTGTTGGGAACACAGAGTTTCTTTTCAGTTGAAAACTGCACTCTCTATATATATATGGGGAGGTACTAGCTACAACTCGGTTTTACAGTGAAAATGCAGTAACTTCAAACTGGCACTAGGAAACACACTGAGAAACCAGAGTAAAATATCTCCTACAACACGTTCCCTTTGTGCTAGATTAACTGTCATCTCTCCACATGCTCAGTTCTGGGAGATATGTGTGTTTTAAAGCCGTCCTTCACCTAGCTTGTTGGGAACACAAAGTTTCTTTTCAGTTGCAAACGGCACTCCATACATATATATGGGGATGTACAAGCTCCAACTCAGTTTTACAGAGAAAACTGCCGGAAATTCAAACCGGCACTAGGAAACACACTGAGAAAACAGAGTAAAAGTTTCTCCTGCAACCAGTTCACTTTGTGCTAGATGAACGAAAGTTTCTCTACATGCTCTGTTCTGAGATATATGTGTGTGTGCAAGCCGAACTTCACCTAGCTTGTTGGGAACACAGAGTTTCTTTTCAGTTGCAAACTGCAATGCATACATATATATGGGGTGGTACTGGCTCCAACTCGGTTTTACAGTGAATACTGCAGGAACTTCATACCGGCATTAGGAAAATGACTGAGAATTTAGAATAAAGTTTCTCCTGCAACCGGTTCCCTATGTGCTAGATGAACGAACTTCTATCCACATGCTCAGTTCAGAGAGATAAGAGTGTGTGAAAGCCGTTCTTCACCTATCTTGTTGGGAACACAGAGTTTCTTTTCAGTTGCAAAGTGGAATCCTTACATATATATGGGGATTTACTCGCTCCAAATTGATTTTACAGGAAAACTGCAGGAACTTCTAACTGGCATTAGGAAACAGACTGAGAAACCAGAGTAAATGTTTTTCCTGCAACCCGTTCCATTTGTGCTAGATGAACGAACGTCTCTCCACATGCTCAATTCTGAGAGATATGTGTGTGTGAAAGCCGTCCTTCACCTAGCTTGTTGGGAACACAAAGTTCTTTTCAGTTGCAAACGGCACTCCATACATATATATGGGAAAGTACTCGCTCCAACTCGGTTTTACAGTGAAAACTGCAGGAATTTCAAACAGGCACTAGGAAACACACTGAGAAACCAGAGTAAAAGTTTCTAATGCAAACAGTTCCCTTTGTGTTAGATAAACGAAAGTCTCTCCACATGCTCAGTTCTGAGAAATAAGTGTGTGTGAAAGCCGCCCTTCACTTATCTTGTAGGGAACACAAAGTTTCTTTTCAGTTGCAAACTGCACTCCATAAATATATATGGGAAGGTACACGCTCCAACTCGGTTTTACAGTGAAAACTGCAGGAACTTCAAACCGGCACTAGGAAACAGACTGAGAAACCAGAGTAATAGTTCCTCCTGCAAACCGTTCCCTTTGTGCTAGATGAATGAAAGTTTCTCCACATGCTCTGTTCTCAGAGATAATTGAGTGTGAATGCCGTCCTTCACCAAGGTTGTTGGGAACACAAAATTTCTTTTCAGTTGCTAAGTTGAATCCATCTATATATATGGGGAGTTACTCGTTCCAGCTCGATTTTACAGGGAAAACTTCAGGATCATCTAACTGGCATTAGGAAAAAAACTGAGAATCCAGAGAAAAGTTTCTCCTGCAAACCGTTCTCTTTGTGCTAGATGAACGAACGTCTATCCACATGCTCACTTTTGAGAGATAAGTTTGTGTGAAAGCCGTCCTTCAACTAGCTTGATGGGAACACAAAGTTTCTTTTTGATGCAAACTGCACTACATACATATATATGTGGAGGTACTCGCTCCAACTCGGTTTTACAGTGAAAACTGCAGGAACTTCAAACCGGCACTAGGAAACACACTGAGAAACCAGAGTAAAAGTTTCTCCTGCAACCCGTTCCATTTGTGCTAGATGAACGAAAGTCTCTCCACATGCTCTGTTCTGAGATATATGTGTGAGTGCAAGCCGAACTTCACCTAGCTTGTTGGGAACACAGAGTTTCTTTTCTGTTGCAAACTGCACTGCATACATATATATGGGGAGGTACTGGCTCCAACTCGGTTTTACAGTGAAAACTGCAGGAACTTCATACCGGCATTAGGAAAAATACTGAGAATTTAGAATAAAGTTTCACCTGCAACCCGTTCCCTATGTGCTAGATGAACGAACGTCTCTCCACATGCTCAGTTCTGAGAGATAATTGTGGGTGCATGCCGTCCTTCACCTAGCTTGTTGGGAACACAAAGTTTCTTTCAAGTTGCAAAGTGGAATCCATACATATATATGGGGAGTTACTCGCTCCAACTCGGTTTTACAGCGAAAACTGCAGGAATATCATACCGGCACTAGAAAACACTCTGAGAATTCAGAGTAAATGTTTCTCCTGGGAAGTGTTCCCTTTGTGCTAGATGAACGAACGTCTCTGCACATGCTCAGTTCTGAGAGATAATTTTGTGTGAAAACCGTTCTTCACCAAGCTTGTTGGGAACACAAAGTTTCTTTTCTGTTGCAAACTGCACTCCATACATATATATGGGGAGGTACTGTCTCCAACTCGGTTTTACAGTGAAAACTGCAGGAAATTCAAGCAGGCACTAGGAAACACACTGAGAAACCAGAGTAAAACTTTCTCTTGCAACCCGTTCCCTTTGTGCTAGATGAACGAACGTCTCTCCACATGCTCATTTCTTAGAGATAAGTGTGTGTGAAAGCCGTCCTTCACCTAGCTTGTAGGGAACACAAAGGTTCTTTTAAGTTGCAAAATGCACTCCATAAATATATATGGGAATGTACTCGCACCAACTCGGTTTTAGAGTGAAAACTGCAGGAAATTCAAAAGGCACTAGGAAACACACTGAGAAACAGAGTAAAAATTTCTAATGCAAACAGTTCCATTTGTGTTAGATGAACGAAGTCTCTCCACATGCTCAGTTCTGAGAAATAAGTGTGTGTGAAAGCCGCCCTTCAACTATCTTGTAGGGAACACAAAGTTTCTTTTCAGTTTCAATCTGCACTCCATAAATAAATATGGGAAGGTACACGCTCCAACTCGGTTTTACAGTGAAAACTGCAGGAACTTCAAACCGGCACTAGGAAACAGCCTGAGAAACCAGAGTAAAAGTTTCTCCTGCAAACCTATCCCTTTGTGCTAGATGAACGAACGTCTCTCCACATGCTCAGATCTCAGAGATAAGTGTGTGTGAAAGCCGTACTTCACATAGCTTGTAAGGAACACAAAGATTCTTTTCAGTTGCAAACTGCACTCCATACATATATATGGGTAGGAACACGCTCAAACTCGGTTTTACAGTGAAAACTGCAGGAATATCAAACCGGCACTAGGAAACACAGTGAGAAACCAGAGTAAAAGTTTCTCCTGCAAACCGTTCCCTTTGTGCTAGATGAACGAACGTCTCTCCACATGCTCAGTTCTCAGAGATAAGGGTGTGTGAAAGCCGTCCTTCACCTAGCTTGTAGGGAAAATATAGTTTTTTTCAGTTGCGAAGTGGAATACTTAAATATATATGGGAATTTACTCGCTCCAACTCGGTTTTACAGTGAAAAATGCAGGAACATCTAACCGGCATTAGGAAAAACCTGAGAATCCGGAGTAAAAGTTTCTCTTGCAAACCGTTCCCATTGTGCTAGATGAACGAACGTCTATCCACATGCTCAGTTCTGAGAGATTATTTTGTGTGAAAACCGTTCTTCAACAAGCTTGTTGGGAACACAAATATTCTTTAATGTTGCAAACTGCACTCCATACAAATATATGGGGAGGTACTCGCTCCAACTCGGTTTTATAGTAAAAATTGCAGGAATTTCAAACCGGCACTAGGAAACACTCTGAGAAACCAGAGTAAATGTTTCTCCAGCAAACCGTTCCTTTGTGCTAGATGAACGAACGTCTCTCCACATGCTCTGTTCTGAGAGATATGTGTGTGTTCAAGCCGACCTTCACCAGGCTTGTTGGGAACACAGAGTTTCTTTTCAATTGCAAAGTGCACTGCATACATATATATGGGGAGGTACTGGCTCCAACTCGGTTTTACAGTGAAAACTGCAGGAACTTCATACCGGCATTAGGAAAAATACTGAGAATTTAGAATAAAGTTTCTACTGCAACCCGTTCCCTATGTGCTAGATGAACGAACGTCTATCCACATGCTCAGTTCTGAGAGATAAGTGTGTGTGAAAGCCGTTCTTCACCTAGCTTGTTGGGAACACAGAGTTCCTTTTCAGTTGCAAAGTGGAATCCTTACATATATATGGGGATTTACTGGCTCCAAATTGGTTTTACAGGAAAACTGCAGGAACTTCTAACCGGCATTTGGAAACAGACTGAGAAACCAGAGTAAAAGTTTTTCCAGCAACCTGTTCCATTTGTGCTAGATAAACGAACGTCTCTCCACATGCTCAATTCTGAGAGATATGTGTGTGTTAAAGCCGTCCTTCACCTAGTTTGTTGGGAACACAAAGTTCTTTTCAGTTGCAAACGGCACTTCATACATATATATGGGGATGTACAAGCTCCAACTCGGTTTTACAGTGAAAACTGCAGGAAGTTCAAACCGGCACTAGGAAACACTCTGAGAAACCAGAGTAAATGTTTCTCCTGCAAACCGTTCCTTTGTGCTAGATGAACGAACGTCTCTCCACATGCTCAGTTCTCAGAGATAAGTGTGTGTGAATGCCGTCCTTCAACTAGCTTGTTGGGAACACAAAGTTTCTTTTCAGATGCAAAGTGGAATCCATACAAATATATGGGGGGTTAGTCGCTCCAACTCGGTTTTACAGTGAAAACTGCAGGAACATGTAACCGGCATTAGGAAAAAGACTGAGAATCCAGAGTAAATGTTTCTCCTGCAAACCGTTCCCTTTGTGCTAGATGAACGAAAGTCTATTCTCATGCTCAGTTCTGAGAGATAAGTGTGGGTGAAAGCAGTCCTTCACCTAGCTTGTTGGGAACACAAAGTTTCTTTTCAGTTGCAAAGTGGAAACCATACATATATATGGGGGGTTAGTCGCTCCAACTCGGTTTTACAGTGAAAAATGCAGGAACATGTAACCAGCATTAGGAAAAAGACTGAGAATCCAGATTAAATGTTTCTCCTGCAAACCGTTCCCTTTGTGATAGATGAACGAAAGTCTATTCTCATGCTCAGTTCTGAGAGATAAGTGTGGGTGAAAGCAGTCCTTCACCTAGCTTGTTGGGAACACAAAGTTTCTTTTCAGTTGCAAAGTGGAATCCATACATATATATGGGGATTTACTCGCTCCAACTCGGTTTTACAGGGAAAACTGCAGGAACTTCTAAACGGCATTAGGAAACAGACGGAGACACCAGAGTAAAATTTTCTCCTGCAACCCCTTCCCATTGTGCTAGATGAACGAACGTCTCTCCACATGCTCAGTTCTTAGAAATAAGTGTGTGTGAAAGCCATCCTTCAACTTGCTTGATGGGAACACAGAGTTTCTTTTCAGTTGCAAAATGCAATGCATACATATATACGTTAGGTAATCGCTCCAACTCGATTTTACAGTGAAAAGTGCAGGAAATTCAAACCGGCACTAGGAAACACACTGAGAAAACAGAGTAAAAGTTTCTCCTGCAACCCCTTCCCATTGTGCTAGATGAACGAACGTCTCTCCACATGCTTTGTTCTGAGAGATATGTGTGTGTTCAAGCCGACCTTCACCAGGCTTGTTGGGAACACAGAGTTTCATTTCAGTTGCAAAGTGCACTGCATACATATATAAGGGGAGGTACTGGCTCCAACTCGGTTTTACAGTGAAAACTGCAGGAACTTCATACCGGCATTAGGAAAAATACTGAGAATTTAGAATAAAGTTTCTCCTGCAACCCGTTCCCTATGTGCTAGATGAACGAAAGTCTATCCACATGCTCAGTTCTGAGAGATAAGTGTGTGTGAAAGCCGTTCTTCACCTAGCTTGTTGGGAACACAGAGTTTCTTTTCATTTGCAATCGGCACTCCATACAATTTTTATGGGTAGGTACTCGCTCAAACATGTTTTTACAGTGAAATCTAGGAACTTCTAACCGGCATTAGGAAACAGACTTAGAAACCACAGTAAATGTTTCTCCTGCAACCCGTTCCCTTTGTGCTAGATGAACGAACGTCTCTCCACATGATCAGTTCTGAGAGAAATGTGTGTGTGAAAGCCGTCCTTCACCTAGCTTTTGGGAACACAATGTTTCTTTTCAGTTGCAAAGTGGAATCCATATATATATATGGGGAGTTACTCTCTCCAACTCGGTTTTACAGTGAAAAATGCAGGAATATCTAACCGGCATCAGGAAAAAACTGACAATCCAGTGTAAAAGTTTCTAATGCAACCAGTTCCATTTGTGTCAGATGAACGAACGTCTCTGCACATGCTCAGTTCTGAGAGATAATTTTGTGTGAAAACCGTTCTTCACCAAACTTGTTGGGAACACAAATTTTCTTTCCTGTTGCAAACTGCACTCCATACATATATATGGGGAGGTACTCGCTCCAACTCGGTTTTATAGTAAAAATTGCAGGAATTTCAAACCGGCACTAGGAAACACTCTGAGAAACCAGAGTAAATGTTTCTCCTGCAAACCGTTCCTTTGTGCTAGATGAACGAACGTCTCTCCACATGCTCTGTTCTGAGAGATATGTGTGTGTTCAAGCCGACATTCACCAGGCTTGTTGGGAACACAGAGATTCTTTTCAGTTGCAAAGTGCACTGCATACATATATATGGGGAGGTACTGGCTCCAACTCTGTTTTACAGTGAAAACTGCAGGAACTTCATACCGGCATTAGGAAAAATACTGAGAATTTAGAATAAAGTTTCTACTGCAACCCGTTCCCTATGTGCTAGATGAACGAACGTCTATCCACATGCTCAGTTCTGAGAGATAAGTGTGTGTGAAAGCCGTTCTTCACCTAGCTTGTTGGGAACACAGAGTTTCTTTTCAGTTGCAATCGGCACTCCATAAATTTATATGGGTAGGTACTCGCTCAAACATGATTTTACAGTGAAATCTGCAGGAACTTCTAACCGGCATTAGGAAACAGACTTAGAAACCAGAGTAAATGTTTCTCCTGCAAACCGTTCCCTATGTGCTAGATGAACGAACGTCTCTCCACATGATCAGTTCTGAGAAATATGTGTATGTGAAAGCCGTCCTTCACCTAGCTTGTTGGGAACACAATGTTTCTTTTCAGTTGCAAAGTGGAATCCATATATATATATGTGGAATTACTCGCTCCAAATCTGTTTTACAGTGAAAACTGCAGGAACATGTAACCGGCATTAGGAAAATACTGAGAATTTAGAATAAAGTTTCTACTGCAACCCGTTCCCTATGTGCTAGATGAACGAACGTCTATCCACATGCTCAGTTCTGAGAGATAAGTGTGTGTGAAAGCCGTTCTTCACCTAGCTTGTTGGGAACACAGAGTTTCTTTTCAATAGCAATCGGCACTCCATACATTTATATGGGTAGGTACTCGCTCAAACATGATTTTACAGTGAAATCTGCAGGAACTTCTAACCGGCATTAGGAAAAAGACTGAGAATCCAGAGTAAATGTTTCTCCTGCAAACCGTTCCCTTTGTGCTAGATGAACGAAAGTCTATCCTCATGCTCAGTTCTGAGAGGTAAGTGTGGGTGAAAGCCGTACTTCACCTAGCTTGTTGGGAACACAAAGTTTCTTTTCAGTTGCAAAGTGGAATCCATACATATATATGGGGATTTACTCGTCCCAACTCGGTTTTACAGTGAAAACTGCAGGAATTTCAAAGCGGTACGAGGAAACACACTGAAAATCCAGAGTAAAAGTTCTTTCTGCAAACCGTTCCCTTTGTGCTAGATGAACGAACGTCTCTCCACATGCTCAGTTCTTAGAAATAAGTGTGTGTGAAAGCCGTCCTTCAACTTGCTTGATGGGAACACAGAGCTTCTTTTCAGTTGCAAAAGGCAATGCATAAATATATACGTTAGGTACTCGCTCCAACTCGGTTTTACAGTGAAAACTGCAGGAAATTCAAACCGTCACTAGGAAGCACACTGAGAAAAGAGAGTAAAAGTTTCTCCTGCAAACCGTTCCATTGTGCTAGATGAGCGAACGTCTCTCCACATGCTCAGTTCTCAGAGATAAGTGTGTGTGAAAGCAGTCCTTCACCTAGCTTGTAGGGAACATAAAGTTTATTTTCAGTTGCAAAGTGGTATACTTACATATATATGGGAATTTACTCGCTCCAACTCGGTTTTACAGGGAAAACTGCAGGAACATGTAACCGGCATTAGGAAAAAGACTGAGAATCCAATGTAAATATTTCTCCTGCAACCCGTTCACTTTGTGCTAGATGAATGAACGTCTCTCCACATGCTCTGTTCTGAGAGATATGTGTGTGTGCAAGCCGACCTTCACCTAGCTTGTTGGGAACACAGAGTTACTTTTCAGTTGCAAACTGCACTCCATACATATATATGGGGAGGGACTCGCTCCAACAAGATTTTACAGTGAAAACTGCTGGAAATTCAAACCGGCACTAGGAAACACACTGAGATACCAGAGTAAAAGTTTCTCCTGTAAACCGTTCCCATTGTGCTAGTTGAACGAACGTCTCTCCACATGCTCAATTCTGAGAGATAATTTTGTGTGAAAACCGTTCTTCACCAAGCTTGTTGGGAACAAAAAGTATCTTTTCAGTTGCAAAATGCACTCCATACATATATATGGGGAGGTACTCGCTCCAACTCGGTTTTACAGTGAAAACTGCAGGAATTTCAAACCGGCACTAGGAAACACTCTGAGAAACCAGAGTAAAAGTTTCTCCTGCAAACTGATCCCTTTGTTCTAGATGAACGAAAGTCACTCCACATGCTCAGTTCTCAGAGAAAAGTGTGTGTGAAAGCCGTCCTTCAACTAGCATGTTGGGAACACAAAGTTACTTTTCAGTTACAAAGTAGAATCCATACATATATATGGGGAGTTACTCGATCCAACTCGCTTTTACAGTGAAAACTGCAGGAATTCTAACCGGCATTAGGAAAAAGACTGAGAATCCAGAGTAAAATTTTCTCCTGCAAACCGTTCCTTTTGTGCTAGATGAACGAATGTCTGTCCAAATGCTCATTTGTCAGACATAGGTGTGTTAATACCGTCCTTCCTCTAGCTTGTTGGGAACACAAAGTTTCTTTTCAGTTGCAAACTGCACTCCATACATATATATGGGGAGTTACTAGATCCAACTCGGTTTTACAGTGAAAAATGCAGGAAATTCAAATCGGCACAAGGAAACACACTGAGAAACCAGAGTAAAAGTTTCTCCTGCAAACAGTTCCCTTTGTGCTAGATGAACGAACGTCTCTCCACATGCTCATTTCTCAGAGATAAGTGTTAGTGAAAGCCGTCCTTCACCTAGCTCGTTGGGAACACAATGTTTCTCTTCAGTTGTAAAGTGTAATCCATACATATATATGGGGAGTTACTTGCTCCAACTCGGTTTTACAGGGAAAACTGCAGGAAATTCTAACCGGCATTAGGAAACAGACTGAGAAACCAGAGTAAAAGTTTCTCCTGTAAACCGTTCCCTTTGTGCTAGATGAACGAACGTCTCTCCACATGCTCAGTTCTGAGAGATATGTTTCTGTGAAAGCCGTCTTCACTTTGCTTGTTGGGAACACAAAGTTTCTTTTCAGTTGCAAACAGCACTCTATACATATATATCTGGAAGTAGTCGCTTCAAATCAATTTTACAGTGAAAACTGCAGGAACTTCAAACCGTCACTAGGAAACAGACTGAGAAACCACAGTAAAATTTTCTCCTGCATCCCGTTCCCTTTGTGCTAAATAAACGAACATCTCTCCACATGCTCAGTTCTGTGTGATAAGTGTGTGTGAAAGCCGTCCTTCAACTAACTTGTTGGGAAAGCAAAGTTTCATATCATTTGAAAACTGCACTCCTTACATGTGTATTGGGAGGTACTCGCTCCAAATCGGTTTTATAGTGAAAAATGCAGGAACATCCAACCGGCATTAGGAAACAGACTGAGAAACCAGAGTAAAAGTTTCTCCTGCAACCTCTTCCCTTTTTGCTAAATGAACGAACGTCTCTCCACATGCTCAGTTCTCAGAGATAAATGTGTGTGAAGGCCGCCCTTCACCTAGCTTGTTGGGAACAAAAAGTTTCTTTTCAGTTGCAAACTGCACTGCCTAAATATATATGGGGAGGTACTCGCTCCAACTGGGTTTTACAGTGAAAACTGCAGGAACCTCAAACCGGCACTAGGAAACACACTGAGAAACCAGAGTAAAAGTTTCTCCTGCAAACCATTCCCTTTGTGCTAGATGAACGAACGTCTCTTCACATGCTCAGTTCTGAGAGAAATGTGTGTGTGAAATCCGTACTTCACCTAGCTTGTTGGGAACACAAAGACTCTTTTCAGTTGCAAACGGCACTATATATATATATATGGGTAGGTACTAGCTCCAACTCGGTTTTACACCGAAAACTGCACGAACTTATAACCAGCACTAGGAAACACACTGAGAAACCAGAGTAGAAGTTTCCCCTGCAACCCGTTACCTTTGTGCTAGATGAACGAACGTCTCTCCACATGCTCAGTTCTGAGAGATAAGTGTGTTTGAAAGCCGTCCATCAACTATTTTGTTGGGAACACAGAGTTTCTTTTCAGTTGCAAACTGCACTCTCTATATATATATGGGGAGGTACTAGCTACAACTCGGTTTTACAGTGAAAATGCAGTAACTTCAAACTGGCACTAGGAAACACACTGAGAAACCAGAGTAAAATATCTCCTACAACACGTTCCCTTTGTGCTAGATTAACTGTCATCTCTCCACATGCTCAGTTCTGAGAGATATGTGTGTGTTAAAGCCGTCCTTCACCTAGCTTGTTGGGAACACAAAGTTTCTTTTCAGTTGCAAACGGCACTCCATACATATATATGGGGATGTACAAGCTCCAACTCAGTTTTACAGAGAAAACTGCCGGAAATTCAAACCGGCACTAGGAAACACTCTGAGAAACCAGAGTAAATGTTTCTCCTGCAAACCGTTCCTTTGTGCTAGATGAACGAACGTCTCTCCACATGCTCTGTTCTGAGAGATATGTGTGTGTTCAAGCCGACCTTCACCAGGCTTGTTGGGAACACAGAGTTTCTTTTCAGTTGCAAAGTGCACTGCATACATATATATGGGGAGGTACTGGCTCCAACTCTGTTTTACAGTGAAAACTGCAGGAACTTCATACCGGCATTAGGAAAAATACTGAGAATTTAGAATAAAGTTTCTACTGCAACCCGTTCCCTATGTGCTAGATGAACGAACGTCTAACCACATGCTCAGTTTTGAGAGATAAGTGTGTGTGAAAGCCGTTCTTCACCTAGCTTGTTGGGAACACAGAGTTTCTTTTCAGTTGCAATCGGCATTCCATAAATTTATATGGGTAGGTACTCGCTCAAACATGATTTTACAGTGAAATCTGCAGGAACTTCTAACCGGCATTAGGAAACAGACTTAGAAACCAGAGTAAATGTTTCTCCTGCAAACCGTTCCCTTTGTGCTAGATGAACGAAAGTCTATCCTCATGCTCAGTTCTGAGAGATAAGTGTGGGTGAAAGCAGTCCTTCACCTAGCTTGTTGGGAACACAAAGTTTCTTTTCTGTTGCAAACTGCACTCCATAGATATATATGGGGAGGTACTGTCTCCAACTCGGTTTTACAGTGAGAAATGCAGGAACTTCAAACCGGCACTAGGAAACACACTGAGAAACCAGAGTAAAAATTTCTCTTGCAAACCGTCCCCTTTGTGCTAGATGAACGAACGTCTCTCCACATGCTCATTTCTTTGAGATAAGTGTGTGTGAAAGCCGTCCTTCACCTAGCTTGTAGGGAACACATAGGTTCTTTTAAGTTGCAAAATGCACTCCATAAATATATATGGGAATGTAATCGTACCAACTCGGTTTTACAGTGAAAACTGCAGGAAATTCAAACAGGCACTAGGAAACACACTGAGAAACCAGAGTAAAAGTTTCTAATGCAAACAGTTCCCTTTGTGTTAGATGAACGAAAGTCTCTCCACATGCTCAGTTCTGAGAAATAAGTGTGTGTGAAAGCCGCCCTTCATCTATCTTGTAGGGAACACAAAGTTTCTTTTCAGTTGCAATCTGCACTCCATAAATAAATATGGGAATGTACACGCTCCAACTCGGTTTTACAGTGAAAACTTCAGGAAGTTCAAACCGGCACTAGGAAACACTCTGAGAAACCAGAGTAAATGTTTCTCCTGCAAACCGTTCCTTTGTGCTAGATGAACGAACGTCTTTCCACATGCTCAGTTCTCAGAGGTAAGTGTGTGTGAATGCCGTCCTTCAACTAGCTTGTTGGGAACACAAAGTTTCTTTTCAGTTGCAAAGTGGAATCCATACATATATATGGGGGGTTAGTCGCTCCAACTCGGTTTTACAGTGAAAACTGCAGGAACATGTAACCGGCATTAGGAAAAAGACTGAGAATCCAGAGTAAATGTTTCTCCTGCAAACCGTTCCCTTTGTGCTAGATGAACGAAAGTCTATTCTCATGCTCAGTTCTGAGAGATAAGTGTGGGTGAAAGCAGTCCTTCACCTAGCTTGTTGGGAACACAAAGTTTCATTTCAGTTGCAAAGTGGAATCCATACATATATATGGGGATTTATTCGCTCCAACTCGGTTTTACAGGGAAAACTGCAGGAACTTCTAAACGGCATTAGGAAACAGACGGAGACACCAGAGTAAAATTATCTCCTGCAACCCCTTCCCATTGTGCTAGATGAACGAACGTCTCTCCACATGCTCAGTTCTTAGAAATAAGTGTGTGTGAAAGCCGTCCTTCAACTTGCTTGATTGGAACACAGAGTTTCTTTTCAGTTGCAAAATGCAATGCATACATATATATGTTAGGTAATCGCTCCAACTCGATTTTACAGTGAAAACTGCAGGAAATTCAAACTGGCACTAGGAAACACACTGAGAAAACAGAGTAAAAGTTTCTCCTGCAACCCCTTCCCATTGTGCTAGATGAACGAACGTCTCTCCACATGCTTTGTTCTGAGAGATATGTGTGTGTCCAAGCCGAACTTCACCAGGCTTGTTGGGAACACAGAGTTTCTTTTCAGTTGCAAAGTGCACTGCATACATATATAAGGGGTGGTACTGGCTCCAACTCGGTTTTACAGTGAAAACTGCAGGAACTTCATACCGGCATTAGGAAAAATACTGAGAATTTAGAATAAAGTTTCTCCTGCAAACGGTTCCCTATGTGCTAGATGAACGAAAGTCTATCCACATGCTCAATTCTGAGAGATAAGTGTGTGTGAAAGCCGTTCTTCACCTAGCTTGTTGGGAACACAGAGTTTCTTTACATTTGCAATCGGCACTCCATACAATTATATGGGTATGTACTCGCTCAAACATATTTTTACAGTTAAATCTAGGAACTTCTAACCGGCATTAGGAAACAGACTTAGAAACCACAGTAAATGTTTCTCCTGCAACCCGTTCCCTTTGTGCTAGATGAACGAACGCCTCTCCACATGATCAGTTCTGAGAGAAATGTGTGTGTGAAAGCCGTCCTTCACCTAGCATGTTGGGAACACAATGTTTCTTTTCAGTTGCAAAGTGGAATCCATATATATATATGGGGAGTTACTCTCTCCAACTCGGTTTTACAGTGAAAAATGCAGGTATATCTAACCGGCATCAGGAAAAAACTGACAATCCAGAGTAAAAGTTTCTAATGCAACCAGTTCCCTTTGTGTTAGATGAACGAACGTCTCTGCACATGCTCAGTTCTGAGAGATAATTTTGTGTGAAAACCGTTCTTCACCAAGCTTGTTGGGAACACAAATTTTCTTTCCTGTTGCAAACAGCACTCCATACATATATATGGGGAGGTACTCGCTCCAACTCGGTTTTATAGTAAAAATTGCAGGAATTTCAAACCGGCACTAGGAAAAACTCTGAGAAACCAGAGTAAATGTTTCTCCTGCAAACCGTTCCTTTGTGCTAGATGAACGAACGTCTCTCCACATGCTCAGTTCTGAGAGATAAGTGTGTGTGAAAGCCGTTCTTCACCTGGCTTGTTGGGAACACAGAGTTTCTTTTCAGTTGCTATCGGCACTCCATAAATTTATATGGGTAGGTACTGGCTCAAACTCGGTTTTACAGTGAAATCTGCAGGAACTTCTAACCGGCATTAGGAAACAGACTTAGAAACCAGAGTAAATGTTTCTCCTGCAAACCGTTCCCTTTGTGCTAGATGAACGAACGTCTCTCCACATGATCAGTTCTGAGAAATATGTGTGTGTGAAAGCCGTCCTTCACATAGCTTGTTGGGAACACAATGTTTCTTTTCAGTTGCAAAGTGGAATCCATATATATATATGGGGAATTACTCGCTCCAACTCTGTTTTACAGTGAAAACTGCAGGAACATGTAACCGGCATTAGGAAAAAGACTGAGAATCCAGAGTAAATGTTTCTCCTGCAAACCCTTCCCTTTGTGCTAGATGAATGAAAGACTATTCTCATGCTCAGTTCTGAGAGATAAGTGTGGGTGAAAGCAGTCCTTCACCTAGCTTGTTGGGAACACAAAGTTTCTTTTCTGTTGCAAACTGCACTCCATACATATATATGGGGAGGTAATGTCTCCAACTCGGTTTTACAGTGAGAAATGCAGGAACTTCAAACCGGCACTAGGAAACACACTGAGAAACCAGAGTAAAAGTTTCTCTTGCAAACCGTTCCCTTTGTGCTAGATGAACGAACGTCTCTCCACATGCTCATTTCTTTGAGATAAGTGTGTGTGAAAGCCGTCCTTCACCTAGCTTGTAGGGAACACAAAGGTTCTTTTAAGTTGCAAAATGCACTCCATAAATATATATGGGAATGTACTCGCACCAACTCGGTTTTACAGTGAAAACTGCAGGAAATTCAAACAGGCACTAAGAAACACACTGAGAAACCAGAGTAAAAGTTTCTAATGCAAACAGTTCCCTTTGTGTTAAATGAACGAAAGTCTCTCCACATGCTCAGTTCTGAGAAATAAGTGTGTGTGAAAGCCGCCCTTCATCTATCTTGTAGGGAACACAAAGTTTCTTTTGAGTTACAATCTGCACTCCATAAATAAATATGGGAAGGTATACGCTCCAACTCGGTTTTACAGTGAAAACTTCAGGAAGTTCAAACCGGCACTAGGAAACTCTCTGAGAAACCAGAGTAAATGTTTCTCCTGTAAACCGTTCCTTTGTGCTAGATGAACGAACGTCTCTCCACATGCTAAGTTCTAACAAATAAGTGTGTGGGAAAGCCGTCCTTCAAATTGCTTGTTGGGAACACAATGTTTCTTTTCAGTTGCAAAATGGAATCCATATATATATATGGGGAGTTACTCTCTCCAACTGTGTTTTACAGTGAAAACTGCAGGAACATGTAACCGGCATTAGGAAAAAGACTGAGATTCCAGAGTAAATGTTTCTCCTGCAAACCGTTCCCTTTGTGCTAGATGAACGAAAGTCTATCCTCATGCTCACTTCTGAGAGATAAGTGTGGGTGAAAGCAGTCCTTCACCTAGCTTGTTGGGAACACAAAGTTTCTTTTCAGTTGCAAAGTGGAATCCATACATATATATGGGGATTTACTCGCTCCAACTCGGTTTTACAGGGAAAACTGCAGGAACATCTATACGGCATTAGGAAACAGACGGAGACACCAGAGTTAAATTTTCTCCTGCAACCCCTTCCCATTCTGCTAGATGAACGAACGTCTCTCAACATGCTAAGTTCTAAGAAATAAGTGTGTGTGAAAGCCGTCCTTCAACTTGCTTGATGGGAACACAGAGTTTCTTTTCAGTTGCAAAATGCAATGCATACATATATAAGTTATGTAATCGCTCCAACTCGGTTTTACAGTGAAAACTGCAGGAAATTCAAACAGGCACTAGGAAACACACTGAGAAAACCGAGTAAAAGTTTCTCCTGCAACCCCTTCCCATTGTGCTAGATGAACGAACGTCTCTCCACATGCTCTGTTCTGAGAGATATGTGTGTGTTCAAGCTGAACTTCACCAGACTTGTTGGGAACACAGAGTTTCTTTTCAGTTGCAAAGTGCACTGCATACATATATATGGGGAGGTACTGGCTCTAACTCGGTTTTACAGTGAAAACTGCAGGAACTTCATACCGGCATTAGGAAAAGTACTGAGAATTTAGAATAAAGTTTCTCCTGCAACCCGTTCATTATGTGCTAGATCAACGAACGTCTATCCACATGCTCAGTTCTGAGAGATAAGTGTGCGTGAAAGTCGTTCTTCACCTAGCTTGTTGGGAACACAGAGATTCTTTTCAGTTGAAATCAGCACTACATACATTTATATGGGTATGTACTCGCTCAAACATGTTTTTACAGTGAAATCTGCAGGAACTTCTAACCGGCATTAGGAAACAGACTTAGAAACCAGAGTAAATGTTTCTCCTGCAACCCGTTCCCTTTGTGCTAGATGAACGAACGTCTCTCTACATGATCAGTTCTGAGAGATATGTCTGTGTGAAAGCCGTCCTTCACCTAGCTTGTTGGGAACACAATGTTTCTTTTCAGTTGCAAAGTGGAATCCATATATATATATGGGGAGTTACTCGCTCCAACTCGGTTTTACAGTGAAAACTGCAGGAATATCTAACCGGAATCAGGAAAAAACTGACAATCCAGAGTAATAGTTTATCCTGCAAACCGTTCCCATTGTGCTAGATGAATGAAAGTATATCCAAATGCTCAGTTCTGAGAGATATGTGTGTGTGAAAGCCGTCCTTCACCTAGCTTGTTGGGAACACAAAGTTTCTTTTCAGTTGCAAACGGCACTCCATACATATATATGCGGATGTACAAGCTCCTACTCGGTTTTACAGAGAAAACTGCAGGAAATTCAAACCGGCACTAGGAAACACACTGAGAATACAGAGTAAAAGTTTCTCCTGCAACCTCTTCCCTTTGTGCTAGATGAACGAAAGTCTCTCTACATGCTCTGTTCTGAGCTATATGTGTGTGTGCAAGCCGAACTTCTCCTAGCTTGTTGGGAACACAGAGTTACTTTTCAGTTGCAAACTGCATGGCATACATTTATATGAGGAGGTACTGGCTCCAACTCGGTTTTACACTGAATACTGCAGGAACTTCATACCGGCATTAGGAAAATGACTGAGAATTTAGAATAAACTTTCTCCTGCAACCGGTTCCCTATGTGCTAAATGAACGAACTTCTATCCACATGCTCAGTTCTGAGAGATAAGTGTGTGTGAAAGCCGTTCTTCACCTAGCTTGTTGGGAACACAGAGTTCCTTTTCAGTTGCAAAGTGGAATCCTTACATATATATGGGGATTTACTCGCTCCAAATTGGTTTTACAGGAAAACTGAAGGAACTTCTAAACGGCATTAGGAAACAGACTGAGAAACCTGAGTAAATGTTTCTCCTGAAAACCATTCCTTTGTGCTAGATGAACGAACGTCTCTCCACATGCTCAGTTCTCAGAGATAAGTGTGTGTGAATGCCGTCCTTCAACTAGCTTGTTGGGAACACAAAGATTCTTTTCAGTTGCAAAGTGGAATCCATACATATATATGGGGGGTTAGTCGCTCCAACTCGGTTTTACAGTGAAAACTGCAGGAACATGTAACCGGCATTAGGAAAAAGACTGAGAATCCAGAGTAAATGTTTCTCCTGCAAACAGTTCCCTTTGTGCTAGAAGAACGAAAGTCTATCTTCATGCTCAGTTCTGAGAGATAAGTGTGGGTGAAAGCAGTCCTTCACCCAGCTTGTTGGAAACACAAAGTTTCTTTTCAGTTGCAAAGTGGAATCCATTCATATATATGGGGATTTACTCGCTCCAACTCGGTTTTACAGGGAAAACTGCAGGAACTTCTAAACGGCATTAGGAAACAGACGGAGACACCAGAGTAAAATTTTCTCCTGCAAACCCTTCCCATTGTGCTAGATGAACGAACGTCTCTCCACATGCTCAGTTATTAGAAATAAGTGTGTGTGAAAGCCGTCCTTCAACTTGCTTGATGGGAACACAGAGTATCTTTTCAGTTGCAAAATGCAATGCATACATATATACGTTAGGTAATCGCTCCAACTCGATTTTACAGTGAAAACTGCAGGAAATTCAAACTGGGACTAGGAAACACACTACGAAACCAGAGTAAAAGTTTCTAATGCAAACAGTTCCCTTTGTGTTAGATGAACGAAAGTCTCTCCATATGCTCAGTTCTGAGAAATAAGTGTGTGTGAAAGCCGCCCTTCAACTATCTTGTAGGGAACACAAAGTTTCTTTTCAGTTGCAATCTGCACTCCATAAATAAATATGGGAAGGTACACGCTCCAACTCGGTTTTACAGTGAAAACTGCAGGAACTTCAAACCGGCACTAGGAAACAGCCTGAGAAACAAGAGTAAAAATTTCTCCTGCAAACCTATCCCTTTGTGCTAGATGAACGAACGTCTCTCCACATGCTCAGTTCTCAGAGATAAGGGTGTGTGAAAGCCGTCCTTCACCTAGCTTGTAGGGAAAATATAGTTTTTTTCAGTTGCAAAGTGGAATACTTAAATATATATGGGAATTTACTCGCTCCAACTCGGTTTTACAGTGAAAACTGCAGGAATATCAAACCGGCACTAGGAAACACAGTGAGAAACCAGAGTAAAAGTTTCTCCTGCAAACCGTTCCCTTTGTGCTAGATGAACGAACGTCTCTCCACATGCTCAGTTCTCAGAGATAAGGGTGTGTGAAAGCCGTCCTTCACCTAGCTTGTAGGGAAAATATAGTTTTTTTCAGTTGCAAAGTGGAATACTTAAATATATATGGGAATTTACTCGCTCCAACTCGGTTTTACAGTGAAAAATGCAGGAACATCTAACCGGCATTAGGAAAAACCTGAGAATCCGGAGTAAAAGTTTCTCTTGCAAACCGTTCCCATTGTGCTAGATGAACGAACGTCTATCCACATGCTAAGTTCTGAGAGATTATTTTGTGTGAAAACCGTTCTTCACCAAGCTTGTTGGGAACACAAATTTTCTTTCCTGTTGCAAACTGCACTCCATACAAATATATGGGGAGGTACTCGCTCCAACTCGGTTTTATAGAAAAATTGCAGGAATTTCAAACCGGCACTAGGAAACACTCTGAGAAACCAGAGTAAATATTTCTCCTGCAAACCGTTCCTTTGTGCTAGATGAACGAACGTCTCTCCACATGCTCTGTTCTGAGAGATATGTGTGTGTTCAAGCCGAACTTCACCAGGCTTGTTGGGAACACAGAGATCCTTTTCAGTTTCAAAGAGCACTGCATACATATATATGGGGAGGTACTGGCTCCAACTCGGTTTTACAGTGAAAACTGCAGGAACTTCATACCGGCATTAGGAAAAATACTGAGAATTTAGAATAAAGTTTCTCCTGCATACCGTTCCCTATGTGCTAGATGAACGAACGTCTATCCACATGCTCAGTTCTGAGAGATAAGTGTGTGTGAAAGCCGTACTTCACCTAGCTTGTTGGGAACACAGAGTTTCTTTTCAGTTGCAATAGGCACTCCATAAATTTATATGGGTAGGTAGTCGCTCAAATATGTTTTTACAGTGAAATCTGCAGGAACATCTAACCGGCATTAGGAAACAGAATTAGAAACCAGAGTAAATGTTTTTCCTGCAACCCGTTCCCTTTGTGCTAGATGAACGAACGTCTCTCCACATGATCAGTTCTGAGAGATATGTGTGTGTGAAAGCCGTCCTTCACATAGCTTGTTGGGAACGCAATGTTTCTTTTCAGTTGCAAAGTGGAATCCATATATATATATGGGGAGTTATTCGCTCCAACTCTGTTTTACAGTGAAAACTGCAGGAACATGTAACCGGCATTAGGATAAAGATTGAGAATCCAGAGTAAATGTTTCTCCTGCAAACCGTTCCCTTTGTGCTAGATGAACGAAAGTCTATCCTCATGCTCAGTTCTGAGAGATAAGTGTGGGTGAAAGCCGTCCTTCACCTAGCTTGTTGGGAACACAAAGTTTCTTTTCAGTTGCAAAGTGGAATCCATACATATATATGGGGATTTACTCGCTCCAACTTGGTTTTACAGGGAAAACTGCAGGAACTTCTAAACGGCATTTGGAAACAGATGGAGACACCAGAGTAAAATTTTCTCCTGCAACACCTTCCCATTCTGCTAGATGAACGAACGTCTCTCCACATGCTAATTTCTAAGAAATAAGTGTGTGTGAAAGCCGTCCTTCAACTTGCTTGATGGGAACACAGAGTTTCTTTTCAGTTGCAAAATGCAATGCATACATATATACGTTAGATAATCGCTCCAACTCGGTTTTACAGTGAAACTTGCAGGAATATCTAACCGGAATCAGGAAAAAACTGACAATCCAGAATAATAGTTTCTCCTGCAAACCGTTCCCATTGTGCTAGATGAACGAAAGTCTATCCACATGCTCAGTTCTGAGAGATATGTGTGTGTGAAAGCCGTCCTTCACCTAGCTTGTTGGGAACACAAAGTTTCTTTTCAGTTGCAAACGGCACTCCATACATATATATGCGGATGTACAAGCTCCAACTCGGTTTTACAGAGAAAACTGCAGGAAATTCAAACCGGCACTAGGAAACACACTGAGAAAACAGAGTAAAAGTTTCTCCTGCAACCTCTTCCCTTTGTGCTAGATGAACGAAAGTCTCTCTACATGCTCTGTTCTGAGCTATATGTGTGTGTGCAAGCCGAACTTCACCTAGGTTGTTGGGAACACAGAGTTACTTTTCAGTTGCAAACTGCATGGCATACATTTATATGAGGAGGTACTGGCTCCAACTCGGTTTTACACTGAATACTGCAGGAACTTCATACCGGCATTAGGAAAATGACTGAGAATTTAGAATAAACTTTCTCCTGCAACCGGTTCCCTATGTGCTAAATGAACGAACTTCTATCCACATGCTCAGTTCTGAGAGATAAGTGTGTGTGAAAGCCGTTCTTCACCTAGCTTGTTGGGAACACAGAGTTCCTTTTCAGTTGCAAAGTGGAATCCTTACATATATATGGGGATTTACTCGCTCCAAATTGGTTTTACAGGAAAACTGCAGGAACTTCTAACCGGCATTAGGAAACAGACTGAGAAACCAGAGTAAAAGTTTTTCCTGCAACCCGTTCCATTTGTGCTAGATGAACGAACGTCTCTCCACATGCTCAATTCTGAGAGATATGTGTGTGTGAAAGCCGTCCTTCACCTAGCTTGTTGGGAACACAAAGTTCTTTTCAGTTGCAAACGGCAATTCATACATATATATGGGGATGTACAATCTCCAACTCGGTTTTACAGTGAAAACTGCAGGAAATTCAAACCGACACTAGGAAACACACTGAGAAAACAGAGTAAAAGTTTCTCCTGCAACCCCTTCCCATTGTGCTAGATGAACGAACGTCTCTCCACATACTTTGTTCTGAGACATATGTGTGTGTTCAAGCCGAACTTCACCAGGCTTGTTGGGAACACAGAGTTTCTTTTCAGTTGCAAAGTGCACTGCATACATATATATGGGGAGGTACTGGCTCCAACTCGGTTTTACAGTGAAAACTGCAGGAACTTCATACCGGCATTAGGAAAGATACTGAGAATTTAGAATAAAGTTTCTAGTGCAAACCGTTCCCTATGTGCTAGATGAACGAAAGTCTATCCACATGCTCAGTTCTGAGAGATAAGTGTGTGTGAAAGCCGTTCTTCACCTAGCTTGTTGGGAACACAGAGTTTCTTTTCAGTTGCAATCGGCACTCCATACAATTATATGGGTAGGTACTCGCTCAAACATGTTTTTACAGTGAAATCTAGGAACTTCTAACCGGCATTAGGAAACAGACTTAGAAACCACAGTAAATGTTTCTCCTGCAACCCGTTCCCTTTGTGCTAGATGAACGAACGTCTCTCCACATGATCAGTTCTGAGAGAAATGTGTGTGTGAAAGCCGTCCTTCACCTAGCTTGTTGGGAACACAATGTTTCTTTTCAGTTGCAAAGTGGAATCCATATATATATATGGGGTGTTACTCGCTCCAACTCGGTTTTACAGTGAAAAATGCAGGAATATCTAACCGGCATCAGGAAAAAACTGACAATCCGGAGTAAAAGTTTCTCTTGCAAACCATTCCCATTTTGCTAGATGAACGAACGTCTATCCACATGCTCAGATCTGAGAGATAAGTGTGTGTGAAAACCGTTCTTCACCAAGCTTGTTGGGAACACAAAGTTTCTTTTCTGTTGCAAACTTCACTCCATACATATATATGGGGATGTACTGTCTCCAAATCGGTTTTACAGTGAGAAATGCAGGAACTTCAAACCGGCACTAGGAAACACACTGAGAAACCAGAGTAAAAGTTTCTCTTGCAACCCGTTCCCTTTGTGCTAGATTAACGAATGTCTCTCCACATTCTCATTTCTTAGAGATAAGTGTGTGTGAAAGCCGCCCTTCACCTAGCTTGTAGGGAACACAAAGGTTCTTTTCAGTTGCAATCGGCTCTCCATAAATAAATATGGGAAGGTACACGCTCCAACTCTATTTTACAGTGAAAACTGCAGGAACTTCAAACCGGCACTAGGAAACAGCCTGAGAAACCAGAGTAAAAGTTTCTCCTGCAAACCTATCCCTTTGTGCTAGATGAACGAACGTCTCTCCACATGCTCAGATCT
Source organism: Camelus dromedarius (assembly GCF_036321535.1). Classification (NCBI taxonomy): domain Eukaryota; kingdom Metazoa; phylum Chordata; class Mammalia; order Artiodactyla; family Camelidae; genus Camelus; species Camelus dromedarius. Next base: position 2,256,786 of record NC_087451.1, on the reverse strand, counting down.
CAGAGATAAGTGTGTGGGAAAGCCGTACTTCACATAGCTTGTAAGGAACACAAAGATTCTTTTCAGTTGCAAACTGCACTCCATACATATATATGGGTAGGTACACGCTCAAACTCGGTTTTACAGTTAAATCTGCAGGAATATCAAACCGGCACTAGGAAACACAGTGAGAAACCAGAGTAAAAGTTTCTCCTGCAAACCGTTCCATTTGTGCTAGATGAACGAACGTCTCTCCACATGCTCAGTTCTCAGAAGTAAGGGTGTGTGAAAGCCGTCCTTCACCTAGCTTGTAGGGAAAATATAGTTTTTTTCAGTTGCAAAGTGGACTACTTAAATATATATGGGAATTTACTCGCTCCAACTCAGTTTTACAGTGAAAAATGCAGGAACATCTAACCGGCATTAGGAAAAACCTGAGAATCCGGAGTAAAAGTTTCTCTTGCAAACCGTTCCCATTGTGCTAGATGAACGAACGTCTATCCACATGCTCAGTTCTGAGAGATTATTTTGTGTGAAAACAGTTCTTCACCAAGCTTGTTGGGAACACAAATTTTCTTTCCTGTTGCAAACTGCACTCCATACATATATATGGGGAGGTACTCGCTCCAACTCGTTTTTATAGTAAAAATTGCAGGAATTTCAAACCGGCACTAGGAAACGATCTGAGAAACCAGAGTAAAGGTTTCTCCTGCAAACCGTTCCTTTGTGCTAGATGAACGAACGTCTCTCCACATGCTTTGTTCTCAGATATGTGTGTGTGTTCAAGCCGACCTTCACCAGGCTTGTTGAGAACACAGAGCTTCTTTTCAGTTGCAAAGTGCACTGCATACATATATATGGGGAGGTAATGGCTCCAACTCGGTTTTACAGTGAAAACTGCAGGAACTTCATACCAGCATTAGGAAAAATACTGAGAATTTAGAATAAAGATTCTCCTGCAACCCGTTCCCTATGTGCTAGATGAACGAACGTCTATCCACATGCTCAGTTCTGAGAGATAAGTGTGTGTGAAAGGCGTCCTTCACCTAGCTTGTTGGGAACACAGAGATTCTTTTCAGTTGCAATCGGCACTCCATACATTTATCTGGGTAGGCACTCGCTCAAACATATTTTTACAGTGAAAACTGCAGGAACATGTTACCGGCATTAGGAAAAATACTGAGAATCCAGAGTAATTGTTTCTCCTGCAAACCGTTCCCTTTGTGCTAGATGAACGAAAGTCTATTCTCATGCTCAGTTTTGAGAGGTAAGTGTGGGTGAAAGCCGTCCTTCAACTTGCTTGATGGGAACACAGTGTTTCTTTTCAGTTGCAAAGTGCACTGCATACATATATATGGGGATGTACAAGCTCCAACTCGGTTTTACAGAGAAAACTGCAGGAAATTCAAACCGGCACTAGGAAACACACTGAGAAACCAGAGTAAAAGTTTCTCCTGCAACCTCTTCCCTTTGTGCTAGATGAACGAAAGTCTCTCTACATGCTCTGTTCTGAGCTATATGTGTGTGTGCAAGCCGAACTTCACCTAGCTTGTTGGGAACACAGAGTTTCTTTTCAGTTGCAAACTGCACTCCATAAATATATATGGGAGTTACAAGCTCCAACAAGGTTTTACAGTTAAAACTGGAGGAACTTCATTCCGGCATTAGGAAAAATACTGAGAATTTAGAATAAAGTTTCTACTGCAACCCGTTCCCTATGTGCTAGATGAACGAAAGTCTATCCACATGCTCAGTTCTGAGAGATAAGTGTGTGTGAAAGCCGTTCTTCACCTAGCTTGTTGGGAACACAGAGTTTCTTTTCAGTTGCAATCGGCACTCCATACAATTATATGGGTAGGTACTCGCTCAAACATGTTTTTACAGTGAAATCTAGGAACTTCTAACCGGCATTAGGAAACAGACTTAGAAACCACAGTAAATGTTTCTCCTGCAACCCGTTCCCTTTGTGCTAGATGAACGAACGTCTCTCCACATGATCAGTTCTGAGAGAAATGTGTGTGTGAAAGCCGTCCTTCACCTAGCTTGTTGGGAACACAATGTTTCTTTTCAGTTGCAAAGTGGAATCCATATATATATATGGGGTGTTACTCGCTCCAACTCGGTTTTACAGTGAAAAATGCAGGAATATCTAACCGGCATCAGGAAAAAACTGACAATCCGGAGTAAAAGTTTCTCTTGCAAACCTTTCCCATTTTGCTAGATGAACGAACGTCTATCCACATGCTCAGTTCTGAGAGATAAGTGTGTGTGAAAACCGTTCTTCACCAAGCTTGTTGGGAACACAAAGTTTCTTTTCTGTTGCAAACTTCACTCCATACATATATATGGGGAGGTACTGTCTCCAACTCGGTTTTACAGTGAGAAATGCAGGAACTTCAAACCGGCACTAGGAAACACACTGAGAAACCAGAGTAAAAGTTTCTCTTGCAACCCGTTCCCTTTGTGCTAGATGAACGAACGTCTCTCCACATTCTCATCTCTTAGAGATAAGTGTGTGTGAAAGCCGTCCTTCACCTTGCTTGTAGGGAAAACAAAGGTTCTTTTAATTTGCAAAATGCACTCCATAAATATATATGGGATTGTACTCGCACCAACAAGGTTTTACAGTGAAAACTGCAGGAAATTCAAACAGGCACTAGGAAACACACTGAGAAACCAGAGTAAAAGTTTCTAATGCAAACAGTTCCCATTGTGTTAGATGAACGAATGTCTCTCCACATGCTCAGTTCTGAGAAATAAGTGTGTGTGAAAGCCGCCCTTCAACTATCTTGTAGGGAACACAAAGTTTCTTTTCAGTTGCAATCGGCACTCCATAAATAAATATGGGAAGGTACACGCTCCAACTCTGTTTTACAGTGAAAACTGCAGGAACTTCAAACCGGCACTAGGAAACAGCCTGAGAAACCAGAGTAAAAGTTTCTCCTGGAAACCTATCCCTTTGTGCTAGATGAACGAACGTCTCTCCACATGCTCAGATCTCAGGGATAAGTGTGTGGGAAAGCCATACTTCACATAGCTTGTAAGGAACACAAAGATTCTTTTCAGTTGCAAACTGCACTCCATACATATATATGGTTAGGAACACGCTCAAACTCGGTTTTACAGTTAAATCTGCAGGAATATCAAACCGGCACTAGGAAACACAGTGAGAAACCAGAGTAAAAGTTTCTCCTGCAAACCGTTCCATTTGTGCTAGATGAACGAACGTCTCTCCACATGCTCAGTTCTCAGAGGTAAGGGTGTGTGAAAGCCGTCCTTCACCTAGCTTGTAGGGAAAATATAGTTTTTTTCAGTTGCAAAGTGGACTACTTAAATATATATGGGAATTTACTCGCTCCAACTCAGGTTTACAGTGAAAAATGCAGAAACATCTAACCGGCATTAGGAAAAACCTGAGAATCCGGAGTAAAGTTTCTCTTGCAAACCGTTCCCATTGTGCTAGATGAACGAACGTCTATCCACATGCTCAGTTCTGAGAGATTATTTTGTGTGAAAACCGTTCTTCACCAAGCTTGTTGGGAACACAAATTTTCTTTCCTGTTGCAAACTGCACTCCATACATATATATGGGGAGGTACTCGCTCCAACTCGTTTTTATAGTAAAAATTGCAGGAATTTCAAACCGGCACTAGGAAACAATCTGAGAAACCAGAGTAAAGGTTTCTCCTGCAAACCGTTCCTTTGTGCTAGATGAACGAACGTCTCTCCACATGCTCTGTTCTGAGATATATGTGTGTGTTCAAGCCGACCTTCACCAGGCTTGTTGGGAACACAGAGCTTCTTTTCAGTTGCAAAGTGCACTGCATACATATATATGGGGAGGTAATGGCTCCAACTCTGTTTTACAGTGAAAACTGCAGGAACTTCATACCGGCATTAGAAAAAATACTGAGAATTTAGAATAAAGATTCTCCTGCAACCCGTTCCCTATGTGGTAGATGAACGAACGTCTATCCACATGCTCAGTTCTGAGAGATAAGTGTGTGTGAAAGGCGTCCTTCACCTAGCTTGTTGGGAACACAGAGATTCTTTTCAGTTGCAATCGGCACTCCATACATTTATCTGGGTAGGCACTCGCTCAAACATGTTTTTACAGTGAAATCTGAAGGAACTTCTAACCGGTATTAGGAAACAGACTTAGAAACCAGAGTAAATGTTTCTCCTGCAACCCGTTCCCTTTGTGCTAGATGAACGAACGTCTCTCCACATGATCAGTTCTGAGAGATATGTGTGTGTGAAAGCCGTCCTTCACCTAGCTTGTTGGGAACACAATGTTTCTTTTCACTTGCAAAGTGGAATCCATATATATATATGGGGAATTACTCGCTCCAACTCTGTTTTACAGTGAAAACTGCAGGAAAATGTTACCGGCATTAGGAAAAATACTGAGAATCCAGAGTAATTGTTTCTCCTGCAAACCGTTCCCTTTGTGCTAGATGAACGAAAGTCTATTCTCATGCTAAGTTTTGAGAGGTAAGTGTGGGTGAAAGCCGTCCTTCACCTAGCTTGTTGGGAACACAAAGTTTCTTTTCAGTTGCAAAGTGGAATCCATACATATATATGGGGATTTACTCGCTCCAACTCGGTTTTACAGGGAAAACTGCAGGAAATTCTAAACGGCATTAGGAAACAGACGGAGACACCAGAGTAAAATTTTCTCCTGCAAACCATTCCCATTGTGCTAGATGAACGAACTTCTCTCCACATGCTAAGTTCTAAGAAATAAGTGTGTGTGAAAGCCGTCCTTCAACTTGCTTGTTGGGAACACAGAGATTCTTTTCAGTTGCAATCGGCACTCCATATATTTATCTGGGTAGGTACTCGCTCAAACATATTTTTACAGTGAAATCTGCAGGAACTTCTAACCGGTATTAGGAAACAGACTTAGAAACCAGAGTAAATGTTTCTCCTGCAACCCGTTCCCTTTGTGCTAGATGAACGAACGTCTCTCCACATGATCAGTTCTGAGAGATATGTGTGTGTGAAAGCCGTCCTTCACCTAGCTTGTTGGGAACACAATGTTTCTTTTCAGTTGCTAAGTGGAATCCATATATATATATCGGTAATTACTCGCTCCAACTCGGTTTTACAGTGAAAACTGCAGGAATATCTAACCGGAATCAGGAAAAAACTGACAATCCAGAGTAATAGTTTCTCCTGCAAACCGTTCCCATTGTGCTAGATGAACGAAAGTCTATCCACATGCTCAGTTCTGAGAGATATGTTTGTGTGAAAGCCGTCCTTCACCTAGCTTGTTGGGAACACATAGTTCCTTTAAGTTGCAAACGGCACTCCATACATATATATGGGGATGTACAACGCCAACTCGGTTTTACAGAGAAATCTGCAGGAAATTCAAACCGGCACTAGGAAACACACTGAGAAAACAGAGTAAAAGTTTCTCCTGCAACCTCTTCCCTTTGTGCTAGATGAACGAAAGTCCCTCTACATGCTCTGTTCTGAGATATATGTGTGTGTGCAAGCCGAACTTCACCTAGCTTGTTGGGAACACAGAGTTAGTTTTCAGTTGCAAACTGCATGGCATACATTTATATGAGGAGGTACTGGCTCCAACTCGGTTTTACAGTGAATACTGCAGGAACTTCATAGCGGCATTAGGAAAATGACTGAGAATTTAGAATAAACTTTCTCCTGCACCCGGGTCCCTATGTGCTAAATGAACGAACTTCTATCCACATGCTCAGTTCTGAGAGATAAGTGTGTGTGAAAGCCGTTCTTCACCTAGCTTCTTTGGAACACAGAGTTCCTTTTCAGTTGCAAAGTGGAATCCTTATATATATATGGGGATTTACTCGCTCCAAATTGGTTTTACAGGAAAACTGCAGGAACTCCTAACCGGCATTAGGAAACAGACTGAGAAACCAGAGTAAAAGTTTTTCCTTCAACCCGTTCCATTTGTGCTAGATGAACGAACGTCCCTCCACATGCTCAATTCTGAGAGATATGTGTGTGTGAAAGCCGTCCTTCACCTAGCTTGTTGGGAACACAAAGTTCTTTTCAGTTGCAAACGGCACTTCATACATATATATGGGGATGTGCAAGCTCCAACACGGTTTTACAGTGAAAATTGCAGGAAGTTCAAACCGGCACTAGGAAACACTCTGAGAAACCAGAGTAAATGTTTCTCCTGCAAACCGTTCCCTTTGTGCTAGATGAACGAAAGTCTATCCTCATGCTCAGTTCTGAGAGATAAGTGTGGGTGAAAGCTGTCCTTCACCTAGCTTGTTGGGAACACAAAGATTCTTTTCAGTTGCAAAGTGGAATCCATACATATATGTGGGGATTTACTCGCTCCAACTTGGTTTTACAGGGAAAACTGCAGGAACTTCTAAACGGCATTAGGAAACAGACGGAGACACCAGAGTAAAATTTTCTCCTGCAACCCCTTCCCATTCTGCTAGATGAACGAACGTCTCTCCACATGCTCAGTTCTTAGAAATAAGTGTGTGTGAAAGCCGTCCTTCAACTTGCTTGATGGGAACACAGAGTTTCTTTTCAGTTGCAAAATGCAATGCATACGTATATACATTAGGTATTCGCTCCAACTCGATTTTACAGTGAAAACTGCAGGAAATTCAAACCGGCACTAGGAAACACACTGAGAAAACAGAGTAAAAGTTTCTCCTGCAACCCCTTCTCATTGTGCTAGATGAACGAACGTCTCTCCACATGCTTTGTTCTGAGACATATGTGTGTGTTCAAGCCGAACTTCACCAGGCTTGTTGGGAACACAGAGTTTCTTTTCAGTTGCAAAGTGCACTGCATACATATATATGAGGAGGTACTGGCTCCAATTCGGTTTTACAGTGAAAACTGCAGGAACTTCATACCGGCATTAGGAAAAATACTGAGAATTTAGAATAAAGTTTCTCCTGCAACCCGTTCCCTATGTGCTAGATGAACAAAAGTCTATCCACATGCTCAGTTCTGAGAGATAAGTGTGTGTGAAACCCGTTCTTCACCAAGCTTGTTGGGAACACAGAGTTTCTTTTCAGTTGCAATCGGCACTCCATACAATTATATGGGTAAGTACTCGCTCAAACATGTTTTTACAGTGAAATCTAGGAAATTCTAACCGGCATTAGGAAACAGACTTAGAAACCAGAGTAAATGTTTCTCCTGCAACCCGTTCCCTTTGTGCTAGATGAACGAACGTCTCTCCACATGATCAGTTCTGAGAGAAATGTGTGTGTGAAAGCCGTCCTTCACCTAGCTTGTTGGGAACACAATGTTTCTTTTCAGTTGCAAAGTGGAATCCATATATATATATGGGGAGTTTCCGCTCCAACTTGGTTTTACAGTGAAAAATGCAGGAATATCTAACCGGCATCAGGAAAATACTGGCAATCCAGAGTAAAAGTTTCTAATGCAACCATTTCCCTTTGTGTTAGATGAACGAACGTCTCTGCACATGCTCAGTTCTGAGAGATAATTTTGTGTGAAAACCGTTCTTCACCAAGCTTGTTGGGAACACAAAGTTTCTTTTCTGTTGCAAATTGCACTCCATACATATATATGGGGAGGTACTCTCTCCAACTCGGTTTTACAGTGAAAACTGCAGGAAATTCAAACAGGCACTAGGAAACACACTGAGAAACCAGAGTAAAAGTTTCTAATGCAAAGAGTTCCCTTTGTGTTAGATGAACGAAAGTCTCTCCACATGCTCAGTTCTGAGAAATAAGTGTGTGTGAAAGCCGCCCTTCAACTATCTTGTAGGGAACACAAAGTTTCTTTTCAGTTGCAATCTGCACTCCATAAATAAATATGGGAAGGTACACGCTCCAACTCGGTTTTACAGTGAAAACTGCAGGAACTTCAAACCGGCACTAGGAAACAGCCTGAGAAACCAGAGTAATGGATTCTCCTGCAAACTTATCCCTTTGTGCTAGATTAACGAACGTCTCTCCACATGCTCAGATCTCAGAGATAAGTGTGTGTGAAAGCCGTACTTCACATAGCTTGTAAGGAACACAAAGATTCTTTTCAGTTGCAAACTGCACTCCATATATATATATGGGTAGGAACACGCTCAAACTCGGTTTTACAGTGAAATCTGCAGGAATATCAAACCGGCACTAGGAAACACAGTGAAAAACCAGAGTAAAAGTTTCTCCTGCAAACCGTTCCCTTTGTGCTAGATGAACGAACGTCTCTCCACATGCTCAGTTCTCAGAGATAATGGTGTGTGAATGCCGTCCTTCACATAGCTTGTAGGGAAAATATAGTTTTTTTCAGTTGCAAAGTGGAATACTTAAATATATATGGGAATTTATTCGCTCCAACTCGGTTTTACAGTGAAAAATGCAGGAACATCTAACCGGCATTAGGAAAAACCTGAGAATCCGGAGTAATAGTTTCTCTTGCAAACCGTTCCCATTGTGCTAGATGAACGAACGTCTATCCACATGCTCAGTTCTGAGAGATTATTTTGTGTGAAAACCGTTCTTCACCAAGCTTGTTGGGAACACAAATTTTCTTTCCTGTTGCAACCTGCAATCCATACATATATATGGGGAGGTACTCGCTCCAACTCGGTTTTATAGTAAAAATTGCAGGAATTTCAAACCGGCACTAGGAAACACTCTGAGAAACCAGAGTAAATGTTTCTCCTGCAAACCGTTCCTTTGTGCTAGATGAACGAACGTCTCTCCACATGCTCAATCCTGAGAGATATGTGTGTGTGAAAGCCGTCCTTCACCTAGCTTGTTGGGAACACAAAGTTCTTTTCAGTTGCAAACGGCACTTCATACATATATATGGGGATGTACAAGCTCCAACTCGGTTTTACAGTGAAAACTGCAGGAAGTTCAAACCGGCACTAGGAAACACTCTGAGAAACCAGAGTAAATGTTTCTCTTGCAAACCGTTCCTTTGTGCTAGATGAACGAAAGTCTCTCCACATGCTCAGTTCTCAGATATAAGTGTGTGTGAATGCCGTCCTTCAAGTAGCTTGTTGGGAACACAAAGTTTCTTTTCAGTTGCAAAGTGGAATCCATACATATATATGGGGGGTTAGTCGCTCCAACTCGGTTTTACAGTGAAAACTGCAGGAACATGTAACCGGCATTAGGAAAAAGACTGAGAATCCAGAGTAAATGTTTCTCCTGCAAACCGTTCCCTTTGTGCTAGATGAACGAAAGTCTATCCTCATGCTCAGTTCTGAGAGATAAGTGTGGGTGAAAGCAGTCCTTCACCTAGCTTGTTGGGAACACAAAGTTTCTTTTCAGTTGCAAAGTGGAATCCATACATATATATGGGGATTTACTCGCTCCAGCTCGGTTTTACAGGGAAAACTGCAGGAACTTCTAAACGGCATTAGGAAACAGACGGAGACACCAGAGTAAAATTTTCTCCTGCAACCCCTTCCCATTCTGCTAGATGAACGAACGTCTCTCCACATGCTCAGTTCTTAGAAATAAGTGTGTGTGAAAGCCGTCCTTCAACTTGCTTGATGGGAACACAGAGTTTCTTTTCAGTTGCAAAATGCAATGCATACATATATACGTTAGGTAATCGCTCCAACTCATTTTTACAGTGAAAACTGCAGGAAATTCAAACCGGCACTAGGAAACACACTGAGAAAACAGAGTAAAAGTTTCTCCTGCAACCCCTTCCCATTGTGCTAGATGAACGAACGTCTCTCCACATGCTTTGTTCTGAGACATATGTGTGTGTTCAAGCCGACCTTCACCAGGCTTGTTGGGAACACAGAGTTTCTTTTCAGTTGCAAAGTGCACTGCATACATATATATGGGGAGATACTGGCTCCAACTCGGTTTTACAGTGAAAACTGCAGGAACTTAGTACCGGCCTTTGGAAAAATACTGAGAATTTAGAATAAAGTTTCTCCTGCAACCCGTTCCCTATGTGCTAGATGAACGAAAGTCTATCCACATGCTCAGTTCTGAGAGATAAGTGTGTGTGAAAGCCGTTCTTCAACAAGCTTGTTGGGAACACAATGTTTCTTTTCACTTGCAAAGTGGAATCCATATATATATATGGGGAATTACTCGCTCCAACTCTGTTTTACAGTGAAAACTGCAGGAAAATGTTACCGGCATTAGGAAAAATACTGAGAATCCAGAGTAATTGTTTCTCCTGCAAACCGTTCCCTTTGTGCTAGATGAACGAAAGTCTATTCTCATGCTAAGTTTTGAGAGGTAAGTGTGGGTGAAAGCCGTCCTTCACCTAGCTTGTTGGGAACACAAAGTTTCTTTTCAGTTGCAAAGTGGAATCCATACATATATATGGGGATTTACTCGCTCCAACTCGGTTTTACAGGGAAAACTGCAGGAAATTCTAAACGGCATTAGGAAACAGACGGAGACACCAGAGTAAAATTTTCTCCTGCAAACCATTCCCATTGTGCTAGATGAACGAACTTCTCTCCACATGCTAAGTTCTAAGAAATAAGTGTGTGTGAAAGCCGTCCTTCAACTTGCTTGTTGGGAACACAGAGATTCTTTTCAGTTGCAATCGGCACTCCATATATTTATCTGGGTAGGTACTCGCTCAAACATATTTTTACAGTGAAATCTGCAGGAACTTCTAACCGGTATTAGGAAACAGACTTAGAAACCAGAGTAAATGTTTCTCCTGCAACCCGTTCCCTTTGTGCTAGATGAACGAACGTCTCTCCACATGATCAGTTCTGAGAGATATGTGTGTGTGAAAGCCGTCCTTCACCTAGCTTGTTGGGAACACAATGTTTCTTTTCAGTTGCTAAGTGGAATCCATATATATATATCGGTAATTACTCGCTCCAACTCGGTTTTACAGTGAAAACTGCAGGAATATCTAACCGGAATCAGGAAAAAACTGACAATCCAGAGTAATAGTTTCTCCTGCAAACCGTTCCCATTGTGCTAGATGAACGAAAGTCTATCCACATGCTCAGTTCTGAGAGATATGTTTGTGTGAAAGCCGTCCTTCACCTAGCTTGTTGGGAACACATAGTTCCTTTAAGTTGCAAACGGCACTCCATACATATATATGGGGATGTACAACGCCAACTCGGTTTTACAGAGAAATCTGCAGGAAATTCAAACCGGCACTAGGAAACACACTGAGAAAACAGAGTAAAAGTTTCTCCTGCAACCTCTTCCCTTTGTGCTAGATGAACGAAAGTCCCTCTACATGCTCTGTTCTGAGATATATGTGTGTGTGCAAGCCGAACTTCACCTAGCTTGTTGGGAACACAGAGTTAGTTTTCAGTTGCAAACTGCATGGCATACATTTATATGAGGAGGTACTGGCTCCAACTCGGTTTTACAGTGAATACTGCAGGAACTTCATAGCGGCATTAGGAAAATGACTGAGAATTTAGAATAAACTTTCTCCTGCACCCGGGTCCCTATGTGCTAAATGAACGAACTTCTATCCACATGCTCAGTTCTGAGAGATAAGTGTGTGTGAAAGCCGTTCTTCACCTAGCTTCTTTGGAACACAGAGTTCCTTTTCAGTTGCAAAGTGGAATCCTTATATATATATGGGGATTTACTCGCTCCAAATTGGTTTTACAGGAAAACTGCAGGAACTCCTAACCGGCATTAGGAAACAGACTGAGAAACCAGAGTAAAAGTTTTTCCTTCAACCCGTTCCATTTGTGCTAGATGAACGAACGTCCCTCCACATGCTCAATTCTGAGAGATATGTGTGTGTGAAAGCCGTCCTTCACCTAGCTTGTTGGGAACACAAAGTTCTTTTCAGTTGCAAACGGCACTTCATACATATATATGGGGATGTGCAAGCTCCAACACGGTTTTACAGTGAAAATTGCAGGAAGTTCAAACCGGCACTAGGAAACACTCTGAGAAACCAGAGTAAATGTTTCTCCTGCAAACCGTTCCCTTTGTGCTAGATGAACGAAAGTCTATCCTCATGCTCAGTTCTGAGAGATAAGTGTGGGTGAAAGCTGTCCTTCACCTAGCTTGTTGGGAACACAAAGATTCTTTTCAGTTGCAAAGTGGAATCCATACATATATGTGGGGATTTACTCGCTCCAACTTGGTTTTACAGGGAAAACTGCAGGAACTTCTAAACGGCATTAGGAAACAGACGGAGACACCAGAGTAAAATTTTCTCCTGCAACCCCTTCCCATTCTGCTAGATGAACGAACGTCTCTCCACATGCTCAGTTCTTAGAAATAAGTGTGTGTGAAAGCCGTCCTTCAACTTGCTTGATGGGAACACAGAGTTTCTTTTCAGTTGCAAAATGCAATGCATACGTATATACATTAGGTATTCGCTCCAACTCGATTTTACAGTGAAAACTGCAGGAAATTCAAACCGGCACTAGGAAACACACTGAGAAAACAGAGTAAAAGTTTCTCCTGCAACCCCTTCTCATTGTGCTAGATGAACGAACGTCTCTCCACATGCTTTGTTCTGAGACATATGTGTGTGTTCAAGCCGAACTTCACCAGGCTTGTTGGGAACACAGAGTTTCTTTTCAGTTGCAAAGTGCACTGCATACATATATATGAGGAGGTACTGGCTCCAATTCGGTTTTACAGTGAAAACTGCAGGAACTTCATACCGGCATTAGGAAAAATACTGAGAATTTAGAATAAAGTTTCTCCTGCAACCCGTTCCCTATGTGCTAGATGAACAAAAGTCTATCCACATGCTCAGTTCTGAGAGATAAGTGTGTGTGAAACCCGTTCTTCACCAAGCTTGTTGGGAACACAGAGTTTCTTTTCAGTTGCAATCGGCACTCCATACAATTATATGGGTAAGTACTCGCTCAAACATGTTTTTACAGTGAAATCTAGGAAATTCTAACCGGCATTAGGAAACAGACTTAGAAACCAGAGTAAATGTTTCTCCTGCAACCCGTTCCCTTTGTGCTAGATGAACGAACGTCTCTCCACATGATCAGTTCTGAGAGAAATGTGTGTGTGAAAGCCGTCCTTCACCTAGCTTGTTGGGAACACAATGTTTCTTTTCAGTTGCAAAGTGGAATCCATATATATATATGGGGAGTTTCCGCTCCAACTTGGTTTTACAGTGAAAAATGCAGGAATATCTAACCGGCATCAGGAAAATACTGGCAATCCAGAGTAAAAGTTTCTAATGCAACCATTTCCCTTTGTGTTAGATGAACGAACGTCTCTGCACATGCTCAGTTCTGAGAGATAATTTTGTGTGAAAACCGTTCTTCACCAAGCTTGTTGGGAACACAAAGTTTCTTTTCTGTTGCAAATTGCACTCCATACATATATATGGGGAGGTACTCTCTCCAACTCGGTTTTACAGTGAAAACTGCAGGAAATTCAAACAGGCACTAGGAAACACACTGAGAAACCAGAGTAAAAGTTTCTAATGCAAAGAGTTCCCTTTGTGTTAGATGAACGAAAGTCTCTCCACATGCTCAGTTCTGAGAAATAAGTGTGTGTGAAAGCCGCCCTTCAACTATCTTGTAGGGAACACAAAGTTTCTTTTCAGTTGCAATCTGCACTCCATAAATAAATATGGGAAGGTACACGCTCCAACTCGGTTTTACAGTGAAAACTGCAGGAACTTCAAACCGGCACTAGGAAACAGCCTGAGAAACCAGAGTAATGGATTCTCCTGCAAACTTATCCCTTTGTGCTAGATTAACGAACGTCTCTCCACATGCTCAGATCTCAGAGATAAGTGTGTGTGAAAGCCGTACTTCACATAGCTTGTAAGGAACACAAAGATTCTTTTCAGTTGCAAACTGCACTCCATATATATATATGGGTAGGAACACGCTCAAACTCGGTTTTACAGTGAAATCTGCAGGAATATCAAACCGGCACTAGGAAACACAGTGAAAAACCAGAGTAAAAGTTTCTCCTGCAAACCGTTCCCTTTGTGCTAGATGAACGAACGTCTCTCCACATGCTCAGTTCTCAGAGATAATGGTGTGTGAATGCCGTCCTTCACATAGCTTGTAGGGAAAATATAGTTTTTTTCAGTTGCAAAGTGGAATACTTAAATATATATGGGAATTTATTCGCTCCAACTCGGTTTTACAGTGAAAAATGCAGGAACATCTAACCGGCATTAGGAAAAACCTGAGAATCCGGAGTAATAGTTTCTCTTGCAAACCGTTCCCATTGTGCTAGATGAACGAACGTCTATCCACATGCTCAGTTCTGAGAGATTATTTTGTGTGAAAACCGTTCTTCACCAAGCTTGTTGGGAACACAAATTTTCTTTCCTGTTGCAACCTGCAATCCATACATATATATGGGGAGGTACTCGCTCCAACTCGGTTTTATAGTAAAAATTGCAGGAATTTCAAACCGGCACTAGGAAACACTCTGAGAAACCAGAGTAAATGTTTCTCCTGCAAACCGTTCCTTTGTGCTAGATGAACGAACGTCTCTCCACATGCTCAATCCTGAGAGATATGTGTGTGTGAAAGCCGTCCTTCACCTAGCTTGTTGGGAACACAAAGTTCTTTTCAGTTGCAAACGGCACTTCATACATATATATGGGGATGTACAAGCTCCAACTCGGTTTTACAGTGAAAACTGCAGGAAGTTCAAACCGGCACTAGGAAACACTCTGAGAAACCAGAGTAAATGTTTCTCTTGCAAACCGTTCCTTTGTGCTAGATGAACGAAAGTCTCTCCACATGCTCAGTTCTCAGATATAAGTGTGTGTGAATGCCGTCCTTCAAGTAGCTTGTTGGGAACACAAAGTTTCTTTTCAGTTGCAAAGTGGAATCCATACATATATATGGGGGGTTAGTCGCTCCAACTCGGTTTTACAGTGAAAACTGCAGGAACATGTAACCGGCATTAGGAAAAAGACTGAGAATCCAGAGTAAATGTTTCTCCTGCAAACCGTTCCCTTTGTGCTAGATGAACGAAAGTCTATCCTCATGCTCAGTTCTGAGAGATAAGTGTGGGTGAAAGCAGTCCTTCACCTAGCTTGTTGGGAACACAAAGTTTCTTTTCAGTTGCAAAGTGGAATCCATACATATATATGGGGATTTACTCGCTCCAGCTCGGTTTTACAGGGAAAACTGCAGGAACTTCTAAACGGCATTAGGAAACAGACGGAGACACCAGAGTAAAATTTTCTCCTGCAACCCCTTCCCATTCTGCTAGATGAACGAACGTCTCTCCACATGCTCAGTTCTTAGAAATAAGTGTGTGTGAAAGCCGTCCTTCAACTTGCTTGATGGGAACACAGAGTTTCTTTTCAGTTGCAAAATGCAATGCATACATATATACGTTAGGTAATCGCTCCAACTCATTTTTACAGTGAAAACTGCAGGAAATTCAAACCGGCACTAGGAAACACACTGAGAAAACAGAGTAAAAGTTTCTCCTGCAACCCCTTCCCATTGTGCTAGATGAACGAACGTCTCTCCACATGCTTTGTTCTGAGACATATGTGTGTGTTCAAGCCGACCTTCACCAGGCTTGTTGGGAACACAGAGTTTCTTTTCAGTTGCAAAGTGCACTGCATACATATATATGGGGAGATACTGGCTCCAACTCGGTTTTACAGTGAAAACTGCAGGAACTTAGTACCGGCCTTTGGAAAAATACTGAGAATTTAGAATAAAGTTTCTCCTGCAACCCGTTCCCTATGTGCTAGATGAACGAAAGTCTATCCACATGCTCAGTTCTGAGAGATAAGTGTGTGTGAAAGCCGTTCTTCAACAAGCTTGTTGGGAACACAGAGTTTCTTTTCAGTTGCAATCGGCACTCCATACAATTATATGGGTAGGTACTCGCTCAAACATGTTTTTACAGTGAAATCTAGGAAATTCTAACCGGCATTAGGAAACAGACTTAGAAACCAGAGTAAATGTTTCTCCTGCAACCCGTTCCCTTTGTGCTAGATGAACGAACGTCTCTCCACATGATAAGTTCTGAGAGAAATGTGTGTGTGAAAGCCGTCTTTCAACAAGCTTGTTGGAACACAATGTTTCTTTTCAGTTGCAAAGTGGAATCCATATATATATATGGGGAGTTACTCGCTCCAACTCGGTTTTACAGTGAAAAATGCAGGAATATCTAACCGGCATCAGGAAAAAAATGACAATCCAGAGTAAAAGTTTCTAATGCAACCAGTTCCCTTTGTGTTAGATGAACGAACGTCTCTGCACATGCTCAGTTCTGAGAGATAATTTTGTGTGAAAACCGTTCTTCACCAAGCTTGTTGGGAACACAAATTTTCTTTTCTGTTGCAAATTGCACTCCATACATATATATGGGGAGGTACTGTCTCCAAATCGGTTTTACAGTGAAAAATGCAGGAAATTCAAACAGGCACTAGGAAACACACTGAGAAACCAGAGTAAAAGTTTCTAATGCAAACAGTTCCCTTTGTGTTAGATGAACGAAAGTCTCTCCACATGCTCAGTTCTGAGAAATAAGTGTGTGTGAAAGCCGCCCTTCAACTATCTTGTAGGGAACACAAAGTTTCTTTTCAGTTGCAATCTGCACTCCATAAATAAATATGAGAAAGTACACGCTCCAACTCGGTTTTACAGTGAAAACTGCAGGAACTTCAAACCGGCACTAGGAATCAGCCTGAGAAACCAGAGAAATAGTTTCTCCTGCAAACTTATCCCTTTGTGCTAGATGAACGAATGTCTCTCCACATGCTCAGATCTCAGAGATAAGTGTGTGTGAAAGCCGTACTTCACATAGCTTGTAAGGGACACAAAGATTCTTTTAAGTTGCAAACTGCACTCCATACATATATATGGGTAGGAACACGCTCAAACTCGGTTTTACAGTGAAATCTGCAGGAATATCAAACCGGCACTAGGAAACACAGTGAGAAACCAGAGTAAAAGTTTCTCCTGCAAAAAGTTCCCTTTGTGCTAGATGAACGAACGTCTCTCCACATGCTCAGTTCTCAGAGATAAGGGTGTGTGAAAGCCGTCCTTCACCTAGCTTGTAGGGAAAATATAGTTTTTTTCAGTTGCAAAGAGGAATACTTAAATATATATGGGAATTTACTCGCTCCAACTCTGTTTTACAGTGAAAAATGCAGGAACATCTAGCCGGCATTAGGAAAAACCTGAGAATCCGGAATAAAAGTTTCTCTTGCAAACCGTTCCAATTGTGCTAGATGAACGAACGTCTATCCACATGCTCAGTTCTGAGAGATTATTTTGTGTGAAAACCGTTCTTCACCAAGCTTGTTGGGAACACAAATTTTCTTTCCTGTTGCAAACTGCACTCCATACATATATATGGGGAGGTACTCGCTCCAACTCGGTTTTATAGTAAAAATTGCAGGAATTTCAAACCGGCACTAGGAAACATTCTGAGAAACCAGAGTAAATGTTTCTCCTGCAAACCGTTCCTTTGTGCTAGATGAACGAACGTCTCTCCACATGCTCTGTTCTGAGAGATATGTGTGTGTTCAAGCCGAACTTCACCAGGCTTGTTGGGAACACAGAGTTTCTTTTCAGTTGCAAAGTGCACTGCATACATATATATGGGGAGGTACTGGCTCAAACTCGGTTTTACAGTGAAAACTGCAGGAACTTCATACCGGCATTAGGAAAAATACTGAGAATTTAGAATAAAGTTTCTCCTGCAAACCGTTCCCTATGTGCTAGATGAACGAACGTCTATCCACATGCGCAGTTCTGAGAGATAAGTGTGTGTGAAAGCGGTTCTTCACCTAGCTTGTTGAGAACACAGAGTTTCTTTTCAGTTGCAATCGGCACTCCATATATTTATATGGGTATGTACTCGCTCAAACATGTTTTTACAGTGAAATCTGCAGGAACTTCTAACCGGCATTAGGAAACAGACTTAGAACCCAGAGAAAATGTTTCTCCTGCAACCCGTTCCCTTTGTGCTAGATGAACGAACGTCTCTCCACATGATCAGTTCTGAGAGATATGTGTGTGTGAAAGCCGTCCTTCACCTAGCTTGTTGGGAACACAATGTTTCTTTTCAGTTGCAAAGTGGAATCCATATATATATATGGGGATTTACTCGCTCCAACTCTTTTTACAGTGAAAACTGCAGGAACATGTAACCGGCATTAGGAAAAAGACTGAGAATCCAGAGTAAATGTTTCTCCTGCAAACCGTTCCCTTTGTGCTAGATGAACGAAAGTCTATCCTCATGCTCAGTACTGAGAGATAATTGTGGGTGAAAGCCGTCCTTCACCTAGTTTGTTGGGAACACAAAGTTTCTTTTCAGTTGCAAAGTGGAATCCATACATATATATGGGGATTTACTCGCTCCAACTCGGTTTTACAGGGAAAACTGCAGGAAATTCTAAACGGCATTAGGAAACAGACGGAGACACCAGAGTAAAATTTTCTCCTGCAACCCCTTCCCATTCTGCAAGATGAAAGAACGTCTCTCCACATGCCAAGTTCTAAGAAATAAGTGTGTGTGAAAGCCGTCCTTCAACTTGCTTGATGGGAACACAGTGTTTCTTTTCAGTTGCAAAATGCAATGCATACATATATACGTTAGTTAATCGCTCCAACTCGGTTTTACAGTGAAAACTGCAGGACATTCAAACCGGCACTAGGAAACACACTGAGAAAACAGAGTAAAAATTTCTCCTGCAACCCCTTCCAATTGTGCTAGATTAACGAACGTCTCTCCACATGCTCTGTTCTGAGAGATATGTGTGTGTTCAAGCCGACCTTCACTACACTTGTTTGGAACACAGAGTTTCTTTTCAGTTGCAAAGGGCACTGCATACATATATATAGGGAGGTATTGGCTCCAACTCGGTTTTACAGTGAAAACTGCAGGAACATAATACCGGCATTAGGAAAAATACTGAGAATTTAGAATAAAGTTTCTCCTGCAACCCGTTCCCTATGTGCTAGATGAACGGACTTCTATCCACATGCTCAGTTCTGAGAGATAAGTGTGTGTGAAAGCCGTCCTTCAACTAGCTTGTTGGGAATACAGAGTTTCTTTTCAGTTGCAATCAGCACTCCATAAAATTATATGGGTATGTACACGCTCAAACATGTTTTTACAGTGAAATCTGCAGGAACTTCTAACCGGCATTAGGAAACAGACTTAGAAACCAGAGTAAATGTTTCTCCTGCAACCCGTTCCCATTGTGCTAGATGAACGAACGTCTCTCCACATGATCAGTTCTGAGAGATATGTGTGTGTGAAAGCCGTCCTTCACCTAGCTTGTTGGGAACACAATGTTTCTTTTCAGTTGCAAAATGGAATCCATATATATATATATGGGGAATTACTCGCTCCAACTCGGTTTTACAGTGAAAACTGCAGGAATATCTAACCGGAATCAGGAAAAAACTGACAATCCAGAGTAATAGTTTCTCCTGCAAACCGTTCCCATTTTGCTAGATGAACGAAAGTCTACTCACATGCTCAGTTCTGAGAGATATATGTGTGTGAAGCCGTCCTTCACCTAGCTTGTTGAGAACACAAAGTTTCTTTTCAGTTGAAAACGGCACTCCATACATATATATGGGGATGTACATGCTCCAACTCGGTTTTACAGAGAAAACTGCAGGAAATTCAAACCGGCACTAGGAAACACACTGAGAAAACAGAGTAAAAGTTTCTCCTGCAACCACTTCCATTTGTGCTAGATGAACGAAAGTCTCTCTACATGCTCTGTTCTGAGATATATGTGTGTGTGCAAGCCGAACTTCACCTACCTTGTTGGGAACACAGAGTTACTTTTCAGTTGCAAACTGCATGGCATACATTTATATGAGTAGGTACTGGCTCCAACTCGGTTTTACAGTGAATACTGCAGGAACTTCATACTGGCATTAGGAAAATGACTGAGAATTTAGAATAAACTTTCTCCTGCAACCGGTTCCCTATGTGCTAAATGAACGAACTTCTATCCACATGCTCAGTTCTGAGAGATAAGTGTGTGTGAAAGCCGTACTTCACCTAGCTTGTTGGGAACACAGAGTTCCTTTTCAGTTGCAAAGTGGAATCCTTACATATATATGGGGATTTAATCGCTCCAAATTGGTTTTACAGGAATACTGCAGGAACTTCTAACCGGCATTAAGAAACAGACTTAGATACCAGAGTAAAATTTTTCCTGCAACCCGTTCCATTTGTGCTAGATGAACGAACGTCTCTCCACATGCTCAATTCTGAGAGATATGTGTGTGTGAAAGCCGTCCTTCACCTAGCGTGTTGGGAACACAAAGTTCTTTTCAGTTGCAAACGGCACTTCATACATATATATGGGGATGTACAAGCTCCAACTCGGTTTTACAGTGAAAACTGCAGGAAGTTCAAACCGGCACTAGGAAACACTCTGAGAAACCAGAGTAAATGTTTCTCCTGCAAACCGTTCCTTTGTGCTAGATGAACGAACGTCTCTCCACATGCTCAGTTCTCAGAGATAAGTGTGTGTGAATGCCGTCCTTCAACTAGCTTGTTGGGAACACAAAGTTTCTTTTCAGTTGCAAAGTGGAATCCATACATATATATGGGGGGTTAGTCGCTCCAACTCGGTTTTACAGTGAAAACTGCAGGAACATGTAACCTGCATTAGGAAAAAGACTGAGAATCCAGAGTAAATGTTTCTCCTGCAAACAATTCCCTTTGTGCTAGATGAACGAACGTCTCTCCACATGCTCAGTTCTAAGAGATAAGTAAGGGTGAAAGCCGTCCTTCAACTAGCTTGTTCTAAACACAAAGTTTCTTTTCAGTTGCAAAGTGGAATGCATACATATATATGGGGATATACACGCTCCAACTCGATTATACAGTGAAAACTGCAGGAACTTCAAACCGGCAATAGGAAACACGCTGCGAAACCAGAGTAAATGTTTCTCCTGCAAACAGTTCCCTTTGTGCTAGATGAACGAACGTCTATCCACATGCTCTGTTCTGAGAGATATGTTTCTGTGACAGCCGTCCTTCACTTTGTTTGTTGGGAACACAAAGTTTCTTTTCAGTTGCAAACTGCACTCCTAAATACATATGGGAATGTACACGCTCCAACTCGGTTTTACAGTGAAAACTGCAGGAATTTCAAACAAGCACTAGGAAACAGACTGAGAAAACAGAGAAAAAGTTCCTCCTACAAACCGTTCCCTTTGTGCTAGATGAACGAACGTCTCTCCACATGCTCAGTTCTAAGAGATAAGTAAGGGTGAAAGCCGTCCTTCAACTAGCTTGTTCTAAACACAATGTTTCTTTTCAGTTGCATAGTGGAATGCATACATATATATGGGGATTTACACGCTCCAACTCGGTTATACAGTGAAAACTGCAGGAATTTCAAACCGGCAATAGGAAACACGCTGCGAAACCAGAGTAAATGTTTCTCCTGCAAACAATTCCCTTTGTGCTAGATGAACGAACGTCTATCCACATGCTCTGTTCTGAGAGATATGTTTCTGTGACAGCCGTCCTTCACTTTGTTTGTTGGGAACACAAAGTTTCTTTTCAGTTGCAAACTGCACTCCATAGATATATATCTGGAATTACTCGCTTCAACTCGATTTTACAGTGAATACTGCAGGAACTTCAAACCGGCACTACGAAAAACACTGAGAAATCAGAGTAAAAGTTTCTCATGTAAACCGTTCCTTTGTGCTAGATGAACGAACATCTCTCCGCATGCTCAGTTCTAGAGATAAGTGTGTGTGAAAGCTGTCCTTCACCTAGCTTGTTGGGAACACAAAGTTACTTTTCAGTTGCAAAGTGGAATCCATACATATACATGGGGTGTTACTCGATCCAACTTGGTTTTTCAGGGAAAACCGCAGGAACATCTAACCGGCATTAGGAAACAGACTGAGAAACCAGAGTAAAAGATTCTCCTGCAACCCGTTCCCTTTGTGCTAGATGAACGAACGTCTCTCCACATGCTCAGTTCTGAGAGATAAGTATGTGTGAAAGCCGTCCTTCCCCTAGCTTGTTGGGAACACAGAGTTTATTTTCAGTTGCAAACTGCACTCCATACATTTATATGGGGAAGTACTCCCTCCAACACGGTTTTACAGTGAAAACTGCAGGAACTTCAAAAAGGCACTTGGAAACACACTGAGAAACCAGAGCAAAGTTACTCCTGCAACCCGTTCCCTTTGTGCTAGATGAACGAACGTCTCTCCGCATGCTCAGTTGTCAGAGATAAGTGTGTGTGAAAGCCGTCCTTCACCTAGCTTGTTGGGAACACAGAGTTACTTTCCAGTTGCAAACAGCACTCAATACTTTTATATGGGGAGGGACTCTCTCCAACTCATTTTTACAGTGAAAACTTCAGGAATTTCTAAACGGCATTAGGAAAAACTGTGAGAATCAGAGTAAAACTTTCTCCTGCAAACCGTTCCCTTTGTGCTAGATGAACGAAAGTCTCTCCACATGCTCAGTTCCGAGAGATAAGTATGTGTGAAAACCGAACTTCACCTAGCTAGTTGGGAACACAGAGATTCTTTTCAGTTGCAAAATGCACTCCATACATATATATGGGGAGGTACACCCTCCAACTCAGTTTCACAGTGAAAACTGCAGGATCTTCTAACCGGCACTAGGAAACACGCTGCCAAACCAGAGTAGAAGTTACTACTGCAAACCTTTCCGTTTGTGCTACATGAACGAACGTCTGTCCACATGCTCACTTCTCAGAGATAAGTGTGTGTGCAATCCGTCCTTCACTTAGCTTGTTGGGAACACAGAGATTCTTTTCAGTTGCATACAGCACTCCATACATATATATGGCGGGGTACTCGCTCCAACTCGGTTTTACAGTGAAAACGGCAGGAATTTCAAACCCGCACTAGGAAACACACTGAAAATGGAGAGTAAAAGTTCCTCCTGCAAACCGTTTCCTTTGTGCTAGATGAACAAACGTCTCTCCACATGTTCAGTTCTGAGAGATAAGTGTGGGTGAAAGCCGTCTTTCACCTAGCTTTTTGGGAAAACAAAGTTTGTTTTCACTTGCAAAGTGGAATCCATACAAATATATGGGGAGTTACACGCTCGAACTCGGTTTTACAGTGAAAACTGCAGGAAATACATACCGGCATTAGGAAAAAGACTAAGAATTTGAATAAAGTTTCTCCTGCAACCCGTTCCCTATGTGGTTGATGAAAGAAAGTCTATCCACATGCTCAGTTCTGAGAGATAAGTGTGTGTGAAAACCGTTCTTCACCTAGCTTGTTGGGAAAACAAAGTGTCTTTTCAGTTGCAAACTGCACTCCATATATATATATGGGGAGGTACTCGCTCCAACTAAGTTTTACAGTGAAAACTGCAGGAACTTCAAACCGGCACTAGGAAACACACTGAGAAACCAGAGTAAAAGTTTCTCCTGCAAACCTTTCCCTTTGTGCTAGATGACCGAACGTCTCTCCACATGCTAAGTTCTGAGAGATAAGTGTGTGTGAAAGCCGTCCTTCACCTAGCTCGTTGGGAACACAATGTTTCTCTTCAGTTGTAAAGTGGTATCAATACACTTATATGGGGAGGTACTCGCTCAATCTCGGTTTTACAGGGAAAACTGCAGGAACTTCTAATCGTTATTAGGAAAAATTCTGAGAATCAGAGTAAAGCTATCTCCTGCAAACCGTTCCCTTTGTGCTAGATGAACAAACGTCTGTCCACATGCTCAGTTCTGAGAGATAAGTGTGTGTGAAAGCCGTCCTTCACCTAGCTTGTTGGGAACACAGAGGTTCTTTTCAGTTGCAAACTGCTCTCCATGCAATTATATAGGGAGGTACTCGCTTCAACTCTGTTTTACAGTGAAAACTGCAGGAACTTCAAACCGGCAATAGGAAACACACTGAGAATCCAGAGTAAAAGTTTCTCCTGCAAACCATTCCCTTTGTGCTAGATGAACGAACGTCTCTCCAGATGCACAGTTCTCAAAGATAAGTGTGTGTGCAAGCCGAACTTCACCTAGCTTGTTGGGAACACAATGTTTCTTTTCAGTTGCAAAATGGAATCCATATATATATATGGGGAATTACTCGCTCCCACTCGGTTTTACAGTGAAAACTGCAGGAATATCTAACCGGAATCAGGAAAAAACTGACAATCCAGAGTAATAGTTTCTCCTGCAAACCGTTCCCATTTTGCTAGATGAACGAAAGTCTATTCACATGCTCAGTTCTGAGAGATATATGTGTGTGAAGCCGTCCTTCACCTAGCTTGTTGAGAACACAAAGTTTCTTTTCAGTTGAAAACGGCACTCCATACATATATATGGGGATGTACATGCTCCAACTCGGTTTTACAGAGAAAACTGCAGGAAATTCAAACCGGCACTAGGAAACACACTGAGAAAACAGAGTAAAAGTTTCTCCTGCAACCACTTCCATTTGTGCTAGATGAACGAAAGTCTCTCTACATGCTCTGTTCTGAGATATATGTGTGTGTGCAAGCCGAACTTCACCTAGCTTGTTGGGAACACAGAGTTACTTTTCAGTTGCAAACTGCATGGCATACATTTATATGAGGAGGTACTGGCTCCAACTCGGTTTTACAGTGAATACTGCAGGAACTTCATACTGGCATTAGGAAAATGACTGAGAATTTAGAATAAACTTTCTCCTGCAACCGGTTCCCTATGTGCTAAATGAACGAACTTCTATCCACATGCTCAGTTCTGAGAGATAATTGTGTGTGAAAGCCGTACTTCACCTAGCTTGTTGGGAACACAGAGTTCCTTTTCAGTTGCAAAGTGGAATCCTTACATATATATGGGGATTTAATCGCTCCAAATTGGTTTTACAGGAATACTGCAGGAACTTCTAACCGGCATTAAGAAACAGACTGAGAAACCAGAGTAAAAGTTTTTCCTGTAACCCGTTCCATTTGTGCTAGATGAACGAACGTCTCTCCACATGCTCAATTCTGAGAGATATGTGTGTGTGAATGCCGTCCTTCACCTAGCGTGTTGGGAACACAAAGTTCTTTTCAGTTGCAAACGGCACTTCATACATATATATGGGGATGTACAAGCTCCAACTCGGTTTTACAGTGAAAACTGCAGGAAGTTCAAACCGGCACTAGGAAACACTCTGAGAAACCAGAGTAAATGTTTCTCCTGCAAACCGTTCCTTTGTGCTAGATGAACGAACGTCTCTCCACATGCTCAGTTCTCAGAGATAAGTGTGTGTGAATGCCGTCCTTCAACTAGCTTGTTGGGAACACAAAGTTTCTTTTCAGTTGCAAAGTGGAATCCATACATATATATGGGGGGTTAGTCGCTCCAACTCGGTTTTACAGTGAAAACTGCAGGAACATGTAACCTGCATTAGGAAAAAGACTGAGAATCCAGAGTAAATGTTTCTCCTGCAAACAATTCCCTTTGTGCTAGATGAACGAACATCTCTCCACATGCTCAGTTCTAAGAGATAAGTAAGGGTGAAAGCCGTCCTTCAACTAGCTTGTTCTAAACACAAGTTTCTTTTCAGTTGCAAAGTGGAATGCATACATATATATGGGGATATACACGCTCCAACTCGATTATACAGTGAAAACTGCAGGAACTTCAAACCGGCAATAGGAAACACGCTGCGAAACCAGAGTAAATGTTTCTCCTGCAAACAGTTCCCTTTGTGCTAGATGAACGAACGTCTATCCACATGCTCTGTTCTGAGAGATATGTTTCTGTGACAGCCGTCCTTCACTTTGTTTGTTGGGAACACAAAGTTTCTTTTCAGTTGCAAACTGCACTCCTAAATACATATGGGAATGTACACGCTCCAACTCGGTTTTACAGTGAAAACTGCAGGAATTTCAAACAAGCACTAGGAAACAGACTGAGAAAACAGAGAAAAAGTTCCTCCTACAAACCGTTCCCTTTGTGCTAGATGAACGAACGTCTCTCCACATGCTCAGTTCTAAGAGATAAGTAAGGGTGAAAGCCGTCCTTCAACTAGCTTGTTCTAAACACAATGTTTCTTTTCAGTTGCATAGTGGAATGCATACATATATATGGGGATTTACACGCTCCAACTCGGTTATACAGTGAAAACTGCAGGAATTTCAAACCGGCAATAGGAAACACGCTGCGAAACCAGAGTAAATGTTTCTCCTGCAAACAATTCCCTTTGTGCTAGATGAACGAACGTCTATCCACATGCTCTGTTCTGAGAGATATGTTTCTGTGACAGCCGTCCTTCACTTTGTTTGTTGGGAACACAAAGTTTCTTTTCAGTTGCAAACTGCACTCCATAGATATATATCTGGAATTACTCGCTTCAACTCGATTTTACAGTGAATACTGCAGGAACTTCAAACCGGCACTACGAAAAACACTGAGAAATCAGAGTAAAAGTTTCTCATGTAAACCGTTCCTTTGTGCTAGATGAACGAACATCTCTCCGCATGCTCAGTTCTAGAGATAAGTGTGTGTGAAAGCTGTCCTTCACCTAGCTTGTTGGGAACACAAAGTTACTTTTCAGTTGCAAAGTGGAATCCATACATATACATGGGGTGTTACTCGATCCAACTTGGTTTTTCAGGGAAAACCGCAGGAACATCTAACCGGCATTAGGAAACAGACTGAGAAACCAGAGTAAAAGATTCTCCTGCAACCCGTTCCCTTTGTGCTAGATGAACGAACGTCTCTCCACATGCTCAGTTCTGAGAGATAAGTATGTGTGAAAGCCGTCCTTCCCCTAGCTTGTTGGGAACACAGAGTTTATTTTCAGTTGCAAACTGCACTCCATACATTTATATGGGGAAGTACTCCCTCCAACACGGTTTTACAGTGAAAACTGCAGGAACTTCAAAAAGGCACTTGGAAACACACTGAGAAACCAGAGCAAAGTTACTCCTGCAACCCGTTCCCTTTGTGCTAGATGAACGAACGTCTCTCCGCATGCTCAGTTGTCAGAGATAAGTGTGTGTGAAAGCCGTCCTTCACCTAGCTTGTTGGGAACACAGAGTTACTTTCCAGTTGCAAACAGCACTCAATACTTTTATATGGGGAGGGACTCGCTCCAACTCATTTTTACAGTGAAAACTTCAGGAATTTCTAAACGGCATTAGGAAAAACTGTGAGAATCAGAGTAAAACTTTCTCCTGCAAACCGTTCCCTTTGTGCTAGATGAACGAAAGTCTCTCCACATGCTCAGTTCCGAGAGATAAGTATGTGTGAAAACCGAACTTCACCTAGCTAGTTGGGAACACAGAGATTCTTTTCAGTTGCAAAATGCACTCCATACATATATATGGGGAGGTACACCCTCCAACTCAGTTTCACAGTGAAAACTGCAGGATCTTCTAACCGGCACTAGGAAACACGCTGCCAAACCAGAGTAGAAGTTACTACTGCAAACCTTTCCGTTTGTGCTACATGAACGAACGTCTGTCCACATGCTCACTTCTCAGAGATAAGTGTGTGTGCAATCCGTCCTTCACTTAGCTTGTTGGGAACACAGAGATTCTTTTCAGTTGCATACAGCACTCCATACATATATATGGCGGGGTACTCGCTCCAACTCGGTTTTACAGTGAAAACGGCAGGAATTTCAAACCCGCACTAGGAAACACACTGAAAATGGAGAGTAAAAGTTCCTCCTGCAAACCGTTTCCTTTGTGCTAGATGAACAAACGTCTCTCCACATGTTCAGTTCTGAGAGATAAGTGTGGGTGAAAGCCGTCTTTCACCTAGCTTTTTGGGAAAACAAAGTTTGTTTTCACTTGCAAAGTGGAATCCATACAAATATATGGGGAGTTACACGCTCGAACTCGGTTTTACAGTGAAAACTGCAGGAAATACATACCGGCATTAGGAAAAAGACTAAGAATTTGAATAAAGTTTCTCCTGCAACCCGTTCCCTATGTGGTTGATGAAAGAAAGTCTATCCACATGCTCAGTTCTGAGAGATAAGTGTGTGTGAAAACCGTTCTTCACCTAGCTTGTTGGGAAAACAAAGTGTCTTTTCAGTTGCAAACTGCACTCCATATATATATATGGGGAGGTACTCGCTCCAACTAAGTTTTACAGTGAAAACTGCAGGAACTTCAAACCGGCACTAGGAAACACACTGAGAAACCAGAGTAAAAGTTTCTCCTGCAAACCTTTCCCTTTGTGCTAGATGACCGAACGTCTCTCCACATGCTAAGTTCTGAGAGATAAGTGTGTGTGAAAGCCGTCCTTCACCTAGCTCGTTGGGAACACAATGTTTCTCTTCAGTTGTAAAGTGGTATCAATACACTTATATGGGGAGGTACTCGCTCAATCTCGGTTTTACAGGGAAAACTGCAGGAACTTCTAATCGTTATTAGGAAAAATTCTGAGAATCAGAGTAAAGCTATCTCCTGCAAACCGTTCCCTTTGTGCTAGATGAACAAACGTCTGTCCACATGCTCAGTTCTGAGAGATAAGTGTGTGTGAAAGCCGTCCTTCACCTAGCTTGTTGGGAACACAGAGGTTCTTTTCAGTTGCAAACTGCTCTCCATGCAATTATATAGGGAGGTACTCGCTTCAACTCTGTTTTACAGTGAAAACTGCAGGAACTTCAAACCGGCAATAGGAAACACACTGAGAATCCAGAGTAAAAGTTTCTCCTGCAAACCATTCCCTTTGTGCTAGATGAACGAACGTCTCTCCAGATGCACAGTTCTCAAAGATAAGTGTGTGTGCAAGCCGAACTTCACCTAGCTTGTTGGGAACACAATGTTTCTTTTCAGTTGCAAAATGGAATCCATATATATATATGGGGAATTACTCGCTCCCACTCGGTTTTACAGTGAAAACTGCAGGAATATCTAACCGGAATCAGGAAAAAACTGACAATCCAGAGTAATAGTTTCTCCTGCAAACCGTTCCCATTTTGCTAGATGAACGAAAGTCTATTCACATGCTCAGTTCTGAGAGATATATGTGTGTGAAGCCGTCCTTCACCTAGCTTGTTGAGAACACAAAGTTTCTTTTCAGTTGAAAACGGCACTCCATACATATATATGGGGATGTACATGCTCCAACTCGGTTTTACAGAGAAAACTGCAGGAAATTCAAACCGGCACTAGGAAACACACTGAGAAAACAGAGTAAAAGTTTCTCCTGCAACCACTTCCATTTGTGCTAGATGAACGAAAGTCTCTCTACATGCTCTGTTCTGAGATATATGTGTGTGTGCAAGCCGAACTTCACCTAGCTTGTTGGGAACACAGAGTTACTTTTCAGTTGCAAACTGCATGGCATACATTTATATGAGGAGGTACTGGCTCCAACTCGGTTTTACAGTGAATACTGCAGGAACTTCATACTGGCATTAGGAAAATGACTGAGAATTTAGAATAAACTTTCTCCTGCAACCGGTTCCCTATGTGCTAAATGAACGAACTTCTATCCACATGCTCAGTTCTGAGAGATAATTGTGTGTGAAAGCCGTACTTCACCTAGCTTGTTGGGAACACAGAGTTCCTTTTCAGTTGCAAAGTGGAATCCTTACATATATATGGGGATTTAATCGCTCCAAATTGGTTTTACAGGAATACTGCAGGAACTTCTAACCGGCATTAAGAAACAGACTGAGAAACCAGAGTAAAAGTTTTTCCTGTAACCCGTTCCATTTGTGCTAGATGAACGAACGTCTCTCCACATGCTCAATTCTGAGAGATATGTGTGTGTGAATGCCGTCCTTCACCTAGCGTGTTGGGAACACAAAGTTCTTTTCAGTTGCAAACGGCACTTCATACATATATATGGGGATGTACAAGCTCCAACTCGGTTTTACAGTGAAAACTGCAGGAAGTTCAAACCGGCACTAGGAAACACTCTGAGAAACCAGAGTAAATGTTTCTCCTGCAAACCGTTCCTTTGTGCTAGATGAACGAACGTCTCTCCACATGCTCAGTTCTCAGAGATAAGTGTGTGTGAATGCCGTCCTTCAACTAGCTTGTTGGGAACACAAAGTTTCTTTTCAGTTGCAAAGTGGAATCCATACATATATATGGGGGGTTAGTCGCTCCAACTCGGTTTTACAGTGAAAACTGCAGGAACATGTAACCTGCATTAGGAAAAAGACTGAGAATCCAGAGTAAATGTTTCTCCTGCAAACAATTCCCTTTGTGCTAGATGAACGAACATCTCTCCACATGCTCAGTTCTAAGAGATAAGTAAGGGTGAAAGCCGTCCTTCAACTAGCTTGTTCTAAACACAAAGTTTCTTTTCAGTTGCAAAGTGGAATGCATACATATATATGGGGATATACACGCTCCAACTCGATTATACAGTGAAAACTGCAGGAACTTCAAACCGGCAATAGGAAACACGCTGCGAAACCAGAGTAAATGTTTCTCCTGCAAACAGTTCCCTTTGTGCTAGATGAACGAACGTCTATCCACATGCTCTGTTCTGAGAGATATGTTTCTGTGACAGCCGTCCTTCACTTTGTTTGTTGGGAACACAAAGTTTCTTTTCAGTTGCAAACTGCACTCCTAAATACATATGGGAATGTACACGCTCCAACTCGGTTTTACAGTGAAAACTGCAGGAATTTCAAACAAGCACTAGGAAACAGACTGAGAAAACAGAGAAAAAGTTCCTCCTACAAACCGTTCCCTTTGTGCTAGATGAACGAACGTCTCTCCACATGCTCAGTTCTAAGAGATAAGTAAGGGTGAAAGCCGTCCTTCAACTAGCTTGTTCTAAACACAATGTTTCTTTTCAGTTGCATAGTGGAATGCATACATATATATGGGGATTTACACGCTCCAACTCGGTTATACAGTGAAAACTGCAGGAATTTCAAACCGGCAATAGGAAACACGCTGCGAAACCAGAGTAAATGTTTCTCCTGCAAACAATTCCCTTTGTGCTAGATGAACGAACGTCTATCCACATGCTCTGTTCTGAGAGATATGTTTCTGTGACAGCCGTCCTTCACTTTGTTTGTTGGGAACACAAAGTTTCTTTTCAGTTGCAAACTGCACTCCATAGATATATATCTGGAATTACTCGCTTCAACTCGATTTTACAGTGAATACTGCAGGAACTTCAAACCGGCACTACGAAAAACACTGAGAAATCAGAGTAAAAGTTTCTCATGTAAACCGTTCCTTTGTGCTAGATGAACGAACATCTCTCCGCATGCTCAGTTCTAGAGATAAGTGTGTGTGAAAGCTGTCCTTCACCTAGCTTGTTGGGAACACAAAGTTACTTTTCAGTTGCAAAGTGGAATCCATACATATACATGGGGTGTTACTCGATCCAACTTGGTTTTTCAGGGAAAACCGCAGGAACATCTAACCGGCATTAGGAAACAGACTGAGAAACCAGAGTAAAAGGTTCTCCTGCAACCCGTTCCCTTTGTGCTAGATGAACGAACGTCTCTCCACATGCTCAGTTCTGAGAGATAAGTATGTGTGAAAGCCGTCCTTCCCCTAGCTTGTTGGGAACACAGAGTTTATTTTCAGTTGCAAACTGCACTCCATACATTTATATGGGGAAGTACTCCCTCCAACACGGTTTTACAGTGAAAACTGCAGGAACTTCAAAAAGGCACTTGGAAACACACTGAGAAACCAGAGCAAAGTTACTCCTGCAACCCGTTCCCTTTGTGCTAGATGAACGAACGTCTCTCCGCATGCTCAGTTGTCAGAGATAAGTGTGTGTGAAAGCCGTCCTTCACCTAGCTTGTTGGGAACACAGAGTTACTTTCCAGTTGCAAACAGCACTCCATACTTTTATATGGGGAGGGACTCGCTCCAACTCATTTTTACAGTGAAAACTTCAGGAATTTCTAAACGGCATTAGGAAAACCTGTGAGAATCAGAGTAAAACATTCTCCTGCAAACCGTTCCCTTTGTGCTAGATGAACGAAAGTCTCTCCACATGCTCAGTTCCGAGAGATAAGTATGTGTGAAAACCGAACTTCACCTAGCTAGTTGGGAACACAGAGATTCTTTTCAGTTGCAAAATGCACTCCATACATATATATGGGGAGGTACACCCTCCAACTCAGTTTCACAGTGAAAACTGCAGGATCTTCTAACCGGCACTAGGAAACACGCTGCCAAACCAGAGTAGAAGTTACTACTGCAAACCTTTCCGTTTGTGCTACATGAACGAACGTCTGTCCACATGCTCACTTCTCAGAGATAAGTGTGTGTGCAATCCGTCCTTCACTTAGCTTGTTGGGAACACAGAGATTCTTTTCAGTTGCATACAGCACTCCATACATATATATGGCGGGGTACTCGCTCCAACTCGGTTTTACAGTGAAAACGGCAGGAATTTCAAACCCGCACTAGGAAACACACTGAAAATGGAGAGTAAAAGTTCCTCCTGCAAACCGTTTCCTTTGTGCTAGATGAACAAACGTCTCTCCACATGTTCAGTTCTGAGAGATAAGTGTGGGTGAAAGCCGTCTTTCACCTAGCTTTTTGGGAAAACAAAGTTTGTTTTCACTTGCAAAGTGGAATCCATACAAATATATGGGGAGTTACACACTCGAACTCGGTTTTACAGTGAAAACTGCAGGAAATACATACCGGCATTAGGAAAAAGACTAAGAATTTGAATAAAGTTTCTCCTGCAACCCGTTCCCTATGTGGTTGATGAAAGAAAGTCTATCCACATGCTCAGTTCTGAGAGATAAGTGTGTGTGAAAACCGTTCTTCACCTAGCTTGTTGGGAAAACAAAGTGTCTTTTCAGTTGCAAACTGCACTCCATATATATATATGGGGAGGTACTCACTCCAACTAAGTTTTACAGTGAAAACTGCAGGAACTTCAAACCGGCACTAGGAAACACACTGAGAAACCAGAGTAAAAGTTTCTCCTGCAAACCTTTCCCTTTGTGCTAGATGACCGAACGTCTCTCCACATGCTAAGTTCTGAGAGATAAGTGTGTGTGAAAGCCGTCCTTCACCTAGCTTGTTGGGAACACAGAGGTTCTTTTCAGATGCAAACTGCTCTCCATGCAATTATATAGGGAGGTGCTCGCTTCAACTCTGTTTTACAGTGAAAACTGCAGGAACTTCAAACCCGCACTAGGAAACACACTGAGAATCCAGAGTAAAAGTTTCTCCTGCAAACCATTCCCTTTGTGCTAGATGAACGAACGTCTCTCCAGATGCACAGTTCTCAAAGATAAGTGTGTGTGCAAGCCGAACTTCACCTAGCTTGTTGGGAACACAAAGTTTCTTTTCTTTTGCAAAGTGGAATCCATACAAATATACGGGGAGTTACTCCCTCCAACTCGGTTTTACAGGGAAAACTGCAGGGACTTCTAACCGGCATTAGGAAACAGACTGAGAAACCAGTGTAATAGTTCCTCCTGCAACTCTTTCACTTTGTGCTAGATGAACGAACGTCTCTCCACATGCTCAGTTCTGAGAGATAAGTGTGTGTGAAAGCCGCCCTTCACCTAGCTTTTTGGGAACACAGAGATTCTTTTCAGTGGCAAGCTGCACTCCATACATATATATGGGGAAGTACTCCCTCCAACTCTGTTTTATAGTGAAAACTGCAGGAATTACAAACCGGCACTAGGAAACATACTGAGAAACCTGAGTAAAAGTTACTCCTGCAAACCTTTCCCTTTGTGCTAGATGAATGGACGTCTCTCCACAAGCTCAGTTCTCAGAGATAAGTGTGTGTGGAAGCCATCCTTCACCTAGCTTGTTGGGAACACAGAGTTTCTTTTCAGTTGCAAACAGCACTCCATAAATATATATGGGGAGGTACTCGCTCCAACACGGTTTTACAGTGAAAACTGCAGGAACTTCAAACCGGAACTAGGAAACACTGAGAATCCAGAGAAAAAGTTTCTCCTGCATACCGTTCCATTTTTGCTAGATGAACGAACGTCTCTCCACATGCTCAGTTCTCAGAGATAAGTGTGTGTGAAAGCCGTCCTTCAACTAGCTTGTTGGGAACACAAAGGTTCTTTTCAGTTGCAAATTGGAATCCTTACATATATATGGGGAGTTACTCGATGCAACGCGGTTTTACAGTGAAAACTGCAGGAACATCTAACCGGCATTAGGAAAAAGTCTGAGAATCCAGAGTAAAAGTTTCCCCTGCAAATCATTCCCTTTTGCCAGATGAACGAACGTCTATCCACATGCTCAGTTCTCAGAGATAAGTGTGTGTGAAAGCCGTCCTTCACCTAGCTTGTTGGGAACACAAAGTTTCTTTTCAGTTGCAATGTTTAATCCACACATATATATGGGGTGTTTCTCGCTCCAACTCGGTTTTACAGTGAAAACTGCAGGAACATATACCGGCATTAGGAAAATGACTGAGAATCCAGAGTAAATATTTCTCCTGCAAACCGTTCCCTTTGTGCTAGATGAACGAACGTCTCTCCACATGCTCAGTTCTCAGAGATAAGTGTGTGTGAAAGCCGTCCTTCACCTAGCTTGTAGGGAACACAAAGTTCCTTTTCAGTTGCAAACTGGACTCCATACATATATATGGGGATTTTCTCGCTCCAACTCGGTTTTACAGTGAAAACTGCAGGAACTTCAAACCGGCACTAGGAAACACTGAGAATCCAGAGAAAAATTTTCTCCGGCATACCGTTCCTTTTTGCTAGACGAACGAACGTCTCTCCACATGCTCACTGCTCAGAGATAAGTGTGTGTGAAAGCCGTCCTTCACCTAGCTTTTTGGGAACACAAAGTTTCTTTTCAGATGAAAAGTGGAATCCATATATATATAAGGTGAGGAACTCGCTCCAACTCGGTTTTAAAGTGAAAACTGCAGGAACTTCAAACCCGCACTAGGAAACACACTGAGAAACCAGAGTAAAAGTTTCTCCTGCAACCATTTCCCTTTGTGCTAGATGAACGAACGTCTCTCCACATGCTCAGTTCTCAGAGGAAAGTGTGTGTGAAAGCCGTCCTTCACCTAGCTTGTTGGAAACACATATTTTCTTTTCAGTTGCAAAGTTTAATCCACACATATATATGGGGTGTTTCTGGCTCCAACTCTGTTTTACAGTGAAAACTGCAGGAATATCTACCGGCATTAGGAAAAAGACTTAGAATCCAGAGTAAATGTTTCTCCTGCATACCGTTCCCATTGTGCTAGATGAACGAAAATCTATCCACATGCTCAGTTCTGAGAGATAAGTTTGGGTGAAAGCCGTCCTTCACCTAGCTTGTTGGGAACACAAAGTTTCTTTTCAGATGAAAACTGCACTCCTTACATATATATGTGTAGGTACTCACTCCAACTCGTTTTTACAGTGAAAACTGCAGGAACTTCAAACCGGCAATAGGAAAAACACTGAAAATCCAGAGTAAAAGTTCCTCCTGCAACCCGTTCCCTTTGTGATAAATGAACGAAAGTCTCTCCACATGCTCAATTCTCTGAGATAAGAGTGTGTTATGGCCGTACTTCACCTAGCTTGTAGGGAACACAAAGTTTCTATTCAGTTGAAAACTGCACTCCATACATATATATGGTGAGGTTTTCGTTCCAACAAGATTTTACAGTGTAAACTGCAGGAAATTCAAACCGGCACTAGGAAACACTGAGAATCCAGGGTAAAAGGTTCTCCTGCAACCAATTCCCTTTGTGCTAGATGAAAGAACGTCTCTCCACATGGTCAGTTCTCAGAGATAAGTGTGTGTGAATGCCGTCCTTCACCTAGGTGGTTGGGAACCCAATGGTTCTTTTCATTTGCAAAGTGGAATCCATACAAATATATGGGAGTTACTCGTTCCAAATCGGTTTTACAGGGAAAACTGCAGGAACTTCTAACCGGCATTAGGAAACAGACTGAGAAACAAGAGTAAAATTTCCTCCTGCAAACCGTTCCCTTTGTGCTAGATGAACGAACGTCTCTCCACATGCTCAGTTCTCAGAAATAAGTGTGTGTGAAACCCGTCCTTCACCTAGCTGGTTGGGAACACAAAGTTTATTTTTAGTTGCAAAGTGGAATACATACATATATATTTGGGGTTACTAGCTCCAACTCGGTTTTACAGGGAATTTGCAGGATTTTCTAACTGGCATTAGGAAACAGACTGAAAAATCAGAGTAAAAATTTCTCCTGCAAAGCTTTCCCTTTGTGCTAGACGAACGAACTTCTATCCACATGCCCAGTTCTGAGAGAAATGTGTGTGTGAAAGCCGTCGTTCACCTAGCTTTTTGGGAATACAGAGATTCTTTTCAGTTGCAAACTGCATTCCATAAATATATATGGGGAGGTACCGCTCCAACTCGGTTTTACAGGGAAAATGCAGCAAATTCTAACCGGAATTAGGAATAAGACTGAGAATCCAAAGTAAAACTTTCTCCTGCAAACATTTCCCTTTGTGATAAATGAACGAACGTCTATCCACATGCACAGTTCTGAGAGATAAGTGTGTGAGAAAGCCGTCCTTCACCTAGCTTGTTGGGAACACAGAGATTCTTTTCAGTTACAAACTGCACTCCATACATATATATGGGGAGGTACTCGCTCCAACTCGGCTTTACATTTAAAACTGCAGGAACTTCAAACCGGCATTGGGAAACACACTCAGAAACCATAGAAAAATTTCTTCCTGCTACCCGTTCTCTTTGTGCTAGATGAACGAAAGTCTCACCACGTGCTCCGTTCTCAAAGAAATGTGTGTGTGAAAGCCGTGCTTCACCTAGCTTGTTGGGAACACAGAGATTCTTTTCAGTTGCAAACTGCACTCCATACATATATATGGGGAGGTACTCGCTCCAACTCGGTTTTACAGTGAAAACTGCAGGATCTTCAAACCGGCACTAGGAAAAACACTGAGAAACCAGAGTAAAAGTTTCTCTTGCAATCCGTTCCATTTGTGCTAGATGAACGAACGTCTCTCCACATGCTCAGGTCTTAGAGATACGTGTGTGTGATAGCCGTCCTTCACCTAGCTTGTAGGGATCACAAAGTTCCTTTTGTGTTGCAAACTGCAGTCCATTCATATATATGGGGAGGTACTCGCACCAACTCGATTTTACAGTGAAAACTGCAGAAACTTCAAAACGGCACTAGGAAACAAACTGAGAAACCAGAGTAGTAGGTTCCGCTGCATTACGTTCCATTTGTGCTAGATGAACGAACGTCTATCCACATGCAAAGTTCTGAGAGATGAGTGTGTGTTAAAGCCGTCCTTCACCTAGCTTGTTGGGAACACAGAGATTCTTTTCAGTTGTAAACTGAACTCCATACATATATATGGGGAAGTACTCGCTCCAACTCGATTTTACAGTGAAAACTGCAGGAACTTCAAAACGGCACTAGGAAACACACTGAGAAACCACAGCAAAGTTACTCCTGCAAGCCGTTCCCTTTGTGCTAGATGAACGAACGTCTCTAAACGTGCTCAGTTCTCAGTGATAAGTGTGTGTGGAAGCCGTCCTTCAGCTAGCTTGTAGGGAACACAAAGTTCCTTTTCATTTGCAAACTGCACTCCATACATATATATGGGGAGTTACTAGCTCCAACTCTGTTTTACAGGGAAAACTGCAGGAACTTCTAACCGGCATTAGGAAACAGACTGAGATACCAGAGTAAAAGTTTCTCCTGCATCCCGTTCCCTTTGTGCTGGATGAACGAACGTCTCTCCATATGCTCAGTTCTCAGGGATCAGTGTGTGTGAAAACCGATTTCACCTAGCTTGTTGGGAACACAGAGTTTCTTTTCAGTTGCAAACTGCACTCCATAAATATATATGGGAGTTACAAGCTCCAACAAGTTTTTACAGTTAAAACTGCAGGAACTTCATACCGGCATTAGGAAAAATACTGAGAATTTAGAATAAAGTTTCTCCTGCAAACCGTTCCCTATGTGCTAGATGAACGAACGTCTATCCACATGATCAGTTCTGAGAGATAAGTGTGTGTGAAAGCGGTTCTTCACCTAGCTTGTTGAGAACACAGAGTTTCTTTTCAGTTGCAATCGGCACTCCATATATTTATATGGGTAGGTACTCGCTCAAACATGTTTTTACAGTGAAATCTGCAGGAACTTCTAACCGGCATTAGGAAACAGACTTAGAACCCAGAGAAAATGTTTCTCCTGCAACCCGTTCCCTTTGTGCTAGATGAACGAACGTCTCTCCACATGATCAGTTCTGAGAGATATGTGTGTGTGAAAGCCGTCCTTCACCTAGCTTGTTGGGAACACAATGTTTCTTTTCAGTTGCAAAGTGGAATCCATATATATATATGGGGATTTACTCGCTCCAACTCGGTTTTACAGGGAAAACTGCAGGAAATTCTAAACGGCATTAGGAAACAGACGGAGACACCAGAGTAAAATTTTCTCCTGCAACCCCTTCCCATTCTGCAAGATGAAAGAACGTCTCTCCACATGCCAAGTTCTAAGAAATAAGTGTGTGTGAAAGCCGTCCTTCAACTTGCTTGATGGGAACACAGTGTTTCTTTTCAGTTGCAAAATGCAATGCATACATATATACGTTAGTTAATCGCTCCAACTCGGTTTTACAGTGAAAACTGCAGGACATTCAAACCGGCACTAGGAAACACACTGAGAAAACAGAGTAAAAGTTTCTCCTGCAACCCCTTCCAATTGTGCTAGATTAACGAACGTCTCTCCACATGCTCTGTTCTGAGAGATATGTGTGTGTTCAAGCCGACCTTCACCACACTTGTTTGGAACACAGAGTTTCTTTTCAGTTGCAAAGGGCACTGCATACATATATATGGGGAGGTACTGGCTCCAACTCGGTTTTACAGTGAAAACTGCAGGAACTTCATACCGGCATTAGGAAAAATACTGAGAATTTAGAATAAAGTTTCTCCTGCAACCCGTTCCCTATGTGCTAGATGAACGGACTTCTATCCACATGCTCAGTTCTGAGAGATAAGTGTGTGTGAAAGCCGTTCTTCACCTAGCTTGTTGGGAATACAGAGTTTCTTTTCAGTTGCAATCAGCACTCCATACAATTATATGGGTATGTACACGCTCAAACATGTTTTTACAGTGAAATCTGCAGGAACTTCTAACCGGCATTAGGAAACAGACTTAGAAACCAGAGTAAATGTTTCTCCTGCAACCCGTTCCCATTGTGCTAGATGAACGAACGTCTCTCCACATGATCAGTTCTGAGAGATATGT
This sequence comes from Camelus dromedarius, assembly GCF_036321535.1. Classification (NCBI taxonomy): domain Eukaryota; kingdom Metazoa; phylum Chordata; class Mammalia; order Artiodactyla; family Camelidae; genus Camelus; species Camelus dromedarius. Next base: position 2,217,806 of record NC_087451.1, on the reverse strand, counting down.
GTGTGTGAAAGCCGTCCTTCACCTAGCTTGTTGGGAACACAATGTTTCTTTTCAGTTGCAAAATGGAATCCATATATATATATGGGGAATTACTCGCTCCAACTCGGTTTTACAGTGAAAACTGCAGGAATATCTAACCGGAATCAGGAAAAAACTGACAATCCAGAGTAATAGTTTCTCCTGCAAACCGTTCCCATTTTGCTAGATGAACGAAAGTCTACTCACATGCTCAGTTCTGAGAGATATATGTGTGTGAAGCCGTCCTTCACCTAGCTTGTTGAGAACACAAAGTTTCTTTTCAGTTGAAAACGGCACTCCATACATATATATGGGGATGTACATGCTCCAACTCGGTTTTACAGAGAAAACTGCAGGAAATTCAAACCGGCACTAGGAAACACACTGAGAAAACAGAGTAAAAGTTTCTCCTGCAACCACTTCCATTTGTGCTAGATGAACGAAAGTCTCTCTACATGCTCTGTTCTGAGATATATGTGTGTGTGCAAGCCGAACTTCACCTAGCTTGTTGGGAACACAGAGTTACTTTTCAGTTGCAAACTGCATGGCATACATTTATATGAGGAGGTACTGGCTCCAACTCGGTTTTACAGTGAATACTGCAGGAACTTCATACTGGCATTAGGAAAATGACTGAGAATTTAGAATAAACTTTCTCCTGCAACCGGTTCCCTATGTGCTAAATGAACGAACTTCTATCCACATGCTCAGTTCTGAGAGATAAGTGTGTGTGAAAGCCGTACTTCACCTAGCTTGTTGGGAACACAGAGTTCCTTTTCAGTTGCAAAGTGGAATCCTTACATATATATGGGGATTTAATCGCTCCAAATTGGTTTTACAGGAATACTGCAGGAACTTCTAACCGGCATTAAGAAACAGACTGAGAAACCAGAGTAAAAGTTTTTCCTGCAACCCGTTCCATTTGTGCTAGATGAACGAACGTCTCTCCACATGCTCAATTCTGAGAGATATGTGTGTGTGAATGCCGTCCTTCACCTAGCGTGTTGGGAACACAAAGTTCTTTTCAGTTGCAAACGGCACTTCATACATATATATGGGGATGTACAAGCTCCAACTCGGTTTTACAGTGAAAACTGCAGGAAGTTCAAACCGGCACTAGGAAACACTCTGAGAAACCAGAGTAAATGTTTCTCCTGCAAACCGTTCCTTTGTGCTAGATGAACGAACGTCTCTCCACATGCTCAGTTCTCAGAGATAAGTGTGTGTGAATGCCGTCCTTCAACTAGCTTGTTGGGAACACAAAGTTTCTTTTCAGTTGCAAAGTGGAATCCATACATATATATGGGGGGTTAGTCGCTCCAACTCGGTTTTACAGTGAAAACTGCAGGAACATGTAACCTGCATTAGGAAAAAGACTGAGAATCCAGAGTAAATGTTTCTCCTGCAAACAATTCCCTTTGTGCTAGATGAACGAACGTCTCTCCACATGCTCAGTTCTAAGAGATAAGTAAGGGTGAAAGCCGTCCTTCAACTAGCTTGTTCTAAACACAAAGTTTCTTTTCAGTTGCAAAGTGGAATGCGTACATATATATGGGGATATACACGCTCCAACTCGATTATACAGTGAAAACTGCAGGAACTTCAAACCGGCAATAGGAAACACGCTGCGAAACCAGAGTAAATGTTTCTCCTGCAAACAGTTCCCTTTGTGCTAGATGAACGAACGTCTATCCACATGCTCTGTTCTGAGAGATATGTTTCTGTGACAGCCGTCCTTCACTTTGTTTGTTGGGAACACAAAGTTTCTTTTCAGTTGCAAACTGCACTCCATAGATATATATCTGGAATTACTCGCTTCAACTCGATTTTACAGTGAATACTGCAGGAACTTCAAACCGGCACTACGAAAAACACTGAGAAATCAGAGTAAAAGTTTCTCATGTAAACCGTTCCTTTGTGCTAGATGAACGAACATCTCTCCGCATGCTCAGTTCTAGAGATAAGTGTGTGTGAAAGCTGTCCTTCACCTAGCTTGTTGGGAACACAAAGTTACTTTTCAGTTGCAAAGTGGAATCCATACATATACATGGGGTGTTACTCGATCCAACTTGGTTTTTCAGGGAAAACCGCAGGAACATCTAACCGGCATTAGGAAACAGACTGAGAAACCAGAGTAAAAGGTTCTCCTGCAACCCGTTCCCTTTGTGCTAGATGAACGAACGTCTCTCCACATGCTCAGTTCTGAGAGATAAGTATGTGTGAAAGCCGTCCTTCACCTAGCTTGTTGGGAACACAGAGTTACTTTCCAGTTGCAAACAGCACTCCATACTTTATATGGGGAGGGACTCGCTCCAACTCATTTTTACAGTGAAAACTTCAGGAATTTCTAAACGGCATTAGGAAAAACTGTGAGAATCAGAATAAAACTTTCTCCTGCAAACCGTTCCCTTTGTGCTAGATGAACGAAAGTCTCTCCACATGCTCAGTTCCGAGAGATAAGTATGTGTGAAAACCGAACTTCACCTAGCTAGTTGGGAACACAGAGATTCTTTTCAGTTGCAAAATGCACTCCATACATATATATGGGGAGGTACACCCTCCAACTCAGTTTCACAGTGAAAACTGCAGGATCTTCTAACCGGCACTAGGAAACACGCTGCCAAACCAGAGTAGAAGTTACTACTGCAAACCTTTCCGTTTGTGCTACATGAACGAACGTCTGTCCACATGCTCACTTCTCAGAGATAAGTGTGTGTGCAATCCGTCCTTCACTTAGCTTGTTGGGAACACAGAGATTCTTTTCAGTTGCATACAGCACTCCATACATATATATGGCGGGGTACTCGCTCCAACTCGGTTTTACAGTGAAAACGGCAGGAATTTCAAACCCGCACTAGGAAACACACTGAAAATGGAGAGTAAAAGTTCCTCCTGCAAACCGTTTCCTTTGTGCTAGATGAACAAACGTCTCTCCACATGTTCAGTTCTGAGAGATAAGTGTGGGTGAAAGCCGTCTTTCACCTAGCTTTTTGGGAAAACAAAGTTTGTTTTCACTTGCAAAGTGGAATCCATACAAATATATGGGGAGTTACACGCTCGAACTCGGTTTTACAGAGAAAACTGCAGGAAATACATACCGGCATTAGGAAAAAGACTAAGAATTTGAATAAAGTTTCTCCTGCAACCCGTTCCCTATGTGGTTGATGAAAGAAAGTCTATCCACATGCTCAGTTCTGAGAGATAAGTGTGTGTGAAAACCGTTCTTCACCTAGCTTGTTGGGAAAACAAAGTGTCTTTTCAGTTGCAAACTGCACTCCATATATATATATGGGGAGGTACTCGCTCCAACTAAGTTTTACAGTGAAAACTGCAGGAACTTCAAACCGGCACTAGGAAACACACTGAGAAACCAGAGTAAAAGTTTCTCCTGCAAACCTTTCCCTTTGTGCTAGATGACCGAACGTCTCTCCACATGCTAAGTTCTGAGAGATAAGTGTGTGTGAAAGCCGTCCTTCACCTAGCTCGTTGGGAACACAATGTTTCTCTTCAGTTGTAAAGTGGTATCAATACACTTATATGGGGAGGTACTCGCTCAATCTCGGTTTTACAGGGAAAACTGCAGGAACTTCTAATCGTTATTAGGAAAAATTCTGAGAATCAGAGTAAAGCTATCTCCTGCAAACCGTTCCCTTTGTGCTAGATGAACAAACGTCTGTCCACATGCTCAGTTCTGAGAGATAAGTGTGTGTGAAAGCCGTCCTTCACCTAGCTTGTTGGGAACACAGAGGTTCTTTTCAGTTGCAAACTGCTCTCCATGCAATTATATAGGGAGGTACTCGCTTCAACTCTGTTTTACAGTGAAAACTGCAGGAACTTCAAACCGGCAATAGGAAACACACTGAGAATCCAGAGTAAAAGTTTCTCCTGCAAACCATTCCCTTTGTGCTAGATGAACGAACGTCTCTCCAGATGCACAGTTCTCAAAGATAAGTGTGTGTGCAAGCCGAACTTCACCTAGCTTGTTGGGAACATAAAGTTTCTTTTCTTTTGCAAAGTGGAATCCATACAAATATACGGGGAGTTACTCCCTCCAACTCGGTTTTACAGGGAAAACTGCAGGGACTTCTAACCGGCATTAGGAAACAGACTGAGAAACCAGTGTAATAGTTCCTCCTGCAACTCTTTCACTTTGTGCTAGATGAACGAACGTCTCTCCACATGCTCAGTTCTGAGAGATAAGTGTGTGTGAAAGCCGCCCTTCACCTAGATTTTTGGGAACACAGAGATTCTTTTCAGTGGCAAGCTGCACTCCATACATATATATGGGGAAGTACTCCCTCCAACTCTGTTTTATAGTGAAAACTGCAGGAATTACAAACCGGCACTAGGAAACATACTGAGAAACCTGAGTAAAAGTTACTCCTGCAAACCTTTCCCTTTGTGCTAGATGAATGGACGTCTCTCCACAAGCTCAGTTCTCAGAGATAAGTGTGTGTGAAAGCCATCCTTCACCTAGCTTGTTGGGAACACAGAGTTTCTTTTCAGTTGCAAACAGCACTCCATAAATATATATGGGGAGGTACTCGCTCCAACTCGGTTTTACAGTGAAAACTGCAGGAACTTCAAACCGGAACTAGGAAACACTGAGAATCCAGAGAAAAAGTTTCTCCTGCATAAAGTTCCATTTTTGCTAGATGAACGAACGTCTCTCCACATGCTCAGTTCTCAGAGATAAGTGTGTGTGAAAGCCGTCCTTCAACTAGCTTGTTGGGAACACAAAGTTTCTTTTCAGATGAAAAGTGGAATCCATACATATATAAGGGGAGGTACTCACTCCAACTCGGTTTTAAAGTGAAAACTGCAGGAACTTCAAACCCGCACTAGGAAACACACTGAGAAACCAGAGTAAAGGTTTCTCCTGCAACCCGTTCCATTTGTGCTTGATGAACGAACTTCTCTCCACATGCTCAGTTCTCAAACTAAGTGTGTGTGAAAGCCGTCCTTCAACTAGCTTGTTGGGAACACAAAGGTTCTTTTCAGTTGCAAATTGGAATATCTTACATATATATGGGGAGTTACTCGATGCAACGCGGTTTTACAGTGAAAACTGCAGGAACATCTAACCGGCATTAGGAAAAAGTCTGAGAATCCAGAGTAAAAGTTTCCCCTGCAAATCATTCCCTTTTGCCAGATGAACGAATGTCTATCCACATGCTCAGTTCTCAGAGATAAGTGTGTGTGAAAGCCGTCCTTCACCTAGCTTGTTGGGAACACAAAGTTTCTTTTCAGTTGCAATGTTTAATCCACACATATATATGGGGTGTTTCTCGCTCCAACTCGGTTTTACAGTGAAAACTGCAGGAACATATACCGGCATTAGGAAAATGACTGAGAATCCAGAGTAAATGTTTCTCCTGCAAACCCTTCCCTTTGTGCTAGATGAACGAACGTCTCTCCACATGCTCAGTTCTCAGAGATAAGTGTGTGTGAAAGCCGTCCTTCACCTAGCTTGTAGGGAACACAAAGTTCCTTTTCAGTTGCAAACTGGACTCCATACATATATATGGGGATTTTCTCGCTCCAACTCGGTTTTACAGTGAAAACTGCAGGAACTTCAAACCGGCACTAGGAAACACTGAGAATCCAGAGAAAAATTTTCTCCGGCATACCGTTCCTTTTTGCTAGACGAACGAACGTCTCTCCACATGCTCACTGCTCAGAGATAAGTGTGTGTGAAAGCCGTCCTTCACCTAGCTTTTTGGGAACACAAAGTTTCTTTTCAGATGAAAAGTGGAATCCATATATATATAAGGTGAGGAACTCGCTCCAACTCGGTTTTAAAGTGAAAACTGCAGGAACTTCAAACCCGCACTAGGAAACACACTGAGAAACCAGAGTAAAAGTTTCTCCTGCAACCATTTCCCTTTGTGCTAGATGAACGAACGTCTCTCCACATGCTCAGTTCTCAGAGGAAAGTGTGTGTGAAAGCCGTCCTTCACCTAGCTTGTTGGAAACACATATTTTCTTTTCAGTTGCAAAGTTTAATCCACACATATATATGGGGTGTTTCTGGCTCCAACTCTGTTTTACAGTGAAAACTGCAGGAATATCTACCGGCATTAGGAAAAAGACTTAGAATCCAGAGTAAATGTTTCTCCTGCATACCGTTCCCATTGTGCTAGATGAACGAAAATCTATCCACATGCTCAGTTCTGAGAGATAAGTTTGGGTGAAAGCCGTCCTTCACCTAGCTTGTTGGGAACACAAAGTTTCTTTTCAGATGAAAACTGCACTCCTTACATATATATGTGTAGGTACTCACTCCAACTCGTTTTTACAGTGAAAACTGCAGGAACTTCAAACCGGCAATAGGAAAAACACTGAAAATCCAGAGTAAAAGTTTTTCCTGCAACCCGTTCCCTTTGTGATAAATGAACGAAAGTCTCTCCACATGCTCAATTCTCTGAGATAAGAGTGTGTTATGGCCGTACTTCACCTAGCTTGTAGGGAACACAAAGTTTCTATTCAGTTGAAAACTGCACTCCATACATATATATGGTGAGGTTTTCATTCCAACAAGATTTTACAGTGTAAACTGCAGGAAATTCAAACCGGCACTAGGAAACACTGAGAATCCAGGGTAAAAGGTTCTCCTGCAACCAATTCCCTTTGTGCTAGATGAACGAACGTCTCTCCACATGGTCAGTTCTCAGAGATAAGTGTGTGTGAATGCCGTCCTTCACCTAGGTGGTTGGGAACCCAATGGTTCTTTTCATTTGCAAAGTGGAATCCATACAAATATATGGGAGTTACTCGTTCCAAATCGGTTTTACAGGGAAAACTGCAGGAACTTCTAACCGGCATTAGGAAACAGACAGAGAAACAAGAGTAAAATTTCCTCCTGCAAACCGTTCCCTTTGTGCTAGATGAACGAACGTCTCTCCACATGCTCAGTTCTCAGAAATAAGTGTGTGTGAAACCCGTCCTTCACCTAGCTGGTTGGGAACACAAAGTTTATTTTTAGTTGCAAAGTGGAATACATACATATATATTTGGGGTTACTAGCTCCAACTCGGTTTTACAGGGAATTTGCAGGATTTTCTAACTGGCATTAGGAAACAGACTGAAAAATCAGAGTAAAAATTTCTCCTGCAAAGCTTTCCCTTTGTGCTAGATGAACGAACTTCTATCCACATGCCCAGTTCTGAGAGAAATGTGTGTGTGAAAGCCGTCGTTCACCTAGCTTTTTGGGAATACAGAGATTCTTTTCAGTTGCAAACTGCATTCCATAAATATATATGGGGAGGTACCGCTCCAACTCGGTTTTACAGGGAAAATGCAGCAAATTCTAACCGGAATTAGGAATAAGACTGAGAATCCAAAGTAAAACTTTCTCCTGCAAACATTTCCCTTTGTGATAAATGAACGAACGTCTATCCACATGCACAGTTCTGAGAGATAAGTGTGTGAGAAAGCCGTCCTTCACCTAGCTTGTTGGGAACACAGAGATTCTTTTCAGTTACAAACTGCACTCCATACATATATATGGGGAGGTACTCGCTCCAACTCGGCTTTACATTTAAAACTGCAGGAACTTCAAACCGGCATTGGGAAACACACTCAGAAACCATAGAAAAATTTCTTCCTGCTACCCGTTCTCTTTGTGCTAGATGAACGAAAGTCTCACCACGTGCTCCGTTCTCAAAGAAATGTGTGTGTGAAAGCCGTGCTTCACCTAGCTTGTTGGGAACACAGAGATTCTTTTCAGTTGCAAACTGCACTCCATACATATATATGGGGAGGTACTCGCTCCAACTCGGTTTTACAGTGAAAACTGCAGGATCTTCAAACCGGCACTAGGAAAAACACTGAGAAACCAGAGTAAAAGTTTCTCTTGCAATCCGTTCCATTTGTGCTAGATGAACGAACGTCTCTCCACATGCTCAGGTCTTAGAGATACGTGTGTGTGATAGCCGTCCTTCACCTAGCTTGTAGGGATCACAAAGTTCCTTTTGTGTTGCAAACTGCAGTCCATTCATATATATGGGGAGGTACTCGCACCAACTCGATTTTACAGTGAAAACTGCAGAAACTTCAAAACGGCACTAGGAAACAAACTGAGAAACCAGAGTAGTAGGTTCCGCTGCATTACGTTCCATTTGTGCTAGATGAACGAACGTCTATCCACATGCAAAGTTCTGAGAGATAAGTGTGTGTTAAAGCCGTCCTTCACCTAGCTTGTTGGGAACACAGAGATTCTTTTCAGTTGTAAACTGAACTCCATACATATATATGGGGAAGTACTCGCCCCAACTCGATTTTACAGTGAAAACTGCAGGAACTTCAAAACGGCACTAGGAAACACACTGAGAAACCACAGCAAAGTTACTCCTGCAAGCCGTTCCCTTTGTGCTAGATGAACGAACGTCTCTAAACGTGCTCAGTTCTCAGTGATAAGTGTGTGTGGAAGCCGTCCTTCAACTAGCTTGTAGGGAACACAAAGTTCCTTTTCATTTGCAAACTGCACTCCATACATATATATGGGGAGTTACTAGCTCCAACTCTGTTTTACAGGGAAAACTGCAGGAACTTCTAACCGGCATTAGGAAACAGACTGAGATACCAGAGTAAAAGTTTCTCCTGCATCCCATTCCCTTTGTGCTGGATGAACGAACGTCTCTCCATATGCTCAGTTCTCAGGGATCAGTGTGTGTGAAAACCGATTTCACCTAGCTTGTTGGGAACACAGAGTTTCTTTTCAGTTGCAAACTGCACTCCATAAATATATATGGGAGTTATAAGCTCCAACAAGGTTTTACAGTTAAAACTGCAGGAACTTCAAACCGGCACTGGGAAACACACTGAGAAACCATAGAATAAGTTCCTCCTGCTAACAGTTCTTTTGTGCTAGATGAACGAAAGTCTCACCACGTGCTCCGTTCTCAGAATAATGTGTGTGTGAAAGCCGTCCTTAACCTAGCTTGTTGGGAACACAAAGTTTCTTTTCATTAGCAAAGTGGGATCCATACAAATATATGGGAGCTACTCACTCCAACTCGGTTTTACAGGGAAAACTGCAGGAACTTCTAACCGGCATTAGTAAACAGACTGAGAAACCAGAGTAAAAGTTACTCCTGCAAGCCTTTCCCTTTGTGCTAGATGAACGAAGGTCTCTCCACATGCTCAGTTCTTAGAGATAAGTGAGTGTGAAAGCCGTCCTTAACCTATCTTTTTGGGAACACAAAGTTTCTTTTCACTTGCAAATTGCAGTCCATACTTATATATGGGGAAGTACTCGCTCCAACTCGATTTTACATTGAAAACAGCAGGAACTTCAAACCGGAACTAGGAAACACTGAGAATCCAGAGAAAAAGTTTCTCCTGCATACCGTTCCATTTTTGCTAGATGAACGAACGTCTCTCCACATGCTCAGTTCTCAGAGATAAGTGTGTGTGAAAGCCGTCCTTCAACTAGCTTGTTGGGAACACAAAGTTTCTTTTCAGATGAAAAGTGGAATCCATACATATATAAGGGGAGGTACTCACTCCAACTCGGTTTTAAAGTGAAAACTGCAGGAACTTCAAACCCGCACTAGGAAACACACTGAGAAACCAGAGTAAAGGTTTCTCCTGCAACCCGTTCCATTTGTGCTTGATGAACGAACTTCTCTCCACATGCTCAGTTCTCAAACTAAGTGTGTGTGAAAGCCGTCCTTCAACTAGCTTGTTGGGAACAGAAAGGTTCTTTTCAGTTGCAAATTGGAATCCTTACATATATATGGGGAGTTACTCGATGCAACGCGGTTTTACAGTGAAAACTGCAGGAACATCTAACCGGCATTAAGAAAAAGTCTGAGAATCCAGAGTAAAAGTTTCCCCTGCAAATCATTCCCTTTTGCCAGATGAACGAACGTCTATCCACATGCTCAGTTCTCAGAGATAAGTGTGTGTGAAAGCCGTCCTTCACCTAGCTTGTTGGGAAAACAAAGTTTCTTTTCAGTTGCAATGTTTAATCCACACATATATATGGGGTGTTTCTCGCTCCAACTCGGTTTTACAGTGAAAACTGCAGGAACAAATACCGGCATTAGGAAAATGACTGAGAATCCAGAGTAAATGTTTCTCCTGCAAACCGTTCCCTTTGTGCTAGATGAACGAACGTCTCTCCACATGCTCAGTTCTCAGAGATAAGTGTGTGTGAAAGCCGTCCTTCACCAAGCTTGTAGGGAACACAAAGTTCCTTTTCAGTTGCAAACTGGACTCCATACATATATATGGGGATTTTCTCGCTCCAACTCGGTTTTACAGTGAAAACTGCAGGAACTTCAAACCGGCACTAGGAAACACTGAGAATCCAGAGAAAAATTTTCTCCGGCATACCGTTCCTTTTTGCTAGACGAACGAACGTCTCTCCACATGCTCACTGCTGAGAGATAAGTGTGTGTGAAAGCCGTCCTTCACCTAGCTTTTTGGGAACACAAAGTTTCTTTTCAGATGAAAAGTGGAATCCATATATATATAAGGTGAGGAACTCGCTCCAACTCGGTTTTAAAGTGAAAACTGCAGGAACTTCAAACCCGCACTAGGAAACACACTGAGAAACCAGAGTAAAAGTTTCTCCTGCAACCATTTCCCTTTGTGCTAGATGAACGAACGTCTCTCCACATGCTCAGTTCTCAGAGGAAAGTGTGTGTGAAAGCCGTCCTTCACCTAGCTTGTTGGAAACACATATTTTCTTTTCAGTTGCAAAGTTTAATCCACACATATATATGGGGTGTTTCTGGCTCCAACTCTGTTTTACAGTGAAAACTGCAGGAATATCTACCGGCATTAGGAAAAAGACTTAGAATCCAGAGTAAATGTTTCTCCTGCATACCGTTCCCATTGTGCTAGATGAACGAAAATCTATCCACATGCTCAGTTCTGAGAGATAAGTTTGGGTGAAAGCCGTCCTTCACCTAGCTTGTTGGGAACACAAAGTTTCTTTTCAGATGAAAACTGCACTCCTTACATATATATGTGTAGGTACTCACTCCAACTCGTTTTTACAGTGAAAACTGCAGGAACTTCAAACCGGCAATAGGAAAAACACTGAAAATCCAGAGTAAAAGTTTTTCCTGCAACCCGTTCCCTTTGTGATAAATGAACGAAAGTCTCTCCACATGCTCAATTCTCTGAGATAAGAGTGTGTTATGGCCGTACTTCACCTAGCTTGTAGGGAACACAAAGTTTCTATTCAGTTGAAAACTGCACTCCATACATATATATGGTGAGGTTTTCGTTCCAACAAGATTTTACAGTGTAAACTGCAGGAAATTCAAACCGGCACTAGGAAACACTGAGAATCCAGGGTAAAAGGTTCTCCTGCAACCAATTCCCTTTGTGCTAGATGAACGAACGTCTCTCCACATGGTCAGTTCTCAGAGATAAGTGTGTGTGAATGCCGTCCTTCACCTAGGTGGTTGGGAACCCAATGGTTCTTTTCATTTGCAAAGTGGAATCCATACAAATATATGGGAGTTACTCGTTCCAAATCGGTTTTACAGGGAAAACTGCAGGAACTTCTAACCGGCATTAGGAAACAGACAGAGAAACAAGAGTAAAATTTCCTCCTGCAAACCGTTCCCTTTGTGCTAGATGAACGAACGTCTCTCCACATGCTCAGTTCTCAGAAATAAGTGTGTGTGAAACCCGTCCTTCACCTAGCTGGTTGGGAACACAAAGTTTATTTTTAGTTGCAAAGTGGAATACATACATATATATTTGGGGTTACTAGCTCCAACTCGGTTTTACAGGGAATTTGCAGGATTTTCTAACTGGCATTAGGAATCAGACTGAAAAATCAGAGTAAAAATTTCTCCTGCAAAGCTTTCCATTTGTGCTAGACGAACGAACTTCTATCCACATGCCCAGTTCTGAGAGAAATGTGTGTGTGAAAGCCGTCGTTCACCTAGCTTTTTGGGAATACAGAGATTCTTTTCAGTTGCAAACTGCATTCCATAAATATATATGGGGAGGTACCGCTCCAACTCGGTTTTACAGGGAAAATGCAGCAAATTCTAACCGGAATTAGGAATAAGACTGAGAATCCAAAGTAAAACTTTCTCCTGCAAACATTTCCCTTTGTGATAAATGAACAAACGTCTATCCACATGCACAGTTCTGAGAGATAAGTGTGTGAGAAAGGCGTCCTTCACCTAGCTTGTTAGGAACACAGAGATTCTTTTCAGTTACAAACTGCACTCCATACATATATATGGGGAGGTACTCGCTCCAACTCGGCTTTACATTTAAAACTGCAGGAACTTCAAACCGGCATTGGGAAACACACTCAGAAACCTTAGAAAAATTTCTTCCTGCTACCCGTTCTCTTTGTGCTAGATGAACGAAAGTCTCACCACGTGCTCCGTTCTCAAAGAAATGTGTGTGTGAAAGCCGTGCTTCACCTAGCTTGTTGGGAACACAGAGATTCTTTTCAGTTGCAAACTGCACTCCAAACATATATATGGGGAGGTACTCGCTTCAACTCGATTTTACAGTGAAAACTGCAGGATCTTCAAACCGGCACTAGGAAAAACACTGAGAAACCAGAGTAAAAGTTTCCCTTGCAACCCGTTCCTTTGTGCTAGATGAACGAACGTTTCTCCACATGCTCAGTTCTCAAAAATAAGTGTGTGTGAAAGCCGTCCTTAACCTAGCTTGTTGGGAACACAAAGTTTCTTTTCATTAGCAAAGTGGGATCCATACAAATATATGGGAGCTACTCACTCCAACTCGGTTTTACAGGGAAAACTGCAGGAACTTCTAACCGGCATTAGTAAACAGACTGAGAAACCAGAGTAAAAGTTACTCCTGCAAACCTTTCCCTTTGTGCTAGATGAACGAAGGTCTCTCCACATGCTCAGTTCTTAGAGATAAGTGAGTGTGAAAGCCGTCCTTAACCTATCTTTTTGGGAACACAAAGTTTCTTTTCACTTGCAAATTGCAGTCCATACTTATATATGGGGAAGTACTCGCTCCAACTCGATTTTACATTGAAAACAGCAGGAACTTCAAACCGGAACTAGGAAACACTGAGAATCCAGAGAAAAAGTTTCTCCTGCATACCGTTCCATTTTTGCTAGATGAACGAACGTCTCTCCACATGCTCAGTTCTCAGAGATAAGTGTGTGTGAAAGCCGTCCTTCAACTAGCTTGTTGGGAACACAAAGTTTCTTTTCAGATGAAAAGTGGAATCCATACATATATAAGGGGAGGTACTCACTCCAACTCGGTTTTAAAGTGAAAACTGCAGGAACTTCAAACCCGCACTAGGAAACACACTGAGAAACCAGAGTAAAGGTTTCTCCTGCAACCCGTTCCATTTGTGCTTGATGAACGAACTTCTCTCCACATGCTCAGTTCTCAAACTAAGTGTGTGTGAAAGCCGTCCTTCAACTAGCTTGTTGGGAACAGAAAGGTTCTTTTCAGTTGCAAATTGGAATCCTTACATATATATGGGGAGTTACTCGATGCAACGCGGTTTTACAGTGAAAACTGCAGGAACATCTAACCGGCATTAAGAAAAAGTCTGAGAATCCAGAGTAAAAGTTTCCCCTGCAAATCATTCCCTTTTGCCAGATGAACGAACGTCTATCCACATGCTCAGTTCTCAGAGATAAGTGTGTGTGAAAGCCGTCCTTCACCTAGCTTGTTGGGAAAACAAAGTTTCTTTTCAGTTGCAATGTTTAATCCACACATATATATGGGGTGTTTCTCGCTCCAAATCGGTTTTACAGTGAAAACTGCAGGAACAAATACCGGCATTAGGAAAATGACTGAGAATCCAGAGTAAATGTTTCTCCTGCAAACCGTTCCCTTTGTGCTAGATGAACGAACGTCTCTCCACATGCTCAGTTCTCAGAGATAAGTGTGTGTGAAAGCCGTCCTTCACCTAGCTTGTAGGGAACACAAAGTTCCTTTTCAGTTGCAAACTGGACTCCATACATATATATGGGGATTTTCTCGCTCCAACTCGGTTTTACAGTGAAAACTGCAGGAACTTCAAACCGGCACTAGGAAACACTGAGAATCCAGAGAAAAATTTTCTCCGGCATACCGTTCCTTTTTGCTAGACGAACGAACGTCTCTCCACATGCTCACTGCTCAGAGATAAGTGTGTGTGAAAGCCGTCCTTCACCTAGCTTTTTGGGAACACAAAGTTTCTTTTCAGATGAAAAGTGGAATCCATATATATATAAGGTGAGGAACTCGCTCCAACTCGGTTTTAAAGTGAAAACTGCAGGAACTTCAAACCCGCACTAGGAAACACACTGAGAAACCAGAGTAAAAGTTTCTCCTGCAACCATTTCCCTTTGTGCTAGATGAACGAACGTCTCTCCACATGCTCAGTTCTCAGAGGAAAGTGTGTGTGAAAGCCGTCCTTCACCTAGCTTGTTGGAAACACATATTTTCTTTTCAGTTGCAAAGTTTAATCCACACATATATATGGGGTGTTTCTGGCTCCAACTCTGTTTTACAGTGAAAACTGCAGGAATATCTACCGGCATTAGGAAAAAGACTTAGAATCCAGAGTAAATGTTTCTCCTGCATACCGTTCCCATTGTGCTAGATGAACGAAAATCTATCCACATGCTCAGTTCTGAGAGATAAGTTTGGGTGAAAGCCGTCCTTCACCTAGCTTGTTGGGAACACAAAGTTTCTTTTCAGATGAAAACTGCACTCCTTACATATATATGTGTAGGTACTCACTCCAACTCGTTTTTACAGTGAAAACTGCAGGAACTTCAAACCGGCAATAGGAAAAACACTGAAAATCCAGAGTAAAAGTTCCTCCTGCAACCCGTTCCCTTTGTGATAAATGAACGAAAGTCTCTCCACATGCTCAATTCTCTGAGATAAGAGTGTGTTATGGCCGTACTTCACCTAGCTTGTAGGGAACACAAAGTTTCTATTCAGTTGAAAACTGCACTCCATACATATATATGGTGAGGTTTTCGTTCCAACAAGATTTTACAGTGTAAACTGCAGGAAATTCAAACCGGCACTAGGAAACACTGAGAATCCAGGGTAAAAGGTTCTCCTGCAACCAATTCCCTTTGTGCTAGATGAAAGAACGTCTCTCCACATGGTCAGTTCTCAGAGATAAGTGTGTGTGAATGCCGTCCTTCACCTAGGTGGTTGGGAACCCAATGGTTCTTTTCATTTGCAAAGTGGAATCCATACAAATATATGGGAGTTACTCGTTCCAAATCGGTTTTACAGGGAAAACTGCAGGAACTTCTAACCGGCATTAGGAAACAGACTGAGAAACAAGAGTAAAATTTCCTCCTGCAAACCGTTCCCTTTGTGCTAGATGAACGAACGTCTCTCCACATGCTCAGTTCTCAGAAATAAGTGTGTGTGAAACCCGTCCTTCACCTAGCTGGTTGGGAACACAAAGTTTATTTTTAGTTGCAAAGTGGAATACATACATATATATTTGGGGTTACTAGCTCCAACTCGGTTTTACAGGGAATTTGCAGGATTTTCTAACTGGCATTAGGAAACAGACTGAAAAATCAGAGTAAAAATTTCTCCTGCAAAGCTTTCCCTTTGTGCTAGACGAACGAACTTCTATCCACATGCCCAGTTCTGAGAGAAATGTGTGTGTGAAAGCCGTCGTTCACCTAGCTTTTTGGGAATACAGAGATTCTTTTCAGTTGCAAACTGCATTCCATAAATATATATGGGGAGGTACCGCTCCAACTCGGTTTTACAGGGAAAATGCAGCAAATTCTAACCGGAATTAGGAATAAGACTGAGAATCCAAAGTAAAACTTTCTCCTGCAAACATTTCCCTTTGTGATAAATGAACGAACGTCTATCCACATGCACAGTTCTGAGAGATAAGTGTGTGAGAAAGCCGTCCTTCACCTAGCTTGTTGGGAACACAGAGATTCTTTTCAGTTACAAACTGCACTCCATACATATATATGGGGAGGTACTCGCTCCAACTCGGCTTTACATTTAAAACTGCAGGAACTTCAAACCGGCATTGGGAAACACACTCAGAAACCATAGAAAAATTTCTTCCTGCTACCCGTTCTCTTTGTGCTAGATGAACGAAAGTCTCACCACGTGCTCCGTTCTCAAAGAAATGTGTGTGTGAAAGCCGTGCTTCACCTGGCTTGTTGGGAACACAGAGATTCTTTTCAGTTGCAAACTGCACTCCATACATATATATGGGGAGGTACTCGCTTCAACTCGATTTTACAGTGAAAACTGCAGGATCTTCAAACCGGCACTAGGAAAAACACTGAGAAACCAGAGTAAAAGTTTCTCTTGCAATCCGTTCCATTTGTGCTAGATGAACGAACGTCTCTCCACATGCTCAGGTCTTAGAGATACGTGTGTGTGATAGCCGTCCTTCACCTAGCTTGTAGGGATCACAAAGTTCCTTTTGTGTTGCAAACTGCAGTCCATTCATATATATGGGGAGGTACTCGCACCAACTCGATTTTACAGTGAAAACTGCAGAAAATTCAAAACGGCACTAGGAAACAAACTGAGAAACCAGAGTAGTAGGTTCCGCTGCATTACGTTCCATTTGTGCTAGATGAATGAACGTCTATCCACATGCAAAGTTCTGAGAGATAAGTGTGTGTTAAAGCCGTCCTTCACCTAGCTTGTTGGGAACACAGAGATTCTTTTCAGTTGTAAACTGAACTCCATACATATATATGGGGAAGTACTCGCTCCAACTCGATTTTACAGTGAAAACTGCAGGAACTTCAAAACGGCACTAGGAAACACACTGAGAAACCACAGCAAAGTTACTCCTGCAATCCGTTCCCTTTGTGCTAGATGAACGAACGTCTCTAAACGTGCTCAGTTCTCAGTGATAAGTGTGTGTGGAAGCCGTCCTTCACCTAGCTTGTTGGGAACACAGAGATTCTTTTCATTTGCAAACTGCACTCCATACATATATATGGGGAGTTACTAGCTCCAACTCTGTTTTACAGGGAAAACTGCAGGAACTTCTAACCGGCATTAGGAAACAG
The DNA here is from genome assembly GCF_036321535.1 of Camelus dromedarius. Lineage (NCBI taxonomy): Eukaryota > Metazoa > Chordata > Mammalia > Artiodactyla > Camelidae > Camelus > Camelus dromedarius. The sequence continues at coordinate 2,200,785 of NC_087451.1, read as the reverse complement.
ACTGAGATACCAGAGTAAAAGTTTCTCCTGCATCCCGTTCCCTTTGTGCTGGATGAACGAACGTCTCTCCATATGCTCAGTTCTCAGGGATCAGTGTGTGTGAAAACCGATTTCACCTAGCTTGTTGGGAACACAGAGTTTCTTTTCAGTTGCAAACTGCACTCCATAAATATATATTGGAGTTACAAGCTCCAACAAGGTTTTACAGTTAAAACTGCAGGAACTTCAAACCGGCACTGGGAAACACACTGAGAAACCATAGAATAAGTTCCTCCTGCTAACAGTTCTCTTTGTGCTAGATGAACGAAAGTCTCACCACGTGCTCCGTTCTCAGAATAATGTGTGTGTGAAAGCCGTCCTTAACCTAGCTTGTTGGGAACACAAAGTTTCTTTTCACTTGCAAATTGCAGTCCATACTTATATATGGGGAAGTACTCGCTCCAACTCGATTTTACATTGAAAACAGCAGGAACTTCAAACCGGCACTAGGAAACACACTGAGAAAGCAGAGTAAAAGTTTCCCTTGCAACCCGTTCTTTTGTGCTAGATGAACGAACGTTTCTCCACATGCTCAGTTCTCAGAAATAAGTGTGTGTGAAAGCCGTCCTTCACCTTGCTGGTTGGAACCCAAAGTTTCTTTTCATTTGCAAAGTTGAATCCATACAAATATATGGGGAATTACTCGCTCCAACTCGGTTTAACAGGGAAAACTGCAGGAACTTCAAACCGGCATTAGGAAACAGACTGAGAAACCAGAGAAAATTTTCTCCTGCAACCCGTTCCCTTTGTGCTAGATGAACGAACTTCTCTCCACATGCTAGGTTCTCTGAGATAAGGGTGTGTGAAAGCCGTCCTTCAACAAGCTTGTTGGGAACACAAAGTTTCTTTTCAGTTGCAAAGTGGAATCCTTACATATATATGGGGAGTTACACGATACAACGCGGTTTTACACTGAAAAATGCAGGAACATCTAACCGACATTAGGAAAAAGACTGAGAATCCAGAGTAAAAGTTTCTCCTGCAAATAATTCCCTTTTGCCAGATGAACGAACGTCTATCCACATGCTCAGTTCTCAGAGAAAAGTGTGTGTGAAATCAGCCCTTCACCTAGCTTGTTGGTAACACAAAGTTTATTTTCAGTTGCAAAGTGGAATCCATACATATATATGGGGAGTTATTCGCTCCAACTCGTCTTTCTAGGGAACTGCAGGAATTTCTACCCGGCATTAGGAAACAGACTGAGAAACCAGAGTAAAATTTCTCCTGCAAACCTTTCCCTTTGTGCTAGATGAATGAACGTCTCTCCACATGCTCAGTTCTGAGACATAAGTTTGTGTGAAAGCCGTCCTTCACCTATCTTGTTGGGAACACAAAGTTTCTTTTCAGATGCAAACTGCACTCCATACATATATATGTGTAGGTACTCACTCCACTCGGTTTTACAGTGAAAACTGCAGGAACTTCAAACCGGCAATAGGAAACAAACTGAAAATGCAGAGTAAAAGTTCATCCTGCAACCCGTTCCCTTTGTGCTAGATGAACGATCGTCTCTCCACATGCTCAGTTCTCTGAGATAAGTGTGTGTGAATGCCGTCCTTCACCTAGCTGGTTGGGAACCCAATGTTTCTTTTCATTTGCAAAGTGGAATCCATATAAATATATGGGAGTTACTCGCTCCAACTCGGTTTTACAGGGAAAACTGCAGGAACTTCTAACCGGCATTAGGAAACAGACTGAGAGACCAGAGTAAAAGTTCCTCCTGCAAACGTTTCCCTTTGTGCTAGATGAACGAAAGACTCTCCACAAGCTCAGTTCTCAGAGATAAGTGTGTGTGAAAGCCGTCCTTCACCTAGCTTGTAGGGAACACAAAATTCCTATTCAGTTGCAAACTTCACTCCATACATATATATGGGGAGGTACTCGCTCCAACTCGATTTTACAGTGGAAACTGCAGGAAATTCAAACCCGCACTAGGAAACATACTGAGAAACCAGAGAAATAATTTCCCCCGCCTTAAGTTTCCTTTGTGCTAGATGAACGAACGTCTCTCCAAATACTCAGTTCTCAGAGATAAGTGTGTGTGAAAGCCGTCCTTCAACTAGGTTGTTGGGAACACAAAGTTTCTTTTCAGTTGAATAGTAAAATTCATACATATATATGGGGAGTTACTCGATCCAACTCGGTTTTACAGTGAAAACTGCAGGAACTTCTAACCGGCATTAGGAAACGCACTGAGAAACCAGAGTAAAAGTTTCTCCTGCAACCCGTTCCATTTGTGCTAGATGAACGAACGTCTAAACACATGCTCAGTTCTCAGAGATAAGTGGGTGTGATAGCCGCCCTTAACCTATCTTGTTGGGAACACAAAGTTCCTTTTCAGTTGTAATCTGAACTCCATACATATATATGGGGAGGTACTCGCTCCAACTCGATTTCACAGTGAAAACTGCAGGAACTTCAAAACGGCACTAGGAAACACACTGAGAAACCAGAGTAAAAGTTTCTCCTGCATCCCGTTCCCTTTGTGCTGGATGAACGAACGTCTCTCCATATGCTCAGTTCTCAGAGATCAGTGTGTGTGAAAACCGATTTCACCTAGCTTGTTGGGAACACAGAGTTTCTTTTCAGTTGCAAACTGCACTCCATAAATATATATGGGAGGTATAAGCTCCAACTCGGTTTTAAGCTTAAAACTGCAGGAACTTCAAACCGGCACTGGGAAACACACTGAGAAACCATAGAAAAAGTTCCCCCTGCTACCCGTTCTATTTGTGCTAGATTAACGAAAGTCTCACCACGTGCTCCGTTCTCAGAAAAATGTGTGTGTGAAAGCCGTCCTTCACATAGTTGGTTGGGAACACAAAGTTTATATTCAATTGCAAAGTGGAATCCATACATATATATGGGGAAATACTCGCTCCAACTCAGTTTTACAGGGAAACTACAGGGTTTTCTAACTGGTATTAGGAAAAAGACCGAGAAACCAGAGTAAAATTTCCTCCTGCTACCCGTTCTCTTTGTGCTAGATGAAAGAAAGTCTCACCACGTGCTCGGTTCTCAGAGAAATGTGTGTGTGAAAGCCGTCCTTCAACTAGCTTTTTGGGAACACAAAGTTTCTTTTCAGTTGCAAAGTTTAATCCAGACATATATATGGGGTGTTTCTCGCTCCAACTCTGTTTTACATTGAAAACTGCAAGAATATCTACCGGCATTAGGAAAAAGACTGAGCATCCAGAGCAAATGTTTCTCCTGCAAACCGTTCATTTTCTGCTAGATGAACGAAATTCTATCCACATGCTCAGTTCTGAGAGATAAGTTTGTGTGAAAGCCGTCCTTCACCTAGCTTGTTGGGAACACAAAGTTTCTTTTCAGATGCAAACTGCACTCCATACATATATATGTGTAGGTACTCACTCCACTCGGTTTTACAGTGAAAACTGCAGGAACTTCAAACCGGCAATAGGAAACACACTGAAAATGCAGAGTAAAAGTTCATCCTGCAACCCGTTCCCTTTGTGCTAGATGAACGATCGTCTCTCCACATGCTCAGTTCTCTGAGATAAGTGTGTGTGAATGCCGTCCTTCACCTAGCTGGTTGGGAACCCAAAGTTTCTTTTCATTTGCAAAGTGGAATCCATACAAATATATGGGAGTTACTTGCTCCAACTCGGTTTTACAGGGAAAACTGCAGGAACTTCTAACCGGCATTAGGAAACAGACTGAGAGACCAGAGTAAAAGTTCCTCCTGCAAACGTTTCCCTTTGTGCTAGATGAACGAAAGACTCTCCACAAGCTCAGATCTCAGGGATAAGTGTGTGCGAAAGCCGTCCTTCACCTATCTTGTTGGGAACAGAGAGTTTCTTTTCAGTTGCAAACTGCACTCCATACACATATATGGGGAGGTACACGCTCCAACTCGGTTTTACAGTGAAAACTGCAGGATCTTCAAAACGGCCCTAGGAAACACACTGAGAAACCAGACTAATAGTTTCTCCTGCAAACCATTCTTTTGTGCTAGATGAACGAACGTCTCTCCACGTGCTCAGTTCTCAGTGATAAGTGTGTGTGAAAGCCGTCCTTCAACTAGCTTGTTGGGGACACTAAGTTCCTTTTCAGATGAAAAGTGGAATCCATACCTATATAAGGGGGGTTACTCGCTCCAACTCGGTTTTACAGTGAAAACTGCAGGAACTTCAAACCTGCACTAGGAAACACTGAGAATCCAGAGTAAAATTTTCTCCTGCATACAGTTCCCTTTGTGCTAGATGAACGAAAGTCTCTCCACATGCTCAGTTCTCAGAGATAAGTATGTGTGAAAGCCGTCCTTCAACTAGCGTGTTGGGAAAACAAAGTTTCTTTTCAGATGAAAAGTGGAATCCATACCTATATAAGGGGAGGTACACGCTCCAACACGGTTTTAAAGTGAAAACTGCAGGAACTTCAAAACCGCACTAGGAAACACACTGAGAAACCAGAGTAAAACTTTCTCCTGCAACCCGTTCCCTTTGTGCTAGATGAACGAACGTCTCTCCGCATGCTCAGTTCTCAGAGTTAATTGTGTGTGAAAGCAGTCCTTCAACTAGCTTGTAGGGAACAGAAAGTTTCTTTTCAGTTGCAAACTGCATTCCATACATATGTAAGGGTAGGTACTCGCTCCAACTCGGTTTTACAGTGAAAACGGCAGGAACTTCAAACCGGCACTATGAAACACTGAGGATCCACAGTAAAAGTTTCTCCCTAATATTGTTCCCTTTGTTCTAGAAGAACGAACGTCTGTCCACATGCTCAGTTCTCAGAGATAAGTGTGTGTGAAAGCCGTCCTTCAACAAGCTTGTTGGGAACACAAAGTTTCTTTTCAGTTGCAAAGTGGAATCCTTACTTATATATGGGTAGTTACTCGATGCAACTCGGTTTCACAGTGAAAACTGCAGGAACTTCTAACCGACATTAAGAAAAAGCCTGAGAATCCAGAGTAAAAGTTTCTCCTGCATACCGTTCCCTTTGTGCTAGATGAACGATCGTCAATCCACATGCTCAGTTCTCAGAGAAATTTGTGTGTGAAAGCCGTAGTTCACCTAGCTTTTTGGGAACACAGAGATTCTTTTCAGTTGCAAACTGCACTCCATACATATATATGGGGAGGTACCGCTCCAACACGGTTTTACAGGGAAAACTGCAGGATCTTCTAACCGGCATTAGGAATAAGACTGAGATTCCAAAGTAAAACTTCCTCCTGCAAACCGTTCCCTTTGTGCTAGATGAACGAAAGTCTATCCACATGCACATTTCGGAGAGATAAGTGTGTGTGAAAGCCGTCCTTCACCTAGCTTGTTGGGAACACAGAGAATCTTTTCAGTTGCAAACTGCCCTCCATACATATATATGGGGAGGTACTTGCTCCAACTCGGTTTTACAGTGAAAACTGCAGGAATTTCAAACCGGCACTAGGAAACATACTGAGAAACCAGAGTAAAAGTTACCCCTGCAAACCTTTCCCTTTGTGCTGGATGAACGAACATCTCTCCACAAACTCAGTTCTCAGAGATAAGTGTGTGTGAAAGCCGTTTTCACATAGCTTGTTGGAAACACAGAGTTTCTTTTCAGTTGCAAACTGCACTCCATACATATATATGGTGAGGTACTCGCACCAACTCGGTTTTACAGTGAAAACTGCAGGATCTTCAAACCGGCACTAGGAAACACACTGAGAAACCAGAGTAAAACTTTCTCTTGCAACCCGTTCCCTTTGTGCTAGATGAACGAACGTCTCTACACATGCTAATTTGTGAGAGATAAGTGAGTGTGAAAGCCGTCCTTCTCCTAGCTTGTAGGGAACACAAAGTTCCTTTTCATTTGCAAACTGCATTCCATACATATATATGGGGAGGTACTCGCTCCAACTCGATTTTACAGTGAAAACTGCAGGAAATTCAAACCCGCACAAGGAAACATACTGAGAAACCAGAGAAATAATTTCCCCCGCCTTAAGTTCCCTTTGTGCTAGATGAACGAACGTCTCTGTACATGCTCAGTTCTGAGAGATAATTTTGTGTGAAAACCGTTCTTCAACAAGCTTGTTGGGAACACAAAGTTTCTTTTCTGTTGCAAATTGCACTCCATACATATATATGGGGAGGTACTCTCTCCAACTCGGTTTTACAGTGAAAACTGCAGGAAATTCAAACAGGCACTAGGAAACACACTGAGAAACCAGAGTAAAAGTTTCTAATGCAAACAGTTCCCTTTGTGTTAGATGAACGAAAGTCTCTCCACATGCTCAGTTCTGAGAAATAAGTGTGTGTGAAAGCCGCCCTTCAACTATCTTGTAGGGAACACAAAGTTTCTTTTCAGTTGCAATCTGCACTCCATAAATAAATATGGGAAGGTACACGCTCCAACTCGGTTTTACAGTGAAAACTGCAGGAACTTCAAACCGGCACTAGGAAACAGCCTGAGAAACCAGAGTAATAGTTTCTCCTGCAAACTTATCCCTTTGTGCTAGATTAACGAAAGTCTCTCCACATGCTCAGATCTCAGAGATAAGTGTGTGTGAAAGTCGTACTTCACATAGCTTGTAAGGAACACAAAGATTCTTTTCAGTTGCAAACTGCACTCCATACATATATATGGGTAGGAACACGCTCAAACTCGGTTTTACAGTGAAATCTGCAGGAATATCAAACCGGCACTAGGAAACACAGTGAAAAACCAGAGTAAAAGTTTCTCCTGCAAACCGTTCCCTTTGTGCTAGATGAACGAACGTCTCTCCACATGCTCAGTTCTCAGAGATAATGGTGTGTGAAAGCCGTCCTTCACATAGCTTGTATGGAAAATATAGTTTTTTTCAGTTGCAAAGTGGAATACTTAAATATATATGGGAATTTACTGGTTCCAACTCGGTTTTACAGTGAAAAATGCAGGAACATCTAACCGGCATTAGGAAAAACCTGAGAATCCGGAGTAATAGTTTCTCTTGCAAACCGTTCCCATTGTTCTAGATGAACGAACGTCTATCCACATGCTCAGTTCTGAGAGATTATTTTGTGTGAAAACCGTTCTTCACCAAGCTTGTTGGGAACACAAATTTTCTTTCCTGTTGCAAACTGCACTCCATACATATATATGGGGAGGTACTCGCTCCAAATCGGTTTTATAGTAAAAATTGCAGGAATTTCAAACCGGCACTAGGAAACACTCTGAGAAACCAGAGTAAATGTTTCTCCTGCAAACCGTTCCTTTGTGCTAGATGAACGAACGTCTCTCCACATGCTCAATTCTGAGAGATATGTGTGTGTGAAAGCCGTCCTTCACCTAGCTTGTTGGGAACACAAAGTTCTTTTCAGTTGCAAACGGCACTTCATACATATATATGGGGATGTACAAGCCCCAACTCGGTTTTACAGTGAAAACTGCAGGAAGTTCAAACCGGCACTAGGAAACACTCTGAGAAACCAGAGTAAATGTTTCTCCTGCAAACCGTTCCTTTGTGCTAGATGAACGAATGTCTCTCCACATGATCAGTTCTCAGAGATAAGTGTGTGTGAATGCCGTCCTTCAAGTAGCTTGTTGGGAACACAAAGTTTCTTTTCAGTTGCAAAGTGGAATCCATACATATATATGGGGTTTAGTCGCTCCAACTCGGTTTTACAGTGAAAACTGCAGGAACATGTAACCGGCATTAGGAAAAAGACTGAGAATCCAGAGTAAATGTTTCTCCTGCAAACCGTTCCCTTTGTGCTAGATGAACGAAAGTCTATCCTCATGCTCAGTTCTGAGAGATAAGTGTGGGTGAAAGCAGTCCTTCACCTAGCTTGTTGGGAACACAAAGTTTCTTTTCAGTTGCAAAGTGGAATCCATACATATATATGGGGATTTACTCGCTCCAGCTCGGTTTTACAGGGAAAACTGCAGGAACTTCTAAACGGCATTAGGAAACAGACGGAGACACCAGAGTAAAATTTTCTCCTGCAACCCCTTCCCATTCTGCTAGATGAACGAACGTCTCTCCACATGCTCAGTTCTTAGAAATAAGTGTGTGTGAAAGCCGTCCTTCAACTTGCTTGATGGGAACACAGAGTTTCTTTTCAGTTGCAAAATGCAATGCATACATATATACGTTAGGTAATCGCTCCAACTCAATTTTACAGTGAAAACTGCAGGAAATTCAAACCGGCACTAAGAAACACACTGAGAAAACACAGTAAAAGTTTCTCCTGCAACCCCTTCCCATTGTGCTAGATGAACGAACGTCTCTCCACATGCTTTGTTCTGAGACATATGTGTGTGTTCAAGCCGACCTTCACCAGGCTTGTTGGGAACACAGAGTTTCTTTTCAGTTGCAAAGTGCACTGCATACATATATATGGGGAGATACTGGCTCCAACTCGGTTTTACAGTGAAAACTGCAGGAACTTCGTACCGGCCTTAGGAAAAATACTGAGAATTTAGAACAAAGTTTCTCCTGCAACCCGTTCCCTATGTGCTAGATGAACGAAAGTCTATCCACATGCTCAGTACTGAGAGATAAGTGTGTGTGAAAGCCGTTCTTCAACAAGCTTGTTGGGAACACAGAGTTTCTTTTCAGTTGCAATCGGCACTCAGTACAATTATATGGGTAGGTACTCGCTCAAACATGTTTTTACAGTGAAATCTAGGAAATTCTAACCGGCATTAGGAAACAGACTTAGAAACCAGAGTAAATGTTTCTCCTGCAACCCGTTCCCTTTGTGCTAGATGAACGAACGTCTCTCCACATGATAAGTTCTGAGAGAAATGTGTGTGTGAAAGCCGTCTTTCAACTAGCTTGTTGGAACACAATGTTTCTTTTCAGTAGCAAAGTGGAATCCATATATATATATGGGGAGTTACTCGCTCCAACTCGGTTTTACAGTGAAAACTGCAGGAACTTCAAACCGGCAGTAGGAAACACACTGAAAATCCAGAGTAAAAGTTCCTCCTGCAACCCGTTCCCTTTGTACTAGATGAACGAACGTCTATCCACATGCTCAGTTCTCTGAGATAATTGTGTGTGAAAGCCGTCCTTCACCTAGCTGGTTGGGAACCCAAAGTTTCTTTTCATTTGCAAAGTGGAATCCATACAAATATATGGGAGTTACTCGCTCCAACTCGGTTTTACAGGGAAAACTGCAGGAACTTCTAACCGGCATTAGGAAACAGACTGAGAGACCAGAGTAAAAGTTCCTCCTGCAAACCTTTCCATTTGTGCTAGATGAACGAACGTCTCTCCACAAGCTCAGTTCTCAGAGATAAGTGTGTGTGAAAGCTGTCCTTCACCTAGCTTGTTTGGAACACAGAGTTTCTTTTCAGAAGCAAACTGCACTCCATACATATATATGGGGAGGTACTCGCTCCAACTCGGTTTTACAGTGAAAACTGCAGTATCTTCAAACCGGCCCTAGGAAACACACTGAGAAACCATACTAATAGTTTCTCCTGCAAACAGTTCCTTTGTGCTAAATGAACGAACGTCTCTCCACGTGCTCAGTTCTCAGTGATATGTGTGTGTGAAAGCCGTCCTTCACCTAGCTTGTAGGGAACACAAAATTCCTATTCAGTTGCAAACTTCACTCCATACATATATATGGGGAGGTACTCGCTCCAACTCGATTTTACAGTGGAAACTGCAGGAAATTCAAACCCGCACTAGGAAACATACTGAGAAACCAGAGAAATAATTTCCCCCGCCTTAAGTTTCCTTTGTGCTAGATGAACGAACGTCTCTCCAAATACTCAGTTCTCAGAGATAAGTGTGTGTGAAAGCCGTCCTTCAACTAGGTTGTTGGGAACACAAAGTTTCTTTTCAGTTGAATAGTAAAATTCATACATATATATGGGGAGTTACTCGATCCAACTCGGTTTTACAGTGAAAACTGCAGGAACTTCTAACCGGCATTAGGAAACGCACTGAGAAACCAGAGTAAAAGTTTCTCCTGCAACCCGTTCCATTTGTGCTAGATGAACGAACGTCTAAACACATGCTCAGTTCTCAGAGATAAGTGGGTGTGATAGCCGCCCTTAACCTATCTTGTTGGGAACACAAAGTTCCTTTTCAGTTGTAATCTGAACTCCATACATATATATGGGGAGGTACTCGCTCCAACTCGATTTCACAGTGAAAACTGCAGGAACTTCAAAACGGCACTAGGAAACACACTGAGAAACCAGAGTAAAAGTTTCTCCTGCATCCCGTTCCCTTTGTGCTGGATGAACGAACGTCTCTCCATATGCTCAGTTCTCAGAGATCAGTGTGTGTGAAAACCGATTTCACCTAGCTTGTTGGGAACACAGAGTTTCTTTTCAGTTGCAAACTGCACTCCATAAATATATATGGGAGGTATAAGCTCCAACTCGGTTTTAAGCTTAAAACTGCAGGAACTTCAAACCGGCACTGGGAAACACACTGAGAAACCATAGAAAAAGTTCCCCCTGCTACCCGTTCTATTTGTGCTAGATGAACGAAAGTCTCACCACGTGCTCCGTTCTCAGAGAAATGTGTGTGTGAAAGCCGTCCTTCACATAGTTGGTTGGGAACACAAAGTTTATATTCAATTGCAAAGTGGAATCCATACATATATATGGGGAAATACTCGCTCCAACTCAGTTTTACAGGGAAACTACAGGGTTTTCTAACTGGTATTAGGAAAAAGACCGAGAAACCAGAGTAAAATTTCCTCCTGCTACCCGTTCTCTTTGTGCTAGATGAAAGAAAGTCTCACCACGTGCTCGGTTCTCAGAGAAATGTGTGTGTGAAAGCCGTCCTTCAACTAGCTTTTTGGGAACACAAAGTTTCTTTTCAGTTGCAAAGTTTAATCCAGACATATATATGGGGTGTTTCTCGCTCCAACTCTGTTTTACATTGAAAACTGCAAGAATATCTACCGGCATTAGGAAAAAGACTGAGCATCCAGAGCAAATGTTTCTCCTGCAAACCGTTCATTTTCTGCTAGATGAACGAAAATCTATCCACATGCTCAGTTCTGAGAGATAAGTTTGTGTGAAAGCCGTCCTTCACCTAGCTTGTTGGGAACACAAAGTTTCTTTTCAGAAGCAAACTGCACTCCATACATATATATGGGGAGGTACACGCTCCAACTCGGTTTTACAGTGAAAACTGCAGGAACTTCTAACCGGCATTAGGAAACGCACTGAGAAACCAGAGTAAAAGTTTCTCCTGCAACCCGTTCCATTTGTGCTAGATGAACGAACGTCTAAACACATGCTCAGTTCTCAGAGATAAGTGGGTGTGATAGCCGCCCTTAACCTATCTTGTTGGGAACACAAAGTTCCTTTTCAGTTGTAATCTGAACTCCATACATATATATGGGGAGGTACTCGCTCCAACTCGATTTCACAGTGAAAACTGCAGGAACTTCAAAACGGCACTAGGAAACACACTGAGAAACCAGAGTAAAAGTTTCTCCTGCATCCCGTTCCCTTTGTGCTGGATGAACGAACGTCTCTCCATATGCTCAGTTCTCAGAGATCAGTGTGTGTGAAAACCGATTTCACCTAGCTTGTTGGGAACACAGAGTTTCTTTTCAGTTGCAAACTGCACTCCATAAATATATATGGGAGGTATAAGCTCCAACTCGGTTTTAAGCTTAAAACTGCAGGAACTTCAAACCGGCACTGGGAAACACACTGAGAAACCATAGAAAAAGTTCCCCCTGCTACCCGTTCTATTTGTGCTAGATGAACGAAAGTCTCACCACGTGCTCCGTTCTCAGAGAAATGTGTGTGTGAAAGCCGTCCTTCACATAGTTGGTTGGGAACACAAAGTTTATATTCAATTGCAAAGTGGAATCCATACATATATATGGGGAAATACTCGCTCCAACTCAGTTTTACAGGGAAACTACAGGGTTTTCTAACTGGTATTAGGAAAAAGACCGAGAAACCAGAGTAAAATTTCCTCCTGCTACCCGTTCTCTTTGTGCTAGATGAAAGAAAGTCTCACCACGTGCTCGGTTCTCAGAGAAATGTGTGTGTGAAAGCCGTCCTTCAACTAGCTTTTTGGGAACACAAAGTTTCTTTTCAGTTGCAAAGTTTAATCCAGACATATATATGGGGTGTTTCTCGCTCCAACTCTGTTTTACATTGAAAACTGCAAGAATATCTACCGGCATTAGGAAAAAGACTGAGCATCCAGAGCAAATGTTTCTCCTGCAAACCGTTCATTTTCTGCTAGATGAACGAAATTCTATCCACATGCTCAGTTCTGAGAGATAAGTTTGTGTGAAAGCCGTCCTTCACCTAGCTTGTTGGGAACACAAAGTTTCTTTTCAGATGCAAACTGCACTCCATACATATATATGTGTAGGTACTCACTCCACTCGGTTTTACAGTGAAAACTGCAGGAACTTCAAACCGGCAATAGGAAACACACTGAAAATGAGAGTAAAAGTTCATCCTGCAACCCGTTCCCTTTGTGCTAGATGAACGATCGTCTCTCCACATGCTCAGTTCTCTGAGATAAGTGTGTGTGAATGCCGTCCTTCACCTAGCTGGTTGGGAACCCAAAGTTTCTTTTCATTTGCAAAGTGGAATCCATACAAATATATGGGAGTTACTCGCTCCAACTCGGTTTTACAGGGAAAACTGCAGGAACTTCTAACCGGCATTAGGAAACAGACTGAGAGACCAGAGTAAAAGTTCCTCCTGCAAACGTTTCCCTTTGTGCTAGATGAACGAAAGACTCTCCACAAGCTCAGTTCTCAGAGATAAGTGTGTGTGAAAGCCGTCCTTCACCTATCTTGTTGGGAACAGAGAGTTTCTTTTCAGTTGCAAACTGCACTCCATACACATATATGGGGAGGTACACGCTCCAACTCGGTTTTACAGTGAAAACTGCAGGATCTTCAAAACGGCCCTAGGAAACACACTGAGAAACCAGACTAATAGTTTCTCCTGCAAACCATTCTTTTGTGCTAGATGAACGAACGTCTCTCCACGTGCTCAGTTCTCAGTGATAAGTGTGTGTGAAAGCCGTCCTTCAACTAGCTTGTTGGGGACACTAAGTTTCTTTTCAGATGAAAAGTGGAATCCATACCTATATAAGGGGAGTTACTCGCTCCAACTCGGTTTTACAGTGAAAACTGCAGGAACTTCAAACCTGCACTAGGAAACACTGAGAATCCAGAGTAAAAGTTTCTCCTGCATACAGTTCCCTTTGTGCTAGATGAACGAAAGTCTCTCCACATGCTCAGTTCTCAGAGATAAGTATGTGTGAAAGCCGTCCTTCAACTAGCTTGTTGGGAAAACAAAGTTTCTTTTCAGATGAAAAGTGGAATCCTTACCTATATAAGGGGAGGTACACGCTCCAACACGGTTTTAAAGTGAAAACTGCAGGAACTTCAAAACCGCACTAGGAAACACACTGAGAAACCAGAGTAAAACTTTCTCCTGCAACCCGTTCCCTTTGTGCTAGATGAACGAACGTCTCTCCGCATGCTCAGTTCTCAGAGTTAATTGTGTGTGAAAGCAGTCCTTCAACTAGCTTGTAGGGAACAGAAAGTTTCTTTTCAGTTGCAAACTGCATTCCATACATATGTAAGGGTAGGTACTCGCTCCAACTCGGTTTTACAGTGAAAACGGCAGGAACTTCAAACCGGCACTATGAAACACTGAGGATCCACAGTAAAAGTTTCTCCCTAATATTGTTCCCTTTGTTCTAGAAGAACGAACGTCTGTCCACATGCTCAGTTCTCAGAGATAAGTGTGTGTTCAAGCCGACCTTCACCAGGCTTGTTGGGAACACAGAGTTTCTTTTCAGTTGCAAAGTGCACTGCATACATATATATGGGGAGATACTGGCTCCAACTCGGTTTTACAGTGAAAACTGCAGGAACTTCGTACCGGCCTTAGGAAAAATACTGAGAATTTAGAACAAAGTTTCTCCTGCAACCCGTTCCCTATGTGCTAGATGAACGAAAGTCTATCCACATGCTCAGTACTGAGAGATAAGTGTGTGTGAAAGCCGTTCTTCAACAAGCTTGTTGGGAACACAGAGTTTCTTTTCAGTTGCAATCGGCACTCAGTACAATTATATGGGTAGGTACTCGCTCAAACATGTTTTTACAGTGAAATCTAGGAAATTCTAACCGGCATTAGGAAACAGACTTAGAAACCAGAGTAAATGTTTCTCCTGCAACCCGTTCCCTTTGTGCTAGATGAACGAACGTCTCTCCACATGATAAGTTCTGAGAGAAATGTGTGTGTGAAAGCCGTCTTTCAACTAGCTTGTTGGAACACAATGTTTCTTTTCAGTAGCAAAGTGGAATCCATATATATATATGGGGAGTTACTCGCTCCAACTCGGTTTTACAGTGAAAACTGCAGGAACTTCAAACCGGCAGTAGGAAACACACTGAAAATCCAGAGTAAAAGTTCCTCCTGCAACCCGTTCCCTTTGTACTAGATGAACGAACGTCTATCCACATGCTCAGTTCTCTGAGATAATTGTGTGTGAAAGCCGTCCTTCACCTAGCTGGTTGGGAACCCAAAGTTTCTTTTCATTTGCAAAGTGGAATCCATACAAATATATGGGAGTTACTCGCTCCAACTCGGTTTTACAGGGAAAACTGCAGGAACTTCTAACCGGCATTAGGAAACAGACTGAGAGACCAGAGTAAAAGTTCCTCCTGCAAACCTTTCCATTTGTGCTAGATGAACGAACGTCTCTCCACAAGCTCAGTTCTCAGAGATAAGTGTGTGTGAAAGCTGTCCTTCACCTAGCTTGTTTGGAACACAGAGTTTCTTTTCAGAAGCAAACTGCACTCCATACATATATATGGGGAGGTACTCGCTCCAACTCGGTTTTACAGTGAAAACTGCAGTATCTTCAAACCGGCCCTAGGAAACACACTGAGAAACCATACTAATAGTTTCTCCTGCAAACAGTTCCTTTGTGCTAAATGAACGAACGTCTCTCCACGTGCTCAGTTCTCAGTGATATGTGTGTGTGAAAGCCGTCCTTCACCTAGCTTGTAGGGAACACAAAATTCCTATTCAGTTGCAAACTTCACTCCATACATATATATGGGGAGGTACTCGCTCCAACTCGATTTTACAGTGGAAACTGCAGGAAATTCAAACCCGCACTAGGAAACATACTGAGAAACCAGAGAAATAATTTCCCCCGCCTTAAGTTTCCTTTGTGCTAGATGAACGAACGTCTCTCCAAATACTCAGTTCTCAGAGATAAGTGTGTGTGAAAGCCGTCCTTCAACTAGGTTGTTGGGAACACAAAGTTTCTTTTCAGTTGAATAGTAAAATTCATACATATATATGGGGAGTTACTCGATCCAACTCGGTTTTACAGTGAAAACTGCAGGAACTTCTAACCGGCATTAGGAAACGCACTGAGAAACCAGAGTAAAAGTTTCTCCTGCAACCCGTTCCATTTGTGCTAGATGAACGAACGTCTAAACACATGCTCAGTTCTCAGAGATAAGTGGGTGTGATAGCCGCCCTTAACCTATCTTGTTGGGAACACAAAGTTCCTTTTCAGTTGTAATCTGAACTCCATACATATATATGGGGAGGTACTCGCTCCAACTCGATTTCACAGTGAAAACTGCAGGAACTTCAAAACGGCACTAGGAAACACACTGAGAAACCAGAGTAAAAGTTTCTCCTGCATCCCGTTCCCTTTGTGCTGGATGAACGAACGTCTCTCCATATGCTCAGTTCTCAGAGATCAGTGTGTGTGAAAACCGATTTCACCTAGCTTGTTGGGAACACAGAGTTTCTTTTCAGTTGCAAACTGCACTCCATAAATATATATGGGAGGTATAAGCTCCAACTCGGTTTTAAGCTTAAAACTGCAGGAACTTCAAACCGGCACTGGGAAACACACTGAGAAACCATAGAAAAAGTTCCCCCTGCTACCCGTTCTATTTGTGCTAGATGAACGAAAGTCTCACCACGTGCTCCGTTCTCAGAGAAATGTGTGTGTGAAAGCCGTCCTTCACATAGTTGGTTGGGAACACAAAGTTTATATTCAATTGCAAAGTGGAATCCATACATATATATGGGGAAATACTCGCTCCAACTCAGTTTTACAGGGAAACTACAGGGTTTTCTAACTGGTATTAGGAAAAAGACCGAGAAACCAGAGTAAAATTTCCTCCTGCTACCCGTTCTCTTTGTGCTAGATGAAAGAAAGTCTCACCACGTGCTCGGTTCTCAGAGAAATGTGTGTGTGAAAGCCGTCCTTCAACTAGCTTTTTGGGAACACAAAGTTTCTTTTCAGTTGCAAAGTTTAATCCAGACATATATATGGGGTGTTTCTCGCTCCAACTCTGTTTTACATTGAAAACTGCAAGAATATCTACCGGCATTAGGAAAAAGACTGAGCATCCAGAGCAAATGTTTCTCCTGCAAACCGTTCATTTTCTGCTAGATGAACGAAAATCTATCCACATGCTCAGTTCTGAGAGATAAGTTTGTGTGAAAGCCGTCCTTCACCTAGCTTGTTGGGAACACAAAGTTTCTTTTCAGAAGCAAACTGCACTCCATACATATATATGGGGAGGTACACGCTCCAACTCGGTTTTACAGTGAAAACTGCAGGAACTTCTAACCGGCATTAGGAAACGCACTGAGAAACCAGAGTAAAAGTTTCTCCTGCAACCCGTTCCATTTGTGCTAGATGAACGAACGTCTAAACACATGCTCAGTTCTCAGAGATAAGTGGGTGTGATAGCCGCCCTTAACCTATCTTGTTGGGAACACAAAGTTCCTTTTCAGTTGTAATCAGAACTCCATACATATATATGGGGAGGTACTCGCTCCAACTCGATTTCACAGTGAAAACTGCAGGAACTTCAAAACGGCACTAGGAAACACACTGAGAAACCAGAGTAAAAGTTTCTCCTGCATCCCGTTCCCTTTGTGCTGGATGAACGAACGTCTCTCCATATGCTCAGTTCTCAGAGATCAGTGTGTGTGAAAACCGATTTCACCTAGCTTGTTGGGAACACAGAGTTTCTTTTCAGTTGCAAACTGCACTCCATAAATATATATGGGAGGTATAAGCTCCAACTCGGTTTTAAGCTTAAAACTGCAGGAACTTCAAACCGGCACTGGGAAACACACTGAGAAACCATAGAAAAAGTTCCCCCTGCTACCCGTTCTATTTGTGCTAGATGAACGAAAGTCTCACCACGTGCTCCGTTCTCAGAGAAATGTGTGTGTGAAAGCCGTCCTTCACATAGTTGGTTGGGAACACAAAGTTTATATTCAATTGCAAAGTGGAATCCATACATATATATGGGGAAATACTCGCTCCAACTCAGTTTTACAGGGAAACTACAGGGTTTTCTAACTGGTATTAGGAAAAAGACCGAGAAACCAGAGTAAAATTTCCTCCTGCTACCCGTTCTCTTTGTGCTAGATGAAAGAAAGTCTCACCACGTGCTCGGTTCTCAGAGAAATGTGTGTGTGAAAGCCGTCCTTCAACTAGCTTTTTGGGAACACAAAGTTTCTTTTCAGTTGCAAAGTTTAATCCAGACATATATATGGGGTGTTTCTCGCTCCAACTCTGTTTTACATTGAAAACTGCAAGAATATCTACCGGCATTAGGAAAAAGACTGAGCATCCAGAGCAAATGTTTCTCCTGCAAACCGTTCATTTTCTGCTAGATGAACGAAATTCTATCCACATGCTCAGTTCTGAGAGATAAGTTTGTGTGAAAGCCGTCCTTCACCTAGCTTGTTGGGAACACAAAGTTTCTTTTCAGATGCAAACTGCACTCCATACATATATATGTGTAGGTACTCACTCCACTCGGTTTTACAGTGAAAACTGCAGGAACTTCAAACCGGCAATAGGAAACACACTGAAAATGAGAGTAAAAGTTCATCCTGCAACCCGTTCCCTTTGTGCTAGATGAACGATCGTCTCTCCACATGCTCAGTTCTCTGAGATAAGTGTGTGTGAATGCCGTCCTTCACCTAGCTGGTTGGGAACCCAAAGTTTCTTTTCATTTGCAAAGTGGAATCCATACAAATATATGGGAGTTACTCGCTCCAACTCGGTTTTACAGGGAAAACTGCAGGAACTTCTAACCGGCATTAGGAAACAGACTGAGAGACCAGAGTAAAAGTTCCTCCTGCAAACGTTTCCCTTTGTGCTAGATGAACGAAAGACTCTCCACAAGCTCAGTTCTCAGAGATAAGTGTGTGTGAAAGCCGTCCTTCACCTATCTTGTTGGGAACAGAGAGTTTCTTTTCAGTTGCAAACTGCACTCCATACACATATATGGGGAGGTACACGCTCCAACTCGGTTTTACAGTGAAAACTGCAGGATCTTCAAAACGGCCCTAGGAAACACACTGAGAAACCAGACTAATAGTTTCTCCTGCAAACCATTCTTTTGTGCTAGATGAACGAACGTCTCTCCACGTGCTCAGTTCTCAGTGATAAGTGTGTGTGAAAGCCGTCCTTCAACTAGCTTGTTGGGGACACTAAGTTTCTTTTCAGATGAAAAGTGGAATCCATACCTATATAAGGGGAGTTACTCGCTCCAACTCGGTTTTACAGTGAAAACTGCAGGAACTTCAAACCTGCACTAGGAAACACTGAGAATCCAGAGTAAAAGTTTCTCCTGCATACAGTTCCCTTTGTGCTAGATGAACGAAAGTCTCTCCACATGCTCAGTTCTCAGAGATAAGTATGTGTGAAAGCCGTCCTTCAACTAGCTTGTTGGGAAAACAAAGTTTCTTTTCAGATGAAAAGTGGAATCCTTACCTATATAAGGGGAGGTACACGCTCCAACACGGTTTTAAAGTGAAAACTGCAGGAACTTCAAAACCGCACTAGGAAACACACTGAGAAACCAGAGTAAAACTTTCTCCTGCAACCCGTTCCCTTTGTGCTAGATGAACGAACGTCTCTCCGCATGCTCAGTTCTCAGAGTTAATTGTGTGTGAAAGCAGTCCTTCAACTAGCTTGTAGGGAACAGAAAGTTTCTTTTCAGTTGCAAACTGCATTCCATACATATGTAAGGGTAGGTACTCGCTCCAACTCGGTTTTACAGTGAAAACGGCAGGAACTTCAAACCGGCACTATGAAACACTGAGGATCCACAGTAAAAGTTTCTCCCTAATATTGTTCCCTTTGTTCTAGAAGAACGAACGTCTGTCCACATGCTCAGTTCTCAGAGATAAGTGTGTGTGAAAGCCGTCCTTCAACAAGCTTGTTGGGAACACAAAGTTTCTTTTCAGTTGCAAAGTGGAATCCTTACTTATATATGGGTAGTTACTCGATGCAACTCGGTTTCACAGTGAAAACTGCAGGAACTTCTAACCGACATTAAGAAAAAGCCTGAGAATCCAGAGTAAAAGTTTCTCCTGCATACCGTTCCCTTTGTGCTAGATGAACGATCGTCAATCCACATGCTAAGTTCTCAGAGAAATTTGTGTGTGAAAGCCGTAGTTCACCTAGCTTTTTGGGAACACAGAGATTCTTTTCAGTTGCAAACTGCACTCCATACATATATATGGGGAGGTACCGCTCCAACACGGTTTTACAGGGAAAACTGCAGGATCTTCTAACCGGCATTAGGAATAAGACTGAGATTCCAAAGTAAAACTTCCTCCTGCAAACCGTTCCTTTTGTGCTAGATGAACGAAAGTCTATCCACATGCACATTTCGGAGAGATAAGTGTGTGTGAAAGCCGTCCTTCACCTAGCTTGTTGGGAACACAGAGAATCTTTTCAGTTGCAAACTGCCCTCCATACATATATATGGGGAGGTACTTGCTCCAACTCGGTTTTACAGTGAAAACTGCAGGAATTTCAAACCGGCACTAGGAAACATACTGAGAAACCAGAGTAAAAGTTACCCCTGCAAACCTTTCCCTTTGTGCTGGATGAACGAACATCTCTCCACAAACTCAGTTCTCAGAGATAAGTGTGTGTGAAAGCCGTTTTCACATAGCTTGTTGGAAACACAGAGTTTCTTTTCAGTTGCAAACTGCACTCCATACATATATATGGTGAGGTACTCGCACCAACTCGGTTTTACAGTGAAAACTGCAGGATCTTCAAACC
Source organism: Camelus dromedarius (assembly GCF_036321535.1). Taxonomy (NCBI): domain Eukaryota; kingdom Metazoa; phylum Chordata; class Mammalia; order Artiodactyla; family Camelidae; genus Camelus; species Camelus dromedarius. The sequence continues at coordinate 2,180,708 of NC_087451.1, read as the reverse complement.
GGCACTAGGAAACACACTGAGAAACCAGAGTAAAACTTTCTCTTGCAACCCGTTCCCTTTGTGCTAGATGAACGAACGTCTCTACACATGCTAATTTGTGAGAGATAAGTGAGTGTGAAAGCCGTCCTTCACCTAGCTTGTAGGGAACACAAAGTTCCTTTTTATTTGCAAACTGCATTCCATACATATATATGGGGAGGTACTCGCTCCAACTCGATTTTACAGTGAAAACTGCAGGAAATTCAAACCCGCACAAGGAAACATACTGAGAAACCAGAGAAATAATTTCCCCCGCCTTAAGTTCCCTTTGTGCTAGATGAACGAACGTCTCTGTACATGCTCAGTTCTGAGAGATAATTTTGTGTGAAAACCGTTCTTCAACAAGCTTGTTGGGAACACAAAGTTTCTTTTCTGTTGCAAATTGCACTCCATACATATATATGGGGAGGTACTCTCTCCAACTCGGTTTTACAGTGAAAACTGCAGGAAATTCAAACAGGCACTAGGAAACACACTGAGAAACCAGAGTAAAAGTTTCTAATGCAAACAGTTCCCTTTGTGTTAGATGAACGAAAGTCTCTCCACATGCTCAGTTCTGAGAAATAAGTGTGTGTGAAAGCCGCCCTTCAACTATCTTGTAGGGAACACAAAGATTCTTTTCAGTTGCAATCTGCACTCCATAAATAAATATGGGAAGGTACACGCTCCAACTCGGTTTTACAGTGAAAACTGCAGGAACTTCAAACCGGCACTAGGAAACAGCCTGAGAAACCAGAGTAATAGTTTCTCCTGCAAACTTATCCCTTTGTGCTAGATTAACGAACGTCTCTCCACATGCTCAGATCTCAGAGATAAGTGTGTGTGAAAGCCGTACTTCACATAGCTTGTAAGGAACACAAAGATTCTTTTCAGTTGCAAACTGCACTCCATACATATATATGGGTAGGAACACGCTCAAACTCGGTTTTACAGTGAAATCTGCAGGAATATCAAACCGGCACTAGGAAACACAGTGAAAAACCAGAGTAAAAGTTTCTCCTGCAAACCGTTCCCTTTGTGCTAGATGAACGAACGTCTCTCCACATGCTCAGTTCTCAGAGATAATGGTGTGTGAAAGCCGTCCTTCACATAGCTTGTATGGAAAATATAGTTTTTTTCAGTTGCAAAGTGGAATACTTAAATATATATGGGAATTTACTCGCTCCAACTCGGTTTTACAGTGAAAAATGCAGGAACATCTAACCGGCATTAGGAAAAACCTGAGAATCCGGAGTAATAGTTTCTCTTGCAAACCGTTCACATTGTTCTAGATGAACGAACGTCTATCCACATGCTCAGTTCTGAGAGATTATTTTGTGTGAAAACCGTTCTTCACCAAGCTTGTTGGGAACACAAATTTTCTTTCCTGTTGCAAACTGCACTCCATACATATATATGGGGAGGTACTCGCTCCAACTCGGTTTTATAGTAAAAATTGTAGGAATTTCAAACCGGCACTAGGAAACACTCTGAGAAACCAGAGTAAATGTTTCTCCTGCAAACCGTTCCTTTGTGCTAGATGAACGAACGTCTCTCCACATGCTCAATTCTGAGAGATATGTGTGTGTGAAAGCCGTCCTTCACCTAGCTTGTTGGGAACACAAAGTTCTTTTCAGTTGCAAACGGCACTTCATACATATATATGGGGATGTACAAGCTCCAACACGGTTTTACAGTGATAACTGCAGGAAGTTCAAACCGGCACTAGGAAACACTCTGAGAAACCAGAGTAAATGTTTCTCCTGCAAACCGTTCCTTTGTGCTAGATGAACGAATGTCTCTCCACATGCTCAGTTCTCAGAGATAAGTGTGTGTGAATGCCGTCCTTCAAGTAGCTTGTTGGGAACACAAAGTTTCTTTTCAGTTGCAAAGTGGAATCCATACATATATATGGGGGTTTAGTCGCTCCAACTCGGTTTTACAGTGAAAACTGCAGGAACATGTAACCGGCATTAGGAAAAAGACTGAGAATCCAGAGTAAATGTTTCTCCTGCAAACCGTTCCCTTTGTGCTAGATGAACGAAAGTCTATCCTCATGCTCAGTTCTGAGAGATAAGTGTGGGTGAAAGCAGTCCTTCACCTAGCTTGTTGGGAACACAAAGTTTCTTTTCAGTTGCAAAGTGGAATCCATACATATATATGGGGATTTACTCGCTCCAGCTCGGTTTTACAGGGAAAAATGCAGGAACTTCTAAACGGCATTAGGAAACAGACGGAGACACCAGAGTAAAATTTTCTCCTGCAACCCCTTCCCATTCTGCTAGATGAACGAACGTCTCTCCACATGCTCAGTTCTTAGAAATAAGTGTGTGTGAAAGCCGTCCTTCAACTTGCTTGATGGGAACACAGAGTTTCTTTTCAGTTGCAAAATGCAATGCATACATATATATGGGGAGATACTGGCTCCAACTCGGTTTTACAGTGAAAACTGCAGGAACTTCGTACCGGCCTTAGGAAAAATACTGAGAATTTAGAATAAAGTTTCTCCTGCAACCCGTTCCCTATGTGCTAGATGAACGAAAGTCTATCCACATGCTCAGTTCTGAGAGATAAGTGTGTGTGAAAGCCGTTCTTCAACAAGCTTGTTGGGAACACAGAGTTTCTTTTCAGTTGCAATCGGCACTCCATACAATTATATGGGTAGGTACTCGCTCAAACATGTTTTTACAGTGAAATCTAGGAAATTCTAACCGGCATTAGGAAACAGACTTAGAAACCAGAGTAAATGTTACTCCTGCAACCCGTTCCCTTTGTGCTAGATGAACGAACGTCTCTCCACATGATAAGTTCTGAGAGAAATGTGTGTGTAAGCCGTCTTTCAACTAGCTTGTTGGAACACAATGTTTCTTTTCAGTAGCAAAGTGGAATCCATATATATATATGGGGAGTTACTCGCTCCAACTCGGTTTTACAGTGAAAACTGCAGGAATATCTAACCGGCATCAGGAAAAAACTGACAATCCAGAGTAAAAGTTTCTAATGCAACCAGTTCCCTTTGTGTTAGATGAACGAACGTCTCTGCACATGCTCAGTTCTAAGAGATAATTTTGTGTGAAAACCGTTCTTCACCAAGCTTGTTGGGAACACAAATTTTCTTTTCTGTTGCAAATTGCACTCCATACATATATATGGGGAGGTACTGTCTCCAACTCGGTTTTACAGTGAAAACTGCAGGAAATTCAAACAGGCACTAGGAAACACACTGAGAAACCAGAGTAAAATTTCTAATGCAAACAGTTCCCTTTGTGTTAGATGAACGAAAGTCTCTCCACATGCTCAGTTCTGAGAAATATGTGTGTGTGAAAGCCGCCCTTCAACTATCTTGTAGGGAACACATAGTTTCTTTTCAGTTGCAATCTGCACTCCATAAATAAATATGAGAAGGTACACGCTCCAACTCGGTTTTACAGTGAAAACTGCAGGAACTTCATACCGGCACTAGGAATCAGCCTGAGAAACCAGAGTAATAGTTTCTCCTGCAAACTTATCCCTTTGTGCTAGATGAACGAACGTCTCTCCACATGCTCAGATCTCAGAGATAAGTGTGTGTGAAACCCGTACTTCACATAGCTTGTAAGGGACACAAAGATTCTTTTAAGTTGCAAACTGCACTCCATACATATATATGGGTAGGAACACGCTCAAACTCGGTTTTACAGTGAAATCTGCAGGAATATCAAACCGGCACTAGGAAACACAGTGAGAAACCAGAGTAAAAGTTTCTCCTGCAAAAAGTTCCCTTTGTGCTAGATGAACGAACGTCTCTCCACATGCTCAGTTCTCAGAGATAAGAGTGTGTGAAAGCCGTCCTTCACCTAGCTTGTAGGGAAAATATAGTTTTTTTCAGTTGCAAAGAGGAATACTTAAATATATATGGGAATTTACTCGCTCCAACTCTGTTTTACAGTGAAAAATGCAGGAACATCTAACCGGCATTAGGAAAAACCTGAGAATCCGGAATAAAAGTTTCTCTTGCAAACCGTTCCCATTGTGCTAGATGAACGAACGTCTATCCACATGCTCAGTTCTGAGAGATTATTTTGTGTGAAAACCGTTCTTCACCAAGCTTGTTGGGAACACAAATTTTCTTTCCTGTTGCAAACTGCACTCCATACATATATATGGGGAGGTACTCGCTCCAACTCGGTTTTATAGTAAAAATTGCAGGAATTTCAAACCGGCACTAGGAAACATTCTGAGAAACCAGAGTAAATGTTTCTCCTGCAAACCGTTCCTTTGTGCTAGATGAACGAACGTCTCTCCACATGCTCTGTTCTGAGAGATATGTGTGTGTTCAAGCCGAACTTCACCAGGCTTGTTGGGAACACAGAGTTTCTTTTCAGTTGCAAAGTGCACTGCATACATATATATGGGGAGGTACTGGCTCAAACTCGGTTTTACAGTGAAAACTGCAGGAAATTCATACCGGCATTAGGAAAAATACTGAGAATTTAGAATAAAGATTCTCCTGCAAACCGTTCCCTATGTGCTAGATGAACGAACGTCTATCCACATGCGCAGTTCTGAGAGATAAGTGTGTGTGAAAGCGGTTCTTCACCTAGCTTATTGAGAACACAGAGTTTCTTTTCAATTGCAATCGGCACTCCATATATTTATATGGGTAGGTACTCGCTCAAACATGTTTTTACAGTGAAATCTGCAGGAACTTCTAACCGGCATTAGGAAACAGACTTAGAACCCAGAGAAAATATTTCTCCTGCAACCCGTTCCCTTTGTGCTAGATGAACGAACGTCTCTCCACATGATCAGTTCTGAGAGATATGTGTGTGTGAAAGCCGTCCTTCACCTAGCTTGTTGGGAACACAATGTTTCTTTTCAGTTGCAAAGTGGAATCCATATATATATATGGGGATTTACTCGCTCCAACTCTGTTTTACAGTGAAAACTGCAGGAACATGTAACCGGCATTAGGAAAAAGACTGAGAATCCAGAGTAAATGTTTCTCCTGCAAACCGTTCCCTTTGTGCTAGATGAACGAAAGTCTATCCTCATGCTCAGTACTGAGAGATAATTGTGGGTGAAAGCCGTCCTTCACCTAGTTTGTTGGGAACACAAAGTTTCTTTTCAGTTGCAAAGTGGAATCCATACATATATATGGGGATTTACTCGCTCCAACTCGGTTTTACAGGGAAAACTGCAGGAAATTCTAAACGGCATTAGGAAACAGACGGAGACACCAGAGTAAAATTTTCTCCTGCAACCCCTTCCCATTCTGCAAGATGAAAGAACGTCTCTCCACATGCCAAGTTCTAAGAAATAAGTGTGTGTGAAAGCCGTCCTTCAACTTGCTTGATGGGAACACAGTGTTTCTTTTCAGTTGCAAAATGCAATGCATACATATATACGTTAGTTAATCGCTCCAACTCGGTTTTACAGTGAAAACTGCAGGACATTCAAACCGGCACTAGGAAACACACTGAGAAAACAGAGTAAAAGTTTCTCCTGCAACCCCTTCCAATTGTGCTAGATTAACGAACGTCTCTCCACATGCTCTGTTCTGAGAGATATGTGTGTGTTCAAGCCGACCTTCACCACACTTGTTTGGAACACAGAGTTTCTTTTCAGTTGCAAAGGGCACTGCATACATATATATGGGGAGGTACTGGCTTCAACTCGGTTTTACAGTGAAAACTGCAGGAACTTCATACCGGCATTAGGAAAAATACTGAGAATTTAGAATAAAGTTTCTCCTGCAACCCGTTCCCTATGTGCTAGATGAACGGACTTCTATCCACATGCTCAGTTCTGAGAGATAAGTGTGTGTGAAAGCCGTTCTTCACCTAGCTTGTTGGGAACACAGAGTTTCTTTTCAGTTGCAATCAGCACTCCATACAATTATATGGGTATGTACTCGCTCAAACATGTTTTTACAGTGAAATCTGCAGGAATTTCTAACCGGCATTAGGAAACAGACTTAGAAACCAGAGTAAATGTTTCTCCTGCAACCCGTTCCCATTGTGCTAGATGAACGAACGTCTCTCCACATGATCAGTTCTGAGAGATATGTGTGTGTGAAAGCCGTACTTCACCAAGCTTGTTGGGAACACAATGTTTCTTTTCAGTTGCAAAATGGAATCCATATATATATATGGGGAATTACTCGCTCCAACTCGGTTTTACAGTGAAAACTGCAGGAATATCTAACCGGAATCAGGAAAAAACTGACAATCCAGAGTAATAGTTTCTCCTGCAAACCGTTCCCATATTGCTAGATGAGGGAAAGTCTATTCACATGCTCAGTTCTGAGAGATATATGTGTGTGAAGCCGCCCTTCACCTAGCTTGTTGCGAACACAAAGTTTCTTTTCAGTTGAAAACGGCACTCCATACATATATATGGGGATGTACATGCTCCAACTCGGTTTTACAGAGAAAACTGAAGGAAATTCAAACCGGCACTAGGAAACACTCTGAGAAAACAGAGTAAAAGTTTCTCCTGCAACCACTTCCCTTTGTGCTAGATGAACGAAAGTCTCTCTACATGCTCTGTTCTGAGATATATGTGTGTGTGCAAGCCGAACTTCACCTAGCTTGTTGGGAACACAGAGTTACTTTTCAGTTGCAAACTGCATGGCATACATTTATATGAGGAGGTACTGGCTCCAACTCGGTTTTACAGTGAATACTGCAGGAACTTCATACTGGCATTAGGAAAATGACTGAGAATTTAGAATAAACTTTCTCCTGCAACCGGTTCCCTATGTGCTAAATGAACGAACTTCTATCCACATGCTCAGTTCTGAGAGATAAGTGTGTGTGAAAGCCGTACTTCACCTAGCTTGTTGGGAACACAGAGTTCCTTTTCAGTTGCAAAGTGGAATCCTTACATATATATGGGGATATAATCGCTCCAAATTGGTTTTACAGGAATACTGCAGGAACTTCTAACCGGCATTAAGAAACAGACTGAGAAACCAGAGAAAAAGTTTTTCCTGCAACCCGTTCCATTTGTGCTAGATGAACGAACGTCTCTCCACATGCTCAATTCTGAGAGATATGTGTGTGTGAAAGCCGTCCTTCACCTAGCGTGTTGGGAACACAAAGTTCTTTTCAGTTGCAAACTGCACTCCATACATATATATGGGGATGTACAAGCTCCAACTCGGTTTTACAGTGAAAACTGCAGGAGCTTCTAACCGGCATTAGGAAACAGACTGAGAAACCAGAGTAAAAGTTTCTCCTGCATCCCGTTCCCTTTCTGCTGAATGAACGAACGTCTCTCCATATGCTCAGTTCTCAGGAATCAGTGTGTGTGAAAACCGATTTCACCTAGCTTGTTGGGAACACAGAGTTTCTTTTCAGTTGCAAACTGCACTCCATAAATATATATGGGAGTTGCAAGCTCCAACAAGGTTTTACAGTTAAAACTGCAGGAACTTCAAACCGGCACTGGGAAACACACTGAGAAACCATAGAATAAGTTCCTCCTGCTAACAGTTCTCTTTGTGCTAGATGAACGAAAGTCTCACCACGTGCTCCGTTCTCAGAATAATGTGTGTGTGAAAGCCGTCCTTAACCTAGCTTGTTGGGAACACAAAATTTCTTTTCATTAGCAAAGTGGGATCCATACAAATATATGGGAGTTACTCACTCCAACTCGGTTTTACAGGGAAAACTGCAGGAACTTCTAACCGGCATTAGTAAACAGACTGAGAAACCAGAGTAAAAGTTACTCCTGCAAACCTTTCCCTTTGTGCTAGATGAACGAAGGTCTCTCCACATGCTCAGTTCTTAGAGATAAGTGAGTGTGAAAGCCGTCCTTAACCTATCTTTTTGGGAACACAAAGTTTCTTTTCACTTGCAAATTGCAGTCCATACTTATATATGGGGAAGTACTCGCTCCAACTCGATTTTACATTGAAAACAGCAGGAACTTCAAACCGGCACTAGGAAACACACTGAGAAAGCAGAGTAAAAGTTTCCCTTGCAACCCGTTCCTTTGTGCTAGATGAACGAACGTTTCTCCACATGCTCAGTTCTCAGAAATAAGTGTGTGTGAAAGCCGTCCTTCACCTAGCTGGTTGGGAACCCAAAGTTTCTTTTCATTTGCAAAGTTGAATCCATACAAATATATGGGGAATTACTCGCTCCAACTCGGTTTAACAGGGAAAACTGCAGGAACTTCAAACCGGCATTAGGAAACAGACTGAGAAACCAGAGAAAATTTTCTCCGGCAACACTTTCACTTTCTCCTAGATGAACGAAATTCTATCCACATGCTCAGTTCTGAGAGATAAGTTTGTGTGAAAGGCGTCCTTCACCTAGCTTGTTGGGAACACAAAGTTTCTTTTCAGATACAAACTGCACTCCATACATATATATGTGTAGGTACTCACTCCAACTCGGTTTTACAGTGAATACTGCAGGAAATTTAAACCGGCAATAGGAAACACACTGAAAATCCAGAGTAAAATTTCTCCTGCAAATAATTCCCTTTTGCCAGATGAACGAACGTCTATCCACATGCTCAGTTCTCAGAGAAAAGTGTGTGTGAAATCAGCCCTTCACCTAGCTTGTTGGTAACACAAAGTTTCTTTTCAGTTGCAAAGTGGAATCCATACATATATATGGGGAGTTATTCGCTCCAACTCGTCTTTCTAGGGAACTGCAGGAATTTCTACCCGGCATTAGGAAACAGACTGAGAAACCAGAGTAAAATTTCTCCTGCAAACCTTTCCCTTTGTGCTAGATGAATGAACGTCTCTCCACATGCTCAGTTCTGAGACATAAGTTTGTGTGAAAGCCGTCCTTCACCTATCTTGTTGGGAACACAAAGTTTCTTTTCAGATGAAAACTGCACTCCATACATATATATGTGTAGGTACTCACTCCAACTCGGTTTTACAGTGAAAACTGCAGGAACTTCAAACCGGCAGTAGGAAACACACTGAAAATCCAGAGTAAAAGTTCCTCCTGCAACCCGTTCCCTTTGTACTAGATGAAAGAACGTCTATCCACATGCTCAGTTCTCTGAGATAATTGTGTGTGAAAGCCGTCCTTCACCTAGCTGGTTGGGAACCCAAAGTTTCTTTTCATTTGCAAAGTGGAATCCATACAAATATATGGGAGTTACTCGCTCCAACTCGGTTTTACAGGGAAAACTGCAGGAACTTCTAACAGGCATTAGGAAACAGACTGAGAGACCAGAGTAAAAGTTCCTCCTGCAAACCTTTCCATTTGTGCTAGATGAACGAACGTCTCTCCACAAGCTCAGTTCTCAGAGATAAGTGTGTGTGAAAGCTGTCCTTCACCTAGCTTGTTTGGAACACAGACTTTCTTTTCAGAAGCAAACTGCACTCCATACATATATATGGGGAGGTACTCGCTCCAACTCGGTTTTACAGTGAAAACTGCAGTATCTTCAAACCGGCCCTAGGAAACACACTGAGAAAACATACTAATAGTTTCTCCTGCAAACAGTTCCTTTGTGCTAAATGAACGAACGTCTCTCCACGTGCTCAGTTCTCAGTGATATGTGTGTGTGAAAGCCGTCCTTCACCTAGCTTGTAGGGAACACAAAATTCCTATTCAGTTGCAAACTTCACTCCATACATATATATGGGGAGGTACTCGCTCCAACTCGATTTTACAGTGGAAACTGCAGGAAATTCAAACCCGCACTAGGAAACATACTGAGAAACCAGAGAAATAATTTCCCCCGCCTTAAGTTTCCTTTGTGCTAGATGAACGAACGTCTCTCCAAATACTCAGTTCTCAGAGATAAGTGTGTGTGAAAGCCATCCTTCAACTAGGTTGTTGGGAACACAAAGTTTCTTTTCAGTTGAATAGTAAAATTCATACATATATATGGGAAGTTACTCGATCCAACTCGGTTTTACAGTGAAAACTGCAGGAACTTCTAACCGGCATTAGGAAACGCACTGAGAAACCAGAGTAAAAGTTTCTCCTGCAACCCGTTCCATTTGTGCTAGATGAACGAACGTCTAAACCCATGCTCAGTTCTCAGAGATAAGTGGGTGTGATAGCCGCCCTTAACCTATCTTGTTGGGAACACAAAGTTCCTTTTCAGTTGTAATCTGAACTCCATACATATATATGGGGAGGTACTCGCTCCAACTCGATTTCACAGTGAAAACTGCAGGAACTTCAAAACGGCACTAGGAAACACACTGAGAAACCAGAGTAAAAGTTTCTCCTGCATCCCGTTCCCTTTGTGCTGGATGAACGAACGTCTCTCCATATGCTCAGTTCTCAGAGATCAGTGTGTGTGAAAACCGATTTCACCTAGCTTGTTGGGAACACAGAGTTTCTTTTCAGTTGCAAACTGCACTCCATAAATATATATGGGAGGTATAAGCTCCAACTCGGTTTTAAGCTTAAAACTGCAGGAACTTCAAACCGGCACTGGGAAACACACTGAGAAACCATAGAAAAAGTTCCCCCTGCTACCCGTTCTATTTGTGCTAGATGAACGAAAGTCTCACCAAGTGCTCCGTTCTCAGAGAAATGTGTGTGTGAAAGCCGTCCTTCACATAGTTGGTTGGGAACACAAAGTTTATATTCAATTGCAAAGTGGAATCCATACATATATATGGGGAAATACTCGCTCCAACTCAGTTTTACAGGGAAACTACAGGGTTTTCTAACTGGTATTAGGAAAAAGACCGAGAAACCAGAGTAAAATTTCCTCCTGCTACCCGTTCTCTTTGTGCTAGATGAAAGAAAGTCTCACCACGTGCTCGGTTCTCAGAGAAATGTGTGTGTGAAAGCCGTCCTTCAACTAGCTTTTTGGGAACACAAAGTTTCTTTTCAGTTGCAAAGTTTAATCCAGACATATATATGGGGTGTTTCTCGCTCCAACTCTGTTTTACATTGAAAACTGCAGGAATATCTACCGGCATTAGGAAAAAGACTGAGCATCCAGAGTAAATGTTTCTCCTGCAAACCGTTCATTTTCTGCTAGATGAACGAAATTCTATCCACATGCTCAGTTCTGAGAGATAAGTTTGTGTGAAAGCCGTCCTTCACCAAGCTTGTTGGGAACACAAAGTTTCTTTTCAGATGCAAACTGCACTCCATACATATATATGTGTAGGTACTCACTCCACTCGGTTTTACAGTGAAAACTGCAGGAACTTCAAACTGGCAATAGGAAACAAACTGAAAATGCAGAGTAAAAGTTCATCCTGCAACCCGTTCCCTTTGTGCTAGATGAACGATCGTCTCTCCACATGCTCAGTTCTCTGATATAAGTGTGTGTGAATGCCGTCCTTCACCTAGCTGGTTGGGAACACAATGTTTCTTTTCATTTGCAAAGTGGAATCCATACAAATATATGGGAGTTACTTGCTCCAACTCGGTTTTACAGGGAAAACTGCAGGAACTTCTAACCGGCATTAGGAAACAGACTGAGAGGCCAGAGTAAAAGTTCCTCCTGCAAACGTTTCCCTTTGTGCTAGATGAACGAAAGACTCTCCACAAGCTCAGTTCTCAGAGATAAGTGTGTGTGAAAGCCGTCCTTCACCTATCTTGTTGGGAACAGAGAGTTTCTTTTCAGTTGCAAACTGCACTCCATACACATATATGGGGAGGTACACGCTCCAACTCGGTTTTACAGTGAAAACTGCAGGATCTTCAAAACGGCCCTAGGAAACACACTGAGAAACCAGACTAATAGTTTCTCCTGCAAACCATTCTTTTGTGCTAGATGAACGAACGTCTCTCCACGTGCTCAGTTCTCAGTGATAAGTGTGTGTGAAAGCCGTCCTTCAACTAGCTTGTTGGGGACACTAAGTTTCTTTTCAGATGAAAAGTGGAATCCATACCTATATAAGGGGAGTTACTCGCTCCAACTCGGTTTTACAGTGAAAACTGCAGGAACTTCAAACCTGCACTAGGAAACACTGAGAATCCAGAGTAAAATTTTCTCCTGCATACAGTTCCCTTTGTGCTAGATGAACGAAAGTCTCTCCACATGCTCAGTTCTCAGAGATAAGTATGTGTGAAAGCCGTCCTTCAACTAGCTTGTTGGGAAAACAAAGTTTCTTTTCAGATGAAAAGTGGAATCCATACCTATATAAGGGGAGGTACACGCTCCAACACGGTTTTAAAGTGAAAACTGCAGGAACTTCAAAACCGCACTAGGAAACACACTGAGAAACCAGAGTAAAACTTTCTCCTGCAACCCGTTCCCTTTGTGCTAGATGAACGAACGTCTCTCTGCATGCTCAGTTCTCAGAGTTAATTGTGTGTGAAAGCAGTCCTTCAACTAGCTTGTAGGGAACAGAAAGTTTCTTTTCAGTTGCAAACTGCATTCCATACATATGTAAGGGTAGGTACTCGCTCCAACTCGGTTTTACAGTGAAAACGGCAGGAACTTCAAACCGGCACTATGAAACACTGAGGATCCACAGTAAAAGTTTCTCCCTAATATTGTTCCCTTTGTTCTAGAAGAACGAACGTCTGTCCACATGCTCAGTTCTCAGAGATAAGTGTGTGTGAAAGCCGTCCTTCAACAAGCTTGTTGGGAACACAAATTTTCTTTTCAGTTGCAAAGTTTAATCCACACATATATATGGGGTGTTTCTCGCTCCAACTCTGTTTTACAGTGAAACTGCAGGAATATCTACCGGCATTAGGAAAAAAACTGAGCATCCAGAGTAAATGTTTCTCCTGCAAACCGTTCCCTTTCTGCTAGATGAACGAAAATCTATCCACATGCTCAGTTCTGAGAGATAAGTTTGTGTGAAAACCGTCCTTCACCTAGCTTGTTGGGAACACAAAGTTTCTTTTCAGATGCAAACTGCACTCCATACATATATATGTGTAGGTACTCACTCCAACTCGGTTTTACAGTGAAAACTGCAGGAACTTCAAACCGGCAATAGGAAACACACTGAAAATCCAGAGTAAAAGTTCCTCCAGCATCCCGTTCCCTTTGTGCTAGATGAACGAACTTCTCTCCACATGCTAAGTTCTCTGAGATAAGGGTGTGTGAAAGCCGTCCTTCAACAAGCTTGTTGGGAACACAAAGTTTCTTTTCAGTTGCAAAGTGGAATCCTTACATATATATGGGGAGTTACACGATACAACACGGTTTTACACTGAAAAATGCAGGAACATCTAACCGACATTAGGAAAAAGACTGAGAATCCAGAGTAAAAGTTTCTCCTGCAAATAATTCCCTTTTGCCAGATGAACGAACGTCTATCCACATGCTCAGTTCTCAGAGAAAAGTGTGTGTGAAATCAGCCCTTCACCTAGCTTGTTGGTAACACAAAGTTTCTTTTCAGTTGCAAAGTGGAATCCATACATATATATGGGGAGTTATTCGCTCCAACTCGTCTTTCTAGGGAACTGCAGGAATTTCTACCCGGCATTAGGAAACAGACTGAGAAACCAGAGTAAAATTTCTCCTGCAAACCTTTCCCTTTGTGCTAGATGAATGAACGTCTCTCCACATGCTCAGTTCTGAGACATAAGTTTGTGTGAAAGCCGTCCTTCACCTATCTTGTTGGGAACACAAAGTTTCTTTTCAGATGAAAACTGCACTCCATACATATATATGTGTAGGTACTCACTCCAACTCGGTTTTACAGTGAAAACTGCAGGAACTTCAAACCGGCAGTAGGAAACACACTGAAAATCCAGAGTAAAAGTTCCTCCTGCAACCCGTTCCCTTTGTACTAGATGAACGAACGTCTATCCACATGCTCAGTTCTCTGAGATAATTGTGTGTGAAAGCCGTCCTTCACCTAGCTGGTTGGGAACCCAAAGTTTCTTTTCATTTGCAAAGTGGAATCCATACAAATATATGGGAGTTACTCGCTCCAACTCGGTTTTACAGGGAAAACTGCAGGAACTTCTAACCGGCATTAGGAAACAGACTGAGAGACCAGAGTAAAAGTTCCTCCTGCAAACCTTTCCATTTGTGCTAGATGAACGAACGTCTCTCCACAAGCTCAGTTCTCAGAGATAAGTGTGTGTGAAAGCTGTCCTTCACCTAGCTTGTTTGGAACACAGAGTTTCTTTTCAGAAGCAAACTGCACTCCATACATATTTATGGGGAGGTACTCGCTCCAACTCGGTTTTACAGTGAAAACTGCAGTATCTTCAAACCGGCCCTAGGAAACACACTGAGAAACCATACTAATAGTTTCTCCTGCAAACAGTTCCTTTGTGCTAAATGAACGAACGTCTCTCCACGTGCTCAGTTCTCAGTGATATGTGTGTGTGAAAGCCGTCCTTCACCTAGCTTGTAGGGAACACAAAATTCCTATTCAGTTGCAAACTTCACTCCATACATATATATGGGGAGGTACTCGCTCCAACTCGATTTTACAGTGGAAACTGCAGGAAATTCAAACCCGCACTAGGAAACATACTGAGAAACCAGAGAAATAATTTCCCCCGCCTTAAGTTTCCTTTGTGCTAGATGAACGAACGTCTCTCCAAATACTCAGTTCTCAGAGATAAGTGTGTGTGAAAGCCGTCCTTCAACTAGGTTGTTGGGAACACAAAGTTTCTTTTAAGTTGAATAGTAAAATTCATACATATATATGGGGAGTTACTCGATCCAACTCGGTTTTACAGTGAAAACTGCAGGAACTTCTAACCGGTTTAGGAAACGCACTGAGAAACCAGAGTAAAAGTTTCTCCTGCAAACCGTTCCATTTGTGCTAGATGAACGAACGTCTAAACACATGCTCAGTTCTCAGAGATAAGTGGGTGTGAAAGCCGCCCTTAACCTATCTTGTTGGGAACACAAAGTTCCTATTCAGTTGCAAACTGCACTCCATACATATATATGGGGAGGTACTCGCTCCAACTCTGTTTTACAGGGAAAACTGCAGGAGCTTCTAACCAGCATTAGGAAACAGACTGAGAGACCAGAGTAAAAGTTTCTCCTGCATCCCGTTCCGTTTGTGCTGGATGAACGAACGTCTCTCCATATGCTCAGTTCTCAGAGATCAGTGTGTGTGAAAACCGATTTCACCTAGCTTGTTGGGAACACAGAGTTTCTTTTCAGTTGCAAACTGCACTCCATAAATATATATGGGAGGTATAAGCTCCAACTCGGTTTTAAGCTTAAAACTGCAGGAACTTCAAACCGGCACTGGGAAACACACTGAGAAACCATAGAAAAATTTCCCCCTGCTACCCGTTCTCTTTGTGCTAGATGAACGAAAGTCTCACCACGTGCTCCGTTCTCAGAGAAATGTGTGTGTGAAAGCCGTCCTTCACATAGTTGGTTGGGAACACAAAGTTTATATTCAATTGCAAAGTGGAATCCATACATATATATGGGGAAATACTCGCTCCAACTCAGTTTTACAGGGAAACTACAGGGTTTTCTAACTGGTATTAGGAAAAAGACCGAGAAACCAGAGTAAAATTTCCTCCTGCTACCCGTTCTCTTTGTGCTAGATGAAAGAAAGTCTCACCACGTGCTCGGTTCTCAGAGAAATGTGTGTGTGAAAGCCGTCCTTCAACTAGCTTTTTGGGAACACAAAGTTTCTTTTCAGTTGCAAAGTTTAATCCAGACATATATATGGGGTGTTTCTCGCTCCAACTCTGTTTTACATTGAAAACTGCAGGAATATCTACCGGCATTAGGAAAAAGACTGAGCATCCAGAGTAAATGTTTCTCCTGCAAACCGTTCATTTTCTGCTAGATGAACGAAATTCTATCCACATGCTCAGTTCTGAGAGATAAGTTTGTGTGAAAGCCGTCCTTCACCTAGCTTGTTGGGAACACAAAGTTTCTTTTCAGATGCAAACTGCACTCCATACATATATATGTGTAGGTACTCAATCCAATCGGTTTTACAGTGAAAACTGCAGGAACTTCAAACCGGCAATAGGAAACACACTGAAAATGCAGAGTAAAAGTTCATCCTGCAACCCGTTCCCTTTGTGCTAGATGAACGATCGTCTCTCCACATGCTCAGTTCTCTGAGATAAGTGTGTGTGAATGCCGTCCTTCACCTAGCTGGTTGGGAACCCAATGTTTCTTTTCATTTGCAAAGTGGAATCCATACAAATATATGGGAGTTACTCGCTCCAACTCGGTTTTACAGGGAAAACTGCAGGAACTTCTAACCGGCATTAGGAAACAGACTGAGAGACCAGAGTAAAAGTTCCTCCTGCAAACGTTTCCCTTTGTGCTAGATGAACGAAAGACTCTCCACAAGCTCAGTTCTCAGAGATAAGTGTGTGTGAAAGCCGTCCTTCACCTATCTTGTTGGGAACAGAGAGTTTCTTTTCAGTTGCAAACTGCACTCCATACACATATATGGGGAGGTACACGCTCCAACTCGGTTTTACAGTGAAAACTGCAGGATCTTCAAAACGGCCCTAGGAAACACACTGAGAAACCAGACTAATAGTTTCTCCTGCAAACCATTCTTTTGTGCTAGATGAACGAACGTCTCTCCACGTGCTCAGTTCTCAGTGATAAGTGTGTGTGAAAGCCGTCCTTCAACTAGCTTGTTGGGGACACTAAGTTTCTTTTCAGATGAAAAGTGGAATCCATACCTATATAAGGGGAGTTACTCGCTCCAACTCGGTTTTACAGTGAAAACTGCAGGAACTTCAAACCTGCACTAGGAAACACTGAGAATCCAGAGTAAAATTTCTCCTGCATAAAGTTCCCTTTGTGCTAGATGAACGAAAGTCTCTCCACATGCTCAGTTCTCAGAGATAAGTATGTGTGAAAGCCGTCCTTCAACTAGCTTGTTGGGAAAACAAAGTTTCTTTTCAGATGAAAAGTGGAATCCATACTTATATAAGGGGAGGTACACGCTCCAACACGGTTTTAAAGTGAAAACTGCAGGAACTTCAAAACCGCACTAGGAAACACACTGAGAAACCAGAGTAAAACTTTCTCCTGCAACCCGTTCCCTTTGTGCTAGATGAACGAACATCTCTCCGCATGCTCAGTTCTCAGAGTTAATTGTGTGTGAAAGCAGTCCTTCAACTAGCTTGTAGGGAACAGAAAGTTTCTTTTCAGTTGCAAACTGCATTCCATACATATGTAAGGGTAGGTACTCGCTCCAACTCGGTTTTACAGTGAAAACGGCAGGAACTTCAAACCGGCACTATGAAACACTGAGGATCCACAGTAAAAGTTTCTCCCTAATATTGTTCCCTTTGTTCTAGAAGAACGAACGTCTGTCCACATGCTCAGTTCTCAGAGATAAGTGTGTGTGAAAGCCGTCCTTCAACAAGCTTGTTGGGAACACAAAGTTTCTTTTCAGTTGCAAAGTGGAATCCTTACTTATATATGGGTAGTTACTCGATGCAACTCGGTTTCACAGTGAAAACTGCAGGAACTTCTAACCGACATTAAGAAAAATCCTGAGAATGCAGAGTAAAAGTTTCTCCTGCAAACCGTTCCCTTTGTGCTAGATGAACGATCGTCAATCCACATGCTCAGTTCTCAGAGAAATTTGTGTGTGAAAGCCGTAGTTCACCTAGCTTTTTGGGAACACAGAGATTCTTTTCAGTTGCAAACTGCACTCCATACATATATATGGGTAGGTACCGATCCAACACGGTTTTACAGGGAAAACTGCAGGATCTTCTAACCGGCATTAGGAATAAGACTGAGATTCCAATGTAAAACTTCCTCCTGCAAACCGTTCCCTTTTTGCTAGATGAACGAACGTCTATCCACATGCACATTTCGGAGAGATAAGTGTGTGTGAAAGCCGTCCTTCACCTAGCTTGTTGGGAACACAGAGATTCTTTTCAGTTGCAAACTGCCCTCCAAACATATATATGGGGAGGTACTTGCTCCAACTCGGTTTTACAGTGAAAACTGCAGGAATTTCAAACCGGCACTAGGAAACATACTGAGAAACCAGAGTAAAAGTTACCCCTGCAAACCTTTCCCTTTGTGCTGGATGAACGAACATCTCTCCACAATCTCAGTTCTCAGAGATAAGTGTGTGTGAAAGCCGTTTTCACCTAGCTTGTTGGAAACACAGAGTTTCTTTTCAGTTGCAAACTGCACTCCATACATATATATGGTGAGGTACTCGCACCAACTCGGTTTTACAGTGAAAACTGCAGGATCTTCAAACCGGCACTAGGAAACACCCTGAGAAACCAGAGTAAAACTTTCTCTTGCAACCCGTTCCCTTTGTGCTAGATGAACGATCGTCTCTCCACATGCTCTGTTCTCTGAGATAAGTGTGTGTGAATGCCGTCCTTCACCTAGCTGGTTGGGAACACAAAGTTTCTTTTCAGTTGCAAAGTGGAATCCTTACATATATATGGGGAGTTACCCGATGCAACGCGGTTTTACAGTGAAAAATGCAGGAACATCTAACCGGCATTAGGAAAAAGCCTGAGAATCCAGAGTAAAAGTTTCTCCTGCAAATAATTCCCTTTTGCCAGATGAACGAACGTCTATCCACATGCTCAGTTCTCAGAGATAAGTGTGTGTGAAAGCCGTCCTTCACCTAGCTTTTGGGAACACAAAGTTTCTTTTCAGTTGCAAAGTGGAATAAATACATATATATGGGGAATTACTCGCTGCACCTCGTCTTTACAGGGAACTGCAGGAATTTCTAAACGGCTTTAGGAAACAGACTGAGAAATAAGAGTAAAATTTCTACTGCAAACCTTTCCCTTTTTTGCTAGATGAATGAACGTCTCTCCACATGCTTAGTTCTGAGAGATAAGTGTGTGTGAAAGCCTTCCTTCACGTAGCTGGTTGGGAACACAAAGTTTATTTTAAGTTGCAAAGTGGAATCCATACATATATATGGGGAGTTACTCGCTCCAACGCTGTTTTACAGGGAAACTGCAGGATTTTCTAACTGGAATTAGGAAAAAGACTGAGAAACCAGAGTAAAATTTCCTCCTGCTACCCGTTCTCTTTGTGCTAGATGAACGAAAGTCTCACCACGTGCTCCGTTCTCAGAGAAATGTGTGTGTGAAAACCGTCCTTCACCTAGCTTGTTGGGAACACAAAGTTTCTTTTCAGTTGCAAAGTTTAATCCACACGTATATATGGGGTGTTTCTCGCTCCAACTCGGTTTAACAGTGAAAACTGCAGGAACATCTACCGTCATTAGGAAAATGACTGAGAATCCAGAGTAAATGTTTCTCCTGCAAACCGTTCCCTTTGTGCTAAATGAACGAACGTCTCTCCACATGCTCAGTTCTCTGAGATAAGAGGGTGTTATGGCCGTACTTCACCCAGCTTGTAGGGAACACAAATTTTCTATTCATTTGCAAACCGCACTCCATACATATATATGGGGAGGTTTTCGCTCCAACTAGGTTTTACTGCGAAAACTGCAGGAACATCAAACCGGCACTAGGAAACACTGAGAATCCAGAGTAAAAGTTTCTCCTGAAAACTGTTCCCTTTGTGCTAGATGAACGAACGTCTCCCCACATGCTCAGTTCTCAGAGATAAGTGTGTGTGAAAGCCGTCCTTCACCTAGCTGGTTGGGAACCCAATGTTTCTTTTCATTTGCAAAGTGGATCCATACAAATATATGGGAGTTACTCGCTCCAACTCGGTTTTACAGGGAAAACTGCAGGAACTTCTAACCGGCATTAGGAAACAGACTGAGAGACCAGAGTAAAAGTTCCTCCTGCAACCCTTTCCCTTTGTGCTAGATGAACGAAAGTCTCTCCACAAGCTCAGTTCTCAGAGATAAGTGTGTGTGAAAGCCATCATTCACCTAGCTTGTTGGGAACACAGAGTTTCTTTTCAGATGCAAACTGCACTCCATACATATATATGGGGGGTACTCGCTCCAACTCGATTTTACAGTGAAAAATGCAGGAAATTCAAACCCGCACAAGGAAACATACTGAGAAACCAGAGAAATAATTTCCCCCGCCTTAAGTTCCCTTTGTGCTAGATGAACGAACGTCTCTCCACATACTCAGTTCTCAGAGATAAGAGTGTGTGAAATCCGTCCTTCAACTAGGTTGTTGGGAACACAAAGTTTCTTTTCAGTTGAATAGTGAAATTCATACATATATATGGGGAGTTACTCGATCCAACTCGGTTTTACAGTCAAAACTGCAGGAACTTCTAACTGGCATTAGGAAACACACTGAGAAACCAGAGTAAAAGTTTCTCCTGCAACCCGTTCCATTTGTGCTAGATGAACGAACGTCTAACCACATGCTCAGTTCTCAGATATATGTGGGTGTGATAGCCGCCCTTAAACTATCTTGTTGGGAACACAAAGTTCCTTTTCAGTTGTAAACTGAACTCCATACATATATATGGGGAGGTACTCGCTCCAACTCGATTTTACAGTGAAAACTGCAGGAACTTCATACCGGCACTAGGAAACAATCTGAGAAACCAGAGCAAAGTTATTCCTGCAACCCGTTCGTTTTGTGCTAGATGAACGAACGTCTCTAAACGTGCTCAGTTCTCAGTGATAAGTGTGTGTGGAAGCCGCCCTTCAACAAGCTTGTTGGGAACACAAAGTTCCTTTTCAGTTGCAAACTGCACTCCATAAATATATATGGGGAGTTACTCGCTCCAACTCTGTTTTACAGGGAAAACTGCAGGAGCTTCTAACCGGCATTAGGAAACAGACTGAGAAACCAGAGTAAAAGTTTCTCCTGCATCCCATTCCCTTTGTGCTGGATGAACGAACGTCTCTCCATATGCTCAGATGTCAGAGATCCGTGTGTGTGAAAACCGATTTCACCTAGCTTGTTGGGAACACAGAGTTTCTTTTCAGTTGCAAACTGCACTCCATAAATATATATGGGAGGTACAAGCTCCAACACGGTTTAAAGGTTAAAACTGCAGGAACTTCAAACCGGCACTGGGAAACACACTGAGAAACCATAGAAAAAGTTCCTCCTGCTACCCGTTCTCTTTGTGCTAGATGAACGAAAGTCTCACCACGTGCTCCGTTCTCAGAGAAATGTGTGTGTGAAAGCCGTACTGCAACTAGCTGGTTGGGAACACAAATTTTCTTTTCAGATGCAAACTGTACTCCATAAATATATATGTGTAGGTACTCACTCCAACTCTGTTTTACAGTGAAAACTGCAGGAACTTCAAACCGGCACTAGGAAACACACTGCAAACCCAGAGAAATAGTTCCTCCTGCAACCCGTTCCCTTTGTGCTAGATGAACGTACGTCTCTCCACATGCTCAGTTCTCTGAGATAAGAGTGTGTTATGGCCGAACTTCACCTGGCTTGTAGGGAACACAAATTTTCTATTCAGTTGCAAACTGCACTCCATACATATATATGGGGAGGTTTCGCTCCAACTAGATTTTACAGGGAAAACTGCATGAACATCAAAATGGCACTAGGAAACACTGAGAATCCAGTGTAAAAGTTTCTCCTGCAACCCGTTCTTTTTGTGCTAGATGAACGAATGTCTCTCCACATGCTCAGATCTCAGAGATAACTGTGTGTGAAAGCCGTCCTTCACCTAGCTTGTTGGGAACCCAAAGTTTCTTTTCATTTGCAAAGTGGGATCCATACAAGTATATGGGAGTTACTCGCTCCAACTCGAATTTACAGGGAAAACTGCAGGAACTTCTAACCGGCATTAGTAAACAGACTGAGAAACCAGAGTAAAATTTCCTCCTGCAAACTTTTCACTTTGTGCTAGATGAACGAACGTCTCTCCACATGCTCAGTTCTCAGAGATAACTGTGTGTGAAAGCCGAGCTTCACTTAGCTTGTTGGGAACACAGAGATTCTTTTCAGTTGCAAACTGCCCTCCATACATATATATGGGGAGGTACTTGCTCCAACTCGGTTTTACAGTGAAAACTGCAGGAATTTCAAACCGGCACTAGGAAACATACTGAGAAACCAGAGTAAAAGTTACCCCTGCAAACCTTTCCCTTTGTGCTGGATGAACGAACATCTCTCCACAAACTCAGTTCTCAGAGATAAGTGTGTGTGAAAACCGTTTTCACCTAGCTTGTTGGAAACACAGAGTTTCTTTTCAGTTGCAAACTTCACTCCATACATATATATGGTGAGGTACTCGCACCAACTCGGTTTTACAGTGAAAACTGCAGGATCTTCAAACCGGCACTAGGAAACACACTGAGAAACCAGAGTAAAACTTTCACTTGCAACCCGTTCCCTTTGTGCTAGATGAACGAACGTCTCTACACATGCTAATTTCTGAGAGATAAGTGAGTGTGAAAGCCGTCCTTCACCTAGCTTGTAGGGAACACAAAGTTCCTTTTCATTTGCAAACTGCATTCCATACATATATATGGGGAGGTACACGCTCCAACTCGATTTTACAGTGAAAACTGCAGGAAATTCAAACCCGCACAAGGAAACATACTGAGAAACCAGAGAAATAATTTCCCC
The DNA here is from genome assembly GCF_036321535.1 of Camelus dromedarius. Taxonomy (NCBI): domain Eukaryota; kingdom Metazoa; phylum Chordata; class Mammalia; order Artiodactyla; family Camelidae; genus Camelus; species Camelus dromedarius. The sequence continues at coordinate 2,158,344 of NC_087451.1, read as the reverse complement.
CGCCTTAAGTTCCCTTTGTGCTAGATGAACGAACGTCTCTCCACATACTCAGTTCTCAGAGATAAGAGTGTGTGAAAGCCGTCCTTCAACTAGGTTGTTGGGAACACAAAGTTTCTTTTCAGTTGAATAGTGAAATTCATACATATATATGGGGAGTTACTCGATCCAACTCGGTTTTACAGTCAAAACTGCAGGAATTTCATACCGGCACTAGGAAACACACTGAGAAACCAGAGCAAAGTTACTCCTGCAACCCGTTCGCTTTTTGCTAGATGAACGAACGTCTCTAAACGTGCTCAGTTCTCAGTGATAAGTGTGTGTGGAAGCCGCCCTTCAACTAGCTTGAAGGGAACACCAAGTTCCTTTTCAGTTGCAAACTGCACTCCATAAATATATATGGGGAGTTACTCGCTCCAACTCTGTTTTACAGGGAAAACTGCAGGAGCTTCTAACCGGCATTAGGAAACAGACTGAGAAACCAGAGTAAAATTTTCTCCTGCATCTCATTCCCTTTGTGCTGGATGAACGAACGTCTCTCCATATGCTCAGTTCTCAGAGATCAGTGTGTGTGAAAACCGATTTCACCTAGCTTGTTGGGAACACAGAGTTTCTTTTCAGTTGCAAACTGCACTCCATAAATATATATGGGAGGTACAAGCTCCAACACGGTTTTAAGGTTAAAACTGCAGGAACTTCAAACCGGCACTGGGAAACACACTGAGAAACCATAGAAAAAGTTCCTCCTGCTACCCGTTTTCTTTGTGCTAGATGAACGAAAGTCTCACCACGTGCTCCGTTCTCAGAGAAATGTGTGTGTGAAAGCCGTCCTTCACCTAGCTTGTTGGGAACACAAAGTTTCTTTTCAGATGCAAACTGCACTCCATACAAATATATGTGTAGGTACTCACTCCAACTCCGTTTTACAGTGAAAACTGCAGGAACTTCAAACCGGCACTAGGAAACACACTGAAAAACCAGAGTAATAGTTCCTCCTGCAACCCGTTCCCTTTGTGCTAGATGAACGAAAGTCTCTCCACATGCTCAGTTCTCTGAGATAAGAGTGTGTTATGGCCGAACTTCACCTGGCTTGTAGGGAACACAAAGTTTCTATTCAGTTGCAAACTGCACTCCATACATATATATGGGGAGGTTTCGCTCCAACTAGATTTTACAGTGAAAACTGCATGAACATCAAAACGGCACTAGGAAACACTGAGAATCCAGTGTAAAAGTTTCTCCTGCAAACCGTTCTTTTTGTGCTAGATGAACGAATGTCTCTCCACATGCTCAGATCTCAGAGATAACTGTGTGTGAAAGCCGTCCTTCACCTAGCTTGTTGGGAACCCAAAGTTTCTTTTCATTTGCAAAGTGGGATCCATACAAGTATATGGGAGTTACTCGCTCCAACTCGGTTTTACAGGGAAAACTGCAGGAACTTCTAACCGGCATTAGTAAACAGACTGAGAATCCAGAGAAAAATTTCCTCCTGCAAAACTTTCACTTGTGCTAGATGAACGAACGTCTCTCCACAAGCTCAGTTCTCAGAGATAAGTGTGTGTGAAAGCCGAGCTTCACCTAGCTTGTTGGGAACACAGAGATTCTTTTCAGTTGCAAACTGCATTCCATACATTTATATGGGGAGGTACTCGCTCCAACTCGGTTTTACAGTGAAAACTTAGGAATTTCAAACCGGCACTAGGAAACATACTGAGAAACCAGAGTAAAAGTTCCTCCTGCAACCCGTTCCCTTTTTGCTAGATGAACGAACGTCTCTCCACATGCTCAGTTCTCTGAGATAAGTGTGTGTGAAAGCCGTCCTTCAACAAGCTTGTTGGGAACACAAAGTTTCTTTTCAGTTGCAAAGTGGAATCCTTACATATATATGGGGAGTTACCCGATGCAACGCGGTTTTACAGTGAAAAATGCAGGAACATCTAACCGGCATTAGGAAAAAGACTGAGAATCCAGAGTAAAAGTTTCTCCTGCAAATAATTCCCTTTTGCCAGATGAACGAACGTCTATCCACATGCTCAGTTCTCAGAGATAAGTGTGTGTGAAAGCCGTCCTTCACCTAGCTTTTGGGAACACAAAGTTTCTTTTCAGTTGCAAAGTGGAATAAATACATATATATGGGGAATTACTCGCTGCAACTCGTCTTTACAGGGAACTGCAGGAATTTCTAAACGTCTTTAGGAAACAGACTGAGAAACCAGAGTAAAATTTCTACTGCAAACCTTTCCCTTTTTTGCTAGATGAATGAACGTCTCTCCACATGCTTAGTTCTGAGAGATAAGTGTGTGTGAAAGCCTTCCTTCACGTAGCTGGTTGGGAACACAAAGTTTATTTTAAGTTGCAAAGTGGAATCCATACATATATATGGGGAGTTACTCGCTCCAACTCTGTTTTACAGGGAAACTGCAGGATATTCTAACTGGCATTAGGAAAAAGACTGAGAAACCAGAGTAAAATTTCCTCCTGCTACCCGTTCTCTTTGTGCTAGGTGAACGAAAGTCTCACCACGTGCTCCGTTCTCAGAGAAATGTGTGTGTGAAAGCCGTCCTTCACCTAGCTTGTTGGGAACACAAAGTTTCTTTTCAGTTGCAAAGTTTAATCCACACATATATATGGGGTGTTTCTCGCTCCAACTCGGTTTAACAGTGAAAACTGCAGGAACATCTACCGTCATTAGGAAAATGACTGAGAATCCAGAGTAAATGTTTCTCCCGCAAACCGTTCCCTTTGTGCTAAATGAACGAACGTCTCTCCACATGCTCAGTTCTCTGAGATAAGAGGGTGTTATGGCCGTAATTCACCCAGCTTGTAGGGAACACAAATTTTCTATTCATTTGCAAACCGCACTCCATACATATATATGGGGAGGTTTTCGCTCCAACTAGGTTTTACTGCGAAAACTGCAGGAACATCAAACCGGCACTAGGAAACACTGAGAATCCAGAGTAAAAGTTTCTCCTGAAAACTGTTCCCTTTGTGCTAGATGAACGAACGTCTCCCCACATGCTCAGTTCTCAGAGATAAGTGTGTGTGAAAGCCGTCCTTCACCTAGCTGGTTGGGAACCCAATGTTTCTTTTCATTTGCAAAGTGGATCCATACAAATATATGGGAGTTACTCGCTCCAACTCGGTTTTACAGGGAAAACTGCAGGAACTTCTAACCGGCATTAGGAAACAGACTGAGAGACCAGAGTAAAAGTTCCTCCTGCAACCCTTTCCCTTTGTGCTAGATGAACGAAAGTCTCTCCACAAGCTCAGTTCTCAGAGATAAGTGTGTGTGAAAGCCGTCATTCACCTAGCTTGTTGGGAACACAGAGTTTCTTTTCAGTTGCAAACTGCACTCCATAAATATATATGGGGGGTACTCGCTCCAACTCGATTTTACAGTGAAAAATGCAGGAAATTCAAACCCGCACAAGGAAACATACTGAGAAACCAGAGAAATAATTTCCCCCGCCTTAAGTTCCCTTTGTGCTAGATGAACGAATGTCTCTCCACATACTCAGTTCTCAGAGATAAGAGTGTGTGAAAGCCGAACTTCAACTAGGTTGTTGGGAACACAAAGTTTCTTTTCAGTTGAATAGTGAAATTCATACATATATATGGGGAGTTACTCGATCCAACTCGGTTTTACAGTCAAAACTGCAGGAACTTCATACCGGCATTAGGAAACACACTGAGAAACCAGAGTAAAAGTTTCTCCTGCAACCCGTTCCATTTGTGCTAGATGAACGAACGTCTAACCACATGCTCAGTTCTCAGATATAAGTGGGTGTGATAGCCGCCCTTAAACTATCTTTTTAGGAACACAAAGTTCCTTTTCAGTTGTAAACTGAACTCCATACATATATATGGGGAGGTACTCGCTCCAACTCGATTTTACAGTGAAAACTGCAGGAACCTCATACCGGCACTAGGAAACACTCTGAGAAACCAGAGCAAAGTTACTCCTGCAACCCGTTCGCTTTGTGCTAGATGAACGAACGTCTATAAACGTGCTCAGTTCTCAGTGAAAAGTGTGTGTGGAAGCCGCCCTTCAACAAGCTTGTTGGGAACACAAAGTTCCTTTTCAGTTGCAAACTGCACTCCATACATATATATGGGGAGTTACTCACTCCAACTCTGTTTTACAGGGAAAACTGCAGGAGCTTCTAACCGGCATTAGGAAACAGACTGAGAAACCAGAGTAAAAGTTTCTCCTGCATCCCGTTCCCTTTGTGCTGGATGAACGAACGTCTCTCCATATGCTCAGATGTCAGAGATCAGTGTGTGTGAAAACCGATTTCACCTAGCTTGTTGGGAACACAGAGTTTCTTTTCAGTTGCAAACTGCACTCCATAAATATATATGGGAGGTACAAGCTCCAACTCGGTTTTAAGGTTAAAACTGCAGGAACTTCAAACCGGCACTGGGAAACACACTGAGAAACCATAGAAAAAGTTCCTCCTGCTACCCGTTCTCTTTGTGCTAGATGAACGAAAGTCTCACCACGTGCTCCGTTCTCAGAGAAATGTGTGTGTGAAAGCCGTACTGCAACTAGCTGGTTGGGAACACAAAGTTTCTTTTCAGATGCAAACTGCACTCCATACAAATATATGTGTAGGTACTCACTCCAACTCCGTTTTACAGTGAAAACTGCAGGAACTTCAAACCGGCACTAGGAAACACACTGAAAAACCAGAGTAATAGTTCCTCCTGCAACCCGTTCCCTTTGTGCTAGATGAACGAAAGTCTCTCCACATGCTCAGTTCTCTGAGATAAGAGTGTGTTATGGCCGAACTTCACCTGGCTTGTAGGGAACACAAAGTTTCTATTCAGTTGCAAACTGCACTCCATACATATATATGGGGAGGTTTCGCTCCAACTAGATTTTACAGTGAAAACTGCATGAACATCAAAACGGCACTAGGAAACATTGAGAATCCAGTGTAAAAGTTTCTCCTGCAACCCGTTCTTTTTGTGCTAGATGAACGAATGTCTCTCCACATGCTCAGATCTCAGAGATAACTGTGTGTGAAAGCCGTCCTTCACCTAGCTTGTTGGGAACCCAAAGTTTCTTTTCATTTGCAAAGTGGGATCCATACAAGTATATGGGAGTTACTCGCTCCAACTCGGTTTTACAGGGAAAACTGCAGGAACTTCTAACCGGCATTAGTAAACAGACTGAGAATCCAGAGAAAAATTTCCTCCTGCAAAACTTTCACTTGGGCTAGATGAACGAACGTCTCTCCACAAGCTCAGTTCTCAGAGATAAGTGTGTGTGAAAGCCGAGCTTCACCTAGCTTGTTGGGAACACAGAGATTCTTTTCAGTTGCAAACTGCATTCCATACATTTATATGGGGAGGTACTCGCTCCAACTCGGTTTTACAGTGAAAACTTAGGAATTTCAAACCGGCACTAGGAAACATACTGAGAAACCAGAGTAAAAGTTCCTCCTGCAACCCGTTCCCTTTTTGCTAGATGAACGAACGTCTCTCCACATGCTCAGTTCTCTGAGATAAGTGTGTGTGAAAGCCGTCCTTCAACAAGCTTGTTGGGAACACAAAGTTTCTTTTCAGTTGCAAAGTGGAATCCTTACATATATATGGGGAGTTACCCGATGCAACGCGGTTTTACAGTGAAAAATGCAGGAACATCTAACCGGCATTAGGAAAAAGACTGAGAATCCAGAGTAAAAGTTTCTCCTGCAAATAATTCCCTTTTGCCAGATGAACGAACGTCTATCCACATGCTCAGTTCTCAGAGATAAGTGTGTGTGAAAGCCGTCCTTCACCTAGCTTTTGGGAACACAAAGTTTCTTTTCAGTTGCAAAGTGGAATAAATACATATATATGGGGAATTACTCGCTGCAACTCGTCTTTAAAGGGAACTGCAGGAATTTCTAAACGGCTTTAGGAAACAGACTGAGAAACCAGAGTAAAATTTCTACTGCAAACCTTTCCCTTTTTTGCTAGATGAATGAACGTCTCTCCACATGCTTAGTTCTGAGAGATAAGTGTGTGTGAAAGCCTTCCTTCACGTAGCTGGTTGGGAACACAAAGTTTATTTTAAGTTGCAAAGTGGAATCCATACATATATATGGGGAGTTACTCGCTCCAACTCTGTTTTACGGGGAAACTGCAGGATATTCTAACTGGCATTAGGAAAAAGACTGAGAAACCAGAGTAAAATTTCCTCCTGCTACCCGTTCTCTTTGTGCTAGATGAACGAAAGTCTCACCACGTGCTCCGTTCTCAGAGAAATGTGTGTGTGAATGCCGTCCTTCACCTAGCTTGTTGGGAACACAAAGTTTCTTTTCAGTTGCAAAGTTTAATCCACACATATATATGGGGTGTTTCTCGCTCCAACTCGGTTTAACAGTGAAAACTGCAGGAACATCTACCGTCATTAGGAAAATGAATGAGAATCCAGAGTAAATGTTTCTCCTGCAAACCGTTCCCTTTGTGCTAAATGAACGAACGTCTCTCCACATGCTCAGTTCTCTGAGATAAGAGGGTGTTATGGCCGTACTTCACCCAGCTTGTAGGGAACACAAATTTTCTATTCATTTGCAAACCACACTCCATAAATATATATGGGGAGGTTTTCGCTCCAACTAGGTTTTACTGCGAAAACTGCAGGAACATCAAACCGGCACTAGGAAACACTGAGAATCCAGAGTAAAAGTTTCTCCTGCAAACTGTTCCCTTTGTGCTAGGTGAACGAACGTCTCCCCACATGCTCAGTTCTCAGACATAAGTGTGTGTGAAAGCCGTCCTTCACCTAGCTGGTTGGGAACCCAATGTTTCTTTTCATTTGCAAAGTGGATCCATACAAATATATGGGAGTTAATCGCTCCAACTCGGTTTTATAGTGAAAAATGCAGGAAATTCAAACCCGCACAAGGAAACATACTGAGAAACCAGAGAAATAATTTCCCCCACCTTAAGTTCCCTTTGTGCTAGATGAACGAACGTCTCTCCACATACTCAGTTCTCAGAGATAAGAGTGTGTGAAAGCCGTCCTTCAACTAGGTTGTTGGGAACACAAAGTTTCTTTTCAGTTGAATAGTGAAATTCATACATATATATGGGGAGTTACTCGATCCAACTCGGTTTTACAGTCAAAACTGCAGGAACTTCTAACCGGCATTAGGAAACACACTGAGAAACCAGAGTAAAAGTTTCTCCTGCAACCCGTTCCATTTGTGCTAGATGAACGAAAGTCTAACCACATGCTCAGTTCTCAGATATATCTGGGTGTGATAGCCGCCCTTAAACTATCTTGTTGGGAACACAAAGTTCCTTTTCAGTTGTAAACTGAACTCCATACATATATATGGGGAGGTACTCGCTCCAACTCGATTTTACAGTGAAAACTGCAGGAACTTCATACCGGCACTAGGAAACACTCTGAGAAACCAGAGCAAAGTTATTCCTGCAACCCGTTCGTTTTGTGCTAGATGAACGAACGTCTCTAAACGTGCTCAGTTCTCAGTGATAAGTGTGTGTGGAAGCCGCCCTTCAACAAGCTTGTTGGGAACACAAAGTTCCTTTTCAGTTGCAAACTGCACTCCATACATATATATGGGGAGTTACTCGCTCCAACTCTGTTTTACAGGGAAAACTGCAGGAGCTTCTAACCGGCATTAGGAAACAGACTGAGAAACCAGAGTAAAAGTTTCTCCTGCATCCCATTCCCTTTGTGCTGGATGAACGAACGTCTCTCCATATGCTCAGATGTCAGAGATCCGTGTGTGTGAAAACCGATTTCACCTAGCTTGTTGGGAACACAGAGTTTCTTTTCAGTTGCAAATTGCACTCCATAAATATATATGGGAGGTACAAGCTCCAACACGGTTTAAAGGTTAAAACTGCAGGAACTTCAAACCGGCACTGGGAAACACACTGAGAAACCATAGAAAAAGTTCCTCCTGCTACCCGTTCTCTTTGTGCTAGATGAACGAAAGTCTCACCACGTGCTCCGTTCTCAGAGAAATGTGTGTGTGAAAGCCGTACTGCAACTAGCTGGTTGGGAACACAAATTTTCTTTTCAGATGCAAACTGTACTCCATAAATATATATGTGTAGGTACTCACTCCAACTCTGTTTTACAGTGAAAACTGCAGGAACTTCAAACCGGCACTAGGAAACACACTGCAAACCCAGAGTAATAGTTCCTCCTGCAACCCGTTCCCTTTGTGCTAGATGAACATATGTCTCTCCACATGCTCAGTTCTCTGAGATAAGAGTGTGTTATGGCCGAACTTCACCTGGCTTGTAGGGAACACAAATTTTCTATTCAGTTGCAAACTGCACTCCATACATATATATGGGGAGGTTTCGCTCCAACTAGATTTTACAGTGAAAACTGCATGAACATCAAAATGGCACTAGGAAACACTGAGAATCCAGTGTAAAAGTTTCTCCTGCAACCCGTTCTTTTTGTGCTAGATGAACGAATGTCTCTCCACATGCTCAGATCTCAGAGATAACTGTGTGTGAAAGCCGTCCTTCACCTAGCTTGTTGGGAACCCAAAGTTTCTTTTCATTTGCAAAGTGGGATCCATACAAGTATATGGGAGTTACTCGCTCCAACTCGAATTTTCAGGGAAAACTGCAGGAACTTCTAACCGGCATTAGTAAACAGACTGAGAAACCAGAGTAAAATTTCCTCCTGCAAACCTTTCACTTTGTGCTAGATGAACGAACGTCTCTCCACATGCTCAGTTCTCAGAGATAACTGTGTGTGAAAGCCGAGCTTCACCTAGCTTGTTGGGAACACAGAGATTCTTTTCAGTTGCAAACTGCCCTCCATACATATATATGGGGAGGTACTTGCTCCAACTCGGTTTTACAGTGAAAACTGCAGGAATTTCAAACCGGCACTAGGAAACATACTGAGAAACCAGAGTAAAAGTTACCCCTGCAAACATTTCCCTTTGTGCTGGATGAACGAACATCTCTCCACAAACTCAGTTCTCAGAGATAAGTGTGTGTGAAAACCGTTTTCACCTAGCTTGTTGGAAACACAGGGTTTCTTTTCAGTTGCAAACTTCACTCCATACATAAATATGGTGAGGTACTCGCACCAACTCGGTTTTACAGTGAAAACTGCAGGATCTTCAAACCGGCACTAGGAAACACACTGAGAAACCAGAGTAAAACTTTCACTTGCAACCCGTTCCCTTTGTGCTAGATGAACGAACGTCTCTACACATGCTAATTTCTGAGAGATAAGTGAGTGTGAAAGCCGTCCTTCACCTAGCTTGTAGGGAACACAAAGTTCCTTTTCATTTGCAAACAGCATTCCATACATATATATGGGGAGGTACACGCTCCAACTCGATTTTACAGTGAAAACTGCAGGAAATTCAAACCCGCACAAGGAAACATACTGAGAAACCAGAGAAATAATTTCCCCCGCCTTAAGTTCCCTTTGTGCTAGATGAACGAACGTCTCTCCACATACTCAGTTCTCAGATATAAGTGGGTGTGATAGCCGCCCTTAAACTATCTTTTTAGGAACACAAAGTTCCTTTTCAGTTGTAAACTGAACTCCATACATATATATGGGGAGGTACTCGCTCCAACTCGATTTTACAGTGAAAACTGCAGGAATTTCATACCGGCACTAGGAAACACACTGAGAAACCAGAGCAAAGTTACTCCTGCAACCCGTTCGCTTTTGCTAGATGAACGAACGTCTCTAAACGTGCTCAGTTCTCAGTGAAAAGTGTGTGTGGAAGCCGCCCTTCAACAAGCTTGTTGGGAACACAAAGTTCCTTTTCAGTTGCAAACTGCACTCCATACATATATATGGGGAGTTACTCACTCCAACTCTGTTTTACAGGGAAAACTGCAGGAGCTTCTAACCGGCATTAGGAAACAGACTGAGAAACCAGAGTAAAAGTTTCTCCTGCATCCCGTTCCCTTTGTGCTGGATGAACGAACGTCTCTCCATATGCTCAGATGTCAGAGATCAGTGTGTGTGAAAACCGATTTCACCTAGCTTGTTGGGAACACAGAGTTTCTTTTCAGTTGCAAACTGCACTCCATAAATATATATGGGAGGTACAAGCTCCAACTCGGTTTTAAGGTTAAAACTGCAGGAACTTCAAACCGGCACTGGGAAACACACTGAGAAACCATAGAAAAAGTTCCTCCTGCTACCCGTTCTCTTTGTGCTAGATGAACGAAAGTCTCACCACGTGCTCCGTTCTCAGAGAAATGTGTGTGTGAAAGCCGTACTGCAACTAGCTGGTTGGGAACACAAAGTTTCTTTTCAGATGCAAACTGCACTCCATACAAATATATGTGTAGGTACTCACTCCAACTCCGTTTTACAGTGAAAACTGCAGGAACTTCAAACCGGCACTAGGAAACACACTGAAAAACCAGAGTAATAGTTCCTCCTGCAACCCGTTCCCTTTGTGCTAGATGAACGAAAGTCTCTCCACATGCTCAGTTCTCTGAGATAAGAGTGTGTTATGGCCGAACTTCACCTGGCTTGTAGGGAACACAAAGTTTCTATTCAGTTGCAAACTGCACTCCATACATATATATGGGGAGGTTTCGCTCCAACTAGATTTTACAGTGAAAACTGCATGAACATCAAAACGGCACTAGGAAACATTGAGAATCCAGTGTAAAAGTTTCTCCTGCAACCCGTTCTTTTTGTGCTAGATGAACGAATGTCTCTCCACATGCTCAGATCTCAGAGATAACTGTGTGTGAAAGCCGTCCTTCACCTAGCTTGTTGGGAACCCAAAGTTTCTTTTCATTTGCAAAGTGGGATCCATACAAGTATATGGGAGTTACTCGCTCCAACTCGGTTTTACAGGGAAAACTGCAGGAACTTCTAACCGGCATTAGTAAACAGACTGAGAATCCAGAGAAAAATTTCCTCCTGCAAAACTTTCACTTGGGCTAGATGAACGAACGTCTCTCCACAAGCTCAGTTCTCAGAGATAAGTGTGTGTGAAAGCCGAGCTTCACCTAGCTTGTTGGGAACACAGAGATTCTTTTCAGTTGCAAACTGCATTCCATACATTTATATGGGGAGGTACTCGCTCCAACTCGGTTTTACAGTGAAAACTTAGGAATTTCAAACCGGCACTAGGAAACATACTGAGAAACCAGAGTAAAAGTTCCTCCTGCAACCCGTTCCCTTTTTGCTAGATGAACGAACGTCTCTCCACATGCTCAGTTCTCTGAGATAAGTGTGTGTGAAAGCCGTCCTTCAACAAGCTTGTTGGGAACACAAAGTTTCTTTTCAGTTGCAAAGTGGAATCCTTACATATATATGGGGAGTTACCCGATGCAACGCGGTTTTACAGTGAAAAATGCAGGAACATCTAACCGGCATTAGGAAAAAGACTGAGAATCCAGAGTAAAAGTTTCTCCTGCAAATAATTCCCTTTTGCCAGATGAACGAACGTCTATCCACATGCTCAGTTCTCAGAGATAAGTGTGTGTGAAAGCCGTCCTTCACCTAGCTTTTGGGAACACAAAGTTTCTTTTCAGTTGCAAAGTGGAATAAATACATATATATGGGGAATTACTCGCTGCAACTCGTCTTTAAAGGGAACTGCAGGAATTTCTAAACGGCTTTAGGAAACAGACTGAGAAACCAGAGTAAAATTTCTACTGCAAACCTTTCCCTTTTTTGCTAGATGAATGAACGTCTCTCCACATGCTTAGTTCTGAGAGATAAGTGTGTGTGAAAGCCTTCCTTCACGTAGCTGGTTGGGAACACAAAGTTTATTTTAAGTTGCAAAGTGGAATCCATACATATATATGGGGAGTTACTCGCTCCAACTCTGTTTTACGGGGAAACTGCAGGATATTCTAACTGGCATTAGGAAAAAGACTGAGAAACCAGAGTAAAATTTCCTCCTGCTACCCGTTCTCTTTGTGCTAGATGAACGAAAGTCTCACCACGTGCTCCGTTCTCAGAGAAATGTGTGTGTGAATGCCGTCCTTCACCTAGCTTGTTGGGAACACAAAGTTTCTTTTCAGTTGCAAAGTTTAATCCACACATATATATGGGGTGTTTCTCGCTCCAACTCGGTTTAACAGTGAAAACTGCAGGAACATCTACCGTCATTAGGAAAATGAATGAGAATCCAGAGTAAATGTTTCTCCTGCAAACCGTTCCCTTTGTGCTAAATGAACGAACGTCTCTCCACATGCTCAGTTCTCTGAGATAAGAGGGTGTTATGGCCGTACTTCACCCAGCTTGTAGGGAACACAAATTTTCTATTCATTTGCAAACCACACTCCATAAATATATATGGGGAGGTTTTCGCTCCAACTAGGTTTTACTGCGAAAACTGCAGGAACATCAAACCGGCACTAGGAAACACTGAGAATCCAGAGTAAAAGTTTCTCCTGCAAACTGTTCCCTTTGTGCTAGGTGAACGAACGTCTCCCCACATGCTCAGTTCTCAGACATAAGTGTGTGTGAAAGCCGTCCTTCACCTAGCTGGTTGGGAACCCAATGTTTCTTTTCATTTGCAAAGTGGATCCATACAAATATATGGGAGTTAATCGCTCCAACTCGGTTTTATAGTGAAAAATGCAGGAAATTCAAACCCGCACAAGGAAACATACTGAGAAACCAGAGAAATAATTTCCCCCACCTTAAGTTCCCTTTGTGCTAGATGAACGAACGTCTCTCCACATACTCAGTTCTCAGAGATAAGAGTGTGTGAAAGCCGTCCTTCAACTAGGTTGTTGGGAACACAAAGTTTCTTTTCAGTTGAATAGTGAAATTCATACATATATATGGGGAGTTACTCGATCCAACTCGGTTTTACAGTCAAAACTGCAGGAACTTCTAACCGGCATTAGGAAACACACTGAGAAACCAGAGTAAAAGTTTCTCCTGCAACCCGTTCCATTTGTGCTAGATGAACGAAAGTCTAACCACATGCTCAGTTCTCAGATATATCTGGGTGTGATAGCCGCCCTTAAACTATCTTGTTGGGAACACAAAGTTCCTTTTCAGTTGTAAACTGAACTCCATACATATATATGGGGAGGTACTCGCTCCAACTCGATTTTACAGTGAAAACTGCAGGAACTTCATACCGGCACTAGGAAACACTCTGAGAAACCAGAGCAAAGTTATTCCTGCAACCCGTTCGTTTTGTGCTAGATGAACGAACGTCTCTAAACGTGCTCAGTTCTCAGTGATAAGTGTGTGTGGAAGCCGCCCTTCAACAAGCTTGTTGGGAACACAAAGTTCCTTTTCAGTTGCAAACTGCACTCCATACATATATATGGGGAGTTACTCGCTCCAACTCTGTTTTACAGGGAAAACTGCAGGAGCTTCTAACCGGCATTAGGAAACAGACTGAGAAACCAGAGTAAAAGTTTCTCCTGCATCCCATTCCCTTTGTGCTGGATGAACGAACGTCTCTCCATATGCTCAGATGTCAGAGATCCGTGTGTGTGAAAACCGATTTCACCTAGCTTGTTGGGAACACAGAGTTTCTTTTCAGTTGCAAATTGCACTCCATAAATATATATGGGAGGTACAAGCTCCAACACGGTTTAAAGGTTAAAACTGCAGGAACTTCAAACCGGCACTGGGAAACACACTGAGAAACCATAGAAAAAGTTCCTCCTGCTACCCGTTCTCTTTGTGCTAGATGAACGAAAGTCTCACCACGTGCTCCGTTCTCAGAGAAATGTGTGTGTGAAAGCCGTACTGCAACTAGCTGGTTGGGAACACAAATTTTCTTTTCAGATGCAAACTGTACTCCATAAATATATATGTGTAGGTACTCACTCCAACTCTGTTTTACAGTGAAAACTGCAGGAACTTCAAACCGGCACTAGGAAACACACTGCAAACCCAGAGTAATAGTTCCTCCTGCAACCCGTTCCCTTTGTGCTAGATGAACATATGTCTCTCCACATGCTCAGTTCTCTGAGATAAGAGTGTGTTATGGCCGAACTTCACCTGGCTTGTAGGGAACACAAATTTTCTATTCAGTTGCAAACTGCACTCCATACATATATATGGGGAGGTTTCGCTCCAACTAGATTTTACAGTGAAAACTGCATGAACATCAAAATGGCACTAGGAAACACTGAGAATCCAGTGTAAAAGTTTCTCCTGCAACCCGTTCTTTTTGTGCTAGATGAACGAATGTCTCTCCACATGCTCAGATCTCAGAGATAACTGTGTGTGAAAGCCGTCCTTCACCTAGCTTGTTGGGAACCCAAAGTTTCTTTTCATTTGCAAAGTGGGATCCATACAAGTATATGGGAGTTACTCGCTCCAACTCGAATTTTCAGGGAAAACTGCAGGAACTTCTAACCGGCATTAGTAAACAGACTGAGAAACCAGAGTAAAATTTCCTCCTGCAAACCTTTCACTTTGTGCTAGATGAACGAACGTCTCTCCACATGCTCAGTTCTCAGAGATAACTGTGTGTGAAAGCCGAGCTTCACCTAGCTTGTTGGGAACACAGAGATTCTTTTCAGTTGCAAACTGCCCTCCATACATATATATGGGGAGGTACTTGCTCCAACTCGGTTTTACAGTGAAAACTGCAGGAATTTCAAACCGGCACTAGGAAACATACTGAGAAACCAGAGTAAAAGTTACCCCTGCAAACATTTCCCTTTGTGCTGGATGAACGAACATCTCTCCACAAACTCAGTTCTCAGAGATAAGTGTGTGTGAAAACCGTTTTCACCTAGCTTGTTGGAAACACAGGGTTTCTTTTCAGTTGCAAACTTCACTCCATACATAAATATGGTGAGGTACTCGCACCAACTCGGTTTTACAGTGAAAACTGCAGGATCTTCAAACCGGCACTAGGAAACACACTGAGAAACCAGAGTAAAACTTTCACTTGCAACCCGTTCCCTTTGTGCTAGATGAACGAACGTCTCTACACATGCTAATTTCTGAGAGATAAGTGAGTGTGAAAGCCGTCCTTCACCTAGCTTGTAGGGAACACAAAGTTCCTTTTCATTTGCAAACAGCATTCCATACATATATATGGGGAGGTACACGCTCCAACTCGATTTTACAGTGAAAACTGCAGGAAATTCAAACCCGCACAAGGAAACATACTGAGAAACCAGAGAAATAATTTCCCCCGCCTTAAGTTCCCTTTGTGCTAGATGAACGAACGTCTCTCCACATACTCAGTTCTCAGAGATAAGAGTGTGTGAAAGCCGTCCTTCAACTAGGTTGTTGGGAACACAAAGTTTCTTTTCAGTTGAATAGTGAAATTCATACATATATATGGGGAGTTACTCGATCCAACTCGGTTTTACAGTCAAAACTGCAGGAATTTCATACCGGCACTAGGAAACACACTGAGAAACCAGAGCAAAGTTACTCCTGCAACCCGTTCGCTTTTGCTAGATGAACGAACGTCTCTAAACGTGCTCAGTTCTCAGTGATAAGTGTGTGTGGAAGCCGCCCTTCAACTAGCTTGAAGGGAACACAAAGTTCCTTTTCAGTTGCAAACTGCACTCCATAAATATATATGGGGAGTTACTCGCTCCAACTCTGTTTTACAGGGAAAACTGCAGGAGCTTCTAACCGGCATTAGGAAACAGACTGAGAAACCAGAGTAAAAGTTTCTCCTGCATCTCATTCCCTTTGTGCTGGATGAACGAACGTCTCTCCATATGCTCAGTTCTCAGAGATCAGTGTGTGTGAAAACCGATTTCACCTAGCTTGTTGGGAACACAGAGTTTCTTTTCAGTTGCAAACTGCACTCCATACATATATATGGGAGGTACAAGCTCCAACACGGTTTTAAGGTTAAAACTGCAGGAACTTCAAACCGGCACTGGGAAACACACTGAGAAACCATAGAAAAAGTTCCTCCTGCTACCCGTTCTCTTTGTGCTAGATGAACGAAAGTCTCACCACGTGCTCCGTTCTCAGAGAAATGTGTGTGTGAAAGCCGTACTGCAACTAGCTGGTTGGGAACACAAAGTTTCTTTTCAGATGCAAACTGCACTCCATACAAATATATGTGTAGGTACTCACTCCAACTCCGTTTTACAGTGAAAACTGCAGGAACTTCAAACCGGCACTAGGAAACACACTGAAAAACCAGAGTAATAGTTCCTCCTGCAACCCGTTCCCTTTGTGCTAGATGAACGAAAGTCTCTCCACATGCTCAGTTCTCTGAGATAAGAGTGTGTTATGGCCGAACTTCACCTGGCTTGTAGGGAACACAAAGTTTCTATTCAGTTGCAAACTGCACTCCATACATATATATGGGGAGGTTTCGCTCCAACTAGATTTTACAGTGAAAACTGCATGAACATCAAAACGGCACTAGGAAACACTGAGAATCCAGTGTAAAATTTTCTCCTGCAACCCGTTCTTTTTGTGCTAGATGAACGAATGTCTCTCCACATGCTCAGATCTCAGAGATAACTGTGTGTGAAAGCCGTCCTTCACCTAGCTTGTTGGGAACCCAAAGTTTCTTTTCATTTGCAAAGTGGGATCCATACAAGTATATGGGAGTTACTCGCTCCAACTTGGTTTTACAGGGAAAACTGCAGGAACTTCTAACCGGCATTAGTAAACAGACTGAGAATCCAGAGAAAAATTTCCTCCTGCAAAACTTTCACTTGGGCTAGATGAACGAACGTCTCTCCACAAGCTCAGTTCTCAGAGATAAGTGTGTGTGAAAGCCGAGCTTCACCTAGCTTGTTGGGAACACAGAGATTCTTTTCAGTTGCAAACTGCATTCCATACATTTATATGGGGAGGTACTCGCTCCAACTCGGTTTTACAGTGAAAACTTAGGAATTTCAAACCGGCACTAGGAAACATACTGAGAAACCAGAGTAAAAGTTCCTCCTGCAACCCGTTCCCTTTTTGCTAGATGAACGAACGTCTCTCCACATGCTCAGTTCTCTGAGATAAGTGTGTGTGAAAGCCGTCCTTCAACAAGCTTGTTGGGAACACAAAGTTTCTTTTCAGTTGCAAAGTGGAATCCTTACATATATATGGGGAGTTACCCGATGCAACGCGGTTTTACAGTGAAAAATGCAGGAACATCTAACCGGCATTAGGAAAAAGACTGAGAATCCAGAGTAAAAGTTTCTCCTGCAAATAATTCCCTTTTGCCAGATGAACGAACGTCTATCCACATGCTCAGTTCTCAGAGATAAGTGTGTGTGAAAGCCGTCCTTCACCTAGATTTGGGAACACAAAGTTTCTTTTCAGTTGCAAAGTGGAATAAATACATATATATGGGGAATTACTCGCTGCAACTCGTCTTTACAGGGAACTGCAGGAATTTCTAAACGGCTTTAGGAAACAGACTGAGAAACCAGAGTAAAATTTCTACTGCAAACCTTTCCCTTTGTGCTGGATGAACGAACGTCTCTCCATATGCTCAGATGTCAGAGATCAGTGTGTGTGAAAACCGATTTCACCTAGCTTGTTGGGAACACAGAGTTTCTTTTCAGTTGCAAACTGCACTCCATAAATATATATGGGAGGTACAAGCTCCAACTCGGTTTTAAGGTTAAAACTGCAGGAACTTCAAACCGGCACTGGGAAACACACTGAGAAACCATAGAAAAAGTTCCTCCTGCTACACGTTCTCTTTGTGCTAGATGAATGAAAGTCTCACCACGTGCTCCGTTCTCAGAGAAATGTGTGTGTGAAAGCCGTACTGCAACTAGCTGGTTGGGAACACAAAGTTTCTTTTCAGATGCAAACTGCACTCCATACAAATATATGTGTAGGTACTCACTCCAACTCCGTTTTACAGTGAAAACTGCAGGAACTTCAAACCGGCACTAGGAAACACACTGAAAAACCAGAGTAATAGTTCCTCCTGCAACCCGTTCCCTTTGTGCTAGATGAACGTACGTCTCTCCACATGCTCAGTTCTCTGAGATAAGAGTGTGTTATGGCCGAACTTCAACTGGCTTGTAGGGAACACAAAGTTTCTATTCAGTTGCAAACTGCACTCCATACATATATATGGGGAGGTACTCGCTCCAACTCGGTTTTACAGTGAAAACTTAGGAATTTCAAAACGGCACTAGGGAACATACTGAGAAATCATAGTAAAAGTTCCTCCTGCAACCCGTTCCCTTTGTGCTAGATGAACGAACGTCTCTCCACATGCTCAGTTCTCTGAGATAAGTGTGTGTGAAAGCCGTCCTTCAACAAGCTTGTTGGGAACACAAACTTTCTTTTCCGTTGCAAAGTGGAATCCTTACATATATATGGGGAGTTACCCGATGCAACGCGGTTTTACAGTGAAAAATGCAGGAACATCTAACCGGCATTAGGAAAAAGACTGAGAATCCAGAGTAAAAGTTCCTCCTGCAAATAATTCCCTATTGCCAGATGAACGAACGTCTATCCACATGCTCAGTTCTCAGAGATAATTGTGTGTGAAAGCCGTCCTTCACCTAGCTTTTGGGAACACAAAGTTTCTTTTCAGTTGCAAAGTGGAATAAATACATATATATGGGGAATTACTCGCTGCAACTCGTCTTTACAGGGAACTGCAGGAATTTCTAACCGGCATTAGGAAACAGACTGAGAAACCAGAGTAAAATTTCTACTGCAAAACTTTCCCTTTTTTGCTAGATGAACGAACGTCTATCCACATGCTCAGTTCTCAGAGATAAGTGTGTGTGAAAGCCTTCCTTCACGTAGCTGGTTGGGAACACAAAGTTTATTTTAAGTTGCAAAGTGGAATCCATACATATATATGGGGAGTTACTCGCTCCAACTCTGTTTTACAGGGAAACTGCAGGATTTTCTAACTGGAATTAGGAAAAAGACTGAGAAACCAGAGTAAAATTTCCTCCTGCTACCCGTTCTCTTTGTGCTAGATGAACGAAAGTCTCACCACGTGCTCCGTTCTCAGAGAAATGTGTGTGTGAAAGCCGTCCTTCACCTAGCTTGTTGGGAACACAAAGTTTCTTTTCAGTTGCAAAGTTTAATCCACACATATATATGGGGTGTTTCTCGCTCCAACTCGGTTTAACAGTGAAAACTGCAGGAACATCTACCGTCATTAGGAAAATGACTGAGAATCCAGAGTAAATGTTTCTCCTGCAAACCGTTCCCTTTGTGCTAAATGAACGAACGTCTCTCCACATGCTCAGTTCTCTGAGATAAGAGGGTGTTATGGCCGTACTTCACCCAGCTTGTAGGTAACACAAATTTTCTATTCATTTGCAAACCGCACTCCATACATATATATGGGGAGGTTTTCGCTCCAACTAGGTTTTACTGCGAAAACTGCAGGAACATCAAACCGGCACTAGGAAACACTGAGAATCCAGAGTAAAAGTTTCTCCTGCAACCCGTTCCCTTTGTGCTAGATGAACGAACGTCTCTCCACATGCTCAGTTCTCAGAGATAAGTGTGTGTGAAAGCCGTCCTTCACCTAGCTGTTTGGGAACCCAATGTTTCTTTTCATTTGCAAAGTGGATCCATACAAATATATGGGATTTACTCGCTCCAACTCGGTTTTACAGGGAAAACTGCAGGAACTTCTAACCGGCATTAGGAAACAGACTGAGAGACCAGAGTAAAAGTTCCTCCTGCAACACTTTCCCTTTGTGCTAGATGAACGAAA
Source organism: Camelus dromedarius (assembly GCF_036321535.1). Lineage (NCBI taxonomy): Eukaryota > Metazoa > Chordata > Mammalia > Artiodactyla > Camelidae > Camelus > Camelus dromedarius. Next base: position 2,138,743 of record NC_087451.1, on the reverse strand, counting down.
GTCTCTCCACAAGCTCAGTTCTCAGAGATAAGTGTGTGTGAAAGCCGTCATTCACCTAGCTTGTTGGGAACACAGAGTTTCTTTTCAGTTGCAAACTGCACTCCATACATATATATGGGGTGGTACTCGCTCCAAATCCGTTTTACAGTGAAAACTGCAGGATCCTCAAACCGGCCCTAGGAAACACACTGAGAAACCAGACTAAGAGTTTCTCCTGCAAACCGTTCCTTTGTGCTAGATGAACGAACGCCTCTCCACGTGCTCAGTTCTCAGTGATAAGTGTGTGTGAAAGCCGTCCTTCACCTAGCTTGTAGGGAACACAAAGTTCCTTTTCAGTTGCAAACTTCACTCCATACATATATATGGGGAGTTACTCGCTCCAACTCGGTTTTAAAGAGAAAACTGCAGGAACTTCAATCCGGCAGTAGGAAACAGTGAGAATCCAGAGTAAAAGTTTCTCCTACATACAGTTCCCTTTGTGCTAGATGAACGAAAGTCTCTCCACATGCTCAGTTCTCAGAGATAAGTGTGTGTGAAAGCCGTCCTTCAAATACCTTTTTGGGAACACAAAGTTTCTTTTCAGATGAAAAGTGGAATCCATACATATATAAGGGGAGGTAATCGCACCAACACGGTTTTAAAGTGAAAACTGCAGGAACTTCAAACCCGCACTAGGAAACACACTGAGAAACCAGAGTAAAATTTCTCCGGCAACCCGTTCCCTTTGTGCTAGGTGAACGAACGTCTCTCCACATGCTCAGTTCTCAGAGATAATTGTGTGTGAAAGCCGTCCTTCAACTAGCTTGTAGGGAACACAAAGTTTCTTTTCAGTTGCAAACTGCACTCCATAAATATATAAGGGTAGGTACTCGCTCCAACTCGGTTTTACAGTGAAAACTGCAGGAACTTCAAACCGGCACTATGAAACACAGAGAATCCAGAGTAAAAGATTCACCCTCAAACTGTTCCCTTTGTTCTAGAAGAACGAACGTCTCTCCACATGCTCAGTTCTCAGAGATAAGTGTGTGTGAAAGCCGTCCTTCAACAAGCTTGTTGGGAACACAAAGTTTCTTTTCAGTTGCAAAGTCGAATCCTTACATATATATGGGGAGTTACTCGATGCAACTCGGTTTCACAGTGAAAACTGCAGGAATTTCAAACCGGCACTAGGAAACATACTGAGAAACCAGAGTAAAAGTTACTCCTGCAACCCTTTCCCTTTGTGCTAGATGAACGAAAGTCTCTCCACAAGCTCAGTTCTCAGAGTTAAGTGTGTGTGAAAGCCGTCATTCACCTAGCTTGTTGGGAACACAGAGTTTCTTTTCAGTTGCAAACTGCACTCCATACATATATATGGGGAGGTACTCGCTCCAACACGATTTTACAGTGAAAACTGCAGGATCTTCAAACCGGCACTAGGAAACACACTGAGAAACAAGAGTAAAACTTTCTCTTGCAACCCTTTCCCTTTGTGCTAGATGAACGAACGTCTCTACACATGCAAATTTCTGAGAGATAAGTGAGTGTGAAAGCCGTCCTTCTCCTAGCTTGTAGGGAACACAAAGTTCCTTTTCATTTGCAAACTGCACTCCATACATATATATGGGGAGGTACTCGCTCCAACACGATTTTACAGTGAAAACTGCAGGAAATTCAAACCCGCACAAGGAAACATACTGAGAAACCAGAGAAATAATTTCCCCAGCCTTAAGTTCCCTTTGTGCTAGATGAACGAACGTCTCTCCACATACTCAGTTCTCAGAGATAAGAGTGTGTGAAAGCCGTCCTTCAACTAGGTTGTTGGGAACACAAAGTTTCTTTTCAGTTGAATAGTGAAATTCATACATATATATGGGGAGTTACTCGATCCAACACGGTTTTACAGTCAAAACTGCAGGAACTTCTAACCGGCATTAGGAAACACACTGAGAAACCAGAGTAAAAGTTTCTCCTGCAACCCGTTCCATTTGTGCTAGATGAACGAACGTCTAACCACATGCTCAGTTCTCAGATATAAGTGGGTGTGATAGCCGCCCTTAAACGATCTTGTTGGGAAACCAAAGTTCCTTTTCAGTTGTAAACTGAACTCCATACATGTATATGGGGAGGTAATCGCTCCAACACGATTTTACAGTGAAAACTGCAGGAACTTCATACCGGCACTAGGAAACACACTGAGAAACCAGAGCAAAGTTACTCCTGCAAACCGTTCGCTTTGTGCTAGATGAACGAACGTCTCTAAACGTGCTCAGTTCTCAGTGATAAGTGTGTGTGGAAGCCGCCCTTCAACTAGCTTGTAGGGAACACAAAGTTCCTTTTCAGTTGCAAACTGCACTCCATACATATATATGGGGAGTTACTCGCTCCAACTCTGTTTTACAGGGAAAACTGCAGGAGCTTCTAACCGGCATTAGGAAACAGACTGGGAAACCAGAGTAAAAGTTTCTCCTGCATCCCGTTCCCTTTGTGCTGGATGAACGAACGTCTCTCCATATGCTCAGTTCTCAGAGATCAGTGTGTGTGAAAACCGATTTCACCTAGCTTGTTGGGAACACAGAGTTTCTTTTCAGTTGCAAACTGCACTCCATAAATATATATGGGAGGTACAAGCTCCAACTCGGTTTTAAGGTTAAAACTGCAGGAACTTCAAACCGGCACTGGGAAACACACTGAGATACCATAGAAAAAGTTCCTCCTGCTACCCGTTCTCTTTGTGCTAGATGAACGAAAGTCTCACCACGTGCTCCGTTCTCAGAGAAATGTGTGTGTGAAAGCCATCCTTCACCTAGCTTGTTGGGAACACAAAGTTTCTTTTCAGATGCAAACTGCACTCCATACAAATATATGTGTAGGTACTCACTCCAACTCCATTTTACAGTGAAAACTGCAGGAACTTCAAACCAGCACTAGGAAACACACTGAAAACCCAGAGTAATAGTTCCTCCTGCAACCCGTTCCCTTTGTGCTGGATGAAAGAACGTCTATCCACATGCTCAGTTCTCTGAGATAAGAGTGTGTTATGGCCGAACTTCACCTGGCTTGTAGGGAACACAAAGTTTCTATTCAGTTGCAAACTGCACTCCATACATATATATGGGGAGGTTTCGCTCCAACTAGATTTTACAGTGAAAACTGCATGAACATCAAAACGGCACTAGGAAAATCTTAGAATCCAGTGTAAAAGTTTCTCCTGCAACCCGTTCTTTTTGTGCTAGATGAACGAATGTCTCTCCACATGCTCAGATCTCAGAGATAACTGTGTGTGAAAGCCGTCCTTCACCTAGCATATTGGGAACACAAAGTTTCATTTCATTTGCAAAGTGGGATCCATACAAGTATATGGGAGTTACTCGCTCCAACTCGGTTTTACAGGGAAAACTGCAGGAACTTCTAACCGGCATTAGTAAACAGACTGAGAAACCAGAGTAAAATTTCCTCCTGCAAACCTTTCACTTTTTGCTAGATGAACGAACGTCTCTCCACATGCTCAGTTCTCAGAGATAAGTGTGTGTGAAAGCAGTGCTTCACCTAGCTTGTTGGGAACACAGAGATTCTTTTCAGTTGCAAACTGCACTCCATACAAATATATGTGTAGGTACTCACTCCAACTCCATTTTACAGTGAAAACTGCAGGAACTTCAAACCGGCACTAGGAAACACACTGAGAAACCAGAGTAATAGTTTCCCCTGCATTACGTTCCCTTTGTGCTAGATGAACGAACGTCTATCCACATGCTCAGTTCTCTGAGATAAGAGGGTGTTATGGCCGTACTTCACCCAGCTTGTAGGGAACACCAATTTTCTATTCGTTTGCAAACCGCACTCCATACATATATATGGGGAGGTTTTCGCTCCAACTAGGTTTTACTGCGAAAACTGCAGGAACATCAAACCGGCACTAGGAAACACTGAGAATCCAGAGTAAAAGTTTCTCCTGCAACCTGTTCCCTTTGTGCTAGATGAACGAACGTCTCTCCACATGCTCAGATCTCAGAGATAAGTGTGTGTGAAAGCCGTCCTTCACCTAGCTGGTTGGGAACCCAATGTTTCTTTTCATTTGCAAAGTGGATCCATACAAATATATGGGAGTTACTCGCTCCAACTCGGTTTTACAGGGAAAACTGCAGGAACTTCTAACCGGCATTAGGAAACAGACTGAGAGACCAGAGTAAAAGTTCCACCTGCAACCCTTTCCCTTTGTGCTAGATGAACGAAAGTCTCTCCACAAGCTCAGTTCTCAGAGATATGTGTGTGTGAAAGCCGTCCTTCAACAAGCTTGTTGGGAACACAAAGTTTCTTTTCAGTTGCAAAGTGGAATCCTTACTTATATATGGGGAGTTACTAGATGCAACTCGGTTTCACAGTGAAAACTGCAGGAATTTCAAACCGGCAGTAGGAAACATACTGAGAAAGCAGAGTAAAAGTTACTCCTGCAAACCTTTCCCTTTGTGGTAGATGAACGAACGTCTCTCCACAAACTCAGTTCTCAGAGATAAGTGTGTGTGAAAGCCGTCGTTCACCTAGCTTGTTGGGAACACAGAGTTACTTTTCAGTTGCAAACTGCACTCCATACATATATATGGTGAGGTACTTGCTCCAACTCGGTTTTACAGTGAAATCTGCAGGATCTTCAAAACGGCACTAGGAAACACACTGAGAAACCAGAGTAAAACTTTCTGTTGCAACCCGTTCCCTTTGTGCTAGATGAACGAACGTCTCTACACATGCTAATTTCTGAGAGATAAGTGTGTGTGAAAGCCGTCCTTCACCTAGCTTGTAGGGAACACAAATTTCCTTTTCAGTTGCAAACTGCACTCCATAAATATATATGGGGAGGTACTCGCTCCAACTCGATTTTACAGTGAAAACTGCAGGAAATTCTAACCCGCACTAGGAAACATACTGAGAAACCAGAGAAATAATTTCCCCGCCTTAAATTCCCTTTGTGCTTGATGAACGAACTTCTCTCCACATGCTCATTTCTCAGAGATAATTGTGTGTGAAAGCCGTCTTTCAACTAAGTTGTTGGGAACACAAAGTTTCTTTTCAGTTGAAAAGTGAAATCCATATATATATATGGGTAGTTACTCGATCCAACTCGTTTTTACAGTGAAAACTGCAGGAACTTCTAACCGGCATTAGGAAACACACTGAGAAACCAGAGTAAAAGTTTCTCCTGCAACCCGTTCCATTTGTGCTAGATGAACTAACGTCTAACCACATGCTCATTTCTCAGAGATAAGTGGGTGTGATAGCCGTCCTTAACCTATCTTGAAGGGAACACAAAGTTCCTTTTCAGTTGTAAACTGAACTCCATACATATATATGGGGAGGTACTCGCTCCAACTCGATTTTACAGTGAAAACTGCAGGAACTTCAAACCGGCACTAGGAAACACACTGAGAAACCAGGGCAAAATTACTCCTGCCACCCGTTCCTTTTGTGCTAGATGAACGAACGTCTCTAAACGTGCTCAGTTCTCAGTGATAAGTGTTTGTGGAAGCCGTCCTTCAACTAGCTTGTAGGGAACACAAAGTTCCTTTTCAGTTGCAAACTGCACTCCATACATATATATGGGGAGTTACTCGCACCAACTCTGTTTTACAGGGAAAACTGCAGGAGCTTCTAACCGGCATTAGGAAACAGACTGAGATACCAGAGTAAAAGTTTCTCCTGCATCCCGTTCCCTTTGTGCTGGATGAACGAACGTCTCTCCATATGCTCAGATCTCAGAGATCAGTGTGTGTGAAAACCGATTTCACCTAGCTTGTTGGGAACACAGGGTTTCTTTTCAGATGCAAACTGCACTCCATAAATATATATGGGAGGTACAAGCTCCAACTCGGTTTTAAGGTTAAAACTGCAGGAACTTCAAACCGGCACTGGGAAACACACTGAGATACCATAGAAAATGTTCCTCCTGCTACCCGTTCTCTTTGTGCTAGATGAACGAAAGTCTCACCACGTTCTCCGTTCTCAGAGAAATGTGTGTGTGAAAGCCGTCCTTCACCTAGCTTGTTGGGAACACAAAGTTTCTTTTCAGATGCAAACTGCACTCCATACATATATATGTGTAGTTACTCACTCCAACTCCGTTTTACAGTGAAAACTGCAGGAACTTCAACCCGGCACTAGGAAACACACTGCAAACCCAGAGTAATAGTTCCTCCTGCAACCCGTTCCCTTTGTGCTAGATGAACGTCCGTCTCTCCACATGCTCAGTTCTCTGAGATAAGAGTGTGTTATGGCCGAACTTCACCTGGCTTGTAGGGAACACAAAGTTTCTATTCAGTTGCAAACTGCACTCCATACATATATATGGGGAGGTTTCGCTGCAAATAGATTTTACAGTGAAAACTGCATGAACATCAAACCGGCAATAGGAAACACTGAGAATCCAGTGTAAAAATTTCTCCTGCAACCCGTTCTTTTTGTGCTAGATGAACGAATGTCTCTCCACTTGCGCAGATCTCAGATATAACTGTGTGTGAAAGCTGTCCTTCACCTAGCTTGTTGGGAACCCAAAGTTTCTTTTCATTTGCAAAGTGGGATCCATACAAGTATATGGGAGTTACTCGCTCCAACTCGGTTTTACAGGGAAAACTGCAGGAAATTCTAACCGGCATTAGGAAACAGACTGAGAGACCAGAGTAAAAATTTCTCCTGCATACTGTTTCCCTTTGTGCTAGATGAACGAACGTCTCTCCACATGCTCAGTTCTGAGAGAAAAGTGTGTGTGAAACCCGTCCTTCACCTAGCTTTTTGGGAACACAGAGATTCTTTTCAGTTGCAAAGTGCACTCCATACATATATATGGGGAGGTACCCTCTCCAACTCGGTTTTACAGTGAAAACTGCAGGAACGTCAAACCGGCACTGGGAAACACACTGAGAAACCAGAGTAAAAATTTCTCTTGCAAACCGTTCCTTTTGTGCTAGATGAACGAACGTCTCTACACATGCTAGGTTCTGAGAGATAAGTGTGTGTGAAAGCCGTCCTTCACCTAGCTTGTAGGGAACACAAAGTTCCTTTTCATTTGCAAACTGCTCTCCATATATATATATGGGGAGGTACTCGCTGCAACTCGATTTTACAGGGAAAACTGCAGGAACTTCAAACCGGCACTAGGAAACACACTGAGAAACCAGAGTAATAGTTTCCCCTGCATTACGTTCCCTTTGTGCTAGATGAACGAACGTCTATCCACATGCTCAGTTCTCTGAGATAAGAGGGTGTTATGGCCGTACTTCACCCAGCTTGTAGGGAACACCAATTTTCTATTCGTTTGCAAACCGCACTCCATACATATATATGGGGAGGTTTTCGCTCCAACTAGGTTTTACTGCGAAAACTGCAGGAACATCAAACCGGCACTAGGAAACACTGAGAATCCAGAGTAAAAGTTTCTCCTGCAACCTGTTCCCTTTGTGCTAGATGAACGAACGTCTCTCCACATGCTCAGATCTCAGAGATAAGTGTGTGTGAAAGCCGTCCTTCACCTAGCTGGTTGGGAACCCAATGTTTCTTTTCATTTGCAAAGTGGATCCATACAAATATATGGGAGTTACTCGCTCCAACTCGGTTTTACAGGGAAAACTGCAGGAACTTCTAACCGGCATTAGGAAACAGACTGAGAGACCAGAGTAAAAGTTCCACCTGCAACCCTTTCCCTTTGTGCTAGATGAACGAAAGTCTCTCCACAAGCTCAGTTCTCAGAGATATGTGTGTGTGAAAGCCGTCCTTCAACAAGCTTGTTGGGAACACAAAGTTTCTTTTCAGTTGCAAAGTGGAATCCTTACTTATATATGGGGAGTTACTAGATGCAACTCGGTTTCACAGTGAAAACTGCAGGAATTTCAAACCGGCAGTAGGAAACATACTGAGAAAGCAGAGTAAAAGTTACTCCTGCAAACCTTTCCCTTTGTGGTAGATGAACGAACGTCTCTCCACAAACTCAGTTCTCAGAGATAAGTGTGTGTGAAAGCCGTCGTTCACCTAGCTTGTTGGGAACACAGAGTTACTTTTCAGTTGCAAACTGCACTCCATACATATATATGGTGAGGTACTTGCTCCAACTCGGTTTTACAGTGAAATCTGCAGGATCTTCAAAACGGCACTAGGAAACACACTGAGAAACCAGAGTAAAACTTTCTGTTGCAACCCGTTCCCTTTGTGCTAGATGAACGAACGTCTCTACACATGCTAATTTCTGAGAGATAAGTGTGTGTGAAAGCCGTCCTTCACCTAGCTTGTAGGGAACACAAATTTCCTTTTCAGTTGCAAACTGCACTCCATAAATATATATGGGGAGGTACTCGCTCCAACTCGATTTTACAGTGAAAACTGCAGGAAATTCTAACCCGCACTAGGAAACATACTGAGAAACCAGAGAAATAATTTCCCCGCCTTAAATTCCCTTTGTGCTTGATGAACGAACTTCTCTCCACATGCTCATTTCTCAGAGATAATTGTGTGTGAAAGCCGTCTTTCAACTAAGTTGTTGGGAACACAAAGTTTCTTTTCAGTTGAAAAGTGAAATCCATATATATATATGGGTAGTTACTCGATCCAACTCGTTTTTACAGTGAAAACTGCAGGAACTTCTAACCGGCATTAGGAAACACACTGAGAAACCAGAGTAAAAGTTTCTCCTGCAACCCGTTCCATTTGTGCTAGATGAACTAACGTCTAACCACATGCTCATTTCTCAGAGATAAGTGGGTGTGATAGCCGTCCTTAACCTATCTTGAAGGGAACACAAAGTTCCTTTTCAGTTGTAAACTGAACTCCATACATATATATGGGGAGGTACTCGCTCCAACTCGATTTTACAGTGAAAACTGCAGGAACTTCAAACCGGCACTAGGAAACACACTGAGAAACCAGGGCAAAATTACTCCTGCCACCCGTTCCTTTTGTGCTAGATGAACGAACGTCTCTAAACGTGCTCAGTTCTCAGTGATAAGTGTTTGTGGAAGCCGTCCTTCAACTAGCTTGTAGGGAACACAAAGTTCCTTTTCAGTTGCAAACTGCACTCCATACATATATATGGGGAGTTACTCGCACCAACTCTGTTTTACAGGGAAAACTGCAGGAGCTTCTAACCGGCATTAGGAAACAGACTGAGATACCAGAGTAAAAGTTTCTCCTGCATCCCGTTCCCTTTGTGCTGGATGAACGAACGTCTCTCCATATGCTCAGATCTCAGAGATCAGTGTGTGTGAAAACCGATTTCACCTAGCTTGTTGGGAACACAGGGTTTCTTTTCAGATGCAAACTGCACTCCATAAATATATATGGGAGGTACAAGCTCCAACTCGGTTTTAAGGTTAAAACTGCAGGAACTTCAAACCGGCACTGGGAAACACACTGAGATACCATAGAAAATGTTCCTCCTGCTACCCGTTCTCTTTGTGCTAGATGAACGAAAGTCTCACCACGTTCTCCGTTCTCAGAGAAATGTGTGTGTGAAAGCCGTCCTTCACCTAGCTTGTTGGGAACACAAAGTTTCTTTTCAGATGCAAACTGCACTCCATACATATATATGTGTAGTTACTCACTCCAACTCCGTTTTACAGTGAAAACTGCAGGAACTTCAACCCGGCACTAGGAAACACACTGCAAACCCAGAGTAATAGTTCCTCCTGCAACCCGTTCCCTTTGTGCTAGATGAACGTCCGTCTCTCCACATGCTCAGTTCTCTGAGATAAGAGTGTGTTATGGCCGAACTTCACCTGGCTTGTAGGGAACACAAAGTTTCTATTCAGTTGCAAACTGCACTCCATACATATATATGGGGAGGTTTCGCTGCAAATAGATTTTACAGTGAAAACTGCATGAACATCAAACCGGCAATAGGAAACACTGAGAATCCAGTGTAAAAATTTCTCCTGCAACCCGTTCTTTTTGTGCTAGATGAACGAATGTCTCTCCACTTGCGCAGATCTCAGATATAACTGTGTGTGAAAGCTGTCCTTCACCTAGCTTGTTGGGAACCCAAAGTTTCTTTTCATTTGCAAAGTGGGATCCATACAAGTATATGGGAGTTACTCGCTCCAACTCGGTTTTACAGGGAAAACTGCAGGAAATTCTAACCGGCATTAGGAAACAGACTGAGAGACCAGAGTAAAAATTTCTCCTGCATACTGTTTCCCTTTGTGCTAGATGAACGAACGTCTCTCCACATGCTCAGTTCTGAGAGAAAAGTGTGTGTGAAACCCGTCCTTCACCTAGCTTTTTGGGAACACAGAGATTCTTTTCAGTTGCAAAGTGCACTCCATACATATATATGGGGAGGTACCCTCTCCAACTCGGTTTTACAGTGAAAACTGCAGGAACGTCAAACCGGCACTGGGAAACACACTGAGAAACCAGAGTAAAAATTTCTCTTGCAAACCGTTCCTTTTGTGCTAGATGAACGAACGTCTCTACACATGCTAGGTTCTGAGAGATAAGTGTGTGTGAAAGCCGTCCTTCACCTAGCTTGTAGGGAACACAAAGTTCCTTTTCATTTGCAAACTGCTCTCCATATATATATATGGGGAGGTACTCGCTGCAACTCGATTTTACAGGGAAAACTGCAGGAACTTCAAACCGGCACTAGGAAACACACTGAGAAACCAGAGTAATAGTTTCCCCTGCATTACGTTCCCTTTGTGCTAGATGAACGAACGTCTCTCCACATGCTCATTTCTCAGAAATAAGTGTGTGTGAAAGCAGTCCTTCAACTAGGTTGTTTTGAACACAAAGTTTCTTTTCAGTTCAAAAGTGAAATCCATACATATATATGGGGAGTTACTCGATCCAACTCGGTTTTACAGTGAAAACTGCAGGAACTTCTAACCGGCATTAGGAAACACACTGAGAAACCAGAGTAAAAGTTTCTCCTGCAACCCGTTCCATTTGTGCTAGATGAACGAAAGTCTATCCACATGCTCATTTCTCAGAGATAAGTATGTGTGATAGCCTTCCTTAACATATCTTGTTGGGTACACAAAGTTTCTTTTCACTTGCAAACTGCAATCCATACATATATAATGGGAGGTACTCGCTCCAATTCGGTTTTACAGTGAAAATTGCAGGAACTTCAAATCGGCACTAGGAAACACACTGAGAAACCAGAGTAAAAGATTCTCCTGCAAACCGTTCCCTTTGTGCTAAATGAACGAATGTCTCTCCACATGCTCAGTTCTCAGAGATAATTGTGTGTGTAAGCCGTCCTTCACCTAGCTGGTTGGGTACCCAAAGTTTCTTTTCATTTGCAAAGTTGAATCCATACAATTATATGGGGAGTTACTCGCTCCAACTCAGTTTTACATGGAAAACTGCATGAACTTCTAACCGGCATTAGGAAACAGACTGAGAAACAAGAGTAAAATTTCCTCCTGCAAGCTTTTCCCATTGTGCTAGATGAACGAACGTCTATCCATATGCTCAGTTCTGAGAGATTATTTTGTTTGAAAGCCGTACTTCACCAAGCTTGTTGGGAACACAAAGTTTCTTTTCAGTTGCAAACTGCACTCCATACATGTATATGTGGAGGTACAAGCTCCTAGTCGGTTTTACAGTGAAAACTGCAGGAACTTCTTACCGGCACTAGGAAACACTCTGAGAGACCAGAGTAAAAGTTACTCCTGCAACCCGTTCCCTTTTTGCTAGATGAACGAACGTCTCTCCACATGCTCAGTTCTCAGAGATATGTGTGTGTGAAAGCCGTCCTTCCCCTAGCTTGTAGGGAACACAAACTTTCTTTTCAGTTGCAAACTGCACTCCATACATATATATGGGGAGGTACTCGCTCCAACTCGATTTTAAAGAGAAAACTGCAGGAACCTCATGCCCGCACTAGGAAACACAGTGAGAAATCAGAGTAAAAGTTTCTCCTGTAACACGTTCCCTTTGTGCCAGATGAACGAACATCTCTCCACATGATCAGTTCTCAGAGATAAGTGTGTGTGAAAGCCGTCCTTCACCTAGCTGGTTGGGAACCCAAAGTTTGTTTTCATTTGCAAAGTTGAATCCATACAATTATATGGGGAGTTACTCGCTCCAACTCTGTTTTACAGTGAAAACTGCAGGAACTTCTAACCGGCATTAGGAAACAGACTGAGAGACCAGAGTAAAAGTTCCTCCTGCAAACCTATCCCTTTGTGCTAGATGAACGAAAGTCTCTCCACAAGCTCAGTTCTCAGAGATAAGTGTGTGTGAAAGCCGTCCTTCAACAAGCTTGTTGGGAACACAAAGTTTCTTTTCAGTTGCAAAGTGGAATCCTTACTTATATATGGACAGTTACTAGATGCAACTCGGTTTCACAGTGAAAACTGCAGGAATTTCAAACCGGCAGTAGGAAACATACTGAGAAACCAGAGTAAAAGTTACTCCTGCAAACCTTTCCCTTTGTGGTAGATGAACGAACGTCTCTCCACAAACTCAGTTCTCAGAGATAAGTGTGTGTGAAAGCCGTCATTCACCTAGCTTGTTGGGAACACAGAGTTACTTTTCAGTTGCAAACTGCACTCCATACATATATATGGTGAGGTACTTGCTCCAACTCGGTTTTACAGTGAAATCTGCAGGATCTTCAAAACGGCACTAGGAAACACACTGAGAAACCAGAGTAAAATTTTCTGTTGCAACCCGTTCCCTTTGTGCTAGATGAACGAACGTCTCTACACATGCTAATTTCTGAGAGATAACTGTGTGTGAAAGCCGTCCTTCACCTAGCTTGTAGGGAACACAAAGTTCCTTTTCAGTTGCAAACTGCACTCCATACATATATATGGGGAGGTTCTCGCTCCAACTCGATTTTACAGTGAAAACTGGAGGAAATTCTAACCCGCACTAGGAAACATACTGAGAAACCAGAGAAATAATTTCCCCGCCTTAAATTCCCTTTGTGCTTGATGAACGAACTTCTCTCCACATGCTCATTTCTCAGAGATAATTGTGTGTGAAAGCCGTCTTTCAACTAAGTTGTTGGGAACACAAAGTTTCTTTTCAGTTGAAAAGTGAAATCCATATATATATATGGGTAGTTACTCGATCCAACTCGTTTTTACAGTGAAAACTGCAGGAACTTCTAACCGGCATTAGGAAACACACTGAGAAACCAGAGTAAAAGTTTCTCCTGCAACCCGTTCCATTTGTGCTAGATGAACTAACGTCTAACCACATGCTCATTTCTCAGAGATAAGTGGGTGTGATAGCCGTCCTTAACCTATCTTGAAGGGAACACAAAGTTCCTTTTCAGTTGTAAACTGAACTCCATACATATATATGGGGAGGTACTCGCTCCAACTCGATTTTACAGTGAAAACTGCAGGAACTTCAAACCGGCACTAGGAAACACACTGAGAAACCAGGGCAAAGTTACTCCTGCCAACCGTTCCTTTTGTGCTAGATGAACGAACGTCTCTAAACGTGCTCAGTTCTCAGTGATAAGTGTTTGTGGAAGCCGACCTTCAACTAGCTTGTAGGGAACACAAAGTTCCTTTTCAGTTGCAAACTGCACTCCATACATATATATGGGGAGTTACTCGCTCCAACTCTGTTTTACAGGGAAAACTGCAGGAACCTCATGCCCGCACTAGGAAACACAGTGAGAAATCAGAGTAAAAGTTTCTCCTGCAACACGTTCCCTTTGTGCCAGATGAACGAACATCTCTCCACATGATCAGTTCTCAGAGATAAGTGTGTGTGAAAGCCGTCCTTCACCTAGCTGGTTGGGAACCCAAAGTTTGTTTTCATTTGCAAAGTTGAATCCATACAATTATATGGGGAGTTACTCGCTCCAACTCTGTTTTACAGTGAAAACTGCAGGAACTTCTAACCGGCATTAGGAAACAGACTGAGAATCCAGAGTAAAATTTCCTCCTGCAATCCTTTCCCTTTGTGCTAGATGAACGAACGTCTCTCCATATGCTCAGTTCTGAGGGATAAGTTTGTGTGAAAGCCGTCCTTCATCTAGCTTGTTGCGAACACAGAGATTCTTATCAGTTGCAAACTGCACTCCATACATATATATGGGTAGGTACACTCTCCAACTCGGTTTTACAGTGAAAACTGCAGGAATTTCAAAACGGCACTAGGAAACACACTGAGAAACCAGAGTAATTGTTTTTCCTGCAAAGCGTTCCCTTTGTGCTAGATGAACGAACGACTCTCCACGTGCTCAGTTCTCAGGTGAAAAGTGTGTGTGAAAGCCGTCCTTCACCTTGCTTGTAGGGAACACAAAGTTCCTTTTCAGTTGTAAACTGCACTCCATAAATATATATGTGGAGTTACTCGTTACAACTCGGTTTTACAGTGAAAACTGCAGGAACTTCAAACCGGCACTAGGAAAAACTGAGAATTCAGAGTAAAAGTTTCTCCTGCATAACGTTTCCCTTTGTGCTAGATGAACGAACGTCTCTCCACATGCTCATTTCTAAGAGATAAGTGTGTGTGAAAGCATTCCTTCAACTAACTTGTTGGGAACACAGTTTCTTTTCAGTTGCAAAGTGGAATCCTTACATATATATGGGGAGTTACTCGATGCAACGCGGTTTTACAGTGAAAACCGCAGGAACATCTAACCGGCATTAGGAAAAAGACTGAGAATCCAGAGTAAAATTTCTCTTGCAAATCTTTCCCTTTGTGCTAGATGAATGAACGTCTCTCCACAAGCTCAGTTCTCAGAGATAAGTGTGTGTTAAAGCCGTCCTTCAAAAAGCTGGTTGGGAACATAGAGATTCTTTTAAGTTGCCAACTGCACTCCATACATTTCTATGGGGAGGTACCGCTCCAACGCGGTTTTACAGGGAAAAATGCAGGAACATCTAACCGGCATTAGGAATAGGACTGAGAATCGAAAGTAAAACTTTCTCCTGCAAACTGTTCCCTTTGTGCTAGATGAGCGAACGTCTATCCACATGCACAGTTCTGAGAGATAAGTGTGTGTGAAAGCCGTCCTTCACCTAGCTTGTTGGGAACACAGAGATTCTTTTCAGTTGCAAACGGCACTCCATACATATATATGAGGAGGTACACGCTGCAACTCGGTTTTACAGTGAAAAGTGCAGGAATTTCAAACCGACACTAGGAAAAATACTGAGAAACCAGAGTAAAAGATACTCCTGCAAACCTTTCCTTTTATGCTAGATTAACGAACGTCTCTCCACAAGCTCAGTTCTCAGAGATAAGTGTGTGTGAAAGCCGTCCTTCACCTAGCTGGTTGGGAACCCAAAGTTTCTTTTCAGTTGAAAAGTGAAATCCATACATATATATGGGTAGTTACTCGCTCCAACTGGGTTTTACAGTGAAAACTGCAGGAACTTCAAACCGGCACTAGGAAACACTGAGAATCCAGTGTAAATGTTTCTCCTGCATACCGTTTCCCTTTGTGCTAGATGAACGAATGTCTCTCCACATGCTCATTTCTCAGAGATAAGTGTGTGTGAATGCCGTCCTTCAACTAGCTTGTTGGGAACACAAAATTTCTTTTCAGATGAAAAGTGGAATCCATTCATATATAAGGGGAGGTACTCGCTCCAACTCGGGTTTAAAGTGAAAACTGCAGGAACTTCAAACCCGCACTAGAAACACACTGAGAAACCAGAGTAAAAGTTTCTCCTGCAACCCGTACCCTTTGTGCTAGATGAACGTACGTCTCTCCACATGCTCAGTTCTCAGAAGTAAGTGTGTGTGATTGCCGTCCTTCACTTAGCTGGTTGGGAACACAAAGTTTTTTTTCAGTTGCAAACGGAATCCATACATATATATGGGGAGATACTCGATCCAACTCGGTTTTACAGGGAAACTGCCGGATTTTCTAACTGGCATTAGGAAACAGACTGAGAAATCAGAGTAAAATTTCTTCCTGCAAACCTTTCCCTTTGTGCTAGATGAACGAACGTCTCTCCACATGCTCAGTTCTGAGAGAAAAGTGTGTGTGAAAGCCGTCCTTCACCTAGCTTGTTGGGAACACAGAGATTCTTTTCAGTTGCCAACTGCACTCCATACATATATATGGGGAGGTACAGCTCCAACTCGCTATTACAGGGAAAACTGCAGGAACTTCTAACCAGCATTAGGAATAAGACTGAGAATCCAAAGTAAAACTTTCTCCTGCAAACCGTTCTTTTTGTGCTAGATGAACGAAAGTCTATCCACATGCACAGTTCTGAGAGATAAGTGTGTGTGAAAGCTGTCCTTCACCTAGCTTGTAGGGAACACAAAGTTCCTTTTCAGTTGCAAACTGCACTCCATATATATATATGGGGAGGTACTCGCTCTAACTCGGTTTTACAGTGAAAACGGCATTAATTTCAAACAGGCACTAGGAAAAATACTGAGAAACCAGAGTAAAAGTTACACTTGCAAACCTTTCCCTTTGTGCTAGATGAACGAACGTCTCTCCACAAGCTCAGTTCTCAGAGATAAGTGTGTGTGAAAGCCGTCCTTCTCCTTTCTTGTAGGGAACAAAGAGTTTTTTTCAGTTGCAAACTGCACTCCATACGTATATATGGGGAGGTACCCGCTCCAACTCTGTTTTACACTGAAAACTGCAGGAACTTCAAACCGGCACTAGGAAACACACTGAGAAACCAGAGTAAAAATTTTCTCCTGCAACCCGTTCCATTTTTGCTAGATGAACGAACGTCTCTCCACATGCTCATTTCTCAGAGATAAGTGTGTGTTAAAGCCGTCCTTCAACTAGGTTGTTGGGAACACAAAGTTTCTTTTCAGTTGAAAAGTGAAATCCATACATATATATGGGTTGTTACTCGATCCAACTGTTTTTTACACTGAAAACTGCAGGAAATTCTAACCGGCACTAGGAAACACACTGAGAAACCAGAGTAAAATTTCTCCTTCATCCCGTTCCATTTGTGCTAGATGAACAAACGTCTATCCACATGCTCAGTTCTCAGAGATAAGTGTGTTTGATAGCCGCCCTTAACCTATCTTGTTGGGAACACAAAGTTTCTTTTCACTTGCAAACTGCAATCCATACATATATATTGGGAGGTACTCGCTCCAACTCGATTTTACAGTGAAAAATGCAGGAACTTCAAACCGGCAAGGAAACACAGTGAGAAACCAGAATAAAAGATTCTCCTGCAACCCGTTCCCTTTGTGCTAGATGAACGAACGTCTCTCCATATGCTCAGTTCTCAGAAATAAGTGTGTGTTAAAGCCGTCTTTCACCTAGCTTGTTGGGAACACAGAGATTCTTTTCAGTTGCAAACGGCACTCCATATATATATATGTGTCGGTACTCGATCCAAATCGGTTTTTCAGTGAAAACTGCAGGAATTTCAAACCGGAACTAGGAAACACACCTAGAAACCAGAGAAAAAGATTCTCCTGCAGACCGTTCCCTTTGTGCTAAATGAACGAATGTCTCTCCACGCGCTCAGTTCTCAGAGATAAGTGTGTGTGAAAGCCGTCCTTCACCTAGCTGGTTGGGAACCCAAAGTTTCTTTTCATTTGCAAAGTTGAATCCATACAAATATATGGGGAGTTACTCGCTCCAACTCGGTTTTACAGGGAAAACTGCAGGAACTTCTAACCGGCATTAGGAAAAAGACTGAGAAAGCAGAGTAAAAGTTACTCCTGCAACCCGTTCCATTTGTGCTATATGAACGAACGTCTCTCCACATGCTCAGATCTCAGAGGTATATGTGTGTGAAAGCCGTCCTTCAACAAGCTTGTTGGGAACACAAAGTTTCTTTTCAGTTGCAAAGTGGAATCTTTACATATATATTTGGAGTTACTCGATGCAACGCGGTTTTACAGTGAAAACCGCAGGAACTTCTAACCGGCATTAGGAAAAAGACTGAGAATCCAGAGTAAAATTTCTCTTGCAAATCTTTCCCTTTGTGCTAGATGAATGAACGTCTCTCCACATGCTCAGTTCTCAGAGATAAGTGTGTGTTAAAGCCGTCCTTCAACTAGCTGGTTGGGAACACAAAGTTTATTTTTATTTGCAAAGTGGGATCCATACATATATATGAGGATTTACTCGTTCCAACTCGGTTTTACAGGGAAACTGCAGGATTTTCTATCTGGCATTAGGAAACAGACTGAGAAATCAGAGTAAAAGTTTCTCCTGCAAACCTTTCCCTTTGTGCTAGATGAACGAACGTCTCTCCACATGCTCAGTTCTGAGAGAAAAGTGTGTGTGAAAGCCGTCCTTCACCTAGCTTGTTGGGAACATAGAGATTCTTTTAAGTTGCCAACTGCACTCCATACATATATATGGGGAGGTACCGCTCCAACTCGGTTTTACAGGGAAAACTGCAGGAACTTCTAACCGGCATTAGGAATAAGACTGAGAATCGAAAGTAAAACTTTCTCCTGCAAACTGTTCCATTTGTGCTAGATGAGTGAAAGTCTATCCACATGCACATTTCTGAGAGATATGTGTGTGTGAAAGCCGTCCTTCACCTAGCTTGTTGGGAACACAGAGATTCTTTTCAGTTGCTAACTGCACTCCATACATATATATGAGGAGGTACTCGCTCCAACTCGGGTTTACAGTGAAATCTGCAGGAATTTCAAACCGACACTAGGAAAAATATTGAGAAACCAGTGTATAAGTTACTCCTGCAAAACTTTCCCTTTATGCTAGATGAACGAACGTCTCTCCACAAGGTCAGTTCTCAGAGATAAGTGTGTGTGAAAGCCGTCCTTCACCTAGCTGGTTGGGAACCCATAGTTTCTTTTAATTTGCAAAGTTGAATCCATACAAATATATGGGGAGTTACTCGCTCCAACTCGGTTTAATGGGAAAACTGCAGGAAATTCTAACCGGCATTAGGAAACAGACTGAGAAACCAGAGTAAAAGTTCCTCCTGCAACCCTTTCCCTTTGTGCTAGATGAACGAACGTCTCTCCACATGCTCAGTTCTGAGAGAAAAGTGTGTGTGAAAGCCGTCCTTCACCTAGCTTGTTGGGAACACAGAGATTCTTTTCAGTTGCCAACTGCACTCCATACATATATATGGGGAGGTACAGCTCCAACTCGCTATTACAGGGAAAACTGCAGGAACTTCTAACCAGCATTAGGAATAAGACTGAGAATCCAAAGTAAAACTTTCTCCTGCAAACCGTTCTTTTTGTGCTAGATGAACGAAAGTCTATCCACATGCACAGTTCTGAGAGATAAGTGTGTGTGAAAGCTGTCCTTCACCTAGCTTGTAGGGAACACAAAGTTCCTTTTCAGTTGCAAACTGCACTCCATATATATATATGGGGAGGTACTCGCTCCAACTCGGTTTTACAGTGAAAACGGCATTAATTTCAAACAGGCACTAGGAAAAATACTGAGAAACCAGAGTAAAAGTTACACTTGCAAACCTTTCCCTTTGTGCTAGATGAACGAACGTCTCTCCACAAGCTCAGTTCTGAGAGAAAAGTGTGTGTGAAAGCCGTCCTTCCCCTAGCTTTTTGTGAACACAGAGATTCTTTTCAGTTGCAAACTGCAATCGATTCATATATATGGGGAGTTTCTCGCTCCAACTCGGTTTTACAGTGAAAACGGCAGTAATTTCAAACCGGCACTAGGAAAAATACTGAGAAACCAGAGTAAAATTTACTCTTCCAAACATTTCCCTTTGTGCTAGATGAACGAACGTCTCTCCACAAGCTCAGTTCTCAGTGATAAGTGTGTGTGAAAGCCGTCCTTCACCTAGCTTGTAGGGAACACAAAGTTCCTTTTCAGTTGCAAACTGCACTCCATATATATATAAGGGGAGGTATTCGCTCCAACTCGATTTTACAGGGAAAACTGCAGGAACTTCAAACCGGCACTAGGAAACACACTGAGAAAGCAGAGTAATAGTTTCCCCTGCATTACGTTCCCTTTGTGCTAGATGAACGAACGTCTCTCCACATGCTCATTTCTCAGAGATAAGTGTGTGTGAAAGCCGTCCTTCAACTAGGTTGTTGGGAACACAAAGTTTCTTTTCAGTTGAAAAGTGAAATCCATACATATATAAGGGTAGTTACTCGATCCAACTGGTTTTTACACTGAAAACTGCAGGAAATTCTAACCGGCACTAGGAAACACACTGAGAAACCAGAGTAAAATTTTCTCCTGCAACCCGTTCCATTTTTGCTAGATGAACGAACGTCTCTCCACATGCTCAGTTCTCAGAGATAAGTGTGTGTTAAAGCCGTCCTTCAACTATTTGGTAGGGAACACAAAGTTTATTTTTAGCTGCAAAGTGGGATCCATACATATATATGAGGAGTTACTCGTTCCAACTCGGTTTTACAGGGAAACTGCAGGATTTTCTAACTGCCATTAGGAAACAGACTGGGAAATCAGTGTAAAAGTTTCTCCTGTAAACCTTTCCCTTTGTGCTAGATGAACGAACGTCTCTCCACAAGGTCAGTTCTCAGAGATAAGTGTGTGTGAAAGCCCTCCTTCACCTAGCTTGTTGGGAACACAGAGATTCTTTTCAGTTGCAAACTGCACTCCATACATATATATGAGGAGGTACTCGCTCCAACTCGGGTTTACAGTGAAATCTGCAGGAATTTCAAACCGACACTAGGAAAAATATTGACAAACCAGAGTATAAGTTACTCCTGCAAAACTTTCCCTTTATGCTAGATGAACGAACGTCTCTCCACAAGCTCAGTTCTCAGAGATAAGTGTGTGTGAAAGCCGTCCTTCACCTAGCTGGTTGGGAACCCAAAGTTTCTTTTAATTTGCAAAGTTGAATCCATACAAATATATGGGGAGTTACTCAATCCAACTCGGTTTTACAGTGAAAAATGCAGGAACTTCAAACCGGCACTAGGAAACACACTGAGAAACCAGAGTAAAAGTTTCTCCTGCATGCCGTTTCCAATTGTGCTAGATGAACGAACGTCTCTACACATGCTCATTTCTCAGAGATAAGTGTGTGTGAAAGCCGTCCTTCAACTAGCTTGTTGGGAACACAAAATTTCTTTTCAGATGAAAAGTGGAATCCATACATATATAAGGGGAGGTACTCGACCCAACTCGGTTTTAAAGTGAAAACTGGAGGAACTTCAAACCCGCACTAGGAAACACACTGAGTAACCAGAGTAAAAGTTTCTCCTGCAACCCGTTCCCTTTGTGCTAGATGAACGAACGTCTCTCCACAAGCTCAGTTCTCAGAGATAAGTGTGTGTGAAAGCCGTCCTTCACCTAGCTGGTTGGGAACCCAAAGTTTCTTTTCAGTTGAAAAGTGAAATCCATACATATATATGGGTAGTTACTCGCTCCAACTGGGTTTTACAGTGAAAACTGCAGGAACTTCCAACCGGCACTAGGAAACACTGAGAATCCAGTGTAAATGTTTCTCCTGCATACCGTTTCCCTTTTTGCTAGATGAACGAATGTCTCTCCACATGCTCATTTCTCAGAGATAAGTGTGTGTGAAAGCCGTCCTTCAACTAGCTTGTTGGGAACATAAAATTTCTTTTCAGATGAAAAGTGGAATCCATTCATATATAAGGGGAGGTACTCGCTCCAACTCGGGTTTAAAGTGAAAACTGCAGGAACTTCAAACCCGCACTAGGAAACACACTGAGAAACCAGAGTAAAAGTTTCTCCTGCAACCCGTACCCTTTGTGCTAGATGAACGAACGTCTCTCCACATGCTCAGTTCTCAGAAGTAAGTGTGTGTGATTGCCGTCCTTCACTTAGCTGGTTGGGAACACAAAGTTTATTTTCAGTTGCAAACGGAATCCATACATATATATGGGGAGATACTCGATCCAACTCGGTTTTACAGGGAAACTGCCGGATTTTCTAACTGGCATTAGGAAACAGACTGAGAAATCAGAGTAAAATTTCTTCCTGCAAAACTTTCCCTTTGTGCTAGATGAACGAACGTCTCTCCACATGCTCAGTTCTGAGAGAAAAGTGTGTGTGAAAGCCGTCCTTCACCTAGCTTGTTGGGAACACAGAGATTCTTTTCAGTTGCCAACTGCACTCCATACATATATATGGGGAGGTACAGCTCCAACTCGCTATTACAGGGAAAACTGCAGGAACTTCTAACCAGCATTAGGAATAAGACTGAGAATCCAAAGTAAAACTTTCTCCTGCAAACCTTTCTTTTTGTGCTAGATGAACGAAAGTCTATCCACATGCACAGTTCTGAGAGATAAGTGTGTGTGAAAGCTGTCCTTCACCTAGCTTGTAGGGAACACAAAGTTCCTTTTCAGTTGCAAACTGCACTCCATATATATATATGGGGAGGTACTCTCTCCAACTCGGTTTTACAGTGAAAACGGCATTAATTTCAAACCGGCACTAGGAAAAATACTGAGAAACCAGAGTAAAAGTTACACTTGCAAACCTTTCCCTTTGTGCTAGATGAACGAACGTCTCTCCACAAGCTCAGTTCTCAGAGATAAGTGTGTGTGAAAGCCGTCCTTCTCCTTTCTTGTAGGGAACAAAGAGTTTTTTTCAGTTGCAAACTGCACTCCATACGTATATATGGGGAGGTACCCGCTCCAACTCTGTTTTACACTGAAAACTGCAGGAACTTCAAACCGGCACTAGGAAACACACTGAGAAACCAGAGTAAAAATTTTCTCCTGCAACCCGTTCCATTTTTGCTAGATGAACGAACGTCTCTCCACATGCTCATTTCTCAGAGATAAGTGTGTTAAAGCCGTCCTTCAACTAGGTTGTTGGGAACACAAAGTTTCTTTTCAGTTGAAAAGTGAAATCCATACATATATATGGGTTGTTACTCGATCCAACTGTTTTTTACACTGAAAACTGCAGGAAATTCTAACCGGCACTAGGAAACACACTGAGAAACCAGAGTAAAATTTCTCCTTCATCCCGTTCCATTTGTGCTAGATGAACAAACGTCTATCCACATGCTCAGTTCTCAGAGATAAGTGTGTTTGATAGCCGCCCTTAACCTATCTTGTTGGGAACACAAAGTTTCTTTTCACTTGCAAACTGCAATCCATACATATATATTGGGAGGTACTCGCTCCAACTCGATTTTACAGTGAAAAATGCAGGAACTTCAAACCGGCAAGGAAACACAGTGAGAAACCAGAATAAAAGATTCTCCTGCAACCCGTTCCCTTTGTGCTAGATGAACGAACGTCTCTCCATATGCTCAGTTCTCAGAAATAAGTGTGTGTTAAAGCCGTCTTTCACCTAGCTTGTTGGGAACACAGAGATTCTTTTCAGTTGCAAACGGCACTCCATATATATATATGTGTCGGTACTCGATCCAAATCGGTTTTTCAGTGAAAACTGCAGGAATTTCAAACCGGAACTAGGAAACACACCTAGAAACCAGAGAAAAAGATTCTCCTGCAGACCGTTCCCTTTGTGCTAAATGAACGAATGTCTCTCCACGCGCTCAGTTCTCAGAGATAAGTGTGTGTGAAAGCCGTCCTTCACCTAGCTGGTTGGGAACCCAAAGTTTCTTTTCATTTGCAAAGTTGAATCCATACAAATATATGGGGAGTTACTCGCTCCAACTCGGTTTTACAGGGAAAACTGCAGGAACTTCTAACCGGCATTAGGAAAAAGACTGAGAAAGCAGAGTAAAAGTTACTCCTGCAACCCGTTCCATTTGTGCTATATGAACGAACGTCTCTCCACATGCTCAGATCTCAGAGGTATATGTGTGTGAAAGCCGTCCTTCAACAAGCTTGTTGGGAACACAAAGTTTCTTTTCAGTTGCAAAGTGGAATCTTTACATATATATTTGGAGTTACTCGATGCAACGCGGTTTTACAGTGAAAACCGCAGGAACTTCTAACCGGCATTAGGAAAAAGACTGAGAATCCAGAGTAAAATTTCTCTTGCAAATCTTTCCCTTTGTGCTAGATGAATGAACGTCTCTCCACATGCTCAGTTCTCAGAGATAAGTGTGTGTTAAAGCCGTCCTTCAACTAGCTGGTTGGGAACACAAAGTTTATTTTTATTTGCAAAGTGGGATCCATACATATATATGAGGATTTACTCGTTCCAACTCGGTTTTACAGGGAAACTGCAGGATTTTCTATCTGGCATTAGGAAACAGACTGAGAAATCAGAGTAAAAGTTTCTCCTGCAAACCTTTCCCTTTGTGCTAGATGAACGAACGTCTCTCCACATGCTCAGTTCTGAGAGAAAAGTGTGTGTGAAAGCCGTCCTTCACCTAGCTTGTTGGGAACATAGAGATTCTTTTAAGTTGCCAACTGCACTCCATACATATATATGGGGAGGTACCGCTCCAACTCGGTTTTACAGGGAAAACTGCAGGAACTTCTAACCGGCATTAGGAATAAGACTGAGAATCGAAAGTAAAACTTTCTCCTGCAAACTGTTCCATTTGTGCTAGATGAGTGAAAGTCTATCCACATGCACATTTCTGAGAGATATGTGTGTGTGAAAGCCGTCCTTCACCTAGCTTGTTGGGAACACAGAGATTCTTTTCAGTTGCTAACTGCACTCCATACATATATATGAGGAGGTACTCGCTCCAACTCGGGTTTACAGTGAAATCTGCAGGAATTTCAAACCGACACTAGGAAAAATATTGAGAAACCAGTGTATAAGTTACTCCTGCAAAACTTTCCCTTTATGCTAGATGAACGAACGTCTCTCCACAAGGTCAGTTCTCAGAGATAAGTGTGTGTGAAAGCCGTCCTTCACCTAGCTGGTTGGGAACCCATAGTTTCTTTTAATTTGCAAAGTTGAATCCATACAAATATATGGGGAGTTACTCGCTCCAACTCGGTTTAATGGGAAAACTGCAGGAAATTCTAACCGGCATTAGGAAACAGACTGAGAAACCAGAGTAAAAGTTCCTCCTGCAACCCTTTCCCTTTGTGCTAGATGAACGAACGTCTCTCCACATGCTCAGTTCTGAGAGAAAAGTGTGTGTGAAAGCCGTCCTTCACCTAGCTTGTTGGGAACACAGAGATTCTTTTCAGTTGCCAACTGCACTCCATACATATATATGGGGAGGTACAGCTCCAACTCGCTATTACAGGGAAAACTGCAGGAACTTCTAACCAGCATTAGGAATAAGACTGAGAATCCAAAGTAAAACTTTCTCCTGCAAACCGTTCTTTTTGTGCTAGATGAACGAAAGTCTATCCACATGCACAGTTCTGAGAGATAAGTGTGTGTGAAAGCTGTCCTTCACCTAGCTTGTAGGGAACACAAAGTTCCTTTTCAGTTGCAAACTGCACTCCATATATATATATGGGGAGGTACTCGCTCCAACTCGGTTTTACAGTGAAAACGGCATTAATTTCAAACAGGCACTAGGAAAAATACTGAGAAACCAGAGTAAAAGTTACACTTGCAAACCTTTCCCTTTGTGCTAGATGAACGAACGTCTCTCCACAAGCTCAGTTCTGAGAGAAAAGTGTGTGTGAAAGCCGTCCTTCCCCTAGCTTTTTGTGAACACAGAGATTCTTTTCAGTTGCCAACTGCAATCGATTCATATATATGGGGAGTTTCTCGCTCCAACTCGGTTTTACAGTGAAAACGGCAGTAATTTCAAACCGGCACTAGGAAAAATACTGAGAAACCAGAGTAAAATTTACTCTTCCAAACATTTCCCTTTGTGCTAGATGAACGAACGTCTCTCCACAAGCTCAGTTCTCAGTGATAAGTGTGTGTGAAAGCCGTCCTTCACCTAGCTTGTAGGGAACACAAAGTTCCTTTTCAGTTGCAAACTGCACTCCATATATATATAAGGGGAGGTATTCGCTCCAACTCGATTTTACAGGGAAAACTGCAGGAACTTCAAACCGGCACTAGGAAACACACTGAGAAAGCAGAGTAATAGTTTCCCCTGCATTACGTTCCCTTTGTGCTAGATGAACGAACGTCTCTCCACATGCTCATTTCTCAGAGATAAGTGTGTGTGAAAGCCGTCCTTCAACTAGGTTGTTGGGAACACAAAGTTTCTTTTCAGTTGAAAAGTGAAATCCATACATATATAAGGGTAGTTACTCGATCCAACTGGTTTTTACACTGAAAACTGCAGGAAATTCTAACCGGCACTAGGAAACACACTGAGAAACCAGAGTAAAATTTTCTCCTGCAACCCGTTCCATTTTTGCTAGATGAACGAACGTCTCTCCACATGCTCAGTTCTCAGAGATAAGTGTGTGTTAAAGCCGTCCTTCAACTATTTGGTAGGGAACACAAAGTTTATTTTTAGCTGCAAAGTGGGATCCATACATATATATGAGGAGTTACTCGTTCCAACTCGGTTTTACAGGGAAACTGCAGGATTTTCTAACTGCCATTAGGAAACAGACTGGGAAATCAGTGTAAAAGTTTCTCCTGTAAACCTTTCCCTTTGTGCTAGATGAACGAACGTCTCTCCACAAGGTCAGTTCTCAGAGATAAGTGTGTGTGAAAGCCCTCCTTCACCTAGCTTGTTGGGAACACAGAGATTCTTTTCAGTTGCAAACTGCACTCCATACATATATATGAGGAGGTACTCGCTCCAACTCGGGTTTACAGTGAAATCTGCAGGAATTTCAAACCGACACTAGGAAAAATATTGACAAACCAGAGTATAAGTTACTCCTGCAAAACTTTCCCTTTATGCTAGATGAACGAACGTCTCTCCACAAGCTCAGTTCTCAGAGATAAGTGTGTGTGAAAGCCGTCCTTCACCTAGCTGGTTGGGAACCCAAAGTTTCTTTTAATTTGCAAAGTTGAATCCATACAAATATATGGGGAGTTACTCAATCCAACTCGGTTTTACAGTGAAAAATGCAGGAACTTCAAACCGGCACTAGGAAACACACTGAGAAACCAGAGTAAAAGTTTCTCCTGCATGCCGTTTCCAATTGTGCTAGATGAACGAACGTCTCTACACATGCTCATTTCTCAGAGATAAGTGTGTGTGAAAGCCGTCCTTCAACTAGCTTGTTGGGAACACAAAATTTCTTTTCAGATGAAAAGTGGAATCCATACATATATAAGGGGAGGTACTCGACCCAACTCGGTTTTAAAGTGAAAACTGGAGGAACTTCAAACCCGCACTAGGAAACACACTGAGTAACCAGAGTAAAAGTTTCTCCTGCAACCCGTTCCCTTTGTGCTAGATGAACGAACGTCTCTCCACAAGCTCAGTTCTCAGAGATAAGTGTGTGTGAAAGCCGTCCTTCACCTAGCTGGTTGGGAACCCAAAGTTTCTTTTCAGTTGAAAAGTGAAATCCATACATATATATGGGTAGTTACTCGCTCCAACTGGGTTTTACAGTGAAAACTGCAGGAACTTCCAACCGGCACTAGGAAACACTGAGAATCCAGTGTAAATGTTTCTCCTGCATACCGTTTCCCTTTTTGCTAGATGAACGAATGTCTCTCCACATGCTCATTTCTCAGAGATAAGTGTGTGTGAAAGCCGTCCTTCAACTAGCTTGTTGGGAACATAAAATTTCTTTTCAGATGAAAAGTGGAATCCATTCATATATAAGGGGAGGTACTCGCTCCAACTCGGGTTTAAAGTGAAAACTGCAGGAACTTCAAACCCGCACTAGGAAACACACTGAGAAACCAGAGTAAAAGTTTCTCCTGCAACCCGTACCCTTTGTGCTAGATGAACGAACGTCTCTCCACATGCTCAGTTCTCAGAAGTAAGTGTGTGTGATTGCCGTCCTTCACTTAGCTGGTTGGGAACACAAAGTTTTTTTTCAGTTGCAAACGGAATCCATACATATATATGGGGAGATACTCGATCCAACTCGGTTTTACAGGGAAACTGCCGGATTTTCTAACTGGCATTAGGAAACAGACTGAGAAATCAGAGTAAAATTTCTTCCTGCAAACCTTTCCCTTTGTGCTAGATGAACGAACGTCTCTCCACATGCTCAGTTCTGAGAGAAAAGTGTGTGTGAAAGCCGTCCTTCACCTAGCTTGTTGGGAACACAGAGATTCTTTTCAGTTGCCAACTGCACTCCATACATATATATGGGGAGGTACAGCTCCAACTCGCTATTACAGGGAAAACTGCAGGAACTTCTAACCAGCATTAGGAATAAGACTGAGAATCCAAAGTAAAACTTTCTCCTGCAAACCTTTCTTTTTGTGCTAGATGAACGAAAGTCTATCCACATGCACAGTTCTGAGAGATAAGTGTGTGTGAAAGCTGTCCTTCACCTAGCTTGTAGGGAACACAAAGTTCCTTTTCAGTTGCAAACTGCACTCCATATATATATATGGGGAGGTACTCTCTCCAACTCGGTTTTACAGTGAAAACGGCATTAATTTCAAACCGGCACTAGGAAAAATACTGAGAAACCAGAGTAAAAGTTACACTTGCAAACCTTTCCCTTTGTGCTAGATGAACGAACGTCTCTCCACAAGCTCAGTTCTCAGAGATAAGTGTGTGTGAAAGCCGTCCTTCTCCTTTCTTGTAGGGAACAAAGAGTTTTTTTCAGTTGCAAACTGCACTCCATACGTATATATGGGGAGGTACCCGCTCCAACTCTGTTTTACACTGAAAACTGCAGGAACTTCAAACCGGCACTAGGAAACACACTGAGAAACCAGAGTAAAAATTTTCTCCTGCAACCCGTTCCATTTTTGCTAGATGAACGAACGTCTCTCCACATGCTCATTTCTCAGAGATAAGTGTGTGTTAAAGCCGTCCTTCAACTAGGTTGTTGGGAACACAAAGTTTCTTTTCAGTTGAAAATTGAAATCCATACATATATATGGGTTGTTACTCGATCCAACTGGTTTTTACACTGAAAACTGCAGGAAATTCTAACCGGCACTAGGAAACACACTGAGAAACCAGAGTAAAATTTCTCCTTCAACCCGTTCCATTTGTGCTAGATGAACGAACGTCTATCCACATGCTCAGTTCTCAGAGATAAGTGTGTTTGATAGCCGCCCTTAAACTATCTTGTTGGGAACACAAAGTTTCTTTTCACTTGCAAACTGCAATCCATACATTTATATTGGGAGGTACTCGCTCCAACTCGATTTTACAGTGAAAAATGCAGGAACTTCAAACCGGCAAGGAAA
Source organism: Camelus dromedarius (assembly GCF_036321535.1). NCBI lineage: Eukaryota > Metazoa > Chordata > Mammalia > Artiodactyla > Camelidae > Camelus > Camelus dromedarius. The sequence goes on along the minus strand of NC_087451.1, from coordinate 2,109,750 downwards.
CACAGTGAGAAACCAGAATAAAAGATTCTCCTGCAACCCGTTCCCTTTGTGCTAGATGAACGAACGTCTCTCCATATGCTCAGTTCTCAGAAATAAGTGTGTGTTAAAGCCGTCCTTCACCTAGCTTGTTGGGAACACAGAGATTCTTTTCAGTTGCAAACGTCACTCCATATATATATATGTGTAGGTACTCGATCCAAATCGGTTTTTCAGTGAAAACTGCAGGAATTTCAAACCGGAACTAGGAAACACACCTAGAAACCAGAGAAAAAGATTCTCCTGCAGACCGTTCCCTTTGTGCTAAATGAACGAATGTCTCTCCACGTGCTCAGTTCTCAGAGATAAGTGTGTGTGAAAGCCGTCCTTCACCTAGCTGGTTGGGAACCCAAAGTTTCTTTTAATTTGCAAAGTTGAATCCATACAAATATATGGGGAGTTACTCGCTCCAACTCGGTTTTACAGGGAAAACTGCAGGAACTTCTAACCGGCATTAGGAAAAAGACTGAGAAAGCAGAGTAAAAGTTACTCCTGCAACCCGTTCCATTTGTGCTATATGAACGAACGTCTCTCCACATGCTCAGATCTCAGCGGTATATGTGTGTGAAAGCCGTCCTTCAACAAGCTTGTTGGGAACACAAAGTTTCTTTTCAGTTGCAAAGTGGAATCTTTACATATATATTTGGAGTTACTCGATGCAACGCGGTTTTACAGTGAAAACCGCAGGAACTTCTAAACGGCATTAGGAAAAAGACTGAGAATCCAGAGTAAAATTTCTCTTGCAAATCTTTCCCTTTGTGCTAGATGAATGAACGTCTCTCCACATGCTCAGTTCTCAGAGATAAGTGTGTGTTAAAGACGTCCTTCAACTAGCTGGTTGGGAACACAAAGTTTATTTTTATTTGCAAAGTGGGATCCATACATATATATGAGGATTTACTCGTTCCAACTCGGTTTTACAGGGAAACTGCAGGATTTTCTATCTGGCATTACGAAACAGACTGAGAAATCAGAGTAAAAGTTTCTCCTGCAAACCTTTCCCTTTGTGCTAGATGAACGAACGTCTCTCCACATGCTCAGTTCTGAGAGAAAAGTGTGTGTGAAAGCCGTCCTTCACCTAGCTTGTTGGGAACATAGAGATTCTTTTAAGTTGCCAACTGCACTCCATACATATATATGGGGAGGTACCGCTCCAACTCGGTTTTACAGGGAAAACTGCAGGAACTTCTAACCGGCATTAGGAATAAGACTGAGAATCGAAAGTAAAACTTTCTCCTGCAAACTGTTCCATTTGTGCTAGATGAGTGAACGTCTATCCACATGCACATTTCTGAGAGATATGTGTGTGTGAAAGCCGTCCTTCACCTAGCTTGTTGGGAACACAGAGATTCTTTTCAGTTGCTAACTGCACTCCATACATATATATGAGGAGGTACTCGCTCCAACTCGGGTTTACAGTGAAATCTGCAGGAATTTCAAACCGACACTAGGAAAAATATTGAGAAACCAGTGTATAAGTTACTCCTGCAAAACTTTCCCTTTATGCTAGATGAACGAACGTCTCTCCACAAGGTCAGTTCTCAGAGATAAGTGTGTGTGAAAGCCGTCCTTCACCTAGCTGGTTGGGAACCCATAGTTTCTTTTAATTTGCAAAGTTGAATCCATACAAATATATGGGGAGTTACTCGCTCCAACTCGGTTTTACAGGGAAAACTGCAGGAACTTCTAACCGGCATTAGGAAAAAGACTGAGAAACCAGAGTAAAAGTTCCTCCTGCAACCCTTTCCCTTTGTGCTAGATGAACGAACGTCTCTCCATATGCTCAGTTCTGAGAGAAAAGTGTGTGTGAAAGCCGTCCTTCCCCTAGCTTTTTGTGAACACAGAGATTCTTTTCAGTTGCAAACTGCAATCGATTCATATATATGGGGATTTTCTCGCTCCAACTCGGTTTTACAGTGAAAACGGCAGTAATTTCAAACCGGCACTAGGAAAAATACTGAGAAACCAGAGTAAAATTTACTCTTCCAAACATTTCCCTTTGTGCTAGATGAACGAACGTCTCTCCACAAGCTCAGTTCTCAGAGATAAGTGTGTGTGAAAGCCGTCCTTCACCTAGCTTGTAGGGAACACAAAGTTCCTTTTCAGTTGCAAACTGCACTCCATATATATATAAGGGGAGGTATTCGCTCCAACTCGATTTTACAGGGAAAACTGCAGGAACTTCAAACCGGCACTAGGAAACACACTGAGAAAGCAGAGTAATAGTTTCCCCTGCATTACGTTCCCTTTGTGCTAGATGAACGAACGTCTCTCCACATGCTCATTTCTCAGAGATAAGTGTGTGTGAAAGCCGTCCTTCAACTAGGTTGTTGGGAACACAAAGTTTCTTTTCAGTTGAAAAGTGAAATCCATACATATATAAGGGTAGTTACTCGATCCAACTGGTTATTACACTGAAAACTGCAGGAACTTCTAACCGGCACTAGGAAACACACTGAGAAACCAGAGTAAAAGTTTCTCCTGCAACCCGTTCCCATTGTGCTAGATGAACGAACGTCTCTCCACAAGGTCAGTTCTCAGAGATAAGTGTGTGTGAAAGCCGTCCTTCAAATAGTTTGTTGGGAACCCAAAGTTTCTTTTCAGTTGAAAAGTGAAATCCAAATATATATATGGGTAGTTACTCGCTCCAGCTGGGTTTTACAGTAAAAACTGCAGGAACTTCAAACCGGCATTAGGAAACAATGAGAATCCAGAGTAAAATTTCTCCTGCATGCCGTTTCCAATTGTGCTAGATGAACGAACGTCTCTACACATGCTCATTTCTCAGAGATAAGTGTGTGTGAAAGCCGTCCTTCAACTAGCTTGTTGGGAACACAAAATTTCTTTTCAGATGAAAAGTGGAATCCATACATATATAAGGGGAGGTACTCGCCCCAACTCGGTTTTAAAGTGAAAACTGGAGGAACTTCAAACCCGCACTAGGAAACACACTGAGTAACCAGAGTAAAAGTTTCTCCTGCAACCCGTTCCCTTTGTGCTAGATGAACGAACGTCTCTCCACAAGCTCAGTTCTCAGAGATAAGTGTGTGTGAAAGCCGTCCTTCACCTAGCTGGTTGGGAACCCAAAGTTTCTTTTCAGTTGAAAAGTGAAATCCATACATATATATGGATAGTTACTCGCTCCAACTGGGTTTTACAGTGAAAACTGCAGGAACTTCAAACCGGCACTAGGAAACACTGAGAATCCAGTGTAAATGTTTCTCCTGCATACCGTTTCCCTTTGTGCTAGATGAACGAATGTCTCTCCACATGCTCATTTCTCAGAGATAAGTGTGTGTGAAAGCCGTCCTTCAACTAGCTTGTTGGGAACATAAAATTTCTTTTCAGATGAAAAGTGGAATCCATTCATATATAAGGGGAGGTACTCGCTCCAACTCGGGTTTAAAGTGAAAACTGCAGGAACTTCAAACCCGCACTAGGAAACACACTGAGAAACCAGAGTAAAAGTTTCTCCTGCAACTCGTACCCTTTGTGCTAGATGAACGAACGTCTCTCCACATGCTCAGTTCTCAGAAGTAAGTGTGTGTGATTGCCGTCCTTCACTTAGCTGGTTGGGAACACAAAGTTTTTTTTCAGTTGCAAACGGAATCCATACATATATATGGGGAGATACTCGATCCAACTCGGTTTTACAGGGAAACTGCCGGATTTTCTAACTGGCATTAGGAAACAGAATGAGAAATCAGAGTAAAATTTCTTCCTGCAAACCTTTCCCTTTGTGCTAGATGAACGAACGTCTCTCCACATGCTCAGTTCTGAGAGAAAAGTGTGTGTGAAAGCCGTCCTTCACCTAGCTTGTTGGGAACACAGAGATTCTTTTCAGTTGCCAACTGCACTCCATACATATATATGGGGAGGTACAGCTCCAACTCGCTATTACAGGGAAAACTGCAGGAACTTCTAACCAGCATTAGGAATAAGACTGAGAATCCAAAGTAAAACTTTCTCCTGCAAACCGTTCTTTTTGTGCTAGATGAACGAAAGTCTATCCACATGCACAGTTCTGAGAGATAAGTGTGTGTGAAAGCTGTCCTTCACCTAGCTTGTAGGGAACACAAAGTTCCTTTTCAGTTGCAAACTGCACTCCATATATATATATGGGGAGGTACTCGCTCCAACACGGTTTTACAGTGAAAACGGCATTAATTTCAAACCGGCACTAGGAAAAATACTGAGAAACCAGAGTAAAAGTTACACTTGCAAACCTTTCCCTTTGTGCTAGATGAACGAACGTCTCTCCACAAGCTCAGTTCTCAGAGATAAGTGTGTGTGAAAGCCGTCCTTCTCCATTCTTGTAGGGAACAAAGAGTTTTTTTCAGTTGCAAACTGCACTCCATACGTATATATGGGGAGGTACCCGCTCCAACTCTGTTTTACACTGAAAACTGCAGGAACTTCAAACCGGCACTAGGAAACACACTGAGAAACCAGAGTAAAAATTTTCTCCTGCAACCCGTTCCATTTTTGCTAGATGAACGAAAGTCTCTCCACATGCTCATTTCTCAGAGATAAGTGTGTGTTAAAGCCGTCCTTCAACTAGGTTGTTGGGAACACAAAGTTTCTTTTCAGTTGAAAATTGAAATCCATACATATATATGGGTTGTTACTCGATCCAACTGGTTTTTACACTGAAAACTGCAGGAAATTCTAACCGGCACTAGGAAACACACTGAGAAACCAGAGTAAAATTTCTCCTTCAACCCGTTCCATTTGTGCTAGATGAACGAACGTCTATCCACATGCTCAGTTCTCAGAGATAAGTGTGTTTGATAGCCGCCCTTAAACTATCTTGTTGGGAACACAAAGTTTCTTTTCACTTGCAAACTGCAATCCATACATTTATATTGGGAGGTACTCGCTCCAACTCGATTTTACAGTGAAAAATGCAGGAACTTCAAACCGGCAAGGAAACACAGTGAGAAACCAGAATAAAAGATTCTCCTGCAACCCGTTCCCTTTGTGCTAGATGAACGAACGTCTCTCCATATGCTCAGTTCTCAGAAATAAGTGTGTGTTAAAGCCGTCCTTCACCTAGCTTGTTGGGAACACAGAGATTCTTTTCAGTTGCAAACGGCACTCCATATATATATATGTGTAGGTACTCGATCCAAATCGGTTTTTCAGTGAAAACTGCAGGAATTTCAAACCGGAACTAGGAAACACACCTAGAAACCAGAGAAAAAGTTTCTCCTGCAGACCGTTCCCTTTGTGCTAAATGAACGAATGTCTCTCCACGTGCTCAGTTCTCAGAGATAAGTGTGTGTGAAAGCCGTCCTTCACCTAGCTGGTTGGGAACCCAAAGTTTCTTTTAATTTGCAAAGTTGAATCCATACAAATATATGGGGAGTTACTCGCTCCAACTCGGTTTTACAGGGAAAACTGCAGGAACTTCTAACCGGCATTAGGAAAAAGACTGAGAAAGCAGAGTAAAAGTTACTCCTGCAACCCGTTCCATTTGTGCTATATGAACGAACGTCTCTCCACATGCTCAGATCTCAGAGGTATATGTGTGTGAAAGCCGTCCTTCAACAAGCTTGTTGGGAACACAAAGTTTCTTTTCAGTTGCAAAGTGGAATCTTTACATATATATTTGGAGTTACTCGATGCAACGCGGTTTTACAGTGAAAACCGCAGGAACTTCTAAACGGCATTAGGAAAAAGACTGAGAATCCAGAGTAAAATTTCTCTTGCAAATCTTTCCCTTTGTGCTAGATGAATGAACGTCTCTCCACATGCTCAGTTCTCAGAGATAAGTCTGTGTTAAAGCCGTCCTTCAACTAGCTGGTTGGGAACACAAAGTTTATTTTTATTTGCAAAGTGGGATCCATACATATATATGAGGATTTACTCGTTCCAACTCGGTTTTACAGGGAAACTGCAGGATTTTCTATCTGGCATTACGAAACAGACTGAGAAATCAGAGTAAAAGTTTCTCCTGCAAACCTTTCCCTTTGTGCTAGATGAACGAACGTCTCTCCACATGCTCAGTTCTGAGAGAAAAGTGTGTGTGAAAGCCGTCCTTCACCTAGCTTGTTGGGAACATAGAGATTCTTTTAAGTTGCCAACTGCACTCCATACATATATATGGGGAGGTACCGCTCCAACTCGGTTTTACAGGGAAAACTGCAGGAACTTCTAACCGGCATTAGGAATAAGACTGAGAATCGAAAGTAAAACTTTCTCCTGCAAACTGTTCCATTTGTGCTAGATGAGTGAACGTCTATCCACATGCACATTTCTGAGAGATATGTGTGTGTGAAAGCCGTCCTTCACCTAGCTTGTTGGGAACACAGAGATTCTTTTCAGTTGCTAACTGCACTCCATACATATATATGAGGAGGTACTCGCTCCAACTCGGGTTTACAGTGAAATCTGCAGGAATTTCAAACCGACACTAGGAAAAATATTGAGAAACCAGTGTATAAGTTACTCCTGCAAAACTTTCCCTTTATGCTAGATGAACGAACGTCTCTCCACAAGGTCAGTTCTCAGAGATAAGTGTGTGTGAAAGCCGTCCTTCACCTAGCTGGTTGGGAACCCATAGTTTCTTTTAATTTGCAAAGTTGAATCCATACAAATATATGGGGAGTTACTCGCTCCAACTCGGTTTAATGGGAAAACTGCAGGAAATTCTAACCGGCATTAGGAAACAGACTGAGAAACCAGAGTAAAAGTTCCTCCTGCAACCCTTTCCCTTTGTGCTAGATGAACGAACGTCTCTCCATATGCTCAGTTCTGAGAGAAAAGTGTGTGTGAAAGCCGTCCTTCCCCTAGCTTTTTGTGAACACAGAGATTCTTTTCATTTGCAAACTGCAATCGATTCATATATATGGGGAGTTTCTCGCTCCAACTCGGTTTTACAGTGAAAACGGCAGTAATTTCAAACCGGCACTAGGAAAAATACTGAGAAACCATAGTAAAATTTACTCTTCCAAACATTTCCCTTTGTGCTAGATGAACGAACGTCTCTCCACAAGCTCAGTTCTCAGAGATAAGTGTGTGTGAAAGCCGTCCTTCACCTAGCTTGTAGGGAACACAAAGTTCCTTTTCAGTTGCAAACTGCACTCCATATATATATAAGGGGAGGTATTCGCTCCAACTCGATTTTACAGGGAAAACTGCAGGAACTTCAAACCGGCACTAGGAAACACACTGAGAAAGCAGAGTAATAGTTTCCCCTGCATTACGTTCCCTTTGTGCTAGATGAACGAACGTCTCTCCACATGCTCAGTTCTCAGAGATAAGTGTGTGTTAAAGCCGTCCTTCAACTATTTGGTAGGGAACACAAAGTTTATTTTTAGCTGCAAAGTGGGATCCATACATATATATGAGGAGTTACTCGTTCCAACTCGGTTTTACAGGGAAACTGCAGGATTTTCTAACTGCCATTAGGAAACAGACTGGGAAATCAGTGTAAAAGTTTCTCCTGCAAACCTTTCCCTTTGTGCTAGATGAACGAACGTCTCTCCACAAGGTCAGTTCTCAGAGATAAGTGTGTGTTAAAGCCGTCCTTCAACTAGGTTGTTGGGAACACAAAGTTTCTTTTCAGTTGAAAATTGAAATCCATACATATATATGGGTTGTTACTCGATCCAACTGGTTTTTACACTGAAAACTGCAGGAAATTCTAACCGGCACTAGGAAACACACTGAGAAACCAGAGTAAAATTTCTCCTTCAACCCGTTCCATTTGTGCTAGATGAACGAACGTCTATCCACATGCTCAGTTCTCAGAGATAAGTGTGTTTGATAGCCGCCCTTAAACTATCTTGTTGGGAACACAAAGTTTCTTTTCACTTGCAAACTGCAATCCATACATTTATATTGGGAGGTACTCGCTCCAACTCGATTTTACAGTGAAAAATGCAGGAACTTCAAACCGGCAAGGAAACACAGTGAGAAACCAGAATAAAAGATTCTCCTGCAACCCGTTCCCTTTGTGCTAGATGAACGAACGTCTCTCCATATGCTCAGTTCTCAGAAATAAGTGTGTGTTAAAGCCGTCCTTCACCTAGCTTGTTGGGAACACAGAGATTCTTTTCAGTTGCAAACGGCACTCCATATATATATATGTGTAGGTACTCGATCCAAATCGGTTTTTCAGTGAAAACTGCAGGAATTTCAAACCGGAACTAGGAAACACACCTAGAAACCAGAGAAAATGTTTCTCCTGCAGACCGTTCCCTTTGTGCTAAATGAACGAATGTCTCTCCACGTGCTCAGTTCTCAGAGATAAGTGTGTGTGAAAGCCGTCCTTCACCTAGCTGGTTGGGAACCCAAAGTTTCTTTTAATTTGCAAAGTTGAATCCATACAAATATATGGGGAGTTACTCGCTCCAACTCGGTTTTACAGGGAAAACTGCAGGAACTTCTAACCGGCATTAGGAAAAAGACTGAGAAAGCAGAGTAAAAGTTACTCCTGCAACCCGTTCCATTTGTGCTATATGAACGAACGTCTCTCCACATGCTCAGATCTCAGAGGTATATGTGTGTGAAAGCCGTCCTTCAACAAGCTTGTTGGGAACACAAAGTTTCTTTTCAGTTGCAAAGTGGAATCTTTACATATATATTTGGAGTTACTCGATGCAACGCGGTTTTACAGTGAAAACCGCAGGAACTTCTAAACGGCATTAGGAAAAAGACTGAGAATCCAGAGTAAAATTTCTCTTGCAAATCTTTCCCTTTGTGCTAGATGAATGAACGTCTCTCCACATGCTCAGTTCTCAGAGATAAGTCTGTGTTAAAGCCGTCCTTCAACTAGCTGGTTGGGAACACAAAGTTTATTTTTATTTGCAAAGTGGGATCCATACATATATATGAGGATTTACTCGTTCCAACTCGGTTTTACAGGGAAACTGCAGGATTTTCTATCTGGCATTACGAAACAGACTGAGAAATCAGAGTAAAAGTTTCTCCTGCAAACCTTTCCCTTTGTGCTAGATGAACGAACGTCTCTCCACATGCTCAGTTCTGAGAGAAAAGTGTGTGTGAAAGCCGTCCTTCACCTAGCTTGTTGGGAACATAGAGATTCTTTTAAGTTGCCAACTGCACTCCATACATATATATGGGGAGGTACCGCTCCAACTCGGTTTTACAGGGAAAACTGCAGGAACTTCTAACCGGCATTAGGAATAAGACTGAGAATCGAAAGTAAAACTTTCTCCTGCAAACTGTTCCATTTGTGCTAGATGAGTGAACATCTATCCACATGCACATTTCTGAGAGATATGTGTGTGTGAAAGCCGTCCTTCACCTAGCTTGTTGGGAACACAGAGATTCTTTTCAGTTGCTAACTGCACTCCATACATATATATGAGGAGGTACTCGCTCCAACTCGGGTTTACAGTGAAATCTGCAGGAATTTCAAACCGACACTAGGAAAAATATTGAGAAACCAGTGTATAAGTTACTCCTGCAAAACTTTCCCTTTATGCTAGATGAACGAACGTCTCTCCACAAGGTCAGTTCTCAGAGATAAGTGTGTGTGAAAGCCGTCCTTCACCTAGCTGGTTGGGAACCCATAGTTTCTTTTAATTTGCAAAGTTGAATCCATACAAATATATGGGGAGTTACTCGCTCCAACTCGGTTTAATGGGAAAACTGCAGGAAATTCTAACCGGCATTAGGAAACAGACTGAGAAACCAGAGTAAAAGTTCCTCCTGCAACCCTTTCCCTTTGTGCTAGATGAACGAACGTCTCTCCATATGCTCAGTTCTGAGAGAAAAGTGTGTGTGAAAGCCGTCCTTCCCCTAGCTTTTTGTGAACACAGAGATTCTTTTCATTTGCAAACTGCAATCGATTCATATATATGGGGAGTTTCTCGCTCCAACTCGGTTTTACAGTGAAAACGGCAGTAATTTCAAACCGGCACTAGGAAAAATACTGAGAAACCATAGTAAAATTTACTCTTCAAAACATTTCCCTTTGTGCTAGATGAACGAACGTCTCTCCACAAGCTCAGTTCTCAGAGATAAGTGTGTGTGAAAGCCGTCCTTCACCTAGCTTGTAGGGAACACAAAGTTCCTTTTCAGTTGCAAACTGCACTCCATATATATATAAGGGGAGGTATTCGCTCCAACTCGATTTTACAGGGAAAACTGCAGGAACTTCAAACCGGCACTAGGAAACACACTGAGAAAGCAGAGTAATAGTTTCCCCTGCATTACGTTCCCTTTGTGCTAGATGAACGAACGTCTCTCCACATGCTCATTTCTCAGAGATAAGTGTGTGTGAAAGCCGTCCTTCAACAAGGTTGTTGGGAACACAAAGTTTCTTTTCAGTTGAAAAGTGAAATCCATACATATATAAGGGTAGTTACTCGATCCAACTGGTTTTTACACTGAAAATTGCAGGAACTTCTAACCGGCACTAGGAAACACACTGAGAAACCAGAGTAAAATTTTCTCCTGCAACCAGTTCCATTTTTGCTAGATGAACGAACGTCTCTCCACATGCTCAGTTCTCAGAGATAAGTGTGTGTTAAAGCCGTCCTTCAACTATTTGGTAGGGAACACAAAGTTTATTTTTAGCTGCAAAGTGGGATCCATACATATATATGAGGAGTTACTCGTTCCAACTCGGTTTTACAGGGAAACTGCAGGATTTTCTAACTGCCATTAGGAAACAGACTGGGAAATCAGTGTAAAAGTTTCTCCTGCAAACCTTTCCCTTTGTGCTAGATGAACGAACGTCTCTCCACAAGGTCAGTTCTCAGAGATAAGTGTGTGTGAAAGCCGTCCTTCACCTAGCTTGTTGGGAACACAGAGATTCTTTTCAGTTGCAAACTGCACTCCATACATATATATGAGGAGGTACTCGCTCCAACTCGGGTTTACAGTGAAATCTGCAGGAATTTCAAACCGACACTAGGAAAAATATTGACAAACCAGAGTATAAGTTACTCCTGCAAAACTTTCCCTTTATGCTAGATGAACGAACGTCTCTCCACAAGCTCAGTTCTCAGAGATAAGTGTGTGTGAAAGCCGTCCTTCACCTAGCTGGTTGGGAACCCAAAGTTTCTTTTAATTTGCAAAGTTGAATCCATACAAATATATGGGGAGTTACTCAATCCAACTCGGTTTTACAGTGAAAAATGCAGGAACTTCAAACCGGCACTAGGAAACACACTGAGAAACCAGAGTAAAAGTTTCTCCTGCAACCCGTTCCCATTGTGCTAGATGAACGAACGTCTCTCCACAAGGTCAGTTCTCAGAGATAAGTGTGTGTGAAAGCCGTCCTTCAAATAGTTTGTTGGGAACCCAAAGTTTCTTTTCAGTTGAAAAGTGAAATCCAAATATATATATGGGTAGTTACTCGCTCCAACTGGGTTTTACAGTAAAAACTGCAGGAACTTCAAACCGGCACTAGGAAACAATGAGAATCCAGAGTAAAAGTTTCTCCTGCATGCCGTTTCCAATTGTGCTAGATGAACGAACGTCTCTACACATGCTCATTTCTCAGAGATAAGTGTGTGTGAAAGCCGTCCTTCAACTAGCTTGTTGGGAACACAAAATTTCTTTTCTGATGAAAAGTGGAATCCATACATATATAAGGGGAGGTACTCGCCCCAACTCGGTTTTAAAGTGAAAACTGGAGGAACTTCAAACCCGCACTAGGAAACACACTGAGTAACCAGAGTAAAAGTTTCTCCTGCAACCCGTTCCCTTTGTGCTAGATGAACGAACGTCTCTCCACAAGCTCAGTTCTCAGAGATAAGTGTGTGTGAAAGCCGTCCTTCACCTAGCTGGTTGGGAACCCAAAGTTTCTTTTCAGTTGAAAAGTGAAATCCATACATATATATGGGTAGTTACTCGCTCCAACTGGGTTTTACAGTGAAAACTGCAGGAACTTCAAACCGGCACTAGGAAACACTGAGAATCCAGTGTAAATGTTTCTCCTGCATACCGTTTCCTTTTGTGCTAGATGAACGAATGTCTCTCCACATGCTCATTTCTCAGAGATAAGTGTGTGTGAAAGCCGTCCTTCAACTAGCTTGTTGGGAACACAAAATTTCTTTTCAGATGAAAAGTGGAATCCATTCATATATAAGGGGAGGTACTCGCTCCAACTCGGGTTTAAAGTGAAAACTGCAGGAACTTCAAACCCGCACTAGGAAACACACTGAGAAACCAGAGTAAAAGTTTCTCCTGCAACCCGTACCCTTTGTGCTAGATGAACGAACGTCTCTCCACATGCTCAGTTCTCAGAAGTAAGTGTGTGTGATTGCCGTCCTTCACTTAGCTGGTTGGGAACACAAAGTTTTTTTTTCAGTTGCAAACGGAATCCATACATATATATGGGGAGATACTCGATCCAACTCGGTTTTACAGGGAAACTGCCGGATTTTCTAACTGGCATTAGGAAACCGACTGAGAAATCAGAGTAAAATTTCTTCCTGCAAACCTTTCCCTTTGTGCTAGATGAACGAACGTCCCTCCACATGCTCAGTTCTGAGAGAAAAGTGTGTGTGAAAGCCGTCCTTCACCTAGCTTGTTGGGAACACAAAGTTTATTTTTATTTGCAAAGTGGGATCCATACATATATATGAGGATTTACTCGTTCCAACTCGGTTTTACAGGGAAACTGCAGGATTTTCTATCTGGCATTAGGAAACAGACTGAGAAATCAGAGTAAAAGTTTCTCCTGCAAACCTTTCCCTTTGTGCTAGATGAACGAACGTCTCTCCACATGCTCAGTTCTGAGAGAAAAGTGTGTGTGAAAGCCGTCCTTCACCTAGCTTGTTGGGAACATAGAGATTCTTTTAAGTTGCCAACTGCACTCCATACATATATATGGGGAGGTACCGCTCCAACTCGGTTTTACAGGGAAAACTGCAGGAACTTCTAACCGGCATTAGGAATAAGACTGAGAATCGAAAGTAAAACTTTCTCCTGCAAACTGTTCCATTTGTGCTAGATGAGTGAACGTCTATCCACATGCACATTTCTGAGAGATATGTGTGTGTGAAAGCCGTCCTTCACCTAGCTTGTTGGGAACACAGAGATTCTTTTCAGTTGCTAACTGCACTCCATACATATATATGAGGAGGTACTCGCTCCAACTCGGGTTTACAGTGAAATCTGCAGGAATTTCAAACCGACACTAGGAAAAATATTGAGAAACCAGTGTATAAGTTACTTCTGCAAAACTTTCCCTTTATGCTAGATGAACGAACGTCTCTCCACAAGGTCAGTTCTCAGAGATAAGTGTGTGTGAAAGCCGTCCTTCACCTAGCTGGTTGGGAACCCATAGTTTCTTTTAATTTGCAAAGTTGAATCCATACAAATATATGGGGAGTTACTCGCTCCAAATCGGTTTAATGGGAAAACTGCAGGAAATTCTAACCGGCATTAGGAAACAGACTGAGAAACCAGAGTAAAAGTTCCTCCTGCAACCCTTTCCTTTTGTGCTAGATGAACGAACGTCTCTCCATATGCTCAGTTCTGAGAGAAAAGTGTGTGTGAAAGCCGTCCTTCCCCTAGCTTTTTGTGAACACAGAGATTCTTTTCAGTTGCAAACTGCAATCGATTCATATATATGGGGAGTTTCTCGCTCCAACTCGGTTTTACAGTGAAAACGGCAGTAATTTCAAACCGGCACTAGGAAAAATACTGAGAAACCAGAGTAAAATTTACTCTTCCAAACATTTCCGTTTGTGCTAGATGAACGAACGTCTCTCCACAAGCTCAGTTCTCAGAGATAAGTGTGTGTGAAAGCCGTCCTTCACCTAGCTTGTAGGGAACACAAAGTTCCTTTTCAGTTGCAAACTGCACTCCATATATATATAAGGGGAGGTATTCGCTCCAACTCGATTTTACAGGGAAAACTGCAGGAACTTCAAACCGGCACTAGGAAACACACTGAGAAAGCAGAGTAATAGTTTCCCCTGCATTACGTTCCCTTTGTGCTAGATGAACGAACGTCTCTCCACATGCTCATTTCTCAGAGATAAGTGTGTGTGAAAGCCGTCCTTCAACTAGGTTGTTGGGAACACAAAGTTTCTTTTCAGTTGAAAAGTGAAATCCATACATATATAAGGGTAGTTACTCGATCCAACTGGTTTTTACACTGAAAACTGCAGGAACTTCTAACCGGCACTAGGAAACACACTGAGAAACCAGAGTAAAATTTTCTCCTGCAACCCGTTCCATTTTTGCTAGATGAACGAACGTCTCTCCACATGCTCAGTTCTCAGAGATAAGTGTGTGTTAAAGCCGTCCTTCAACTATTTGGTAGGGAACACAAAGTTTATTTTTAGCTGCAAAGTGGGATCCATACATATATATGAGGAGTTACTCGTTCCAACTCGGTTTTACAGGGAAACTGCAGGATTTTCTAACTGCCATTAGGAAACAGACTGGGAAATCAGTGTAAAAGTTTCTCCTGCAAACCTTTCCCTTTGTGCTAGATGAACGAACGTCTCTCCACAAGGTCAGATCTCAGAGATAAGTGTGTGTGAAAGCCGTCCTTCACCTAGCTTGTTGGGAACACAGAGATTCTTTTCAGTTGCAAACTGCACTCCATACATATATATGAGGAGGTACTCGCTCCAACTCGGGTTTACAGTGAAATCTGCAGGAATTTCAAACCGACACTAGGAAAAATATTGACAAACCAGAGTATAAGTTACTCCTGCAAAACTTTCCCTTTATGCTAGATGAACGAACGTCTCTCCACAAGCTCAGTTCTCAGAGATAAGTGTGTGTGAAAGCCGTCCTTCACCTAGCTGGTTGGGAACCCAAAGTTTCTTTTAATTTGCAAAGTTGAATCCATACAAATATATGGGGAGTTACTCAATCCAACTCGGTTTTACAGTGAAAAATGCAGGAACTTCAAACCGGCACTAGGAAACACACTGAGAAACCAGAGTAAAAGTTTCTCCTGCAACCCGTTCCCATTGTGCTAGATGAACGAACGTCTCTCCACAAGGTCAGTTCTCAGAGATAAGTGTGTGTGAAAGCCGTCCTTCAAATAGTTTGTTGGGAACCCAAAGTTTCTTTTCAGTTGAAAAGTGAAATCCAAATATATATATGGGTAGTTACTCGCTCCAACTGGGTTTTACAGTAAAAACTGCAGGAACTTCAAACCGGCACTAGGAAACAATGAGAATCCAGAGTAAAAGTTTCTCCTGCATGCCGTTTCCAATTGTGCTTGATGAACGAACGTCTCTACACATGCTCATTTCTCAGAGATAAGTGTGTGTGAAAGCCGTCCTTCAACTAGCTTGTTGGGAACACAAAATTTCTTTTCAGATGAAAAGTGGAATCCATACATATATAAGGGGAGGTACTCGCCCCAACTCGGTTTTAAAGTGAAAACTGGAGGAACTTCAAACCCGCACTAGGAAACACACTGAGTAACCAGAGTAAAAGTTTCTCCTGCAACCCGTTCCCTTTGTGCTAGATGAACGAACGTCTCTCCACAAGCTCAGTTCTCAGAGATAAGTGTGTGTGAAAGCCGTCCTTCACCTAGCTGGTTGGGAACCCAAAGTTTCTTTTCAGTTGAAAAGTGAAATCCATACATATATATGGGTAGTTACTCGCTCCAACTGGGTTTTACAGTGAAAACTGCAGGAACTTCAAACCGGCACTAGGAAACACTGAGAATCCAGTGTAAATGTTTCTCCTGCATACCGTTTCCCTTTGTGCTAGATGAACGAATGTCTCTCCACATGCTCATTTCTCAGAGATAAGTGTGTGTGAAAGCCGTCCTTCAACTAGCTTGTTGGGAACACAAAATTTCTTTTCAGATGAAAAGTGGAATCCATTCATATATAAGGGGAGGTACTCGCTCCAACTCGGGTTTAAAGTGAAAACTGCAGGAACTTCAAACCCGCACTAGGAAACACACTGAGAAACCAGAGTAAAAGTTTCTCCTGCAACCCGTACCCTTTGTGCTAGATGAACGAACGTCTCTCCACATGCTCAGTTCTCAGAAGTAAGTGTGTGTGATTGCCGTCCTTCACTTAGCTGGTTGGGAACACAAAGTTTTTTTTCAGTTGCAAACGGAATCCATACATATATATGGGGAGATACTCGATCCAACTCGGTTTTACAAGGAAACTGCCGGATTTTCTAACTGGCATTAGGAAACAGACTGAGAAATCAGAGTAAAATTTCTTCCTGCAAACCTTTCCCTTTGTGCTAGATGAACGAACGTCTCTCCACATGCTCAGTTCTGAGAGAAAAGTGTGTGTGAAAGCCGTCCTTCACCTAGCTTGTTGGGAACACAGAGATTCTTTTCAGTTGCCAACTGCACTCCATACATATATATGGGGAGGTACAGCCCCAACTCGCTATTACAGGGAAAACTGCAGGAACTTCTAACCAGCATTAGGAATAAGACTGAGAATCCAAAGTAAAACTTTCTCCTGCAAACCGTTCTTTTTGTGCTAGATGAACGAAAGTCTATCCACATGCACAGTTCTGAGAGATAAGTGTGTGTGAAAGCTGTCCTTCACCTAGCTTGTAGGGAACACAAAGTTCCTTTTCAGTTGCAAACTGCACTCCATATATATATATGGGGAGGTACTCGCTCCAACTCGGTTTTACAGTGAAAACGGCATTAATTCAAACCGGCACTAGGAAAAATACTGAGAAACCAGAGTAAAAGTTACACTTGCAAACCTTTCCCTTTGTGCTAGATGAACGAACGTCTCTCCACAAGCTCAGTTCTCAGAGATAAGTGTGTGTGAAAGCCGTCCTTCTCCTTTCTTGTAGGGAACAAAGAGTTTTTTCCATTTGCAAACTGCACTCCATATATATATAAGGGGAGGTATTCGATCCAACTCGATTTTACAGGGAAAACTGCAGGAACTTCAAACCGGCACTAGGAAACACACTGAGAAAGCAGAGTAATAGTTTCCCCTGCATAACGTTCCCTTTGTGCTAGATGAACGAACGTCTCTCCACATGCTCATTTCTCAGAGATAAGTGTGTGTGAAAGCCGTCCTTCAACTAGGTTGTTGGAACACAAAGTTTCTTTTCAGTTGAAAAGTGAAATCCATACATATATAAGGGTAGTTACTCGATCCAACTGGTTTTTACACTGAAAACTGCAGGAACTTCTAACCGGCACTAGGAAACACACTGAGAAACCAGAGTAAAATTTTCTCCTGCAACCCGTTCCATTTTTGCTAGATGAACGAACGTCTCTCCACATGCTCAGTTCTCAGAGATAAGTGTGTGTGAAAGCCGTCCTTCAACTATTTGGTAGGGAACACAAAGTTTATTTTTAGCTGCAAAGTGGGATCCATACATATATATGAGGAGTTACTCGTTCCAACTCGGTTTTACAGGGAAACTGCAGGATTTTCTAACTGCCATTAGGAAACAGACTGGGAAATCAGTGTAAAAGTTTCTCCTGCAAACCTTTCCCTTTGTGCTAGATGAACGAACGTCTCTCCACAAGGTCAGTTCTCAGAGATAAGTGTGTGTGAAAGCCGTCCTTCACCTAGCTTGTTGGGAACACAGAGATTCTTTTCAGTTGCAAACTGCACTCCATACATATATATGAGGAGGTACTCGCTCCAACTCGGGTTTACAGTGAAATCTGCAGGAATTTCAAACCGACACTAGGAAAAATATTGACAAACCAGAGTATAAGTTACTCCTGCAAAACTTTCCCTTTATGCTAGATGAACGAACGTCTCTCCACAAGCTCAGTTCTCAGAGATAAGTGTGTGTGAAAGCCGTCCTTCACCTAGCTGGTTGGGAACCCAAAGTTTCTTTTAATTTGCAAAGTTGAATCCATACAAATATATGGGGAGTTACTCAATCCAACTCGGTTTTACAGTGAAAAATGCAGGAACTTCAAACCGGCACTAGGAAACACACTGAGAAACCAGAGTAAAAGTTTCTCCTGCAACCCGTTCCCATTGTGCTAGATGAACGAACGTCTCTCCACAAGGTCAGTTCTCAGAGATAAGTGTGTGTGAAAGCCGTCCTTCAAATAGTTTGTTGGGAACCCAAAGTTTCTTTTCAGTTGAAAAGTGAAATCCAAATATATATATGGGTAGTTACTCGCTCCAACTGGGTTTTACAGTAAAAACTGCAGGAACTTCAAACCGGCACTAGGAAACAATGAGAATCCAGAGTAAAAGTTTCTCCTGCATGCCGTTTCCAATTGTGCTAGATGAACGAACGTCTCTACACATGCTCATTTCTCAGAGATAAGTGTGTGTGAAAGCCGTCCTTCAACTAGCTTGTTGGGAACACAAAATTTCTTTTCAGATGAAAAGTGGAATCCATACATATATAAGGGGAGGTACTCGCCCCAACTCGGTTTTAAAGTGAAAACTGGAGGAACTTCAAACCCGCACTAGGAAACACACTGAGTAACCAGAGTAAAAGTTTCTCCTGCAACCCGTTCCCTTTGTGCTAGATGAACGAACGTCTCTCCACAAGCTCAGTTCTCAGAGATAAGTGTGTGTGAAAGCCGTCCTTCACCTAGCTGGTTGGG
Organism: Camelus dromedarius; assembly: GCF_036321535.1. NCBI lineage: Eukaryota > Metazoa > Chordata > Mammalia > Artiodactyla > Camelidae > Camelus > Camelus dromedarius. The sequence continues at coordinate 2,091,233 of NC_087451.1, read as the reverse complement.
AACCCAAAGTTTCTTTTCAGTTGAAAAGTGAAATCCATACATATATATGGGTAGTTACTCGCTCCAACTGGGTTTTACAGTGAAAACTGCAGGAACTTCAAACCGGCACTAGGAAACACTGAGAATCCAGTGTAAATGTTTCTCCTGCATACCGTTTCCCTTTGTGCTAGATGAACGAATGTCTCTCCACATGCTCATTTCTCAGAGATAAGTGTGTGTGAAAGCCGTCCTTCAACTAGCTTGTTGGGAACACAAAATTTCTTTTCATATGAAAAGTGGAATCCATTCATATATAAGGGGAGGTACTCGCTCCAACTCGGGTTTAAAGTGAAAACTGCAGGAACTTCAAACCCGCACTAGGAAACACACTGAGAAACCAGAGTAAAAGTTTCTCCTGCAACCCGTACCCTTTGTGCTAGATGAACGAACGTCTCTCCACATGCTCAGTTCTCAGAAGTAAGTGTGTGTGATTGCCGTCGTTCACTTAGCTGGTTGGGAACACAAAGTTTTTTTTCAGTTGCAAACGGAATCCATACATATATATGGGGAGATACTCGATCCAACTCGGTTTTACAGGGAAACTGCCGGATTTTCTAACTGGCATTAGGAAACAGACTGAGAAATCAGAGTAAAATTTCTTCCTGCAAACCTTTCCCTTTGTGCTAGATGAACGAACGTCTCTCCACAAGCTCAGTTCTCAGAGATAAGTGTGTGTGAAAGCCGTCCTTCACCTAGCTTGTAGGGAACACAAAGTTCCTTTTCAGTTGCAAACTGCACTCCATATATATATAAGGGGAGGTATTCGCTCCAACTCGATTTTACAGGGAAAACTGCAGGAACTTCAAACCGGCACTAGGAAACACACTGAGAAAGCAGAGTAATAGTTTCCCCTGCATTACGTTCCCTTTGTGCTAGATGAACGAACGTCTCTCCACATGCTCATTTCTCAGAGATAAGTGTGTGTGAAAGCCGTCCTTCAACTAGGTTGTTGGGAACACAAAGTTTCTTTTCAGTTGAAAAGTGAAATCCATACATATATAAGGGTAGTTACTCGATCCAACTGGTTTTTACACTGAAAACTGCAGGAACTTCTAACCGGCACTAGGAAACACACTGAGAAACCAGAGTAAAATTTTCTCCTGCAACCCGTTCCATTTTTGCTAGATGAACGAACGTCTCTCCACATGCTCAGTTCTCAGAGATAAGTGTGTGTTAAAGCCGTCCTTCAACTATTTGGTAGGGAACACAAAGTTTATTTTTAGCTGCAAAGTGGGATCCATACATATATATGAGGAGTTACTCGTTCCAACTCGGTTTTACAGGGAGACTGCAGGATTTTCTAACTGCCATTAGGAAACAGACTGGGAAATCAGTGTAAAAGTTTCTCCTGCAAACCTTTCCCTTTGTGCTAGATGAACGAACGTCTCTCCACAAGGTCAGTTCTCAGAGATAAGTGTGTGTGAAAGCCGTCCTTCACCTAGCTTGTTGGGAACACAGAGATTCTTTTCAGTTGCAAACTGCACTCCATACATATATATGAGGAGGTACTCGCTCCAACTCGGGTTTACAGTGAAATCTGCAGGAATTTCAAACCGACACTAGGAAAAATATTGACAAACCAGAGTATAAGTTACTCCTGCAAAACTTTCCCTTTATGCTAGATGAACGAACGTCTCTCCACAAGCTCAGTTCTCAGAGATAAGTGTGTGTGAAAGCCGTCCTTCACCTAGCTGGTTGGGAACCCAAAGTTTCTTTTAATTTGCAAAGTTGAATCCATACAAATATATGGGGAGTTACTCAATCCAACTCGGTTTTACAGTGAAAAATGCAGGAACTTCAAACCGGCACTAGGAAACACACTGAGAAACCAGAGTAAAAGTTTCTCCTGCAACCCGTTCCCATTGTGCTAGATGAACGAACGTCTCTCCACAAGGTCAGTTCTCAGAGATAAGTGTGTGTGAAAGCCGTCCTTCAAATAGTTTGTTGGGAACCCAAAGTTTCTTTTCAGTTGAAAAGTGAAATCCAAATATATATATGGGTAGTTACTCGCTCCAACTGGGTTTTACAGTAAAAACTGCAGGAACTTCAAACCGGCACTAGGAAACAATGAGAATCCAGAGTAAAAGTTTCTCCTGCATGCCGTTTCCAATTGTGCTAGATGAACGAACGTCTCTACACATGCTCATTTCTCAGAGATAAGTGTGTGTGAAAGCCGTCCTTCAACTAGCTTGTTGGGAACACAAAATTTCTTTTCAGATGAAAAGTGGAATCCATACATATATAAGGGGAGGTACTCGCCCCAACTCGGTTTTAAAGTGAAAACTGGAGGAACTTCAAACCCGCACTAGGAAACACACTGAGTAACCAGAGTAAAAGTTTCTCCTGCAACCCGTTCCCTTTGTGCTAGATGAACGAACGTCTCTCCACAAGCTCAGTTCTCAGAGATAAGTGTGTGTGAAAGCCGTCCTTCACCTAGCTGGTTGGGAACCCAAAGTTTCTTTTCAGTTGAAAAGTGAAATCCATACATATATATGGGTAGTTACTCGCTCCAACTGGGTTTTACAGTGAAAACTGCAGGAACTTCAAACCGGCACTAGGAAACACTGAGAATCCAGTGTAAATGTTTCTCCTGCATACCGTTTCCCTTTGTGCTAGATGAACGAATGTCTCTCCACATGCTCATTTCTCAGAGATAAGTGTGTGTGAAAGCCGTCCTTCAACTAGCTTGTTGGGAACACAAAATTTCTTTTCATATGAAAAGTGGAATCCATTCATATATAAGGGGAGGTACTCGCTCCAACTCGGGTTTAAAGTGAAAACTGCAGGAACTTCAAACCCGCACTAGGAAACACACTGAGAAACCAGAGTAAAAGTTTCTCCTGCAACCCGTACCCTTTGTGCTAGATGAACGAACGTCTCTCCACATGCTCAGTTCTCAGAAGTAAGTGTGTGTGATTGCCGTCGTTCACTTAGCTGGTTGGGAACACAAAGTTTTTTTTCAGTTGCAAACGGAATCCATACATATATATGGGGAGATACTCGATCCAACTCGGTTTTACAGGGAAACTGCCGGATTTTCTAACTGGCATTAGGAAACAGACTGAGAAATCAGAGTAAAATTTCTTCCTGCAAACCTTTCCCTTTGTGCTAGATGAACGAACGTCTCTCCACAAGCTCAGTTCTCAGAGATAAGTGTGTGTGAAAGCCGTCCTTCACCTAGCTTGTAGGGAACACAAAGTTCCTTTTCAGTTGCAAACTGCACTCCATATATATATAAGGGGAGGTATTCGCTCCAACTCGATTTTACAGGGAAAACTGCAGGAACTTCAAACCGGCACTAGGAAACACACTGAGAAAGCAGAGTAATAGTTTCCCCTGCATTACGTTCCCTTTGTGCTAGATGAACGAACGTCTCTCCACATGCTCATTTCTCAGAGATAAGTGTGTGTGAAAGCCGTCCTTCAACTAGGTTGTTGGGAACACAAAGTTTCTTTTCAGTTGAAAAGTGAAATCCATACATATATAAGGGTAGTTACTCGATCCAACTGGTTTTTACACTGAAAACTGCAGGAACTTCTAACCGGCACTAGGAAACACACTGAGAAACCAGAGTAAAATTTTCTCCTGCAACCCGTTCCATTTTTGCTAGATGAACGAACGTCTCTCCACATGCTCAGTTCTCAGAGATAAGTGTGTGTTAAAGCCGTCCTTCAACTATTTGGTAGGGAACACAAAGTTTATTTTTAGCTGCAAAGTGGGATCCATACATATATATGAGGAGTTACTCGTTCCAACTCGGTTTTACAGGGAGACTGCAGGATTTTCTAACTGCCATTAGGAAACAGACTGGGAAATCAGTGTAAAAGTTTCTCCTGCAAACCTTTCCCTTTGTGCTAGATGAACGAACGTCTCTCCACAAGGTCAGTTCTCAGAGATAAGTGTGTGTGAAAGCCGTCCTTCACCTAGCTTGTTGGGAACACAGAGATTCTTTTCAGTTGCAAACTGCACTCCATACATATATATGAGGAGGTACTCGCTCCAACTCGGGTTTACAGTGAAATCTGCAGGAATTTCAAACCGACACTAGGAAAAATATTGACAAACCAGAGTATAAGTTACTCCTGCAAAACTTTCCCTTTATGCTAGATGAACGAACGTCTCTCCACAAGCTCAGTTCTCAGAGATAAGTGTGTGTGAAAGCCGTCCTTCACCTAGCTGGTTGGGAACCCAAAGTTTCTTTTAATTTGCAAAGTTGAATCCATACAAATATATGGGGAGTTACTCAATCCAACTCGGTTTTACAGTGAAAAATGCAGGAACTTCAAACCGGCACTAGGAAACACACTGAGAAACCAGAGTAAAAGTTTCTCCTGCAACCCGTTCCCATTGTGCTAGATGAACGAACGTCTCTCCACAAGGTCAGTTCTCAGAGATAAGTGTGTGTGAAAGCCGTCCTTCAAATAGTTTGTTGGGAACCCAAAGTTTCTTTTCAGTTGAAAAGTGAAATCCAAATATATATATGGGTAGTTACTCGCTCCAACTGGGTTTTACAGTAAAAACTGCAGGAACTTCAAACCGGCACTAGGAAACAATGAGAATCCAGAGTAAAAGTTTCTCCTGCATGCCGTTTCCAATTGTGCTAGATGAACGAACGTCTCTACACATGCTCATTTCTCAGAGATAAGTGTGTGTGAAAGCCGTCCTTCAACTAGCTTGTTGGGAACACAAAATTTCTTTTCAGATGAAAAGTGGAATCCATACATATATAAGGGGAGGTACTCGCCCCAACTCGGTTTTAAAGTGAAAACTGGAGGAACTTCAAACCCGCACTAGGAAACACACTGAGTAACCAGAGTAAAAGTTTCTCCTGCAACCCGTTCCCTTTGTGCTAGATGAACGAACGTCTCTCCACAAGCTCAGTTCTCAGAGATAAGTGTGTGTGAAAGCCGTCCTTCACCTAGCTGGTTGGGAACCCAAAGTTTCTTTTCAGTTGAAAAGTGAAATCCATACATATATATGGGTAGTTACTCGCTCCAACTGGGTTTTACAGTGAAAACTGCAGGAACTTCAAACCGGCACTAGGAAACACTGAGAATCCAGTGTAAATGTTTCTCCTGCATACCGTTTCCCTTTGTGCTAGATGAACGAACGTCTCTCCACATGCTCAGTTTTCTGAGATAAGAGTGTGTTATGGCCGAACTTCACCTGGCTTGTAGGGAACACAAAGTTTCTATTCAGTTGCAAACTGCACTCCATACATATATATGGGGAGGTTTCGCTGCAAATAGATTTTATAGTGAAAACTGCATGAACATCAAAACGGCACTAGGAAACACTGAGAATCCAGTGTAAAAATTTCTCCTGCAAACCGTTCCTTTGTGCTAGATGAACGAACGTCTCTCCACGTGCTCCGGTCTCAGTGATAAGTGTGTGTGAAAGCCGTCCTTAAACTAGCTTGTTGGGAACACAAAGTTTCTTTTCAGATGAAAAGTGGAATCCATACCTATATAAGGGGAGTTACTCGCTCCAACTCGGTTTTACAGTGAAAACTTAGGAATTTCAAACCGGCACTAGGAAACATACTGAAAAACCAGAGTAAAAGTTCCTCCTGCAACCCGTTCCCTTTGTGCTAGATGAACGAACGTCTCTCCACATGCTCAGTTCTCTGAGATAAGTGTGTGTGAAAGCCGTCCTTCAACAAGCTTGTTGGGAACACAAAGTTTCTTTTCAGTTGCAAAGTGGAATCCTTACATATATATGGGGAGTTACCAGATGCATCGCGGTTTTACAGTGAAAAATTCAGGAACATCTAACCGGCATTAGGAAAAAGACTGAGAATCCAGAGTAAAAGTTTCTCCTGCAAATCATTCCCTTTTGCCAAATGAACGAACGTCTATCCACATGATCAGTTCTCAGAGATAAGTGTGTGTGAAAGCTGTCCTTCACCTTGCTTTTGGGAACACAAAGTTTCTTTTCAGTTGCAAAGTGGAATAAATACATATATATGGGGAATTACTCGCTGCAACTCGTCTTTACATGGAACTGCAGGAATTTCTAACCGGCATTAGGAAACAGACTGAGAAACCAGAGTAAAATTTCTACTGCAAACTTTTCCTTTTTTGCTAGATGAATGAACGTCTCTCCACATGCTTAGTTCTGAGAGATAAGTGTGTGTGAAAGCCTTCCTTCACGTAGCTGGTTGGGAACACAAAGTTTATTTTAAGTTGCAAAGTGGAATCCATACATATATATGGGGAGTTACTCGCTCCAACTCTGTTTTACAGGGAAACTGCAGGATTTTCTAACTGGCCTTAGGAAAAAGACTGAGAAACCAGAGTAAAAGTTCCTCCTGCTACCCGTTCTCTTTGTGCTAGATGAACGAAAGTCTCACCACGTGCTCCATTCTCAGAGAAATATGTGTGTGAAAGCCGTCCTTCACCTAGCTTGTTGGGAACACAATGTTTCTTTTCAGTTGCAAAGTTTAATCCACACATATATATGGGGTGTTTCTCGCTCCAACTCGGTTTAACAGTGAAAACTGCAGGAACATCTACCGTCATTAGGAAAATGACTGAGAATCCAGAGTAAATGTTTCTCCTGCAAACCGTTCCCTTTGTGCTAAATGAACGAACGTCTCTCCACATGCTCAGTTCTCTGAGATAAGAGGGTGTTATGGCCGTACTTCACCCAGCTTGTAGGGAACACAAATTTTCTATTCATTTGCAAACCGCACTCCATACATATATATGGGGAGGTTTTCGCTCCAACTAGGTTTTACTGTGAAAACTGCAGGAACATCAAACCGGCACTAGGAAACACTGAGAATCCAGAGTAAAAGTTTCTCCTGCAACCCGTTCCCTTTGTGCTAGATGAACGAACGTCTCCCCACATGCTCAGATCTCAGAGATAAGTGTGTGTGAAAGCCGTCCTTCACCTAGCTGGTTGGGAACCCAATGTTTCTTATCATTTGCAAAGTGGATCCATACAAATATATGGGAGTTACTCGCTCCAACTCGGTTTTACAGGGAAAACTGCAGGAACTTCTAACCGGCATTAGGAAACAGACTGAGAGACCAGAGAAAAAGTTCCTCCTGCAACCCTTTCCCTTTGTGCTAGATGAACGAAAATCCCTCCACAAGCTCAGTTCTCAGAGATAAGTGTGTGTGAAAGCCGTCATTCACCTAGCTTGTTGGGAACACAGAGTTTCTTTTCAGTTGCAAACTGCACTCCATACATATATATGGGGAGGTAATGGCTCCAACTCGGTTTTACAGTGAAAACTGCAGGATCTTCAAACCGGCCCTAGGAAACACACTGAGAAACCAGAATAATAGTTTCTCCTGCAAACAGTTCCTTTGTGCTAGATGAACGAACGCCTCTCCACGTGCTCAGTTCTCAGTGATAATTGTGTGTGAAAGCCGTCCTTCACCTAGCTTGTTGGGAACCCAAAGTTTCTTTTCATTTGCAAAGTGGGATCCATACAAATATATGGGAGTTACTCGCTCCAACTCGGTTTTACAGGGAAAACTGCAGGAACTTCAAACCGGCACTAGGAAACACACTGAGAATCCAGAGTAAAAATTTCTCTTGCAAACCGTTCCTTTTGTGCTAGATGAACGAACGTCTCTACACATGCTCAGTTCTCAGAGATAATTGTGTGTGAAAGCCGTCTTTCAACTAAGTTGTTGGGAACACAAAGTTTCTTTTCAGTTGAAAAGTTAAATCCATATATATATGTGGGTAGTTACTCGATCCAACTCGTTTTTACAGTGAAAACTGCAGGAACTTCTAACCGGCATTAGGAAACACACTGAGAAACCAGAGTAAAAGTTTCTCCTGCAACCCGTTCCATTTGTGCTAGATGAACTAACGTCTAACCACATGCTCATTTCTCAGAGATAAGTGGGTGTGATAGCCGTCCTTAACCTATCTTGATGGGAACACAAAGTTCCTTTCCAGTTGTAAACTGAACTCCATACATATATATGGGGAGGTACTCGCTCCAACTCGATTTTACAGTGAAAACTGCAGGAACTTCATACCGGCACTAGGAAACACACTGAGAAACCAGGGCAAAGTTATTCCTGCCACCCTTTCCTTTTGTGCTAGATGAACGAACGTCTCTAAACGTGCTCAGTTCTCAGTGATAAGTGTTTGTGGAAGCCGTCCTTCAACTAGCTTGTAGGGAACACAAAGTTCCTTTTCAGTTGCAAACTGCACTCCATACATATATATGGGGAGTTACTCGCTCCAACTCTGTTTTACAGGGAAAACTGCAGGAGCTTCTAACCGGCATTAGGAAACAGACTGAGATACCAGAGTAAAAGTTTCTCCTGCATCCCGTTCCCTTTGTGCTGGATGAACGAACGTCTCTCCATATGCTCAGATCTCAGAGATCAGTGTGTGTGAAAACCGATTTCACCTAGCTTGTTGGGAACACAGGGTTTCTTTTCAGTTGCAAACTGCACTCCATAAATATATATGGGAGGTACAAGCTCCAACTCGGTTTTAAGGTTAAAACTGCAGGAACTTCAAACCGGCACTGGGAAACACACTGAGAAACCATAGAAAATGTTCCTCCTGCTACCCGTTCTCTTTGTGCTAGATGAACGAAAGTCTCACCACGTTCTCCGTTCTCAGAGAAATGTGTGTGTGAAAGCCGTCCTTCACCTAGCTTGTTGGGAACACAAAGTTTCTTTTCAGATGCAAACTGCACTCCATACATATATATGTGTAGTTACTCACTCCAACTCCGTTTTACAGTGAAAACTGCAGGAACTTCAAACCGGCACTAGGAAACACACTGCAAACCCAGAGTAATAGTTCCTCCTGCAACCCGTTCCCTTTGTGCTAGATGAACGTACGTCTCTCCACATGCTCAGTTCTCTGAGATAAGAGTGTGTTATGGCCGAACTTCACCTGGCTTGTAGGGAACACAAAGTTTCTATTCAGTTGCAAACTGCACTCCATACATATATATGGGGAGGTTTCGCTGCAAATAGATTTTACAGTGAAAACTGCATGAACATCAAACCGGCACTAGGAAACACTGAGAATCCAGTGTAAAAATTTCTCCTGCAACACGTTCTTTTTGTGCTAGATGAACGAATGTCGCTCCACATGCGCAGATCTCAGATATAACTGTGTGTGAAAGCCGTCCTTCACCTAGCTTGTTGGGAACCCAAAGTTTCTTTTCATTTGCAAAGTGGGATCCATACAATTATATGGGAGTTACTCGCTCCAACTCGGTTTTACAGGGAAAACTGCAGGAAATTCTAACCGGCATTAGGAAACATACTGAGAGGCCAGAGTAAAAATTTCTCCTGCATACCGTTTCCCTTTGTGCTAGATGAACGAACGTCTCTCCACATGCTCAGTTCTGAGAGAAAAGTGTGTGTGAAAGCCGTCCTTCACCTAGCTTTTTGGGAATACAGAGATTCTTTTCAGTTGCCAACTGCACTCCATAAATATATATATGGGGAGGTACAGCTCCAACTCGGTTTTACAGGGAAAACTGCAGGAACTTCTAACCGGCATTAGGAATAAGACTGAGAATCCAAAGTAAAACTTTCCCCTGCAGACCGTTCCCTTTGTGCTAGATGAACGAACGTCTATCCACATGCACAGATCTGAGGGATATGTGGGTATGAAAGCCGTCCTTCAACTAGCTTGTTGGGAACACAGAGATTCTTTTCAGTTGCAAAGTGCACTCCATACATATATATGGGGAGGTACCCTCTCCAACTCGGTTTTACAGTGAAAACTGCAGGAACGTCAAACCGGCACTAGGAAACACACTGAGAAAACAGAGTAAAAATTTCTCTTGCAAACCGTTCCTTTTGTGCTAGATGAACGAATGTCTCTACACATGCTAGTTTCTGAGAGATAAGTGTGTGTGAAAGCCGTCCTTCACCTAGCTTGTAGGGAACACAAAGTTCCTTTTCATTTGCAAACTGCACTCCATATATATATATGGGGAGGTACTCGCTGCAACTCGATTTTACAGGGAAAACTGCAGGAACTTCAAACCGGCACTAGGAAACACACTGAGAAACCAGAGTAATAGTTTCCCCTGCCTTACGTTCAGTTTGTGCTAGATGAACGAACGTCTCTCCACATGCTCAATTCTCAGAGATAAGTGTGTGTGAAAGCCGTCTTTAAACTAAGTTGTTGGGAACACAAAGTTTCTTTTCAGATGAAAAGTGGAATCCATACCTATATACGGGGAGTTACTCGCTCCAACACGGTTTTACAGTGAAAACTGCAGGAACTTCATACCGGCACTAGGAAACACTGAGAATCCAGAGTAAAAGTTTCTCCTGCATACAGTTCCCTTTGTGCTAGATGAACGAAAGTCTCTCCACATGCTCAGATCTCAGAGATAAGTGTGTGTGAAAGCTGTCCTTCAACAAGCTTGTTGGGAACACAAAGTTTCTTTTCAGTTGCAAAGTGGAATCCTTACATATATATGGGGAGTTACTCGATGCAACACGATTTTACAGTGAAAACCGCAGGAACTTCTAACCGGCATTAGGAAAAAAACTGAGAATCCAGAGTAAAATTTCTCTTGCAAATCTTTCCCTTTGTGCGAGATGAATGAACGTCTCTACACATGCTCAGTTCTCAGAAATAAGTGTGTGTGAAAGCCGTCCGTCAACTAGCTGGTTGGGAACACAAAGTTTATTTTTAGATGCAAAGTGGAATCCATACATATATATGGGGATTTACTCGCTCCAACACGGTTTTAAAGTGAAAACTGCAGGAATTTCAAACCCGCACTAAGAAACACACTGAGAAACTAGAGTAATAGATTCTCCTGCAAACCGTTCCCTTTGTGCTAGATGAACGAACGTCTCTCCACGTGCTCAGTTCTCAGTGATAAGTGTGTGTGAAAGCCGTCCTTCACCTAGCTTGTAGTTAACACAAAGTTCCTTTTAAGTTGTAAACTGCACTCCATACATATATATGGGTAGTTACTCGCTCCAACTGGATTTTACAGTGAAAACTGCAGTAACTTCAAACCGGCACTAGGAAACACTGAGAATCCAGAGTAAAAGTTTCTCCTGTATACCGTTTCCCTTTGTGCTAGATGAACGAACGTCTCTCCACATGCTGAGTTCTGAGAGAAAAGTGTGTGTGAAAGCCGTCCTTCACCTAGCTTTTTGGGAACACAGAGATTCTTTTCAGTTGCCAACTGCACTCCATACATATATAAGGGGAGGTACAGCTCCAACTCGGTTTTACAGGGAAAACTGCAGGAACTTCTAACCGGCATTAGGAATAAGACTGAGAATCCAAAGTAAAACTTTCTCCTGCAGACCGTTCCTTTGTGCTAGATGAACGAACGTCTATCCACATGCACAGATCTGAGGGATATGTGTGTATGAAAGCCGTCCTTCACCTAGCTTGTTGGGAACACAGAGATTCTTTTAAGTTGCAAAGTGCACTCCATACATTTATATGGGGAGGTACCCTCTCCAACTCGGTTTTACAGTGAAAACTGCAGGAACTTCAAACCGGCACTAGGAAACACACTGAGAAACCAGAGTAAAAATTTCTCTTGCAAACCGTTCCTTTTGTGCTAGATGAACGAACGTCTCTACACATGCTAGGTTCTGAGAGATAAGTGTGTGTGAAAGCCGTCTTTCACCTAGCTTGTAGGGAACACAAAGTTCCTTTTCATTTGCAAACTGCACTCCATATATATATATGGGGAGGTACTCGCTGCAACTCGATTTTACAGGGAAAACTGCAGGAACTTCAAACCGGCACTAGGAAACACACTGAGAAACCAGAGTAAGAGTTTCCCCTGCATTACGTTCCCTTTGTGCTAGATGAACGAACGTCTCTCCACATGCTCATTTCTCAGAGATAATTGTGTGTGAAAGCCGTCTTTCAACTAAGTTGTTGGGAACACAAAGTTTCTTTTCAGTTGAAAAGTGAAATCCATATATATATATGGGTAGTTACTCGATCCAACTCGTTTATACAGTGAAAACTGCAGGAACTTCTAACCGGCATTAGGAAACACACTGAGAAACCAGAGTAAAAGTTTCTCCTGCAACCCGTTCCATTTGTGCTAGATGAACTAACGTCTAACCACATGCTCATTTCTCAGAGATAAGTGGGTGTGATAGCCGTCCTTAACCTATCTTGATGGGAACACAAAGTTCCTTTTCAGTTGTAAACTGAACTCCATACATATATATGGGGAGGTACTCGCTCTAACTCGATTTTACAGTGAAAACTGCAGGAACTTAAAACCGGCACTAGGAAACACACTGAGAAACCAGGGCAAAGTTACTCCTGCCACCCGTTCCTTTTGTGCTAGATGAACGAACGTCTCTAAACGTGCTCAGTTCTCAGTGATAAGTGTTTGTGGAAGCCGTCCTTCAACTAGCTTGTAGGGAACACAAAGTTCCTTTTCAGTTGCAAACTGCACTCCATACATATATATGGGGAGTTACTCGCTCCAACTCTGTTTTACAGGGAAAACTGCAGGAGCTTCTAACCGGCATTAGGAAACAGACTGAGATACCAGAGTAAAAGTTTCTTCTGCATCCCGTTCCCTTTGTGCTGGATGAACGAACGTCTCTCCACATGCTCAGTTCTGAGTGAAAAGTGTGTGTGAAAGCCGTCCTTCACCTAGATTGTTGGGAACACAGAGATTCTTTTCAGTTGCCAACTGCACTCCATATATATATAAGGGGAAGTACAGCTCCAACTCGCTTTTACAGGGAAAACTGCAGGAAATTCTAACCAGCATTAGGAATAAGACTGAGAATCCAAAGTAAAACTTTCTCCTGCAAACCGTTCTTTTTGTGATAGATGAACGAACTTCTATCCACATGCACAGTTCTGAGAGATAAGTGTGTGTGAAAGCTGTCCTTCACCTAGCTTGTATGGAACACAAAGTTCCTTTTCAGTTGCAAACTGCACTCCATATATATATATTGGGAGGTACTCGCTCCAACTCGGTTTTACAGTGAAAACGGCATTAATTTCAAACCGGCACTAGGAAAAATACTGAGAAACCAGAGTAAAAGTTACACTTGCAAAACTTTCCCTTTGTGCTAGATGAACGAACGTCTCTCCACAAGCTCAGTTCTCAGAGATAAGTGTGTGTGAAAGCCGTCCTTCACCTTGCTTGTTGGGAACAAAGAGTTTTCTTCAGTTGCAAACTGCACTTCATACATATAAATCGGGAGGTACCCGCTCCAACTCGGTTTTACAGTAAAAACTGCAGGAAATTCAAACCGGCATTAGGAAACAGACTGAGATACCAGAGTAAAAGTTTCTTCTGCATCCCGTTCCCTTTGTGCTGGATGAACGAACGTCTCTCCATATGCTCAGATCTCAGAGATCAGTGTGTGTGAAAACCGATTTCACCTAGCTTGTTGGGAACACAGAGTTTCTTTTCAGTTGCAAACTGCACTCCATAAATATATATGTGAGGTACAAGCTCCAACTCGGTTTTAAGGTTAAAAATGCAGGAACTTCAAACCGGCACTGGGAAACACACTGAGAAACCATAGAAAATGTTCCTCCTGCTACCCGTTCTCTTTGTGCTAGATGAACGAAAGTCTCACCACGTGCTCCGTTCTCAGAGAAATGTGTGTGTGAAAGCCGTCCTTCACCTAGCTTGTTGGGAACACAAAGTTTCTTTTCAGATGCAAACTGCACTCCATACATATATATGTGTAGGTACTCACTCCAACTCCGTTTTACAGTGAAAACTGCAGGAACTTCAAACCGGCACTAGGAAACACACTGCAAACCCAGAGTAATAGTTCCTCCTGCAACCCGTTCCCTTTGTGCTAGATGAACGAACGTCTCTCCACATGCTCAGTTTTCTGAGATAAGAGTGTGTTATGGCCGAACTTCACCTGGCTTGTAGGGAACACAAAGTTTCTATTCAGTTGCAAACTGCACTCCATACATATATATGGGGAGGTTTCGCTGCAAATAGATTTTATAGTGAAAACTGCATGAACATCAAACCGGCACTAGGAAACACTGAGAATCCAGTGTAAAAATTTCTCCTGCAAACCGTTCCTTTGTGCTAGATGAACGAACGTCTCTCCACGTGCTCCTGTCTCAGTGATAAGTGTGTGTGAAAGCCGTCCTTAAACTAGCTTGTTGGGAACACAAATTTTCTTTTCAGATGAAAAGTGGAATCCATACCTATATAAGGGGAGTTACTCGCTCCAACTCGGTTTTACAGTGAAAACTTAGGAATTTCAAACCGGCACTAGGAAACATACTGAAAAACCAGAGTAAAAGTTCCTCCTGCAACCCGTTCCCTTTGTGCTAGATGAACGAACGTCTCTCCACATGCTCAGTTCTCTGAGATAAGTGTGTGTGAAAGCCGTCCTTCAACAAGCTTGTTGGGAACACAAAGTTTCTTTTCAGTTGCAAAGTGGAATCCTTACATATATATGTGGAGTTACCCGATGCAACGCGATTTTACAGTGAAAAATTCAGGAACATCTAACCGGCATTAGGAAAAAGACTGAGAATCCAGAGTAAAAGTTTCTCCTGCAAATAATTCCCTTTTGCCAAATGAACAAACGTCTATCCACATGATCAGTTCTCAGAGATAAGTGTGTGTGAAAGCTGTCCTTCACCTTGCTTTTGGGAAAACAAAGTTTCTTTTCAGTTGCAAAGTGGAATAAATACATATATATGGGGAATTACTCGCTGCAACTCGTCTTTACAGGGAACTGCAGGAATTTCTAACCGGCATTAGGAAACAGACTGAGAAACCAGAGTAAAATTTCTACTGCAAACTTTTCCTTTTTTGCTAGATGAATGAACGTCTCTCCACATGCTTAGTTCTGAGAGATAAGTGTGTGTGAAAGCCTTCCTTCACGTAGCTGGTTGGGAACACAAAGTTTATTTTAAGTTGCAAAGTGGAATCCATACATATATATGGGGAGTTACTCGCTCCAACTCTGTTTTACAGGGAAACTGCAGGATTTTCTAACTGGCCTTAGGAAAAAGACTGAGAAACCAGAGTAAAAGTTCCTCCTGCTACCCGTTCTCTTTGTGCTAGATGAACGAAAGTCTCACCAAGTGCTCCATTCTCAGAGAAATCTGTGTGTGAAAGCCGTCCTTCACCTAGCTTGTTGGGAACACAAAGTTTCTTTTCAGTTGCAAAGTTTAATCCACACATATATATGGGGTGTTTCTCGCTCCAACTCGGTTTAACAGTAAAAACTGCAGGAACATCTACCGTCATTAGGAAAATGACTGAGAATCCAGAGTAAATGTTTCTCCTGCAAACCGTTCCCTTTGTGCTAAATGAACGAACGTCTATCCACATGCTCAGTTCTCTGAGATAAGAGGGTGTTATGGCCGTACTTCACCCAGCTTGTAGGGAAAACAAATTTTCTATTCATTTGCAAACCGCACTCCATACATATATATGGGGAGGTTTTCGCTTCAACTAGGTTTTACTGCGAAAACTGCAGGAACATCAAACCGGCACTAGGAAACACTGAGAATCCAGAGTAAAAGTTTCTCCTGAAATCCGTTCCCTTTGTGCTAGATGAACGAACGTCTCTCCACAAGGTCAGTTCTCAGAGATAAGTGTGTGTGAAAGCCGTCCTTCACCTAGCTTGTTGGGAACACAGAGATTCTTTTCAGTTGCAAACTGCACTCCATACATATATATGAGGAGGTACTCGCTCCAACACGGGTTTACAGTGAAATCTGCAGGAATTTCAAACCGACACTAGGAAAAATATTGACAAACCAGGTTATAAGTTACTCCTGCAAAACTTTCCCTTTATGCTAGATGAACGAACGTCTCTCCACAAGCTCAGTTCTCAGAGATAAGTGTGTGTGAAAGCCGTCCTTCAACTAGCTGGTTGGGAACCCAAAGTTTCTTTTAATTTGCAAAGTTGAATCCATATATATATATGGGTAGTTACTCGATCCAACTCGTTTATACAGTGAAAACTGCAGGAACTTCTAACCGGCATTAGGAAACACACTGAGAAACCAGAGTAAAAGTTTCTCCTGCAACCCGTTCCATTTGTGCTAGATGAACTAACGTCTAACCACATGCTCATTTCTCAGAGATAAGTGGGTGTGATAGCCGTCCTTAACCTATCTTGATGGGAACACAAAGTTCCTTTTCAGTTGTAAACTGAACTCCATACATATATATGGGGAGGTACTCGCTCTAACTCGATTTTACAGTGAAAACTGCAGGAACTTAAAACCGGCACTAGGAAACACACTGAGAAACCAGGGCAAAGTTACTCCTGCCACCCGTTCCTTTTGTGCTAGATGAACGAACGTCTCTAAACGTGCTCAGTTCTCAGTGATAAGTGTTTGTGGAAGCCGTCCTTCAACTAGCTTGTAGGGAACACAAAGTTCCTTTTCAGTTGCAAACTGCACTCCATACATATATATGGGGAGTTACTCGCTCCAACTCTGTTTTACAGGGAAAACTGCAGGAGCTTCTAACCGGCATTAGGAAACAGACTGAGATACCAGAGTAAAAGTTTCTTCTGCATCCCGTTCCCTTTGTGCTGGATGAACGAACGTCTCTCCACATGCTCAGTTCTGAGTGAAAAGTGTGTGTGAAAGCCGTCCTTCACCTAGATTGTTGGGAACACAGAGATTCTTTTCAGTTGCCAACTGCACTCCATATATATATAAGGGGAAGTACAGCTCCAACTCGCTTTTACAGGGAAAACTGCAGGAAATTCTAACCAGCATTAGGAATAAGACTGAGAATCCAAAGTAAAACTTTCTCCTGCAAACCGTTCTTTTTGTGATAGATGAACGAACTTCTATCCACATGCACAGTTCTGAGAGATAAGTGTGTGTGAAAGCTGTCCTTCACCTAG
Source organism: Camelus dromedarius (assembly GCF_036321535.1). Lineage (NCBI taxonomy): Eukaryota > Metazoa > Chordata > Mammalia > Artiodactyla > Camelidae > Camelus > Camelus dromedarius. The sequence goes on along the minus strand of NC_087451.1, from coordinate 2,074,371 downwards.
CTTGTATGGAACACAAAGTTCCTTTTCAGTTGCAAACTGCACTCCATATATATATATTGGGAGGTACTCGCTCCAACTCGGTTTTACAGTGAAAACGGCATTAATTTCAAACCGGCACTAGGAAAAATACTGAGAAACCAGAGTAAAAGTTACACTTGCAAAACTTTCCCTTTGTGCTAGATGAACGAACGTCTCTCCACAAGCTCAGTTCTCAGAGATAAGTGTGTGTGAAAGCCGTCCTTCACCTTGCTTGTTGGGAACAAAGAGTTTTCTTCAGTTGCAAACTGCACTTCATACATATAAATCGGGAGGTACCCGCTCCAACTCGGTTTTACAGTAAAAACTGCAGGAAATTCAAACCGGCATTAGGAAACAGACTGAGATACCAGAGTAAAAGTTTCTTCTGCATCCCGTTCCCTTTGTGCTGGATGAACGAACGTCTCTCCATATGCTCAGATCTCAGAGATCAGTGTGTGTGAAAACCGATTTCACCTAGCTTGTTGGGAACACAGAGTTTCTTTTCAGTTGCAAACTGCACTCCATAAATATATATGTGAGGTACAAGCTCCAACTCGGTTTTAAGGTTAAAACTGCAGGAACTTCAAACCGGCACTGGGAAACACACTGAGAAACCATAGAAAATGTTCCTCCTGCTACCCGTTCTCTTTGTGCTAGATGAACGAAAGTCTCACCACGTGCTCCGTTCTCAGAGAAATGTGTGTGTGAAAGCCGTCCTTCACCTAGCTTGTTGGGAACACAAAGTTTCTTTTCAGATGCAAACTGCACTCCATACATATATATGTGTAGGTACTCACTCCAACTCCGTTTTACAGTGAAAACTGCAGGAACTTCAAACCGGCACTAGGAAACACACTGCAAACCCAGAGTAATAGTTCCTCCTGCAACCCGTTCCCTTTGTGCTAGATGAACGAACGTCTCTCCACATGCTCAGTTTTCTGAGATAAGAGTGTGTTATGGCCGAACTTCACCTGGCTTGTAGGGAACACAAAGTTTCTATTCAGTTGCAAACTGCACTCCATACATATATATGGGGAGGTTTCGCTGCAAATAGATTTTATAGTGAAAACTGCATGAACATCAAACCGGCACTAGGAAACACTGAGAATCCAGTGTAAAAATTTCTCCTGCAAACCGTTCCTTTGTGCTAGATGAACGAACGTCTCTCCACGTGCTCCTGTCTCAGTGATAAGTGTGTGTGAAAGCCGTCCTTAAACTAGCTTGTTGGGAACACAAATTTTCTTTTCAGATGAAAAGTGGAATCCATACCTATATAAGGGGAGTTACTCGCTCCAACTCGGTTTTACAGTGAAAACTTAGGAATTTCAAACCGGCACTAGGAAACATACTGAAAAACCAGAGTAAAAGTTCCTCCTGCAACCCGTTCCCTTTGTGCTAGATGAACGAACGTCTCTCCACATGCTCAGTTCTCTGAGATAAGTGTGTGTGAAAGCCGTCCTTCAACAAGCTTGTTGGGAACACAAAGTTTCTTTTCAGTTGCAAAGTGGAATCCTTACATATATATGTGGAGTTACCCGATGCAACGCGATTTTACAGTGAAAAATTCAGGAACATCTAACCGGCATTAGGAAAAAGACTGAGAATCCAGAGTAAAAGTTTCTCCTGCAAATAATTCCCTTTTGCCAAATGAACAAACGTCTATCCACATGATCAGTTCTCAGAGATAAGTGTGTGTGAAAGCTGTCCTTCACCTTGCTTTTGGGAAAACAAAGTTTCTTTTCAGTTGCAAAGTGGAATAAATACATATATATGGGGAATTACACGCTGCAACTCGTCTTTACAGGGAACTGCAGGAATTTCTAACCGGCATTAGGAAACAGACTGAGAAACCAGAGTAAAATTTCTACTGCAAACTTTTCCTTTTTTGCTAGATGAATGAACGTCTCTCCACATGCTTAGTTCTGAGAGATAAGTGTGTGTGAAAGCCTTCCTTCACGTAGCTGGTTGGGAACACAAAGTTTATTTTAAGTTGCAAAGTGGAATCCATACATATATATGGGGAGTTACTCGCTCCAACTCTGTTTTACAGGGAAACTGCAGGATTTTCTAACTGGCCTTAGGAAAAAGACTGAGAAACCAGAGTAAAAGTTCCTCCTGCTACCCGTTCTCTTTGTGCTAGATGAACGAAAGTCTCACCAAGTGCTCCATTCTCAGAGAAATCTGTGTGTGAAAGCCGTCCTTCACCTAGCTTGTTGGGAACACAAAGTTTCTTTTCAGTTGCAAAGTTTAATCCACACATATATATGGGGTGTTTCTCGCTCCAACTCGGTTTAACAGTAAAAACTGCAGGAACATCTACCGTCATTAGGAAAATGACCGAGAATCCAGAGTAAATGTTTCTCCTACAAACCGTTCCCTTTGTGCTAAATGAACGAACGTCTATCCACATGCTCAGTTCTCTGAGATAAGAGGGTGTTATGGCCGTACTTCACCCAGCTTGTAGGGAAAACAAATTTTCTATTCATTTGCAAACCGCACTCCATACATATATATGGGGAGGTTTTCGCTTCAACTAGGTTTTACTGCGAAAACTGCAGGAACATCAAACCGGCACTAGGAAACACTGAGAATCCAGAGTAAAAGTTTCTCCTGAAACCCGTTCCCTTTGTGCTAGATGAACGAACGTCTCTCCACAAGGTCAGTTCTCAGAGATAAGTGTGTGTGAAAGCCGTCCTTCACCTAGCTTGTTGGGAACACAGAGATTCTTTTCAGTTGCAAACTGCACTCCATACATATATATGAGGAGGTACTCGCTCCAACTCGGGTTTACAGTGAAATCTGCAGGAATTTCAAACCGACACTAGGAAAAATATTGACAAACCAGGTTATAAGTTACTCCTGCAAAACTTTCCCTTTATGCTAGATGAACGAACGTCTCTCCACAAGCTCAGTTCTCAGAGATAAGTGTGTGTGAAAGCCGTCCTTCAACTAGCTGGTTGGGAACCCAAAGTTTCTTTTAATTTGCAAAGTTGAATCCATACAAATATATGGGGAGTTACTCAATCCAACTCGGTTTTACAGTGAAAAATGCAGGAACTTCAAACCGGCACTAGGAAACACACTGAGAAACCAGAGTAAAAGTTTCTCCTGCAACCCGTTCCCATTGTGCTAGATGAATGAACGTCTCTCCACAAGGTCAGTTCTCAGAGATAAGTGTGTGTGAAAGCCGTCCTTCAAATAGTTTGTTGGGAACCCAAAGTTTCTTTTCAGTTGAAAAGTGAAATCCAAATATATATATGGGTAGTTACTCGCTCCAACTGGGTTTTACAGTAAAAACTGCAGGAACTTCAAACCGGCACTAGGAAACAATGAGAATCCAGAGTAAAAGTTTCTCCTGCATGCCGTTTCCAATTGTGCTAGATGAACGAACGTCTCTACACATGCTCATTTCTCAGAGATAAGTGTGTGTGAAAGCCGTCCTTAAACTAGCTTGTTGGGAACACAAAATTTCTTTTCAGATGAAAAGTGGAATCCATACATATATAAGGGGAGGTACTCGCCCCAACTCGGTTTTAAAGTGAAAACTGGAGGAACTTCAAACCCGCACTAGGAAACACACTGAGTAACCAGAGTAAAAGTTTCTCCTGCAACCCGTTCCCTTTGTGCTAGATGAACGAACGTCTCTCCACAAGCTCAGTTCTCAGAGATAAGTGTGTGTGAAAGCCGTCCTTCACCTAGCTGGTTGGGAACCCAAAGTTTCTTTTCAGTTGAAAAGTGAAATCCATACATATATATGGGTAGTTACTCGCTCCAACTGGGTTTTACAGTGAAAACTGCAGGAACTTCAAACCGGCACTAGGAAACACTGAGAATCCAGTGTAAATGTTTCTCCTGCATACCGTTTCCCTTTGTGCTAGATGAACGAACGTCTCTAAACATGCTCAGTTTTTTGAGATAAGAGTGTGTTATGGCCGATCTTCACCTGGCTTGTAGGGAACACAAAGTTTCTATTCAGTTGCAAACTGCACTCCATACATATATATGGGGAGGTTTCGCTGCAAATAGATTTTATAGTGAAAACTGCATGAACATCAAAACGGCACTAGGAAACACTGAGAATCCAGTGTAAAAATTTCTCCTGCAAACCGTTCCTTTGTGCTAGATGAACGAACGTCTCTCCACGTGCTCCGGTCTCAGTGATAAGTGTGTGTGAAAGCCGTCCTTAAACTAGCTTGTTGGGAACACAAAGTTTCTTTTCAGATGAAAAGTGGAATCCATACCTATATAAGGGGAGTTACTCGCTCCAACTCGGTTTTACAGTGAAAACTTAGGAATTTCAAACCGGCACTAGGAAACATACTGAAAAACCAGAGTAAAAGTTCCTCCTGCAACCCGTTCCCTTTGTGCTAGATGAACGAACGTCTCTCCACATGCTCAGTTCTCTGAGATAAGTGTGTGTGAAAGCCGTCCTTCAACAAGCTTGTTGGGAACACAAAGTTTCTTTTCAGTTGCAAAGTGGAATCCTTACATATATATGGGGAGTTACCCGATGCAACGCGGTTTTACAGTGAAAAATTCAGGAACATCTAACCGGCATTAGGAAAAAGACTGAGAATCCAGAGTAAAAGTTTCTCCTGCAAATCATTCCCTTTTGCCAAATGAACGAACGTCTATCCACATGATCAGTTCTCAGAGATAAGTGTGTGTGAAAGCTGTCCTTCACCTTGCTTTTGGGAACACAAAGTTTCTTTTCAGTTGCAAAGTGGAATAAATACATATATATGGGGAATTACTCGCTGCAACTCGTCTTTACATGGAACTGCAGGAATTTCTAACCGGCATTAGGAAACAGACTGAGAAACCAGAGTAAAATTTCTACTGCAAACTTTTCCTTTTTTGCTAGATGAATGAACGTCTCTCCACATGCTTAGTCCTGAGAGATAAGTGTGTGTGAAAGCCTTCCTTCACGTAGCTGGTTGGGAACACAAAGTTTATTTTAAGTTGCAAAGTGGAATCCATACATATATATGGGGAGTTACTCGCTCCAACTCTGTTTTACAGGGAAACTGCAGGATTTTCTAACTGGCCTTAGGAAAAAGACTGAGAAACCAGAGTAAAAGTTCCTCCTGCTACCCGTTCTCTTTGTGCTAGATGAACGAAAGTCTCACCACGTGCTCCATTCTCAGAGAAATATGTGTGTGAAAGCCGTCCTTCACCTAGCTTGTTGGGAACACAAAGTTTCTTTTCAGTTGCAAAGTTTAATCCACACATATATATGGGGTGTTTCTCGCTCCAACTCGGTTTAACAGTGAAAACTGCAGGAACATCTACCGTCATTAGGAAAATGACTGAGAATCCAGAGTAAATGTTTCTCCTGCAAACCGTTCCCTTTGTGCTAAATGAACGAACGTCTCTCCACATGCTCAGTTCTCTGAGATAAGAGGGTGTTATGGCCGTACTTCACCCAGCTTGTAGGGAACACAAATTTTCTATTCATTTGCAAACCGCACTCCATACATATATATGGGGAGGTTTTCGCTCCAACTAGGTTTTACTGTGAAAACTGCAGGAACATCAAACCGGCACTAGGAAACACTGAGAATCCAGAGTAAAAGTTTCTCCTGCAACCCGTTCCCTTTGTGCTAGATGAACGAACGTCTCCCCACATGCTCAGTTCTCAGAGATAAGTGTGTGTGAAAGCCGTCCTTCACCTAGCTGGTTGGGAACCCAATGTTTCTTTTCATTTGCAAAGTGGATCCATACAAATATATGGGAGTTACTCGCTCCAACTCGGTTTTACAGGGAAAACTGCAGGAACTTCTAACCGGCATTAGGAAACAGACTGAGAGACCAGAGAAAAAGTTCCTCCTGCAACCCTTTCCCTTTGTGCTAGATGAACGAAAATCCCTCCACAAGCTCAGTTCTCAGAGATAAGTGTGTGTGAAAGCCGTCATTCACCTAGCTTGTTGGGAACACAGAGTTTCTTTTCAGTTGCAAACTGCACTCCATACATATATATGGGGAGGTACACGCTCCAACTCGGTTTTACAGTGAAAACTGCAGGAACTTCTAACCGGCATTAGGAAACACACTGAGAAACCAGAGTAAAAGTTTCTCCTGCAACCCGTTCCATTTGTGCTAGATGAACTAACGTCTAACCACATGCTCATTTCTCAGAGATAATTGGGTGTGATAGCCGTCCTTAACCTATCTTGATGGGAACACAAAGTTCCTTTCCAGTTGTAAACTGAACTCCATACATATATATGGGGAGGTACTCGCTCCAACTCGATTTTACAGTGAAAACTGCAGGAACTTCATATCGGCACTAGGAAACACACTGAGAAACCAGGGCAAAGTTACTCCTGCCACCCTTTCCTTTTGTGCTAGATGAACGAACGTCTCTAAACGTGCTCAGTTCTCAGTGATAAGTGTTTGTGGAAGCCGTCCTTCAACTAGCTTGTAGGGAACACAAAGTTCCTTTTCAGTTGCAAACTGCACTCCATACATATATATGGGTAGTTACTCGCTCCAACTCTGTTTTACAGGGAAAACTGCAGGAGCTTCTAACCGGCATTAGGAAACAGACTGAGATACCAGAGTAAAAGTTTCTCCTGCATCCCGTTCCCTTTGTGCTTGATGAACGAACGTCTCTCCATATGCTCAGATCTCAGAGATCAGTGTGTGTGAAAACCGATTTCACCTAGCTTGTTGGGAACACAGGGTTTCTTTTCAGTTGCAAACTGCACTCCATAAATATATATGGGAGGTACAAGCTCCAACTCGGTTTTAAGGTTAAAACTGCAGGAACTTCAAACCGGCACTGGGAAACACACTGAGAAACCATAGAAAATGTTCCTCCTGCTACCCGTTCTCTTTGTGCTAGATGAACGAAAGTCTCACCACGTGCTCCGTTCTCAGAGAAATGTGTGTGTGAAAGCCGTCCTTCACCTAGCTTGTTGGGAACACAAAGTTTCTTTTCAGATGCAAACTGCACTCCATACATATATATGTGTAGTTACTCACTCCAACTCCGTTTTACAGTGAAAACTGCAGGAACTTCAAACCGGCACTAGGAAACACACTGCAAACCCAGAGTAATAGTTACTCCTGCAACCCGTTCCCTTTGTGCTAGATGAACGTACGTCTCTCCACATGCTCAGTTCTCTGAGATAAGAGTGTGTTATGGCCGAACTTCACCTGGCTTGTAGGGAACACAAAGTTTCTATTCAGTTGCAAACTGCACTCCATACATATATATGGGGAGGTTTCGCTGCAAATAGATTTTACAGTGAAAACTGCATGAACATCAAACCGGCACTAGGAAACACTGAGAATCCAGTGTAAAAATTTCTCCTGCAACCCGTTCTTTTTGTGCTAGATGAACGAATGTCTCTCCACATGCGCAGATCTCAGATATAACTGTGTGTGAAAGCCGTCCTTCACCTAGCTTGTTGGGAACCCAAAGTTTCTTTTCATTTGCAAAGTGGGATCCATACAATTATATGGGAGTTACTCGCTCCAACTCGGTTTTACAGGGAAAACTGCAGGAAATTCTAACCGGCATTAGGAAACAGACTGAGAGGCCAGAGTAAAAATTTCTCCTGCATACCGTTTCCCTTTGTGCTAGATGAACGAACGTCTCTCCACATGCTCAGTTCTGAGAGAAAAGTGTGTGTGAAAGCCGTCCTTCACCTAGCTTTTTGGGAACACAGAGATTCTTTTCAGTTGCCAACTGCACTCCATAAATATATATATGGGGAGGTACACCTCCAACTCGGTTTTACAGGGAAAACTGCAGGAACTTCTAACCGGCATTAGGAATAAGACTGAGAATCCAAAGTAAAACTTTCCCCTGCAGACCGTTCCTTTTGTGCTAGATGAACGAACGTCTATCCACATGCACAGATCTGAGGGATATGTGGGTCTGAAAGCCGTCCTTCAACTAGCTTGTAGGGAACACAGAGATTCGTTTCAGTTGCAAAGTGCACTCCATACATATATATGGGGAGGTACCCTCTCCAACTCGGTTTTACAGTGAAAACTGCAGGAAAGTCAAACCGGCACTAGGAAACACACTGAGAAACCAGAGTAAAAATTTCTCTTGCAAACCGTTCCTTTTGTGCTAGATGAACGAATGTCTCTACACATGCTAGTTTCTGAGAGATAAGTGTGTGTGAAAGCCGTCCTTCACCTAGCTTGTAGGGAACACAAAGTTCCTTTTCATTTGCAAACTGCACTCCATATATATATATGGGGAGGTACTCGCTGCAACTCGATTTTACAGGGAAAACTGCAGGAACTTCAAACCGGCACTAGGAAACACACTGAGAAACCAGAGTAATAGTTTCCCCTGCCTTACGTTCAGTTTGTGCTAGATGAACGAACGTCTCTCCACATGCTCATTTCTCAGAGACAAGTGTGTGTGAAAGCCGTCTTTAAGCTAAGTTGTTGGGAACACAAAGTTTCTTTTCAGATGAAAAGTGGAATCCATACCTATATACGGGGAGTTACTCGCTCCAACACGGTTTTACAGTGAAAACTGCAGGAACTTCATACCGGCACTAGGAAACACTGAGAATCCAGAGTAAAAGTTTCTCCTGCATACAGTTCCCTTTGTGCTAGATGAACGAAAGTCTCTCCACATGCTCAGATCTCAGAGATAAGTGTGTGTGAAAGCCGTCCTTCAACAAGCTTGTTGGGAACACAAAGTTTCTTTTCAGTTGCAAAGTGGAATCCTTACATATATATGGGGAGTTACTCGATGCAACACGATTTTACAGTGAAAACCGCAGGAACTTCTAACCGGCATTAGGAAAAATACTGAGAATCCAGAGTAAAATTTCTCTTGCAAATCTTTCCCTTTGTGCGAGATGAATGAACGTCTCTACACATGCTCAGTTCTCAGAAATAAGTGTGTGTGAAAGCCGTCCGTCAACTAGCTGGTTGGGAACACAAAGTTTATTTTTAGATGCAAAGTGGAATCCATACATATATATGGGGATTTACTCGCTCCAACACGGTTTTAAAGTGAAAACTGCAGGAATTTCAAACCCGCACTAAGAAACACACTGAGAAACTAGAGTAATAGATTCTCCTGCAAACCGTTCCCTTTGTGCTAGATGAACGAACGTCTCTCCACGTGCTCAGTTCTCAGTGATAAGTGTGTGTGAAAGCCGTCCTTCACCTAGCTTGTAGTTAACACAAAGTTCCTTTTAAGTTGTAAACTGCACTCCATACATATATATGGGTAGTTACTCGCTCCAACTGGATTTTACAGTGAAAACTGCAGTAACTTCAAACCGGCACTAGGAAACACTGAGAATCCAGAGTAAAAGTTTCTCCTGCATACCGTTTCCCTTTGTGCTAGATGAACGAACGTCTCTCCACATGCTGAGTTCTGAGAGAAAAGTGTGTGTGAAAGCCGTCCTTCACCTAGCTTTTTGGGAACACAGAGATTCTTTTCAGTTGCCAACTGCACTCCATACATATATAAGAGGAGGTACAGCTCCAACTCGGTTTTACAGGGAAAACTGCAGGAACTTCTAACCGGCATTAGGAATAAGACTGAGAATCCAAAGTAAAACTTTCTCCTGCAGACCGTTCCTTTGTGCTAGATGAACGAACGTCTATCCACATGCACAGATCTGAGGGATATGTGTGTATGAAAGCCGTCCTTCACCTAGCTTGTTGGGAACACAGAGATTCTTTTCAGTTGCAAAGTGCACTCCATACATTTATATGGGGAGGTACACTCTCCAACTCGGTTTAACAGTGAAAACTGCAGGAATTTCAAACAGGCACTAGGAAACACACTGAGAAACCAGAGTAAAAATTTCTCTTGCAAACCGTTCCTTTTGTGCTAGATGAACGAACGTCTCTACACATGCTAGGTTCTGAGAGATAAGTGTGTGTGAAAGCCGTCTTTCACCTAGCTTGTAGGGAACACAAAGTTCCTTTTCATTTGCAAACTGCACTCCATATATATATATGGGTAGTTACTCGATCCAACTCGTTTTTACAGTGAAAACTGCAGGAACTTCTAACCGGCATTAGGAAACACACTGAGAAACCAGAGTAAAAGTTTCTCCTGCAACCCGTTCCATTTGTGCTAGATGAACTAACGTCTAACCACATGCTCATTTCTCAGAGATAAGTGGGTGTGATAGCCGTCCTTAACCTATCTTGATGGGAACACAAAGTTCCTTTCCAGTTGTAAACTGAACTCCATACATATATATGGGGAGGTACTCGCTCTAACTCGATTTTACAGTGAAAACTGCAGGAACTTAAAACCGGCACTAGGAAACACACTGAGAAACCAGGGCAAAGTTACTCCTGCCACCCGTTCCTTTTGTGCTAGATGAACGAACGTCTCTAAACGTGCTCAGTTCTCAGTGATAAGTGTTTGTGGAAGCCGTCCTTCAACTAGCTTGTAGGGAACACAAAGTTCCTTTTCAGTTGCAAACTGCACTCCATACATATATATGGGGAGTTACTCGCTCCAACTCTGTTTTACAGGGAAAACTGCAGGAGCTTCTAACCGGCATTAGGAAACAGACTGAGATACCAGAGTAAAAGTTTCTCCTGCATCCCTTTCCCTTTGTGCTGGATGAACGAACGTCTCTCCACATGCTCAGTTCTGAGTGAAAAGTGTGTGTGAAAGCCGTCCTTCACCTAGATTGTTGGGAACACAGAGATTCTTTTCAGTTGCCAACTGCACTCCATATATATATAAGGGGAAGTACAGCTCCAACTCGCTTTTACAGGGAAAACTGCAGGAAATTCTAACCAGCATTAGGAATAAGACTGAGAATCCAAAGTAAAATTTTCTCCTGCAAACCGTTCTTTTTGTGATAGATGAACGAACTTCTATCCACATGCACAGTTCTGAGAGATAAGTGTGTGTGAAAGCTGTCCTTCACCTAGCTTGTATGGAACACAAAGTTCCTTTTCAGTTGCAAACTGCACTCCATATATATATATTGGGAGGTACTCGCTCCAACTCGGTTTTACAGTGAAAACGGCATTAATTTCAAACCGGCACTAGGAAAAATACTGAGAAACCAGAGTAAAAGTTACACTTGCAAAACTTTCCCTTTGTGCTAGATGAACGAACGTCTCTCCACAAGCTCAGTTCTCAGAGATAAGTGTGTTTGAAAGCCGTCCTTCACCTTGCTTGTTGGGAACAAAGAGTTTTCTTCAGTTGCAAACTGCACTTCATACATATAAATCGGGAGGTACCAGCTCAAACTCGGTTTTACAGTAAAAACTGCAGGAAATTCAAACCGGCATTAGGAAACAGACTGAGATACCAGAGTAAAAGTTTCTTCTGCATCCCGTTCCCTTTGTGCTGGATGAACGAACGTCTCTCCATATGCTCAGATCTCAGAGATCAGTGTGTGTGAAAACCGATTTCACCTAGCTTGTTGGGAACACAGAGTTTCTTTTCAGTTGCAAACTGCACTCCATAAATATATATGTGAGGTACAAGCTCCAACTCGGTTTTAAGGTTAAAACTGCAGGAACTTCAAACCGGCACTGGGAAACACACTGAGAAACCATAGAAAATGTTCCTCCTGCTACCCGTTCTCTTTGTGCTAGATGAACGAAAGTCTCACCACGTGCTCCGTTCTCAGAGAAATGTGTGTGTGAAAGCCGTCCTTCACCTAGCTTGTTGGGAACACAAAGTTTCTTTTCAGATGCAAACTGCACTCCATACATATATATGTGTAGGTACTCACTCCAACTCCGTTTTACAGTGAAAACTGCAGGAACTTCAAACCGGCACTAGGAAACACACTGCAAACCCAGAGTAATAGTTCCTCCTGCAACCCGTTCCCTTTGTGCTAGATGAACGAACGTCTCTCCACATGCTCAGTTTTCTGAGATAAGAGTGTGTTATGGCCGAACTTCACCTGGCTTGTAGGGAACACAAAGTTTCTATTCAGTTGCAAACTGCACTCCATACATATATATGGGGAGGTTTCGCTGCAAATAGATTTTATAGTGAAAACTGCATGAACATCAAACCGGCACTAGGAAACACTGAGAATCCAGTGTAAAAATTTCTCCTGCAAACCGTTCCTTTGTGCTAGATGAACGAACGTCTCTCCACGTGCTCCTGTCTCAGTGATAAGTGTGTGTGAAAGCCGTCCTTAAACTAGCTTGTTGGGAACACAAATTTTCTTTTCAGATGAAAAATGGAATCCATACCTATATAAGGGGAGTTACTCGCTCCAACTCGGTTTTACAGTGAAAACTTAGGAATTTCAAACCGGCACTAGGAAACATACTGAAAAACCAGAGTAAAAGTTCCTCCTGCAACCCGTTCCCTTTGTGCTAGATGAACGAACGTCTCTCCACATGCTCAGTTCTCTGAGATAAGTGTGTGTGAAAGCCGTCCTTCAACAAGCTTGTTGGGAACACAAAGTTTCTTTTCAGTTGCAAAGTGGAATCCTTACATATATATGTGGAGTTACCCGATGCAACGCGGTTTTACAGTGAAAAATTCAGGAACATCTAATCGGCATTAGGAAAAAGACTGAGAATCCAGAGTAAAAGTTTCTCCTGCAAATAATTCCCTTTTGCCAAATGAACAAACGTCTATCCACATGATCAGTTCTCAGAGATAAGTGTGTGTGAAAGCTGTCCTTCACCTTGCTTTTGGGAAAACAAAGTTTCTTTTCAGTTGCAAAGTGGAATAAATACATATATATGGGGAATTACTCGCTGCAACTCGTCTTTACAGGGAACTGCAGGAATTTCTAACCGGCATTAGGAAACAGACTGAGAAACCAGAGTAAAATTTCTACTGCAAACTTTTCCTTTTTTGCTAGATGAATGAACGTCTCTCCACATGCTTAGTTCTGAGAGATAAGTGTGTGTGAAAGCCTTCCTTCACGTAGCTGGTTGGGAACACAAAGTTTATTTTAAGTTGCAAAGTGGAATCCATACATATATATGGGGAGTTACTCGCTCCAACTCTGTTTTACAGGGAAACTGCAGTATTTTCTAACTGGCCTTAGGAAAAAGACTGAGAAACCAGAGTAAAAGTTCCTCCTGCTACCCGTTCTCTTTGTGCTAGATGAACGAAAGTCTCACCAAGTGCTCCATTCTCAGAGAAATCTGTGTGTGAAAGCCGTCCTTCACCTAGCTTGTTGGGAACACAAAGTTTCTTTTCAGTTGCAAAGTTTAATCCACACATATATATGGGGTGTTTCTCGCTCCAACTCGGTTTAACAGTGAAAACTGCAGGAACATCTACCGTCATTAGGAAAATGACTGAGAATCCAGAGTAAATGTTTCTCCTGCAAACCGTTCCCTTTGTGCTAAATGAACGAACGTCTCTCCACATGCTCAGTTCTCTGAGATAAGAGGGTGTTATGGCCGTACTTCACCCAGCTTGTAGGGAACACAAATTTTCTATTCATTTGCAAACCGCACTCCATACATATATATGGGGAGGTTTTCGCTCCAACTAGGTTTTACTGTGAAAACTGCAGGAACATCAAACCGGCACTAGGAAACACTGAGAATCCAGAGTAAAAGTTTCTCCTGCAACCCGTTCCCTTTGTGCTAGATGAACGAACGTCTCCCCACATGCTCAGTTCTCAGAGATAAGTGTGTGTGAAAGCCGTCCTTCACCTAGCTGGTTGGGAACCCAAAGTTTCTTTTCATTTGCAAAGTGGATCCATACAAATATATGGGAGTTACTCGCTCCAACTCGGTTTTACAGGGAAAACTGCAGGAACTTCTAACCGGCATTAGGAAACAGACTGAGAGACCAGAGAAAAAGTTCCTCCTGCAACCCTTTCCCTTTGTGCTAGATGAACGAAAATCCCTCCACAAGCTCAGTTCTCAGAGATAAGTGTGTGTGAAAGCCGTCATTCACCTAGCTTGTTGGGAACACAGAGTTTCTTTTCAGTTGCAAACTGCACTCCATACATATATATGGGGAGGTACACGCTCCAACTCGGTTTTACAGAGAAAACTGCAGGATCTTCAAACCGGCCCTAGGAAACACACTGAGAAACCAGAATAATAGTTTCTCCTGCAAACAGTTCCTTTGTGCTAGATGAACGAACGCCTCTCCACGTGCTCAGTTCTCAGTGATAATTGTGTGTGAAAGCCGTCCTTCACCTAGCTTGTTGGGAACCCAAAGTTTCTTTTCATTTGCAAAGTGGGATCCATACAAATATATGGGAGTTACTCGCTCCAACTCGGTTTTACAGGGAAAACTGCAGGAACTTCAAACCGGCACTAGGAAACACACTGAGAAACCAGAGTAAAAATTTCTCTTGCAAACCGTTCTTTTTGTGCTAGATGAACGAACGTGTCTACACATGCTCATTTCTCAGAGATAATTGTGTGTGAAAGCCGTCTTTCAACTAAGTTGTTGGGAACACAAAGTTTCTTTTCAGTTGAAAAGTGAAATCCATATATATATATATGTGTAGTTACTCGATCCAACTCGTTTTTACAGTGAAAACTGCAGGAACTTCTAACCGGCATTAGGAAACACACTGAGAAACCAGAGTAAAAGTTTCTCCTGCAACCCGTTCCATTTGTGCTAGATGAACTAACGTCTAACCACATGCTCATTTCTCAGAGATAAGTGGGTGTGATAGCCGTCCTTAACCTATCTTGATGGGAACACAAAGTTCCTTTCCAGTTGTAAACTGAACTCCATACATATATATGGGGAGGTACTCGCTCCAACTCGATTTTACAGTGAAAACTGCAGGAACTTCATACCGGCACTAGGAAACACACTGAGAAACCAGGGCAAAGTTACTCCTGCCACCCGTTCCTTTTGTGCTAGATGAACGAACGTCTCTAAACGTGCTCAGTTCTCAGTGATAAGTGTTTGTGGAAGCCGTCCTTCAACTAGCTTGTAGGGAACACAAAGTTCCTTTTCAGTTGCAAACTGCACTCCATACATATATATGGGGAGTTACTCGCTCCAACTCTGTTTTACAGGGAAAACTGCAGGAGCTTCTAACCGGCATTAGGAAACAGACTGAGATACCAGAGTAAAAGTTTCTCCTGCATCCCGTTCCCTTTGTGCTTGATGAACGAACGTCTCTCCATATGCTCAGATCTCAGAGATCAGTGTGTGTGAAAACCGATTTCACCTAGCTTGTTGGGAACACAGGGTTTCTTTTCAGTTGCAAACTGCACTCCATAAATATATATGGGAGGTACAAGCTCCAACTCGGTTTTAAGGTTAAAACTGCAGGAACTTCAAACCGGCACTGGGAAACACACTGAGAAACCATAGAAAATGTTCCTCCTGCTACCCGTTCTCTTTGTGCTAGATGAACGAAAGTCTCACCACGTGCTCCGTTCTCAGAGAAATGTGTGTGTGAAAGCCGTCCTTCACCTAGCTTGTTGGGAACACAAAGTTTCTTTTCAGATGCAAACTGCACTCCATACATATATATGTGTAGGTACTCACTCCAACTCCGTTTTACAGTGAAAACTGCAGGAACTTCAAACCGGCACTAGGAAACACACTGCAAACCCAGAGTAATAGTTCCTCCTGCAACCCGTTCCCTTTGTGCTAGATGAACGAACGTCTCTCCACATGCTCAGTTTTCTGAGATAAGAGTGTGTTATGGCCGAACTTCACCTGGCTTGTAGGGAACACAAAGTTTCTATTCAGTTGCAAACTGCACTCCATACATATATATGGGGAGGTTTCGCTGCAAATAGATTTTATAGTGAAAACTGCATGAACATCAAACCGGCACTAGGAAACACTGAGAATCCAGTGTAAAAATTTCTCCTGCAAACCGTTCCTTTGTGCTAGATGAACGAACGTCTCTCCACGTGCTCCGGTCTCAGTGATAAGTGTGTGTGAAAGCCGTCCTTAAACTAGCTTGTTGGGAACACAAATTTTCTTTTCAGATGAAAAGTGGAATCCATACCTATATAAGGGGAGTTACTCGCTCCAACTCGGTTTTACAGTGAAAACTTAGGATTTTCAAACCGGCACTAGGAAACATACTGAAAAACCAGAGTAAAAGTTCCTCCTGCAACCCGTTCCCTTTGTGCTAGATGAACGAACGTCTCTCCACATGCTCAGTTCTCTGAGATAAGTGTGTGTGAAAGCCGTCCTTCAACAAGCTTGTTGGGAACACAAAGTTTCTTTTCAGTTGCAAAGTGGAATCCTTACATATATATGGGGAGTTACCAGATGCAACGCGGTTTTACAGTGAAAAATTCAGGAACATCTAACCGGCATTAGGAAAAAGACTGAGAATCCAGAGTAAAAGTTTCTCCTGCAAATCATTCCCTTTTGCCAAATGAACGAACGTCTATCCACATGATCAGTTCTCAGAGATAAGTGTGTGTGAAAGCTGTCCTTCACCTTGCTTTTGGGAAAACAAAGTTTCTTTTCAGTTGCAAAGTGGAATAAATACATATATATGGGGAATTACTCGCTGCAACTCGTCTTTACAGGGAACTGCAGGAATTTCTAACCGGCATTAGGAAACAGACTGAGAAACCAGAGTAAAATTTCTACTGCAAACTTTTCCTTTTTTGCTAGATGAATGAACGTCTCTAAACGTGCTCAGTTCTCAGTGATAAGTGTGTGTGATAGCCGTCCTTAAACTATCTTGTTGGGAACACAAAGTTTCTTTTCACATGCAAACTGCAATCCATACATATATATTGGGAGGTACTCGCTCCAACTCATTTTTACAGTGAAAAATGCAGGATCTTCAAAACCGGCACTAGGAAACACACTGAGAAACCATAGTAAAACATTCTCCTGCAACCCGTTCCATTTTTGCTAGATGAACGAACGTCTCTCCATATGCTCATTTCTGAGAGTAAGTGTGTGTGAAAGCCGTCCTTCACCTAGCTTGTTGGGAACACAGAGATTCTTTTCAGTTGCAAACTGCACTCCATACATACATATGGGAAGGTATTCGCTCCAACTCGGTTTTTCAGTGAAATCTGCAGGAATTTCAAACCGGCACTAGGAAACATACTGAGAAACCAGAGTAAAAGTTACTCCTGCAAAACTTTCCCTATGTGCTAGATGAACGAACGTCTCTCCACAAGATCAGTTCTCAGAGATAAGTGTGTGTGAAAGCCGTCCTTCACCTAGCTTGTTGGGAACACAGAGTTTCTTTTCAATTGCAAACTGCTCTCCATACATATATATGGGGATTTTGTCGCTCCAACTCGGTTTTACAGTGAAAACTGCAGGAACTTCAAACCTGCACTTGGAAACACACTGAGAAACCAGTGTAAAAATTTCCCTTCCAACCCGTTCCCTTTGTGCTAGATGAACGATCGTCTCTCCACATGCTCATTTCTCAGAGATAAGTGTGTGTGAAAGCAGTCCTTCAACTAGGTTGTTGGGAACACAAAGTTTCTTTTCAGATCAAAAGTGAAATCCATACATATATATGGGGAGTTACTCGATCCAACTCGGTTTTACGGTGAAAACTGCAGGAACTTCTAACCGGCATTAGGAAACACACTGAGAAACCAGAGTAAAAGTTTCTCCTGCAACCCGTTCCATTTGTGCTAGATGAACGAACGTCTATCCACATGCTCATTTCTCAGAGATAAGTATGTGTCATAGCCGTCCTTAACATATCTTGTTGGGTACACAAAGTTTCTTTTCACTTGCAAACTGCAATCCATACATATATATTGGGAGGTACTCGCTCCAACTCGGTTTTACAGTGAAAATTGCAGGAACTTCAAATCGGCACTAGGAAGCACACTGAGAAACCAGAGTAAAAGATTCTCCTGCAAACCGTTCCCTTTGTGCTAAATTAACGAATGTCTCTCCACATGCTCAGTTCTCAGAGATAATTGTGTGTGTAAGCCGTCCTTCACCTAGCTGGTTGGGTACCCAAAGTTTCTTTTCATTTGCAAAGTTGAATCCATAAAATTATATGGGGAGTTACTCGCTCCAACTCAGTTTTACAGGGAAAACGGCATGAAATAATAACCGGCATTAGGAAACAGATTGAGAAACAAGAGTAAAATTTCCTCCTGCTAGCTTTTCCATTTGTGCTAGATGAACGAACGTCTATCCATATGCTCAGTTCTGAGAGATAATTTTGTTTGAAAGCCGTACTTCACCAAGCTTGTTGGGAACACAAAGTTTCTTTTCAGTTGCAAACTGCACTCCATACATGTATATGTGGAGGTACTAGCTCCTAGTCGGTTTTACAGTGAAAACTGCAGGAGCTTCTTACCGGCACTAGGAAACACTCTGAGAGACCAGAGTAAAAGTTACTCCTGCAACCCGTTCTCTTTTTGCTAGATGAACGAACGTCTCTCCACATGCTCAGTTCTCAGAGATATGTGAGTGTGAAAGCCGTCCTTCCCCTAGCTTGTAGGGAACACAAACTTTCTTTTCAGTTGCAAACTGCACTCCATACATATATATGGGGAGGTACACGCTCCAACTCGATTTTAAAGAGAAAACTGCAGGAACCTCATACCCGCACTAGGAAACACAGTGAGAAATCAGAGTAAAAGTTTCTCCTGCAAACCGTTCCCTTTGTGCCAGATGAACGAACATCTCTCCACATGATCAGTTCTCAGAGATAAGTGTGTGTGAAAGCCGTCCTTCACCTAGCTGGTTGGGAACCCAAAGTTTGTTTTCATTTGCAAAGTTGAATCCATACAAATATATGGGGAGTTACTCGCTCCAACTCGGTTTTACAGTGAAAACTGCAGGAACTTCTAACCGGTATTAGGAAACAGACTGAGAATCCAGAGTAAAATTTCCTCCTGCAATCATTTCCCTTTGTGCTAGATGAACGAACGTCTCTCCATATGCTCAGTTCTGAGGGATAAGTTTGTGTGAAAGCCGTCCTTCACCTAGTTTGTTGCGAACACAGAGATTCTTATCAGTTGCAAACTGCACTCCATACATATATATGGGGAGGTACACGCTCAAACTCGGTTTTACAGTGAAAAATGCAGGAATTTCAAAACGGCACTAGGAAACACACTGAGAAACCAGAGTAATTGTTTTTCCTGCAAAGCGTTCCCTTTGTGCTAGATGAACGAACGTCTCTCCACGTGCTCAGTTCTCAGGTGAAAAGTGTTTGTGAAAGCCGTCCTTCACCTTGCTTGTAGGGAACACAAAGTTCCTTTTCAGTTGTAAACTGCACTCCATAAATATATATGTGGAGTTACTCGTTACAACTCGGTTATACAGTGAAAACTGCAGGAACTTCAAACCGGCACTAGGAAAAACTGAGAATTCAGAGTAAAATTTTCTCCTGCATAACGTTTCCCTTTGTGCTAGATGAACGAACGTCTCTCCACATGCTCATTTCTCAGAGATAAGTGTGTGTGAAAGCATTCCTTCAACTAGCTTGTTGGGAACACAGTTTCTTTTCAGATGAAAAGTGGAATCCATATATATATAAGGGGAGGTACTCGCTCCAACTCGATTTTAAAGTGAAAACTGCAGGAACTTCAAACCCGCACTGGGAAACACACTGAGAAACCAGAGTAAAAGTTTCTCCTACAATCCGTTCCATTTGTGCTAGATGAAAGAAAATCTCTCCACATGCTCAGATCTCAGAGGAATGTGTGTGTGAAAGCCGTCCTTCAACAAGCTTGTTGGGAACACAAAGTTTCTTTTCAGTTGCAAAGTGGAATCCTTACATATATATGGGGAGTTTCTCGATGCAACGCGGTTTTACAGTGAAAAACGCAGGAACTTCTAACCGGCATTAGGAAAAAGACTGAGAATCCAGAGTAAAATTTCTCTTGCAAATCTTTCCCTTTGTGCTAGATGAATGAACGTCTCTCCACATGCTCAGTTCTCAGAGATAAGTGTGTGTTAAAGCCGAACTTGAAAAAGCTGGTTGGGAACACAAAGTTAATTTTTAGTTGCAAAGTGGAATCCAAACATATATATGACGATTTACTCGTTCCAACTCGGTTTAACAGGGAAACTGCAGGATTTTCTAACTGGCATTAGGAAACAGACTGAGAAATCAGAGTAAAAGTTTCTCCTGCAAAACTTTCCCTTTGTGCTAGATGAACGAACGTCTCTCCACATGCTCAGTTCTGAGAGAAAAGTGTGTGTGAAAGCCGTCCTTCACCTAGCTTGTTGGGAACATAGAGATTCTTTTAAGTTGCCAACTGCACTGCATACATATATATGGCGTGGTACCGCTCCAACGCGGTTTTACAGGGAAAAATGCAGGAACATCTAACCGGCATTAGGAATAAGACTGAGAATCGAAAATAAAACTTTCTCCTGCAAACTGTTAACTTTGTGCTAGATGAGCGAACGTCTATCCACATGCACAGTTCTGAGAGATAAGTGTGTGTGAAAGCCGTCCTTCAACTAGCTTGTTGGGAACACAGAGATTCGTTTCAGTTGCAAACCGCACTCGATTCATATATATGGGGAAGTTCTCGCTCCAACTCGTATTTACAGTGAAAACGGCAGGAATTTCAAACCAGCACTAGGAAAAATACTGAGAAACCAGAGTAAAAGTTACTCTTCCAAACCTTTCCCTTTGTGCTAGATGAACGAACGTCTCTCCACAATCTCAGTTCTCAGAGATAAGTGTGTGTGAAAGCCGTCCTTCACATAGCTTGTTGGGAACACAGAGATTTTTTCAGTTGCAAACTGCACTCCCTACATATATATGGGGAGGTACCCGCTCCAACACGATTTTACAGGGAAAACTGCAGGAACTTCAAACCGGCACTAGTAAACACACTGAGAAACCAGAGTAATAGTTTCCCCTGCATTACGTTCCCTTTGTGCTAGATGAACGAACGTCTCTCCACATGCTCATTTCTCAGAGATAAGTGTGTGTGAAAGCCGTCCTTCACCTAGCTTGTTGGGAACACAGAGATTCTTTTCAGTTGCAAACTGCACTCCATACATATATATGAGGAAGTACTCGCTCCAACTCGGGTTTACAGTGAAATCTGCAGGAATTTCAAACCGACACTAGGAAAAATATTGACAAACCAGAGTATAAGTTACTCCTGCAAAACATTCCCTTTATGCTAGATGAACGAAAGTCTCTCCACAAGGTCAGTTCTCAGAGATAAGTGTGTGTGAAAGCCGTACTTCAAATAGTTTGTTGGGAACCCAAAGTTTCTTTTCAGTTGAAAAGTGAAATCCAAATATATATATGGGTAGTTACTCGCTCCAACTGGTTTTACTGTGAAAACTGCAGGAACTTCAAACCGGCACTAGGAAACAATGAGAATCCAGAGTAAAAGTTTCTCCTGCATACCGTTTCCATTTGTGCTAGATGAACTAACGTCTCTACACATGCTCATTTCTCAGAGATAAGTGTGTGTGAAAGCCGTCCTTCAACTAGCTTGTTGGGAACACAAAATTTCTTTTCAGATGAAAAGTGGAATCCATACATATATAAGGGGAGGTACTCGCACCAACTCGGTTTTAAAGTGAAAACTGGAGGAACTTCAAACCCGCACTAGGAAACACACTGAGTAACCAGAGTAAAAGTTTCTCCTGCAACCCGTTCCCTTTGTGCTAGATGAACGAACGTCTCTCCACATGCTCAGTTCTCAGAGGTATGTGTGTGTGATTGCCGTCCTTCACTTAGCTGGTTGGGAACACAATGTTTCTTTTCAGTTGCAAACGGAATCCATACATATATATGAGGAGATACTCGATCCAACTCGGTTTTACAGGGAAACTGCAGGATTTTCTAACTGACATTAGGAAACAGACTGAGAAATCAGAGTAAAAGTTTCTCCTGCAAACATTTCCCTTTGTGCTAGATGAACGAACGTCTCTCCACATGCTCAGTTCTGAGAGAAAAGTGTGTGTGAAAGCCGTCCTTCACCTAGATTGTTGGGAACACAGAGATTCTTTTCAGTTGCCAACTGCACTCCATATATATATATATGGGGAGGTACAGCTCCAACTCGCTTTTACAGGGAAAACTGCAGGAAATTCTAACCAGCATTAGAAATAAGACTGAGAATCCAAAGTAAAGCTTTCTCCTGCAAACCGTTCTTTTTGTGATAGATGAACGAACTTCTATACACATGCACAGTTCTGAGAGATAAGTGTGTGTGAAAGCTGTCCTTCACCTAGCTTGTATGGAACACAAAGTTCCTTTTCAGTTGCAAACTGCACTCCATATATATATATTGGGAGGTACTCGCTCCAACTCGGTTTTACAGTGAAAACGGCATTAATTTCAAACCGGCACTAGGAAAAATACTGAGAAACCAGAGTAATAGTTACACTTGCAAAACTTTCCCTTTGATCTAGATGAACGAACGTCTCTCCACAATCTCAGTTCTCAGAGATAAGTGTGTGTGAAAGCCGTCCTTCACCTGGCTTGTTGGGAACAAAGAGTTTTCTTCAGTTGTAAACTGCACTTTATACATATAAATCGGGAGGTACCCGCTCCAACTCGGTTTTACAGTAAAAACAGCAGGAACTTCAAACCGGCACAAGGAAACACACTGAGAAACCAGAGTAAAAATTTCTCTTGCAAACCGTTCCCTTTGTGCTAGATGAACGAACGTCTCTCCACATGCTCATTTCTCAGAGATAAGTGTGTGTGAAAGCTGTCCTTCACCTAGCTTGTAGGGAACACAAAGTTACTTTTCAGTTGTAAACTGCACTCCATATATATATATGGGGAGGTCCTCGCTCCAACTCGAATTTACAGGGAAAACTGCAGGAACTTCTAACCGGCATTAGGAAACACACTGAGAAACCAGAGTAAAATTTCTCCTGCAACCCTTTCCATTTGTGCTAGATGAACGAACGTCTATCCACATGCTCAGTTCTCAGAGATAAGTGTGTTTGATAGCCGTCCTTAACCTATCTTGTTTGGAACACAAAGTTTCTTTTCACTTGCAAACTGCAATCCATACATATATATTGGGAGGTACTCTCTCCAACTCGGTTTTACAGTGAAAAATGCAGGAAATTAAAACCGGAACTAGGAAACACACTGAGAAACCAGAGAAAAAGATTCTCCTGCAAACCGTTCCGTTTTTGTTATATGAACGAATGTCTCTCCACATGCTCAGTTCTCAGAGATAAGTGTGTGTGAAAGCCGCCCTTCAACTAGCTGGTTGGGAACCAAAAGTTTCTTTTCATTTGTAAAGTTGAATCCATACAAATATATGGGGAGTTAGTCGCTCCAACTTGGTTTTACAGGGAAAACTGCAGGAACTTCTAACTGGCATTAGGAAACAGACTGAGAAACCAGAGTAAAATTTCTCTTGCAAACCGTTCTTTTTGTGCTAGATGAACGAACGTCTATCCACATGCACATTTCTGAGAGATAAGTGTGTGTGAAAGCTGTCCTTCACCTAGCTTGTAGGGAACACAAAGTTCCTTTTCAGTTGCAAACTGCACTCCATATATATACATGGGGAGGTACTCGCTCCAACTCGATTTTACAGGGAAAACTGCAGGAAGTTCAAACCGGCTTCAGGAAACACACTGAGAAACCAGAGTAATAGTTTCCCCTGCATTACGTTCCCTTTGTGCTAGATGAACGAACGTCTCTCCACATGCTCATTTCTCAGAGATAAGTGTGGGTGAAAGCCGTCCTTCAACTAGGTTGTTGGGAACACAAAGTTTCTTTTCAGTTGAAAAGTGAAATCCATACATATATATGGGTTGTTACTCGATCCAACTCGTTTTTACACTAAAAACTGCAGGAAATTCTAACCGGCATTAGGAAACACACTGAGAAACCAGAGTACAATTTCTCCTTCAACCCGTTCCAATTGTGCTAGATGAACGAACGTCTATACACATGCTCAGTTCTCAGATATAAGTGTGTTTGATAGCCGTCCTTAACCTATCT
Organism: Camelus dromedarius; assembly: GCF_036321535.1. Lineage (NCBI taxonomy): Eukaryota > Metazoa > Chordata > Mammalia > Artiodactyla > Camelidae > Camelus > Camelus dromedarius. The sequence goes on along the minus strand of NC_087451.1, from coordinate 2,050,558 downwards.
TGTTGGGAACACAAAGTTTCTTTTCACTTGCAAACTGCAATCCATACATATATATTGGGAGGTACCTGCTCCAACTCGGTTTTACAGTGAAAAATGCAGGAACTTCAAACCGGAACTAGGAAACACAGTGAGAAACCAGAGTAATAGATTCTCTTGCAACCCGTTCCCTTTGTGCTAGATGAACAAAAGTCTCTCCATATGCTCAGTTCTCAGAAATAAGTTTGTGTGAAAGCCGTCCTTCACCTAGCTTGTTGGGAACACAGAGATTCTTTTCAGTTGCAAACGGCACTCCATACATATATATGGGGAGGTACTCGATCCAACTCGCTTTTTCAGTGAGAACTGCAGGAACTTCAAACCGGAACTATGAAACACACTGAGAAACCAGAGAAAAAGATTCTCCTGCAAACCGTTCCCTTTGTGCAAAATGAACGAATGTCTCTCCACATGCTCAGTTCTCAGAAATAAGTGTGTGTGAAAGCCGTCCTTCACCTAGCTGGTAGGGAACCCAAAGTTTCTTTTCATTTGCAAAGTTGAATCCATACAAATATATGGGGTGTTACTCGCTCCAACTCGGTTTTACAGGTAAAACTGCAGGAATTTCAAACCCGAAATAGGAAACACACTGAGAAACCAGAGTAAAAGTTTCTCATGTAAACTTTTCCCTTTGTGCTAGATGAACGAAAGTCTCTCCACATGCTCAGTTCTCAGAGATAAGTGTGTGTGAAAGCTGTCCTTCAACTAGCTTGTTGGGAACACAATGATTCTTTTCAGTTGCAAAGTGGAATCCTTACATATATATGGGGAGTTACCCGATGCAACTCGATTTTAAAGTGAAAACTGCAGGAAATTCTAACCGGCATTAGGAAAAAGACTGAGAATCCAGAGTAAAACTTTCTCCTGAAAACCTTTCCCTTTGTGCTAGCTGAACGAAAGTCTATCCACATGTTCAGTTCTGAGAGATAATTTTGTGTGAAAGCCGTACTTCAACAAGCTTGTTGGGAACACAAAGTTTCTTTTCAGTTGCAAACTGCACTCCATACATGTATATGGGGAGGTACTCGCTCCTAGTCGGTTTTACAGTGAAAACTGCAGGAACTTCAAACCGGCACTAGGAATCCGTGAGAATCCAGAGTAAAAGATTCTCCCTCAACCTGTTCCCTTTGTTCTAGAAGAACGAACGTCTCTCCACATGCTCAGTTCTCAGAGATAAGTGTGTGTGAAAGCCGTCCTTCAACAAGCTTGTTGGGAACACAAAGTTTTTTTTCAGTTGCTAAGTGGAATCCTTACATATATATGGGGAGATACTCGATGCAACTCGGTTTCACAGTGAAAACTGCAGGAACATCTAACCGACATTAAGAAAAAGACTGAGAATCCGGAGTAAAAGTTTCTCCTGCATACCTTTCCCTTTTTGCTAGATGAACAAAAGTCTATCCACATGCACAGTTCTGAGAGATAATTTTGTGTGAAAGCTGTACTTCACCTAGCTTCTTGGGAACACAAAGTTTCTTTTCAGTTGAAAACTGCACTCCATACATATATATGGGGTGGTCTTGGCTCCTAGTCTGTTTTACAGTGAAAACTGCAGGAACTTCAAAGCGGTACTAGGAAACACATTGAGAATCCAGAATAAAACTTTCTCCTGCAATCCGTTCCCTTTGTGCTAGATGAACGAAAGTCTTTCCACATGCTCAGTTCTGAGAGATCAGTTTGTGTGAAAGCCGTACTTCACCAAGCCTGTTGGGAACACAAAGTTTCTTTTCAGTTGCAAACTGCACTCCATACATGTATATGGGGAGGTAATCGATCCTAGTCGGTTTTACAGAGAATACTGCAGGAACTTCAAACCGGCACTAGGAAACACTGAGAATCCAGAGTAAAATTTGCTCCCTCAAACTGTTCCCTTTGTTCTAGAAGAACGAACGTCTCTCCACATGCTCAGTTCTCAGAGATAAGTGTGTGTGAAAGCCGTCCTTCAACAAGATTTTTGGGAACACAAAGTTTCTTTTCAGTTGCAAAGTGGAATCCTTACATATATATGGGTGTTACTCGATGAAACTCGGTTTCACAGTGAAAAATGTAGGAACTTCTAACCGACATTAAGAAAAAGTCTGAGAATCCAGAGTAAAAGTTTCTCCTGCATACCGTACCCTTTGTGCTTGATGAACGATGGTCTATCCACATGCTCAGTTCTGTGAGATAAGTTTGTGTGAAAGCTGTCCATCACCAATCTTGTTGGGATCACAAAGTTTCTTTTCAGCTGCAAACTGCACTCCATACATATATTGGGGAGGTGCTCGCTCCAAGTCTGTTTTACAGTTAAAACTGCAGGAACTTCAAACCGGTACTAGGAAACATACTGATAATCCAGAGTAAAAGTTTCTGAGAAAGTCGTTCCCTTTGTGCTAGATGAACGAACGTCTATCCACATGCTCAGTTCTCAGAGATAATTGTGTGTGAAAGTCGTCCTTCACAAAGCTGGTTGGGAACACAAAGTTTCTTTTCAGATGCAAAGTGGAATCCATACATATATATGGGGAGTTTCTCGCTCCAACTCGGTATTACAGGGAAACTGCAGGATTTTCTAACCGGCATTAGGAAACAGACTGAGAAATCACAGTAAAAGTTTCTCCTGCAACCCTTTCCATTTGTGCTAGATGAACGAACGTCACTCCACATGCTCAGTTCTCAGAGATAAGTGTGAGTGAAATCCGTACTTCACCTAGCTTGTTGGGAACAAAGAGTTTCTTTTCAGGTGCAAACAGCACTCGATACATATATATGGGTCGGTACTAGCTCCAAATCGGTTTTACAGTGAAAACTGCCGGAACTTCAAACCGGCACTAGGAAACACACTGAGGAACCAGAGTAAAAGTTTCACCTGCAACACATTCCCTTTGTGCTAGATGAAAGAACGTCTCTCCACATGCTCAGTTCTGAGAGGTAAGTTTGTGTGAAAGCCGTACTTCACCTAGCTTGTTGGGATCACAAAGTTTCTTTTCAGCTGCAAACTGCACTCCATACAAATATATGGGGATGTGCTCACTCCAAGTCTGTTTTACAGTGAAACCTGCAGGTATTTCAAACCGGTACTAGGAAACACACTGAGAATCCAGAGTAAAAGTTTCTCAGAAACCCGTTCCCTTTGTGCTAGATGAACGAACGTCTATCCACATGCTCAGTTCTCAGAGATAAGTGTGTGTGAAAGCCGTCCTTCAACTATCTGGTTGGGAACACAAAGATTCTTTTCAGTTGCAAAGTGGAATCCATACATATATATGGGTAGTTACACGCTCCAACTCGAATTTACAGGGAAAATGCAGGATTTTCTAACCGGCATTAGGAAACAGACTGAGATATCAGAGTAAAAGTTTCTCCTGCAAACCTTTCCTTTTGTGGTAGATGAACGAAAGTCTCTCCACATGCTCAGTTCTTAGATAAAAGTGTGTGTGAAAGCCAACATTCACCTAGCTTGTTGGGAACACAGAGTTACTTTTCAGTTGCAAACTGCACTCCACAATTATATATGGGGAGGTACACCCTCCAACTCGTTTTTACAGGGAAAATTGCAGGAACTTCTAACCGGCATTAGGAAAAAGACTGAGAATCCAAATAAAACTTTCTCCTGCAAACCGTTCCCTTTGTGCTAGATGAACGAAAGTCTATCCACATGCACAGTTCTGAGAGATAAGTTTGTGTGAAAGCCGTCCTTCACCTAGCTTGTGGGGAACACAAAGTTTCTTTACAGTTGCAAACTGCACTCCATACATATATATGGGGAGGTACTCGCTCCAAGTCAATTTTACAGTGAAAACTGCAGGAACTTCAAACCAGCACTAGGAAACACACTGCGAACCCAGAGTAAAAGTTTCTCCTGCAAACCGTTCCCTTTGTGCTAGATGAACGAATGTCTCTCCACATGCTCAGTTCTCAGATATAAGTGTGTGTGAAAGCCGTCCTTCACCTAGATTGTAGGGAACACAAAGTTTCTTTTCTGATGCAAACTGCTCTCCATATATTTATATGGGCAGATACTCGCCCTAACTGGGTTTTACAGGGAAAACTGCAGGAACTTCAATCCAGCACTAGGAAACACACTGAAAATCCAGAGTAATAGTTCCTCCTGCAATCCGTTCTCTTTGTGCTAGTTGAACAATCGTCTCTCCACATGCTGAGTTCTGAGAGGTATGTGTGTGTGAAAGCCGTACTTCAACTACCTGGTTGGGAACACAAAGTTCCTTTTCACTTGCAAAGTGTAATCCATATATATATATAGGGAGTTACTCTCTCCAACTCTGTTTTACAGGGAAATCTGCAGGAACTTCTAACCGGCATTAGGAACCAGACTGAGAAACCAGAGAAAAAGTTTCCCCTGCAACAATTTCCATTTGTGCTAGATGAACGAACGTTCCTCCACATGCTCAGTTCTCAGAGATAAGTGTGTGTGAAAGCCGTCCTTCACCTAGCTTGTTGGGAACACAAAGTTTCTTTTCAGATGCAAACTGCACTCCATAAATATATATAGGGAGTTACTCGCTCCAACTCGGTTTTACAGTGAAAACTGCAGGAACTTCCACCAGCACTAGGAGACACACTGAAAATCCAGAGAAAATTTCCTCCTGCAACCCGTTCCCTTTGTGCTAGATGAACGAACGTCTCTCCACATACTCAGTTCTGAGAGATAAGTGTGCGTGAATGCCGTACTTCACCTTGCTTGTTGGGAACACAAAGTATCTTTTCAGTTGCTAACTAACATCCATAAATATATATGGGTTGGTACTAGCTCCAACTCGTTTTCACAATGAAAACTGCAGGAACTTTAAACCGGCACTTGGAAACAGCCTGAGAAACCAGAGTAAAAGTTTCTCCTGCAAAACGTTCACTTTGTGCTAGATGAACGAACGTCTAACCACATGCTCAGTTCTCAGAGCTAAGTGTGTGTGAAAGCCGCCTTCACGTATCTGGTTGGGAACACAAAGATTCTTTTCAGTTGCAAAGTGGAATCCATACATATATATGGGGATTTACTCACTCCAACTCGATTTTACAGGGAAAATGCAGGATTTTCTAACTGGCATTAAGAAACAGACTGAGATATCAGAGTAAAAGTTTCTCCTGCCAATCTTTCCCTTTGTGCTAGATGAACGAACGTCTCTCCACATGCTCGGTTCTTAGAGATGAGTGTGTGTGAAAGCCGTCCTTCACCTAGCTTGTTGGGAACACAGAGTTACTTTTCAGTTGCAAACTGCACTCCACAATTATATATGGGGAGGTACTCGCTCCAACTCGGTTTTACAGGGAAAATTGCAGGAACTTCTTACCGGCATTAGGAAAAACACTGAGAATCCAAAGTAAAACTTTCTCCTGCAAACCGTTCCCTTTGTGCTAGATGAACGAACGTCTATCCACATGCACAGTTCTGAGAGAAAATTTTGTGTGAAAGCCGTACTTCACCTAGCTTGTGAGGAACACAGTTTCTTTACAGTTGCAAACTGCAGTCCATACATATATATGGGGAGGTACTCGCTCCAAGTCGCTTTTACAGTGAATACTGCAGGAACTTCAAACCGGCACTAGGAAACACACTGAGAACCCAGAGTAAAAGTTTCTCCTGCAACACGTTCCCATTGTGATAGATGAACGAACGTCTCTCCACATGCTCAGTTCTCAGAGATAAGTGTGTGTGAAAGCCGTCCTTCACCTAGATTGTATGGAACACAAAGTTTCTTTTCTGATGCAAACTGCACTCCGTATATTTATATGGGCAGATACTCGCTCTAACTGGCTTTTCCAGTGAAAACTGCAGGAACTTCAATCCAGCACTAGGAAACACACTGAAAATTCAGAGTAATAGTTCCTCCTGCAATCCGTTCTCTTTTTGCTAGTTGAACGAACGTCTCTCCACATGCTGAGTTCTGAGAGATATATGTGTGTGAAAGCCGTACTTCAACTAGCTGGTTGGGAACACAAAATTCCTTTTCAGTTGCAAAGTGTAATCCATATATATATATGGGGAGTTACTCGCTCCAACTCTGTTTTACAGGGAAAACTGCAGGAACTTCTAACCGGCATTAGGAATTAGACTGAGAAACCAGAGAAAATGTTTCTCCTGCAACCATTTCTATTTGTGCTAGATGAACGAACGTCTCTCCACATGCTCAGTTCTCAGAGATAAGTGTGTGTGAAAGCCGTCCTTCACCTAGATTGTAGGGAACACAAAGTTTCTTTTCTGATGCAAACTGCACTCCATATATTTATATGGGCAGATACTCGCTCTAACTGGCTTTTACAGTGAAAACTGCAGGAACTTCAATCCAGCACTAGGAAACACACTGAGAAACCAAAGTAAAATTTACTCCTGCAACCCATTCCCTTTGTGCTAGATGAACGAACGTCTCTCCACATGCTCAGTTCTGAGAGATAAGTGTGTGTGAAGCCGTCCTTCACCTAGCTTGTTGGGAACACAGAGATTCTTTTCAGTTGCCAAATGCACTCCATACATATATATGGGGAGGTACAGCTCCAACTCGCTTTTACAGGGAAAACTGCAGGAACTTCTAACCGGCATTAGGAATAAGACTGAGAATCCAAAGTAAAACTTTCTCCTGCAAACCGTTCTTTTTGTGCTAGATGAACGAACGTCTATCCACAAGCACATTTCTGAGAGATAAGTGTGTGTGAAAGCTGTCCTTCAACAAGCTTGTTGGGAACACAATGTTTCTTTTCAGTTGCAAAGTGGAATCCTTACATATATATGGGGAGTTACATGATGCAACGCGGTTTTACAGTGAAAACTGCAGGAACTTCTAACCGGCATTAGGAAAAATACTGAGAATCCAAAGTAAAAGTTTCTCCTGCAAGACATTCCCTTTTGCCAGATGAACGAACGTCTATCCACATGCTCAGTTCTCAGAGATAAGTGTGTGTGAAAGCTGTCCTTCAACTATCTTGTTGGGAACACAATGCTTCTTTTCAGTTGCAAAGTGGAATCCTTACATATATATGGGAAGTTACCCGATGCAACTCGATTTTAAAGTGAAAACTGCAGGAAATTCTAACCGGCATTAGGAAAAAGTCTAAGAATCCAAAGTAAATCTTTCTCCTGCAAACCGTTCCCTTTGTGCTAGATGTACGAAATTCTATCCACATGCACAGTTCTGAGAGATAATTTTGTGTGAAAGCTGTACTTCACCTAGCTTCTTGGGAACACAAAGTTTCTTTTCAGTTGAAAACTGCACTCCATACATATATATGGGGAGGTCTTCGCTCCTAGACTGTTTTACAGTGAAAACTGCAGGAACTTCAAAGCGGTACTAGGAAACACATTGAGAATCCAGAATAAAACTTTCTCCTGCAAACCGTTCCCTTTGTGCTAGATGAACGAAAGTCTATCCACATGCTCAGTTCTGAGAGATCAGTTTGTGTGAAAGCCATACTTCACCAAGCCTGTTGGGAACACAAAGTTTCTTTTCAGTTGCAAACTGCACTCCATACATGTATATGGGGAGGTACTCGATCCTAGTCGGTTTTACAGAGAATACTGCAGGAACTTCAAACCGGCACTAGGAAACACTGAGAATCCAGAGTAAAATTTGCTCCCTCAACCTGTTCCCTTTGTTCCAGAAGAACGAACGTCTCTCCACATGCTCAGTTCTCAGAGATAAGTGTGTGTGAAAGCCGTCCTTCAACAAGATTTTTGGGAACACAAAGTTTCTTTTCAGTTGCAAAGTGGAATCCTTACATATATATGGGTGTTACTCGATGAAACTCGGTTTCACAGTGAAAAATGTAGGAACTTCTAACCAACATTAAGAAAAAGTCTGAGAATCCAGAGTAAAAGTTTCTCCTGCATACCGTACCCTATGTGCTTGATGAACGATGGTCTATCCACATGCTCAGTTCTGTGAGATAAGTTTGTGTGAAAGCTGTCCATCACCTATCTTGTTGGGATCACAAAGTTTCTTTTCAGCTGCAAACTGCACTCCATACATATATTGGGGAGGTGCTCGATCCAAGTCTGTTTTACAGTTAAAACTGCAGGAACTTTAAACCGGTACTAGGAAACACACTGATAATCCAGAGTAAAAGTTTCTGAGAAAGTCGTTCCCTTTGTGCTAGATGAACGAACTTCTATCCACATGCTCAGTTCTCAGAGATAATTGTGTGTGAAAGCCGTCCTTCACAAAACTGTTTGGGAACACAAAGTTTCTTTTCAGATGCAAAGTGGAATCCATACATATATATGGGGAGTTTCTCGCTCCAACTCGGTTTTACAGGGAAACTGCAGGAATTTCTAACCGGCATTAGGAAACAGCCTGAGAAATCAGAGTAAAAGTTTCTCCTGCAACCCTTTCCATTTGTGCTAGATGAACGAACGTCACTCCACATGCTCAGTTCTCAGAGATAAGTGTGAGTGAAATCCGTCCTTCACCTAGCTTGTTGGGAACAGTTTCTTTTCAGGTGCAAACTGCACTCGATACATATATATGGGTCGGTACTAGCTCCAACTCGGTTTTACAGTGAAAACTGCCGGAACTTCAAAACGGCACTAGGAAACACACTGAGAAACCAGAGTAAAAGTTTCTCAGAAAACCGTTCCCTTTGTGCTAGATGAACGAACGTCTATCCACATGCTCAGTTCTCAGAGATAAGTGTGTGTGAAAGCCGTCCTTCACCTATCTGGTAGGGAACACAAAGATTCTTTTCAGTTGCAAAGTGGAATCCATACATATATATGGGTAGTTACACGCTCCAACTCGAATTTACAGGGAAAATGCAGGATTTTCTAACCGGCATTAGAAACAGACTGAGATATCAGAGTAAAAGTTTCTCCTGCAAACCTTTCCCTTTGTGGTAGATGAACGAAAGTCTCTCCACATACTCAGTTCTCAGATATAAATGTGTGTGAAAGACGACCTTCACCTAGCTTGTTGGGAACACAGAATTACTTTTCAGTTGCAAACTGCACTCCACAATTATATATGGGGAGGTACACGCTCCAACTCGGTTTTACAGGGAAAACTGCAGGAACTTCTAACCGGCATTAGGAAAAAGACTGAGAATCCAAAGTAAAACTTTCTCCTGCAAACTGTTCCCTTTGTGCTAGATGAACGAACGTCTATCCACATGCACAGTTCTGAGTGATAAGTGTGTGTGAAAGCTGTCCTTCACCTAGCTTGTAGGGAACACAAAGTTCCTTTTCAGTTGCAAACTGCACTCCATACATATATATGGGTAGTTACTCGTTCCAAATGGGTTTTACAGTGAAAACTGCAGGAACTTCAAACCGGCATTAGGAAGCACTGAGAATCCAGAGGAAAAGTTGCTCCTGCAAACCATTCCCTTTGTGCTAGATGAACGAACGTCTCTCCACATGCTCATTTCTCAGAGATAAGTGTGTGTGAAATCCGTCCTTCAACTAGCTTGTTGGGAACACAAAATTTCTTTTCAGATGAAAAGTGGAATCCATACATATATAGGGGGAGGTACTCTCTCCAACACGGTTTTAAAGTGAAAACTGCAGGAACTTCAAACCCGCACTAGGAAACACACTGAGAAACCAGAGTAAAATTATCTCCTGCAACCCGTTCCCTTTGTGCTAGATGAACGAACGTCTCTCCACATGCTCAGTTCTCAGAGGTAAGTGTGTGAATGCTGTCCTTCACTTAGCTGGTTGAGAACACAAAGTTTCTTTTCAGTTGCAAACGGAATCCATACATATATATGGGGAGATACTCGATCCAACTCGGTTTTACCGGGAAACTGCAGGATTTTCTAACTGGCATTAGAAACAGACTGAGAAATCAGAGTAAAAGTTTCTCCTGCAAAACTTTCCCTTTGTGCTAGATGAACGAACGTCTCTCCACATGCTCAGTTCTGAGACAAAAGTGTGTGTGAAAGCCGTCCTTCACCTAGCTTGTTGGGAACACAGAGATTCTTTTCAGTTGCCAAATGCACTCCATACATATATATGGGGAGGTACAGCTCCTACTCGCTTTTACAGGGAAAACTGAAGGAACTTCTAACCGGCATTAGGAATAAGACTGAGAATCCAAAGTAAAACTTTCTCCTGCAAACCGTTCTTTTTGTGCTAGATGAACGAACGTCTATCCACATGCACAGTTCTGAGAGATAAGTGTGTGTGAAAGCTGTCCTTCACCTAGATGGTTGGGAACACAAAGTTCCTTTTCAGTTGCAAACTGCACTCCATATATATATATGGGGAGTTACTCGCTCCAACTCGTTTTTACAGTGAAAACGGCATTAATTTCAAACAGGCTCTAGGAATAATACTGAGAAACCAGAGTAAAAGTTACACATGCAACCTTTTCCCTTTGTGCTAGATGAAAGAACGTCTCTCCACAAGCTCATTTCTCAGAGATAAGTGTGTGTGGAAGCCGTCCTTAACCTTGCTTGTTGGGAACAAAGAGTTTTTTCAGTTGCAAACTGCACTCAATACATATATATTGGGTGGTACCCGCTCCAACTCGGTTTTACAGTGAAAACTGCAGGAACTTCAAACCGGCACTAGGAAACACACTGAGAACCCAGAGTAAAAATTTCTCTTGCAAACCGTTCCCTTTGTGCTAGATGAACGAACGTCTCTACACATGCTAAGTTCTGAGAGATAACTGTGTGCGAAAGCTGTCCTTAAACTAGCTTGTAGGGAACACAAATTTCCTTTTCAGTTGCAAACTGCACTCCATATATATATATGGTGAGGTACTCGCTCCAATTCGATTTTACAGGGAAAACTGCAGGAACTTCAAACCGGCTCCAGGAAACACACTGAGAAACCAGAGTAAAAGTTTCTCCTGCAACTCATTCCCTTTGTGCTAGATGAAAGAACGTCTCTCCACATGCTCAGTTCTGAGAGGTAAGTTTGTGTGAAAGCCGTACTTCACCTAGCTTGTTGGGATCACAAAGTTTCTTTTCAGCTGCAAACTGCACTCCATACATATATATGGGGATGTGCTCGCTTCAAGTCTGTTTTACAGTGAAACCTGCAGTTACTTCAAACTGGTACTAGGAAACACACAGAGAATCCAGAGTAAAAGTTTCTCAGAAACCCGTTCCCTTTGTGCTAGATGAACGAACGTCTATCCACATGCTCAGTACTCAGAGATAAGTGTGTGTGAAAGCCGTCCTTCATCTAGATTGTAGGGAACACAAAGTTTCTTTTCTGATGCAAAATGCACTCCATATATTTATATGGGCAGATACTCGCTCTAACTGGGTTTTACAGTGAAAACTGCAGGAACTTCAATCCAGCACTAGGAAACACACTGAAAATCCAGAGTAAAAGTTCCTCCTGCAACCCGTTCCCTTTGTGCTAGATGAACGAACGTCTCTCCACATACTCAGTTCTGAGAGATAAGTGTGCGTGAATGCCGTACTTCACCTTGCTTGTTGGGAACACAAAGTATCTTTTCAGTTGCTAACTCCACTCCATATATATATATGGGGTGGTACTAGCTCCAACTCGTTTTCACAATGAAAACTGCAGGAACTTTAAACCGGCACTTGGAAACAGCATGAGAAACCAGAGTAAAAGTTTCTCCTGCAAAACGTTCACTTTGTGCTAGATGAACGAACGTCTAACCACATGCTCAGTTCTCAGAGCTAAGTGTGTGTGAAAGACGTCCTTCACCTATCTGGTTGGAAACACAAAGATTCTTTTCAGTTGCAAAGTGGAATCCATACATATATATGGGGATTTACTCGCTCCAACTCGATTTTACAGGGAAAATGCAGGATTTTCTAACCGGCATTAGGAAACAGACTGAGATATCAAAGTAAAAGTTTCTCCTGCAAAACTTTCCCTTTGTGCTAGATGAACGAACGTCTCTCCACATGCTCAGTTCTCAGAGATGAGTGTGTGTGAAAGCCGTCCTTCACCTAGCTTGTTGGGAACACAGAGTTACTTTTCAGTTGCAAACTGCACTCCACAATTATATATGGGGAGGTACTCGCTCCAACTCGGTTTTACAGGGAAAATTGCAGGAACTTCTTACCGGCATTAGGAAAAACACTGAGAATCCAAAGTAAAACTTTCTCCTGCAAACCGTTCCCTTTGTGCTAGATGAAAGAACGTCTATCCACATGCACAGTTCTGAGAGAAAATTTTGTGTGAAAGCCGTACTTCACCTAGCTTGTGAGGAACACAAAGTTTTTTTACAGTTGCAAACTGCACTCCATATATATATATGGGGAGGTACACGCTCCAAGTCGCTTTTACAGTGAAAACTGCAGGAACTTCAAACCGGCACTAGGAAACACACTGCGAACCCAGAGTAAAATTTTCTCCTGCAACCCGTTCCCATTGTGATAGATGAACGAACGTCTCTCCACATGCTCAGTTCTCAGAGATAAGTGTGTGTGAAAGCCGTCCTTCACCTAGATTGTAGGGAACACAAAGTTTCTTTTCTAATGCAAACTGCACTGCATATATTTATATGGGCAGATACTCGCTCTAACTGGCTTTTACAGTGAAAACTGCAGGAACTTCAATCCAGCACTAGGAAACACACTTAAAATTCAGAGTAATAGTTCCTCCTGCTATCCGTTCTCTTTGTGCTAGTTGAACGAACGTCTCTCCACATGCTGAGTTCTGAGAGATATGTGTGTGTGAAAGCCGTACTTCAACTAGCTTGTTGGGAACACAAAATTCCTTTTCAGTTGCAAAGTGTAATCCATATATTTATATGGGGAGTTACTCTCTCCAACTCTGCTTTACAGGGAAAACTGCAGGAACTTCTAACCGGCATTAGGAATCAGACTGAGAAACCAGAGAAAATGTTTCTCCTGCAACCATTTCCATTTGTGCTAGATGAACGAACGTCTCTCCACATGCTCAGTTCTGAGAGATAAGTGTGTGTGAAAGCCAGCCTTCAACTAGCCTGTTGGGAACACAGAGTTTCTTTTAAGTTGCAAACTGCACTGCATACCTATATATGGGGAGGTACTTGCTGCAACTCGGTTTTTCAGTGAAAACTGCAGGAACTTCAAACCGGCAGTAGGAAACACACTGAGAAACCAAATTAAAGTTACACCTGCAACCCGTTCCCTTTGTGCTAGATGAACGAAAGTCTCTCCACATGCTCAGTTCTCAGAGTTAAGTGTGTGTGAAAGCCGTCCTTCACCTAGCTTGTAGGGAACACAAATTTCCTTTTCAGTTGAAATGGCACTCCATATAAATATATGGGGAGGTACTATCTACAACTCGTTTTTACAGTGAAAACTGCAGGAATTTAAAAAATTGGCACTAGGAAACACACTGAGAAACCAGAGAAAAAGTTTCTCTTCCAACCCGTTCCCTTTGTGCTAGATGAACGAACGTCTCTCCACATGCTCATTTTTCAGAGATAAGTGTGTGTGAAAGCCGTCCTTCAACTAGTTTGTTGGGAACCCAAAGTTTCTTTTCAGTTGAAAAGTGAAATCCATACATATATATGGGTAGTTACTCGTTCCAACTGGGTTTTACAGTGAAAACTGCAGGAACTTCAAACCGGCTTTAGGAAACATTGAGAATCGAGAGTAAAAGTTTCTCTTGCATAATATTTCCCTTTGTGCTAGATGAACGAACGTCTCTCCACATGCTCAGTTCTCAGAGATGAGTGTGTGTGAAAGCCGTCCTTCACCTAGCTTGTTGGGAACACAGAGTTACTTTTCAGTTGCAAACTGCACTCCACAATTATATATGGGGAGGTACTCGCTCCAACTCAGTTTTACAGGGAAAATTGCAGGAACTTCTTACCGGCATTAGGAAAAACACTGAGAATCCAAAGTAAAACTTTCTCCTGCAAACCGTTCCCTTTGTGATAGATGAAAGAACGTCTATCCACATGCACATTTCTGAGAGAAAATTTTGTGTGAAAGCCGTACTTCACCTAGCTTGTGAGGAACACAAAGTTTTTTTACAGTTGCAAACTGCACTCCATATATATATATGGGGAGGTACACGATCCAAGTCGCTTTTACAGTGAAAACTGCAGGAACTTCAAACTGGCACTAGGAAACACACTGCGAACCCAGAGTAAAAGTTTCTCCTGCAACCCGTTCCCTTTGTGATAGATGAACGAACGTCTCTCCACATGCTCAGTTCTCAGAGATAAGTGTGTGAAAGCCGTCCTTCACCTAGCTTGTACGGAACACAGATTTCCTTTTAAGTTGAAATGGCACTCCATATAAATATATGGGGAGGTACTATCTCCAACTCGTTTTTACAGTGAAAACTGCAGGAATTTAAAAAATTGGCACTAGGAAACACACTGAGAAACCAGAGTAAAAGTTTCTCTTCCAACCCGTTCCCTTTGTGCTAGATGAACGAACGTCTCTCCACATGCTCTTTTTTCAGAGATAAGTGTGTGTGAAAGCCGTCCTTCAACTAGTTTGTTGGGAACCCAAAGTTTCTTTTCAGTTGAAAAGTGAAATCCATACATATATATGGGTAGTTACTCGTTCCAACTGGGTTTTACAGTGAAAACTGCAGGAACTTCAAACCGGCTTTAGGAAACATTGAGAATCGAGAGTAAAAGTTTCTCTTGCATAATGTTTCCCTTTGTGCTAGATGAACGAACGTCTCTCCACATGCTCATTTCTCAGAGATGAGTGTGTGTGAAAGCCGTCCTTCAACTAGCTTGTTGGGAACACAAAATTTCTTTTCAGATGAAAAGTGGTATCCATACATATATAAGGGGAGGTACTCGCTCCAACACGGTTTTAAAGTGAAAACTGCAGGAACTTCAAACCCGCACTAGGAAACACACTGAGAAACCAGAGTAAAAGTTTCTCCTGCAACCCGTTCCCTTTGTGCTAGATGAACGAACGACTCTCCACATGCTCAGTTCTCAGAGGTAAGTGTGTGTGAATGCCGTCCTTCACTTAGCTGGTTGAGAACACAAAGTTTATTTTCAGTTGCAAACGGAATCCATACATATATATGGGGAGATACTCGATCCAACTCGGTTTTACAGGGAAACTGCAGGAATTTCAAACTGGCATTTGGAATCAGACTGAGAAATCAGAGTAAAAGTTTCTCCTGCAAATCTTTCCCTTTGTGCTAGATGAACGAACGTCTCTCCACATGCTCAGTTCTGAGACAAAAGTGTGTGTGAAAGCCGTCCTTCACCTAGATTGTTGGGAACACAGAGATTCTTTTCAGTTGCCAAATGCACTCCATACATATATATGGGGAGCTACAGATCCAACTCGCTTTTACAGGGAAAACTGCAGGAACTTCTAACCGGCATTAGGAATAAGACTGAGAATCCGAAGTAAAACTTTCTCCTGCAAACCGTTCTTTTTGTGGAAGATGAATGAACGTCTATCCACATGCATAGTTCTGAGAGATAAGGGTGTGTGAAATCTGTCCTTCACCTAGCTTGTAGGGAACACAAAGTTATTTTCAGTTGCAAACTGCACTCCATATATATATATGGGGAGGTACTCGCTCCAACTCGGTTTTACAGTGAAAACGGTATTAATTTCAAACAAGCACTAGGAAAAATACTGAGAAACCAGAGTAAAAGTTACACATGCAAACTTTTCCCTTTGTGCTAGATGAACGACGTCTCTCCACAAGCTCAGTTCTCAGAGATAAGTGTGTGTGAAAGCCGTCCTTAACCTTGCTTGTTGGGAACAAAGAGTTTTTTCAGTTGCAAACTGCACTCAATACATATATATGTGGTGGTACCCGCTCCAACTCGGTTTTACAGTGAAAACTGCAGGAACTTCAAACCGGCACTAGGAAACACACTGAGAAAGCAGAGTAAAAATTACTCTTGCAAACTGTTCCCTTTGTGCTAGATGAACGAACGTCTCTACACATGCTAAGTTCTGAGAGATAAGTGTGTCTGAAAGCTGTCCTTCAACTAGCTTGAAGGGAACACAAAGTTCCTTTACAGTTGAAAAATGCACTCCATATATATATATGGGGAGGTACTCGCTCCAACTCGAATTTACAGGGAAAACTGCAGGAAATTCAAACCGGCTCCAGGAAACACACTGAGAAACCAGAGTAATAGTTTCCCCTGCATTACGTTCCCTTTGTGCTTGATGAACGAACGTCTCTCCACATGCTCATTTCTCAGAGATAAGTGTGTCTGAAAGCCATCCTTCAACTAGGTTGTTGGGAACACAAAGTTTCTTTTCAGTTGAAAAGTGAAATCCATACATATATATGGGTTGTTAATCGATCCAACTTTTTTTTACACTGAAAACTGCAGGAACTTCTAACCGGCATAAGGAAAAACACTGAGAAACCAGAGTAAAATTTCTCCTTCAACCTGTTCCATTTGTGCTAGATGAACGAACGTCTATCCACATGCTCAGTTCTCAGAGATAAGTGTGTTTGATAGCCGTCCTTAACCTATCTTGTTGGGAACACAAAGATTCTTTTCACTTGCAAACTGCAGTCCATACATATATATTGTTAGCTACACGCTCCCACTCGGTTTTACAGTGAAAAATGCAGGAACTTCAAACCGGCACTAGGAAACACAGTGAGAAATCAGAGTAAAAGATTCTCCTGCAACCCTTTCCCTTTGTGATAGATGAACGAACGTCTCTCCACATGCTCAGATCTCAGAGGTAAGTGTGTGTGAAAGCCGTCCTTCAACAAGCTTGTTGGGAACACAGAGATTCTATTCAGTTGCAAACGGCACTCCATACATATATATGGGGAGGTACTCGATCCAAATCGGTTTTTCAGTGAAAACTGCAGGAACTTCAAACCGGAACTAGGAAACACACTGAGAAACCAGATAAAAAATTCTCTTGCAAACCGTTCCCTTTGTGCTAAATGAACGAATGTCTCTCCACATGCTCAGATCTCAGAGATAAGTGTGTGTGAAAGCCGTCCTTCACCTAGCTGGTTGGGAACCCAAAGTTTCTTTTCATTTGCAAAGTTGAATCCATACAAATATATGGGGAGTTACTCGGTCCAACTCGGTTTTACAGGTAAAACAGCAGGAACTTCTAACCGGCATTAGGAAACAGACTGAGAAACCAGAGTAAAAGTTCCTCCTGCATCCCTTTCCCTTTGTGCTAGATGAACGAACGTCTCTCCACAAGCTCAGTTCTGAGAGATAAGTGTGTTTGAAAGCCGTCCTTCACCTAGCTTGTTGGGAACACAGAGTTTCTTTTCAGTTGCAAACTGCACTCCATACATATATATGGGGAAGTACTAGCTCCAACACGGTTTTACAGTAAAAACTGCAGGATTTTCAAACCGGCACTAGGAAACACACTGAGAAACCAGAGTAATAGTTTCTCCTGCAAACCGTTCCCTTTGTGCTAGATGAACGAATATCTCTAAACGTGCTCAGTTCTCAGTGATAAGTGTGTGTGAAAGCCGTCATTCACCTAGCTTGTAGGGAACACAAACTTCCTTTTCAGTTGTAAACTGCACTCCATACATATATATGGGGAATTACTCGCTTCAACTCGGTTTTACAGTGAAAACAACAGGAACTTCAAACCGGCACTAGGAAACACTGAGAATCCAGATTAAATGTTTCTCCTGCATACCGTTCCCTTTGTTCTAGAAGAACAAACGTCTCTCCACATGCTCTGATCTCAGAGATATGTGTGTGTGAAAGCCGTCCTTCAACTAGCTTGTAGGGAACACAAAGTTTCTTTTCAGATGAAAAGTGGACTCCATACATATATAAGGGGAGGTACTCGCTCCAACTCGGTTTTAAAGAGAAAACTGCAGGAATTTCAAACCCGCACTAGGAAACACACTGAGAAACCAGAGTAAAAGTTTCTCCTGCAACCCGTTCCCTTTGTGCTAGATGAACGAACGTCTCTCCACATGCTCAGATCTCAGAGGTAAGTGTGTGTGAAAGCCGTCCTTCAACAAGCTTGTTGGGAACACAATGTTTCTTTTCAGTTGCAAAGTGGAATCCTTACATATATATGGGGAGTTACATGATGCAACGCGGTTTTACAGTGAAAACTGCAGGAACTTCTAACCGGCATTAGGAAAAATACTGAGAATCCAAAGTAAAAGTTTCTCCTGCTAGCCATTCCATTTTGCCAGATGAACGAACGTCTATCCACATGCTCAGTTCTCAGATATAAGTGTGTGTGAAAGCTGTCCTTCAACTAGCTTGTTGGGAACACAATGCTTCTTTTCAGTTGCAAAGTGGAATCCTTACATATATATGGGGAGTTACCCGATGCAACTCGATTTTAAAGTGAAAACTGCAGGAAATTCTAACCGGCATTAGGAAAAAGACTAAGAATCCAAAGTAAATCTTTCTCCGGCAAACCGTTCCCTTTGTGCTAGATGAACGAAAGTCTATCCACATGCAGAGTTCTGAGAGATAATTTTGTGTGAAAGCTGTACTTCACCTAGCTTCTTGGGAACACAAAGTTTCTTTTCAGTTGAAAACTGCACTCCATACATATATATGGGGAGGTCTTCGCTCCTAGACTGTTTTAAAGTGAAAACTGCAGGAACTTCAAAGCGGTACTAGGAAACACATTGAGAATCCAGAATAAAACTTTCTCCTGCAAACCGTTCCCTTTGTGCTAGATGAACGAAAGTCTATCCACATGCTCAGTTCTGAGAGATAAGTTTGTGTGAAAGCCGTACTTCACCAAGCCTGTTGGGAACACAAAGTTTCTTTTCAGTTGCAAACTGCACTCCATACATATATATGGGGAGGTACTCGATCCTAGTCGGTTTTACAGAGAATACTGCAGGAACTTCAAACCGGCACTAGGAAACACTGAGAATCCAGAGTAAAATTTTCTCCCTCAACCTGTTCCCTTTGTTCTAGAAGAACGAACGTCTCTCCACATGCTCAGTTCTCAGAGATAAGTGTGTGTGAAAGCCGTCCTTCAACAAGATTTTTGGGAACACAAAGTTTCTTTTCAGTTGCAAAGTATAATCCTTACATATATATAGGTGTTACTCGATGCAACTCGGTTTCACAGTGAAAAATGTAGGAACTTCTAACCGACATTAAGAAAAATTCTTAGAATCCAGAGTAAAAGTTTCTCCTGCATACCGTACCCTTTGTGCTTGATGAACGATGGTCTATCCACATGCTCAGTTCTGTGAGATAAGTTTGTGTGAAAGCTGTCCATCACCTATCTTGTTGGGATCACAAAGTTTCTTTTCAGCTGCAAACTGCACTCCATACATATATTGGGGAGGTGTTAACTCCAAGTCTGTTTTACAGTGAAAACTGCAGGAACTTCAAACCGGTACTAGGAAACACACTGATAATCCAGAGTAAAAGTTTCTGAGAAAGTCGTTCCCTTTGTGCTAGATGAACGAACGTCTATCCACATGCTCAGTTCTCAGAGATAATTGTGTGTGAAAGCCGTCCTTCACAAAGCTGGTTGGGAACACAAAGTTTCTTTTCAGATGCAAAGTGGAATCCATACATATATACGGGGAGTTACTCGCGCCAACTCGGTTTACAGGGAAACTGCAGGAATTTCTAACCGGCATTAGGAAACAGACTGAGAAATCAGAGTAAAATTTTCTCCTGCAAACCTTTCCATTTGTGCTAGATGAACGAACGTCTCTCCACATGCTGAGTTCTCAGAGATAAGTGTGAGTGAAATCCGTCCTTCACCTAGCTTGTTGGGAACAAAGAGTTTCTTTTCAGGTGCAAACTGCACTCGATACATATATATGGGTCGGTACAAGCTCCAACTCGGTTTTACAGTGAAAACTGCAGGAACTTCCACCAGCACTAGGAAACACACTGAAAATCCAGAGTAAAAGTTCCCCCTTCAACCCGTTCCCTTTGTGCTAGGTGAATGAACGTCTCTCCACATACTCAGTTCTGAGAGATAAGTGTGCGTGAATGCCGTACTTCACCTTGCTTGTTGGGAACACAAAGTATCTTTTCAGTTGCTAACTCCCCTCCATAAATATATATGGGGTGGTAATAGCTCCAACTCGTTTTCACAATGAAAACTGCAGGAACTTTAAACCGGCACTTGGAAACAGCCTGAGAATCCAGAGTAAAAGTTTCTCTTGCAAAACGTTCAATTTGTGCTAGATGAACGAACGTCTAACCACATGCTCAGTTCTCAGAGCTAAGTGTGTGTGAAAGCCGTCCTTCACCTATCTGGTTGGGAACACAAAGATTCTTTTCAGTTGCAAAGTGGAATCCATACATATATATGGGGATTTACTCGCTCCAACTCGATTTTACTGGGAAAATGCAGGATTTTCTAACCGGCATTAGGAAACAGACTGAGATATCACAGTAAATTTTCTCCTGTAAACCTTTCCCTTTGTGCTAGATGAACGAACGTCTCTCCACATGCTCAGTTCTCAGAGATGAGTGTGTGTGAAAGCCGTCCTTCACATAGCTTGTTGGGAACACAGAGTTTGTTTTCAGTTGCAAACTGCACTCCACAATTATATATGGGGAGGTACTCGCTCCAACTCGGTTTTACAGGGAAAATTGCAGGAACTTCTTACCGGCATTAGGAAAAACACTGAGAATCCAAAGTAAAACTTTCTCCTGCAAACCGTTCCCTTTGTGCTAGATGAACGAACGTCTATCCACATGCACAGTTCTGAGAGAAAATTTTGTGTGAAAGACGTACTTCAAATAGCTTGTGAGGAACACAAAGTTTCTTTACAGTTACAAACTGCACTCCATACATATATATGGGGAGGTACTAGCTCCAAGTCGCTTTTACAGTGAAAACTGCAGGAACTTCAAACCGGCACTAGGAAACACACTGCGAACCCAGAGTAAAAGTTACTCCTGCAACCCGTTCCCTTTGTGATAGATGAATGAACGTCTCTCCACATGCTCAGTTCTCAGAGATAAGTGTGTGTGAAAGCCGTCCTTCAACTAGATTTTAGGGAACACAAAGATTCTTTTCTGATGCAAACTGCACTCCATATATTTATATGGGCAGATACTCGCTCTAACTGGGTTTTACAGTGAAAACTGCAGGAACTTCAATCCAGCATTAGGAAACACACTGAAAATACAGAGTAATAGTTCCTCCTGCAATCCGTTCTCTTTTTGCTAGTTGAACGAACGTCTCTCCACATGCTGAGTTCTGAGAGATATGTGTGTGTGAAAGCCATAATTCAACTAGCTGGTTGGGAACACAAAATTCCTTTTCAGTTGCAAAGTGTAATCCATATATATATATGGGGAGTTACTCGCTCCAAATCTGTTTTACAGGGAAAACTGCAGGAACTTCTAACCGGCATTAGGAATCAGACTGAGAAACCAGACAAAATGTTTCCCCTGCAAACATTTCCATTTGTGCTAGATGAACGAACGTCTCTCCACATGCTCAGTTCTGAGAGATAAGTGTGTGTGAAAGCCGTCCTTCACCTAGCTTGTTGGGAAAACAGAGTTTCTTTTAAGTTGCAAACTGCACTGCATACCTATATATGGGTAGGTACTTGCTGCAACTCGGTTTTACAGTGAAAACTGCAGGAACTTCTTACCGGCATTAGGAAACACACTGAGAAACCAAAGTAAAAGTTACTCCTGCAACCCGTTCCCTTTGTGCTAGATGAACGAAAGTCTCTCCACATGCTCAGTTCTCAGAGATAAGTGTGTGAAAGCCGTCCTTCACCTAGCTTGTAGAGAACACAAACTTCCTTTTCAGTTGAAATGGCACTCCATAAAAATATATGGGGAGGTACTATCTCCAAATCGTTTTTACAGTGAAAACTGCAGGAACTTAAAAACTGGCACTAGGAAACACACTGAGAAACCAGAGTAAAAGTTTCTCTTCCAACCCGTTCCCTTTGTGCTAGATGAACGAACGTCTCTCCACATGCTCATTTTTCAGAGATAAGTGTGTGTGAAAGCCGTCCTTCAACTAGTTTGTTGGGAACCCAAAGTTTCTTTTCAGTTGAAAAGTGAAATCCATACATATTTATGAGTAGTTACTCGTTCCAACTGGGTTTTACAGTGAAATCTGCAGGAATTTCAAACCGGTATTAGGAAACACTGAGAATCCAGAGTAAAAGATTCTCTTGCATAATGTTTCCCTTTGAGCTAGATGAACGAACGTCTCTCCACATGCTCATTTCTCAGAGATAATTGTGTGTGAAAGCTGTCCTCCAACTAGCTTGTTGGGAACACAAAATTTCTTTTCAGATGAAAAGTGGAATCCATACATATATAAGGGGAGGTACTCGCTCCAACACGGTTTTAAAGTGAAAACTGCAGGAACTTCAAACCCGCACTAGGAAACACACTGAGAAACCAGAGTAAAAGTTTCTAATGCAACCCGTTCCCTTTGTGCTAAATGAACGAACGTCTCTCCACATGCTCAGTTCTCAGAGGTAAGTGTGTGTGAATGCCGTCCTTCAATTAGCTGGTTGAGAACACAAAGTTTCTTTTCAGTTGCAAACGGAATCCATACATATATATGGGGAGATACTCGATCCAACTCGGTTTTACAGGGAAACTGCAGGATTTTCTAACTGGCATTTGGAAACAGACTGAGAAATCAGAGTAAATGTTTCTCCTGCAAACCTTTCCCTTTGTGCTAGATGAACGAACGTCTAACCACATGCTCATTTCTGAGACAAAAGTGTGTGTGAAAGCCGTCCTTCACCTAGCTTGTTGGGAACACAGAGATTCTTTTCAGTTGCCAACTGCACTCCATACATATATATGGGGAGGTACAGCTCCAACTCGCTTTTACAGGGAAAACTGCAGGAACTTCTAACCGGCATTAGGAATAAGACTGAGAATCCAAAGTAAAACTTTCTCCTACAAACTGTTCTTTTTGTGCTAGATGAACGAACGTCTATCCACATGCACAGTTCTGAGAGATAAGTGTGTGTGAAAGCTGTCCTTCACCTAGCTTGTAGGGAACACAAAGTTCCTTTTCAGTTGCAAACTGCACTCTATATATATATGGGGAGGTACTCGCTCCAACTCGGTTTTACAGTGAAAACGGCATTAATTTCAAACCGGCACTAGGAAAAATACTGAGAAACCAGAGTAAAAGTTACACATGCAAACTTTTCCCTTTGTGCTAGATGAACGAACGTCTCTCCACAAGCTCAGTTCTCAGAGATAAGTGTGTGTGAAAGCCGTCCTTAAACTTGCTTGTTGGGAAAAAAGAGTTCTTTCAGTTGCAAACTGCACTCCATATATATATATATGGGGCGGTACTCGCTCCAACTCGATATTACAGGGAAAACTGCAGGAACTTCAAACCGGCTCCAGGAAACACACTGAGAAACCAGAGTAATAGTTTCCTCTGCATTACGTTCCCTTTGTGCTTGATGAACGAACGTCTCTCCACATGCTCATTTCTCACAGAAAAGTGTGTCTGAAAGCCGTCCTTCAACTAGCTTGTTGGGAACACATAGTTTCTTTTCACTTGCAAACTGCAGTCCATAAATATATATTGGGAGGTACCCGCTCCAACTCGGTTTTACAGTGAAAAATGCAGGAAATTCAAACCGGCACTAGGAAACACAGTGAGAAACCAGAGTAAAAGATTCTCCTGCAAACCGTTCCCTTTGTGCTAGATGAAAGAACGTCTCTCCATATGCTCAGTTCTCAGAGATAAGTGTGTGTGAAAGCCGTCCTTAAACTTGCTTGTTGGGAAAAAAGAGTTCTTTCAGTTGCAAACTGCACTCAATACATATATATGGGGTGGTACCCGCTCCAACTCGGTTTTACAGTGAAAACTGCAGGAACTTCAAACCGGCACTAGGAAACACACTGAGAAACCAGAGTAAAAATTTCTCTTGCAAACCGTTCCCTTTGTGCTAGATGAAC
The DNA here is from genome assembly GCF_036321535.1 of Camelus dromedarius. NCBI lineage: Eukaryota > Metazoa > Chordata > Mammalia > Artiodactyla > Camelidae > Camelus > Camelus dromedarius. The sequence continues at coordinate 2,026,799 of NC_087451.1, read as the reverse complement.
GAACGTCTCTCCACAAGCTCAGTTCTGAGAGATAAGTGTGTGAAAGCCGTCCTTCACTTAGCTTGTAGGGAACACAAAGTTCCTTTTCAGTTGAAATGGCACTCCATATAAATATATGGGGAGGTACAATCTACAACTCGTTTTTACAGTGAAAACTGCAGGAACTTAAAAACTGGCACTAGGAAACACACTGAGAAACCAGAGTAAAAGATTCTCTTCCAACCCTTTCCCTTTGTGCTAGATGAACGAACGTCTCTACACATGCTCATTTTTCAGAGAGAAGTGTGTGTGAAAGCCGTCCTTAAACTAGTTTGTTGGGAACCCAAAGTTTCTTTTCAGTTGAAAAGTGAAATCCATACATATATATGGGTAGTTACTCGTTCCAACTGGGTTTTACAGTGAAAACTGCAGGAACTTCAAACCGGCATTTGGAAACATTGAGAATCCAGAGTAAAAATTTCTCTTGCATAATGTTTCCCTTTGTGCTAGATGAACGAACGTCTCTCCACATGCTCATTTCTCAGAGATAAGTGTGTGTGAAAGCCGTTCTTCAACTAGCTTGTTAGGAACACAAAATTTCTTTTCAGATGAAAAGTGGAATCCATACATATATAAGGGGAGGTACTCGCTCCAACACGGTTTTAAAGTGAAAACTGCAGGAACTTCAAACCCACACTAGGAAACACACTGAGAAACCAGAGTAAAATTTTCTCCTGCATACCTTTCCATTTGTGCTAGATGAACGAACGTCTCTCCACATGCTCAGTTCTGAGACAAAAGTGTGTGTGAAAGCCGTCCTTCACCTAGCTTGTTGGGAACACAGAGATTCTTTTCAGTTGCCAATTGCACTCCATACATATATATGGGGAGGTACAGCTCCAACTCGCTTTTACAGGGAAAACTGCAGGAACTTCTAACCGGCATTAGGAATAAGACTGAGAATCCAAAGTAAAACTTTCTCCTGCAAACCGTTCTTTTTGTGCTAGATGAACGAACGTCTATCCACATGCACAGTTCTGAGAGATAAGTGTGTGTGAAAGCTGTCCTTAACCTTGCTTGTTGGGAAAAAAGAGTTTTTTCAGTTGCAAACTGCACTCAATACATATATATGGGGTGGTATCCGCTCCAACTCGGTTTTACAGTGAAAACTGCAGGAACTTCAAACCGGCACTAGGAAACACACTGAGAAACCAGAGTAAAATTTCTCTTGCAAACCGTTCCCTTTGTGCTAGATGAACGAACGTCTCTACACATGCTAAGTTCTGAGAGATAAGTGTGTGTGAAAGCTGTCCTTCAACCAGCTTGTAGGGAACACAAAGTCCCTTTACAGTTGAAAACTGCACTCCATATATATATATGGGGAGGTACTCGCTCCAACTCGATTTTACAGGGAAAACTGCAGGAACTTCAAACCGGCTCCAGGAAACACACTGAGAAACCAGAGTAATAGTTTCCCCTGCATTACGTTCCCTTTGTGCTTGATGAACGAACGTCTCTCCACATGCTCAATTCTCAGAGATAAGTGTGTCTGAAAGCCGTCCTTCACTAAGGTTTTTGGGAACACAAAGTTTCTTTTCAGTTGAAAAGTGAAATCCATACATATATATGCTTTGTTACTCGATCCAACTCGATTTACACTGAAAACTGCAGGAACTTCTAACCGGCATTAGGAAACACACTGAGAAACCAGAGTAAAATTTCTCCTACAACCCGTTCCATTTCTGCTAGATGAACGAACGTCTATCCAAATGCTCAGTTCTCAGAGATAAGTGTGTTTGATAGCCGTCCTTAACCTATCTTGTTGGGAACACAGAGTTTCTTTTCAGTTGCAAACTGCACTCCATACATATATATGGGGAAGTACTCGCTCCAACTCGGTTTTAAAGTGAAAACTGCAGGAACTTCAAACCCGCACTAGGAAACACACTGAGAAACCAGAGTAAAAATTTCTCCTGCAACCCGTTCCCTTTGTGCTAAATGAACGAATGTCTCTCCACATGCTCAGTTCTCAGAGGTAAGTGTGTGTGAATGCCGTCCTTCGCTTAGCTGGTTGAGAACACAAAGTTTCTTTTCAGTTGCAAACGGAATCCATACATATATATGGGGAGATACTCGATCCAACTCGGTTTTACAGGGAAACTGCAGAATTTTCTAACTGGCATTTGGAAACAGATTGAGAAATCAGATTAAAAGATTCTCCTGCATACCGTTCCCTTTGTGCTAGAAGAACAAACGATTCTCCACTTGCTCTGATCTCAGAGATATGTGTGTGTGAAAGCCGTCCTTCAACTAGCTTGTAGGGAACACAAAGTTTCTTTTCCGATGAAAAGTGGACTCCATACATATATAAGGGGAGGTAGACGCTCCAACTCGGTTTTAAAGAGAAAACTGCAGGAATTTCAAACCCGCACTAGGAAACACACTGAGAAACCAGAGTAAAAGTTTCTCCTGCAACCCGTTCCCTTTGTGCTAGATGAATGAACGTCTCTCCACATGCTGAGATCTCAGAGGTAAGTGTGTGTGAAAGCCGTCCTTCAACAAGCTTGTTGGGAACACAATGTTTCTTTTCAGTTGCAAAGTGGAATCCTTACATATATATGGGGAGTTACATGATACAACGCGGTTTTACAGTGAAAACTGCAGGAACTTCTAACCGGCATTAGGAAAAATACTGAGAATCCAAAGTAAAAGTTTCTCCTGCAAGACATTCCCTTTTGCCAGATGAACGAACTTCTATCCACATGCTCAGTTCTCAGAGATAAGTGTGTGTGAAAGCTGTACTTCAACTAGCTTGTTGGGAACACAATGTTTCTTTTCAGTTGCAAAGTGGAATCCTTACATATATATGGGGAGTTACCCGATGCAACTCGATTTTAAAGTGAAAACTGCAGGAAATTCTAACCGGCATTAGGAAAAAGACTAAGAATCCAAAGTAAATCTTTCTCCTGCAAACCGTTCCCTTTGTGCTAGATGAACGAAAGTCTATCCACATGCAGAGTTCTGAGAGATAATTTTGTGTGAAAGCTGTACTTCACCTAGCTTCTTGGGAACACAAAGTTTCTTTTCAGTTGAAAACTGCACTCCATACATATATATGGGGAGGTCTTCGCTCCTAGTCTTTTTTACAGTGAAAACTGCAGGAACTTCAAAGCGGTACTAGGAAACACATTGAGAATCCAGAATAAAACTTTCTCCTGCAAACCGTTCCCTTTGTGCTAGATGAACGAAAGTCTATCCACATCCTCAGTTCTGAGAGATAAGTTTGTGTGAAAGCCGTACTTCACCAAGCCTGTTGGGAACACAAAGTTTCTTTTCAGTTGCAAACTGCACTCCATACATGTATATGGGGAAGTACTCGATCCTAGTCGGTTTTACAGAGAATACTGCAGGAACATCAAACCGGCACTAGGAAACACTGAGAATCCAGAGTAAAATTTTCTCCCTCAACCTGTTCCCTTTGTTCTAGAAGAACGAACATCTCTCCACATGCTCAGTTCTCAGAGATAAGTGTGTGTGAAAGCCGTCCTTCAACAAGATTTTTGGGAACACAAAGTTTCTTTTCAGTTGCAAACTGGAATCCTTACATATATATGGGTGTTACTAGATGCAACTCGGTTTCACAGTGAAAAATGTAGGAACTTCTAACCGACAGTAAGAAAAAGTCTGAGAATCCAGAGTAAAATTTTCTCCTGCATACCGTACCCTTTGTGCTTGATGAACGATGGTCTATCCACATGCTCAGTTCTGTGAGATAAGTTTGTGTGAAAGCTGTCCATCACCTATCTTGTTGGGATCACAAAGTTTCTTTTCAGCTGCAAACTGCACTCCATACATATATTGGGGAGGTGCTCGCTCCAAGTATGTTTTACAGTTAAAACTGCAGGAACTTCAAACCGGTACTAGGAAACACACTGATAATCCAGAGTAAAAGTTTCTGAGAAAGTCGTTCCCTTTGTGCTAGATGAACGAACGTCTATCCACATGCTCAGTTCTCAGAGATAATTGTGTGTGAAAGCCGTCCTTCAAAAAGCTGGTTGGGAACACAAAGTTTCTTTTCAGAAGCAAAGTGGAAACCATACATATATATGGGGAGTTACTCGCTCCAACTCGGTTTTACAGGGAAACTGCAGGAATTTCTAACCGGCATTATTAAACAGACTGAGAAATCAGAGTAAAAGTTTCTCCTGCAACCCTTTCCATTTGTGCTAGATGAACGAACGTCTCTCCACATGCTCAGTTCTCAGAGATAAGTGTGAGTGAAATCCGTCCTTCACCTAGCTTGTTGGGAACAAAGAGTTTCTTTTCAGGTGCAAACTGCACTCGATACATATATATGGGTCGGTACTAGCTCCAACTCGGTTTTACAGTGAAAACTGCCGGAACTTCAAACCGGCACTAGGAAACACACTGAGAAACCAGAGTAAAAGTTTCTCCTGCAACCCATTCCCTTTGTGCTAGATGAAAGAACGTCTCTCCACATGCTCAGTTCTGAGAGGTAAGTTTGTGTGAAAGCCGTACTTCACCTAGCTTGTTGGGATCACAAAGTTTCTTTTCAGATGCAAACTGCACTCCATACATATATATGGGGATGTGCTCGCTCCAAGACTGTTTTACAGTGAAACCTGCAGGTACTTCAAACCGGTACTAGGAAACACACTGAGAATCCAAAGTAAAATTTTCTCAGAAACCCGTTCCCTTTGTGCTAGATGAATGAACTTCTATCCACATGCTCAGATCTCAGAGATAAGTGTGTGTGAAAGCCGTCCTTCACCTAGATTGTAGGGAACACAAAGTTTCTTTTCTGATGCAAACTGCACTCCATATATTTATATGGGCAGATACTCGCTCTAACTGGGTTTTACAGTGAAAACTGCAGGAACTTCTAACCGGCATTAGGGACCAGACTGAGAAACCGGAGAAAAAGTTTCCCCTGCAAACCTTCCCATTTGTGCTAGATGAACGAACGTTCCTCCACATGCTCAGTTCCTAGAGATAAGTGTGAGTGAATGCCGTACTTCACCTTGCTTGTTGGGAACACAAAGTATCTTTTCAGTTGCTAACTCCCCTCCATAAATATATATGGGTTGGTACTAGCTACAACTCGTTTTCACAATGAAAACTGCAGGAACTTTAAACCGGCACTTTGAAACAGCCTGAGAAACCAGAGTAAAAATTTCTCCTGCAAAATGTTCACTTTGTGCAAGATGAACGAACGTCTAATCACATGCTCAGTTCTCACAGCTAAGTGTGTGTGAAAGCCGTCCTTCACCTATCTGGTTGGGAACACAAAGATTCTTTTCAGTTGCAAAGTGGAATCCATACATGTATATGGGGATTTACTCGCTCCAACTCGATTTTACAGGGAAAATGCAGGATTTTCTAACCGGCATTAGGAAACAGACTGAGATATCAGAGTAAAAGTTTCTCCTGCAAACCTTTCCGTTTGTGCTAGATGAACGAACGTCTCTCCACATGCTCAGTTCTAAGAGATGAGTGTGTGTGAAAGCCGTCCTTCACCTAGCTTGTTGGGAACACAGAGTTACTTTTCAGTTGCAAACTGCACTCCACAATTATATATGGGGAGGTACTCGCTCCAACTCGGTTTTACAGGGAAAATTGCAGGAACTTCTTACCGGCATTAGGAAAAACACTGAGAATCCAAAGTAAAACTTTCTCCTGCAAACCATTCCCTTTGTGCTAGATGAATGAACGTCTATCCACATGCACAGTTCTGAGAGAAAATTTTGTGTGAATGCCGTACTTCACCTAGCTTGTGAGGAACACAAAGTTTCTTTACAGTTGCAAACTGCACTCCATACATATATATGGGGAGGTACTCGCTCCAAGTGGCTTTTACAGTGAAAACAGCAGGAACTTCAAACCGGCACTAGGAAACACACTGCGAACCCAGAGTAAAAGTTACACCTGCAACCCGTTCCCTTTGTGCTAGATGAAAGAACGTCTCTCCACATGCTCAGTTCTCAGAGATAAGTGTGTGTGAAAGCCGTCCTTCACCTAGATTGTAGGGAAAACAAAGTTTCTTTTCTGATGCAAACTGCACTCCATATATTTATATGGGCAGATACTCGCTCTAACTGGGTTTTACAGTGAAAACTGCAGGAACTTCAATCCAGCACTAGGAAACACACTGAAAATTCAGAGTAATAATTCCTCCTGCAATCCGTTCTCTTTGTGCTAGTTGAACGAAAGTCTCTCCACATGCTGAGTTCTGAGAGATATGTGTGTTGAAAGCCGTACTTCAACTAGCTGGTTGGGAACACAAAATTCCTTTTCAGTTGCAAAGTGTAATCCATATATATATATGGGGAGTTACTCCCTCCAACTCTGTTTTACAGGGAAAACTGCAGGAACTTCTAACCGGCATTATGAATCAGACTGAGAAACCAGAGAAAATGTTTCTCCTGCAACCATTTCCATTTGTGCTAGATGAACGAACGTCTCTCCACATGCTCAGTTCTGAGAGTTAAGTGTGTGTGAAAGCCAGCCTTCAACTAGCTTGTTGGGAACACAGAGTTTCTTTTAATTTGCAAACTGCACTGCATATCTATATATGGGGAGGTACTTGCTGCAACTCGGTTTTACAGTGAAAACTGCAGGAACTTCAAACCGGCAATAGGAAACACACTGAGAAACCAAAGTAAAAGTTACTCCTGCAACCCGTTCCCTTTGTGCTAGATGAACGAAAGTCTCTCCACATGCTCAGTTCTCAGAGATAAGTGTGTGAAAGCCGTCCTTCACCTAGCTTGTAGAGAACACAAACTTCCTTTTCAGTTGAAATGGCACTCCATACAAATATATGGGGAGGTACTATCTCCAACTCGTTTTTACAGTGAAAACTGCAGGAACTTAAAAACTGGCACTAGGAAACACACTGAGAAACCAGAGTAAAAGTTTCTCTTCCAACCCGTTCCCTTTGTGCTAGATGAACGAACGTCTCTCCACATGCTCATTTTTCAGACATAAGTGTGTGTGAAATCCGTCCTTCAACTAGTTTGTTGGGAACCCAAAGTTTCTTTTCAGTTGAAAAGTGAAATCCATACATATATATGGGTAGTTACTCGTTCCAACTGGGTTTTACAGTGAAAACTGCAGGAACTTCAAACCGGTATTAGGAAACACTGAGAATCCAGAGTAAAAGTTTCTCTTGCATAATGTTTCCCTTTGTGCTAGATGAACGAACGTCTCTCCACATGTTCATTTCTCAGAGATAATTGTGTGTGAAAGCCGTCCTTCAACTAGCTTGTTGGGAACACAAAATTTCTTTTCAGATGAAAAGTGGAATCCATACATATATAAGGGGAGGTACTCGCTCCAACACGGTTTTAAAGTGAAAACTGCAGGAACTTCAAACCCGCACTAGGAAACACACTGAGAAACCAGAGTAAAAGTTTCTCCTGCAACCCGTTCCCTTTGTGCTAAATGAACGAATGTCTCTCCACATGCTCAGTTCTCAGAGGTAAGTGTGTGTGAATGCCGTCCTTCGCTTAGCTGGTTGAGAACACAAAGTTTCTTTTCAGTTGCAAACGGAATCCATACATATATATGGGGAGATACTCGATCCAACTCGGTTTTACAGGGAAACTGCAGAATTTTCTAACTGGCATTTGTAAACAGACTGAGAAATCAGATTAAAAGATTCTCCTGCATACCGTTCCCTTTGTGCTAGAAGAACAAACGTCTCTCCACATGCTCTGATCTCAGAGATATGTGTGTGTGAAAGCCGTCCTTCAACTAGCTTGTAGGGAACACAAAGTTTCTTTTCAGATGAAAAGTTGACTCCATACATATATAAGGGCAGGTAGTCGCTCCAACTCGGTTTTAAAGAGAAAACTGCAGGAATTTCAAACCCGCACTAGGAAACACACTGAGAAACCAGAGTAAAAGTTTCTCCTGCAACCCGTTCCCTTTGTGCTAGATGAACGAACGTCTCTCCACATGCTCAGATCTCAGAGTTAAGTGTGTGTGAAAGCCGTCCTTCAACAAGCTTGTTGGGAACACAATGTTTCTTTTCAGTTGCAAAGTGGAATCCTTATATATATATGGGGAGTTACATGATGCAACGCGGTTTTACAATGAAAACTGCAGGAACTTCTAACCGGCATTAGGAAAAATACTGAGAATCCAAAGTAAATGTTTCTCCTGCAAGCCATTCCCTTTTGCCAGATGAACGAACGTCTATCCACATGCTCAGTTCTCAGAGATAAGTGTGTGTGAAAGCTGTACTTCAACTAGCTTGTTGGGAACACAATGCTTCTTTTCAGTTGCAAAGTGGAATCCTTACATATATATGGGGAGTTACCCGATGCAACTCGATTTTAAAGTGAAAACTGCAGGAAATTCTAACCGGCATTAGGAAAAAGACTAAGAATCCAAAGTAAATCTTTCTCCTGCAAACCGTTCCCTTTGTGCTAGATGAATGAAAGTCTATCCACATGCACAGTTCTGAGAGATAATTTTGTGTGAAAGCTGTACTTCACCTAGCTTCTTGGGAACACAAAGTTTCTTTTCATTTGCAAACTGCACTCCATACATATATATGGGGTGGTTTCACTCCTAGTCTGTTTTACACTGAAAACTGCAGGAACTTCAAAGCGGTACTAGGAAACACATTGAGAATCCAGAATAAAACTTTCTCCTGCAAACCGTTCCCTTTGTGCTAGATGAACGAATGTCTATCCACATGCTCAGTTCTGAGAGATAAGTTGGTGTGAAAGCCGTACTTCACCAAGCCTGTTGGGAACACAAAGTTTCTTTTCAGTTGCAAACTGCACTCCATACATGTATATGGGGAGGTACTCGATCCTAGTCGGTTTTACAGAGAATACTGCAGGAACTTCAAACCGGCACTAGGAAACACTGAGAATCCAGAGTAAAATTTTCTCCCTCAACCTGTTCCCTCTGTTCTAGAAGAACGAACGTCTCTCCACATGCTCAGTTCTCAGAGATAAGTGTGTGTGAAAGCCGTCCTTCAACAAGATTTTTGGGAACACAGAGTTTCTTTTCAGTTGTAAAGTGGAATCCTTACATATATATGGGTGTTACTCGATGCAACTCGGTTTCACAGTGAAAAATTTAGGAACTTCTAACCGACATTAAGAAAAAGTCTGAGAATCCAGAGTAAAAGTTTCTCCTGCTTACCTTACCCTTTGTGCTTGATGAACGATGGTCTATCCACATGCTCAGTTCTGTGAGATTTTTTTGTGTGAAAGCTGTCCATCACCAATCTTGTTGGGATCACAAAGTTTCTCTTCAGATGCAAAGTGGAATCCATATATATATATGGGGAGTTACTCACTCCAACTCGGTTTTACAGGGAAACTGCAGGAATTTCTAACCGGCATTAGGAAACAGACTGAGAAATCAGAGTAAAAGATTCTCCTGCAACCCTTTCCATATGTGCTAGATGAACGAACGTCTCTCCACATGCTCAGTTCTCAGAGATATGTGTGTGTGAAAGCCGTCCTTCAACTAGATTGTAGGGAACACAAAGTTTCTTTTCTGATGCAAACTGCACTCCATATATTTATATGGGCAGATACTCGCTCTAACTGGGATTTACAGTGAAAACTGCAGGAACTTCAATCCAGCACTAGGAAACACACTGAAAATACAGAGTAATAGTTCCTCCTGCAATCCGTTCTCTTTGTGCTAGTTGAACAATCGTCTCTCCACATGCTGAGTTCTGAGCGGTATGTGTGTGTGAAAGCCGTACTTCAACTAGATGGTTGGGAACACAAAATTCCTTTTCAGTTGCAAAGTGTAATCCATATATATATATGGGGAGTTACTCACTCCAACTCGGTTTTACAGGGAAACTGCAGGAATTTCTAACCGGCATTAGGAAACAGACTGAGAAATCAGAGTAAAAGATTCTCCTGCAACCCTTTCCATATGTGCTAGATGAACGAACGTCTCTCCACATGCTCAGTTCTCAGAGATATGTGTGTGTGAAAGCCGTCCTTCACCTAGCTTGTTGGGAATACAAAGTTTCTTTTCAGATGCAAACTGCACTCCATAAATATATATGGGGGGTTACTCGCTCCAACTCGGTTTTACAGTGAAAACTGCAGGAACTTCCACCAGCACTAGGAAACACACTGAAAATCCAGAGTTTAGTTCCTCCTGCAACCCGTTCCCTTTGTGCTAGATGAACGAACGTCTATCCACATACTCAGTTCTGAGAGATAAGTGTGCGTGAATGCCGTACTTCACCTTGCTTGTTGGGAACTCAAAGTATCTTTTCAGTTGCTAACTACCCTCCATAAATATATATGGGGTGGTACTAGCTCCAACACGTTTTCACAATGAAAACTGCAGGAACATTAAACCGGCACTTGGAAACAGCCTGAGAAACCAGAGTAAAAGTTTCTCCTGCAAAACGTTCACTTTGTGCTAGATGAACGAACGTCTAACCACATGCTCAGTTCTCAGAGCTAAGTGTGTGTGAAAGCCGTCCTTCACCTATCTGGTTGGGAACACAAAGATTCTTTTCAGTTGCAAAGTGGAATCCATACATATATATGGGGATTTACTCGCTCCAACTCGATTTTACAGGGAAAATGCAGGATATTCTAACCGGCATTAGGAAACAGACTGAGATATCAGAGTAAAAGTTTCTCCTGCAAACCTTTCCATTTGTGCTAGATGAACGAACGTCTCTCCACATGCTCAGTTCTCAGAGATGAGTGTGTGTGAACGCCATCCTTCACCTACCTTGTTGGGAACACAGAGTTACTTTTCAGTTGCAAAGTGCACTCCACAATTATATATGGGGAGGTACTCGCTCCAACCCGGTTTTACAGGGAAAATTGCAGGAACTTCTTACCGGCATTAGGAAAAACACTGAGAATCCAAAGTAAAACTTTCTCCTGCAAACCGTTCCCTTTGTGCTAGATGAACGAACGTCTATCCACATGCACAGTTCTGAGAGAAAATTTTGTGTGAAAGCCGTACTTCACCTAGCTTGTTAGGAACACAAAGTTTCTTTATAGTTCCAAACTGCACTCCATACATATATATAGGGAGGTACTCGCTCCAAGTCGCTTTTACAGTGAAAACTGCAGGAACTTCAAACCGGCACTAGGAAACACACTGCGAACCCAGAGTAAAAGTTACTCCTGCAACCCGTTCCCCTTGTGATAGATGAACGAACGTCTCTCCACATGCTCAGTTCTCAGAGATAAGTGTGTGTGAAAGCCGTCCTTCAACTAGATTGTAGGGAACACAAAGTTTCTTTTCTGATGCAAACTGCACTCCATATATTTATATGGGCAGATACTCGCTCTAAATGGCTTTACACTGAAAACTGCAGGAACTTCAATCCAGCACTAGGAAACACACTGAAAATTCAGAGTAATAGTTCCTCCTGCAATCCATTCTTTTTGTGCTAGTTGAACGAACGTCTCTCCACATGCTGAGTTCTGAGAGATATGTGTGTGTGAAAGCCGTACTTCAACTAGCTGGTTGGGAACACAAAATTCCTTTTCAGTTGCAAAGTGTAATCCATATATATATATGGGGAGTTACTCGCTCCAACTCTGTTTTACAGGGAATACTGCAGGAACTTCTAACCGGCATTAGGAATCAGACTGAGAAACCAGAGAAAATGTTTCTCCTGCAACCATTTCCATTTGTGCTAGATGAACGAACGTCTCTCCACATGCTCAGTTCTGAGAGATAAGTTTGTGTGAAAGCCAGCCTTCAACTAGCTTGTTGGGAACACAGAGTTTCTTTTAAGTTGCAAACTGCACTGCATACCTATATATGTGGAGGTACTTGCTGAAACTCGGTTTTACAGTGAAAACTGCAGGAACTTCAAACCGGCACTAGGAAACACACTGAGAAACCAAAGTAAAAGTTACTCCTGCAACCCGTTCCCTTTGTGCTAGATGAACGAATGTCTCTCCACATGCTCAGTTCTCAGAGATAAGTGTGTGAAAGCCGTCCTTCACCTAGCTTGTAGAGAACACAAACTTCCTTTTCAGTTGAAATAGCACTCCATACAAATATATGGGGAGGTACTATCTCCACCTTGTTTTTACAGTGAAAACTGCAGGAACTTAAAAACTGGCACTAGGAAACACACTGAGAAACCAGAGTAAAAGTTTCTCTTCCAACTCGTTCCCTTTGTGCTAGATGAACCAACGTCTCTCCACATGCTCATTTTTCAGAGATAAGTGTGTGTGAAATCCGTCCTTCAACTAGTTTGTTGGGAACCCAAAGTTTCTTTTCAGTTGAAAAGTGAAATCCATACATATATATGGGTAGTTACTCGTTCCAACTGGGTTTTACAGTGAAAACTGCAGGAACTTCAAACCGGTATTAGGAAACACTGAGAATCCAGAGTAAAAGTTTCTCTTTCATAATGTTTCCATTTGTGCTAGATGAACGAACGTCTCTCCACATGCTCATATCTCAGAGATAATTGTGTGTGAAAGCCGTCCTTCAAGTAGCTTGTTGGGAACACAAAATTTCTTTTCAGATGAAAAGTGGAATCCATAAATATATAAGGGTAGGTACTCGCTCCAACACGGTTTTAAAGTGAAAACTGCAGGAACTTCAAACCCGCACTAGGAAAAACACTGAGAAACCAGAGTAAAAGTTTCTCCTGCAACCCGTTCCATTTGTGCTTAATGAACTAACGTCTCTCCACATGCTCAGTTCTCAGAGGTAAGTGTGTGTGAATGCCGTCCTTCACTTAGCTGGTTGAGAACACAAAGATTCTTTTCAGTTGCAAACGGAATCCATACATATATATGGGGAGATACTCGATCCAACTCGGTTTTACAGGGAAACTGCAGGATTTTCTAACTGGCATTTGGAAACAGACTGAGAAATCAGAGTAAAAGTTTCTCCTGCAAACTTTTCCCTTTGTGCTAGATGAACGAACGTCTCTCCACATGCTCAGTTCTGAGACAAAAGTGTGTGTGAAAGCCGTCCTTCACCTAGCTTGTTGGGAACACAGAGATTCTTTTCAGTTGCCAAATGCACTCCATACATATATATGGGGAGGTACAGCTCCAACTCGCTTTTACAGGGAAAACTGCAGGAACTTCTAACCGGCATTAGGAATAAGACTGAGAATCCAAAGTAAAACTTTCTTCTGCAAACCGTTCTTTTTGTGCTAGATGAACGAACTTCTATCCACATGCACAGTTCTGAGAGATAAGTGTGTGTGAAAGCTGTCCTTCACCTAGCTTGTAGGGAACACAAAGTTCCTTTTCAGTTGCAAACTGCACTCCATATATATATATGGGGAGGTACACACTCCAACTCGGTTTTACAGTGAAAACGGCATTAATTTCAAACCGGCACTAGGAAAAATACTGAGAAACCATAGTAAAACTTACACATGCAAACTTTTCCCTTTGTGCTAGATGAACGAACGTCTCTCCACAAGCTCAGTTCTCAGAGATAAGTGTGTGTGAAAGCCGTCCTTAACCTTGCTTTTTGGGAACAAAGAGTTTTTTCAGTTGCAAACTGCACTCAATACATATATATGGGGTGGTACCCGCTCCAACTCGGTTTTACAGTGAAAAATGCAGGAACTTCAAACCGGCACTAGGAAACACACTGAGAAACCAGAGTAAAAATTTCTCTTGCAAACCGTTCCCATTGTGCTAGATGAATGAACGTCTCTACACATGCTAAGTTCTGAGAGATAAGTGTGTGTGAAAGCTGTCCTTCAACTAGCTTGTAGGGAACACAAAGTTCCTTTTCAGTTGCAAACTGCACCCCATATATGTATATGGGGAGGTACTCGCTCCAACTCGATTTTACAGGGAAAAATGCAGGAACTTCAAACCGGCACTAGGAAACACAGTGAGAAACCAGAGTAAAAGATTCTCCTGCAAACTGTACCCTTTGTGCTAGATGAACGAACGTCTCTCCATATGCTCAGTTCTCAGAAATAAGTGTGTGTGAAAGCCGTCCTTCACCTAGCTTGTTGGGAACACAGAGATTCTTTTCAGTTGCAAACGGCACTCCATACATATATATGGGTAGGTACTATATCCAACTCGGTTTTTCAGTGAAAACTGCAGGAACTTCAAACCGGAACTAGGAAACACACAGAGAAACCAGATAAAAAGGTTCTCTTGCAAACCGTTCCCTTTGTGCTAAATGAACGAATGTCTCTCCACATGCTCATTTCTCAGAGATAAGTGTGTGTGAAAGCCGTCCTTCACCTAGCTGGTTGGGAACCCAAAGTTTCTTTTCATTTGCAAAGTAAAATCCATACAAATATATGGGGAGTTACTCGCTCCAACTCGGTTTTACAGGTAAAACTGCAGGAACTTCTAACCGGCATTAGGAAACAGACTGAGAAACCAGAGTAAAAGTTACTCCTGCAACCCTTTCCCTTTGTGCTAGATGAACGAACGTCTCTCCACAAGCTCAGTTCTGAGAGATAAGTGTGTTTGAAAGCCGTCCTTCACCTAGCTTGTTGGGAACACAGAGTTTCTTTTCAGTTGCAAACTGCACTCCATACATATATATGGGGAATTACTCGCTCCAACTCGGTTTTACAGTGAAAACTGCAGGAACTTCAAACCGGCACTAGGAAACACTGAGAATCCAGAGTAAAAGTTTCTCCTGCATACCGTTCCCTTTGTGCTAGAAGAACAAACGTCTCTCCACATGCTCTGATCTCAGAGATATGTGTGTGTGAAAGCCGTCCTTCAACTAGCTTGTAGGGAACACAAAGTTTCTTTTCAGATGAAAAGTGGACTCCATACATATATAAGGGGAGGTACTCACTCCAACTCGATTTTAAAGAGAAAACTGCAGGAATTTCAAACCCGCACTAGGAAACACACTGAGAAACCAGAGTAAAAGTTTCTCCTGCAACCCGTTCCCTTTGTTCTAGATGAACGAACGTCTCTCCACATGCTCAGATCTCAGAGGTAAGTGTGTGTGAAAGCCGTCCTTCAACAAGCTTGTTGGGAACTCAATGTTTATTTTCAGTTGCAAAGTGGAATCCTTACATATATATGGGGAGTTACATGATGCAACGCGGTTTTACAGTGAAAACTGCAGGAACTTCTAACCGGCATTAGGAAAAATACTGATAATCCAAAGTAAAAGTTTCTCCTGCAAGCCATTCCCTTTTGCCAGATGAACGAACGTCTATCCACATGCTCAGTTCTCAGAGATAAGTGTGTGTGAAAGCTGTCCTTCAACTAGCTTGTTGGGAACACAATGTTTATTTTCAGTTGCAAATTGGAATCCATATATATATATGGGGATTTACTCGCCCCAACTCTGTTTTACAGGGAATACTGCAGGAACTTCTAACCTGCATTAGGAATCAGACTGAGAAACCACAGAAAAAGTTTCCCCTGCAACCCTTTCCATTTGTGCTAGATGAAAGAACGTCTCTCCACATGCTCAGTTCTGAGAGATAAGTGTGTGTGAAAGCCATCCTTCACCTAGCTTGTTGGGAACCCAGAGTTTCTTTTCAGTTGCAAACTGCACTGCATACTTATATATGGGGAGGTACTCGCTGCAACTCGATTTTACAGTGAAAACTGCAGGAACTTCAAACCGGCACTAGGAAACACACTGAGAAACCGAAGTAAAAGGTTCTCCTGCAAACCGTTCCCTTTCTGCTAGATGAACGAAAGTCTCTCCACATGCTCAGTTCTCAGAAATAATTGTGTGAAAGCCGTCCTTCACCTAGCTTGTAGGGAACACAAATTTCCTTTTCAGTTGAAATGGCACTCCATACAATTATATGGGGATGTACTATCTCCAACTCGGTTTTACAGTGAAAACTGCAGGAACTTAAAAACTGGCACTAGGAAACACACTGAGAAAGCAGAGTAAAAGTTTCCCTGCAAACCTTTCCCTTTTTGCTAGATGAACGAACGTCTCTCCACATGCTCAGTTGTCAGAGAAAAGTGTGTGTGAAAGCCGTACTTCAGTAAAATGTAGGGAACTCAAAGTTTCTTTTCAGTTGCAAACTGCACTCCATACATATATATGGGGATGTACAAGCTCCAACTCGGTTTTACAGAGAAAACTGCAGGAACTTCAATCCAGCACTAGGAAACACACTGAAAATCCAGAGTAATAGTTCCTCCTGCAATCCGTTCTTTTTGTGCTAGTTGAACGAACGTCTCTCCACATGCTGAGTTCTGAGAGATATGTGTGTGTGAAAGCCGTACTTCAACTAGCTGGTTGGGAACACAAAATTCCTTTTCAGTTGCAAAGTGTAATCCATATATATATATGGGGAGTTACTCGCTCCAACTCTGTTTTACAGGGAAAACTGCAGGAACTTCTAACCGGCATTAGGAATCAGACTGAGAAACCAGAGAAAAAGTTTCTCCTGCAACCCTTTCCATTTGTGCTAGATGAACGAACGTCTCTCCACATGCTCAGTTCTGAGAGATAAGTGTGTGTGAAAGCCGTCCTTCACCTAGCTTGTTGGGAACACAGAGTTTCTTTTCAGTTGCAAAATGCACTGCATACCTATTTATGGGTAGGTACTCGCTGCAACTCGGTTTTACAGTGAAAACTGCAGGAAATTCTAACCGGCTGTAGGAAAAAGACTGAGAATCCAGAGTATAATTTTTAATGCTAATGGTTAGTTTTGTGCTAAATGAACGAAAGTCTAACCACATGCTCATTTCTCAGAGATAAGTGTGCGTGTAAGCCGTCCTTCACCTAGCTGGTTGGGAACACAAAGATTCTTTTCAGTTGCAAATTGGAATCCATACATATATATGGGGAGTTACTCGCTCCAACTCAGTTTTACAAAGAAAATTGCAGGAACTTCCAACCGGCATTAGGTAACAGACTGAGAAACCAGAGTAAAAGTTTCTCCTGCAACCTTTTAACTTTGGCTAGATGAACGAACGTCTCTCCACATGCTCAGTTCTGAGAGATAAGTGTGTGTGAAAGCCGTACTTCAGTAAAATGTAGGGAACTCAAAGTTTCTTTTCAGTTGCAAACTCCCCTCCATAAATATATATGGGGAGGTACTAGATCCAACTCGTTTTCACAATGAAAACTGCAGGAACTTTAAACCGGCACTTGGAAACAGCCTGAGAATCCAGAGTAAAAGTTTCTCCTGCAAAACGTTCCCTTTGTGCTAGATGAATGAACGACTCTCCACATGCTCAGTTCTGAGAGTTATGTGTGTGTGAAAGCCGTCCTTTATTTAGCTTGTTGGGAACACAAAGTTTCTTTTCAGTTGCAAACTCCACTCCATACATATATAAGGGGAGGTACTAGCTCCAACTCTGTTTTACAGTGAAAACTGCAGGAACTTCAAACCGGCACTAGGAAACAGCCTGAAAAACCAGAGTAAAACTTTCCCCTGCAACCCGTTCTCATTGTGCTTGATGAACGAAGGTCTCTCCACATGCTCAGTTCTGAGAGATAAGTGTGTGAGAAAGCCGTTCTTCACCTAACTTGTTGGGAACACAAAGAGTCTTTTCAGATGCAAACTCCAATCCATACATATATATAGGTTGGTACTAGCTCCAAATACCTTTTAAAGGGAAAACTGCAGGAACTTTAAACCTGCACTAGGAAACACACTGAGAAACCAGAGTAAAAATTTCTCCTGCAAACCTTTCTCTTTGTGCTAGATGAACGAACGTCTCCACATGCTTTGTTCTCAGAGATAAGTGTGTGTTAAAGCCGTCCTTCACATAGCTTGTTGGGAACACAGAGTTTCTTTTCTGTTGAAACCTGCACTCCATAATTATATATGGGTAGGTACTCGCTCCAACTCGGTTTTATAGTGAAAACTGCAGGAACTTCAAACCGACACTAGGAAACACACTGAGAAACCAGAGTAAAAGTTTCTCCTATACCCGTTCCCTTTTTGCTAGATGAACGAACTTCTCTCCACATGCTCAGTTCTCAGAGATAACTGTGTGTGAATGCCGTACTTCACCTAGCTTGTTGGGAACAAAGAGTTTCTTTTCTGATGCAAACTGCACTCCATAAATTTATATGGGCAGTTACTCGCTCTAACTGGGTTTTACAGTGAAAACTGCAGGAACTTCAATCCAGCACTAGGAAACACACTGAAAATCCAAAGGAAAAGTTCCTGATGCATACGTTCCTTTTGTGCTAGTTGAACGAACGTGTCTCCACATGCTGAGTTCTGAGAGATATGTGTGTGTGAAAGCCGTACTTCAACTAGCTGGTTGGGAACACAAAATTCCTTTTCAGTTGCAAAGTGGAATCCATATATATATATGGGGGTTACTAGCTCCAACTCGGTTTTACAGGGAAAAATGCAGGAAATTCTAACCGGCATTAGGAAACAGACTGAAAAACCAGAGTAATCCTTTCTCCTGCAACCGTTCTCTTTGTGCTAGATGAACGAAGGTCTCTCCACATGCTCAGTTCTGAGAGTTAAGTTTGTGTGAAAGCCGTACTTCACCTAGCTTGTTGGGATCACAAAGTTTCTTTTCTGATGCAAACTGCACTCCATACATATATATGGGGATGTACTAGCTCCAACTCGTTTTTACAGTGAAAACTGCAGGAACTTCAAACCGGCACTAGGAAACACACTGAGAAACCAGAGTAAAAATTTCTCCTGCAAAGCATTCACTTTGTGCTAGATGAACGAACGTCTCTCCACATGCTCAGTTCTGAGAGGTAAATTTGTGTGAAAGCCGTCCTTCACCTAGCTTGTTGGGATCACAAAGTTTCTTTTCAGCTGCAAACTGCACTCCATACATATATATGGGGAAGTGCTCGCTCCAAGTCTCTGTTACAGTGAAACCTGCAGGTTCTTCCAACCGGTACTGGGAAACACACTGAGAATCCAGAGTAAAAGTTTCTCAGAAAACCGTTCCCTTTGTGCTAGATGAATGAACGTCTATCCGCATGCTCAGTTCTCAGATATAAGTGTGTGTGAAAGCCGTCCTTCACAAACTGGTTGGGAACACAAAGATTTTTTCAGTTGCAAAGTGGAATTAATACATATATATGGGGAGTTACTCACTTCAACTTGGTTTTACAGGGAAACTGCAGGAATTTTTAAACGGCATTAGGAAATGGACTGAGAAATCAGAGTAAAATTTCTCATGCAAACCTTTCAATTTGTGCTAGATGAACGAACGTCTCTCCACATGCTCAGTTGTCAGAGATAAGTGTGTGTGAAAGCCGTCCTTCCAGTAGCTTGTTGGGAAAAAGAGTTTCTTTTCAGGTGCAAACAGCACTCCATAAATATTTATGGGGAGGTAATAGCTCCAACTCAGTTTTACAGAGAAAACTGCAGGAACCTCAAACCGGAACAAGGAAACACACTGAGAAACCAGAGTAAAAGTTTCTCGTGCAACCCATTCCCTTTGTGCTAGATGAACGAACGTCTCTCCACATGCTCAGTTCTCAGAGATAAGTGTGTGTGAAAGCCGTCATTCACCTAGCTAGTTGGGAACACAGAGTTACTTTTCAGTTGCAAACTGGACTCCACAATTATATATGGGGAGGTACCCGCTCCAAATCGATTTTACAGGGAAAACTGCAGGAACTTCTAACCGGCATTAGGAAAAAGACTGAGAATCCAAAGTAAAACTTTCTCCTGCAAACCGTTCCCTTTTTGCTAGATGAACGAAAGTCTATCCACATGCACCGTTCTGAGAGATAAGTATGTGTGAAAGCCGTACTTAACCTTCCTTGTGGGGAACACAAAGATTCTTTTAAGTTGCAAACTGCACTCCATACATATATATGTGGAAGTAGTCGCTCCAAGTCGGTTTTACAGTGAAAACTGCAGGAACTTCAAACCGGCACTAGGAAACACACTGAGAATCCAGAGTAAAAATTTCTCCTGCAAACCGTTCCCTTTTTGCTAGATGAACGAACGTCTCTCCACATGCTCAGTTCTCAGAGATATGGGTGTGTGAAAGCCGTCCTTCACATAGATTGTAGGTAACACATAGTTTCTTTTCTGATGCAAACTGCACTCCATAGGTTTATATGGGCAGTTACTCGCTCTAACTGGGTTTCACAGTGAAAACTGCAGGAACTTCAATCCAGCACTAGGAAACACACTGAAAATCTAGAGTAAAAGTTCCGCTTGCAATCCGTACCATTTTTGCTAGTTGAACGAACGTCTCTCCACATGCTGAGTTCTGAGAGATATGTGTGTCTGAAAGCCGTACTTCAAATAGATGGTTGGGAACACAAAATTCCTTTTCAGTTGCAAAGTGGAATCCATATATATATATGGGGAATTACTCGCTCCAAATCGGTTTTACAGGGAAAACTGCAGGAACTTCAATCCAGCACTAGGAAACACACTGAAAATTCAGAGTAATAGTTCCTCCTGCAATCCGTTCTCTTTGTGCTAGTTGAACAAACGTCTCTCCACATGCTGAGTTCTGAGAGGTATGTGTGTGTGAAAGCCGTACTTCAACTAGCTGGTTGGGAACACAAAATTCCTTTTCAGTTGCAAAGTGTAATCCATATATATATATGGGGAGTTACTCGCTTCAACTCTGTTTTACAGTGAAAACTGCAGGAACTTCAAACCGGCACTAGGAAACACACTGAGAAACCAAAGTAAAAGTTACTCCTGCAACCCGTTCCCTTTGTGCTAGATGAACGAAAGTCTCTCCACATGCCCAGTCTCAGAGATAAGTGTGTGAAAGCTGTCCTTCAACTAGCTTGTAGGGAACACAAACTTCCTTTTCAGTTGAAATGGCACTCCATACAAATATATGGGGAGGTACTATCTCCAACTCGTTTTTACAGTGAAAACTGCAGGAACTTAAAAACTGGCACTAGGAAACACACTGAGAAACCAGAGTAAAAGTTTCTCCTGAAAACCGTTCCCTTTGTGCTAGATGAACAAACGTCTCTCCACATGCTCAGTTGTCAGAAATAAGTGTCTGTGAAAGCCGTACTTCAGTTAAATGTAGGGAACTCAAAGTTTCTTTTCAGTTGCCAACTGCACTCCTTACATATATATGGGGATGTACAAGCTCCAACTCGGTTTTACAGTGAAAACTGCAGGAATTTCAAACCGGCACTAGGAAACACACTGAAAATCCAGAGTAAATATTCCTCCTACAAACCGTTCCCTTGAGCTAGATGAAGGAAAGTCTCTCCACATGCTCAGTTCTGACAGATAATTGTGTGTGAATCCCGTCCTTCACCTAGCTTGTTGGGAACACAGAGTTTCTTTCAGTTGCAAACTGCTCTCCATAATTATATATGGGGAGTTACTCGCTCCAACTCGCTATTAAAGTGAAAACTGCAGGAACTTCCACCAGCACTAGGAAACACACTGAAAATCCAGATTAAAATTCCTCCTGCAACCCGTTCCTTTTGTGCTACATGAACGAACGTCTCTCCACATACTCAGTTCTGAGAGATAAGTGTGCGTGAATGCCGTACTTCACCTTGCTTGTTGGGAACACAAAGTATCTTTTCAGTTGCTAACTCCCCTCCATATATATATATGGGGTGGTTCTAGCTTCAACACTTTTTCACAATGAAAACTGCAGGAACTTTAAACTGGCACTTGGAAACAGCCTAAGAATCCAGAGAAAAGTTTCTCCTGCAAAACGTTCACTTTGTGCTAGATGAACGAACGTCTATCCACATGCTCAGTTCTCAGAGATAAGTGTGTGTGAAAGTCGTCCTTCACCTATCTGGTTGGGAACACAAAGATTTTTTTCAGTTGCAAAGTGGAATCCATACATATATATGGGGAGTTACTCACTCCAACTCGATTTTACAGGGAAAATGCAGGATTTTCTAACCGTCATTAGGAAACAGACTGAGATATCAAAGTAAAAGTTTCTCCTGCAAACATTTCCCTTTGTGCTAGATGAACGAACGTCTCTCCATATGCTCAGTTCTCAGAGATAAGTGTGTGTGAAAGCCGTCCTTCACCAAGCTTGTTGGGAACACAGAGTTACTTTTCAGTTGCAAACTGCACTGCACAATTATATATGGGGAGGTACTCGCTCCAACTCGGTTTTACAGGGAAAACTGCAGGAACTTCTTACCGGCATTAGGAAAAACACTGAGAATCCAAAGTAAAACTTTCTCCTGCAAACCGTTCCCTTTGTGCTAGATGAACGATGGTCTATCCACATGCACAGTTCTGAGAGATAATTTTGTGTGAAAGCCGTACTTCATCTAGCTTGTGGGAAACACAAAGTTTCTTTACAGTTGCAAACTGCACTGCATACATATATATGGGGAGGTACTCGCTCCAAGTCGCTTTTACAGTGAAAACTGCAGGATCTTCAAACCGGCACTTTGAAACACACTGCGAACCCAGAGTAAAAGTTTCTCCTGCAACCGGTTCCCTTTGTGATAGATGAACGAACGTCTCTCCACATGCTCAGTTCTCAGAGATAAGTGTGTGTGAAAGCCGTCCTTCACCTAGATTGTAGGGAACACAAAGTTTCTTTTCTGATGCAAACTGCACTCCATATATTTATATGGGCAGATACTCGCTCTAACTGGGTTTTACAGTGAAAACTGCAGGAACTTCAATCCAGCACTAGGAAACACACTGAAAATTCAGAGTAATAGTTCCTCATGCAATCCGTTCTTTTTGTGCTAGTTGAACGAACGTCTCTCCACATGCTGAGTTCTGAGAGATATGTGTGTGTGAAAGCCGTACTTCATCTAGGTGGTTGGGAACACAAAATTCCTTTTCAGTTGCAAAGTGTAATCCATATATTTATATGGGGAGTTACTCGCTCCAACTCTATTTTACAGGGAAAACTGCAGGAACTTCTAACCGGCATTAGGAATCAGACTGAGAAACCAGAGAAAAAGTTTCTCCTGCAACCCTTTCCATTTGTGCTAGATGAACGAACGTCTCTCCACATGCTCAGTTCTGAGAGATAAGTGTGTGTGAAAGCCGTCCTTCACCTAGCTTGTTGGGAACACAGAGTTTCTTTTCAGTTGCAAACTGCACTGCATACCTATATATGGGGAGGTACTCGCTGCAACTCGGTTTTACAGTGAAAACTGCAGGAAATTCTAACCAGCTGTAGGAAAAAGACTGAGAATCTAGAGTATAATTTTTCATGCTAACGGTTAGTTTTGTGCTAAATGAACGAAAGTCTAACCTCATGCTCAGTTCTCAGAGATAAGTGTGTGTTTAAGCCGTCCTTCACCTAGCTGGTTGGGAACACAAAGATTCTTTTCAGTTGCAAAGTGGAATCCATACATATATATGGGTAGTTACTCGCTCCAACTCGGTTTTACAATGAAAATTGCAGGAAATTCTAACCGGCATTAGGTAACAGACTGAGAAACCAGAGTAAAAGTTTCTCCTGCAAACTTTTCCCTTTGGCTAGATGAACGAACGTCTCTCCACATGCTCAGTTCTGAGAGATAAGTGTGTGTGAAAGCCGTCCTTCACCTAGCTTATTGGGAACACAGAGTTTCTTTTCAGATGCAAACTGCATTCCATACATATATATGGGGAGGTACACGCTGCAACTCTGTTTTACAGTGAAAAGTGCAGGAACATCAAACCGGCACTAGGAATCACACTGAGAAACCAAAATAAATTTTCTCCTGCAACCAGTTCCATTTGTGCTAGATGAACGAACGTCTCTCCACATGCTCAGTTCTCAGAGATAAGTGTGTGTGAAAGCCTTCCTTTACCTAGCTTGTTGAGAACACCAAATTGCTTTTCAGATGCAAACTGCACTCCATAAATATATATGGGGAGTTACTCGCTCCAACTCGGTTTTACAGTGAAAAGTGCAGGAACTTCCACCAGCACTAGGAAACACACTGAAAATCCAGAGTAAAAGTTCCCCCTTCAACCCGTTCCCTTTGTCCTAGATGAACGAACATCTCTCCACATACTCAGTTCTGAGAGAAAAGTGTGCGTGAATGCCGTCCTTCACCTTGCTGGTTGGGAACACAAAGTATCTTTTCAGTTGCAAACACCCCTCCATAAATATATATGGGGAGGTACTAGCTCCAAATCGTTTTCACAATGAAAACTGCAGGAACTTTAAACCGGCACTTGGAAACAGCCTGAGAATCTAGAGTAAAAGTTTCTCCTGCAAAACGTTCCCTTTGTGCTAGATGAATGAACGACTCTCCACATGCTCAGTTCTGAGAGTTATGTGTGTGTGAAAGCCGTCCTTTATTTAGCTTGTTGGGAACACAAAGTTTCTTTTCAGTTGCAAACTCCACTCAATACATATATAAGGGGAGGTACTAGCTCCAACTCGGTTTTACAGTGAAAACTGCAGGAACTTCAAACCGGCACTAGGAAACAGCCTGAAAAACCAGAGTAAAACTTTCCCCTGCAAACCGTTCTCATTGTGCTTGATGAACGAAGGTCTCTCCACATGCTCAGTTCTGAGAGATAAGTGTGTGAGAAAGCCGTACTTCACCTAACTTGTTGGGAACACAAAGAGTCTTTTCAGATGCAAACTCCAATCCATACATATATATAGGTTGGTACTAGCTCCATATACCTTTTAAAGGGAAAACTGCAGGAACTTTAAACCTGCACTAGGAAACACACTGAGAAACCAGAGTAAAAATATCTCCTGCAAACCTTTCTCTTTCTGCTAATGAACGAACGTCTCCACATGCTTAGTTCTCAGAGATAAGTGTGTGTTAAAGCCGTCCTTCACCTAGCTTGTTGGGAACAAAGGGTTTCTTTTCTGTTGAAAACTCCACTCCATACATATATATGGGGAGGTACGAGCTCCAACTCGGTTTTACAGTGAAAACTGCAGGAACTTCAAACCGACCCTAGGAAACACACTGAGAAACCAGAGTAAAAGTTTCTCCTATACCCGTTCCATTTTTGCTAGATGAACGAACGTCTATCCACATGCAACGTTCTGAGAGATAAGTATGTGTGAAAGCCGTACTTCACCTAGCTTGTGGGGAACACAAAGATACTTTTAAGTTGCAAACTGCATTCCATACATATATATGGGGAAGTACTCGCTCCAAGTCGGTTTTACAGTGAAAACTGCAGGAACTTCAAACCGGCACTAGGAAACACACTGAGAATCCAGAGTAAAAATTTCTCCTGCAATCCGTACCCTTTGTGCTAGTTGAACGAACGTCCCTCCACATGCTGAGTTCTGAGAGATATGTGTGTCTGAAAGCCGTACTTCAACTAGATGGTAGGGAACACAAAATTCCTTTTCAGTTGCAAAGTGTAATCAATATATATATATGGGGAGTTACTCGCTCCAACTCTGTTTTACAGGGAAAACTGCAGGAACTTCTAACCGGCATTAGGAATCAGACTGAGAAACCAGAGGAAAAGTTTCTCCTGCATCCCTTTCCATTTGTGCTAGATGAACGAACGTCTCTCCACATGCTCAGTTCTGAGAGTTAAGTGTGTGTGAAAGCCATCCTTCACCTAGCTTGTTGGGAACACAGAGTTTCTTTTCAGTTGCAAACTGCACTGCATACCTATATATGGGGAGGTACTCGCTGCAACTCTGTTTTACAGTGAAAACTGCAGGAACTTCAAACCGGCACTAGGAAACACACTGAGAAACAAAAGTAAAAGTTACTCCTGCAACTTGTTCCCTTTGTGCTAGATGAACGAAAGTCTCTCCACATGCTCAGTTCTCAGAGATAAGTGTGTGAAAGCCGTCCTTCACCTAGCTTGTAGGGAACACAAATTTCCTTTTCAGTTGAAATGGCACTCCATACAAATATATGGGGAGGTATTATCTCCAACTCGTTTTTACAGTGAAAACTGCAGGAACTTAAAAACTGGCACTAGGAAACACACTGAGAATCCAGAGTAAAAGTTTCTCCTGCAAACCGTTCCATTTGTGTTAGATGAACAAACGTCTCTCCACATGCTCAGTTGTCAGAGATAAATGTGTGTGAAAGCCGTACTTCAGTTAAATGTAGGGAACTCAAAATTTCTTTTCAGTTGCCAACTGCACTCCATAATTATATATGGGGAGGTACTCGCTCCAAAACGGTTTTACAGTGAAAACTGCAGGAAATTCTAACCGGCTGTAGGAAAAAGACTGAGAATCCAGAGTATAATTTTTCATGTAACGGTTAGTTTTGCGCTAAATGAACGAAAGTCTAACCACATGCTCAGTTCTCAGAGATAAGTGTGTGTGTAAGCCGTCCTTCACCTAGCTGGTTGGGAACACAAAGATTCTTTTCAGTTACAAAGTGGAATCCATACATATATATGGGGAGTTACTCGCTCCAACTCGGTTTTACAGGGAAAATTGCAGGAACTTCAAACCGGCACTAGGAAACAGCCTGAAAAACCAGAGTAAATCTTTCCCCTGCAACCCGTTCTCATTGCGCTAGATGAACGAATGTCTCTCCACATGCTCAGTTCTGAGAGATAACTGTGTGAGAAAGCCGTACTTCACCTAGCTTGTTGGGAACACAAATTTTCCTTTCAGTTGCAAACTCCATTCCATACATATATATGGGGTTGTACATGCTCCAACTCAGTTTTACAGTGAAAACTGCTGGAAATTCAAACCGGCACTTGGAAACAGTCAGAGAAACCAGAGTAAAAGTTTGTCCTGCAACCCGTAACCTTTGTGCTAGATGAACGAACGTCTCTCCACATGCTCAGTTCTGAGAGATATGTGTGTGTGAAACCGTCCTTCACCTAACTTGTTGGGAACACAAAGAGTCTTTTCAGATGCAAACTCCAATCCATACATATATATAGGTTGGTACTAGCTCCAAATACCTTTTAAAGGGAAAACTGCCAGAACTTTAAACCGGCACTAGAAACACACTGAGAAACCAGAGTAAAAATTTCTCCTGCAAACCTTTCTCTGTGTGCTAGATGAACGAACGTCTCCACATGCTTAGTTCTCAGAGATAAGTGTGTGTTAAAGCCGTCCTTCACCTAGCTTGTTGGGAACACAGAGTTTCTTTTCTGTTGAAAACTGCACTGCATACCTATATATGGGGAGGTACTCGCTGCAACTCGGTTTTACAGTGAAAACTGCAGGAAATTCAAACCGGCACTAGGAAACACACTGAGAAACAAAAGTAAAAGTTACTCCTGCAACCTGTTCCCTTTGTGCTAGATGAACGAAAGTCTCTCCACATGCTCAGTTCTCAGAGATAAGTGTGTGAAAGCCGTCCTTCACCTAGCTTGTAGGGAACACAAATTTCCTTTTCAGTTGAAATGGCACTCCATACAAATATATGGGGAGGTATTATCTCCAACTCGTTTTTACAGTGAAAACTGCAGGAACTTAAAAACTGGCACTAGGAAACACACTGAGAAACCAGAGTAAAAGTTTCTCCTGCAAACCGTTCCATTTGTGCTAGATGAACAAACGTCTCTCCACATGCTCAGTTGTCAGAGATAAGTGTGTGTGAAAGCCGTACTTCAGTTAAATGTAGGGAACTCAAAATTTCTTTTCAGTTGCCAACTGCACTCCATAATTATATATGGGGAGGTACTCGCTCCAAATCGGTTTTACAGTGAAAACTGCAGGAAATTCTAACCGGCTGTAGGAAAAAGACTGAGAATCCAGAGTATAATTTTTCATGCTAACGGTTAGTTTTGCGCTAAATGAACGAAAGTCTAACCACATGCTCAGTTCTCAGAGATAAGTGCGTGTGTAAGCCGTCCTTCACCTAGCTGGTTGGGAACACAAAGATTCTTTTCAGTTACAAAGTGGAATCCATACATATATATAGGTTGGTACTAGCTCCAAATACCTTTTAAAGGGAAAACTGCCAGAACTTTAAACCGGCACTAGAAACACACTGAGAAACCAGAGTAAAAATTTCTCCTGCAAACCTTTCTCTGTGTGCTAGATGAACGAACGTCTCCACATGCTTAGTTCTCAGAGATAAGTGTGTGTTAAAGCCGTCCTTCACCTAGCTTGTTGGGAACACAGAGTTTCTTTTCTGTTGAAAACTGCACTCCATAATTATATATGGGTAGGTACTCGCTCCAACTCGGTTTTAGAGTGAATACTGCAGGAACTTCAAACCGAAACTACGAAACACACTGAGAAACCAGAGTAAAAGTTTCTCCTATACCCGTTCCATTTTTGCTAGATGAACGAACGTCTCTCCACATGCTCAGTTCTCAGAGATAAGTGTGTGTGAATGCCGTACTTCACCTAGCTTGTTGGGAAAAAAGAGTTTCTTTTCTGATGCAAACTGCACTCCATAAATTTATACGGGCAGATAGTCGCTCTAACTGGGTTTTACAATGAAAACTGCAGGAACTTCAATCCAGCACTAGGAAAAACACTGAAAATCCAGAGTAAAAGTTCCTGATGCATCCGTTCCCTTTGTGCTAGTTGAACGAACGTGTCTCCACATGCTGAGTTCTGAGAGATATGTGTGTGTGAAAGCCGTACTTCAACTAGCTGGTTGGGAACACAAAATTCCTTTTCAGTTGCAAAGTGGAATCCATATATATATATGGGGGTTACTAGCTCCAACTCGGTTTTACAGGGAAAACTGCAGGAACTTCTAACCGGCATTAGGAAACAGACTGAAAAACCAGAGTAAACTTTCTCCTGCAACGCGTTCTCTTTGTGCTAGATGAACGAAGGTCTCTCCACATGCTCAGTTCTGAGAGATAAGTTTGTGTGAATGCCGTACTTCACCTAGCTTGTTGGGATCACAAAGTATCTTTTCAGCTGCAAACTGCACTCCATACATATATAAGGGGAGGTACTAGCTCCAACTCGTTTTTACAGTGAAAACTGCAGGAACTTCAAACCGGCACTAGGAAAAACACTGAGAAAGCAGAGTAAAAATTTCTCCTGCAAAGCATTCAATTTTTGCTAGATGAACGAACGTCTCTCCACATGCTCAGTTCTGAGAGGTAAATTTGTGTGTAAGCCGTCCTTCACCTAGATTGTTGGGATCACAAAGTTTCTTTTCAGCTGCAAACTGCTCTCCATACATATATATGGGGAACTGCTCGCTCCAAGTCTGTGTTACAGTGAAACCTGCAGGTACTTCAAACCGGTACTAGGAAACACACTGAGAATCCAGAGTAAAAGTTTCTCAGAAAACCGTTCCCTTTGTGCTAGATGAATGAACGTCTATCCACATGCTCAGTTCTCAGAGATAAGTGTGTGTGAAAGCCGTCCTTCACAAACTGGTTGGGAACACAAAGTTTTTTTCAGTTGCAAAGTGGAATTAATACATATATATGGGGATTTACTAGCTTCAACTTGGTTTTACAGGGAAACTGCAGGAATTTCTAACCGGCATTAGGAAACGGACTGAGAAATCAGAGTAAAATTTCTCATGCAAACCTTTCCATTTGTGCTAAATGAACGAACGTCTCTCCACATGATCAGTTGTCAGAGATAAGTGTGTGTGAAAGCCGTCCTTCCAGTAGCTTGTTGGGAACAAAGAGTTTCTTTTCAGGTGCAAACAGCACTCCATACATATTTATGGGGAGGTAATAGCTCCAAATCTGTTTTACAGAGAAAACTGCAGGAACCTCAAACCGGAACAAGGAAACACACTGAGAAACCAGAGTAAAAGTTTCTCGTGCAACCCATTCCCTTTGTGCCAGATGAACGAACGTCTCTCCACATGCTCAGTTCTCAGAGATAAGTGTGTGTGAAAGCCGTCCTTCACCTAGCTTGTTGGGAACACAGAGTTACTTTTCAGTTGCAAAATGCACTCCAAAATTATATATGGGGTGGTACCCGCTCCAAATCGATTTTACAGGGAAAATTGCAGGAACTTCTAACCGGCATTAGGAAAAAGACTGAGAATCCAAAGAAAAACTTTCTCCTGCAAACCGTTCCTTTTGTGCTAGATGAACGAACGTCTATCCACATGCGCAGTTCTGAGAGATAAGTTTGTGTGAAAGCCTTACTTCACCTAGCTTGTGGGGAACACAAAGATTCTTTTAAGTTGCAAACTGCACTCCATACTTATATATGGGGAAGTACTCGTTCCAATTCGGTTTTACAGTGAAAACTGCAGGAACTTCAAACCGGCACTAGGAAACACACTGAGAATCCAGAGTAAAAATTTCCCCTGCAAACCGCTCCCTTTTTGCTAGATGAACGAACGTCTCTCCACATGCTCAGTTCTCAGAGATATGTGTGTGTGAAAGCCGTCCTTCACATAGATTGTAGGGAACACAAAGTTTCCTTTCTGATGCAAACTGCACTCCATACATTTATATGGGCAGTTACTCGCTCTAACTGGGTTTCACAGTGAAAACTGCAGGAACTTCAATCCAGCACTAGGAAACACACAGAAAATCCAGAGTAATAGTTCCTCCTGCAATCCGTACCCTTTGTGCTAGTTGGACAAACGTCTCTCCACATGCTGAGTTCTGAGAGATATGTGTGTCTGAAAGCCGTACTTCAACTAGATGGTTGGGAACACAAAATTCTTTTTCAGTTGCAAAGTGTAATCCATATATATATATGTGCTGTTATTCGCTCCAACTCGGTTTTACAGGGAAAACTGCAGGAACTTCTAACCGGCATTAGGAATCACACTGAGAAACCAGAGAAAAATTTCTCCTGCAACCCTTTCCATTTGTGCTAGATGAACGAACGTCTCTCCACATGCTCAGTTCTGAGGGATAAGTGTGTGTGAATGCCATCCTTCACATAGCTTGTTGGGAACACAGAGTTTCTTTTCAGTTGCAAACTGCACTGCATACCTATATATGGGGAGGTACTCGCTACAACTCGGTTTTACAGTGAAAACTGCTGGAACTTCAAACCGGCACTAGGAAACACACTGAGAAACAAAAGTAAAAGTTACTCCTGCAACCCGTTCCCTTTGTGCTAGATGAACGAAAATCTCTCCACATTCTCAGTTCTCAGAGATAATTGTGTGAAAGCCTTCCTTCACCTAGCTTGTAGGGAACGCATATTTCCTTTTCAGTTGAAATGGCACTCCATACAAATATATGGGGAGGTACTATCTCCAACTGTTTTTTACAGTGAAAACTGCAGGAACTTAAAAACTGGCACTAGGAAACACACTGAGAAACCAGAGTAAAAGCTTCTCCTGCAAACCGTTTCCTTTGTGCAAGATGAACAAACGTCTCTCCACATGCTCAGTTCTGACAGATAATTGTGTGTGAAACCCGTCCTTCACCTAGCTTGTTGGGAACACAGAGTTTCTTTTCAGTTGCAAACTGCACTCCATAATTATATATGGGGAGGTACTCGCTCCAAATCGGTTTTACATTGAAAACTGCAGGAAATTCTAACCGGCTTTAGGAAAAAGACTGAGAATCCAGAGTATAATTTTTCATGCTAACGGTTAGTTTTGTGCTAAATGAATGAAAGTCTAACCACATGCTCAGTTCTCAGAGATAAATGTGTGTGTAAGCCGTCATTCACCTAGCTGGTTGGGAACACAAAGATTCTTTTCAGTTGCAAAGTGGAATCCATACATATATATGGGGAGTTACTCGCTCCAACTCGGTTTTACAGGGAAAATTGCAGGAAATTCTAACCGGCATTAGGTAACAGACTGAGAAACCAGAGTAAATGTTTCTCCTGCAAACTTTTCCCTTTGGCTAGATGAACGAACGTCTCTCCACATGCTCAGTTCTGAGAGATAAGTGTGTGTGAAAGCCGTCCTTCACCTAGCTTGTTGGGAACACAGAGTTTCTTTTCAGATGCAAAATGCACTCCATACCTATATATGGGGTGGTACCCGCTGCAAATCTGTTTTATAGTGAAAAGTGCAGGAACATCAAACCGGCACTAGGAATCTCACTGAGAAACCAAAATAAATTTTCTCCTGCAACCCGTTCCCTTTGTGCTAGATGAACGAACGTTCCTCCACATGCTCAGTTCTCAGAGATAAGTGTGTGTGAAAGCCGAACTTCAACTAGCTTGTAGGGAACACAAAGTTTCTTTTCAGATGCAAACTGCACTCCATATATATATATGGGGAGTTACTCGCTCCAACTCGGTTTTACAGTGAAAACTGCAGGAACTTCCACCAGCACTAGGAAACACACTGAAAATCCAGAATAAAAGTTCCTCCTGCAACCCGTTCCCTTTGTGCTAGATGAACGAACATCTCTCCACATACTCAGTTCTGAGAGAAAAGTGTGCGTGAATGCCGTACTTCATCTTGCTTGTTGGGAACACAAAGTATCTTTTCAGTTGCAAACTCACTTCCATAAATATATATGGGGAGGTACTAGCTCCAACTCGTTTTCACAATGAAAACTGCAGGAACTTCAAACCGGCACTAGGAAACAGCCTGAAAAACCAGAATAAAAGTTTCCCCTTCAACCCGTTCTCATTGTGCTAGATGAACGAAGGTCTCTCCACATGCTCAATTCTGAGAGATAAGTGTGTGAGAAAGCCTTACTTTACCTAGCTTGTTGGGAACACAAAGTTTCCTTTCAGTTGCAAACTCCAATCCATACATATATATGGGTTGGTACAAGCTCCAACTCATTTTTACAGTGAAAACTGCTGGAAATTCAAACCGGCACTAGGAAACAGTCAGAAAAACCAGAGTAAAATTTGTCCTGCAACCCGTAACCTTTGTGCTAGATGAACGAACGTCTCTCCACATGCTCAGTTCTGAGAGATATGTGTGTGTGAAAGCCGTCCTTCACCTAACTTGTTGGGAACACAAAGAGTCTTTTCAGATGCAAACTCCAATCCATACATATATATAGGTTGGTACTAGCTCCAAATACCTTTTAAAGGGAAAACTTCAGGAACTTTAAACCGGCCCTAGGAAACACACTGAGAAACCAGAGTAAAAATTTCTCCTGCAAACCTTTCCATTTGTGCTAGATGAACGAAAGTCTCTCCTCATGCTCAGTTGTCAGAGATAAGTGTGTGTGAAAGCCGTCCTTCAAGTAGCTTGTTGGGAACAAAGAGTTTCTTTTCAGTTGCAAACAGCACTCCATACATATTTAAGGGGAGGTAATAGCTCCAACTCGGTTTTACAGTGAAAACTGCAGGAACCTCAAACCGGAACAAGGAAACACACTGAGAAACCAGAGTAAATGTTTCTCGTGCATCCCATTCCCTTTGTGCTAGATGAACGAACGTCTCTCCACATGCTCAGTTCTCAGAGATAAGTGTGTGTGAAAGCCGTCCTTCACCTAGCTTGTTGGGAACACAGAGTTACTTTTCAGTTGCAAACTGCACTCCACAATTATATATGGGGTGGTACCCGCTGCAAATCGATTTTACAGGGAAAACTGCAGGAACTTCTAACCGGCATTAGGAAAAAGACTGAGAATCCAAAGTAAAACTTTCACCTGCAAACCGTTCCTTTTGTGCTAGATGAACGAACTTCTATCCACATGCACAGTTCTTAAAGATAAGTTTGTGTGAAAGCCGTACTTCACCTAGCTTGTGGGGAACACAAAGATTCTTTTAAGTTGCAAACTGCACTCCATACATATATATGGGGAAGTACTCGCTCCAAGTCGGTTTTACAGTGAAAACTGCAGGAACTTCAAACCGGCACTAGGAAACACACTGAGAATCCAGAGTAAAAATTTCTCCTGCAAACCGTTCCCTTTTTGTTAGATGAACGAACGTCTCTCCACATGCTCAGTTCTCAGAGATATGTGTGTGTGAAAGCCGTCCTTCACATAGATTGTAGGGAACACAAAGTTTCTTTTCTGATGCAAACAGCACTCCATACATTTATATGGGCAGTTACTCACTCTAACTGGATTTCACAGTGAAAATTGCAGGAACTTCAATCCAGCACTAGGAAACACACTGAAAATCCAGAGTAAAAGTTCCGCCTGCAATTCGTACCCTTTGTGCTAGTTGAACGAACGTCTCTCCACATGCTGAGTTCTGAGAGATATGTGTGTCTGAAAGCCGTACTACAACTAGATGGTTGGGAACACAAAATTCCTTTTCAGTTGCAAAGTGGAATCCATATATATATATGGGGAATTACTCGCTCCAACTCGGTTTTACAGGGAAAACTGCAGGAACTTCAATCCAACACTAGGAAACACACTGAAAATTCAGAGTAATAGTTCCTCCTGCAATCCGTTCTCTTTGTGCTAGTTGAACGAACGTCTCTCCACATGCTGAGTTCTGAGAGATATGTGTGTGTGAAAGCCGTACTTCAACTAGCTGGTTGGGAACACAAAATTCCTTTTCAGTTGCAAAGTGTAATCGATATATATATATGGGGAGTTACTCGCTCCAACTCTGTTGTACAGGGAAATCTGCAGGAACTTCCAACCGGCATTAGGAATCAGACTGAGAAATCAGAGAAAAGGTTTCTCCTGCAACCCTTTCCATTTGTGCTAGATGAACGAACGTCTCTCCACATGCTCAGTTCTGAGAGATAAGTGTGTGTGAAAGCCATCCTTCACCTAGCTTGTTGGGAACACAGAGTTTCTTTTCAGTTGCAAACTGCACTGCATACCTATATCTGGGGAGGTACTCGCTGCAACTCGGTTTTACAGTGAAAACTGCAGGAACTTCAAACCGGCACTAGGAAACACACTGAGAAACAAAAGGAAAAGTTACTCCTGCAACCTGTTCCCTTTGTGCTAGATGAACGAAAGTCTCTCCACATGCTCAGTTGTCAGAGATAAGTGTGTGTGAAAGCCGTACTTCAGTTAAATGTAGGGAACTCAAAATTTCTTTTCAGTTGCCAACTGCACTCCATAATTATATATGGGGAAGTACTCGCTCCAAATCGGTTTTACAGTGAAAACTGCTGGAAATTCTAACCGGCTGTAGGAAAAAGACTGAGAATCCAGAGTATAATTTTTCATGCTAACAGTTAGTTTTGCGCTAAATGAACGAAAGTCTAACCACATGCTCAGTTCTCAGAGATAAGTGTGTGTGTAAGCCGTCCTTCACCTAGCTGGTTGGGAACACAAAGATTCTTTTCAGTTACAAAGTGGAATCCATACATATATATGGGGAGTTACTCGCTCCAACTCGGTTTTACTGGGAAAATTGCAGGAACTTCAAACCGGCACTAGGAAACAGCCTGAAAAACCAGAGTAAATCTTTCCCCTGCAACCCATTCTCATTGCGCTAGATGAACGAATGTCTCTCCACATGCTCAGTTCTGAGAGATAACTGTGTGAGAAAGCCGTACTTCACCTAGCTTGTTGGGAACACAAAGTTTCCTTTCAGTTGCAAACTCCATTCCATACATATATATGGGTTTGTACATGCTCCAACTCAGTTTTACAGTGAAAACTGCTGGAAATTCAATCCGGCACTTGGAAACAGTCAGAGAAACCAGAGTAAAAGTTTGTCCTGCAACCCGTAACCTTTGTGCTAGATGAACGAACGTCTCTCCACATGCTCAGTTCTGAGAGATATGTGTGTGTGAAACCGTCCTTCACCTAACTTGTTGGGAACACAAAGAGTCTTTTCAGATGCAAACTCCAATCCATACATATATATAGGTTGGTACTAGCTCCAAATACCTTTTAAAGGGAAAACTGCCAGAACTTTAAACCGGCACTAGAAACACACTGAGAAACCAGAGTAAAAATTTCTCCTGCAAACCTTTCTCTGTGTGCTAGATGAACGAACGTCTCCACATGCTTAGTTCTCAGAGATAAGTGTGTGTTAAAGCCGTCCTTCACCTAGCTTGTTGGGAACACAGAGTTTCTTTTCTGTTGAAAACTGCACTCCATAATTATATATGGGTAGGTACTCGCTCCAACTCGGTTTTAGAGTGAATACTGCAGGAACTTCAAAACGAAACTACGAAACACACTGAGAAACCAGAGTAAAAGTTTCTCCTATACCCGTTCCATTTTTGCTAGATGAACGAACGTCTCTCCACATGCTCAGTTCTCAGAGATAAGTGTGTGTGAATGCCGTACTTCACCTAGCTTGTTGGGAAAAAAGAGTTTCTTTTCTGATGCAAACTGCACTCCATAAATTTATACGGGCAGATAGTCGCTCTAACTGGGTTTTACAATGAAAACTGCAGGAACTTCAATCCAGCACTAGGAAAAACACTGAAAATCCAGAGTAAAAGTTCCTGATGCATCCGTTCCCTTTGTGCTAGTTGAACGAACGTGTCTCCACATGCTGAGTTCTGAGAGATATGTGTGTGTGAAAGCCGTACTTCAACTAGCTGGTTGGGAACACAAAATTCCTTTTCAGTTGCAAAGTGGAATCCATATATATATATGGGGGTTACTAGCTCCAACTCGGTTTTACAGGGAAAACTGCAGGAACTTCTAACCGGCATTAGGAAACAGACTGAAAAACCAGAGTAAACTTTCTCCTGCAACGCGTTCTCTTTGTGCTAGATGAACGAAGGTCTCTCCACATGCTCAGTTCTGAGAGATAAGTTTGTGTGAATGCCGTACTTCACCTAGCTTGTTGGGATCACAAAGTATCTTTTCAGCTGCAAACTGCACTCCATACATATATAAGGGGAGGTACTAGCTCCAACTCGTTTTTACAGTGAAAACTGCAGGAACTTCAAACCGGCACTAGGAAAAACACTGAGAAAGCAGAGTAAAAATTTCTCCTGCAAAGCATTCAATTTTTGCTAGATGAACGAACGTCTCTCCACATGCTCAGTTCTGAGAGGTAAATTTGTGTGTAAGCCGTCCTTCACCTAGATTGTTGGGATCACAAAGTTTCTTTTCAGCTGCAAACTGCTCTCCATACATATATATGGGGAACTGCTCGCTCCAAGTCTGTGTTACAGTGAAACCTGCAGGTACTTCAAACCGGTACTAGGAAACACACTGAGAATCCAGAGTAAAAGTTTCTCAGAAAACCGTTCCCTTTGTGCTAGATGAATGAACGTCTATCCACATGCTCAGTTCTCAGAGATAAGTGTGTGTGAAAGCCGTCCTTCACAAACTGGTTGGGAACACAAAGTTTTTTTCAGTTGCAAAGTGGAATTAATACATATATATGGGGATTTACTAGCTTCAACTTGGTTTTACAGGGAAACTGCAGGAATTTCTAACCGGCATTAGGAAACGGACTGAGAAATCAGAGTAAAATTTCTCATGCAAACCTTTCCATTTGTGCTAAATGAACGAACGTCTCTCCACATGATCAGTTGTCAGAGATAAGTGTGTGTGAAAGCCGTCCTTCCAGTAGCTTGTTGGGAACAAAGAGTTTCTTTTCAGGTGCAAACAGCACTCCATACATATTTATGGGGAGGTAATAGCTCCAAATCTGTTTTACAGAGAAAACTGCAGGAACCTCAAACCGGAACAAGGAAACACACTGAGAAACCAGAGTAAAAGTTTCTCGTGCAACCCATTCCCTTTGTGCCAGATGAACGAACGTCTCTCCACATGCTCAGTTCTCAGAGATAAGTGTGTGTGAAAGCCGTCCTTCACCTAGCTTGTTGGGAACACAGAGTTACTTTTCAGTTGCAAAATGCACTCCAAAATTATATATGGGGTGGTACCCGCTCCAAATCGATTTTACAGGGAAAACTGCAGGAACTTCTAACCGGCATTAGGAAAAAGACTGAGAATCCAAAGAAAAACTTTCTCCTGCAAACCGTTCCTTTTGTGCTAGATGAACGAACGTCTATCCACATGCGCAGTTCTGAGAGATAAGTGTGTGTGAAAGCCTTACTTCACCTAGCTTGTGGGGAACACAAAGATTCTTTTAAGTTGCAAACTGCACTCCATACTTATATATGGGGAAGTACTCGTTCCAATTCGGTTTTACAGTGAAAACTGCAGGAACTTCAAACCGGCACTAGGAAACACACTGAGAATCCAGAGTAAAAATTTCCCCTGCAAACCGCTCCCTTTTTGCTAGATGAACGAACGTCTCTCCACATGCTCAGTTCTCAGAGATATGTGTGTGTGAAAGCCGTCCTTCACATAGATTGTAGGGAACACAAAGTTTCCTTTCTGATGCAAACTGCACTCCATACATTTATATGGGCATTTACTCGCTCTAACTGGGTTTCACAGTGAAAACTGCAGGAACTTCAATCCAGCACTAGGAAACACACAGAAAATCCAGAGTAATAGTTCCTCCTGCAATCCGTACCCTTTGTGCTAGTTGGACAAACGTCTCTCCACATGCTGAGTTCTGAGAGATATGTGTGTCTGAAAGCCGTACTTCAACTAGATGGTTGGGAACACAAAATTCTTTTTCAGTTGCAAAGTGTAATCCATATATATATATGTGCTGTTATTCGCTCCAACTCGGTTTTACAGGGAAAACTGCAGGAACTTCTAACCGGCATTAGGAATCACACTGAGAAACCAGAGAAAAATTTCTCCTGCAACCCTTTCCATTTGTGCTAGATGAACGAACGTCTCTCCACATGCTCAGTTCTGAGGGATAAGTGTGTGTGAATGCCATCCTTCACATAGCTTGTTGGGAACACAGAGTTTCTTTTCAGTTGCAAACTGCACTGCATACCTATATATGGGGAGGTACTCGCTACAACTCGGTTTTACAGTGAAAACTGCTGGAACTTCAAACCGGCACTAGGAAACACACTGAGAAACAAAAGTAAAAGTTACTCCTGCAACCCGTTCCCTTTGTGCTAGATGAACGAAAATCTCTCCACATTCTCAGTTCTCAGAGATAATTGTGTGAAAGCCTTCCTTCACCTAGCTTGTAGGGAACGCATATTTCCTTTTCAGTTGAAATGGCACTCCATACAAATATATGGGGAGGTACTATCTCCAACTGTTTTTTACAGTGAAAACTGCAGGAACTTAAAAACTGGCACTAGGAAACACACTGAGAAACCAGAGTAAAAGCTTCTCCTGCAAACCGTTTCCTTTGTGCAAGATGAACAAACGTCTCTCCACATGCTCAGTTCTGACAGATAATTGTGTGTGAAACCCGTCCTTCACCTAGCTTGTTGGGAACACAGAGTTTCTTTTCAGTTGCAAACTGCACTCCATAATTATATATGGGGAGGTACTCGCTCCAAATCGGTTTTACATTGAAAACTGCAGGAAATTCTAACCGGCTTTAGGAAAAAGACTGAGAATCCAGAGTATAATTTTTCATGCTAACGGTTAGTTTTGTGCTAAATGAATGAAAGTCTAACCACATGCTCAGTTCTCAGAGATAAATGTGTGTGTAAGCCGTCATTCACCTAGCTGGTTGGGAACACAAAGATTCTTTTCAGTTGCAAAGTGGAATCCATACATATATATGGGGAGTTACTCGCTCCAACTCGGTTTTACAGGGAAAATTGCAGGAAATTCTAACCGGCATTAGGTAACAGACTGAGAAACCAGAGTAAAAGTTTCTCCTGCAAACTTTTCCCTTTGGCTAGATG
Source organism: Camelus dromedarius (assembly GCF_036321535.1). Classification (NCBI taxonomy): domain Eukaryota; kingdom Metazoa; phylum Chordata; class Mammalia; order Artiodactyla; family Camelidae; genus Camelus; species Camelus dromedarius. The sequence continues at coordinate 1,987,598 of NC_087451.1, read as the reverse complement.
AACGAACGTCTCTCCACATGCTCAGTTCTGAGAGATAAGTGTGTGTGAAAGCCGTCCTTCACCTAGCTTGTTGGGAACACAGAGTTTCTTTTCAGATGCAAAATGCACTCCATACCTATATATGGGGTGGTACCCGCTGCAAATCTGTTTTATAGTGAAAAGTGCAGGAACATCAAACCGGCACTAGGAATCTCACTGAGAAACCAAAATAAATTTTCTCCTGCAACCCGTTCCCTTTGTGCTAGATGAACGAACGTTCCTCCACATGCTCAGTTCTCAGAGATAAGTGTGTGTGAAAGCCGAACTTCAACTAGCTTGTAGGGAACACAAAGTTTCTTTTCAGATGCAAACTGCACTCCATATATATATATGGGGAGTTACTCGCTCCAACTCGGTTTTACAGTGAAAACTGCAGGAACTTCCACCAGCACTAGGAAACACACTGAAAATCCAGAATAAAAGTTCCTCCTGCAACCCGTTCCCTTTGTGCTAGATGAACGAACATCTCTCCACATACTCAGTTCTGAGAGAAAAGTGTGCGTGAATGCCGTACTTCATCTTGCTTGTTGGGAACACAAAGTATCTTTTCAGTTGCAAACTCACTTCCATAAATATATATGGGGAGGTACTAGCTCCAACTCGTTTTCACAATGAAAACTGCAGGAACTTCAAACCGGCACTAGGAAACAGCCTGAAAAACCAGAATAAAAGTTTCCCCTTCAACCCGTTCTCATTGTGCTAGATGAACGAAGGTCTCTCCACATGCTCAATTCTGAGAGATAAGTGTGTGAGAAAGCCTTACTTTACCTAGCTTGTTGGGAACACAAAGTTTCCTTTCAGTTGCAAACTCCAATCCATACATATATATGGGTTGGTACAAGCTCCAACTCATTTTTACAGTGAAAACTGCTGGAAATTCAAACCGGCACTAGGAAACAGTCAGAAAAACCAGAGTAAAATTTGTCCTGCAACCCGTAACCTTTGTGCTAGATGAACGAACGTCTCTCCACATGCTCAGTTCTGAGAGATATGTGTGTGTGAAAGCCGTCCTTCACCTAACTTGTTGGGAACACAAAGAGTCTTTTCAGATGCAAACTCCAATCCATACATATATATAGGTTGGTACTAGCTCCAAATACCTTTTAAAGGGAAAACTTCAGGAACTTTAAACCGGCCCTAGGAAACACACTGAGAAACCAGAGTAAAAATTTCTCCTGCAAACCTTTCCATTTGTGCTAGATGAACGAAAGTCTCTCCTCATGCTCAGTTGTCAGAGATAAGTGTGTGTGAAAGCCGTCCTTCAAGTAGCTTGTTGGGAACAAAGAGTTTCTTTTCAGTTGCAAACAGCACTCCATACATATTTAAGGGGAGGTAATAGCTCCAACTCGGTTTTACAGTGAAAACTGCAGGAACCTCAAACCGGAACAAGGAAACACACTGAGAAACCAGAGTAAATGTTTCTCGTGCATCCCATTCCCTTTGTGCTAGATGAACGAACGTCTCTCCACATGCTCAGTTCTCAGAGATAAGTGTGTGTGAAAGCCGTCCTTCACCTAGCTTGTTGGGAACACAGAGTTACTTTTCAGTTGCAAACTGCACTCCACAATTATATATGGGGTGGTACCCGCTGCAAATCGATTTTACAGGGAAAACTGCAGGAACTTCTAACCGGCATTAGGAAAAAGACTGAGAATCCAAAGTAAAACTTTCACCTGCAAACCGTTCCTTTTGTGCTAGATGAACGAACTTCTATCCACATGCACAGTTCTTAAAGATAAGTTTGTGTGAAAGCCGTACTTCACCTAGCTTGTGGGGAACACAAAGATTCTTTTAAGTTGCAAACTGCACTCCATACATATATATGGGGAAGTACTCGCTCCAAGTCGGTTTTACAGTGAAAACTGCAGGAACTTCAAACCGGCACTAGGAAACACACTGAGAATCCAGAGTAAAAATTTCTCCTGCAAACCGTTCCCTTTTTGTTAGATGAACGAACGTCTCTCCACATGCTCAGTTCTCAGAGATATGTGTGTGTGAAAGCCGTCCTTCACATAGATTGTAGGGAACACAAAGTTTCTTTTCTGATGCAAACAGCACTCCATACATTTATATGGGCAGTTACTCACTCTAACTGGATTTCACAGTGAAAATTGCAGGAACTTCAATCCAGCACTAGGAAACACACTGAAAATCCAGAGTAAAAGTTCCGCCTGCAATTCGTACCCTTTGTGCTAGTTGAACGAACGTCTCTCCACATGCTGAGTTCTGAGAGATATGTGTGTCTGAAAGCCGTACTACAACTAGATGGTTGGGAACACAAAATTCCTTTTCAGTTGCAAAGTGGAATCCATATATATATATGGGGAATTACTCGCTCCAACTCGGTTTTACAGGGAAAACTGCAGGAACTTCAATCCAACACTAGGAAACACACTGAAAATTCAGAGTAATAGTTCCTCCTGCAATCCGTTCTCTTTGTGCTAGTTGAACGAACGTCTCTCCACATGCTGAGTTCTGAGAGATATGTGTGTGTGAAAGCCGTACTTCAACTAGCTGGTTGGGAACACAAAATTCCTTTTCAGTTGCAAAGTGTAATCGATATATATATATGGGGAGTTACTCGCTCCAACTCTGTTGTACAGGGAAATCTGCAGGAACTTCCAACCGGCATTAGGAATCAGACTGAGAAATCAGAGAAAAGGTTTCTCCTGCAACCCTTTCCATTTGTGCTAGATGAACGAACGTCTCTCCACATGCTCAGTTCTGAGAGATAAGTGTGTGTGAAAGCCATCCTTCACCTAGCTTGTTGGGAACACAGAGTTTCTTTTCAGTTGCAAACTGCACTGCATACCTATATCTGGGGAGGTACTCGCTGCAACTCGGTTTTACAGTGAAAACTGCAGGAACTTCAAACCGGCACTAGGAAACACACTGAGAAACAAAAGGAAAAGTTACTCCTGCAACCTGTTCCCTTTGTGCTAGATGAACGAAAGTCTCTCCACATGCTCAGTTGTCAGAGATAAGTGTGTGTGAAAGCCGTACTTCAGTTAAATGTAGGGAACTCAAAATTTCTTTTCAGTTGCCAACTGCACTCCATAATTATATATGGGGAAGTACTCGCTCCAAATCGGTTTTACAGTGAAAACTGCTGGAAATTCTAACCGGCTGTAGGAAAAAGACTGAGAATCCAGAGTATAATTTTTCATGCTAACAGTTAGTTTTGCGCTAAATGAACGAAAGTCTAACCACATGCTCAGTTCTCAGAGATAAGTGTGTGTGTAAGCCGTCCTTCACCTAGCTGGTTGGGAACACAAAGATTCTTTTCAGTTACAAAGTGGAATCCATACATATATATGGGGAGTTACTCGCTCCAACTCGGTTTTACTGGGAAAATTGCAGGAACTTCAAACCGGCACTAGGAAACAGCCTGAAAAACCAGAGTAAATCTTTCCCCTGCAACCCATTCTCATTGCGCTAGATGAACGAATGTCTCTCCACATGCTCAGTTCTGAGAGATAACTGTGTGAGAAAGCCGTACTTCACCTAGCTTGTTGGGAACACAAAGTTTCCTTTCAGTTGCAAACTCCATTCCATACATATATATGGGTTTGTACATGCTCCAACTCAGTTTTACAGTGAAAACTGCTGGAAATTCAATCCGGCACTTGGAAACAGTCAGAGAAACCAGAGTAAAAGTTTGTCCTGCAACCCGTAACCTTTGTGCTAGATGAACGAACGTCTCTCCACATGCTCAGTTCTGAGAGATATGTGTGTGTGAAACCGTCCTTCACCTAACTTGTTGGGAACACAAAGAGTCTTTTCAGATGCAAACTCCAATCCATACATATATATAGGTTGGTACTAGCTCCAAATACCTTTTAAAGGGAAAACTGCCAGAACTTTAAACCGGCACTAGAAACACACTGAGAAACCAGAGTAAAAATTTCTCCTGCAAACCTTTCTCTGTGTGCTAGATGAACGAACGTCTCCACATGCTTAGTTCTCAGAGATAAGTGTGTGTTAAAGCCGTCCTTCACCTAGCTTGTTGGGAACACAGAGTTTCTTTTCTGTTGAAAACTGCACTCCATAATTATATATGGGTAGGTACTCGCTCCAACTCGGTTTTAGAGTGAATACTGCAGGAACTTCAAAACGAAACTACGAAACACACTGAGAAACCAGAGTAAAAGTTTCTCCTATACCCGTTCCATTTTTGCTAGATGAACGAACGTCTCTCCACATGCTCAGTTCTCAGAGATAAGTGTGTGTGAATGCCGTACTTCACCTAGCTTGTTGGGAAAAAAGAGTTTCTTTTCTGATGCAAACTGCACTCCATAAATTTATACGGGCAGATAGTCGCTCTAACTGGGTTTTACAATGAAAACTGCAGGAACTTCAATCCAGCACTAGGAAAAACACTGAAAATCCAGAGTAAAAGTTCCTGATGCATCCGTTCCCTTTGTGCTAGTTGAACGAACGTGTCTCCACATGCTGAGTTCTGAGAGATATGTGTGTGTGAAAGCCGTACTTCAACTAGCTGGTTGGGAACACAAAATTCCTTTTCAGTTGCAAAGTGGAATCCATATATATATATGGGGGTTACTAGCTCCAACTCGGTTTTACAGGGAAAACTGCAGGAACTTCTAACCGGCATTAGGAAACAGACTGAAAAACCAGAGTAAACTTTCTCCTGCAACGCGTTCTCTTTGTGCTAGATGAACGAAGGTCTCTCCACATGCTCAGTTCTGAGAGATAAGTTTGTGTGAATGCCGTACTTCACCTAGCTTGTTGGGATCACAAAGTATCTTTTCAGCTGCAAACTGCACTCCATACATATATAAGGGGAGGTACTAGCTCCAACTCGTTTTTACAGTGAAAACTGCAGGAACTTCAAACCGGCACTAGGAAAAACACTGAGAAAGCAGAGTAAAAATTTCTCCTGCAAAGCATTCAATTTTTGCTAGATGAACGAACGTCTCTCCACATGCTCAGTTCTGAGAGGTAAATTTGTGTGTAAGCCGTCCTTCACCTAGATTGTTGGGATCACAAAGTTTCTTTTCAGCTGCAAACTGCTCTCCATACATATATATGGGGAACTGCTCGCTCCAAGTCTGTGTTACAGTGAAACCTGCAGGTACTTCAAACCGGTACTAGGAAACACACTGAGAATCCAGAGTAAAAGTTTCTCAGAAAACCGTTCCCTTTGTGCTAGATGAATGAACGTCTATCCACATGCTCAGTTCTCAGAGATAAGTGTGTGTGAAAGCCGTCCTTCACAAACTGGTTGGGAACACAAAGTTTTTTTCAGTTGCAAAGTGGAATTAATACATATATATGGGGATTTACTAGCTTCAACTTGGTTTTACAGGGAAACTGCAGGAATTTCTAACCGGCATTAGGAAACGGACTGAGAAATCAGAGTAAAATTTCTCATGCAAACCTTTCCATTTGTGCTAAATGAACGAACGTCTCTCCACATGATCAGTTGTCAGAGATAAGTGTGTGTGAAAGCCGTCCTTCCAGTAGCTTGTTGGGAACAAAGAGTTTCTTTTCAGGTGCAAACAGCACTCCATACATATTTATGGGGAGGTAATAGCTCCAAATCTGTTTTACAGAGAAAACTGCAGGAACCTCAAACCGGAACAAGGAAACACACTGAGAAACCAGAGTACGCAGCGCTCGACTGTCCCATTCCCTTTGTGCCAGATGAACGAACGTCTCTCCACATGCTCAGTTCTCAGAGATAAGTGTGTGTGAAAGCCGTCCTTCACCTAGCTTGTTGGGAACACAGAGTTACTTTTCAGTTGCAAAATGCACTCCAAAATTATATATGGGGTGGTACCCGCTCCAAATCGATTTTACAGGGAAAACTGCAGGAACTTCTAACCGGCATTAGGAAAAAGACTGAGAATCCAAAGAAAAACTTTCTCCTGCAAACCGTTCCTTTTGTGCTAGATGAACGAACGTCTATCCACATGCGCAGTTCTGAGAGATAAGTGTGTGTGAAAGCCTTACTTCACCTAGCTTGTGGGGAACACAAAGATTCTTTTAAGTTGCAAACTGCACTCCATACTTATATATGGGGAAGTACTCGTTCCAATTCGGTTTTACAGTGAAAACTGCAGGAACTTCAAACCGGCACTAGGAAACACACTGAGAATCCAGAGTAAAAATTTCCCCTGCAAACCGCTCCCTTTTTGCTAGATGAACGAACGTCTCTCCACATGCTCAGTTCTCAGAGATATGTGTGTGTGAAAGCCGTCCTTCACATAGATTGTAGGGAACACAAAGTTTCCTTTCTGATGCAAACTGCACTCCATACATTTATATGGGCATTTACTCGCTCTAACTGGGTTTCACAGTGAAAACTGCAGGAACTTCAATCCAGCACTAGGAAACACACAGAAAATCCAGAGTAATAGTTCCTCCTGCAATCCGTACCCTTTGTGCTAGTTGGACAAACGTCTCTCCACATGCTGAGTTCTGAGAGATATGTGTGTCTGAAAGCCGTACTTCAACTAGATGGTTGGGAACACAAAATTCTTTTTCAGTTGCAAAGTGTAATCCATATATATATATGTGCTGTTATTCGCTCCAACTCGGTTTTACAGGGAAAACTGCAGGAACTTCTAACCGGCATTAGGAATCACACTGAGAAACCAGAGAAAAATTTCTCCTGCAACCCTTTCCATTTGTGCTAGATGAACGAACGTCTCTCCACATGCTCAGTTCTGAGGGATAAGTGTGTGTGAATGCCATCCTTCACATAGCTTGTTGGGAACACAGAGTTTCTTTTCAGTTGCAAACTGCACTGCATACCTATATATGGGGAGGTACTCGCTACAACTCGGTTTTACAGTGAAAACTGCTGGAACTTCAAACCGGCACTAGGAAACACACTGAGAAACAAAAGTAAAAGTTACTCCTGCAACCCGTTCCCTTTGTGCTAGATGAACGAAAATCTCTCCACATTCTCAGTTCTCAGAGATAATTGTGTGAAAGCCTTCCTTCACCTAGCTTGTAGGGAACACATATTTCCTTTTCAGTTGAAATGGCACTCCATACAAATATATGGGGAGGTACTATCTCCAACTGTTTTTTACAGTGAAAACTGCAGGAACTTAAAAACTGGCACTAGGAAACACACTGAGAAACCAGAGTAAAAGCTTCTCCTGCAAACCGTTTCCTTTGTGCAAGATGAACAAACGTCTCTCCACATGCTCAGTTCTGACAGATAATTGTGTGTGAAACCCGTCCTTCACCTAGCTTGTTGGGAACACAGAGTTTCTTTTCAGTTGCAAACTGCACTCCATAATTATATATGGGGAGGTACTCGCTCCAAATCGGTTTTACATTGAAAACTGCAGGAAATTCTAACCGGCTTTAGGAAAAAGACTGAGAATCCAGAGTATAATTTTTCATGCTAACGGTTAGTTTTGTGCTAAATGAATGAAAGTCTAACCACATGCTCAGTTCTCAGAGATAAATGTGTGTGTAAGCCGTCCTTCACCTAGCTGGTTGGGAACACAAAGATTCTTTTCAGTTGCAAAGTGGAATCCATACATATATATGGGGAGTTACTCGCTCCAACTCGGTTTTACAGGGAAAATTGCAGGAAATTCTAACCGGCATTAGGTAACAGACTGAGAAACCAGAGTAAAAGTTTCTCCTGCAAACTTTTCCCTTTGGCTAGATGAACTAACGTCTCTCCACATGCTCAGTTCTGAGAGATAAGTGTGTGTGAAAGCCGTCCTTCACCTAGCTTGTTGGGAACACAGAGTTTCTTTTCAGATGCAAAATGCACTCCATACCTATATATGGGGTGGTACCCGCTGCAAATCTGTTTTATAGTGAAAAGTGCAGGAACATCAAACCGGCACTAGGAATCTCACTGAGAAACCAAAATAAATTTTCTCCTGCAACCCGTTCCCTTTGTGCTAGATGAACGAACGTTCCTCCACATGCTCAGTTCTCAGAGATAAGTGTGTGTGAAAGCCGAACTTCAACTAGCTTGTTGGGAACACAAAGTTTCTTTTCAGATGCAAACTGCACTCCATAAATATATATGGGGAGTTACTCGCTCCAACTCGGTTTTACAGTGAAAACTGCAGGAACTTCCACCAGCACTAGGAAACACACTGAAAATCCAGAATAAAAGTTCCTCCTGCAACCCGTTCCCTTTGTGCTAGATGAACGAACATCTCTCCACATACTCAGTTCTGAGAGAAAAGTGTGCGTGAATGCCGTACTTCATCTTGCTTGTTGGGAACACAAAGTATCTTTTCAGTTGCAAACTCACTTCCATAAATATATATGGGGAGGTACTAGCTCCAACTCGTTTTCACAATGAAAACTGCAGGAACTTCAAACCGGCACTAGGAAACAGCCTGAAAAACCAGAATAAAAGTTTCCCCTTCAACCCGTTCTCATTGTGCTAGATGAACGAAGGTCTCTCCACATGCTCAATTCTGAGAGATAAGTGTGTGAGAAAGCCTTACTTTACCTAGCTTGTTGGGAACACAAAGTTTCCTTTCAGTTGCAAACTCCAATCCATACATATATATGGGTTGGTACAAGCTCCAACTCATTTTTACAGTGAAAACTGCTGGAAATTCAAACCGGCACTAGGAAACAGTCAGAAAAACCAGAGTAAAATTTGTCCTGCAACCCGTAACCTTTGTGCTAGATGAACGAACGTCTCTCCACATGCTCAGTTCTGAGAGATATGTGTGTGTGAAAGCCGTCCTTCACCTAACTTGTTGGGAACACAAAGAGTCTTTTCAGATGCAAACTCCAATCCATACATATATATAGGTTGGTACTAGCTCCAAATACCTTTTAAAGGGAAAACTTCAGGAACTTTAAACCGGCCCTAGGAAACACACTGAGAAACCAGAGTAAAAATTTCTCCTGCAAACCTTTCCATTTGTGCTAGATGAACGAAAGTCTCTCCTCATGCTCAGTTGTCAGAGATAAGTCTGTGTGAAAGCCGTCCTTCAAGTAGCTTGTTGGGAACAAAGAGTTTCTTTTCAGTTGCAAACAGCACTCCATACATATTTAAGGGGAGGTAATAGCTCCAACTCGGTTTTACAGTGAAAACTGCAGGAACCTCAAACCGGAACAACGCAGCGCTCGACTGT